>NC_135745.1:30725000-31991785 GCF_041903045.1 Epinephelus lanceolatus | reverse complement strand
TTAAGTGCTGACTGATGTTGTCAGTGTTGCTGATGTCATGGTATTGTCATAGTATTGGTCAGCTTAGACCACAGGAGAAGTATGCAAACATTGCTGTGTGCTATTTTAAAGTCTTCAGGCCATCCTGCTAATCGTGTAAATGCAACTGAGGTCACAACAGCATCATCAAATCCCAGGGAAATGTGTGCTGTCAATGATAATTATAAAAATGCTTAATCATTACCTTCTTGACACCCTTATCTTTTGCAGCCGGTTGTAACCAGCCAACTCGGCACCATAAACAACCTGATCCAGGTGAAGAAGTCAGACTTTGAGGTGTTTGACGCTCTTCATGTTGACTCTCTGGAGTGCTCCGACACATCAGGTTAGTTAATGTCCAAAATGTTCTTACAGTGCAGTAAACACTGATAAAAACTAAACAGTCAAAGCCTTTAAACCCAGTCAGCAGTGTTATCATGACTGTTGTATGTTTGCAGACCTGTCCAGCTCCCCTCCAGGTCCATACGGGCAGGAGCAGTACATCTTCAGACCTGAGGAGCACTTCAAAGCCCCACCTATACTCCCTCCTCACCTCCTTCAAGTCATTCTCAACAAGGACACCAATATTTCTGTCAGTGCCTCCACCTTTCCTCTCGCCACATCTCTCACATCCACCATAATTTCCCCAGACATTGATTTTTTTAATTGCATTTGTAGCTGTTTACCAGTTTATTTGTGGTTTGTAAGTTTTTCTCTCCCTCTCTCTCGGCAGTGTGACCCTGCCCTGCTGCCTGAGCCCAACCACGTCATGCTGAACCACCTTTACGCTCTGTCGATAAAGGTAGGGTCACTGGAAAAAAGCTGAAATACTTCTCATATGTTTCCAGATATTACTGGCACCACATGAAGTACAGGTTTCCCCCCAGCTTTCAAACTGTAAATCCCTGAGCGAGAGGAAGGGTTTGAATCTCCCTTACCTCTCAGCCAGTGTAGATGGCAGGGCAGTAACAGCTAACGTAACATAATAGCCTTTAACTAGGGGTGTAAATCACAAGTTCAATATAATACCAGTAATCTTTGGACAATGATTCAGCACTTTTTGATATCACAAAGTCCGCCATGATACGATTTTTGTTTCAGTTCAGGGGCCTGCGATCAATATGAGACGATATCTGTGATATCAGTAATTATCTCCATCATCTTTAGTGTGGCTGATTAGCATTATCTGCCTGATGCTAGGACAATAGCACTGTTTAAGTATTCAGGAATAAGGTGTGCTTAGATAAAAATGATGACACAGCAGTGCCACAGAATTTCAAAAATTCATCATTGAATTGATATAGTGATCCAAATTGAAACTCTACTATCTAGACTAATTTGATCTCACTTGTCTTTTCTCAACATGACTCAGTTGCACACACCTAAAGGCCTCATACTTTCCATGGATTATGTTGTTTTTGTCTTCTCTTCCTACGAAGGTGAACAAGTGTCTCTGAAAATATTTACACAGCAGATCTGTGTGTACTATTGAGATTAAGGCCCTTAAACTTTTAAATGCCAATGTGCGTTACTGTGACAAACAAAAGGATTTGAGCCTGCATAACTTTTAGTATTCTTACAGCAACAAAAATGTCTTCAGAATGGTTGCACTAATCCTAAGTATGATGTTAGACAGTTTTACAGTTTAAAAAAATACATGTTTTCATGAGCTAGCTGCTAACTGCCACTGCTGCCACTAACAGTCTCTGCAAACCTATCCAATAGCTCCATCATCCACAGTCAGACACACACGGCTGCTTATTTACTGCTGAATTACAGCTCACTACTCACACTAAAGGTTGACGCTGCTCCTTGTGAGTGTTTGCAGCCTAGCAAAACATCCTGGCCTATTTAGAAGAGTTTGCCAGCCCATCGCTGCTCCGATCTCATACTGCTCATAAAGCTTTAGAAACAACCGCAAGCACGGCTGTTCCTGGCTTCCTAGTTTAAAACATTTCCAATGAAATTTCCATGAAATTATTTATTACTCAGTTCTCCTCTCGTCTTATTTTGAATGTCCGATAGTCCCTCACTGACGCTTTCTTCCTGTTTCGTCTCCAGAGTGAAAATGAAACACACATTTCGTCATTGTTTTTAAAATCAAGATCTGTTTTAACTTGTCAGCGTCTCGTCTTCCTCATGGAAGGTTTTCGAATGAAATTGATACCAGCATGAACATTTTATGGCCTCAGTGAAGTCAAAGCCTTGTTCAGAGTCTAAGATGAACTCCGGATTATACTTATCTCAATTGTGCGACTTGAGGTGATCCCCCGGAATAAGCAGGCACACTGCATCCGGAGCATGTGGAGTATCACCAAGATGGAAGATGTCCAAACATTGTCATTTGCTAACAGCTAGCTATTTGGGACCAGGAAGTTTCCAGGGACAAGTGTTCATGCCAAAAGTTAAATCCCTGATGCTTGAAGTGTTTGAGTTACAGTGCAACATCTCAGGTTTCTCTTTCTTAATCTGTTCCTCTAACTACTGGAGCAAGCGATGGAGAGCAAGCTGCACCCAGCATGCTGTGTAACAGTTAATCGGTGTCCCCTACAGTACACAGTTTGTACTCCTACTCACTACTAATAAGTATTTCCCAAAGCAATATATCCACAAAGTGGGAAGTGGATCAGATACGTGGTTTTAGAGACAACTGAAGGACAGACATGCAGAGAAACAGACTCCTTCCACTTCATCGTCAGATGCTGTGTGGACCAGTGGTAGTTCATCATGTTTATTTGCTCTGTGGGTTTGGGTTCCACTAATGACAGCTCGCCTGCATATTGTGTTTCTGTCTGTGCAGGATGGAGTCATGGTGCTGAGTGCGACTCACAGATACAAGAAGAAATACGTCACCTCTCTGCTTTACAAGCCTATCTAAACCTCAACTCGGGTGCTCCTCAGTGCTTTTAGAGAGCAGCATGTTTGTATTCTGCTGTTGTTTTCTTTCTGTATCATCACGTTTAGCCAAATGAACTTGCACTGAAACAAGTTTACAGGCGAGCTGAAGGCCAGTGGCTGTGACTGTGGCTTGGTTTTTAAGAGGTTGCACTTCTGTCTACATAGGGCTCTGAACAAAAGTAGCGAAGTGTGTGTGTGTGTCTGTGTCTGTGTGTGCGTGTGTGTGTGTGTGTGTGTGTGTGTGTGTGTGTGTGGGGGCGGGGGGGGTGTCAGAGAGAGATGAAAACCATACTGTGGCTTTTTTTCCTGTGACATCTACAGACAGAGACTGACTAAATCACTGTGTGTGTTTGAGTGTTTGCTGCACTTTGTGAATATATGCATGTCTGTGTGTAAAGCGAGATGTTTTTTAAAATGCTGGGAGTAAGTGAAAGGGGCGATGTGTGGAGGATCGGGTTCTTTTGAGGACTTTTGAGTGTTACTGATGTGGATTAACATTTTGACTTTTAAGTGTTGTGTCGTCAAATCTTTGAACCGATTGATAGCATTTATGGCAAGTGCATACAGAATGACTCAGTGTGTCCAGAGTGAGGGCCTGTAGGTGCTGGAGAGAGCAGCATTGCTTAAACATTAAGTGCAATAACCTGCTGGAAAGAGATGTGAATTTTAACTCGAGATAGACTCACAAGCATGACAAACAAGAACAGGATGAGGAGGCAGCAGTGAACGTGTTACTTTGTCTGTACATATTACATATTGAATTTCTCACAGTTTAGCCATCATTCAGTGGAATCTACAGCGTCAGCTCAACCACCAAGAAGTCCAGAATTCCAGTTTGGTTCATGTTATCAGTCCCTCCAGGATATTGCAGGCTTTTATTGGGATAGTTGCGGCCTTAAGTCTAAAATTGCAGTTCATGTTACTCTGTTTTTACAGCTTTCTTTGCAATTAAATTGTGGAAACAAGTGGAAGGCATCTAGTTACAGTGAGAAGAAAAACACCCTGTTGTGAGTTTGTGACCCTGCATATTTAGCAGCTGGGAGAAATTGTCCTCGAGGGCTTTCTGCCAGAAAGAGACCTCTTGGTTAATGTTTGGAAAAAAGTAGTGGTTTGAGTTTAAATTCTGGGAGAAAGCCTACAAGGAAAACTTCTTCCATGTATTTAATCTGAGCTACGTTGATGCTCCCAGCACGTGCAAGAGACGTGAATGCAACAGCCTCTGTGATGGTGATTTGTCTTACCTGTCACCAGATTTGTTTTGTGTCAGAAAGGTGTTGGTCAATTGATGTCGTCTGTGTTCCATCACAGTGTTGCAGAACAGTTTACCCCGCCCTCGTGCAAAACATCAGGGAATTACCTCGCTCGGTCTTCGGCAGTAATTTTTGTCGGTAAATGTGAGACATTCGTGTTGCACGTCTGCAGCTTCACAACCAGACCAGATTTTACTGTGCATGACACCCTGCCTTCATTTATTGGCATTGCTAGAAACAAGGAAGTGAGTGTGGTGACGTAATGCTGCTGTGATTGGTGAAACTCATGGGAAACTACTATGATTTGTGATTAGACACAATTGAAAGGTCGCACAGAATTCACAGGGTTGAATTTGGGTTAATTGCTGCAATCGCAACATCCTGGAGGGGCTGTTTTCTGGTAACTATTAATTTCTGTGTCAACACTTTCCAGATGGGGAACAGAGGTCAAAGGTCAATGTTTAGTTCTGCTGTTGCCTTTATCCTGACATAATTTAGCGAGCACTTTACCATCCTGTGAGCAGGAGTGTTGATATAAGCTTTTAACTATGCAGCAGACAACCCTTACTGTACTGTAGCTTCTCTGGATCATAGAGCCCAACTTGTGCTTTGACTTCTTTAGATATGATGAACTTTGCAGTGCTTTATTTGTGTGCGTGTGCATCTGTATTGAGTTGTATTTATCAAACAGGAATGTACTGTGTGTGTCTGTCACATGTGTAGTCATACACACGGGCAGTTTTTAACCTGCTGCTTTGCATGCATTAAATGTCTGCGACTTGTGTTGATCCGACACATTTACTGAGCGTGGTGCACATTGGGATGCAGATCGACGGCATTCAGATGAATTTACAGGGCTATGAGGATAGGTAGTTGCCATTGATTTTAAAAGTGTACAAAGTTTGCTCTCACGTGTTCTTTAAAGTGTAAACCATTTAAGGTGATCTGTATTTTAAGGTAAGGTGGCTTTGAAAGTTATTTTTGTCACGTGTTGTTTAATTGTCTGCATTTACAGTTAAGTATATATAAATATACTCGTGGTTGATACACGCCACAGACTTATAAACGGGGCTTTCAAAGATCCTGTTGGTGTTCAACTAGACGCTCTGAAAGTATTTTGTGAATGTCGAGCCTAGCCTTGAAGTTTCGTCCAAAGAGTTTTTAAATCTTATAGATGTGATAAGGGAGACTGGACAAGCGCTGTGGACGTGGTGTTTTAAGGCTAAAACCAAAACTTGAATTTTACAACCGTTTCATGAATGTTTTAAAATGCTTTGCAGAACCAGTGTGATGATTCACTGTACAAGGTTTTACTTGTTTGCAAATAAAGAGAGGACACGCTGGTCCTAATCCCTGTCTGTCTGTCTTTTTTTAATATATATATAGTATGAGAAGCCTGTATTCTGTCCTCTGGCTTGGATCCTTTTTCCAAGTTTTTTTGTGTCTAAGTAACTAATGGAGATAAGTTTTGAAATCTGTCCTGCATCGAGTGAGACAGGCTGCAATGAAATCACTAGGGGCATGTTTGCACCGTCAATTTATATCCATTAGAAATGCTTGTTTTTGCCATTGACAGGCTCAGATTATTATTGTAAGTGTCTGACAACATTGTGGAAAGGTTCCCTACACAGATAGACCATTGTGATAAAGAGTACAATGCTTTTTGTTTAACCAGAAACAGCCCCGAAACTGCCATCACCAACCCACCAGACTCCATTTGAATAAACAGTAATTTTAGTCTGTACAAAGCCAGCATATTGTCACATCTAACCGGGTGAAGTAAGGATTTATTTCAACCAAACCAGTGCTGGTAATTGCTGGAACAGTGGAAAGACAAACCAGGATGGTTTCAGGGAGTCTTATTTAGTTTATGTCCACTTTGAATGAAGTGTGTTTTATGAAGATAAAATTACTGTGTTTTTAAATGGAGATTGGGGGGGATTGGCGATGGCGATTCCAGGGCTGTTTCTAGATAAACAATAAGGATCTAACTCTTTAACAAAAATGTGTTTCTCTGTAGAGATGCTTTGACAAGATACTGGCAAAAACGAATGGTTACACTGCATACTAAAAGTGTTGTCTTCATTAGTCAGTTAGACACAAAAGCATGGGAAAATAATGGCCAGCTTGAACAAACAAAATTTACCCTTAGAACAAGTCTGAAGTTTATTTGTTCAGTTTATTCATTCATTCATTTTCCATAACTGCTTATCCTGTGAGGGGTCACGGGGGGCTGGAGCCTATCCCAGTTGACATTGGGCGAGAGGCAGGGTACACCCTGGACAGGTCACCAGACTATCACAGGGCTGACACATAGAGACAGACAACCATTCACACTCACATTCACACCTACGGACAATTTAGAGTCACCAATTAACCTGCATGTCTTTGGACTGTGGGAGGAAGCCGGAGTACCTGGAGGAAACCACACTGACACAGGGAGAACATGCAAACTGTTTATTTTGATCTATTAAATCCATGCACTTTAGATATGTATTTCCCTTGATGCCTGTATGTATGGTCCAACATTTTGTTTTTATACCCTGGTCTCTGAGAAACAATATTTCATTTCTGTTTTATAACACCTGGAATAACAAATTGAGTAAAACCTCAGAATTTTCTTGCGTTAGTAACTGATGTTCTCTATTCTGGAATGAAGATGCACATATGGTCTCCATGTTTTTCTATATCTGTCATTCATTACCAATGTAGTTAAAAAAGATGTGTAGCAGCCTGGTGTTACGATTTCTCCTTAGACATTAGCTCAAGGTCCACACAGTTAAATATATTGTCGTTGAGCTAGTTTGCTGTCTCTGTTAAGTAGCTGTCCATTATTCACTCACTCTACAGCAGAGGATGGCACTTCAAAATAAAAGCTCTGTGCCAGAAATTTACTGTACCTTAAAATAAAGAGTTTCTTACAAGTTGACACATTCAGAAGTCTCTTCTGGTCCATACAGAATGGACCCACGACCCACTTTTGCACCGTGACCCACCAGTTGGGAACCACTGCTCTTGAATGAATTAAATACAGACTTTTATCTTGTACTAACAGCACAGGTAGACGCTGATCAGGATTCAAAAATTAAAGAAATCAACAAGAACCAGTTTGAAGAAAAGTCAACCACACAAGCGTTTTAAGTGTTTTATTCATTCTTTCCCAAAATCTTTCACTGATAATACTTTTGCCAACACAGCAAACTGTTAACTGTCATCAGAGACAGGATCCTTATGAGTCCTGTATCGGCTTTCTAGTTCATAATGCACAAACTCCGAAAAAGCTGCTTTCCAATCACATAAAAGCTTCACCAGTCAAATAGCACTATATACATACGCAACTCAGGACCAGCAATACATTGTTTCAAACTGCCGTTTGATTCCCTTCTTAATAACAAACAGCAAAAAGGCTTTGTTTACGCTCTAACAAGGTGCTTTGTGGATCCAGCAGGTCACAATCTTTCCAGTCATTGGCTTTCTTTTTTTTACAGTATACAATTCTTTAAAACTTTTCCCTTCAAATTTCAAAAGGCAATATCAAATTTTTTACCTTTATTTAAATACTTGGCAACATCTGTCTTCTAATGAAGACTCGAGCGCAAACAAAACCTAATTTGGCAGATCTCAGGTAGACAAGCGCAGGTTCAAGGCCATTTCTACCACTGAGAGCAAACTGAAGAAGCTCTCGAGCTAAATTTAAAGGCAAGCGAAGCAACGATAATCAGAGCTTTGTTATAGATGGACGATATTGTGATCAGTGACTAAGATATCATGAAGGCATAGTTTGTGATTTCTTATCAGATGCAGCCTATGTGACTAATTGATTCAAAGTGACGTAATCCTCTAACAGACACTGCATATAAATCATACATCGCAGGAAGTGAACGCGGCAAACATACTCGTAATACAATGATGTTTAACATCAAAATAAAACAGATAAAGCTATTGCACAGCTACCCAGAAAATCAACTTTGCAAAAAGCAAATGTTGGATGTTTTTTTTCACACACACACTCACACACGTGCGCGCACACACACACTCACACCAAAGTTCATACAGAACAAGCCGGTTATTTACAGCATCAAATGGCAAATGTACAGCAAAACACATCAAACTAAATCTGAACCGTTACAAGCGAGTGAATTAAAGAACGACGATCCTACCAGTAGCCTGCCAAAGTTTGCATCATCTATGAGAACTTGATAACCTATATTGCCATTGCCATGGGAATGCTAAGATGGCCTGAACCAAGAGAAATAACATGAAGACAATAGCATATGGCCACATGGGAAAAACCCACTGTTGAGTTTTGGTCCAAATAAAGGAGCTCATTTCTGTCGCACATTTCCAAATACACCGAACCAGCTGTCTGACGGTTACCGTCTCTGTGGTTCTGAAGGCCCTCTGAAATAAAAAGACACCTCGGTATCCCTACGGTCTGATCAGACCCGGGTTTGTCATTCGCATGGATAAGGCAAGTCAAAGTGAAGTAAAGAGATCAAAGTTCAAACTTTGGCAAGTATTGGCAATCCCCTGTTCCGTAGCTTAGATTTTACAATCTCTGTCATGCATCAACACTCTGGTAAAAAGTACAATCATAACACTGATCGTGTCCTAACGTTATTCGTGAGTGTGACTAATAATCCAGTGTCAAGCAAAAAAACAAAAATAACCCGGTGCAGCATGGTCATTCAAGAAACAACATCATTATTGCACATGCTCGTATGAGAACTCCTACAGAGGAGCTTGAATACGCGTGTTTAGCCTGGTTCCATTTGAGCACGTAAACCTCTTTTTTACTTATTCTAGTGCAGTGGCTCTCAACTAGGAGTCAGTGAGGGAGTTCAAGGGTCCCCAGAAAATGGGGAATATGTTTTTTCACTATTTAATTTACTATAGAAGTGAGGTAAGGGTGCTTTTTATTATGCTAACTTCCTCTCTCCTCCCCTGACCTGGAAATCGTTTCCCATCCGCCATCATGGTGGACCTTACAGTCCCTTTAAACACCTCAAGGAGACAGGAAGTGAGGAGAGAGGAGTTTTGGAGGAGCTTAGAGTGAGGACGCATCTCTTCCTTTCTCACATCCTCGCTGAGAGGAGCTAAGATGTGAAAAAGAGACCCGAGTGGAGACCCGTTAGCATAACGAAAAGCACCCTGTTTCACTTCCTTCACGTTTATCTTCTCATGTGGGTTGACAGCTTTAGAATTCAGGTCCTAATCATATCTAACAACCAAAATCTTTTCAGATGGAGGTCCCTGAAGTAAAATCAAATCAAACAGGGAGCTGTTTGTGTATCAATTTAGGGGCTGAGAACCGCCACTCTAGCGTACATCCTGCTCAGAAATCACAACCAACCAGATTGTTAAAGACTTAAACGTACTCTTTTTTTGACTTATTTCAGTAGGTAGATGCCACAAAAAGCATCGTTAGGACCCTAAAAGAGGCGATTTGTGACTGAAATGGAACCTTTCTCTAGCTTTTGTTCTGCTATTCATAACCCTTGGCTGATGGCTGACAAAGCATTCATAAGCTTCCTCCACAAACACAGATACAGCTAGTACACGACTACGTAGCAGTGATCGCTTGACCTCCTCTACATTCCTCCACTGTGTGTAGTGATACGTCGTGGGTGTCATTGTTCTTTGCATTGCATTTGCAAACAAAAATGTCCTCGTTAATAAAAGCGCCACGAGAAGTAAACTTGCATTTCTGTGGCAGTCAAAGTTGTCTTGTCTTTGAGTGAGCCGTTTTTAGGTCACACATACGGATACGTGTATGTGTGTACGTGTGTGCAGAATTCCTCTCTCAAGCCACGATTACACATGCATGAACATCTATTTTCGTCCACAGGCTCTCAGGAGAGGATGCTCTTAGGTATGGATCTGAGGGTTCATTATAGACATGTTTATTTCAGCACGCAAGTTAAGTTTTCAAAATTCCAAAATCCTCCTGACAATTATGCCAAAGGTTTAATACCACCCTTGAAACCAAATTACCTTTACTGAAACCAGATTGAGAACACACACCTGGTCTGAGATCAGTGTCTAAGAGCATCTTCATCCAGCTCCGTCAGTAGGACACACGTCACTGAAACCACCAGAGGCACATTTCAAACACCTTCGTCTGTCACACACACGACGAGGCAAACTGCCGACTGTATCACTCAAAGACAATAATAATACACGTGGTGGGAGGCGGTAGAGAGTGACAGTAAATTGGCGCGGGGGTGAAGGGAGTTTGGTAAGGCTCAAGGTGCAGATTACACTGTGCACATATTGCCTGGAGGAGGGAGGGTGAAAGCACTCTCATGGCTGGACGGAGGCTGGGGAGGTCAGGTGGGGCAAGAAAGGCTGGTGTTGAGGGGGCTGGGTGGAGGAGGGAGGCTGGGGTGGGGGCGGTGGGTCTTGGCTGTTTCAGCATAGAGGTTAGAGGTCAGAGGTGGTAGCGTTGAGGCTGGTTCTTTAAAAGTCTAAACTAGGCATTGGCTGCTGCGCTTCCTCGCTGCTGGACGTTGATTGGCTGCAGCTCTGGAAGCACCGCTGGTCTTCAGGAAACTGCGATCAGCAGGCTGCTCTCCGGCAGCAACTCCTGGGTCCTCAGCTGGGTGTGGGGACAAACGGAGAAAGGGAAGATATAAGTTATCATTCAACAATCCTAATACAGGCTGATAAAACTGCTGCAGAGGTGAAATGTTAAAAGAACAGTTAAACATTTTGGCAAATATGCTTATTTTCTTTCTTGCCAAGAGTTAGATGAGAAGATCGAAACTAATATGAAGCAAGAGCCACGGGATGATCAGCTAAAAGACTGGAAACATCTGGACTGGCTCTGTTATGAGCTGGACTTTTTTTCTGACTGGGTGCAGTTATTCCAAAATCTCTGTGAACTTTGGTAGTTTTCAACCTTGACCATATTTTCCCATGTTTTTGTGTCTAAGTGACAAATGGAGACAACAGTTTTTGAAATTGGTCCAGTATTAAGCAAGAGCCCTGCAGCCAGCAGCAGCGACCAAGGCTACAGTTCAACCTCTCAGGGCATTTGTACACCGTCAATTTACATTTACTAAAGTGTTTTTGCCACAGACAGGCTCAAATTGTTATTTTAAGTGTTTGACAACATTATGGAAAATGATCCATACAGAGAAAGACCTTTTTGTTTAACCAGAAATGGACCAAAAATCACCTTTTGTTAATCAGCCAGACTCCATGTAAATAATCAGTAATTTAAGCGTGTATAGAGCCAGCATAGTTTCACATCTAACTGGGTGAATTAAGGGTTAATTTCAACTAAACTAGAGATGGTGAATGCTGGAGTAGTGGAAAACAAATAAAGATGGTTTTTGTGAGTTTTATTTTGCCTCTGTCAACTTTGAATGCAGTGTGTTTTACGCTGATAAAATTACAGTTTATTTAAATGGAGTCTGGTTGGTTTGCTGATGGCGATTTGAGGGCTGTTTCTGGTGAACAAAAAGGTCTATCTTTGTAGGAGTACTTAATATAAGTTGTCAGACACTTAAAATAACAATATTCACAAGCTAGTGACAAAAACAAAGCACTTTTAGTGGATGTAAACTGAAGGTGCACAGTTACATTGGGGCCTGTTTCACAGCTGCTGGCTGAAGCAGTGTTGCTCAACACTGGACCAGTATCAAAAAATGTTATCTCCATTAGTCACTTAGACACAAATACATGAGGAAATGGGTTTAAGGTTGAAAAATACTGCAGTTACTCTGTAGTTAGTGAGCTTTTAAGCTGTATAATGTAGCCAGGCTAGTTGTTCCCCTTGTTTCCACTCTTTATGCTAAGCTAGACTAACTATCCCCTGGCAGTAGCTTTATTTTTAATGTACAAACATGAGAGTGGTGTCAATGGTCTCACGTAACTCTTGGCAAGAAACAGAATAAGTGTATTTTCTAAAATGTCAAACTGCTTCTTTAAAAATAAGTAACACCACAGCAAGAAGTCGTTAATGTTAGTTGTAGTAACGTTATCAAAATACAACCATAGGCAGATGAGAAGCTGAGAATGAGTGATTCGAGAATAAGCAATGCTGGAACTCCAACTCTGTCCCACACACACACGCTTGCTGTGTTTTCCCCTGAAGGCTACGTGGCCGGCGGTGTGAATGAATCTAGGTGTTTATGACTCCACTCAATCCTAAAATTGAAGGGCAGCAGTAAATCCTTTAACGTGAAGCTGTGTACGTCCTCAAGCGATACTGTGACAGCATACACACAGAATGGAAAGTATGCAGTGTGCTGTTATTTTGGAGTTACTGTGGGGGGGGATCCGAAGCTATGAATAGACTCAACTTTGGTTTAGGGGACACAATGTAGAAGTAAACAACACTTTAGTGCTCAGTAGATGGGTGTTTGTGCAATTTGGTGTCAGAGTTGTGGGTTCAGGAACAAGTAATGACCTCTTACTTAAAAATACAGTTATTTACGATAGCTGAGTAGCTGTAGCATGATTTTAAAGATATCTCACCAACACACCAAAACAACCTAGATGATAAATAGCTCTACAGGTAAGAGGAAAAATACCTATATTGGACTGGGGGTGAACTGTCCTTTTAATCACTTTATCTGCATTGAGATAGCCCTAAAGCTGTATATTCATGTTCTTTGTGGAGCTGTGTGTGTGTGTTCAGCTTGTTTTCGACTCAGGACAACCTCCTATATTTTATTTCTCTCTAATAAAAGCAGGATGCAGTTCGCTGTGACGGGATGATAAAGCAGTGATGTCAGCACGGTTCGAAAAAGCAAATCCACACGGAGGTAAAAGCTGCCTCAGAGCACAGAGTCACGTTTACATTTACAAAGATCTACTGGTGGACCAAATCTGCTATAGCCAGGTTATTAAAACACAGCATATGGGACAACATCTACCTGTCTGCGAGATCACAAGATGTCAGACAATTACCAGTGTAAGGAGAGGAAGAGGAGGAGCTTAGAGAGGAAAGTCTCAGCTCATTCTTCTGTGGGGGGGGTTAAAGGAGGAGAGGAGAGACAAATGCAGGACGAAGGAACAAGTGAGGCAGGAAAGCCAGAAGTGATGAATTGACATCATAAAGACACCAGGGACATCATGATATACGATACTTATACACGTAATACTGTGAAGAATGCGCACAGGTAACCTACAGTGTGTAGTATGTTATCCTGAATGAGGGAGAGTCAGTTTTTATTGCTTACCTCTAAATTTGTCCTTGCTTTCTTCAGCACATCACGAGTCCTGGACACTGCAATAGAAAAGAAAAAGATGTTTCTGTGTTGTTATTACAAAACTACAGACCACACAGATGATACCAACACTTTATGAGCTGCATATATTAACAAGATTTGGACGTGGGACGAGTGTGGGTGATGAATTGTCTTGTTTATTGTTTCTGTCGATTTCCCAACATGGAATTTCTCCACACTTCCAAGAAGAGATGAGCAGTGTTCTCTGCTGAGAATCTCTTTCTAACTTCCTGTCCTCATACCTTATTAGGTTTTGTTTTATGCTCACTCCTCCTACATTTGTTTCCTCTCACACTCTGGGCTCTATTCTCGTGGCTGTGCACCAACCAGTGCAAGCAGCGCTCCGTCCATTTGGTATTTTTCTGACCTTGGAATTCACACTTACACTGGTTGACTATGAAGTGCTCCATGTTCTCCTTGGTGCGGCTGGTGTTCCTCAATCTTTGAATCGTCCCCTTGAGAACTTCCTCCTGCTCTGAGATCCGCAGTTTCAGGGACAAGATCTCCTCCTGCATACACTGCTCCTACACACACACACACAAAGCGACATTTGTTATTGATGCTCGGCTTTCTTACCAAACATGTTTGGGGTTCACAGCTCTCTAAAGGACAGGACGGTGATATATATTTTTTGTAGCAATGAATTGATCGTACTAAAATGTGATGCTCGTGTGGCCTAATATATCTTATACTTCTGTTGTCCAAAAAACAATTAAAACCACATCATGAGCCACACTGGTGCTCCAGTTGTCATGTTTCTTTCTGTAATATGAACATGAGTGAGCATCCTGCTGCTCACTTGCACAT
This sequence comes from Epinephelus lanceolatus, assembly GCF_041903045.1. Taxonomy (NCBI): domain Eukaryota; kingdom Metazoa; phylum Chordata; class Actinopteri; order Perciformes; family Serranidae; genus Epinephelus; species Epinephelus lanceolatus. The sequence continues at coordinate 31,977,573 of NC_135745.1, read as the reverse complement.
CAAAGTCGCAGCAGAAAATAGTGCCAAATAAATAAATTACTTAAACCTTCTTGTTAACTTTTCGAACAAAAAAAAAATGCTCAGCTGTTTTAGGAAATTATTCAACCTTTTTTTTGAAAGTTAAATCATACACTTGAGACCTGTATTAAATGACGTGTTAGATTTTTTCAAGTGGGGTTGTATGAGGTACAACAGGTGGGGTCAAAGGGTGCAGATGACCCCCACCCAAGGCTAATTACCTTGCAGTAATTTCCTCAATCAATGTTTGATTTTACTTCCCTCTAATCATTAATTTTTTCGGCCCAGGACACACGTGTGACTACCTCTGCTTTTCAAAATAAGAAAATATGGTCTAAACAGTAGATACAAGTACAAGTAGATACAGAATGCATGTGGCAATATGATTAATTGGATTATATATTGCAGGGAGTATAAAAATGTGTAGGGATCCCCCCCATGGGTGTGGATGAAGGGCCCAGTTTTTAAGGTGTTGCCCCCCTGCCTGTATTTACTAACAGCTGGCCTGAGTGTATTACATACAGTAGATAGCAGGAGTGCCGCCACATTATATTTTCACTGCTTTGCCTTGCTGTCAGACTGTGATTTCCAATGGGGAACTGAGGTTGTTATATTGCTCTTTTCAAAACCAGACTCCATTGGGAAAAACACTAATTTAAGATCGCTGATGACAGGAGCTGCTGGTCTACTGCTGCCTTGGAGAGTTTGTTTGTTTGTGTTACTGTGTGACTCTGGTGTTTAAAGTGGTTTTGGCATCTCCAAGTTTATGCTTTCAAAGATCAGACCGGTCATAAATCATAATGTGTCACAAACCTTCTTAAGGTTCTGGACGGAGGGATCAGTGCTGGGCAGAGCTGCTCTCCAGAACATCTTCAGCAGAGACATCACCTCCTCCAGGATCTGCCTCAGAGTCTTGGTGTTGGACAGCAGACTCTTCACACATCCATAGTCCAGGACCTGCGTACAGAGCTCAGTTAGATACATGTGTGCTCTACATTAATTATCTGTTTTGTTAAAATATAGTTCTGTGGTTGTTTGGCTCTCACCAGCTCAGTGCTCTGCTTCGTGTTGCCCTCCAGCAGTGGCGGGCTCAGGCAGGCCTGCAGGGTTGTCTCCATGCGCTGGACAAGGCTCCGGCCCTCAAGGACCTGCTGCTGGAGAGCGCTGAAGTCATCCACATGACCGATGGCATGGCGGCCGTTGCGGTTCGCAAATGATCCATCAGGGGCCTCCCCCTCTAGCTCAGAGTGAGGGTCGAGAGGGTCTGCTGGAGGTAAAGGAGCTAGACTGTAGTTTTGGATTTCGACTCTGAGTGACATTGTATTTTTGAATGAGTTCAGATGTGGTTAAAACAATATTCTCTCAGGCACATCAGGATACAAAGGAGTTAAGTTACAGTCATGCAGTGCAGTTTAAGTCACACCATTGGCAGTGCTATGGCTGTCGTCCAGGTCTGAGTAGGGAGGACCGGGAGATCCACAGTTAAACAGACCAATGTCCCTGACTGGTGGAGATGGAGCGGGGTCTGTGGAGCACACAGATACACAAACCAGGCTTGGACACACAGCAAACCACCCCACAGCACACTGAGCCTCACAAACATTTCTGTTAATATTATTGCTGTCACATCTAGAAGCCGCTGTCTCACCGTGCAGCAGCTGTCGCCTGTAGAAGTTCTCTCTCTGAGGGCTGGCAGAGAGTGCTGAGAGTGAGGGGGTCCGAGGAGAGCCGACACCCAGCTTCTGCTCCAGCTGCTTGTGGAGCTCCAGTTGTTTGAGTGCACTGTTCTCCTGGACGCTGTGTTGCAGCTGGGCTCGCAGACTCCTCACCTCCCCGAGCAGCTCCCCCAGCTCCACCGGTAAACCTGGGAGCTCACACAGGTAGCCTGAAGACAAAACAAACATTATCACTGGAGAGTCAGATTGGACATGCTTTAATGCTCTTCTGGGGACTACAGGGAGCACATCAGTACAAATTTAGCTGCAAGTGGCAATTCCAGAGTTCAAGCCAACATAGTCCAATAAAAGTTGAAGGCTACAATGGATTTGGACCTTTGGTAGTTTCCAACACCTGCATTGGAGATAACTAACAGGTTTTATGATTTACTGCATAGACGCTTATTAATTTATGACCAAATCTGTGCTGGGCCACACTTTTATTCTGCAACGCCATTGCCCCGTATTGATCAATTGCAAAAACAATTTGAAGACATGCTTCAATAGCTTAATTAAAAATATCTGTTTGTTGATGTTTGGACAGACTGTCAATGATTTTTGGCCAAATTTTGCACCAGGCCTTTTTTAACAAAATAACTACAACACTCCCTTGTGGTTGATTTGTATGGGTATTTTTCCTGCAAGTTTCGTGATGATTGGCCCATGTGTTGTGGAGTTAGGTTGATTTTTGTGCAGAGCCACTCCCCTTTTAAAGTTAACTGATCAATATCTTCAAAGCAATGAGATATCAACCCGCTTCAGCCAAATTTTTATGAGCTTGGTCAAATAATGATACACAGAAAATTTGGTACAAATTGGACAGATGGTTTAAGAGGAGATATCAAAAATGTGTTCCTCAAAAAATTCAAAATGGCGGAGAATGTAGTCAGGTGTACATTAGTGATTATTAGGGCACATTTATATTTGTAGCGGAGACAAATTTTGTATTAAGTTTTGTGTAAATCAGAGTTACGGTGAAGGACTTATGAATTTTTTAATTATAGCGTCCCCATCAGGCCAATTAGGGTTCTATTTGTTGAGCAGGATTTGAACACATCTTCCAGTCACTGGTGAAAATTTCCTGCATCTACAATGAACCATCTCATAGGAATATGCAAAAACATTTATTAAGAAAAATACTAAACCAGCACACCTTATGAAACTGATTGCATGTTTGTCTGTACCTGAGCAGATATTTAAAGTTTTAAAGGTTGGCATTGCATTAATAAAATGAAACAATCACAGTGAAAATTCATGTCAGTGTCCAACAGTCCACCATGATGCCATTGTACTGTCCTTGCTGAAGTGTTGCAACGTCAAGCCGTTCTTGATACCGTCACTAGATGGCGCCAAAGCATTTTATTAAAAAGGAGGAGCATACTAAGCACAGCTAGTGTACAATGAACAGACTGACCTTTGTTTGCATTTGTGCTGGAACACACTCGATCATACACTTGTAGTTCGCTCTGCAACGAGTGGATGAGCTCTCTGCTCTCACACAGCTGCTGCTGCAGGAGAGACACCTCATGCTGGAGCCTGAGGATACATCACAGTGCATCACACTCACAGAACAGACATGTACACACACAGAGCACAGTGTCTATCTGTGAATCAGCCACTGTTTGATTCAGTCTGTATACAGACACACACCAACCTGTTGGTTTTCTCCTGACTGGCCTGCCGCTCCTGCCTTAATATGTGTATCTGCTGTCCCTGCTCCTGACTGTGAGCCTGAAGTCGTCTCAGCTCCTCCTTCCACTGCTCTGCCTCTAGCTCCGCTTGTTTCAGACGGGCACGTGCTGTGAATACCGCCTCCCGCAACTGCACCACCTCCTCACATGTGTCTGAGGGAAAAGTTCAAACGGGTTAACATACATATTATAAAACAGGGACAGTAAATGTTCTTCTGTTGGCCTAGTGTTCACTTCAGAGTATTAAGACCACATGTACTTGGCATTGTTGGGGATCCTTGATGCAGATCCTTGATTGCAGTTAGAGCAGCACAGATTATTATGGCATGGATTCAAATAAAGCAGAGTGGTCAGCTAAACATTCATTCTGTAAAGTCTACTCCAGCACAGTGTGACAAAAACAGGTTTAAAGGTTAGTAATGCTGTTTACACCAAATTCCTACACCACCTACAGCAGGTTATGTAACTTAACAGTAGTAACATCAGACAATTTTTGCCTTTTTTTAGGTTGTAGAAGCAAAAATGAGTCATTCTCAACATTTGTTTTGTTATGGTTTCAGAATATTAAAGACAGATGGAGAACATTTGCAGGAGTGTGGGGATCACCTACCCTTAATCATCAACAACAACCAAGTTCATCAAGTGGATAGCTACAAATTCCTACTACTTCTCTTAGGAAAGAACACCAAACACTCTTTTAAAGACAATTGAAAAAATGTGACATATCCAGGGATGGTTGCAGTTTTACAAAGCAACAGTGGAGAGCATCCTTACAGTAATGGTTTGGTTTGTATGTCAGCTGAGGACAAGAGACTGCTGGACAAGGTGGTGCATACTGCATTCAGAATTACTGGATGTGATCTCACACCTCTACCAGAAATCCAAAAAGCTAGGCTACAAAAGAAGGGCCTTAAAGTTTTGAAGAGCCCCTCTCACCTGGCTAACAACCTTTTAATTTCCTTTTTTCTTATAGTAGACTAAGGAGCCTTAAAAGCAGAACGTCCATGTTTCAAAGCAGCACCAGGGTGTCTACAAATATAACCAAGTTAAATTCAAGACGTTTTAAGATCTTTTACCTTTTACTAGGTTTTACTGTTTTTTGGTTTTACTTTGTCTTTAAGTAAGCTCACTAGGATGAATTCCCATCAGTCATGTTGATATGGCAATTAAGTAATGAATCTTGAACAAGTAGATACAAAATAAGATGTATGCTTCACGGGATGATTTTTTGCCTTGGCAACTATCATGTTTTTTCCAAATGATGTACAGATTTAAGCATTTTATTATCTCTAATGGCTTGGAAAATAGTGCATATAGCTGCTGTGAATAGGAACTGCCAACCCCCCCTTGGTTTTTGGCCGAGCCCTGAATGTTTACAACATCTGGCTCCACCTGTGCTCTGGAAGAAAATCATTCAAACTTTACTTGGCTTTCAGATGAAGTACCTGTGCTGGCCTGCAGGCGCGACTGTAGACCCAAGTTTTCTTCCTTCAGGACTCTGATCTCGTTGGACAGTTGAGTGACTGTGTCCAGTCCCTGAATGTAGATGTTTGTTGGTGCCCCTGGATGAAAAATAACAGAGGTTATTTTATGTAATTTCCTACATAAAGGGAAAGAAAATGTTGCAGTGAGGGATCAAATACCTCCATCACGCCCAGTCGACGCCAGTCTCTCTTCCAGCTGCTGTCGGAGCCTCTCATTGGTCCTAATGGACTCCTCCAGACGCTGACGGAGACACCTCACCTCCCGCAGGTGCTCCTCTATCAAATTTACCCCTAGAGACAAACAGTGATATTGCAATAATCACATGACTCTTCTAAGACTGCACACTCAAGTGTATATGGAGCAGATGAGGTGTGAGCGCATGTTGATGACTAACAGACGACAGTATAGAGTCACACCTGCATGGCTGCTTCCTTGCTGGTGTCCTGATGATCCAGAGTAGCCTCCAATTTGCTGAGCAATGTTCTCCATGTCCCACAAAGTCCCTCCCGTCACTAGACCTGAGTCAGACTTCAGCGAGTGGCTTTCGGGAATGCCGCCTAGCTGATACTGTTGAAAGGCATGATGGGATAGCTGGCTGTAGCTGGAGCGGTCGTGCTGGCTGTGGGCGCCAGGTGAGAGAGAGAACAGAGACTTGTCGTGGGGAACTGCAAAGCCTGAAAACACACACAGATGATGAGATGATGATGTGACAACACTCACAGGACAACAGAGGAATTTAATCTGCGAGCGAGGTGGCAGCTCAAAGGAGATATTATTAAAGTTTTGTCTTTATTAACACTTTTCACACATGGCACACACACCCCAGCCCCTCACCCCTGTTCTGCTCATTCATCTGTTTGTACAGCGTGTCCAGCTCTGGGCGAACAGCGATCACAGACAGGGCCCTGGGCCGGGGGTCAGAAAAGACTTCTCTACCCCAGACGTCAGGGCCAGAGGGGACAGAGAGGGAGTAGGAGACAGGGTCACTGTAAAGAGCTGGAGGAGAATGACAGGAAGTGACATAAACAGAATGTGAAGGAGGAGAAAAAGGGGTACTTTTGCAAGTCATATCCATCTGTGACTCCCATACCTCTGGGCGACTGACTGGTCAAACCCACAGGGGCTGAGCAACGCATGTTGGGACAGCTGCTGGAGGACTTGAGGAAGCCATGAGGAGGAGGGACAGATGGACGGACTGAAGGAGGGGAATGGAAAGTGAAAGGATAGAAGATGCATGTCATAGACAGGAAAGGTGAAAACACGAATAAACTTCAACAATACCGTCTTGTTCTGATCCGTGTCCTGGCTGCCGCAGCCGGTGCTCCTCCTGATATTCTCTGGCGTCTAAATCAGAACACAGCTCCAAGTCTTCAGTGGTTCTGTACTCATCGGACACCAAGGACGTTCTGTCTGATTGGTCGGTGGTCTCAGAGAGGGCGTGGCAGCTGGATGGGGTCTCTGGACGCTGCTGCAGCTTGGTGTGGAGGGACTCGATGATTTTATCTTTCTGCTGGAGCTCCTTACTCAGCCTACATGTGCACACAAGAGGATCCACCATTACATGTGCGTGTAGCGTGTTGGAGAACTACGGAGGCCGACAAGAAAACGTGAAAAAGCGAATGGCCCTGTCTAGAGTCAATGTTTGGTTTGTCCATTCTGGGCTACTGTAGAACAACATGGTGGACTCTGTGGAAGAACACCTGCTCCGTATGTAGATATAAACAGCTCATTCTAAGGTCACTAACACACAATAGCTCCTATTTTTCAGGTGATTATAAACTAATGAAAACATAGTTATTAATATTTTCTACAATTTCTGCCAATAAGTGCCCCTAAATCCTACACAGTGGACCTTTAAGGTAAGTATGCCTCTATGAAGTAATTCCCCTTACTGTTTCAGTTGCTGAAGCATGACCTCCCTGTTTCTCTCCAGCAGCATCCTGAGAAAATAAGTCTCTCTTGCTTGGCCTCGAGCCACAGAAAAAGACCACAGAGAGTTCCTGTATATGAAGCTGTCCTTAGAAATCATAGATTTCCACAGAGGAGCCATCACACCACCAGTCCAGTCCAGTTCAGGAAACAAATACAAAGTCCTTAATGTACTACAGGCTTTTGTCTCTGAAGATCAAGACTTCAATGTTCTAAATAATATCCGCATTCAGAAAGTCAATTCTAAAAGAAAACCTCCAAAGAAATCACAGTTTTTATAGATGCTGTTGTCAAAATAACAGAAATCTTTAAATAAGTGACTCAGTATAGATCCAACAGAAACAATCTAATCACAGTACGAACAACATCAGTGAAGGACTGTCACACTGAGCCTCTTAAACCCGGCTGCTAACCCTAACCCTGCACCTGCACCGTAAGTCTGTTCAGCTAAGGCAACTTAAGGGTAGATCCACGCTGAGGGCTCTGTGTATGGATTAACAGCTACCTTCTGTCTCCTCTCCACCACAGGGAGCCATGTGGTGCGCCACAGTGCATCACATGACAACTTAAGTAATCACCAGGACAGAATAAGTGCTGCACAAAGTGAGCTTATAACTTAAAGTGAGATCCACAGATCACGACACTGCAGAGTTTAAAGGAACACTTCACCCACAAAATCATAATTTGTCTTCTAATTACTGAACCTGGGTTAAGCTGAATTTATGGAGAAACTTTTTTCGCATGCCCCCACGGTGAATAAAGAATCCGAAAACTGAGAAAATTCTTGCTGAACTGGAGTCATAGGGGTCCACGCTTAACAACAGCAAACTTAACCATCTCTCACACAACTCGTGCATTTAAAACACTTCCTCATTGGAGTCGCGCGCCTGGGCAAGCACATGCTATACTTCATCTGAGTCTATCAAACTATCCAGTAGACTCAAATCAAAGCACTATATCAAGCTGACTTACCGTAAGGCGAGCAACTCATGGCCTGCTTTGTCATCATGGCTCTCTGCATGGTCGCCTACGGAAATAAAACAGAAAAGATGGAGCACAGGAGAGAGGAAATATCGTTAGAAATTACAGTGTGAGCCACAAGGATGAAAAACTGTAAGACACGAATTGTGTTGCTGTTCGATGGAAGATATGGAAAGATGTTGCTTACGTCCACTGATCTTGGCGACCACTCTTTGTGCCAGCGCAGAGTTCTGTGCCAGCTGCTCTCTGAAGCTCTGACCCATGTAGTAATCAATATCATTGGCCCGCAGCAGCTCCTCAAAGGCCTATAAGGTGCAGAGAATATTAGCAGGTATGAGGATGATAACTCAAAATGCAATTATCATTATATCATATCATTATCACATTTCTAACATGTAGAAATGTGATGGAATGCGGTTGAATGAGTAATTTAGTGAGTGCAGGGGGGTTGCAGTACCTTGGTGGTGTCACCCAGGTGCTGGGTGAGGATATGGCAGATTCCTTGCCCCTCTCTCATCCTCTGCCTCAGGTGGGACAGCTCACGAGCTTGTGCCTGGATCAGAGAGTTGTATTTCCTGTGAAGGGACCACAGTATTAATAGAGGGCTGTAAGTCAGATGACTAATCACGCTCATGTGCATCTGTTAACTGATTCTAGATTTAAAACAAGGTGCCTGCAGGTACACAGGGACAGGTTTATACTATTGTCTCTCTGTCTGTGTCGACTCACCCAGGCCAGGTGGCACATTTCCCCTCCTCTGCTTGGCCTTTGCCCTCCAGTCTGGAGCTCTTCAGCTGCGCCTCCAGTGACGCAACTCGTGCCATCAATTCTTGCAGCTCCCTGCTGGGCTTGCAGCCTGAGCGGATTCCCTGGGTGTCAGACATCCAGCCTTCATCCTCTTCCGCAGCACTGGGGGCTGGTGATGTCTCAAAGGCCCAGTTTACCTAGAAGGTGAGGATAAAATGTCAAAAAAATGTTATACAGTGCATCATTATTAACTTAAATTAACTTAAAAGTAGCTGGTTAATGTTGGGGCACCTTGCGTGGGGTTCGCTCCAGGCTGGAGGCGTAGTCGCTGGTGGTAGACAGGGAGCGGACACGCAGCTGCAGCCCACGTATCACCTTGTGACAGCGGGTCAGCTGCGAGCGGAGATCCTGTACCAGATGCTGGAGCGAGGCCGACTCATCCGCCATTTCATAAGCACCTCTGTTGCTGCTGCCAGTGTACCAGCTATGACCCACACCCTCATAGTCCTGTTGATGGGACAGTGACGTGCACATCTCCAGGTCGTCAAACTCTGAAGGAGCAGAGATGAAGAGACATACTGATGAGGATTAAAAAGTGTACAAAGAGTTGATATGAGGTTGTTACAATTTGAGAGAAATTTGTTTGTCACCTGGACTGCTGGCGTCTTCTCGCTCAGCTTCGTTCTCACTGCGACCACAAGTCTCATAACCCAGATCCTGGAGATCCACCTGCACCTGCTTACTGGCCTGCTGGACCGATGTCTCTGCTGCAGAGATACGAGGAAAAAAATGACTTGAATCTTGCATGCTAGTGTTTCTTTTTAAGTTGTTACATGTCTCTAATAACATGTCTGCATGTGCATGCTCCTGAGACTGACTCACTGAGCAGATCTCTGTAGTCCTTCAGTTGTTCAGCCTGAGCGTGCACCGTGGCCTCAGACACCATCAGCCTCTCCTGCAGCTCTCTGTTCTCCTGGTGGCTCAGAGCCAGATCGGAGCTGAGACGGGCCGCCTGCTCACGGAGACCTTCCTCTATATCCTGCCAGAGAACACTGCTGTCACCGGCAGGCTCCACCTCCTGCAACCAGCAGTGTTTAAGTAACTTTCATCATTTTAACATATGAGAACAATGTTGAGTTGACCTTCTTATTATCACGTATAACAGGACACTACCAGCAGTGAAGGCTCCATTCCTTTTATAAACAATCACAGGACTAAAAGAACAAAACACCCGTACATAGAGACTGCATATGGAGACCCGGTAATGAGACAAGGGGGCAGAGCCTGGAGGAAATGCTGCTCCAGCACAGTTAACTGAAATCTGCTTTGCATTTAGCAAAGACGGTGCTTTATTCACAGAGGTGGAACGTAACAAAGCACTTCTGCTACATTCATTTGCTGGCAGCAGTTTTTCCAAAATATAGTTTCACATGCAAGATGTATGACGAGCTTAAAAACACGATTCATTTTTAAATCACTCAATATAGAAGTTACTGCAACCTGGATTACTGACAATATATTTCTAACAGTTCAGTGCATTAATTATTCAAAACTATGTATTTTCTACAGGTTATAACAGAGGGGTGTTCATACATTTGAAAACACTCTAAGATTAATTTAAGCAGGATTAAAAGAAAATATTTAACGCCTCGGAGTTAAAATTGCTATAACAGATTTGCAGCAGCTTCATAAAATAATCTGAGATACATGTACATCATTCAAAGCTAAATTCCTATTTAAATATACAAAGTGTTACCGTGTCAGGCTGGTGTGTGTGATGATGGGACGTCAGACAGCGTGGCCTCTTGCAGTCTCTCTCCCCTCGCTCCTCGCTCAGACTAACACACGGATGACCTCGCTTCCCCACTGGCACTGGAGATGTTTCCTCCTCTTCATCTTCCTCCTCAATATCCTCCTCCTCCTCTTCCTCCTCGGACTCCTCGTCCTCTTCTTCTTCTTCCTCCTCCGGGTTCAGACCCCCGTGGCTCCTCTCTGGGTTTGTCCTCAGGCCCAACACTCCTGATCTGTGTCGGCTTTCTGTCAGAGCCTGGTTCTCCTGCTGCAGCCTCTGCAGTGCACTCCTGGCAGACGACGGAAAGAAAAGACAAAGGTGTCAGTTATATAAACTTCTCCTACAGCTCGGAGAGCCTATGGAAGCCTATTCAGATCAATGTGATGAAAAATAAAAAGATCCTGTGAGTCGTTATGATGAGAAACCTTCAAAAATAATGACTTAGTAGCTCAAAATAATAAGTTATTAAAATTTTTCATTATTTTGAGATACTAAATCCTTATTTTTTTTAAAAAAATATTAAGCCATTATGTTGAGATACTGAGTCATTATTTTATCCCAAAGGTGCTCTATTGGATTGAGATCTGGTGACTGTGGAGGCCATTGGAGTACAGTGAACTCATTGTCATGTTCAAGAAACCAGTTTGAGATGATTTGATCTTTGTGACATGGTGCGTTATCCTGCTGGAAGTAGCCATCAGAAGATGGGTACACTGTGGTCATAAAGGGATGGACACGGTCAGCAACAACACTCAGGTAGGCTGTGGTGTTTAAACCATGCTCAGTTGGTACTAAGGTGTGCCGAGAAAATATCCTCCATACCATTACACCACCAGCACCAGCCTGAACCGTTGATACAAGGCAGGATGGATCCATGCTTTCATGTTGTTTACACCAAATTCTGACCCTACCATCTGAATGTGGCAGCAGAAATCCAGACTCATCAGACCAGGCAACGTTTTTCCAATCTTCTATTGTCCAGTTTTGGTGAGCCTGTGTGAACTGTAGCCTCAGTTTCCTGTTGTTAGCTGACAGGAGTGGCACCTGGTGTGGTCTTCTGCTGCTGTAGCCCATCTGCTTCAAGGTTGGACGTGTTGTTGGTTCAGAGATGGTCTTCTGCAGACCTTGGTTGGAACCAGTGGTTATTTGACTTCCTGTTGCTTTTCTATCATCTTGAACCAGTCTGGCCATTCACGGAGTCGCTGTCTGTTTCATGTACCTCACGTTTACAGTGCTGGTAAATATGAATGATTTATGGTTTGTTGCTCGTGATTTCTGTAAAATCAACTGAATGGTTGAATTGCGGAGCTTCTAACCTTTCTAGGGATGTATAGCATGTCCATATTGACGAAAGTTGTAGCAGTCGTGGCGTTCCATAATCTTACACGTAAGTATCGGGGTGGGTGTCGAGGTAAAATTGGCTTCAATACCAGCAACATTAATAGTGAACAATTTTTTGCTCCATACATGCATTGATGTCCTCTCAGACAGTCAAAACTGACAGTTTCCAGAGGATCTCAGCGACAAATACGCACCTCATCTGAGTCACGGAGGTGTACCCATCCCTTTCAAGTTGTGACCTTATTTCTTCAAGCTGCGCTTCAAGTGTCTTCTTTGCTTCCTCAAGCTGCTTTACATCAGCTCTCTGGGACACCAGTGGCCCAGGTGCTCCTTCAGCTCCACAAGCCTGAGCAGAAGTCAGAAAAGAGCTGACGCTTGTTATTGTGCTACAAAGTAAAGGGTTTTCTCCAAGGTTTATATGAATCAGAGACCCATAAATCTGTGGTTACAAATGGCCTGAATTTAAAGGGATTAAACAATGAAACGTAAAAAGTATTTTACCTTAAGGGAAGCTAAACTCCTGGCCGTCACTTTATCATCATCATCCTCTATGCTGTCCGTGAACTCGTCACTGCTGCCGTCTTCATCGTCTCCCTCCTCCTCCTCGTCCTCTGTGCTGAGCTCTGGAAACACAACAACCATATAAGGACACTTGCTTTATTCCCTTTTTGTTTGTTTGTTTGTTAATCCTCTGTTATTCCTCCTCTTCTTTCTTTATCCCCGTCTCTCCCTCTTTAGCATCCCCTCTCTGTCCCATTCTTTCCAGAACTTTTTGTTCGCTGAATCACCTCTTTGGAAGTCATGAGACTAAAGGGAAATGTTATGTCATACAGTGCCTGCCAGCCAAAAACACACTCAAGGCAGCGCAGCCTGGTACAGGGAGTGTGTATGAGAGGCTGAGACAAATGTAACGGATCATTTATAGTCACTCACATGAAACTCAAACTCAAACTGAATCTGTATGCAGCATGTTTTTGTTGTGTGTTATTCAAGTTTTGTACACACACACACACACACACACACACACACACAGGTCGCAGAGGTTCAGAGGAAAGAGACTGGCAGGAACTTCAAAGGAAAATAGTTTTACAAAATAGGCCCTGATGATACAAAACAGACACACACACATGCTTCACATACACTGTGTAGCTGTAGATGTGCATCATGTGTATGGGTGTGTATCTATCCACAGTTAGCCCATACATTTTTGGGACTTATTATGGGATTACTTCATATAATCAGGGAAAGTTCAAAGGCACTTAATTACTACATATGTCTCCACCCTGAAAGGAGTATTTAATATATGAAACTTCTTTGTGCTGCAGGTGAGAGGGCACAAAGTTCATGGAGCACACTGCTGGGTTATTATATACTGAACAATGTGCTTTGTAAGCCGAACTGACTGAATGTGGGGCCCTGTTTATACACTGTGACACTACATATTGTCACCGCTCTCATTCTGGGAACATATAGAAAGGGACACTCCTTCAAACTGTGTGTTGTTGGGTGTGTTGGTGATTTAAAGATATACTATGCAGGATTTTCCTAACAAGTGTAAAAGTAATCCCTGTTGAACATCACCTATGGCCCACTAGAGGGGTGTGGTGGTGTATTTTTCTGCAGAGACTCTGCTTGTGTTTTCCTCTTATTCTCTGTGTTTGGGACATTTATAGGTGAGTCAGGTGAGGTCAGGGCTCTATAAAAAGGTGGCAACCAAGTGCCAGACTGTAAACAGCAGGCATCCAAGAGACACAGCGCTGACTCAGCGTAAATAAAAGCAGGCGAAATGCCAAAGAGAGTGAATCTGGGGTTGGCTTTTACCCTCATTTCTGCTAGTGAGCCTGTTTAAAAATAGTAACCAACATTTCTGCATAGTATACCTTTAAACTATTTTGGAATTCATGTTTTCTTTATTTGATATCAGGGATGTTGAGTAAAGGGCTCACATGAGCTTCCCTTATTTGGTGAATGTGGCAGTTTAGTGTAGGTATTACAGCAGAACAGCCATGCAAACATGAAAACCATGCCACAATATCATGCATGAGGGAGAACATGAAGGAGGAAACACTTATTTGAATTGGAAATGTCTGGCAGTACAAAGTATAGTGTATATCTATAAATAAAAGCTCAATTATCTACAGAAATCAGTTGACTATTTCAGAAGTTTTAACCATATTTTAACACATTTATACATTTGTTCTTACAGTTATAAAACTACATACTAGGTAAAAGTAGTAGAGTGAGGATGACAGAATTGTTCAGACTGTGGGTTGATTTCTGGGGAAAGAAGGAAAGTATATTCAGGACCAAGTGGGGGATATCAGGTTTGGGATATTCTTACGACAATTTCCCAATTAAACACAACAAACAGAAGTGCTTTTGACAAAAAGCCAGCACATTTTTATTTCTGTTGCATTAAAAATACAAAAAGAAGTGTTGACAAGGATTCCATCTCGGAGGCTAGATGAGAGATCAGGGCACAAATCCCAAGAAAATGTACTCTAGCTAATATAAATATTTAATGCGTACGTATAATTTCTGGCATTCACATCTCATGTGATTTATAGAGAGCACAATACAGACAGTAAAATTAACTGATTTTTTTTTCTTGCTTTCTTGATACAAAGCTGAACTTAGGTTCAACAAGCAGATCAACTAAAAACACATTATATTACCATAAAGGGACAGTTCACCCCAAAATCAAAAATACATGTTTTTCCTCTTACCTGTAGAGCTGTGTATCAGTCTAAATTGTTTGGGTGTGAGTTGGTGTCAGAGATATCGGCCCTAGAGATGTCTAGGAACTATGTTCTTTCTACCAAACTACACCCGCCAATCAAATCACAGCGCAGAAGGAAGCATGCATCTATTGCTAGCTTTGAGCACTACAAGCAGAGTGCCATCTAGTTTCATTATACTTAAGAGAAGGTAAACGATATCTCCAACATTTGGCAACTGACACCAAACAATCTAGACTGATAAATAGCACTACAGGTAAGAGGAAAAATATATATTTTAGATTTTGGGGTGAACTGTCCCTTAAAGTGTCTAACGCGGCTGAACTTATGTTTCATGCATATCTGTCGGACTATATTGTAACTGGTGTGGAGCAGGTTAACGTTTTAACTGTCTATGAAAGCAAGTCAAGGTTGAGCTGAACTGAAGGAAACTAGTCGGCCATCTTTTGGGATTTGCATCTTGGGCCTTAAGTTAGGTGTGCACATCCTGTCCACAAACAGATGATATAAAAACAAATGATGGATGGTGAGACGCTTCACTGTAAGGCATGAGCTTGAGTTTCTCCACAAGACGTAACTTCACTGTGACAGTAAGGCTGGAAGAGTGACATTGGTGAGAGACAGTACACAGAAATGGCAATACAGAACAATCGCACTGCAAAGCAATACGCAGGCCGTTTTCAGGAACGATACAAAAACATATTCACACCACACTCACAAATTAGATTAATAAATAAGACTCTGGGTTGCACGTTGCCACTTCATACCATTGAGGTTAATCTGAACAGGCTTCTGCTACTGTGAGTAGTGCTTGTGCTATCTGGATGAAGCTGCCTGAAGACTGACAGCCAGATTCTGATTCACGCTTAATTTTCCTGAATATAATCACTTTTTCCACATTTTTTTCCTCATAAAACTGACCATCAGTGGCTCCAGACAGCTCCATCTCACATAAAGAGTGTCACTCATCAGTGCTGTGGTTAGACAGAGCATCACAGAGCATTAGTGACAGTGCCCCCTGCAGCCCTGGAGGCTGGACCCTGCTCATCCCCACCTCCAAAGTCAGGCTGCCTTTTAGCTGCCCGTTCCAGCACCAGGGCCATGTTACGGGTCCTGGCCAGGACCTCCTCCAGCTGTCTGCGCAGTGCCTGAACTGAGTCTAGCTCGGTGTGGAGGGCCTGGATCTTCTCAGAGCTGAGGAAAAAGAAAATGGGTTTTAGATTTAGACCTGTAACTTGGGGTCCTGACACACCAAACCGACATTTGGCCGTCAATTCACTAGCATACAGAAAATATCCTTTGTCCTTTCAACACTGGCTAATGGCTAACTAGCATCTTCAATCCATCCTGTCAGTCTTCCAGTTTCCCATTTTTAATGCTGAATCCAGACTACTGCTGGTATGAAGAGTTGTTTCCTCTCATACAGGCACAGAACATGTGTCCAAGTTGGCTGTTGGCCACTAGTTCTTTGATGTCGGTTTGGTGTGTCTGGGCCTTCACTGTATTCACAGTAACCGTCCTGTTACAAGACCTGGGTGCAGCTTCCCTACCTGTCACTCCTGGTGTGAATGTGCGTGAGATTTTGGTATAATCTCTTCTCTGCCCTCAGGGCGTCATTCAGCTTGTTGTACTCTGACACAAGCTGCCCCAGCACACACTAGATCAGAGTGGAAGGCAGGGCAGAAGAGGAAGGAGAGACATAATAAATGCATGTTATTAAGCAGCACAAACAGCCAAATACTTTTCTTACTGGCTGAGAATGAAACAAAATCCTACTTGATGATCTGTGTTGTCCTTGGTGTCCTGCTGGTGAGCCAAAGATAAACGCAGAGCAGAGAGCTCCTTCTGCAGGGAGAGGGCACAAAGATATGACTCATGAGATTTACAAAAAGGATTGTTTTTATGCATCATCATAAAGTCCACACAGGTACCTGAGCCTCCCTCTCCTTCTTCAGTACCAGCTGCAGCTCCTCCTGGACAGCCCTCATCTCTGCCTCACTCTCTTTAGAAGATGGCTGCATCGCCTCCTCGTGGCTCTGCA
This sequence comes from Epinephelus lanceolatus, assembly GCF_041903045.1. Lineage (NCBI taxonomy): Eukaryota > Metazoa > Chordata > Actinopteri > Perciformes > Serranidae > Epinephelus > Epinephelus lanceolatus. Next base: position 31,961,095 of record NC_135745.1, on the reverse strand, counting down.
TCAGCTCCTGACGAAGGAAGTGTAAGTTAAGATCAGGTGTACAGGAGATGACTGAGGGAGACAGTCCAAGTGGAAATGAATGAGCGGGTACCTTGATGAAGGCTTCTTTCTCTTTGAGCAGACTCCTCAGATGCTCTGTCTCTCCTCCCATCTCTCTCTCCCTGTCCTGTTTCAGCTCAGACAGCTCTTGCTCCCTTGAGGACAGATGTCTGCGTAGCTCCTGCAGCTGGTTGGTCCGCTCACTAATCACAAGGGAGAGCCTGTAGGAGTAGTCCTGAGACAGAGACAGTGAAGAGGTTAAAAGCTTTATGTTGGGCACTATATAACTATGCATTTCAGTAACCATTAACCACACCTGTAGATACTGGTCTTTGGAGCTGAGAGTGTTCAGCATGTCCTGGACCTGCGCTTGGTGTTCATTAGACTGACGACTGCGGTCTGACAGCAGCTCCTGGAAGAGTTTTTCTTTCAGTGCCAGCCGAGCCTTCAACTCCTCTACAACCTCAGTGGGACCAGCCTGAACTCTGGCAACAAGGGCGGCTGTCAGATCCTGTACACACACACACCCACATAAACACACACACACACACATAACCACAGAACAACATACACCCAGAAAAGCCTGTTTCAGCACACCTGCTGTATTTGTGAAAGTGAAAACAAGCAGCTCAGGTCTGTCTACATAGACTGCTTTCCAAAGCTTTAAAAATACCACAGCAAACAATTGGAAGCCATGACAATAAAGGTAATAAATGAATGTGTGTGTGCTGGTGTATTACCTGTGCCTCCTGGCTGTGCGTCTGTAGAGCTGCCTGTAGCTGGTTGATGATGGTGTCTTTCTCCCTCAGGGTGTTTCTCTCCTTCTCCTCGCTCTGTTGCTTCAGCCACTGCAGGTTCCTGTAGGCCTCTGCCGCCTGCTCTAGCTCCAGCTCTTTGCCACGCACCATGGCATCCAGACTCTGACGATCACAATCACAGGTGTAACCACACAGAAAGGAAAATATAATACCCGGGGGTGAAGTAGTCCTTTAAATAGTGTAAAGTTGGTAGCAAAAAAATGCATACTCATTTTATATCAACACTATCTCTTTTGATTCAATAACGTTACTTTCTATAGGACAGTCTCCGTGTTCATAATAGAAGCTGGCGGGTCTGACATGTTTGTATTGTGTGTAGTGAGCGTACCGTGATGGTCTCCTCGTTGTTGGACAGGATGCAGCGGAGTCTCTCCAGGTCTCGCTCCTTCTCCCTGAGGGCCAGCTGCAGCCTCCTCACCTGGCCCTCGCGCTCCTCCACACAGCGGAACTTGTCGTCGATGGAGCGCTGCAGATGGCAGAGGGGGAGAAAATCACACCGCTGCTATTCTGGGCGCCCTGAACTGTGATATTCATCATGTCCTGAGAAGGTGTGCTGTAAGCTCATGTTCCTTTACACCACTTAAATCAAATGAGTCAGGGCATGAAATTAACATTGTTAGGGAGCACCACCATCATCTAAAACTGTGATCCTTTTAGGGTAAATGTTCCACTTCTGTACGGTCTGACTTAAAAAAGATGGTGAGGTTTTCTCTCCTATTTCTCCCTAACTATTCCCACCAAGATTTTTTTCTACGCTGGCTGTTAATTTTTTGCTGACCTACTGATTTAGGAGGAGTTTGCAATGCTGTCTACCACTGGCTCGTTTAACTGCTGCAAGATGCACACACTGGTTTTTCCCCTGCACTGAGTGTACACCACGGAGGTCTGTCGCATTAATCACACAGTATATGGTACACTTGGAACAGTAGCTAGGGTCGTCTCACTATTTCCACCAAGCTGACATTAATTTAAGTCCCTGGTGTGTATATACTGTAAATGTGTGTGTGTTTACCTCCAAAGCTCTGTCTCTGTCTTTAATACGCTCTCTCAGTTTCTCCAGCAGAGCATCTCTTGGTTTGGAGCTTCCTGTTGACTCCAGCATTTCTGAGTACTCCTACGGATACAAAGGTTTTTAGACAGGGTCAGAAGTGTGTGCATGTGCGTGCACCTAACTGCAACTGGCTTTGTGCAAGTTACCTTTAACTGCTGCTCCTTGTCCTGCAGAGAGCGTTTGAGCTGTGTGATGCTCCTGTCTTTTTCCTGCACCACAGTGTGTCTCTCTGCCTCGGCCTCCTTCAGAGCTGCTTCTTTAGCCTGGAGCTCAGTGCGAGTTTTGTGAAGGGCACAGCGCAGGTCCTGCGGCACGGAGACGAGAGGTTGTACACGCTGCACTCTTTATACTTCAAAGACTTTCTTTCGCACTCACACATTCACAAAGGCACTAACCTGGTTGTGCTTTTCAGTGACCTCCCTGTGCTGCTGCACCTCCTGTAGATCAGAGTTAAGTCTGTCCTTAAACCTCGACAGGTCATCTCCTTGCCTCTGGCTCTGTCTCAGACTCCTTTGGCTGGCCTCCAGCTCCAGACCAAGGGAGAACAGGGAGCTCTGCACCCCAACCAGCTCACCCTGCAGCTGGGCGAGCGTCAAGGACTCGCTGACCCCCTCCGGAGCCTAAAGATTGACCACAGACCAATATGTAATCAGCCTGGAGACAAGATTTCTACCTGTAAGGAATGATCCTGGATCAGGGTTTGCACCATGTCTCACCTTGTGTTGAGCAAGCTGATGGCGGTGGACCATTTCTCTCAGCTTACACAGTGTGGTGTTCTGCTCGTCCATCAGCCGGTACAGCTCCTGGGCCTTTAGGCAGAATAATCATGGGTATGAGTACCTTCTCAAATGCAGGTATCATCTCACACGGGTTGACAAACAAACACAAACACTCACCTCACTGTCTTTGGTGCTGATGGACTCTGTGAGACCCTGAATGGTCCTTTCCTGACTCTGAGCAGCCTGGCGGATTGAACGCAGCTCACACTCCATCTCATTCAGCTTCTCCTGCAGCTTCTAAAGATGGAAACAGGTAACACTGTTAACCTGCTGTCAGCTCTCAGATGTGAGTTTATTAAACAAATCTAACTGTAATGAGGCATACCATATTATTGGCCTCGCTCTCCTGGATCTTGGCCTGCAGGGATTGGACCTGGAGCTGGGCTTTCTGCAGCTCACTGACACACTGACCAGCTGCACACTCATACTGGTTCAGCTGACTCTGCTGCTCCTCGACGAGGCTCTGTGATAAAGAGAATAAGGTAAGATGTCAGGGTTTCAGGTTATATAACAACTCGCTGTGCATGTTTTTTGTGTCTAAGTGACTAATGGAGATAGCAAGATTTGAAAATGCTCCACTGAGAAAGAGTGCTGCAGGATGTGATGAAACAGGCTGCAATGAAACCACTCTACTACTAAAAGTGTTTGTTTTGCCACTAATAGACTCAGATTGTTATTCTAAGTGTCTGACAACATTATGGAGAGGATCCCTACAGAGAGAGAAGAAGTAAGAGCCGTTTTGTTTAACCAGAAACAACCCTGAAATTGCCATCATCAACCTCACCAGAGTCCATTTAAATAAACAGTAATTTAAGCAGGTGTAGAGCCAGCACATTTTCAAATCTAACTGGGTGAATTAAGGGTTTATTTCAACCAAACTAGAGTTGGTGATGGTTGGAACAGTGAACAGATGAATCAAGATGGTTTTTGTGAGTTTTATTTTGTTAAATAAAGTGGATTTTACAGAGCTAAAATTACTCTTTATTTGAATGGAGTCTGGTGGGTTTGGTGATAACAATTTTGTGGCTGTTTCTGGTTTGACAAAAAGCTAATAAAAAGCTTTTTCTCTAAGGGGATCCTTTCCATAATGATGTCAGACATTGAAAGTAATAATCTGTGCCTGTTGGTGGTAAAAACAAGCACTTTAGTGGATGTACATTGATGGCACAGCGCCCTGGCTCAATACTGGACCTATTTCAAAAACTGCTGTTCCCTTTAGTCACTTCGACACAAAACCCTGTGAAAATAGGGTCCAGGTTAAAAAATACAGCTCTCCCGACTGAATCCAGCAGCTGAATTATCTGTGAGGAGGATCTTTTGTTTCAAATTAATGAGAAATACAGAGGCTGCAGGCTACATAGCTTTCACAATGGATTGTGTAATATGCGTACAACATTCACAAACTCTGCTCATTCATGTGTGTACTTTGTAAAAAGCCATGACAGGGAAAGAGCCTCTGGAGCGGTGTGAGAGTGTCTGCATGCATGAGTTGGCACAAGTGAGCGTGCTGTAAGTGCCCTGTGCCACATTATCTTTACATAACCTTGTTTCCAAATTTCACTTGCCAGAGGAAGGATGCCATTACGACACACTTACTTTAACTCTGATACACCAAAATTGATTTGTGATCATGTAGCCGAGATTAAATTAACGCTTTCATTTTCTTATAGAAATGATTACATTAACATATCATAAATAGGGGTACTGTACTAGCCAACCAGAGCTGAGATGATAGGATGGTCTGACATTGCGTGGATCACTTTGCCTCAAGGGTTCTGAGTAAAAATAGGCCAGTAGTTGAGCCACTTTGTCTTAATGTCTCCCCACATGTAACCTACTTCAGTCAGCAGCCCCGGCCCTGAAGATCACACAGAGACAAATACTCACCCTGCAAATACTTTTGCTGAGAATTTCTGTTTGAGGAATTTAAGTATTGCACACTTGGCATAGTTGAGCAGAAAATCCTGTGCTGAAACATACCAGTTTGTGACTGGAAAAACTGGGAGACTCATTTGTGTGCAGGGTGTGTTCATGCTTTAGAGAATTTGGCAGCTGTGATTGAAGTCACTGTGGAGCCTTTGAAATCTTAATTTAAAACCTTTTAAGTATATTGGTTGTAGATATTTATACTTCAATGTCAAAATAACTGTGCTTTCACTAGATGCTTTCTTCTTTATTGACATGAGTCATGATCTCTTTGTGCGTGCTGACTCCCACGCACACAAACACTAGGTAATTAGGGCATGTTGAGTGTCACAGCTTACCCTCACCTGACTGCTCATGTAATGTATTCCCACACACAGGCAACTGAGTGCACACACACAAATATACACACACAGCACTGGAGCTCACATCCTCCTGGGTAAAAGCTTGTTGGAGAAGCTGCAGGCAGGATTTAAGTGACTGACAGTGGGATTATGAGGCTAATTGAGGTATAAAAAAAATGGTGAGGATGCTGGATTCGTCGGCAGGCTGCACATCAAGCATCAAAGCCTGTTGGGTTGCTGCAGATACTGCAAATCTGCAGTGCATAAGCAAAAATGCGCTACCCCACTGTGTGCCATCATCCTGCAGTAGTAAAATCCTTGTATTCATCACCACCACCATCCCTGTGGAGGGTTTATACCTGGTGAGGGCGTGGGGTAGGATACTCTCTGTACAAATCTTCCAATAACTCTTCCATGTAAGCCAGGTTCAGATCTTGATCCATCACGCTGATCAGAGGCGTCCCCAGCTCAGGTGTTGGCATGTGGTTTTCTCTTTCTCCCACTGGAGTTCCGTAAGACATTCCCAGAACAGGATCAGGGAAGCTAAGCCTCGAACCTCCATTGCTGGAGCTCTGTCGGCGCAGCACTGGCAGCTTGCTCCCCTTCAAGCTCAGGACTGGCCGGTACACAGCGTAGCTCTGCAACAAACAGAGGGCCAGAGAGAGGCTGGGTGCAGGTGAGGCTTGGCCATGTGGGGCTCCCATGTGCTCCTCAGAGAGGGAGTCGGATATCGGGTCATCTATTAGTTCCCTGGGGGAGCTCAGCGGCCCATCTGTTATGGCCCCAGGCTGATTGTAGTCTTCAGTTGTCTCTAAGGATGTGATAGAGGGGCTGGAGCTGGCTCGTCCAGCCAGGGTGCGATCACTGTCTGACGTCTTCGAGGGGTCCTGAGAACCAGGGACCAGAGTTAGAGAAGAGGGGGGTTCTTCTGAATCCTGCACATTGTTTCTTTCTCCTCCAACACCTCCCACTCCTCCAGTCACACTCCCTCCAATAACACTGGCTGAATATCTGGTTGATGGCCCACAGGAAATACTCCGTGCCAGCTTCCTGGGCACCTTACAAACTGCTTCATAGTCAGAGTCCGCCACCCGCCAGTAGGAACATCCCCGACACCTCCTGGGAGTGCTGTGAACACGATGTGAGCCTGCAACTGTGACCTCTGACCCTGGACCAGCAGGACACTGAGGGTGGTGGTGCTGGTGATGTGGACAGTCCAGGCTGTCATCAGCCCAGGACTCGTACAAAGAGTAGACCAGATCATCCTGGAGCAGGGCGCAGTATTTTGCATGAGTAAGACCTGAAATGTCCACCATCCCATCCCCTGGTCCTTCATTACCTCCAGGTGATGTCACAGCACCCTCCTCTGAGTTAGTTTTCCGGTAGAGCCCACCGATGCACTGCCTCAGCCGGTGTTTCTCCTGCAGGAGCCGCTGCAGCCTCTCGATGGACAGGGCCTCCACACGCGCGATCACTGTGTCAAAGCGGTACATGCGGTCCAGCATAAAGGTGCACTTGGAGCAGGCGAACTCTCCCCTGCCATCCCGGGTCACCTCTCGTCCAAGCGCGTGAGACAGCAGCACCTGCAGGTTGAGCTTGGGGGCAGGGTGGAAGAGCCATCGCCGCTGGTTACCGCAGAGCTCCCTTCCACAGATGCGACACGTCTCCTTCATCTTGAGATCGAGCATTCCACAGGTTTATAATGAACCCTATTTACTCTAATCTGAGGACACCTGAATCCCTGTGATGAATTTGATGCCACAAAAGCTGCATCAGAGTGAACACATGCGTTCAGTGCATGATAATAGCCTTCTTTTAAATCTGAAATAGTGTAAAGCTCCTTGTGACATCAGTTCTTGCAGTGGCATTAAATTCAATGGCTTAACAATAAATTAAATGAGGTAGACGAGGAGAAGCTTGTAGAAAATGGTTGCACATGAGGTTTTTGGCAGGACTGAAAACCACGAGGTAACAATAAATTAACAGATATTGTGAGTTTCATTAAAAAATATCCATCAGCCCGGGATCACTGATTGATTTGCAGGAGTTGGAGGAGCAGGTGCATCGGGGCTATGGCGCATACTCCCACAGCCAAGTCATGTGAATGTCTCTTCAATCAGATGCAGCATTTATCTGGATATCGTCCTCGCGCTGTCACCAAGTCGCTGTTTCGCAGTCCCCAGCCGCACCGCACGCGCCTCTGCACCATCAGCCGGCTGTCACGGACACACGAGCCGCACCTCGCGCCGTCAGGTTAATAATGACCAGGGATCGGTAATAATCCGGATACTGACACGGAGCGGTTACAGGCGTCCCGGGACAGTCCTCTGAGTCTTTCCCCGGTGTCTGCGTCTGAAGAAGGGACTCTTCATTCATTTCAGAGCCGTTACCGACAGCCAGAGAGGCAAACACGCGCTCTCCGGGGTCCGTGCTTCGTGCGGTCGGAGATCCTCCGGGCTGATAACGATGTGTCTGCCTGAACCAGACCTGCAGCGGTGGAGCGCACCATTCAGAGAATACGGGGGTGGAGAAGCACGGTGCAGCCATGCAGAGATGTCCATGAATTAATATCTAAAATGATTCACATTTAAAACGACCATTGTGACTTTAAAACACACAATAAAATGTAAAATCAGCGAATATTATTTTTATTTGGGGTTTATTGGTGAGGAGACAAAGTGATGCTCCCCTGGGAGTCGGTTACTTCCTCCTGCCCGGGTTACTAAGCTCTGTGCGCCTGACTGAACAGGTGAAATGCTCAGTTAACATGGTAACATTAGTGACGCTCTGTAAAATTAAAGAGTAGAGATAGACTCTATTCTTTCTATTCAATTCTATTCTAATGTGTTTTTGTCTATTTTTGTAATTGGTATGTCCAGTTTTACCACAGCATGTCGTACAAGGTTTACAATGTAAGCCTAATACTTCTTATAAGATATTATATTTTACAATATGATAATTATGTACAAAATTTACACATTACCACACTAGATGCCCTGTACAAAATGCTGTATGTGTTGCCATGTGATTATTTTTTCTGTTCAATTGTAGACTCTTCTATTACAGTCTGTTCTTTGATTAAGAAAATCAAATGGACAGCCACATATACAGCACAATGTCAGATTCTTACTAATGGAGTCTCTCTCTCACTCTGTGTCTCACACACACACACACACACACACACACACACACACACACACACACACTGCCTAGGGGTTGACGAGAACCAGTTTCCACTTTCCAGTATTTTCCTTCAAATTGTACTGCATGTTTTAAAAACGTCTATGCTCTCCATTCACATAACATTTTTATTGTCTTTACCCAGGGTAAGCATGGAGTTTGGCAAAGGAGGACTTATGCACCTCCTTAAATGTGGAATCTTCTGCAGAAGGACTTAAATTTGCACTCATTGGTTCCTCTCGGCCGTTTCAAAGCACTATTAAAGGATTTTTGTATGCAATCATCTATATGCTCATATCAGGATGTATTTTGTAGTTGCCTCTGATTTTTGTCCTTTTTTTGCATATGGTTCACTTGTAGCAAATTTTGACATAATTTCTTCATAAATTCTATGTAGTAATCTCATTTTGTGTTTAATGTTGCTTGTTTTATCTTTTATTTTCCTTCTATGTTTGTCTGTAACTTACGTTGCTGCCTGTCTTTGCCAGGACACTTTTGAAAATGACATTTTTAATCTTGATCTCCTTAAATTAAGGTTGAATAAAGAGAAATAAATACATATGAAATAAAACCGAAAAAACTAGAGATGCTGCATTACCATTTTTCCCTTCTATATACTGACTCTGATACCTGAATTTTTGTATCTACCGAAACTGAGTACCTTATTGACTCTGTATTGATATGAAATGTTTGCGCTTATCATTTGGGTGGGTGGGTGAATGGAATATCTGACTGAGAATCCAAGGACACTATCGGCAGACAGTCTGTCATTCAAAGCAGACCCGCCCTTAATTATGTGTAACTTTAAGCCTTAACAAAATGCAGATAGGTGAGATATATAATTTTTTTTTTTGTCATTTTTGTCAGCCCCGGAGTTTGCTGCTCGAGTTAAACCCTTAACTGGTGGAACTTTCCAGTGTCAAATATCGCCAAATTTCTGACACTTTGCTAATGGCTAACTCTACACGATTTAAAAACTGGGTGTGAAACTACTTTGAAGCTTATGAATAAGAAATGACATGGTATTAGATAGGTTCTTAGACTTGCTGATACCCAGTGTAGCATTTTAGGCCATATCGGAGGCATGGACTCAAAGATAAGACAAAACTTTTGCTGTATAAATTAAGAGTTAGTATAAACACTCCCTGATTTACCCTTTATTATTATACTGGGAACGTCTATGTAAACTAGTAGCTCCAAACTACAGAACAGACCAATGAAACTAATGATTTTCATTCTCTATTCAGTTTATATTCATGTATTCAGGATCAGTTGCCTCACATTTAGTTATTCATTGGTATTTTATCAGACAAGAGGCTCTGCAAAGTCAAGATCAAATCATGTTTTCTCTACCGCAAAAATAATCATCAGTGAGCACTGAAACCAGTTACCAAGACAACACATATCAGCGGTTAAAGATGGCTGCTGTGTGATGAGGTAAAGCTTGCCTGAGGTTATTTATGATGGCAAACTCTGAATAGAGGTTATTATCATACTGGCAGCAAAACAGTCAGTGCTTCACAACATTATAATTTCAGAGTCAGTTTTCATATATAAATGTCAGTTTGGGTCACAGCTACATAACTGCTGTTACAAGTGCTGTCTATTAAGGTATTCATAGTAGCTGAATTAAAGGTCCAGTGTGTAGGATTTAGGGTCATCTAATGGCAGGAATGGTATATAATATTCATGATTATGTTTTCATTAGTTCATAAAGAATTGATAATAAGAATTGTTGCATTTTCGTTGCCTTAGAATGAGCCATTCATGGAGTGGATCCTGTTTCACGGCGTCCGCCGTGTTGTTTCCACAGGTATGGACAAACCAAACACTCAGTGCATTTACATGACATTAGAGAAAATCGATTTATTGTGTCAGTTCAACTAAAACTGGACTTTTAAAATACATGTAAACATGTTACAGTAGTTTGACTGAAATCGTACTAAATCGAATTTCTCAAAGCCGGACTAACACCCAGATAATGCAATTCGGAGTTACTCTCCACAATATCTGCCCCAGACTTTGACCTGGAGGTCGAAAGCATTAAATGCATAACAGAAGAAGGGGCCACTAACAACACGGCAAAATCTACATCTAGTGCTTTGCATTTTTTGGAAGGATGAAATGTACAGAGCTGTAAAGTTGTCCACCATGATACCGTTTTGCTGCTAGCCAACTGTAGCTAACTTGTTTGTGGATTGTTTGGTCTTTGACGTAATAGGTCAACCAGAAAAGGGTCCAGTACTAACAAACTGAAAAAGGGCATATCGCCACCAATCGTAGCGGAGTCTGACATACTTTTGATCAATTCCCCTCTCATGCTTCTATACTGGGAAAAGGACTGTAGGACAGTTAAATGGCCTTGTTGTGCTACAACTGTAGCTCAACCTAACTGTGCATGTAAAGGTACTGACTGGCTCTAGATGGGGCTATTCTTGTTTTCCCGTTGGTCCCTTGTGCGCTTGGCAGGAGACGTTTCAGTTGGTTTGCAATCTGCAACTTCACCGCTAGATGCCACTAAATCCTACACACTGGACCTTTAAAAAGTTTTAAGACATCACTTTGAGATTTGCTTTCTTGTGCATTTGTCATTATAAAAGGTTAATGCTAAATCAATAAAAAAATAAATACATACATATGTTAGTGTGAGAAATGTTGCATGTTTACAAAGCTCACTAAGTTGACTTGCTAGCATTTTCTTGAGCTTACTAAATCATATTGGTGAGGTGGTTTTGGACCTTTAATAATGACCTCATCGGACCAGCATGACTTGTGTTAAAACATGCTATTGCCTCAAAATTAGTCTTATTTGTATTCCTTGTTGCCGTGGTGCAGATATTTCAACAATGATTGGACTGTTATGTTCAAACAAGCGGGCCTTTCTCCTGAATTTGACTGTGCATCTCTGCAGTGACCACAATTTTGTTTTTCCCAAGGGCATGCAAACAGATGGTCATGCTGTCAGGCTGTGACTTCCATGCAAATAATGCAGTGCAAAATCTCCTGTCGACCATCCATATACTTTCATCCTCAAAGCACTTCTGTTGCAGACAGGTTAGGGTACAGATCCTGTGTGTCCTCGGTAATGTGTGAGTCAAAGGCGTGGGACCTTGTGTCTGCTTCAAGATCCTTGATTGCTGATTATTTGAAAGTTAATTACTGGGCCTGAGTCATTTTCTCTAAATCGGGTGTTTGTTAGAATTTGCCTGAAGGAGGTCACAGACAGCCGGAAAATAACGTTTGCTTTTTCTTTTTGATCAGATGTTTTATGAAATGTGATGTTCACAACTTTGTATATGTAAAGCAAATGTATAAAGAGTTCAGTTGTTCACAGTGTACCAATTACCACAAATTATTTTTTTGAAGTAAACCCTGGAAATAATTGTCATAAGAGGTTTCAGATGATATTTCTTCCGTGCCTCTTCCTCTCACTCCAGACATAGATTTGATGTAAATGGCTGTGTCGTCTGGGGAACTAATTAAGAGCTCTTATTCCGAGGGTCTGTCTGAAACAACACAACTTGATATCAGTGTCGGGGTTGCTGAGCACTCAAAGGTCAACCTGACCTATCGACAACCCGGCTGAAACCAGAGCCGCTAAACTGCTAACCAGCGAGATGCCTGCATGCACACACGCATGTATGAAAAGAAGGCGCCTCATGGGAATGTGCACACACACACACAGACTCAAGACCCCTATCACACTGACCCTCACATGAGCTCTGTGAGTAGACGTATAAACAGTTTCTGTCACTGCTGCAGAACTAATATTGCTAAAAACTAACTGAAGCCCACATTTAGAATAATTTAACCGCAGTAAAAGACACACGTCATTTAAAGTTACAGAATATGGCAAACAATTTTTGTTTGCAATGGTGTTTCCTTAAATTCTTAAAATGCAAAAATATGTGTATACTGTATAATATGGAATCACTGTTGTATCCATACTTATTTTTAACTCTACACGCTGTCTCATTCTTCCCCAAACACACATGCACCAACAAACAAACAACTGTCACCCCCCCTTTTGTTAATGTGCTCTGACCTGAAAACCCGCATTTCAACACACTGGCAGTTCAACTTCAGCCCTCAGAAAAGCAAAGCTCCTCTCCTCATCGTACTCACATCAAGGTTTTGTCTTTTCTTATCTACATAAACACTCAGACACAAAAAGTTGCATATCATATGTAAATTATTGGCCTTTCACACTCTAAGACACTAGCCCACTGTTCCTTTGGTGACTAAATGTTCTGCACATGGTGTAGTCATCCATCATCGAACACACTACGCAGCTTTGTTTAATTTTTTAGTACACGCTAATCGATGCACTACATTGGCCAACAAGGGAAATCGTACTATAAAAACCCAAAAAACATTTCTATTCAAAGAAAAGTGCTGCAGCTCAAGAGGCAATGTCAATTAAAAACACACAGAAAAATCCAAAACAACTACATGAGCAGCAAACACCCTGCAAGTGGTCTTTAACAATATCATAAAAAGGTAACAGATATATGTTGTTAGTGTCATGCTAGGCTTCTAATTAGCGCTCCCCCTAGGCCCACTAGGCTAGGAGAACCTCTGTTGTATTGACTGGATATGTAGCATTTTTCTGTTGCGTTTATTTTGGGGTTTGTGTGTTTATGTCTTGACAACAGATTCAATGGAGAGGCAAAAGCAAGACAACCTCCAAAAAGACAATGGTTTTACATGTGGTTTCCACAGACAGTTGCTCTCTCCTTATCCTTCCTGACTGATTCTTCTCTAGCTTTGTGTTCTGCTAGTGTCCTTGTCCTTGTCCAGCTCCTCCAGGATGGCACATCCATACATGCGGTTGCAAGAAGGTTTGCTGTGTCTCCGAGCACAGTCTCAAGAGCATGGAGGAGATACCAGGAGACCATCCGTTACACGAGGAGAGCTGGACAGGGTTGTAGAAGGGCATCAACCCAGCAGCAGGACCGGTATCTGCTCCTTTGTGCGAGGAGGAACAGGAGAAGCACTGCCAGAGCCCTACAAAATGACCTCCAGTAGGCTACTGGTGCAAATGTCTCTGACCAAACTGTAAGACACCATGATGGTGGCAAAAGGGCCCGACTCCCTCTAGTGGGACCTGTGCTCACAGCCCGGCACCATGCAGCTTTAACAGAAGATGAAAACTGGCAGGTCCGTTATGAGTGCCCCGTTCTCTCTCAACAAATTATACAATGTACATCAGTAAAGATTTTTAACATCAATAATTTGTACATCAATACCTGATGTGTCATTTAAGTGTTTCCTTAATTATTTGAGCAGTGTATTAGTTTTGGCTCTCTGCAGTACTTTTTTTCATTTGCAGCACATTTTTGTTGTATTTGTTTTGGATTTTCATATAGAATTGGCATCATTTCTGAAGCTGCAGCCCATTTCTCCTCATGGAAATATTCTGGGCTGTTGTAGTGCATTTTCCCTTATCGGCCACCATAAGGCGCACACTCTCATATGCAAATTGCTACGCACACATGCATCCACTGTGAAATCTGAGCAGAGAGCCTGCCTGGTGAGTACATTTGCATCTTTCACTCACAACTGATTTACAAGTTAAAGCGCCTCACCCAACAACAAATATGTTTGCAACAAACACTGTATCACTCAGGCTGTAGCTAAATAACATGAAGCAACACTGCACATCCAGAAAGATGAATAATAAAGGTAATTGTGATTATTAATTTATAGAACTGCAAATTGATGGTAAAGATTCCCTCTGGATAGAGGGAGTTGACGTGAGGGTAATGGTCCCCCTCCATTTGCAGTGTCATTAGACATCAGGACAGTAAATGTGTCCTAGGGGACGTCAGTGCAGCTTAAGCCTGTAAGCGTAATGAGATTCTGGCACTTTGTGTGATGAGATGAATCCTCTCAAAGATCTTTCACATGATGCCTAATGAATGCATTGCAGTATTACAGCACTCAGCACTTTCTCTTAACGTCACGTTGCTCTCCTCTGTTCGCTTTAGAGGAACAAACCACTGTGGATGACTCATGAAACATTCAGGGTTCAATTGCACAACAACGAGCAAAGTTTCAGCTCACCACAGGATGTTTCACAGGATGTTTACGTACTTTTTACGTTGACATTGTATTACAGAAAGTAGTTGTATTTATTTTATCATGCTGATTTCTGCATAAAACATTCTGCAGAGACAGTATTATGTATTTGGAAACACTGCACTTTTCTTCAGTGGAAACATTAGAAAAAAAGGACGAACTTGGATGCAGTTTGTTGGTCCTGTACCAAAACCTCTCACATTCTGTGTTGCAAATGATCTGATTCCCTCCCATTTTAAATATTATAGGACATTTCCAGATTATTTAAATATGTGTCATGTTTTATCTGCAGTCAACTGCTGTATGAAAATGTTATGTGTCACTTCTCCATAGGGACGCAGAGTCTGTCTGACATCAGACAATGACAACTGTGATGCTGCTCTGACCCTTAGTGGAGAACCTTATAATAACACGTGAAGACTAATGAACCAACCAGAGCTCCACATACCTGCATCTCCTGTTCGATGCGCAGCCTCTCTCGACCAAGTTCCTCCTGATAATACTGTAACAGAGGAGACAGAATATTTAACTGACTGTAAGTACTAATCTAAGAATTAAAGAAAATTACAAACCCAAGAATAAGAGAACACATACAGGTCAGGAAAGTGAGCAAATGAGCCACAGAGATATCAAATTGTTGTTCTCTGTAGATAACATCATACATCATGGGTGTCGAAACTTGCACCTGTGCATTTGCTTTTTAAAAGCAATAATATGATCAATATTTTCTGGTTGCTAAAAGAGGGTCTAACTGGAGCATTATTAGACATGGAAACAACGTCACTATCTGGCTGTTCACCCCGTAACCACCTCGCAGTTTTTGGCATTTCACCAGGACCATTTTTGGCCGGGGACACAACGTCAGTGTCCTACCGATGTTTTCTGGGCTGCAGCTGTGTGTTTGTTCAAGTAGTAGTTTGTGCGTGCAAATAGGTCTTGTGACCCACATTAGTAGCTGTTAAAATAGGGTTTAGGAATGTCACATATGCTGCTTCAGGAGCCTCTTTCTAGAATAGAAGTCTGGCCAGAGGAGACATGGTGGTCCAGAGGAATGCAGTAATATTAGAAGGCTCTTATAAATTGTGCAGGGATGGACTGATATGCTCTACATACATGGGATAACTAGCCCATACATCTCCCGAAGGGTTCCATCACGTCAGTTGTTAGTATCTATTTGTTAAGACCATTTCCAGTGAGGGTTTTTGATGTTAGGTGTCTTCCAAAACAGGACTAAAATGTGTACTTACATCCACATCCTTGTCCTTCTGCAGCAGAGATGAAGACAGCTCCTTGACCTGTGCCTCCAGCTCTCCCACCCTGCGTGTGAGAGTCGTCTTCTCTCCGCTCAGCTCTGTGATGAGCGCCTCCTTGGAGCAAAGCTCTTTCGTCAGCTCCTCTATCACCCTGAACACAGACAGAGATATGAGAGGTGAGACAGGGCTTTGTTGTTTGTTTGACATTGGTGGTGGTTGAGGAGATCTGTTAGTGGTTTACACCTGTCTTTGTTGGTGCTGGGTGGGGACAGGATGCTCGGAGGCCTCTCGTCCTCTGGGATGTCCTCCATGGGGGTGTCTAGGGAGAGTAGGGAGGCATGGGAGTGTGATCCAGCCAGCGAGGCCATCCGCTCAGCCTCGCTGCGTGCTAGCTGGGCCTCCTGCAAATACACACAGATAAACAGTTATGGTTTGTAAATCTGGAACATTTATACGTCAGATCAACTACAGTGGAAGGTGTGAATGGACAAACCTCCTGCAGGAGCTGAATCTTGGTCTCAAGCACTTGCTCCATGTGGTCGATTTCTTGCTGTCTCTCCCGACACCTTCTTTGCAGCTCTGCCTCATTGTTATTGGTCAAGCTCTCCGCTGTTGTGCTGTTGAACAGGGAAAGAGGCAAGTCAGCAATGATCAGAGGTATTGCACTGAATATTTCCCAAATCAACTATGCGCACACACACATCTAAAGCTTGTTCATTGTTATCACCTGTCTTGATGGTACATCACGGCCAAGAGTTAAACACACCAAATACCTGGACCCATGGCTTGACTCTGATGTTTCATTTTCACTATAATATATGTATACTATATACTGTATATATACTTGGCAGAAACTGCTTTTCACTGACTGTAAGAAAGAAGCTTGCAATACAACTCATGTAACCGACACTGGATGATACCAAGGGCGGCACAGTGGTGCAGTGGTTAGCATTGTCGCCTTACAGCAACAGGGTCACTTGAACCCCAGGTAGCGGAGCCCCTCTGTGTGAAGTTTGCATGTTCTCCCTGTGTCAGCGTGGGGTTTTCTCCAGGTACTCCAGCTTCCTCCCACAGTCCAAAGACATGCAGGTTAATTGGTGACTCTAAATTCATCTCTCTGCTTGTTCAAAAATGCCCTGTCTTATGATCGGTTGTACATGTCCATAATAATTGACTTTTAGACATTGCGCCACCTACTGGCAGCCAAAAATTACATGTTTTATACTTTGATATACTCCCCTCTCATGGATTGACCAGTTAGACCTCAAATATGTTCAAATATGCTTTTAACACATAAATGCTTTTAATTACTTTTAACCCACACCTTTTAACACCGTTGTGTGTGTACAGTGAATTTTAGAGTACTGATACTGCTATTTATGAACTTGTTGTCTGTCTGTCGCTGTTTTGTGTGAGGTGTTTGTCTTTTTGCCAGTACCAAACAAGATTTTCCATCTCATGTAAATTGAATGGACAATAAAGTTTGAGAGTTTAAGAGTCTGAAAAACCTTGAAATCTTGATGATGCTTATTCAGATGATTGAGTTTTTCTGGAATGACGCTGAAGTGGCGTTGCAGCCATTTTGTGTGTTTCGCCATGAAAAGGGGAGTTATTGTAATGCAATTGTACATTATCCAATCTACCCCAAGTTTCTCATGCTTGATAAGAGTTCAGGCCTGACACGTGTGAAGGCCCGTTTATCACTGCTTGCAGTTTTAATTATGTTTTATAACTATTACTTACTGCTGCCTCTGAAATTTTGTGTTTTTTATCATTAATATTTGATTTTTTTGGTCATATTTATTAAATTATCTTGTCACTTTTTTCTTTTTAAATGTTTTGTCTAACTGTGCTTATATTGTATTATTTTCATTGAGGACCCCCTGGTACATCTTAAGGGATTATTCCCAATGGAGAATTTCCAATAAATGTAGTCCGAGGGGTCGGCATTAGAACGTGATGGAGAGCCAAGAAGCAATGATGTCATCACTTTCCTGTCTGCTACGGTGCTCATGGGAAACCCAATACCCTCCCACTTATAGCAGAGATTTAGTAAGTTGCCCCACCCATGGTGTAGGCTTTTATTATGATGGTTAGTGATGTTCACATGGTCTGAAAGTGGTGAAAGACGCAGATACAGTAGTGGATGCAATCTGGATCCTTCTTTCAGTTGTTGGTAACCTGCACTTTACGGTGTCACACACAATTGATACACACTGTGAAAGCTACATTTATATGCACATGCAAATTTTAAACTCTCTGAAATGTGTGATTCCCCCCACACATCCTGTTTCTTTGCATTCCCAGTTCATGACGTAAGTGCTCCTCTCACTCCTTTGGACCCCAACTGTGCAAGCATCTGTCTATATCACTTAGTCAGTCAACAACGCTATCCCAGAATTTCTGCTCCCAGAATGGCACACGCCACTCTGTCGCCATGAGTCCCGTCCTGGACCCTCTCTACATACATTTTTAACTCTGTCCACCGCATGCAACAGCTCAAATAACTGGGATATTTTGAACCAGTCTGAGTAATGCAAATGTCTGTCTCATGGACAAATGTGCTTTATGTGTCGTGGACAAGACCTTAGTGTTTAGGGCCCGCCTTTCTGCGAGACCTCAGTAATCTTGGTGTGTCAACATTGCAAACAATTTACGGAGAAATGCTGTGAGGCCTGGAGTTCATGCGGTTGAGATTTAAGACACTGTGGGATAAGACTGTGCTTCAGAATGGGGCAAGAACAAGTGTTGGTCAGACAATGCTACTGAATATAAGGAGAGGGAGTGACAACAGCAACAAAAATAGAGACCCGTAATTTGAGACAATTCATCCTTTCCAAGAGCATCAACAGTTGGCCGATGATGAACTACACCGATTTAAAGGTCGCCAGTCCTGACCTTTAAGCAGCATCTCTGTCGATTTCAGCAGTAGCACAGTGCCAACTATTATGAAAGCAATATAGAGTGGAAGCTGATATGCCACCAGGCTAATAACCAGAAAGAGCTCCGCTCATGTCTACATTACCCAGGCAATCTACTGCACTTTTGCAGCAGGTTCAGACTCCATCCTGGAGCAAGATAAGCCCCACACGGAGAGGAGGACATCTGTTTTAAGGAATCAACAGTGTCAAAAAGGGATTATCAATTGTCTTTAAATAACATTAACGGCTCTTCCCTGTCTTTAATTACCGATAAACATAATCACTATTAATATGACTTGACACAACTCTTCAAACACCAGTATATTCTAATCAGAAACGGGGTGGATACTTGCTTTCATGGACGCCCCTGAGCTGAATCCTCTGGTTCATCATCATGTCACATTTACAAAACCAGCAGTTGTTGCAGCCTGTCGACAATAATCCTGAACAAGACTTTTCTAACGTGTCAGGGGTTTAAGGTGTGGGTTTCATTCGCCTACCCATGAAGGGTTTTTGTGTCCACAATGCCATGTGCGTGTGTGCGTGTGTGTGTTATCTCTATCAGCTGCTGCATGACATATGAGCTGTGAGAGATGTGAGGTGTTACCGCAGTCAAGACAGGACTACGAAGCCAACACCCATAGATGGAGGTGCGCACACACACACACACACACACACACACACACACACACTCCTAGGTTAAATGGGCTGACAGATGACTGTTGAGCATAAATGAGGATTCATCTTTGTTATCAGAGCCTTTGAGTCAAACAAGCTTCAAAGTGTTGAAGCTCTGAATTAATTACTGGAGCACTTGTGGTTCTGCCCAGCGGTACACATTATGTACTGTATTAATCAAAGTGAATTCAACCCCAAAAAACATCAATGTAATTAGATCCCATTACGTTAAACAGTCTGTTAATGAAGGGTATTTGAATAAAGCTAGGCAGTCGATAGCTGCCTGTCTAGTCTGGGATTCATGACTGACGTTTAAGTGCAGAGAGGACCTTTTACATTGTGACACTTTCAAAGATAGCCATTCATTTTAACTTCTCGTTCAAGTGTAATGTTCTCTTTGGGGTTATGTATCTGTATGTGTTGTTTTCGATACAAATATTTACTCTTAAAAGCTGGGAAACTTAATCTCCATAAGTACATATTTGCTTATGCACGCGGAATCTGTTGGCTACAGTACAAGATTTTAGTTCCAGTTTCCATTTGTCATCACATTATTGACGGGTTGAGTGGGACTTGGCTGGGATATTCATTAAACTGATATCTGCTAGCTACACCGGAACCCCGAAAATATTAGCCGTTGCCCACAGAGGGTAAAGTGTTGGCACACTGACAGTTGATGGGTCCCAAGTTTGCACATTAATCAATAATTATGAATAATGAATAGTATTTATGGACTTACAGTGCTTTGTCCAGAAGCTGCTGTTTCTCTTGGAGCTCCTGCTTCAAGCTCTCTACTTCCACCTTCAGCTCGATGTTCTGCAACAGATGAAAGTAGGAGGGTCAGTCATCAGTCATAATTACACATCATTAATTCATCATCTCCTTCGAAACCAGCAGAAAATCTTGCAACAGATAAATGACCATAGCAACTATACCATAGTATCAGTGACAGTAGATGAAAGCTAGTTACTATAATATGCCTGTGACAGTGATTGGCATAACATTTAAGATGTATTTTTTTAAATCTATAAAATCTGCAATTCCTTACAATTGCATAAGAAGGACTAAAAATATATATTGTTTTACAATGTCATACTTGCAGAAATACAAAAAACACATGCCTGTCCATGTAGCCAGTACATTTGGCCTGGAATTTTTTTATAGAAACGGTTGGTAATTCAAACAGACCTGTTAATTCTTTGCATCATCTAGTTTTCAAAAGGTCTTTCATGTAGAAAAAATAGGACAGAAATTTAAAATTCAGATGCTGAAACTGTAAAATTGACAAGGATGGGCTGTACAGTATTGTCAAATAATCAATTTAAAAATGTGCAACACACCCATGGTTCACCCACACAGGTGTTGTCACTTAATTGGTTGATTAGTCCTCCTCTCAGGACTGTGTGAGCTGTAATCAACCAGAATAACTGAAAACACCCATGTGGGTGTGGCCTATAAGAAAGGTATTTACTAATATACTTTTTTCATGGCAGACATTTTGATTTGTCATAACAGGAAAAGCACAGATGTCATTGATAACATCACAAACTGAAGTAATTCTATGGTCCTGGTACTGTGCATGTTGACTCATTGGCGTGGCTAACCTGATGGAAGAGAGCCATCGTTAACAAAATCGGTTTCACCTGTGCTTTTCTTGCAGTAAAAAGTCAAAATGTCTTCTGTGAAATAGGGAGTGTTGGAAGAAGTACTCAGATCTTGTACTTAAATGAACATGTTAATACTACAGTGTAGAAATACTATGTTACAAGTAAAGATCCTGCATTCAAAATGTTACACGAGTTAAAGTGCAAAAGTATAATCATCAAAATATACTTAAAGTACCAAAAGTGTAAGTACTCATTATGCAGAAAGGCCCATTTCAGAATAACATATATTATGTCATTGGATTATAATCAGTGATGCATTATGGTTGCAGCTGGTAACTTTATTTATATATTTTACAGATATATTGTGGGGTAGCGTAACCCAGTGGTTTTCAAACTTTTTGTGCCCAAGGCACACCAAAGGGTAAGCTAAAATCTCGAGGCATACCTGTGTTTATATCTGTTCACCATAGCTGCTATAACATGTGTTATCACTCTTATTACGACATAAGACAATAGAAAAAAAAAAGACAGGTAGCTGGTAGTTTTTTTTCTCTTTTCTTTTGGTGGTAGGTCTTCTTCGCTGGTGCTTTGTGCAATTTGCTCCGTATAACAAAGCGATCCATTGTCTCACTCACGACTTTCTCCTTTTAAATGTTATCATCCCTCACACTGGCTGCCAATCAGGGCTTTTGATGTGTCACACACTTACAATTCCCCCGCAGGAACGGCAACAAATAGGTTCCCTGTGAAGGTTTTTCAAATTAAACAAAATTATATTACGTTTTTAGCTAGAGTTTGCCTCTTCATTAGGAAATGGGGGCGCACAACATACTGATACAGTCAATTGAAAATTAATTCATGACTTTTTGTATAGGCCCAGTTGAATATTGCAGTTATAATGTGTGGTTATCACAAAATCCCACGGTACACCTGGAATGGCAACACAGCACACCATTTGAGAAACACTGGCTTGATAATATATCCCAATTCACTAGTTGATTTAGATTTTGTATAATTAATAAAAATAAATGTAGTGGATTGGAAAGTACAGTATTTGCCTCATAAATTGGAAATACTATAACTACAATGCTTCAAAATTGTGCTAAAGTACAGTACTTGAATAAATGTACTAAGTAACTTTTCTCCACTGGAGGTAAGTCTTTAGTTTTTATGATGGAAATAACAAAATACAAGTCGAAAGTTGCATTATGATGGGATAAAGTGTTACTCCTGTTCTCACATCTCAATCTACTTTTTGTTTCTTACATCTCTTCATCACACACTTAGCTGTGCGTCTCTGCTGTGTGAATCAGGGCTGGTGAGTGTTGTGTATCATCAGTACAGAACATCTGACAGTGCTGTCATGACCGGTATATTTAGACCTTCTGAACTCAGGGCAGCTCAGATATTCACCCCAGGGGCCACAGGGTAATCTCCACTGTTTATTTACCTGCTGGGGTCCACAGGGGACATTTTAGGGCCAATCAGAGCTCTTACATTAGGGGGGAGAGGATTTAAACAGCGGGATTGGTAGAGCTCATTCTTTCCATTCCGACCTTAGAGAAGAGTGAGAGGACAGTTTATCTGTCTGCCTGTCTGTCTGTCTGTCTGTCTGCTGGATTCATCAGAGAGCTGGTTCTATCACTACAGCTTGAACTGATTGTCCACTTTCCCTTGTCCATCATTTTTTATTCAGCTGCTTCTCTGTCCCTGTGTCACTCCTCTCTTCCCTCTTTCTTTCTTGTACCACCTCTTTAAGCATATCCAAGTCTGCTGACCTTATCCTGTCCCTGCCAGAGAGCTGTATGTCCTCAACACTCACAGAGGGCCGGGCTACACGTGCATCAACACTCATTCTGAGACTGACTCATATACATGTTCCTGAGAGGCACCACGAGTGCTCACACATGCACATACTGCTGCTCACTACTTCACTCTGCACATGTGACACGTGCACATACTTAGTACTTTGACATAAACTGGTCATGTCAAATCAGAAAGTGACGAATATCCAGGAACAAAAACACAGACTGAAATTACACATTTTAGGTTATTTAAAGGAGCTGTGTACAATGATTCAGAGTCTGATTCAGGTTGTCTGCACATGGTTGCTAACATGGAGGTGGCTGACCTGGCGGCTAGCTGTAGAGATGCTAACAGCAAACAGCGCAAACATCGGCAACAAATAATGACAGAACTAACATTATTATTCTGGTGGATCTAGAGGGTAGGCACTACGCTTCAGCAATGATGCTGTGGGTCAATACGCTGCTTTTACTGTATCAACACAGTGCAGAGTGGTGGCAACTAGCTAGCCAGTGGGATACGCACACAGGGATACACATGTAGGGTAGGGATAGACCGATATGGATTTTTTAGGGCCGATGCCGATACCGATTTTTTTCCATCACCCTTAGCCAATGACCGATTATGGACTGCCGATTTTCTTGAGCTGATATTTGGGGCCGATACTGCTTTTGCTCCCTCAATTTACATCAAAAAAATGACACAATGATAACAAATATTACAGGTCTCAAGTTTAAAATAAGAAACATTTATTGAACAGTAAAAAATACTAAAACAAGATGGAAAGTTGAGGTAGAACAGGTAGAATATTATTATTATTATTATTATTATACATTAAAATAAAAAAAAGAGTTCAGTGCTCTTAAATCTTCCAGTAATGTCTTTATAAAATAAACAAATATTTAAGCTGAAGCATAAATAAAACAACAACTACTGTACACAGTAGGATTCAACAGCTTTGTTCAACTTAACCACATACTTTCAAATGAAAAAAAGTGCCAGGGAAAAATAAATCCGCGAACCCACGCACGTATTGGCCGATGCCGATACAAGTAAAAAACTCAAATATCGGCCCGATATATTGGCCGGCCAATGTATCGGTCTATCCTTAATGTAGGGTTGCTAGGGTATACATGTTCTGACTGATAATAATATTAATTCTGTAAAACCGTGATACTGTAAAACTGCAACATTTTCTGACATCGTTATCGTACCGTGAAAATCTCATACCGTTGCAACCTGACTCACAAGTGCTGCTGGACCACACCACAATAATAAATAGAGAGGCTCATATTAAAACACACACAGTGGTAGCGTGACTTCTCTGCTCTGCTATATCCTTATATAACAAGTATTGCTTTGCTACTTCATTAATCTCTGAATGTCATATAGAGCTCCTTTAAAGGCAGAAAAAAACCCCAACCTTTTTAAAGATCATAGTGTAATTCATCACTGTTGTTAAAGTACACGTGTGCAGTAAGAAAGGATGGCAGAAATTGTGTTTAGTAAAGCAGAAAAGGTGCATATTTTATTAATAATCTGTTTCTGTATTAATCTAAGAGTGCATGTGCCGTGCAAATATACCTGTCTTTACACAGTTAATAACGCTTTTAACAACTTTACACAATGTTTAATATGCTTTAAAGTCTTAAATCTAAACACTTTTTCTCAGGGTTTATTAAAGCTCTTTAAGGACACAGACGCAAAGCTCACATTGATAATTCATTTTCTTCAGACCGATAAATCTCTTCGAGACTCAATAAGTAAAGTAATCCAGCAGCAAATAGAAGTTATGCAACATATGACTGGACATGTGCTCTGAATAACTAATGACAGTAAATGATTCACCTTAAGGCTCTAATAATAAATAATGTAACACCCACTAAGAGGAACACGTTTTCCTGTTTGTGTGTGTGTGTGTGTGTGTGTGTGTGTGTGTGTGTGTTTCAACAACTTGGCTTACAGTAAGAGGGATATATTCCCATCTTGAAAACAGCTCTATATATAGACACCCCATCACAGTGCACCTGCTATTCTGGCCCCTCCTGGCCCGCCGGCCCTCAGCAACAGATCCCCTAATAACCAAACTGTGCAAGAGGAGGGAGACGGCTGCACGTAGGAACACTGACACTCATAAACCAAACACATCTGCAACACTGTGACTGACCACACATTAACAGATATTATAATTTACTCTTAATTTGCTAATGACGCTGCTCATTTTACCATGTTCCATACTAAACCATTTACATGCTCTGGTAGGGCCACTTTAAGAGATTATTTTCGTTATTAATTTGCAGATTATTATCTTTATGAATTGATTATTAATTGGGGTGGCTGTGGCTGAGAGGTAGAGCGGGTCGTCCACCATCAAAAGATTGGTGATTCGATCCGCTACTCCTCTAATCTGCACGTTAAAGTATCCTTGGGCAAGTTACCGAACCCCAAATTGCTCCTGATGGCTGTTCCATTGATGTATGAGAGTGTGTGAATGGTTACTAAGTAGCAGGTGGCACCATGTATGGTAGCCTCGGCCGCCAGTGTGTATGTGTGTGTGTGTGAATAGGTGAATGTGACGTAGCGTAAAAGGGTTTTACATGGTCGGAAGACTAGAAAGGCACTATACAATTGCAGTGCATTTACCTTTTTATCATTCATTTTGTCTATAATAGTTCATAGAATACTGAAAAATCTGAAATAAAAAAAAAATCTGGTTACTATGCGGTAAGATTAGGAAAAGCAGAAAATCCTCTCTATTGAGAAGCTGAAGCGAGGGAATATATGGCATTGTTGTTTGAAAAAATAAATGAAAGGTTATCAAAATAGTTGCTGTTCAATTGTCTCTGAATGCTCAATTCTGATTGGTCAATTATGGCATTTTATGGTCTGTTATTTCTGCAGAAAAGACCACCGCTTTGAATTTCAGACCATTATGGATGTGGTTCTGGTCATAGATGTTTAGCAGATACAATAAAATTAAGTTTTGAATCAATTAAATCATTTTTAATTCAATATTTTGTGTCAAATGTGGGATAATGAACAGCGAACAGGTCAGTCTTGCAAAATGAGATGCAGAAGTTATCTTGTACTTGCAATTCATATCAAATAAATCTCAACATTCAAATTAATCTCTGCATTTTGATGAACTGACATGACCTAATGTAAATGCATTACAAATTCACACCCATGCAACACATAATATGGTAAAGACAAACATAAACACACACTGCATATTCTAAGGGCTGCTGTGAAACTGTGCCTACTTAAGGCAACAAAAGAGTTTATCTCTGGTGTAACAGAACAATGGATGACCAAGAAAGGACAGCAGAGGTCTCACAGGCTGAGATCAATACAAAAAAAAGTCAATTTATTTAGATTGTCCGTGTACAAAAAGAAGGGTGCTCACAATGCCAAAGATCATAAAAAGTGAATAAAAACAGCAGCAAACGTTTCAGTCCTTATCATCAGTGCTACTGACGTGTGCTTCACAGAACAGATATAGACACAGATAGATTACTACCAGGTGTGGTGACTGTGGTGCACTCATGTCAGTAGCACTGATGACAGTGAAGGGCTGAAACGTTTGCTGCTGTTTCCATTTACTTTTTATTATTTTCTGCACTTTGAGCATGGTTCTTTTTGTGCACCGATGTTCTAAATAAATAAACATAACAACACCCACAAACATACGTTATGGTGCATGAGTTTTTTCATAGGAACGCTCATGTGAATGCATGTGATAAATAAATCAGTGCACTCAAGCCTGCTCTATAAATAGAAGTCTCTGGAGCTCTGAGAGAGATCACTATGTGCCCAGGACCAACACACCTAGTGTGTACTGTATTACACTGAAATGCTTTGGAGAGCGGACAGAAACACTGACACTCCAACAGAGTGATGAGCAGCTCAGCTCAGATACTATGGAACAAAGATTTAGTGTCCAATCAAACAGTGACTAGACTGATTAACCTCCAGCCACACAGAGTGAGAGATTGTGAAGCATGAGGATTAAAATCAAGTTGGATGATGTGGGATCAGTTTACTCAATCACTGCTGGTATGCAGTAATTGTGGAGGATAAGTTGCAGGACGCTCAGGTCTTGTTCGCCTGGACCAAACCGCCATTTAGTTTGTCTCACATCAAAGAGCTGCTGATGATCTGAGGGGATTTGGAATGACGGGAGAAGGAAAGTTTTAAATGCCGACTGGCTCGTGTAAACAGAGAACAGCTGAACCGGGTCACCTTTTGTAGGTGCACACTTAATACGCACACAGAGGGACGCACGCACAGAGACAAACAACAGTGCACAAACCAACAAATATAAACACATGCAAACACAGAGGTAAATGTCGCCATTTTTAGGACTGCAAGAAATGATCTATTTTCATTATCTATTTTCCTATTGTGTCTTTGATTAATTAGTCCATTGTTTAACCAAAAAAAATGGGGAAAATTCCCAACAGATTCCCAAGGCCTGGAATAACAACTTAATACTCCTTGTTTTGTCTATAAAGTCCAAAAGATATACAATTTATAAAGACAAAAAAAATCAAATAAAAAGCATCACATCCTCACATGTGACAAGCTTAAACAAGATATTGTTGGTATTTTTTTGCCTGATGAAGGACTTGAACACTTAATAAATAATCACATGTTGTCACTCTTCTGTCAATAGACTAATTAATCAATTAATTCAGCACTAAAGCCAGGCAGCAGAGCACAGTATCATTGTGTTTCAGTGTCAATATCAAACCACAATACATTTTCAATACCTCACTTATCCACATTGTGACCTCAGCACTCCTGATTCAGTCACATAGTGTGCCCTACGCAAACCTTGAGGAAAATATTCAAGTCTTTTTATACCTGTTACATAGCAGCGGACTGTATCTTGAAAGGTATTTTTGTGGTTTGACCGTCTACCTGAAATGATCAATCTTTTGCTAAGATTTAAATCAACCCAGTCTTGCATAGAAACGAGTAATAGCTATGTTGGTCTGCAGCAGCTAATGAAGCTTTCTGCTATTAAAACCATAGTATTGTTAAATTATCAACGACATTTTCATGTTTTTCTGTTGAGAAAGGCAGCGACACTGCACAGACAATGACTCAAACAACATGCAAGGTACATAGGTTTAGCATAGCAACCAAAATATCAACGAGAAAAACGTCTCTACAGTTTTCTAGGGAGACCTGAAATAATCTTTATAAAACATAGCAAACTTAGGATCATAAAAGTACATTTACTGAACGAAGATAATGAAAATAAAATGTACATTTCTCTCTAGAAATGTTACCTAAATGCATTTTAATGTCCAAACAATCTAACAGTATCACATTTTCTATCACAAATAAAGTGCATGATTTGTTTTTTGTTTTAAGAAAAAGACTCTTACAGGCCAATAGAAAAGAACAGAAGCTGCAACTTACTGCCAAAACACAGATAAAGGTTTTTTCCCATGGGTTACCTGACTGATTTATGGATTGAACGCTGAGGTCACCTATGGGACTGCAGCTTACTTTAAGGAACACAACATTTTTTAATTTAACAAAAGAACACAAGCAGCCACTCAAGAACTTTGATTAGATAAAATACAACTGACCCAAAATGTAAGTCAACAAGTATTCAATAAATGCAGCGATCGTCAAAAACAGTACAATTTTTCCACTCCCAGTACTGTATCCAATACCATTGCTCTCAAATACAAATCTATACACCCCCCACTGCGTGGAACTTATCTTTAAATGACGACCGCTGTGACATTGAAGATTGAGTTAGTGGGCCCACCATGACTGAATGAATAAGGTTTAAGGTTTATTTGGATCCCCATTAGCATGGAAGCCGTAGCTATTCTTCCTGGGGTCCACAGCCATCACACATATACATTTTTGTTAGTCTACATACAGCATACAACATAACATCACATGATGCCACAGAAACAAAAGAAAACAATTACAAATAAGCAAACAAGTAGCATGTACCTGATAGCTAACACACATATTTTAATAATCGCATTGACAAATAAACTGCAATAAATATGGATTGTTTGTGTCCTGGCCGACACCCAATCTGCTTAGTAAGGTCAGCAGTAACACTGACTTAGCGTATGAGGTTGGTACATCCTTAGGTAAAAGATAAAGTAAACAAGAATACCAATCTGACTGGGATTTTATTGTCAACTTTTACTACTTTTGTACTTCACTAACTGCACTACCTGAAGAAATATTATCTAAATTTTTGGAAAAACAAAAAAGCAGTTTCAGAGTGACGCAGACAGAAGGGTCAACAATATGCATTTGAAGGATATATTCAGGATGTCAGACTGGCTCAGCAGCAGAAACAGGTTAAAATGTTAAAGACAGAAGCTAAAACCTACAGATCACAGTGTAAAGTGAACCACCACAACATCTGGTGATTGAGACAGAAGACAATGATATTAAAGAGCAACCAATGGCTGTGGGAGCAACACTGTTCCTGTAACGCAGGGTAGGTCTTTATTCATACACAGCAAAAGTGGCATGTGTATACATTCAGTATACCTTCAGTAGTATAGCATTTAATCGCTAACTTAGTAACATATATCTTCTTTCAACCTCTCCAGTTAACAAGTATCACTACTACACGTCCCCACGGCACAATGTTTAACCATGACAAGCTCTAAATCCACAAAACCAGCCTGAAAGCGAAGAAAATCTTAAACAGTTGTGTTACAGTCTATGGAGCAGAGCCACATTAGTTGTCTGATCCTGGTTGGAGTTGACCGAAAGCTATGATTTGCCAGTCTGCGTTCAAGGTCAGTTAAGCTCAATACCCATCACTGCTAATGATAAATGATGATCATGACAAACTTTTATTTTCTATTGCTGAGATTCCTTTCATGATTTAAAGGTGTAGCTCACCATTTACATCCAGAGTTGTAGTAAATCTAGTTTAGTGTCTCTGGGCTGTGGGGTAAAGTTAAATGTCCACTGGTTAACTTAAAGTCATCACAAAAATCCTGTGTGAGACACAGACACAATGCAAAGCAAAACAGAGGTCCTCCTGGACAGATGTCAGCAACGTACACACAAACTGTATCAGATTTAAGATCCCGAGCAAAGATGTAGCTGATGTGTCGTCCTTCACAGGGCAGCCATGACTTAAAACCACCACGTCAACCACATCAGTGCAACAGCTGGGTCAACAAACAGTGGAAGTGGCTCAGTTAGGCAACTCTTCAGGATAACACACGTGTGCTGCCATGATAATAATTACCTACTCAGACTGATTTGATAAAGGCACAAATCAACTCTATTGATTATCTACTCAGTGCCAGATACACAAATAAAGCAAAATCAATTTTATTTTCAACCATTTTGTTGTAAGTGAAACATCCCTTGGCCCCTTAAAGGGAGACATCCCATGTGAATAAGGTAAAACTTTTAATTAATAGATGTCACCATGACATGAAGGCAATTACTTTTTGTGTTACAAGATTTCAGAAATGTTATGTTTAAATATGCAAACGATTATCTAATGTACTAATTTGCATACATTTCCAAAACAGAAATCCAAACACTGGATAAAGCCAGGTTCAAAATTCTTGTATTGTTTTGACATTTAAGAGTCAAAGGCTTCAAAGCAGGGATTTTGGATCTATCTCTGACTCAATCAGAAAATACTGTCAACGGCCATTTAAAAAAATCAATTTTCGCTACGTTTCTTAGAATAAAATGTGATATAAATCAGGCTATGAATGAATTATGAGCAAAACCTGTAAAAAAAACCTTCAAGATATAGATAGGAGAGTTTTGTGTGTTTAAGTGCTACTGAAGTTTCGATTTTTGGCTCAGGGTAGAAAAATCTCATTTTATGAAAATAGCCATACATCTTTAGACAAAAACTAAGACACTGCAGATGATAAAAAATTTGAATTAGTAGATATTACCATGGAATCTCCCCAGTTGATTTTTACACTAGGACAATTTGTTTTTTCTTTTGTCAAGTTTTCTACAATAAAATACATACCCAAATATGTATTTTGGATGTTTTCTTTCCACAATTCTAAAAGAAGACATGTTGTGGAGGCAATATAGCCCAAAATCTCAAGTGCACGAAAAAACTGTTTCCACCTGTGGTGTCTCACCTGAAGAGTGACACCCACACCATTTATAGCCCCATTTATCCCCAGTCAAACTGGTTTCCGCTAATTTCTCAACACTCAATAAGCGGTGCCTTACTCACCGTACGATAGACATCCTCACTACTCTCCTCGTACTTCTGCTGTATCCTCTCCTCCAGGAAGTAGATGCGGAGCTTGAGGCTGAAGTTCTCCTTCTTCAGGTCATTCAGGTGCTGTGACAAAGTACGGTAACCGTTAGACATGACCGTCAAATAGCACCGTCACAGCTTGACATGTCCGTTATAGGTCAGAAATGAACAGCCGTCTTCCACCTCTCCGTATCATGGGGAAATACGGAGTCCATTTTAAAGGACAGCGACTGTCATAGCATGTCCATGTGTTAGAGTCCGGTAACCGTCAGACATGCTACCTCCTTTTCCAAAAGAGCATGTCACAATAAACAAATTATTTACAAAGTGGCATCCTAGCTTCTAAACATCGACAAACACACACTACAACTAACACATTCACTCACACAAACACACACACACACACACACACACTAGAATCTATAGGGGTGTTTTCAGTGCAGAGGGCGGCTCTGCAGCCCAGCCGGTCAGAGGTGTAGCCATGTCAGCTCCATGGTGAGTTCTGGTCTGTTAGGGGACGGGACAGGAGCTTATTTTACAGGAGGAGACATCCCTGGAATCCCAGACTGCCAGAGGGAGGTGGGTGGAAGGGGAGATGAGGGCAGGAGGAGAGTGGAGGGGGGAGGTAAGAGGCTCAGGGCTCACAGGCAGTTGTGATATGAGGAGAAATCTCACCCCACTGCAAAACAGGAGCACCAAAAGGAACAGACAGGGACATGAAGAGAAGGGAGGGAGTTAGATGTGAGTCCCCTTCTTTTCACTTTGTCTTCCTTCCTCTTTTCAGATGTATTAAAAGTACATTTAATTTTCCCCATTTAACCACTTTCCTATCTGATTTTATATTTGTGAGGGTGGACGTTAATCCCCATTCAGAGAACAGCTGAAACTGTCCACACGAGCCTGTATGTTATATAATCACAACAATGACTCACCTCTATTTAGTTTCTACTGAATAAACAATACAGCAAACTCAATAATATGTTTTATTTTGCTTTTCACATATTTATTACGAAGTGTTTCTTTGGGGAGACACTACACCACACATTAGGAGTTTTCACTAAGATGCAAACCACTGTCTCTCTTTATGCAGCATTTTATTTTGTAGCTGGTTAAAACTGTTTATATGCTGTAGATTACTGTACAGTGTAACAATGCATCATATCTTTTAAACTCATCATATGGTTTTATATGTGAGCCTTTGATCTTCACAGTAACTAAAAGCCTGACCAAATCGATCAGCCAAAACATTAAAACTACCAACAGGTAAAGTGAATAACATTCATCATCTTGTTACAATGCAGTGTCCTGATAGGAAACCTTGGGTCCTGGCATTCATGTGGATGCCACCTGACATGCTCCTCACCCCTAAACACAGTTGCAGACCAAGTACACCTCCCTCATGGCAACTGCACTCCCTGGACAGTGGCCCACCAGCAGAACAATGCGCCATGCTACACCGCAAAAACTGTTCAGAAATGGCCTGAGGAATGTGACAAAGAGCTCAAGGCATCCATCTGGACACAAAATTCCCCAAATCTGATCTAGGATTTGTGGGGTGTACCGGTTCCCCAGAGGCAACCCCAGTTCACAGTGGGACCCCCCTGGATCTGACCCTGACCAGTCAAGGCATGGACACAGGACATCTGGGAGGTGTCCTGTGGTGTCTGGCACTGGAGCGTTAGCTGCAGCATCTGTGAGTTTTGTGGGTTGTGAAGTGGGCTACCAGCACATCCAACAGATGCTCCAATGGATTGGGATCTGAGGAAGTGAAGGCCAGATCGATGCCTTGAGCTCTTTGTCAAGATTCTCTGGCCATTCCTGAACAGTTTTTGCAGTGTGACATAGTGGGGTACTTTGTCTGCAACGGTGTTTGGGTGAGTGGAGCACTTCAACTGGCATCTGTATGAATAATAGGACCCAAGGTTTCATTGCACTGTAACAAGGTGATCAATGTTAATCACTTCAACTATCAGTGGTTTTGATGTTTTGGCTGACTGGTATATAGCTGTCAGATAAGCACAGTAAAAAGTACAATATTTTTCTCTGAAATATAGTGGAATAGATGCAGACAGCAATAAAAATAAAAAATGCTTAAGTTAAGTACAAGTATCTCAAAATTGTTCCCAAGTAGGGGTCATCCCTATCTTCTCTGGGTCCTATGTCTCTTGTTATAAGCTAGCATGGTAAGAGATTGGTAAGGGCTACCTTCACAGGAGAACAAAGGGACCTTTAGAATGCAGTTTGAATGGTAAAAATTCATTCAGCCAATGTGGGGATGTAATGTCTAGAGTCAAGAAAACTGTCTTATCCACAGATTTGACAGCGGATTTTAAGAAGGGATGTTCCTAACAACTAATTTGCCTGACGTTTTAACAGAGGTCAAACGTACGAAAACACTCAAAAGAAAAGTCAGAATTAAGCACAATTGAATCTATAATGGTAAAATATTGTCAAAGAAAATGTTGCGTCACAGAGCCATCTGAAATTGTTAATTACATTTTTCAATAACCCTATTGCATTTTAAATGCTGCTGAAAAGTGCGACAGTTTGCACTGTGCATTAAGAACATTACACATTAAACTATAAAACACTACAACTTTTACTAAATAAAAGATAACAACATTTATTGAAAACAACACTCTTTAGG
Organism: Epinephelus lanceolatus; assembly: GCF_041903045.1. Classification (NCBI taxonomy): domain Eukaryota; kingdom Metazoa; phylum Chordata; class Actinopteri; order Perciformes; family Serranidae; genus Epinephelus; species Epinephelus lanceolatus. The sequence continues at coordinate 31,927,717 of NC_135745.1, read as the reverse complement.
AAAATAATCTCTAGGAAATGTGCCTGAATATTACAAATCATAACAATATTAATAAAAGCTAGCTGACTACTCAAGTTGAGCAGGAGTAGGCTAACTGCACATTTAAGCCAGGGAAAAACATTGCAGAGTACATAAAACCCTTTTAAAGTCTCCTTAATATAGAAATATAGGACACTGGGAATATAGCTGTGTTCCCAGTACTGAAGTAAATGTACCTAGTTACTTTCTTCCACTAGAAAATAAGAATATGTAGTATGTGACTGACAGTAAACAATGCCTCAAAATCAGGTTCAAGAGGTAAACAGGTTAAGTCAGAGTCTTACCTTTACATGAACTAATATTTTCTATATAACCAAGTCAAAAAGACAAAGTCTAATGTAAAAGGGGATTACATGTAGTGATGACTCAACACAGAATCAGCAGCCAGCTAAGCACCTCAACAGACCTGTTTGTCTCTTGTAGCTAACGTTTGTGACTTAGGCTGTAATAACTGATTTAGTAGAAAAATTAGGTGATTTAGTGTATGGTACAGTCTCACCAGTATCACTAGTTTCTGTTTCTAGCAGTAGCAGGCAACCATTTCAGAGAGAGACAGAAAAATATGACAAAACAAACCCACTGTAACAGCGCTAACGTTACCTGCCCAGCACCTCAACAGACAGATAAAGTTAGCAACTAGCTAAAGCTAACGTTAGCTAGTCAAGAAAGTTAACAGTGAGATAAATGCCCAAAAGTTTTTCTCTGAAGTTAATAGAGACCAAAACAGAACAAAAAAGAGAATGAATGTTGAACTTACACTAATTTGGTGGCGAGAAACATGAGTCCACGTTAACGCTAATGTTGGTTGTATCTGCTAAATGTGAAACTAGAGCTGTTAACTAACATGTTAGCATAAAGGCCAAGTGTGTATGATGTGAAGTTATCTGTTCGCAGAAATTGTATATAATATTCATAATTATGTTTTATTGATTTATTATCGCCTGATAATAAGAATTGTTGTCTTTGTTACCTTGAAATGACTGGGTCATAGCTACATACAAAGTAGATATTCTTCTATGGAGACCGCCATTTTGTTCTACAGCAGCCCAGAACGGACAAACCACACATTGGCTCTAGATAGGGCCATTTGTGTTTTTGTGTCGGCCACTGAAGTTATCCATGTTTAGCACATGGGAACAGTTTCAGATCTGCAACCTTATTGCTAGATGCCACTAAATCTTACACACTGGACCTTGAATAGGTGATGATGTCAGAACTAACAGCTTATAGTGATTCTGTGCTACCTTTGGAAACGGAAACTAATGTACGCACATAGGAAAGTCCCTGACACACATTGATATGACTTTTCCTTGGTTACTAGCACAGTATTATTGAAGGGGATGAGTCAATATCATCTGACATTTAAAAGATAAACTCAGCTCTACACCTGACCCTGACTTTATAATATGCCTATGATAGTTTTTAACAGTTTTGCTAAAATTCAGAAACTTCCCCGGCAAAGGCTAACCAGCATGGGAAGGCAGAGGAGCTGATGGGAGCGGGACAGACAGGTGAGTGGAAAGAAGCTGGATGAAATAGGAGACCTGGGAGCTGTTGGACACAGTGCTATAAATAGGGAGGTGTCCTGAATCTCACAGAGCGGTGAATCCCTGAAAGTCCCGCAGAGAGATGAGTGAACAGAAAGGAAATAACAGAAAGGAAGACAGCCTCCGCCTAACTTTTTGATCTCATAATAAAAAGCTTGGCTAAAATCAAGTTTTAAGACAATGTCCAGTGCAAAGGGCATAAATAATGAAGTGGCTGAGACGTGTTACCAACACATGCTGTTACGTCATTATGAGCTCTTAATGAATTCAGTGAGTGTGCCCATTAAAGTGTCACATTACGTGACAGGCGCCAAGTGGAGTCTCCACACAACATTAGGGATGACATCATGTGCATAGTGTGTGCTTTTAAACTCCACACGACACAACTTGCAACATGCTCTTTTTATCTCCTCTTCAAAGACAAGTACATGGGAGTGAATGTGTGTAAATATGTCAGCGCAGTATGTGTTTATTTCTGTGTAAAAGTGACACATCCAAGAATTGGCAGCCATGTAAGTGACTCCAGTCCTCTCGGAAAGTAACTTCAGCTTTCGTGACTAATTGGTGACACCTCTCGTTTAAACAGGGCTCAGCAGCAGCAGCACCTCCAGATTAACATTAAAGGACTACCACTGGCGGTGAGTTCTTCAGTGGCAGTGAAAGTACTTTCTGATCTGGTATGTGTCTGAAACACTGACAGTTTTGGAGAGGAGAGTATTTCAGAGGATAATCAGCTAAAACTGTATAAACCGATTTAAAAATAAATTGTAGATCAGGCTAGCTAATGATAACTGTGGACAGGGGGACCACATTTTCCATGTTGGGTCCTTATTCACACCCACTCCACCTACCGCTACCCACACCCACCCACCCTTAGCATCAATACCAACACAAGCAATTTCAAAAAAGCTCTTGGTCAATAGCCTTGTAGTGACAGACATGGACTATCAACCATTTCCCAGGTTATAGACCCATTCAGTCCATGCTCTGCTCTTTTGCATACATACTCAATATGATTACAAAGCACAAAGGGTCAAGCCATCTATTTCAACACAAAAAGAAATTTTCATACCAAAAATGACTGTGCCAGTTTTATTTCTCCTTTTACCTTAAAACAAAACAGGAGGGAAAAAGCCCTCAAATGATTGATGAGAGAAAAGTAAAATCAAACATTAATTGAAGAAACTACTGCAAGATATCCAATCATAAGATTAAATCATGAGTGAACAAAAAGGCCTAAATTTACTCTTCATCTGTCACCATTTCCAAATCCAGTGTTTATAATGTGTTCATTTATGCAATTTCGAAAATGAATCCAGTATGCAGAAATAGTCAGATACACCATTTTGAAAAATGTCAATGTCACTTTTCCCTTTGCCAAAATTTGGCCTAACTTTGGAGCATTATTTAGCCTCTTCCCAACAGGATAGCCCGCTGGCAACGGATGTCAAAATGACATGGACTCTTACATCAAACAGATGTTGGATTTTGGTTGGAATGAAAATCAGGTTGACAATATTTTTAAATGACTTATCTCACATTGTGTGGACGTCAACATATGATGTCTTGCAGACATTGGGTTTTGTTCTCCATACCTTACGACTAAATGTTGGTATTCTACATCAAGATAACGTTGGCATTTGACGTGTGGATTTTGGTTACCTAACAACATAACATCATCTGCCGTCAGTATTCTACAAAAATTGACAGGGTTAGTGCAGGCCTGCTACACCTATTATTATTACCTTAGGTTGAGGAGGTCATTATCTGGCCATGATATGAAACTTTCTGCCAGAAAGGGCTAAAACCTAACAAACTGATAACAGTCATGACATGGGCTGATAATAACAGGCTTCTGAACCTACCAGTGGGAGTAACAGGTCCCTGATAATCCATATACAGTACAGGCCAAAAGTTTGGACACACCTTCTCTTTCAATGCGTTTTCTTTATTTTCATGACTATTTACATTGTAGATTCTCACTGAAGGCATCAAAACTATGAATGAACACATGTGGAGTTATGTACTTAACAAAAAAAGGTGAAATAACTGAAAACATGTTTTATATTCTAGTTTCTTCAAAATAGCCACCCTTTGCTCTGATTACTGCTTTGCACACTCTTGGCATTCTCTCCATGAGCTTCAAGAGGTAGTCACCTGAAATGGTTTTCCAACAGTCTTGAAGGAGTTCCCAGAGGTGTTTAGCACTTGTTGACCCCTTTGCCTTCACTCTGCGGTCCAGCTCACCCCAAACCATCTCGATTGGGTTCAGGTCCGGTGACTGTGGAGGCCAGGTCATCTGCCGCAGCACTCCATCACTCTCCTTCTTGGTCAAATAGCCCTCACACAGCCTGGAGGTGTGTTTGGGGTCATTGTCCTGTTGAAAAATAAATGATCGTCCAACTAAACGCAAACCGGATGGGATGGCATGTCGCTGCAGGATGCTGTGGTAGCCATGCTGGTTCAGTGTGCCTTCAATTTTGAATAAATCCCCAACAGTGTCACCAGCAAAACACCCCCACACCATCACACCTCCTCCTCCATGCTTCACAGTGGGAACCAGGCATGTGGAATCCATCCGTTCACCTTTTCTGCGTCTCACAAAGACACGGCGGTTGGAACCAAAGATCTCAAATTTGGACTCATCAGACCAAAGCACAGATTTCCACTGGTCTAATGTCCATTCCTTGTGTTTCTTGGCCCAAACAAATCTCTTCTGCTTGTTGCCTCTCCTTAGCAGTGGTTAAGTCTCCTCTTAACAGTTGTTCTAGAGATGGGTCTGCTGCTAGAACTCTGTGTGGCATTCATCTGGTCTCTGATCTGAGCTGCTGTTAACTTGCGATTTCTGAGGCTGGTGACTCGGATGAACTTATCCTCAGAAGCAGAGGTGACTCTTGGTCTTCCTTTCCTGGGTCGGTCCTCATGTGTGCCAGTTTCCTTGTAGCGCTTGATGGTTTTTGCGACTCCACTTGGGGACACATTTAAAGTTTTTGCAATTTTGCGGACTGACTGACCTTCATTTCTTAAAGTAATGATGGCCACTCGTTTTTCTTTAGTTAGCTGATTGGTTCTTGCCATAATATGAATTTTAACAGTTGTCCAATAGGGCTGTCGGCTGTGTATTAACCTGACTTCTGCACAACACAACTGATGGTCCCAACCCCATTGATAAAGCAAGAAATTCCACTAATTAACCCTGATAAGGCACACCTGTGAAGTGGAAACCATTTCAGGTGACTACCTCTTGAAGCTCATGGAGAGAATGCCAAGAGTGTGCAAAGCAGTAATCAGAGCAAAGGGTGGCTATTTTGAAGAAACTAGAATATAAAACATGTTTTCAGTTATTTCACCTTTTTTTGTTAAGTACATAACTCCACATGTGTTCATTCATAGTTTTGATGCCTTCAGTGAGAATCTACAATGTAAATAGTCATGAAAATAAAGAAAACGCATTGAATGAGAAGGTGTGTCCAAACTTTTGGCCTGTACTGTATGTTAACTTTAACTACAGATGTTGTCCATTTTATGGGCTGATAACATCCAGACCAGTGCAAATAAGTCTTTACAGTTTTAGATTACTAAATAGTGAGTGATTTTTTTCAAATGTATATTCTTTAACTTTAAGACATCCACGTCATATTTAGTTTCAAGTTAAACTTAGCAAGAGTTGCATCAGACACAAGGATCCTGCAGCTTGTAGGGAACCGGTGCCTTGTTAAAGTACACTTTAGCAGGATAAATGATTACGGTCATACTGTATATGGGTTTGGGTCAGTCATGTTCTCCATGCTCATTTTTACAACACCCTGCTGCCAAACATCAAAAGGAATATTTAATATAGTCTTTTTGTACAATGTGACTGATACAGCGCCCAAAAATAGTGCAGCAGAGACAGATAAGAAATCCTAAAGTGGGCCATGCTGTACCCAGAGGCAGACTTTCACCACCAGGAGGGTTCAGGGTGTTTTCCATCTGATTTCATCAGCGGCAGGTGTTCTCCTTTTCTGTGCAGTAGTTTAATAACAAAATGTTCCAGGTTGGATATGAACATGATTTTTTTTTATTAGTCATCTGATTTTCTCAACATCTGATCCCACAGAGAGGAGAGTGTATCAGAGTAAACCACATCAGCTCATTACATCTTGTAGGAAGACATGAAGCCACAAGATGGCACTGTGGAGCATATTATCACCGGGCATATAACCAGAGTATTGTTCATTGTGCTGAAGGACAAGGAAGGAAGTGACACACTCACATCAAGCTCCATAACAATTCAAAATAAAGGCTCTCACCTGTTCAAATTGCTTGAGTGTGTGAAGCTGAAGAGGAGGAGAGTTGTCTGTTTCATCGCTACACAAATCTAAGCAAAAGGAAAAAAACATTTGTTTTTAAATCACCAGAAATCATTGAATTGACAAGCCATATGAGCAGTGTATGTTTTCACTCAAGCTTAAGAGCTACGTACCTGTCATGTGACCTGTGATCTTGGATGAAGTCTGCTCTTCCGCAGCACTGTCCGGAGAAACCAAAAAAGTTGCATTGTCAAATCACACATAACACATGAGAACAAAAGACGGTGTTAAATAAACCTGTGAAATCAAAAAGCTACAGCAGCACCTCAGTAATAACATTTATAGAGGAGTCAATATCGCACATGATAAGCCTAGTAAACCAGTTACTGTAGCAGAGAGCTCTTCTGGAAATGAAAAAGCCACTAAAATCTTTTCACCGTGTCAGCATGATCTCATTTGCACCTCTGTGGGGAATTGGGGGTCATCAGGGAGTCTCAGCAGGGGAGAGTGGAGATAGGAGGAGGGTCAAAGTTTAACTGAGCCTCTCAGGCCTTAAGCACTCCCAAGTATCTGCTGTTAACTGAAACAGGGGATGCTTACACTGTCAGTGGAATAATTCCTCCCTTAATCTGGTTATACTCAAATGATTAGAGTGCATGCAAAAAAAAGACACCTTGAATAATTTGCACAAGTGATGAACAAGCACAGGTGTAGATTTTGGGGGCGATGCAGGGGACACATCCCCCTAATAGGACTTTTAATACACAGAAATCCTGCAATACTACCGTGACGAAGAGCATTCATTATGCCACCTTTGCTTTTGTCTCACCAGTAGCCCTTTTTACACAGAGATTGCTCTACAGGGCTGCTATGAAGTCTCGTCTTTATGCCAGCTTTGCATTTTTACATAGAACCAAACAGTGGGAATGTGCCACTCCAGTGTTTGATTTTATAAAGCATGCAGCCAACCAAGAAGCAAAAGAGGCATGATGGGCATGATGTGTAACACCATAGCATCAGCCTCTGTGACATATAACATATGCATCGAGAAGCATTTTCTAAACAATAACAATGGCATAGTATGGCATTGCACAATCATTTAATGTCCCTGTTATATGAAAGTTGATCTTGTCTTCTGCTCTGATGTGAAAGAACTTCCACACCCCATTGTCTCCCCAATATGCAGACATTTTCTTTTACTGTTCTGTCTTGAGTTAGCTGCTAACTGCTCCTAGCTGCTTTTTCTCTGCTTTCTGCTTTTTAAATGTCCCAGTGGTGGGTCGCACACATAACATGTCATCAAAATGTCACGATAGTCCTGTCCTGCTGGCTCATAGTTTTTACAAAGACATCGATTTGGTGTTGTTACTACCTCAAACACTGGCTTAAAGGCGAGGCAACTCTGTCCCACCATGATGCAATCTTTATACAAAGCGGTGAGGTGGAAAAACGGTGCAACATTCCCACCTTTAACAGGCAGTTTAAAAGGGGCTACTGCCTCGGTTGAAGGAGGGGGTGGCAGTATGCAACCTCAAATGCAATGGTTGCAATCTGCCATAAAACAGAGAAGATGAGGCAACTACGTGCAATGGAAGCAGTTGTATCGTGAAATGTCAGAAAGTGCTGACGCTCAGCATTTCTTGGGGAAGAACCCCCATACCCCTTGACTAATGTGTGTCTGTCTCCCCAAATGTTAGGGGGGGGGGGAACTACACCACTACAATGAAACACGGTGTGCACCAACCACAGTGTAACAGTAGCACTATGAGCCCACTACTTCACTATCTATTACCACTACTCAGACAGCACTGCATACTGTCCATTAATACTCCCTCTTCCAGTCTTCGCCGTGTAAATTCCACTGGCAGCTGCTCCACAGTAAAATGTAAAGACAGTTGGTGCATGCCTGAGGTTTAAAAGTTTACCAGGTGAACAAATAGTCTACATGCTGCATCACTGTGGTGGGCAGGGCATCACGACTTCTCCACTACTGTTTTCCTCAGCATTGTGCAAATATCAGTGGGATGGTCCATTTATAGTTACAGTGTGTGTATGTGGGAGGGATTTGGTGATGCAGTAACCTACATACAACACCACACAGTGCATGGAGGAATTGATCTATGTGGGACTGCAATCACTCTGAATTAATAAGTAACCCTTAACGTGGGCTGTGATGAGTGCCTGTCAAAACATGCATGCATTCACCTTTATTCTGTCCTGTATAGCCTATAGCAGCCTACCTGAGTATATAAAATGATTTAATCTTAGTTATTACATGTGGGCCTGCAGCAGAAAGTGTCTCCCGGGCCCTATTGCCCCATTTCACAACTGAGCCCTTGAAATATCTGCTTCTGTATCGCAATGTAAGTTGAATTGTGCAAATAGGCCTAAATTAGCCCCTGAAGCGCGTAAAAAATACAGATATCTAATGCAATATGGCAATCAAAGTCAAAATTTGTATCGCCAGTGGCCTCAATAGATAAAGCATGCAGATGGCTACTGTATGTGACACAGACACGGCCTTTATTACACCGGAGGATGCTCGACTGCTTTATTATAGGAGACTGAAAACAACATATGATCGAAAAAAAACGGCAAATAAAGCGAAATGTTGGTTTAATTCGCCCAAACAGCGGTTTATAAGCTCGGGTCGTGTTTTGTTAAAATATCCAATGAGCGCTGTTGTCTTCCGCTGCGGTGTCCCCCCGCACACAATCAGCCAAACGCCGCCTCACCTCTCAGACTCTCCCCAGATTTGCTCCGGCGACGATGAGCTCCAATCCATAAAGCCTGCTCCTTCAGTCAACGGGCATCCATGCCGGTGAGCCTTCAAATCATCCGTCCATTATTCAGTTTGAGATAGAACAAAACCACACAGGAACATGTCAATGTGCGCGGTCGACGCGCAGCACACCGCTCAGGTTTGGAGGGTGTGTGTATGTGTGTGTGTGTGTGTGTGTGTGTGAGTGGATGCGCGCCCTGAGAAATGAAAGCAGGGATGGTACAGAGCCCCATCCCACAGAGCAGAGCCCCTGCTGTTCAACCAGCCCACCACCAGATGAGCTGAGAGGAAGAGTATGCTGTTTGAAAGTAAAGATGCTCTCTAAGGATGCATCTTTCAAAATAATCATCTGATTATTCCCTAATTTAACTGAAAATAGCTGATTTTTTGAAAATAAAAGTCCAGTTTTCACTGTGAGAGCGCATCAAACAGTTATCATGTAGTCCTGCTCATTATACAGCACATATACTTTTATTATAGTGCTCTTCTTCATGTATTTCTAGACTCAACTGTGACAGAGATCTTAGTAAAATGTCCACATTCTTCCATTTTCTCTGGGTGGATCTCATTAAATTGCAACTTCCAGAAGCTTAATACATCATTCAGATACAAACATGATACATAAGCATTCAGCACAGCAGTAGTGAAAGAAGTGTTTAGATCTAGTACATAGAAGCAGCAATACCACACCATAAAAATAGTATTTTAATAGTCATGCATGTAAAAGTAGGGAGGTATTATCAAGTAAAATGTACCTGAAGTATCCAAAGTTAAGCCGAATTGCTCCTGACAGCATTATTTTTTGATGTATTTGATTTTATTATGGATGATTTAACATGTGAGAAGCATTTCAAAAGCTGGTGGAAGTGAGATTAAATTTAGTTTACAGTTGGGCAGTTTAATCTGTAGCAATGCCTCATGCAGTGTTTCCATGTTAAATGTAGTAGTACAAGTGGCCTATAAAGTAACTGAAATGGCAAATGGAAAGTACACAAAATTATACTTGAGGACAAGGACACAATTTATAAACACCACTTACATGTGAGAACAGTAGCATTTGTTCTACTTGCAAACAGAAAAGCCTTGTAAGGTTGCAGAACATTTAAATCCCGTGGCATGATCTCTCCTCTACATACTTCACAAAATTATTGCAACAAGCTTGGAAACGTGTTTCAACACTAACTTTGCTTTTCTACATCTTTCAAAATTGTTGTCTGGACTTGATTTTTTTCCCAAAAACAAAAGGACTCCACTCATGTTTTAAGAATGCATTTTACTGAAACCAAACATTAACAGTTAGTTTATCCTTTCCCCAGTGAAAACATTCATCTAGACACCGTAAAGTTCTGTGAGATCCCACTCAGGCTTTATTTATACCAGGCTGCATTGACTGCTGATTGTCTTATCTATTTGCAAACTGACTCTGGGGTTCTGCTCAGAGAGAGTAGGGGATTGGGGGGAACAGAGTTAATGAGATTATGTCATTGTTTGCTTTAGCAGTCAGTAACAGGATGAGTATGTGAAGAGGGACACAGCTTTGGTATGTCTAGTTAGAGGGACAGTTCACCCCACCCTCACCCTCATTACCTGTGGTGCTATTTATCAGTCTAGATTGTTTTGGTGTTGGAGGTATCAGCCAACGAGATGTCTGCCTTCTCTCCAGTATAATGTGGTGCTCAAAGTGCAATAAAATACATTTGAAAAACTAAACAGCAATATTTCTTTCCAGAAATCATGAGCTGGTTACAGTGCCATTTAATTCCATTATATTCCAGAGAGAGCAGACATCTCTACAGCCTACAACACTCTACAACCCACACCAAAACAACCTAGACTGATAAGCAGCACTACAGGTAAGAGGAAAAATATGTGTTTTTGATTTGGGGTGAACTGTCCCTTTAAAGGCAACAGAACCAGAGTGTAATTTCCCCTGGAAATGAGTGAGAGTGAGTCCTCAGCCGGGCATGAGGCAGCACACATGTGCCTGAAGGAGGAAAAATCATTACTGTGAGCTAATAAAAGTACAAAAATATCAGAGCAAAGAGGTTCTGCTTCACATTTCTTTCTTTATTGGAAGCCTGGTTTCTTGTCTCCTCTGAAACCATCACATTCACATCAGCCTTCTTTGACAGTAGGCCCTATGTGCTGGTCCAAGAAATTTGCCTTCAGGGCGCTCTGTCAGGAAGTCCTTTCTTGGTTAGGTTTAGGGAAAAAAATCACAGTTTGGCTTGAAATGAAAAGACCTCTGTTAGAAGAATAACTTTTTCCATGTGCTGACTGGACAGTATAGGTGTGGTGGTATATAGCCTATGGGGATATTTTTTACCATGGCGCCCTCTCCTGGAGCTGTGGTAGACTTCACCTTATGTGTGTTAGTGCTGTAAGTTCAACCCAAGCTTTGACCTTTGTGAGTGCAGGTAATTACTGAACTTGCTGATTCCTGCTTATGCAATAATTAAAGGTGGAGAACAAACTATAAGTTAACTCTCATATTGTATCTATATATAGGTATATTCAGACATTTTTGAATATAGGTGTAAATTAGAAAATATGCCCTTTTTTATTTGGATGAACTGACCCTTTAAGAGTTGTGTTAGCGTGGTTAAGGTCAGAATAAAATATTTGTCATGGTGATGGTGCCTCTGAATCTGAGCAGAAATATGTGTTCTTTGTTATGTCAGCTAAAGTACTCTGGTTGCAGACCATTTTAATGCCAGAATTGTTCAGAGGTGCTTGGGTTTACGTTTTAACACAAGATGGAGGTTGTTCACATTTTTGTGTGTCATAAATTTGATATAAATCATCCTATGTTTTTCATTTCACATGCCATAATTTCTGTATTTGGTATATTGTATATTATTGATTTATTATTAGTGGTATTTTTGATTGTTTATTTTTTATTTTTAATGTAACTGTTGTATCTGTTTACATACTGTTGCAATGTCATAGTTTAATGTCATGGCTATCTGAAACTCACTAATGTTAGTGGACAGTTATAGTTTTCCTTGTTTATATAACTCTAGATACACGGACTACCACCTCACTTCTGAGTACATAGAGCTTTAATATAAATGAATACACTGGTAACAAGGAAATTTAACATTCAAAAATGACCCAAAGATGTTATATTCCACTTGTGTTTATTAAAATTATACTACTCTGCATGTCATTTAACATGTACTCTTGATACACTTGACTTTAGATTGACACCTCTAATAGATGCACTACAGAGACACAAATATTTACATTTTCTGTCTTCGATCATCCCAGAAAAATAGTATCTTAAGCTTTTTAAGTAATCTCTTAAGGCATATTTTAGTTTTTTAGTTCCATTTTGATCTCAGACAAACTTGTGCTGACGTCACCATCAGCTGCAATGACCTCAAGAGACACTAGGTGTCCTCATAGGACAACTGTGCACCCAAGCATTGGGCACTGCCAGCAAGAGATCCCCTCCTGTGTCCACAATATGGCAGCACATCTTCAGCTGTACACAGTAATGCTTCATTACAGCCACTCACTTCACCTCTCAGTCATGTCAGTTCAGATGATCTTCATCAACATCAAGTCTACAATCTGATGTCATCTTCTTTCTCCTAAGACCTCCTCTCAAAGACCACACGGGGTCCCGACTTGCTCCCCCGAGGTTCAGAGATGACCCAGATGGCGGGGGCCTTCATGAAGTCCCTGTCAATCACCTTATTCTCCTCAGCCCGGGCCATCGCCTCGAGTTCAGGGGAGGTTTCTGGGCACCAGTCTGCCATGAACTTATCCTTGGCCTCACAGTAATTCACCACCACCTCCTCAGGTTGCTCCCCTAACACCCAATCTGGAAAACAGAAAGAGAGGGAACAGAGTGGATATAAAAGAAAAGCTATGCGTGATGACATTTAATAGTGGAGACACACACTTCTGTTTTAAAGGAGCAGTTTTATGATTTAGTGACATCTAGAGATGAGGTTGCAAATATCAAACAAATGAATACACTAGCCCTCACCCATCTTTCAAAGCATGTAGGGAAACCTACGGTGGCCTTCAGGTAATGTAAAAAGGCAAAAGGGTTTCTCTACAGCCAGTGTATCATTTGTCCATTTGGGCCTGCTGTAGTCTGAGTGGGCGGAAGTTCGCTACATAGATCAGCCTCTCATTGGGCGGAACGAGCCAGCTGAAGTCCCGCCCTACCACCTCCGGTTGCAGTTTTCAACACGTCCTTTACTAACTATTGCGGTGTTTGATCTTGCGGGGATGTAGCCATTTTTCTGCCATGGTTCGCGTCCTGTAGGTGATATTTTTGTGGGCATGTTACACCAAAACCTGTTTCCCTCCGGCAATATTTTTGCAAGCGCACCGTTGCTGTGGCACCGCCAAGAACAATTGTGATTGGTTGAAAGAAATACAAGCAGCCGGGCGTTTTTTTTCCTCCAATCTCAAAGTGAGAGTCGGCCCAGCCAGACCTTTCTTTTCTTGAGATTCTGGTGAGCGAGACTAGGCCTGCTGTAGAAATGGCGGTGCAACATCGTGGGCTCAATTTGACATATGTTGACAAAAACATGGAATTAAAACTTTCAGGTCCGTCACATGATGCCATGTGGCCCAAAATGACTTTCCCATAGACTCACATTGTGAAAGATATGCCTGTAAATCAGTGGATACCTTTTTTGAGCGTCACAACTGCTGTGAAATGACTTGTTTTACTATCAGGATTTGATCCATTTGGTCCGATAACATTTGAAAGTCTAGAAGAGCTGGAAAATTCAATAATTTTATCCCCATAAAAGTTAGCGGAGTGCTAAACCTGAAGTTAGCCGCTAGTGCTGTTGCTCTATGGGCCCTAAGATATGGGATATCTGGGTAAATTTATACCTGTGAAGTCAAATTTTTTCTTAGTTTCATACAAACCTAAGCAATTTTTATAGGAATGAGCAGGGCCCTGCCTCGAACACTGTATCCACATCTCTTTACATCTGTACAGAGGATCCACTCCCAATGTAGCTATAAAGGGCTCATTCTAAACCAACAAAAACACATCAGTTCTTAGTTTCAGGTGATTAGACACCAATGAAAACATAATTATGGATGCAGTCTGGTAACAAACCTGCAAAGTCATGGATGAGGTCCTTGATGAGGTGACCGATGATGGCGTAGAGAACACCCAACACGACAAAGACCGCCATGATCAGGTAAAGGACATAGGTAGGCAGGTGGACAGCATCCCGAGATGGGGGTATGTAGCTCTCAAACAACACCGTCCCATCGTCTTCCTTGAAACGAACATGTAAGCTGTCCTCCGCCACCTCCATTGCTGTCTGAGAGTCTTCAAAGCTGCTGTCAGCCTGGGAATCCACTTAATATCTCAGAGTCATCGCTGTATCGAAATGAGGCGGCACAAAGGTTTCATCTTTCACATCTTTGTATGCAAATCACAAAGAGATCAGAAGGAAACTCTCAAACTTTAAAATCAAATATATATTTCTGCAGCTACAACCACATTGTTTCATAATGTAACACAATAAATATGCTTCCAACAAAAGTTCAACAGCCACAATGTGAATGAAAAAACTTCTACATACAGCCAAGAAGCAGGCAGCGGTCCTTCAATTCACCAGGCGTCTTCACACTCCTGGCCACACTGAGCAAGTAAGACTTAAATTAAAAGTACAACTATATCTCTCACCCTGACAAGTTCTTTATTTGGGCTCCATGTTCAAACTCCCTCTCTGTCCGCCTGTGGAGCTACGCAGGTGGAAACTAGATTAGCTGCAGCAGCTTGAGGTACTCAAGGTCAGAGGAATGATGCTGCGAGCAGTTTGCTAATGAGGCAGAGAGAATTTACCTGATGCAAAGGAAGACATTCAAATCTATCTGTCTGTCTGTCTGTCTATCTATCTATCAATTTCTGCTGATGACATTATCAAACAGTATTTAATATGGCTAATGTACAGTAATCCTCAGCATTGACAAATAAGGTCATTGGCCCAGGTATATCCAGGTATTAGAGGAAGGTAAGATGGATTAAAGGACACAGATAAGACACGACAGCACTCTTGTATTATTCAGTTGTTTACTGGAGAGAAGCTTGGTCCAACACCAGAACAGGACAGTTTGACTGGTTGGTGAAAAAAAATGCATAGAAACTGCAATTCATCTGTAGTTTTACTAAACTTGCTTCAGGAAAGTTAACATTTTAATTGGAAAGTGATTTCAAGTTATACAGTCTTTGGATTTATATGTCAGCAATTGAAATAAAATGTGTATTTCTACAGCTTTGAAGTTTACATGGTTCATAATTTACATTCTTTGCAGCCTACAACAATATAGAGCACTGTATTTGGAATGACTGACAATAAAAGCCATGTTTACATCCATCTTTAATAAGTAATCTTAGCAAAATGAGTACAAACTATAACAACATGTTTTATATAAAACAAAAAAAATGCTTTAGCTTACGCGTCACTACAGCACTGACACTGAGACACTGAGACAACACTGAGATATGACGTGACAAAAACTGATCTGAACCACTGCTGTGACAAAGTGAAAACTCAAAGGGAAGTGGCGTAAGGGGTCACGGGGCTGGCGAAGGTCACACTATGAGTAGATATCCTTTTTTCTCCAGGGTATGATGAAGCCATGGCGCTTTTCAGAGGAGGAGGAGGGGTAGATGGGCGGTGGCAGCCTCCGTCTAACCAGTAGAAACCGGGTAGCAGGCTGTCCTTTTCCTTCTCCATCATCAGCATGTCTTTCTCCATCAGCTTACTGCAAATGCTCAGCCGCCGCTCTTCTTCTATTTCTGCTCTCCCTTCCTCTGAATCATCCTCCACTGGTTTGGGGCCAAGAATCCAGTCTGTGAGGTGAAATAGAGCAGAGAGGAAAAAAAAAAAAAACTTGTGAGAATGAAATGATTTTCTGTGATTTCTGAGTGTCTTTTAAAGGGGCATTCCACAAACTGCACATATGAAGTTCAGATTACTCCTCATGGAGCCTGTGAAGAAGTTATACAATTATCTGTTGCTCTGAAGGGAGCACTCCAGTTACCCTGATGATGTCATAAATTGTGTCTTCAAATTCAGTGAGTTGCATTATATAAAAGATTCAGTGTTTCTGGATATCTTGACCTCCTAACTTTGTGTAAGTGCAGTAGAAAATGGCAAGAGTGCCCCTTTAAAGTGTTACTTTAGCAGCAGTCATTCACTCAGATTTTAATTATTTCTTGGAAATTATCTTAAAGGCAAACTTCACCCCACCCAAATGACTATTTGTATATCAGTTACTCACTACATGTTACCTTGAATTCATGAAAAAAACTTGTTTTTCTTGCACGCCTCGCAGTGAGCGAAGAATCCAAAAACTCTCACATGACTCGTGTAGTATAATCTCATTAAGTAAGTCTCATTTATCCAGTCGTTTGCTCAGTACTTCCCAAACACATGCATTTGCGCTAAAACCTTACTCGCTAAAACCTTATTCGCTAAAATACTTCCGCATAAACAGCGCAGGCGTGCTACTATAAAGTTGTCTGAGTCGGAAAGCATATCCCGACTTTATCTGAGCTGTCTGTCTATTTTATTGCTATCTTACTGATTTTAATGACCATTTCTTATCTTGATTTTAACTTTGGCCTTCCTTATTTCATCTTTTACTAGATAACATTTTATGACATAGTATTTGTTTTATTCTTCTTGTGTTTTAATTGTTTTTAGTTTTATTGTACAGCACTTTGTAACTGTGTTTTGAAAGGTGCTATATAAATAAAGTTTATTATTACTTGTCCCTGTGTGAGACTGTTTGTGCCTAAGTGTTGTAAATAGTAACATTATAGCGAAAATGCATGTATTTGGGAAGTGCTGATCATACGACTGGATAAATATGAGACTTGGATTATACTGCAAAAGTTGTCGAAGAGTTTGTAAATGAAAGTTTTGGTATAGTTTTTCTGTTGTTACATCCAAACCTCTTTGACTTCTATTCATGTAGAATTTTCTCCGTATTTGAATTCTTTGTTCTTTGTGGATGCATGTGAGAAAATCTAAGTTTTCTTCACGAATTCAATGTTACAAGGGGTGAGTAACTGACATACAAATGGTCATTTGGAGGGTGACACATTCCTTTAATGGTACAACAAAGGAAACTGTGGAGAAGGTTGACCTGTGCACACAAACCTCAGGGTAAAAGTAAAGGAGAGTCATCAGATAACACGGTCACCCACAAGGGGAAAAAAGGGAAAGACAGTGATGCAGTCTTGGCCCATGAGTTCAGGGAGGAAAAAGGACTCAAAGACACTGGAGTGGAGACAACGACGGGAAGGAGACGACACCAGCCAGGGGTTACCTGCTAGGTCATGCATCAGATCTTTAATCAGATGTCCCACTATGGCGTAAGTGGCCAGTATAACCAACACCACCCCGACTAGGACATAGACTACGTTGCGCGGCAGAGTTATAGCATCTCTCGCCGGCGGTATGTAGTCGACGAAATATGCCTCCTCCTCCCTTCTCCTGGAGGACAGCTGGAGGAGCTGTCGGTGCCCAAACCCCACAGGTGCGAGGTTCATAAGAAGAGCTCCTCCTGAGGCGTTTAAGGACACAACTGGTTGTTGGTTCATGGTTATAGTTGCTTTGGTGGCTTTGGTTAATACTGTCTGTATATGATGGTCTGCTCAAGGATGGTGGTGAAACCTTTTTGGCTGTTTTTTTGGGTGGGTTATTGCCTTGTTGCAGATCCAAGCTCCTTAACGTCACTGTGAAAACTTGGGAAACAGGTGATAAAGGTGCATCAGATCCGAGGAAGGAGAGTAAAAAGAAAATCTTAAACATTTTTATATTTTCTGAAGCTGGGGAGAATGGCAGGACCGATGACAGATGGAAATGTCAGGATGGTTCAGAAATAAGAACACAGCTTCTTATGAGTGACGGCTCGCTGTCACAAAACAGTGCCTCAGAAAAAGTAGTTCACCAGACAAGAAAAATGTGATACCATAAGTGTGCCAACTCTCCTAATCTTTCGTCTAGACTTAAATCCAAGTGTTCCTCCTTCTAGTGTTTTGGAGAGGGGCCCTGGGTCAAATTTCCAGGGGAGCGAGGAGTGTGAGACGGAGGAGAGGTGAATATAGGACAGACAGAGTTAATAGGATTGAGTCTGTCACAGAGCAATATCAGCTTTCCATCTGTAGGGATTAGAGATATGAGCGAGGAGAGGTGGACAGTAATACAGCAAAGAAGCTTATGGTTCTCCATGACCATGTTGCAGATATATATTTATATATATATATATATATATATATATATATATATATATATATATATATATATATATATGTAGATATATGTTACAGTAAATGCACTTTGTCACTGGTTTAAGCTGGCATCACGTCATGGATATCCCCTGCTTTGAATTCATCTTAAGCACAGCCGGTCCACCTCTTATATTCTATAAATGTCTTGTCACATAATTCACTGAAATGACACTTTATTTTCATGGCTCATTTCTTGCTTGATAACAGAACAGATGGTGATATTTCAAAATGTACCAACAGGAAAACTGAACATCATCCAATGTAACTTATGAAATTTGATAAGGAACAACAGATCAGCCCCCTTTCTAATATAAATATTGAGATGATCTTAAAGATGAAAAGGAACAAATTTTGATGAAATTAAGGAGTTTAAGATGTTTTCGTGAAGTTTAAAGATTCCTTACCTTGTTATTAAGACCTGTAACGGCCCCTCAGTTCTTCTCTTTGGCTTGTGAATGAAAGGACTTCCAAATTAGCACGTGTCCTACACAGGCGGGTCTGTAAATAATCACAAACATATGACAGAAAGTTAAGGTCATGCAAATAAAAAGGCTTACCATAGTGGCTGCTACAAAAACCCACCATCATTGAATAAGTGGGCAGACAAACAGCGATCCAGAATTTCATTTTTATCCACTCAGATCTTCTTGGTAGAGCATCAGGATGTAGATGGTTTAGTTTCATTTTCTTTTTGTGGCTCAGGAACTTTGCAAAACTGAGAAATGAGAAATTGCCATTCTATGAAGGTGATAGCAATATTCGCAATGAGGATGAACCAAGAGACCGGGTGCAGACCGAAGTAGAAGACGTGCTGCGACATGCTGTGAGGAAGCCCAAAGATAAGAAAAAAGAAAAGATTTAAAAGGATGATAAAGTTGAATGGAAATCAAATCTTCTCATAAAAAAGGGACCCAGGTGAAAAAGAGACAAGAAAGGCAGCGTGGAGTCTCTGAATGTGTCTCGGGATGAGGCTGTCAGGAGACACAGGCTGTCTGTGTCAGTGTCAAGGTGTTCTTTAGTAATCCATGACAGGATTTGGCTGACACATGTCACCACTGTCACCAGCAACCCCTTTTAACTGAGTCAGCAGACAGCAAAACAGAAGACAGGGGCTCATTTGGCATCACCTGAAGTACCTGTTGACACTCAAGTGTGGTGCAGTTTCAACAGCTGATTCACAGCCACAAATACAACAAGAATACTATGAGAATACTACAAGATAATAAAAATGAGCAATGTATTATTTTCCTTCGCTAAAGTTTTAGATAAATGTCTGGAATTACCTTAAGAATGACTCCTTTCTCATTCACTTGCAGGATCCATTCAGTTCAGTGAAAAAATTTTGTTAAGAGGAGGGTTTCCAAGTCTTCTCCAGGTGAAACAGGAAGCAGATCAATTGCAAAATCAGCCTCCACAGAAAGGACTACAAGCTGAACTACTTGTTCTAACTAGTCCTAAGCAAACAAAAACAAAAAAAGCCCCGTCTTTCAGTCAGTCCATATCGGCTGTGACTCTCAGGCCGGGGTGACCACCTTCTTGGGTTTGTCTTCTGGCTCCATCAGCCAACTGAAGTATGCATCGCTCAGGAGGAAGGCCCAATAAACGACGGTTAGAGAGGTGTTGACGGTCATGATGCCGATGATTAAAGGGTGCAGCATTGTGGCAGACTGGGTGGACTCTTTTTAAGAATCTGTGTCACCTCAAAAAACCGAGCGTCTGCTGCGTGGGCCAAAGGTTGTCTCTGTGCTTTAATCACCTCCCTGTCCGCTTCTACTCTGGACTCCCCACCCCTCTCCACTCTCTCTTTCCACTGGCCACTAAGTTTCTGTAGCAGCAGCAGTATAATCCTCTTCAGCCGCTTTGTTACAGAAGATGAGGTTGCATTAGATGAAGGCCTGCTTTACAAACGTTCATCCATAAGATGTTGTTGCGTAATGCATATGTTCATTCTTTACAGTGTGCAGAATTTAGTGTGGTGTGAAACTGTGTTTTGTAAAGAAACTGTTTGAGACAAGGCCGTAGCCATGGAGTCAACACTGGGGGGGGACCAAATCTGCCCAGCGTCCCCCTCCAACACATTTTTTGATACATTTTAAAGTATTAAAATACAATGGACTTCCAGTTGACCAAATATAGAAAAACCAAGAGTCAATTTAAGTCCACAAAATAGTAGGATGCAAAGGGGAGAAATAAGAAAAAAAGTCACTGAGAAACAGCGACACAGAGGACATTTTTAGTGTCAATCATGTCCACAAAAATCAAATTGGTCAGCTTGTGGGAAAAATCACTTTTCCTCATTTTGTATGCATCACATCCAACATGAGTTTCAATTTTCAGCGTGGCATTTTGGGCCTACCTGAATATTGGGTGGGTGGAGAGGATTTAAACAACCAGAGTGACCGATAAACAAACATAATCTTTGTTCTGAACTTTATGCTCTCTCTTAGATATAATCCAGAAACTAATCAAGACTGGAGACATCAGATGGAGGAGTTCTTAATCTTACACCAAACAGGACAGATGGCTCCTTAATGGAACCCCAGGGGCCACAGGAGCCCAGACAATACTTAAACATGTGCAGCATGACCGGGATTTTTTTTCCCCATTACGCACTCATCTAATTTACCTAGAATGTATAAACTGGGTGGAATTAGAAAGCCAAAGCACACAGGTGAAATTCAGTGTCCTGAAAAAAAAGCCATTTAAGAATATAAAGGTCAGCACTGCGCTCCTCCACCAGGTGGCAGTCTGTACAAGCACACACTGAATGGTGAATGAGCAGTTGAATGGTTTAAATGGTTTCCCAGTGCCATGTGGAACTGCACAGCAGACAGTTTAGCAGCAATCAGTTGCAACCTATAACACCAAAGTGCTTGTTTTCATTAAGACAAATGCGTATTTTACGCATTACGCACAACCCAGGAGTCAATTTGGTGCACTTTGCACTGCTCTCCCTTTAAACTCACTCATTAGACGCGACACCTGCCCTGAGCTGAACTTTGAGACCCATCAGATAGCAGACTTACTGGAGCAGCAGATGTTTCATCACAGATCAAAAGGCATCGAAGGTGACACTCCTTTTAATTACCTCATTCCCTCGGTGGCAGCGGAGAGGACACTGGCTTCTAACATGCCTCGCTTCACATCAAAGCGTGTTTAGCGTTTAGCGGACATTTCTTTCTAGAAACTGGTCAAACAACACGTTTTTCAACAATGAGGCCGCCGGTGGAAGTCTGCGTGTTGATCCTGTCTCTCTGCGCTCCTGGAATTTTGTACGCCATGAACAACATCCCAGCTCTTCAGGAGTAAGTGTGCTTGCCATGCACCGACTTGATCATTTCACTCTGATCTCGGCCTGCTGTATGGAGGCATCGCACGGTGATATTAATAGGCTTATGAAGCGGCCCACAGCCCGAGGGGAAAGGAGGTTTAGCGAGGGCATGTTTATCCCGAGGTAACCTCGTTTAAAGTCATTGTTGAGATTCTTAAACCAACACAGAAAACAAGAATCATTTAATCCTTTCGGCATAACGTTTGGGGAATTTAAGGAACTCTTGAAAGTAAACTGCAGTGAGTGTGAGGCTTTTAAAATTCATCAGTGTTTCCTATTGGACCCTTAAGAGTGCACTTCTAAGTGATGACTTCACTATGGTTTCTTTACTTAAGATCTTGAAAGGTGTACAGAACTTGACCTGTATTTAACAAAACTGGGAACCTGAATTTCAACAAAGAAAACCGTAAAGTCAGTGAAAAGTCTTTGACTTTGATGTCTAAGTGAGGGTGGGTGGGATTTTGCAAATGAGCAGAGCAGTTTGGGCCCTTTTGAGATTTTTCCAAAAAGAAAATGGTGGAAGTTTTAGGTTATGGAGTTGATGAAATGGTGTCTATGGTTATCAACATCCCAACCTCTTTTTACTGATCTAAGTATGGATCATGGGAGGAAACTGTAGATTGACTGAAACTAATGATTATTATATTTTTTGTCTTTATTGGATTTTACAAAACTACAGTAAAGAAACATACCAGCAACAAAAGAAAAAAACAAAACAAAGCAAAATGGAGCATTGGTGGTAAAAGATTACACATAAGTCATTGTGTCAAGTGGCAGGGTATTGATATGACACCAGGGTACAGTGACCTATTAAACCATTATCCATTCACTTTAATTCTTAAGTCAAACTAACGACCTGTCGCCAGATTTTCTTACGCAGATGTTTGACAGGGTGAATCTAATTTTCACTAAATGTAAATCATGATCTAATTCATTCAGCTACATATCAAGCCTCTCAGATTTCCAAAACTGAAGCATCAGTTTTCTTGCTAGCAGTGTGGACAGAGAGATGACCAAATAGTGCGGTTAGAGGCAGGGAGAAACTACTTCATGAAGGCCATAGCCAAAAAGGCAAATAAATGCCCCCAAAAGTTTGCAGCCCATGGCATTGCATGAATTATTGAGACCGAGTTTGTTGATCTTTCGAACATTTCACACAGAGGGGTGAAACATCTTTGAATATGTTTTGAAGTCCAGTGGGAGAGTGCAATCTATGAACAACTTTGAACTTTGTATCAAAGCATGGCTAGCATTTTGAAACTAATTATTTTAGATTTTCTGGATTAATTCCATAATCGCTTGATGAATAAAATGTCAGAAATGGAAATTCCTTCAAAATTGATGCAAATTGATGTATGACCTCTCACCTTTATTTTCAGACCTCTTCCTATCCTGGGAATGGAAATAGTCGTCCTGGGATTAGTTCTTGCCCTCCTCCCCTTCACTGTGCCAGACAAGATGAAAGTGGACCCCTTATTCTACGGTACAACCAGACAAACACACACTTCAACATCCATCAGTGATATGAAGGTTGTTTTTTAACTCCGCCTCTTTGCATCTGTGCAGTGTTTGCAGAGTTTTGCTTCACCTGCACGGTGGGCCTGATTAATGCTTTAGAGCATGATGGGTTCATCTCTGGCTTCATGGGCTTCTACCTGAAGAAGGTAAAATGACTCACACTGAGCTACACTTTTCCTCTCTCGTCTCAGATGACTTCTTAATGATGGTATGGATTTCAGGCCTTTAAATTTTGTTTGGTTTCGGCCGAACTTGCAGTAAGCCTTTGGTTGCATTGCAACTTGTGGCATCGCATGACTGTCACAGGAATTACGTTTGGTCATCAGCGCTAGTGCTATTAGCTTGATTTACAGGGTGCCCGCGGGGTCTTAAAAAGTATTAAAAGTTGATAAATCAAATGTCGGAAAATTTAGGCCCTTAAAAAGTATTAAAAAGTCTTAATTGCGATTTTATTAAGTATTACATTTTCTTGGCATTCAAGCGTTGACAAAAAGTATCCATGAATGTATAATTTATTTTCCTCCTCGCGACTATTACAAACAATGATGTGTAGGTAGGCACACTCAGACTGGCACTCAGGGCCGTGCGCGTTCCTGTGCGACATCACGTGATGGCACACCTCCAGATGCCAAACAGAGGAGCAAAAGACAATAAAAAATCCTTCTCATCTTATCTGAGTTCTGTTGTTTGTTTGTGCTCCATAGATTTAATTGCAAACTACAACTGTTTAGTAAGTTAAAGATGCGTTGCTGCTAACGACAGCTTGAAGTGGCGATGAGGTCTTAAGGTTTTTTTTGGAAGGTCTTAAAAAAGTCTTTAAAAGGTATTGAAATTAACCTCAGGATTTAGCGATTTGGGACAACTCTGCAGTTTTGTGGAAGTAAGATGGCAGAGCCATCATGGAAAAAAGTGCTCCATGGCTGTGTGACCCACCATCATATGCTGGCTCCCTAAATTGGCATTCAGTCATCAAAACTTTGATCTGGCAGCCTATGCTACTAGGATCCTATATTCCTGCCAAAACATGTCCAGTTGAGTTTAGACACTTTTATTGGTGATTTTTCACAATAGAAAGTGCTGCTATTCTCCTTTACAGTCAATGACAATGGCTGCTATGACAGTGCAGAGATGCAGAGAGTGCTGATATTGAAGACCCAGAACAGTGGACCAGTCAGAGCAGACTGGGCTTTTTTTGGAGGTTGGCTTAAGGAGACAGGCGCTATAGTGTTTCAGTGTTTTTGTAACATTAAAGCGTGTAAACATGTTCTAGTAGAAGCCTGAAATAGAAGTATAAACCTAGAATAAGCATAAGATGAACTTTAAAATTCATCATGTGATGCCGTCCCCTCAGGGTGAGCCTCATCTAAGTACCGCCTATGCTGTGATGATGTCTTACTGGGAGGGCATCTTTCACTTGGCCCTCTTCTTCACCATCATCCACCGCATGTTCAAAGGGTAAGCTGCAGCATCACCATCAGAAACCCATCCACTTTTTGTTCATTGAGCCCTCTAATGAGAGCTGTTGATTTTCTGTCCATGCAGGAAGTCCTATCGTAGCCTGGGGCTGCTGTGGGCAGGCTCCGCAATCGCCCATCAAATTGTTCACATCCCAGGAGTGGTTATTGGTGAGAGCTGCCTGCGTTTGATTCATCACATCATTTGAGTGGGTTTGTGTCTGTTTTTTGTTATTGATGTGTCTGTTTGTGCAGGTAAATATGGATCAAACATTCAACCAGCCTTTTGGAGGAACATCCCCTTCTTTGTGTTGCCTTTCTGGGCGGCCTCGGTGCTCTTTAGCAGACCCAGAGAGATGCCACTTGTCACTGCAGACAAGGTAAATCTCAGCTGTTAAGACTTTTGTAATATTTTGTATATCTATAGAGTGGTGGCGTCCAACCCTTTTCCTTATCGGATTGTTTTATTTGAGCTATTGTCAGCAGACTGAAGAGGTAGAACTGTGCAGCATTAATCTTTACAGTCGGAAAAAAGCAAAGGTACAAAAGTACAAAAAATAAAACCGCATGTTGTGAAGCAGATATTTGTTATTTTTAGCCCCCTTGTCTGGGTACCAGCCTCCAGTTTGAGAACCTCTGCCATAGAAGAATGACAAATGTGTGCTTATTTGCTTGCATGATTATATCACAGCCTGACTAATGATGGATTTCTGAGGCTGATGCCAATATTGGCCTGAATTTGTGAGCAATAAAAATCCAGTAGCCTAATATATTATTAGTTGGTTTTTTTTAACCTAAACGCATTTTGTCCCACACGAGGACATAAAAGGGCCCTGAAACATCAGTCAACGGTCAGCTGTTGTTCGATATCGATATTTATTTATTTATTTTTTAGTCACTGAGCTCGTTAGCAGAAATGGTTCATACTTGTTTGTTATTGCTCGCTAGCTCACGGTAGATATCATTTATTATTTCAATGCTGGGCTGTGTTGTTAATGTGCTAACTGGCAAACAAGCATCTTGAACGGATAGTTATTTCCTCTTATGCAGGTGCAGAATGTACGTGCTAGTTGGCCATTAGCTGCAGTCTTTGCCATGTGTTTGAGTGCAACTTTTTGGCGACATGAGGCGACTCAACAGTCTGCCTTTTTTGCCAGTAGTACTTTGATGATAGTTTGATGTGTCTGGGCCTTAAAGGGAAATTTCGGTTTATTTCAACCCGTCTCCTATCGTCCTAAATTTGTTTCAAGTGACTAGTGACATAGAAATAATAGTTAGCATGTTAGCCGTTAGCCTAGATACAGCCGGGGCGCATAGTAGCGTCAGTCCTGTTAAAACGTAAGTGAAAGGGCACACTTCAAGTGCAAAGTTAGTCCACTAAACAAGCTTTTTTTTCCACAAAGACCGCTTAATATCATTAGGATAAATGTCAGAGAACATATAGAAAACGACATGTAAACGTGTTGTCTTACCTTACCGGTGTGGTGCCGTGTTTGTTTATCCCTCTAGTTCTGCTTTCCAAAGCACAGCCGAAATATCGCGAGCTCTAGATAAAGCCCAGCTGGATACTACTCCAGGTGGAGGTGTCTCGTCCTCGGTCACATCCAGACCTTGAATATAAGGCTGCAACCGGTCCCATTCCTTGCAACAGAGGCGTTCCTCACAGGTACACCACCAATCTCCAGAGCTACGCAGCCTTGCAGCAGCCATTCGTCCTCTACCTGTTGCGTCTCTCTCTCTCTCTCCTCCTCCGTTCTTCAATTTCATGAAGCTCTTAGTCAGTGTATCCTTCCAGCTGTTGCTGCTTGTTCAGGCACGCTATGAGATTGTTGCTTGTTCTCGCGATATTTCGGCCGCACTTTGGAAAGCAGAGCTAAACAGATGATAAACAAACATGGCAGCACACCGGTAAGGTAAGACAACACATTTACATGTTGTTTTCTATATGTTCTCTGACATTTATCCTAACGATATGAGGCGGTCTTTGTGGAAAAAAAACTTGTTCAGTGGACTAACTTTGCACTAGAAGTATGCCCGTTCACTTAGGTTTGACGCTACTATGCGCCCCAGCTGTATCTAGGCTAACGGCTAACATGCTAACTATTATTTTTATGTCACTAGTCACTTGAAACAAATTTAGGACGATAGAAGACGGGTTGAAATAACCTGAAATTTCCCTTTAAAAGAGCTGTGATAAAGATTTTTCTTGACCAACACATAGACCGTACAGCTTTATGACAACACTATCGCAGCTATCACCTCCATATGAATATAGTGCAGAGTGGCGGGGATTAGCTAGCCACTGGGATACACACTCCCATGCACTGACATGGACCGTCTATCACAACAAAGAACAGAGAAGCTCAGATTACAACACAATCAGAGGGAGCGCAACTTCATTCTCTGGTCAGGACACTATTACTCCACTGTATCCTTACATAGCAAATGCTTGTTTTCTGCTTTATTAGTGTTCTGAATGTCATATACAGAATCTTTAAGTGACTGAATGTATGGTACATGCACCGAAATTTTTCCTGTATTTACTAGATTTCAATGGAGCAGAAGAAAAGTCTGCTGTCTCGACCTGTTGACCTGCTTCTGTCTCTTGTGTTACTCGGAGCAATGGCCTTCTCTGTCTTCAGAGGCTTTGTGAGTAAAACGACCTGGGAGCTTTTGTATTTATATCCAGCATTACTGCTTCTGAATGAACTCAGCGAGACATTGGGTCACATGTGCAGTATTGCTAGTATAACTCGCTCCTCCTGCTCTGCTCCAGGTGGTGTTGGACTGTCCTCTAGACACCTGTTTCACCTACATTTACCAGTATGAGCCTTACCTCAAAGACCCAGTTGGCTTTCCCAGGGTTATGGTCAGTCTGGAGAGAAATACACCAAATTAAAGTAAACATACTAAATGCTTTTGTTCAAAATGCTGAGTGATCTTTTTGTGTACCTCTCCTGCAGATGCTGGTGTATTTGTTCTATGCTCTGCCCCTGCTCACTGTCTTTATCTATGGTCTGAAAACACCTGGTTGCACCTGGATGCTGGACTGGACCATCTTCTTCGCTGGGGCCATGTCCCAGGTAACTGTTATGTCTTTGCTGTTATTAATATTCCTTGAAAAAGCAAAATACAGCATAAAGCTGACTTTCTCCTGCTGTTCTCTCAGACCCAGTGGTGCCATATCGGAGCATCTCTGCACTCCCGCACTCCCTTCACGTACCGAGTCCCAGCAGACAAATGGTGGCCTGTTATCACCCTCAATGTGCTGCTGGCTGCTGTGCCGGCTCTTCTGGCCCTACGCTGCCGCACCACCCCCGCTTATTTTATGAAACCTATTCCCAAGGGACAGAGCAACAACGAGAAGAAGAAAAACTAGACCACACACCAGCCACAGACTGTCGAGGAATACTTCACGCTGTGACAAGGCTAATGTTTTCCGGGGACTCTCTTTAGCGCACAAACTGCATTAAACACACAATTTTTCAAGCTTTAACCCAGAGGAAATCTAAAAACGTTACTCTCTGAGTCAACTGTTCAGAATCAGTCACCTCGCACAGCAGCAGCTGCAACAGCACTCCCTGCATGGACTATTGGACCCTGATAAGAAGGCTGTTGATGGGAGTTGAGGACTGTGATCAGCTTTCAGGTGACTCATGTAGATACCCAGTTGGAATCTTCTATATGGATCACAGTTTGGCAACACACGACTGGAGAGCGACAGTCCTCATTATTCTTGTTTCTGAGCAGAAATCCACACCACAGCTCACAGCTTGAAGTTTATTTTTACTGATCTAATATCGACAGTCGGTGAAAACGATCAGAGTTTTCATTGTTCAGCTGAATGTAAGAAGAAGATACACTAAATGCTGTGAAGGCTGAAGAGTTTCTGTTAGGGGAAATAATAGCAGATGTTATTTAAGTGGAGAATTTGATGAAGGAAATACACCACCTGGTGCCTTTATATTGTGCAAAATATTTGATGATCCTACATTATGTCACCGCTGCCACAACTACCTACTTACTTTCTGATTAATTGTTTGCTTAATTTAGTCTAGAAAATAATGAAGAATGTCCATCACAATTTCCAAAAGCCAAAGGTGACATATTCACATTGTTTTGTCTGACCCAACAGCTCAAACCCAAAGATATTCAGTTTACAATTATATGAAATGGGGAAAAAAAGCTGCAAATCCCCTCACTGGAGAAGCTGAAACAGTTCAAAGCAGTCGTGTGTATCAACTAATAAATTATTCGATTACAGCTCTAGTTGTAACTGAATCTTAGAGAAGTTTCCATGTTTCATAATCCACTTTATTTTGTACAAACAAACGGAGCACTGAAGTGGGCTTGTTTTAGTATGGGGTACAGATTATTTGAGTATTATCTGTGAGTGCCTTAGCTGATGTCTGTCTGCACTTTAAAAAAATAATAAAGTTGTCATTGTCAATATTGTCTCTGGATGGTGATGTCACCGTGCCCTATGTGCGGTGAACCCTTAGGGTGAACTGCCGGCCCAGTTAACTCTGCTGAGGCCGCTGATAAGAGGTGAACCCTGGATTTAGGTGAACTGTCACACACAGCAGCAGCACGAATGATCACGAGACATGTCAGTCAGCCGTCCATGGCTTTGGCAATTGCGACATTAGGAAATACATGAATGAATAAAGCAATTTAACATGTTTTTGCAATATGGCAGAGGAGAGGAAAGTAATAGAAAATCAGCTTTTAGACAAGTAGAAAAACACTAAGCATCCAAGTGGTTTTAAATGAAAAACAAACAAAAAATCAAGATAACAGAAAATGTTACTGAGTTTCCTTGTTTCTCATACGGGCCGGAGGGGCTGCCTGGACTTATTAAAAGTGTTATTAAATCCAAGATATCGCCCTAAATTAATCCCGTTCAGAGATAAGCAAAGAACCACAGAGGGAGGAACCTTAGATTGACTTCTGTGGCTGCAATATCAGATTAAAATCAAACTGTAATTCACCAGAAGAAAACTGGATGGTTATTTTGACAGCAGGGTTTCTCTTGGTTTGTGAGTCATTCTGGCAAACAGTCTTCTATGTCCCACTCACCTGGTGGGCCATCCTTCTCTCTTAAAATATTCTGCTCACAGACACAACAGAGATGAGAAAATTGCCTTGTGAAGCAAACAGGATGAAACTATTGCTGGCTGTGTAGAGTGCAATATGAAGTGATCAGCAAAGCTCAGAAAGATAAAGCCAAAATAAAGGGGTTTGATCGAGTTTCATCTGCTGGGGCACCAAGGTGACATGATAGAAACAATCTCTAAACACAACAGCACTTTCCTGTCTCAAAGTAATGGATTATGGGATCTGTACACACTCCACTACAGCAGAACTAAAGTCCACAGCCATGCTGCTGGCTCTGTGTGAGGCTAGGCGGTGGTGTTTTAGCTAAATGCTAATGCTAACATGATTATGCTAACACATTGATGTTTATCAGGTTATATCTTGGTCACCATATTTGTTTTAGGTTGCTAACATTTGCTAAGCGGCACCAAACATAAGCTACATTCTGCTACCTGAATGCTGTTATGTTGGACAAATTAAAGTTTTGACCTGATGGTGATGCTATGGGTGGACAAATGGGGGGAGCACATATGTAATTATTCATACTGTATGGAAAATTAATCTGTTCACCAAATTTTATGACAATCCATTCGGTATTGTTGAGATCTTTTACTCAAAACAACACGTATAGGACAGGATGAGTGTGAGTGGGAAAGAGGGAGGGGACAACATGCAGCAAAGTACCAAAGGCTGGAATTGAACCAGTGGCAGCTGCGGCAAGGACATAGCCTTCGTACATGGGGTGCCCACTCTACCAGGTGAGCTACTAGACGCCCCAACTGAGTTTCTTTTGTAGGCCAGCCTGGATTATTGCAGAAAATAAGCTCTATGGCAAACTAAAGTTTATGAAACTAAGGCCTACACTGTTTATACAGCAACATTTCTTTACAGATGAGCACAACTTTTTAAAAAAAATTTTTAAGTTTTTTTTTTAAAAGTTTTTAAGCATAGATGCAAAAAGACAACAATTGGGAAACGGGGCCCCTGATGGCCACTGACATTGACACATTTTGCAATGACAACTGTAAACTTCCCATAAGGTCCCACTATACAGCACACTAGTGGTTCCTAACTGGTGGGTCATGGTCCAAAATTGGGTCGCAGGTCCATTCTGAATGGATTGCAAGTGACCTGCAAACATGTCATGTTTGTAAAAAGTTTTTTAAGTACACTGAATTTCCAGCACAGAGCTTTTATTTTGAAGTGCCATTTCCTGCTGTAGAGTGAGTGATTAACAGACAGCTACTTGAGAGAGGCAGTAAACTAGCTTGACGACATGGTGAAACGCAAGTATGGCGCTGAATGTATTAGACTGAGATGGACCTTGAACTAATGACGAAGGAGAAATCTGGACCCTGTTGCTGGACCAGTTGGGAACCACTGCAGTCCGTTGCCCCAAACCTCCCCTTGGTGGGGCCCCTTATAGCTACTGTAGGACAGCTTGGGCCTTGATAAGCGTCTTTGACTGGGATCATCACGGCGAAGATGCAATTGCCAGAAAAGCTAACATTAGGCTATAAACGAACAAGAAGTAGACCATGATCGCATGACTTCATCACCAACACGAAGCTTCCAATTTAACTACAACTGAAAAATAGCCTATCTACAAGTTGGAAAGTTTGAATATAGTTTGTGAGAGTGTGAGTATGGACACAACAAAACTGTAATGGAGGTGAAGGAGTTTCTGTGTTTAGCACGAGGGAACCAAAAGTCCAGAAGCATTGAATAATTTCTAAGTTTAAGGACTGCAGCACTCTATTAGTGGTCATCCTCTGGGGACCATGAATATCTACCACATTTCATGGTAATCCATCCAAAATATTGTAGTGCTAACATGGCTAATAAAAATGCACATGATAAATGCTTGAATTAAAAAATCAAATAAAAACAATCAGAAGTGCTGTTGTTCATTTTTTCACTTTATTAAGAATGGAATACAACAGCAGGACAAAAAGTCATAAGAACACCAAAAAAGTGGATGACCGATCAAATATCAAAGGGACCAAAGACAAAAAATAGTGACATTCTACCCATGATGTAAATATATAGCCGTGCAAAGATTGAAAGATTTAGCAATTCAGATACAATCAAGTGGTTATCTCAGAAAGTATTGTATAATCCCATCCACACTATCTATGCCAACGGGACATATTCATTAGCTGAGAGTGCTTATGAGGTTGGGAGGGGGGATCTATTTGATTAGACAAGGTCCAGCTATTGATCAGGGATCAGCCAATAACAAACACCACAATATTTACAATACAGAGATTAGTGGCAATCAAATGATTAATTAAGTTTATTGTTTGTTGTTGGACTTATATACTGGTATAGAAAAATGATGTTACATCGGCTCTCTGCAGTATAAGTAAAAAAAGAAAGCATCTTCACTAGCAAACAATTCATAATAAATAGTAACATAACACAAAAACATAGCAAATATTAGAAAAAAGCATGTCAGTAGAATAAAACAGACCAGCTATTCAGGTGCTCTATGGAAAAAGTAACAGCTACGGTACACATACAAAAAGCTCAGGGTCACCAGGGACTGAATGCTATCTGGCATCAATTACATCTGTGCTTTGTAAACAGAATACTAGGATGAGAGTCATTTTTCATGTAGAACAAGCAGACCTTTGCAAAAAAAAGTGACTCCGCACTTTTCTAAGTTTCTCTCTTACATGCATACTCTCACACACGCTCACACACTACTGTCAGTCTGACAGACCGAGAGAGGGTTTTAGTTCATATACAGGAGGAGGATTTACTGTACTGAGATGTTATGGAGGGAGGGCGTTAATAAGAGTTAGTGTTATAGTTAGTGTTCGCATGGACCTCGGTTAAAGGAAGCAGGAAAACAAAAAGAAGCATCAAAACACCCAAACTCGGGGATATAGAGGTTATGGAGATAAACTGTAGAAGCAGGAAAGGAAATGAGGGTGATGTGAACTACTGTCTTTATTTATGGGCCATGGTTAGCACCTAGGCATTGCAGATGTTATATTATTTGGTTCAGTAGTAGCTGTGTGCATCCTCTCTGGCCTTGTGTCCCTCTCCTCCGTGTCTCCTGTGGCCACGGCGTTCGTTGTGCTGATTGTGGTGGTGGCGTCGGTACCGGTGTGATCGCCGGGCTAAAGGAGGGAAACAAATGGGTTTTATGTTGTACATATACTGTGGTAGATACACAGGTTTGTTCAAATATCTTGGACTTTGGATCGACCCAGAACTCTCTTTTAAGCCCTATATTCACTTTATTATTAAAAGAGTGTCTGGTTGTCTGAGTTCACTCTATCGATCAATTAATTGTTTCACATTTCAGATCAAGAAAAGAATAATTTCACAGTTACCTATCATTGATTATACTGACATTGTCTATCAAAACACATTTGACACTCATCTTAAACCCTTTAATGTATAATTCTCTACATCGCTACGCTGTTAGGTGTCCATGTTGAACTCACCACTGCTTCATGTATGAATCAGTGAACTGGCTGCAGCCTAAATATAGATGGCAATTTCACTGGATTCAATTCATTTGCAAATGTGTTCATTTCAATTGCCCCTCGTATCTGAAACAGTTTTTGACTCCATGTAATTCCTCATATCCACTCAGACATATGCAATAACCCTTTTCCTTTGTCCCCGGTATTTTCAAAGAAGTTGGACAAAGGTCTTTCCAATACAAAGCTCCATCTGACTGGTTTAATAATCTTCTTTTCTTCAGATCTGTTACCTCTTTCCGCTGCCTCAGGACTTCCTTATATTCATATCTCAAAACAACCTGTTCATGTTTTTAAAATGTCATACTGAAAACTGCTATGTAACTATTAGAGGTCATGATGTCCAATTCTAATTTTATGTACACCAGCTGAGGGCAGGGGGTGTGGGTGGAAGATGGTGAGCAAGATGTCTGTATTTGTAGTGTATGTTTGTGATGTAATGCAGTTTTGTCTGTATGTTTTTGTGTCTGTCCTTGGAAATGAGATGCTACATTTCAAGGGGTTATCCTTTCAATAAATTCAAATGTGCACTGTCAGTTTACATCCACTTCAAGTGCTTGTTTTTGCTGCTGACAGGCTCAGATGATTATTTTAAGTATGTGACAATATTATGGAAAGGACCCCACAGAGATAGATGTCTTGTTAAAGAGTATGATCCTTTTCGTCTAACTAGAAAGTGCCGCGAATTCGCCATCGTCAAACCCACCAGACTCCATGTAAATAAACAGTAATTTTATCATCACAAAACTCACTTCATTCAACCTCAAAAGAAACAAAATAAAACTCACCGAACCATCTTGGTTTGTATTTCCATTGTTCCAACAATCACCAACTCTAGTTTGGTTAAAATAAATCTTAAATTCGCCCAGTCAAATGTGAAATCATGCTGGTTCTATATAAGCTAAAATTCCTGTTTATTTAAATGGAGTCTGGTGGGTTTGATTTTGGGGCTGTTTCCCAGCTGAAAAGACGCAATCTTACTTTTAATAAAAGATCTATCTCTGTAGGGTCCTTTCCATAATGGTGTCAGACACTTATAATAATAATCTGATCCTGTCAATGGCAAAAACTTTTAGTGGACGTAAAAGCCAATGCACAAATGCCCCGAGTGGATACACTGCAGCCTGTTTCACTTGTCCAGATTGGACCAATTTAAAAAATCGTTGTCTCCAATAGTCACTTAGACACAAAAACATGTATATAGGGGCCACTTTGAAAAATACTAAGTTACCCTTTAAATCTTTTTTATAACATTTATAAAGAATTGTGGCCAGTATGTAGTGACAAGTGAGTTGAGTTAATTCTAATTTCAGTGATTAAAAGGAATGAATCATATTCTACTGCTACGCTAACTGTATTGTACACTGCTCTGAATATGAGCATCATAACACCTAAAGTGATGGGGCTACATGTAACCACAAAGCCAACATAAACAAATTATTTACAATGACAACTTTGCAAAGGGTTTAAAAGGTTATCAGATGAGCAATTAACTGATTACAACTGATTAAAAAATGAATACTGATAACCTCCAACCACTTTGTAGAAAAGAGCGTTTACATGCATGACACATGACAAAGGATCAAAATAGACACTTAACACTCACACTTTGTGCAGATGATCCTGGGTCTCTCCCAGCTCCCGTCAGCCCGGCAGCGAGCAGTGGGGATGTGGCGCTGAAAGAAGCCCTCAGAGCACTGGTAGCGTACCACTGCATGGATGTCATAGTGAGATCTCCGCCGACCTATCAAATGGGCGTTCTCCACTGCGGGCGGGGTCCCACACAACACTGCAGAAAATCATCAGATCAAACTGTATAAATCATACAGATGAACATTGGTATATATTCAGCTTCTATCTCACATAAATCCTGAGATGTTTATGATGTCAAAAATCTAAAATTTGTATGACCCTCAGTATTGAAAATCCCTGTATCAT
Source organism: Epinephelus lanceolatus (assembly GCF_041903045.1). Taxonomy (NCBI): domain Eukaryota; kingdom Metazoa; phylum Chordata; class Actinopteri; order Perciformes; family Serranidae; genus Epinephelus; species Epinephelus lanceolatus. The sequence continues at coordinate 31,892,930 of NC_135745.1, read as the reverse complement.
AGCGTCCACTTATTATGCATCTATTATATAAATAGACTACAGCAAAAGAGACAAATATTTGTACGCTGTCCATATTGCTCCGTTCTGACCAAATTAAATTTTCAAGGCACAATATTGTGGATGTGTTTGACCTGTAGATGGCAGCCTTGTTGCTGTGTCTGAATGTTGAGCATAGCTGTGCTGAGGCCAGAAGGAGGTAATGGGTCTCTGCAGTAGACAGGGAGTACAGCCAAACCACAGAGCCACGAGCCCACAGCCAGACAAACAAACACTCTTAAACTACTTAATCCTTTTCTCCATGTCCTCTTCCATCTTTATCCATCCTATTCTAACTCCTCCTGACCATCCTCCATCTCTGCAGTGAACCTGGTCTTTAGCTTTTCTTTGCATCCTACGAGCTCACTGGACTCACACTGAGGCTGTCTGAGTCGGGTCACAGAGGGAAGGTGTGGGAAAGTGTTAGGAGAGGAATTTCAGATCATATTTGTGAACAAGACGGTAATTGGCAATAACTGCAACTAACGCTTCTGCTGTCTGGACAAGTGTAAGTGAGCCCCGAGGAGGGAGACGGCAATAAGAGGAAGATTGAGATTGATATTGCTCTCAGAAATCAATACAGGTTTGAGACTGAATCACAATCTTCACTTAAGATTGTGTTCGTCATCTTTTTCTTTTTTTTCTTTTTTTTGGAGCATCTGCAGCTGTGGCCTTTAAAGAGATATCTTGCCGATTTTCAACCAGCTTTGTATCATACCAATGTGGGTAGTATGTTGAAATGAACTAGGGTAAACTTCCCTCCATCTTGCCAAGGCCCAGATCTCCCTGCGTCATCTGGCAGATTTTAGCTGGCTCTAGGGTTGTTTAGGGCTGTTTCATGTATGCCTGCCACCACCACAGACACAAAGAGTATAGAAGCAGATTGAGAGAGAGCCATCCCCCTCTGTCTCTCTCAAACTCAGATCTAACTGTAAGACTAGGCAGCACTGATCAAACATAAACCAAGATCCTGTAACTATATTGCCTATTTCTTATCTAAATTGTTTTCAGAAACACATGTTAGTGCACTGTTTAGCTGTATTATGAGAATCTGTGAACAGGAAGTGGGCACCATACTGTAAAAGTGGAGGCTGAAAAAAATGAGGTCGAACACTGAAACTAGCCAGCACTGATCAAATATAAAGCAAGATTCTTTTAGGGGAGAGTGCCTGTTTCTCAGGGTGCGATGGCTGCGCCCTGAGATAAACAGAGTTCAACTTTTGGAACACAGCAGCACACACTGCATGTCATGTGATGAGAAACAACCAATCACAGCCAGATATCTTTCCCTTCTTCTGTAAATATTCAGTCTGTGGTAAATATGAAAATGTTGATCATTTTGATGCAGAGTTCTCAGAGCTTTTCATCTGTACCTCGGATGATATGACTACACACTAATTAACAGCGCCTGGAGGAAGATCAGCTCTGCACTCAGGATTTCAGGTAAATAGGCTATGATATGGTGCTTGTTAAGGTTGCTTAGCAACCTCAGATGCAACCTGCTGCTGCGCTCTTGAAAGCTGGCAATCATGTGTATGACCTCTTAAGGTGTTTTCTCACCTAAATATTTTCAGAAACACATTTTAGCTTACTCTTTAACTTTAATATAAGATTATTTGTTACCAGCTGGCTGCCATATTGTTTTTCGGACAAGCCAAAACCAAATGGCATTATGTCACCCACCAGCATATTGGTTCAGTGCAGCACAGTGCATTCTGGTAGCTGCAGGTTTTCTACCTCTTGAACAGAAGCGGCTGCCACAGCCCTTTTCTCTGTTTTCTCTGGTCATGTAGCACCAGTTTCATAAGTATTTGTGTCCTTCTGCTGCATAGACAGCCCAGTTTTATGAAAACTGTTTCTAGCAGTGAAATACTTCTGTAATGCAGAAAGGGTGCAAGTGATATGAAACGACTACTGAAGTCTGACCAATCTTTTCTGCATTAAGAGCACAAAAACTGATGATGAGCAGTGATGACTAACAGGTGGCCAGCTGGTCAGAAATAACACACACGCAACCACATTGTATAAGGACAGCAAAAAAAAATCTTTCCTCGTGAATTGATTGGGCTTTGATTTTCTGACAAAGTCACACTTGACCTGAACGTGTCAAACAAGCTTTTGGTGTGCTGTTTGGTTACACTGAGTCCGGCAGTATTTCAGTACCTGTGCCTTTCTTGCAGATGTAGGGCAGGTTGTAGTTGCAGGGCACGTCGTTCCACTTGCCGTCCTCATGGGCAATGGTCACCACACAGTCCTCCCCACCCGCAAAGAAGTTATCCGGCTGGCTCTCCCTCCAGTTCTCATATACCTGCACGACAGGAAAACAACAGAATTCAGTTGCTTTCATTTGTCAGCACCATCAGACTGGGAGGTTCCAATCTTGTTTAAAGCAGAGATGAACATTTTAAGAGGAAATATGACACATGAGATCTTGCACATAAATGGGGACAGAGCTTAAATGAAAATGCTAAAAATGAAAAGCTTTGAAGGCCTTGAAAACAAATTTTCTCTTTCGGTTTCTTACTATGAGCAATTGGGTCCTCTGTGAATACAAAACTTTGTGCCAATGTAAGAGCAGTTTTGGCTATTCCACAAGAGAGTCTTAATTTGTGTTTTTCTATGTGCTCTTCTCACTGGTTTGAAGTACTTCTGCCCAGCTCAGGATTTAGCAACATTTTAGTCACAAATCTGGTGCCAGTTGTGGGGTTGTCTGCTGATGTTGGAAGGCTGTCTATCAAATCCGATCAATCATTCTTGAGTGTTATAATTTAATCAATAATAATTATAACTAAGGATGTTTTTTTCTCAATACTTTAGCTTTGATTATTACTAATTTAGTCATTAAGGTAATCAACAGAAACTTACAAACTCTGATTTTCTTGCATGCCTCCACAGTGAACGAAGAATCCAAAACAGAAAATCCTTGATAAATTGAAGTCATAGGGGTTCGCGTTTAACAACAGCAAAAATATATCGAAACAGCCTTTTACAAATTCTCACACAACTCGTGCAGTACAATCCAAGTCTCATTTATCCAGTCTTATGCTCAGTACTACTCAAACAGATGCATTTTTGCTAAAACCTCACTATCTAAAACTCTTCAAAGCCAGACTCCGTTGACAAAAACTGCAATTTTACATCGCTGAACACAGGAGCTGCTGGTCTACGAATGCCCGATCAGTTAGTTTGTTTGAGTTATTATGTGACCAAAGTGTTTTAAAGGGATAATTTAGATCAGTGGTTCCCAACTGGTCCAGTCACAGGATCCGGATTTCTCCTTAGTCATTAGTCCAATGTCCACGCAGTTTAATATATTCAGCGTCTTACTTGCATTTGGCCATGTCACCGTTAGCTAGTTTGGTGCCTCTGTCAAGTAGCTGTCTTTTAGTCACTCACTCTACAGCAGGAAATGGCACTTCAAAATTAAAGCTATGCACCAAAAATTCATTGTATTTCAAACTTGACATATTCGTGAGTCACTTGCAGTCCATTCAGAATGGACCCATGACCCACTTTTGGACTGCGGCCCACCAGTTGGGAACCACTGATTTAGATTTATCAAGGTCACACAATAATCGAGGCAGCCGTAGACCACCAGCTCCCGTGTTCTGTGAGTTAAAATGATTGTTTTTGTCAATGGAGTCTTGCTTTAAATGCGGCCCCCTATGACTTCAATTCATCAACAATTTTCTCCTTTTTTGGATTCTTCTTTCACTGTGGAGGTATGCAAGAAAAGGTTTCTTCCTGAATTCAGTGTAACATGTGGTGAGCAACTGATATTCAAATACTCAGTTGGGGGGTGAAATAATCCTTCAAGACTTTGTAACTGGAGTTGATGGCTCAATTCAAAACCGATCACTGACCAGATCATTGCTGTCAGTCCACTGAAAGTCCTCCTCCACTGTGCGGTCATTCAGACCAATCCAGGCGTTGTCATGACCAAGACCTGTAAAAAACAACAAGACATGTTCTTGCTCTTGTCTCAATCTGTTTGAACCTGTTCTTCACCCTCTTCATTATTCCACCTTCTATTTCTGTATCTCTCCATTCATGCATAATGTTATTTGTGACTCACTTCCTCGTCTTGCTTTGTCTTCCCTGCATCAAACAGTAAAATAACAAATCCACAAGACTATGGAAATAAGGTAAATTAACTCTTAGTTTTTATTCTGTTTCCTGCCTCAGTTTCATGTATAACACCTTGTCTTTGCTTTGAATAGATAAAGATTTGGCTACATTCAGAAACCTTGACTGAATTTGTGTCTTTTATGCTGGTTTTGCTTTGTGAATATTTGTACAAGTGTGTTATGTGGAGGCTGTTTAATAAAGAAATACACACATACCATTGATAAACTCCTGCTCAGTAGCCGAGATGATGCTACTGAGGTGGGCACTGTGCTCTCTGCAGTCTTTCTCTGCGTCCTCCCAGGTGTGTCTGTGGGTGAAGTACCTGTGGGACAGCGCAGTGAAAGTGGATATAAAAATACATATTTCATGCATTACGCAGCAAGACAACTTTAAATGGTACAGAGCGCTGCGGTGAGTATATCACACATAACTCCAGGGTATAAAAGAGTAATGCAGAGAGATGAGGCACCTGTGGTTGCAGGTAAATATATTTATTTCAACAGCACAGTTTTTCATCATTTCTACCTGTAGCAGTGGCCGTGGAACTTTCGCCAACCGTGCTCGCAACCTTCTACGTCTGTGAAGATGAAGAGAAAAGAGGAGGGGAAGTGAGAGAAGCTGAAATAATTTCTTGAAGGACACATGAAAGCGCAGTTAAGTGCGGGAACACCAAGTAAGATAAAATGGTCTGTATAAGATGGGAGGAGAGAGGAAGCTTTTTTTAAACCGAGCGTTGCATCCCATTTGGCAAATAAAGACTAAAATATATGACTCTGGCATCTTGAGAAGCTAAATACATGAACTGTAATTACACAGGCTCGTTTTCAATTCACAGCACATGTGGCCCTCTCCCTGCACTATTAGTATTCATTAATAACACCAAAGCCTGTGGATTCATTTATAACTGGAAAGGTTAGATATTCATTAATTCTCATTACTACTAGTGCAAGGCAGGGACACACACACACACACACACAAAAGGAAGACATATCTGGAGCCGGAGATGGCTGAAACCAGTGAGGTGATGAATCAGCGCTTGTGTGCATGTTGGTGTGAGTGTGTGGTATGGGACGTGATAAGCGCCACCTACCAAACAGACACACTTGTGTTTTGCCTCATGCTATGTATGCATATTATGGGCTGCCGGCCCCATTGCTGTCGCAGGCCTCTCTGATTACCTCATGCTAATCCTGATTTGATTGACTTTGATATCAGATCGCTTCCATTTAACTATTTTGTACTGTATTTAACAACACTGCCATCTGCCTGCGTGTTTTCCCTGGCTTGTTTCTCTGCCCTCCCATCTTTGGTTGTGACTTTTATTTACTCACTTATTTAATATACTTACAGAAGCTTAGCATAAAGACTGGAAACAGGGGGAAACAACTGGCCTGGCTCAATCCAACGTTCACAAAATCTGCCAACCAGCACCTCCAAAGCACGCTTTATTTGACTTGACGTCTTAATTTTACACATTTTATTTTGTGGGTTGTCCCTTTAATCCTGCTTGTTTTTATGTATTGTCTTATTTCCCTCTTCCCCATTTTCTGTATCCTACAGAACACTTTTTATCTTCAGTTTTGGAAAGTGCTGTATAAATAAAACTTCAAGGATGAATTTGCTTTTGCAATAAATTCACCGTCATTTTGTGCTCTACTTTGTTTAAATTTTCAGCTTAGGCACTGTTGTGGCACTGGTACCCTTTTTAAAGTGTTGTTTTAGCACCAGCATCAGGAAAAAACTCAAACAACACCCAACCCTGAACAAAAATCCACAGAGCACCTTTAAACTTCGTACAATGCATTATACAGTCACAGCAATTTTCTTGAACCACAATAACACCAAACACATATCTTGGACATATGAGCCTGTGTGCGTGCACTGTATGCAAGATGCTGACTGAAAGCTGATGCTTGGAAAACAGTGTGTCTATTGTCATGCCTGCAGGAGTTTCAGTCAGTATCTGTCACCCTGCAGCCCTGTGACACACACAGATACACTGTGTCTGATAGCTGCCAAGAGATGCATCTCTGTGATACAGTGTTATGACATACAGCTGTTTATTATTTCCACACACAGCACAGCTTGCGACAAACCTTTTCCTGCAAGTATCAGATGACCGAGAACCTTAGCAAGTTCACTGCTGTGGTTGCACACACAGCGGTGCTCTGATGCAGTATGCTCGCTCTCACCTTTCTCACATGTGTCTCCTCCATAACTGGGCAGGCAAAGGCAGAGGAATGAATCAATCTTGTCAATGCAAGTGCCTCCATTTTCACATGGCTCGGACTGGCAGTCATCAACATCTGTGAGGAGGGAGAAAAAAAAGAAAAGAGGCAGCAAGAGCAGGAGGGTTGCAGATCTCATTAGAGTTCAGATTGAAAGGATGCATTCTGCTGAAGACGTGTTGTTCATAAAGAAAGTGTGTGGGCGTCTGCTGCCATTCAAATGTGAACACAAGATGAGCTGGTCATTAGTCCTGGTTTACACAGTGATGTGCATCCATGTTGGTGAGTACAGTATCGTAATTCAAACAGGGTGTGAGCAGAATACAGACAGTCTTATTCCCTTTACATTCCCTATTTGTCCTCATTCTCTCACTGAGGGAGACACGCTAAAAGCCCTCTGAGTGTTATTACATCCTTCCCTATGCATTTGCAGAATGTAAGGTTGGCTTGATATACGTCTAATCTCTTCTTTTGTCTCTCTTCCATTGTCTCCATTTACAAAAAGGCTGCATGAGGGAGAAATAGCACGTTGCATTGCTTTTCCTTCAAAGCAGTTTAATTATAGACATAAATTTGGTGGAGTAGTAAGCAGAGAGGATGGACCTGACCGGAGGATCTGGGTTCAAGCCCTCATTTTGGCAGCCGTCCACCCTGCTGAAGAAGCCTTAAGCAACAACAGATACCCTACCAGCTCCAGGGCTGCTGAGCTGCTGTACTCTCTAACCTCTCTGTGGGGAAAAAAAGCAAGCAAAAGGAACATTTCTCCACAGGGATCAATGAAATATCACTTTATCATTGTAAATGGAGGACATGTAATCTTCTTTCACCACTGTGGGGGGTTTCTGGACCCAGAGTAAGAGATATACCTCAGGACTGCAGAAATCTATTAAAACTCACAGCGAGGGAGCACAAAGAAAGCTCCTTTTAAGTTTAAACTCACCTCAAACTATTTGCTCAAATCTTTACGGCTACTTAGTTCGAAGCAAAGCGCTGAAAACACTGAAAAAGGTCAGTGGCTGTAAAGAGCGAAATGTGTCGGACAGATCAAACTCAAACGACCTTTGGCCTCATACGAAACGTTCATTTCAGACTGTTGTCGAGGCCTCATAGCTACTTTTGGTGTCCCAAAAATGATTAGGATAAAAGCTATTGTCCTTTTAGGACCATTTTATGCCACTGGTATAATGCTCAAAATACTTTGGTGCAAGATGGCAGAACGCACTGATTACCAGATATTTGTTTATATCAAAAAACAAGCATGGACCAACTATTAATGATAAGAAGACGTAGACGACTTTTTTTTTTTTTTTTTTTTTTTTTTTAAGATTAAGGCTTTTTAGCCTTTAATGTATAGGACAGACAAGCGTGAAGGGGGGAGAGAGAGAGGGAGTGACATGCAGCAAAGGGCTACAGGCTGGAGTCGAACCCGGGCCGCTGCGGCAACAGCCTTGTACATGGGGGTGCCTGCTCTACCACTAAGCCACCCACGCCCCACGTAGATGACTTTCTAATCCGCTGAATGTAACATGTTGTCACATTTCGGGTCAAGAAAAATCTGCTTTTTGTTTTTCATTACAGCTAACAAACTTTTCGGGTTTTGAACCAAGTCATTTTTTGGTTGAAATTCTCCAAATATTTCAAAGTAAGGTGCAGGAACCAGGAGAGAAACCTTTTCGATGACGTTGAATAAAGGGGAATCACTGCTGACCATGAAAAGTGGATATTGTATTATTGTGACATAACCCTTTCTCCTACAGTAGAAGTTCTATTTGTATGTTAAACTGTGGCGGCACTGTGATGCAGTGATTAGCACTGTCAGATCACAGCAAGAGGGTTCCTCCCAGGGTGGGGGAGCCCCTCCATGTGGAGCCTGCTTCTACTCCCCGTGTCAGTGTGTGTTTTCTCCAGGTACTCCGGCTTCCTCCCACAGTCCAAAGACATGCAGGTTAATTGGTGACTCTAAATTGTCCGTAGGTGTGAATGTGAGTGTAAATGGTTGTCAGTCATGTGTCAGCCCTGTGATAGTCCAGTGACCTGTCCAGGGTGTACCACACCTCTCGGCCAATGTCAGCTGGGATAGGTGGGATCCAGCCAGGAGGTGGTTGGGGAGGATGGTGGGTGCACACAGTGAAAGACCTTGGCTCCAGAACTTTGGATTCATGTCGAGACACCTGTCTTAGGTATTGGCAACAAACACACTTTGGGTACGGTTAGGGTGAGATTGTGACGATGGTTGTCTTAGGTTTCAGGAACAAAGTTGAGGTAAGAGAAAGATCGTGATTTCAGTTAAATGTTCATAAAAAAGTTAGTGTATTTACAGTGCTGCAGCTTTCCCTATTTTGGCAGAAAACAATATGTAGTCAGTGAACATTTTACAGATACATTCAGTATCAACATTTTTGCGACTTGCCAGATACGTTGATGCGTTTCCCTCACAAAGTATTTGCTGTTTTACTTTAGTTGTATACAAACAGAATTTTCAGGAGACAGTGCTGCTCACCTTGGTTTCACTTGACAGACTGAGGAGTGGCTGCAAAAGCAAACATTCATTTCTACTCTGGACTAAATCGAGGTTTATCAATAAAGCAAGTTGCAGGGTGGTGCTGTAGTGTGGGACTTTTTTTTTTGCATCAGTCCCATTTTTGCTGTGGCTTCAAAATGTTTAAGGTTTGATCTAACTTTAATCTGACAGCAGAGGCTGTCTGTCTGTTTATAAAAATGGCAGCCGAGGCGGTTTTTTGAGGACAAATATAGGAAGTGAAACCAGAGATTTATGCTAATACATTTTCTCTTCCAACAAGCTCAAAGCTGTGCGATCCATCAAACAATGTTGTTTGTCTGTAAGATCAAATAGCAATTTAAGAGCATAAGTAGCTGCAGAGTTTCTCAAATGTCACTTTTCTTATTGAAGAAATAGCCTTCTTTGACAGCTCGGTTCACTGGTTTAAATCACTTAAAGCCGCTCTGTGGAGAATTTGAAAATGTCCTAGTTTTGCACTATGAGGAATGATACAGTAACAGTGCAGTTTAATTTTTCATAGATTTACCAAACTATGGTGACACTGCACAACAACTCTGATAACTTGAATCAAAGCTTTCTGGATTTAAATTTGATTTGTACATGAATCATTCATTAGAGATGAAATTTTGGGCACAGTGATGTTACCTTATCTCCAAATGTTCAAGGCAAAAGAAAATTAATCTGAAAATCACACGAGTGTGTTTCACCAAAAAGTGCGGAGGCTATCTGCAAAGTGATTAGGAAGTTTTTTGCTTGTATAATACCACAAACCAAACATATGATTTAAAATATGTCATATATACATGAAATACCCCCTGGCTACTTATGCCTGGCGTGACCTTCAATGACCCCTGGATGTGTAAGCTCATAGTTTAACACACACCACCATCTCTCTCTCCCCATTAAAATCCGTCCAGCTCTTTGTTGTTCAACATAAAAAGTCTGATCCCCTCGTCCCTCTCATCCATTATGCAGAGGGGAAGCTGCTCCTCAGAGAGATAATACTGCAAATTCTGCAAATCCATAACTAAGCCCTCCAGCATACCCACGCATCAGCTGCTGGCTGTCAGTTTGATTGTCTGTTTGTCTGTCTGTCCGTCTTTCTGTGACACTGAACACACAAAACTTGGCACTCAGGAAGTATTAAGGTGTTCACCAGTGTATTACTGTACACTTATTAATAAAGTGATCACTTCCTCCAGGAATGGCAGCCTAATGAGCCGAGCATATGTTAAGGAACAAATTGGGATTCTTAAAGCAGATTAATACCTTCATGTCAAAGTGTCACAGCACCTCTGTGTGCAGGTGTTGCAGTACAAGTGTGCTCTACAAAAGTGTCACTGTATTAGAGGCACGGTTTGGTTTTAAAATCAGAGATACATATGAATAGATAAAGTCTTTAATCACAGTATAAGTAATCATGGGTACATAATGTATAAACCCAGAAAAACAATGTATACCTTACATTAGTGCAAAGATATGCTCTTTGAATTCCAACATATGTGATGGTCTACAAATACAGATATTTAGAGGATAGCGATCTCTGTCACAGTTTATCATTGTGACCTTTAATGTGTTTGTCAGAATACACTGTATGAATTAAATAGGGATTTAAATATGACCCAATACAATTAACCATTACATCAAATTAGACATTTTTATACCAGTCCAGGGACTTAAAGCCCCTGCACACCTGCAAAGGTATTTTTATTTCAATGCAACCTCTGCTCAAGTTATAGTTGGGCAGAGCTGCACAAGTACAGTACATTATATTACCAAACTGCATGTACCAATAGGGGTACAGTCACACACGTGCAAATTCAACATGTGCGAATATTCGCCGCCCATTCACTTCCATTCAATGCGAGCGACTGGGCAAATAAAACATTCACTTTCAGTGGCAAAGTAAATTTGCTTCTTCACATCATGTGCAGTTAAAGTTTGGTGAATTGCACCAGCGTAAAAACATAAATGCCTCCCACACATCTTCCTCCCACCAGCACAGAAAATCTATACAATCAGTTTCAAGGTGGGCAACCAAGATTCACCAATTCAGCATCTGACCAAATGTCTCCCCTTCTGTTCCTGAGTTATGACGTTGAATAATGGACAGAAAAGTGTGATGTTATCACAGAACATTGTGATGTCTCAGTGAAGTTGACCTTTGACCTTCTGTATTAAAATATCGTCACTTCATCATTAAATCCTGTTGGACATTTGTGTGAAATTTTGTCGTAATTAGTGTAAGAAATCCTTAAGTCCAAGGAGACATTTCTGCCAAATTAGAGGAAATTCCTTCAAGGCATTTTTGAGATATTGCGTTCATGAGAATCATACAGATGGATGAACAACCTCAAAACATAACGTCTAAGGCTAAAGACGTGGAGGCATAACAAAGCAGTATTATATATTTGGTTGACCCTGTTTGACTTTAACTGGCTGTTGTTTTTGGAGTGAGCTAAGATGAGGAGACATCGATCGTTGCCGCGTCTAACCAGCCAGTATTTTATGATATTGACCACCAAAAATACAAACAGTTTGCACAGAGGCAGAGAACAAAAGGACAAACTGGAAAATGTACCAGTAACATATTATTTCACTGTTTTTATTAGCAAGCTGGCTAGCATTTATTTGTTAGCTAGCATAGGCTGACCAAACGTCCTGTTTTGCCCGGACATGTCCACTTTTCACGTCCCATCCGGGGCGTCCGGGGCGTCCGGGGGTCTTTTATAAACTGATGATAATGTCCGGTTTTCCGTGTGTTTGTGTGTGTGTGTGTTAGAGTGCGGCACGGGCCGCATATTTCTGTCCGAACCTGAACCGAGCCCGACATTATTTAATGACCAAAGCACTGAGTTTGTGTCACGCAGTTGTTACGGTTACAGGCTATTTAACAGGCCGGGAACGGGCGGCGGGAGGTCCGACGCTTCCAGCGAGAGGAAAGGGAGAAATAAAACAAAATAAGATAAAACAGGAAAAACCTGTCTCCCTCTTTTATTTTATTTTCAGCGTTTAAACAAGGCGGAGGCGGGCGGCTGGAGGTCTGAGACTTCCAGAGAGGGGAGAGGTAGAAACAAACAGCCAATGTGTGTCTGTGTGTGTTATGTTCAGGTGTTGTCATGTAAATAACAGTGCCCAAGCAATAAACAGAACAGACAATAGGATTTTATTTATTTTTACACTACATTTTCACTGAAAGCTGACCGAATCCGACCCGAGCCCGAATACAATTTATAGCTACATTTTTGACCAAACCCGGCCCGACCCGTCGGGTACCATCGGGCTCAGATCGCCACACTCTAGTGTGTGTATGTGTCCCCTATAGGGGCCTATCTGAATTTCTGTCTTTGAGAGATATTATTTTGTAATATAACTGAATTTTCTATCCATACATATAAATTTTAAATATATCAAAATGATAAGCCATCTTTGAGTAAGCTGCGAGTATCATTTAAGTAGGCTATGTCGCGGCCGGCCGAATGTCTTCTTTTTTGGAAATCAAAATATGGTCACCCTAAGCTAGCATGCTAGCTTTCCATGTATGTCACATCCAGGAGTCCAGCATAAACATTTTCTCGGCAGGCGATGGTTCTGCATTCCCTAACTTGTGACTGACGTTAAAGTTGTAAGTTTTACCACCCAAACAGGTGCAATAGCAGAAAAAAGTGTTAGGTCAATTGGTCTTTTTTTCACAGCAGACATTTTGAAAATAAAAATCAACAATGTCTTCATTGAAAAAGGCCAATGAAGCATAACCTGAGAAGAAGTCTTATCAGGAGAAGTGAGCGAAAACACCTGAGTGTGTGTGTGCGTGTGTGTGTAGATCAGGCTCAGTCATTTTAACAAACTGCAAATAAAACTGCAATGGGAACAGCTTGACAGTCTGTGGGTGGAGTTATGTGAGCAGTAGAATTTGTGGCACTCAGGCTGAGCGTAGTGGGTTCACTGGTGGTAGCTGAATGGTTAAGGTGCAAATCATAGAAACGCCAACGCCTGCTATTCAATTCTGGCCAAGGACCTTTGGTGTTTGTCATACCAGACTCTCTCTTCCCTCATTTCCTGTATGGCTCTACATTAATAACTATCTAATAAAAGGCAAAAATGAAAAAATAGAAGTACAAGCAGCTCATGAGGCAGCAGGTATGACACTGAGTCACCATCATCAGTGATCAAACATCGAACTGCAGCAGGTAGCTGAGATGCTTTTTACAGATTTCATGTGTTGTCATAGACAGTAGAGTAAGCCATGTTAAACGAGTTTATCAGTCTGTGTTGTTTACAGTGCTGTTGATACACATATTATTTTGTTTACATGCTGCATGAAGCTATTGATTACAGACAGCATGAGTGGCATCAGCCTGATAACCACAGTGTCTGCTGGTTATCTACAAATGTTTATTCTCACCTTGAAGAAACAGGATCACATCTGGCTCTGTGATACCACTACAGCATAATATAGTTCCGCCTCTATGCAGACGCATAATTCAGACCTGTCCTTACCATGCTACAGCTGAACAGATAGGAAAAACAAAAGAGCAATCAGCATGAAGAAAGAGGGAGACAAAGAGAGGAAATTGCACGTAGATAAAGAAGTATTCAGGAAGGAAGATTCTGAATCTAGATACTGTCACTCCCTCTTTGTCTTGCAGCTCATGCAGGTCACAACTGGCTCTGTGAAACATGGCAGCCTGTTGGCCCTGACCTCCTGCAGTGAAATGTATCTAATCTCTACAGGTGTCATCACACACAACAGTGATCAGCACCGCTCTGCTGTCTTTATAGCTGCACAAGAAGGTTACGTCTTCTCTGCTGTTGGTTGCTCCCTCTGTCAGCAGCAGATCATCAGGGTCTATGAATGGATTTACTGTGAAGCTTGCTGGGTGAAGAGCCCTTCGGGTGAGGAGCAATTGATTTGTTTTTTGGTGCTGATCGGAATCTGGGATTTCCGCCATTAAATGATTTTTTTAGCCGATGACAAAACTTTGAGAGGCCTTCAGTTGGTTCTCAACCCTTCAGGTATTGTTGCAGGAACAAGAAATGAATTCAGCTTAAAAATTCAAGCAGATCTTTTTTTAATTCACTACATGCAGGGTACTGCATGTGTAATGTCATCATTTTTATTAACACCTTTTTTTTTTTTTTTACTGTACTTCTACTCTTTACTTGCCATTCCTGCCTGTGTTACAAGTAATCTGCTCTGAATATGGGGACTGAGTGTAGGGGGGAGAACACGTGAGAAGGACCTCTACTGCAGATGCCAAGTTGCCAGCTGCCTGGAAGAAAAGCACCACCTGTCTTCTGACCACAACGCCAGGATGACGGAGCAAAACCCAGAACAAGAGGCGGCTTTCAGCCACAATGCCCAACCACATCTGGCCACGTTTTTTTAAGCCAAAATCTGAAAAAGACAACACCTGCAGTACATGATGTGCTCGCTGTGCCTCCCGAAGAACACTGAAATCTCCGCTTTTCAAAAATCCTCTTTATACCTTCGCAAGCTCATTGAAGTAAGCTGCACATACTGTAGGTAAATGTAGTAAATAATAGCTAATGTTAGCTTTGTTATGATGAGTAAGAGAGGGGTGCTGTTTTTTTGTCTATTATTTTGCAATATAAAGAAACTCACAGCACTGTGGACCTGAGTTACATGATTGCATTCAAATCAGGCTCACAAATTTGATGGCTTTAGACACAACAGAATTAAAAAGACTTGCAATTTCACCTGGACTTTAACACCAGTGACTCATTACTTTACTTGGACTTGAACCTTTTGACTTGAAAATACTTGATACCTTCCCCCCAGCCCGAAGATGTGCCACAAATTAACTAATATCCTTTCAGGGCACCTGTGGCTCAGAGGTAGAGTGGGTCATCCACTTATTAGAAGATCAGTGGTCTGATCCCTGGCCCCTCCGGCCCACATGTTGAAGCATCCTTGAGCAAGATACTGAACCCCAATTTGCTCTTGGTGGCTGTTCCATCTGTGTGTGAGTGTGTTAAAGACAGTAGCCTCGGCCACCAGTGTATGAATGTGTGTGTAAATGGGTGAATGTGACTCGTAGTGTAAAAAGCGCTTTGAGCAGTCGGAAGACTAGAAAGGAACTGTGCAAGTCTTTTTACCATTTACTTTCTTTTCCTTTGGCAACTAACATTGACGCTGTTTTTCCCAGCAGACACTTAATTCCATCGATCAAATATGTTTCAACCGATCCTGTCAAGCTGCAGGAGAGAGTAATGGAAAACTAATGTCGAATGCCAGCTGGAAAAAAAATATACCAAAGTATATATTTTTTTTTTTTTCTCTATACGGAGACACAACAACTTCCAACACACTTATTTTACCAAATGAATACCAATTTTAAAAAGTATTTATGATTTTTTAAATCTTATATATTACTACATATGGTGAAATGTGCATTCTGAGTAGTTAAGGACTTGAAACTCAAAGTTTAGGACTTGGGACATGTGTGCAAAGACTTGAGACTTTCTTGCTACCACCTCTGGTAACTTACACTTTGAGTGATTGTCTTATTTTGTTTAATTTTGTATTTTATCAACCATGTACTTTTTAGCTTGCACTGTCATTTTTATAGGAGTAATTGCACTTTTACTTGAGTGTAGATTTTCAGTACTCTACCCACCACTGGCTACATGGCACTAACATTACAGGAATTTTGTTTGTGAAAAAAAAAACAAAAAAAACAAAGTAAGATCCTCTGATAGATTGACCTTGAGGGAGCCATATCATCACTCTCCTCTGCGGGTCTGATCCTAATCTTTGACCCCAGCCTCCATTCACCTCCTCCTTCAATATGATGGACAGCTCCACCTTTGACCTGCCAATGGGCCGATGGAAAGCCTTACGTCAATATGTACTAAAGCAGGGCTGACGATCATGCCGCTGTGTGGATACATGTGTGTGTGTGTGCTTGTGTGGGATGTGTGTGTATGTGTAAGCATCACTCACCAATCTCACAGTTCTCCCCAGTGTATCCTTGTGGGCAGTAGCAGCTGTAGCCCGTTCCCTGCGGAAGGCACTTTCCTCCGTGCAGACACGGGTTTGTCACGCAGGGCTCCACCTCGTCTAAGAGACAGACGGTTGGGGGGTGGAGGGGAGATTTTGGGATTCAAAATAAGGGAGTTAATTAGTGAAACTGTAAAGGAGAATGCTCTGTCTGTTTGTTAATGTGATTTACTTTGGCGAGGACAGAACAGGTGTATCTAAGCTCACCGGCTGAATAAAGCTTCAAGTATTTATTTCCATGGTGATCCTCTAAAGTTGGACGGCTTGAACACAATTTCCCTCACTGCTGCTTTGATTTCGAATAAAAATAAAATAAAGGCATGACTCAGAGAAACAAACATGCCACCCTAATTTTCCATCATTGCAGCTCAGCCAGAACCAGCGGTTACAACACACGCATATCCATTTCACACTCTGTCTCTTTTCAAAGGGATCAGAAGCCAGAGCGCCTCAACCTCGCCATCCACTCACAGCCACAGTTGTCATGGTTACCATATGGAAAGCGAGGCCTTGGCTCACTCCAGCGAGCGTAGTGGGCAGCGTGAGAACTTCAGACATTAGCCACCCTCAACAGAAATGAGCAGACCTCCCGCTGAGCGCCTCTGCCCTGCTATTCACCCCCTAAATGTGTGCGTGTGTGTGGTCTCCTTCCACAATTAGAAATTTCCATATCAATTGACACACCACCACGTGTTTCTCCCCTGAGCCGCTCATTATAGCAACTTAAGGTCTTTGAAAACCACCACTCGTTCATCGTGGCTCGGCTGTGGGAGTCTTTGTTCTGCCAGCTCTCTCTCTGACACCGAGGACTGCTTAGGAGGGGGTGGTGTGTGAGGTTGACAGCGTGTGTGTGTGTGTGGGTTTGTGTGTTTGTGTTTACACAGTACAATGAGCGAAAATCAATACCTTAGCTATGATTAGCCTTGAGGCTGATCCCGTCCAATAACTACCCAGAGGCAGACATCTCACACTCACATCTTCTGAATCATCATGATGCTGGCTGCTGCATTGGGCAAAATAAATGTTCAAGGATCAAAAAATAAAAGACTGAGGGTTTTCAATCACAAGAGCCAGATTTCTCAATAGCGTCAGCTCCGCAGATTTATGTTAAGTTTTGTGAGCTAATCCTCTGCTCACGGTTTGAATTCTGCTGAAGTCAGGTGCTAAAACCAGCCATGCGTTTCATTTAATGTATATCAGTCCGGGCCGAAGTGCACTTGCACCCTCTGCATCAGTCAAGGTCATGGCACGCCTTGACAAATACCAACAGTTATGACAAGCAGATTTACTACAGCATGTGTGTGTGTGTGCCCATATGTGTGTGAAAGATAAACCCTGTGCGATCGGCCGTTCATTAAAGTGAACGGTGCAGAAAAATCAATAGTCTGTAGAAGGAGCTGACAGAGTGGACTGTCCCTCGCTCTGCACAGCGGCCGACACCACCGGCACAAACAACAACAATAAGCTGGCAACAGCAAAATCCAACTAATAAGTTTACAGAAACAGGACAGTGAACTGATAATACGTGGCAGCGACAACGCTGTGATACCTCAGAGTATTAATCCACACATCACACATTGCTTTGAGTAATAACAGCCACGGTGGAAATACGATTTACTTTGGAAATATGATTTTTTTTTTTGGGATAAGCGCTTTAGACCTCAGAGGCAGCATTGACATTTCTAAGAGGGCAGATGAGCACGGAGAAGAAGGTGGAAACAAAGAAATCGGCTGCAATTTAAATGTTACGGAAAGATGGTGTGATAAAAATCTGTTTAAACAGATCAGACAATGGAATGAAAGTTGATGGCATCGTGTGCTGAATCCTCCTGTGTGAGAATAATGTGCTTTGCTACTGAAGGTCGCTGAATCTAACCTGAGGCTCCTCTTTTTTCTCTCCTCTCACATTGATTGAACTGACTGATGAAGTGCTCCGTGATCCAGTCAGGAGAGAAAACACTGACCACCACCATGAAACCAAACCACAAGGGACTGAACTGGAGACGAGAGTGTGTGCACGAAAGACAGCGAGAGGTGCAAGCCATTACTCTGCTCCAATCTCCTGCGAGCGCATCCATCCACCTCTCCTGTTTGTGTAGCAAAGATATCACAGTGTGTTTGTGTGTTTATGGCCTTCTGCCTGCATGACTCCAGGGTGTCAGTCAATCAATCAACCCTCGTACTGTACACCAGAAGCCCAGATGGTTGCCCTCGGCTTCTTGTCAATACAGTTTACAGCTGTTTTCCATCCGCAGACTCCTCACACCCCGAGCAGGCAGCTCAGCCATGTCTGCCGCAGACATGAGCGGCTTTCAAAGGTAGCAAAATAAATCACCATAGAAATGTGTGATAGCGTGATGCCCGCGGGGCTTTCAAACGCCGGGGTGATAGGATGTTCCCTGTATGAGCTCTCATTATCAAGCGAAAAATAAGTAAACCAGGTGGCCAGCCAGGAGCTTCACTGAGATTTACCGTGCTGCAGACTTAATCAACAGATTGTGCATGGTGGCGGGAATGTGGTCTCTGCTCCTGGTGGGAATAAAAGGTGTGTAGCCGAGGGAATACACACTGAGGTTTTTGAATAAATAAGCCGGTGGCAAGGTCAGGGTAGGAAATGAAAAGGCAACCTTAAAGGATAGTTCTATTTATTTACAACTTGGGTCTTATTTTCATCTGCCTTTGTTCTTATTGGTATGGTAACAGCGTATCTACGAAGTAATTCCTGAGACATGCAGTCAGTCTATCAGACTTAAGGCCTTTACAGACCAAAATAACTAATATTTCATATCAAAATTATTCACACTGGCAGCGATGGGAAATTGCATCAGTTCAATGGGTCCGCCATTGTCATGAAATTGTGATTTCCGTTCTGCACAACTTGATTGGTTGATGCCTTTTTTGATAACTCATTCCGGAAAAAAAGTTGTTTTTTCACTGCATAATATTCTGTATGAAATGACAAAAACAATGCGAAAAAATACACTGATGTGCACATTGATCGCATAAAAAAATGCCCTGTGTAAAGGCAACCCATTCTCATCCTGACATCACACATCGCCACTTGGTCAGCACCGTTCATGTCTACATATTAAGCACTAGGTATCATCTTGCATTTGTTGTTGACAGTCTAGGACGATGTGTCAATTTAGGCCTGTTAAATGCATTGTGTTGTTTCCACCTGTGAGTGCATCATACTGCTGCAGAAGGTGGCTTTTGGCATTGCAGTCTGGCACCGAAATCACTGACAGTGGCAGTATTTGATGACTTCAGAATGAGACATGGCCGGTAAAGGCCTTTAGACTGGGCAGGGAAAGTTATCTGAATTACTTAACAGCAGAAGCAATTGTTAAATTACTCATCATATTATTACTTGTACCCTTTTTCCACCCAAATTAGCATGTATATGCAGGTTTTCTAAATGTGGGGAAACCTGCTCAAAATGGGTGATAGTCTACTTTCCCACTGCCAGTAGACAGGTATGCCTGTCTTTCTGTTTCTGGTGTGTCAGGTTCAACATCACAAACGTGCTGGAATTAGTAAACAGCAGAAAGCAGAATGGGGGTTTGGGAAAATGGTTACCCACTCAGTCTCCCTTTAAACTGGATGCTGACTAATATGGAACAAAGTTTGAGCACTGCTTGGATGGAGACAGACATGCGGATGAGAGTTGCAGAAGTTAACAACAGTCATGGTGGAAAAGGGGCGAAAATTATCGTGCTGACCCAACTGTGATGTTTTCATGACTGCAGATCAGAGCTGGAGCCATTAAATTCCCATAAATACTGCCATCATTTGTCATTTGTCCCAGGAATAAATGCCAACCTTTCCCACTCAAGACAAAAGCCAGATGTTAGTGGGTATAAAGGGGCTTTAGTGGGGTTACATGCCCAATGATTTCTTGGCCAGGAGAGCCTTCTGGAGCCTCAGTTGGACGCCTGGTAGGTAAATTTGTTCCTGTCATCTGTTATCCTAATGTCAAACTTTTACTTTAACAAGCAGCCAGCTTCTGATTTTGAAGTATTTTCACCATCAACAGCTACTGTAGATGTTGGTAAAGATTCTCAGTCAGCCAAGTCAGGGGTTTCTTCAGTTCAGAACTGAAGACGCCTCTTCGATTAGAGGTGAAATGTCTTCAAGAAACTCAAGCAAGTCCAGTTGCCTGTGATATGGTACTTTCGATCATCAACAGCCAGCTTGAGTCCTCACAGTGAAGCAGTGAGGTTCACACATTCTTATTACTGCCAATAGAAATGATGGCCAAAACAACAAAAATAAGACCCAAATTGTAATAAATGAGAATGATCCGCCAAGGCTATCAAATCAAAAAAGTGCTTTTTGTAGATAATATCACTTAATTACAATGAATACACAAATACATGGACGCACTTATCAAATAAAGAAAAGCTTCACAACAGAACAATAAAACCTCTGGAACAGGCATACAATGCTAACCTGTCATGGTACTGATGTTGACTCCCCCTCTGTTGCTCTCCTCTTCAATGTTGCCAGGTAACAGAGCTCCTGACCCCACAGCATGAGACCAAGCAGGCTCCTCCAGCTCTGAGGGTCCTGACTGTAATGGAGGATAATCCAGAGAGCTGTTCACAACTGCCTTCTCCACTGGGACCCAGTGAGGCGATGTTAGGGGGTTAGTGGAGCTGCCCCGGTTGTCTGAGTGAGAAGATGGAGCTGGGTCTCCTGATCCAGCACTCTGAAATGGGGAATGGGGTGATGATGGCGAGGTTGACAGGGATGGGGTTTGGGAATTGGATGGAGGGGAGGAAGTGGTTGACGATGGGGAGGAGGAGGATGAGGAGGGAGAGTCGGGTTTAAACACGGACTGAGATGGGGTTGGTTGAGAAGAGGAAGGCAATGGGGACGCAGTAGCAGATGGCGATGGTGCTGGAGATGAGGGGAGGGACTCCGGTGAGCTTGATGGCGATGGGGTTTCTACTGGTGAGGTGGATGGGGATTCAGATGTGGATAAGTCAGTGCTTTCTGACGCAGTTGTGGTCATCACTGTGAGTTCCAGAGGACTAGAAGTGGCAGTGGTAGTCGTGGTCGTGGTGGACTGTCCCCTCCTGTGACCCCTCTCTCTAGATCTTTCTCTGGATCGTTCTCTTGGTTTGCTTGTCCCAACTGGTCGACGTGAAACTTGTATCTCCCCTTTTGCTTCCACACCAGTGATTTCTCCGCTCCCCTCATCTTCTCCTTTCCCCTTCTCCTCTCCTCTACTCTTTTCCTCTCCTCTGCTCCTGTCCTCCCCTCTGTTCTTCTTCCCCCTTCCTCTGCCTCCTCTACCGCTGCCTCTGGAGGTCACTGTCTCCTCCCTCTTATCACCCGACTGGGTTGTGGTCTCTGATTCAACACGGACCCAGGTCTCCCCACTGGATGAGGTGTTTCCAGGTGCAGAGCTGGAAGCGGTGGATGTGTGCATCTCTGAAGTCTCCACCAAGCGCTTGGTGCTCTCTGTAGTCATAGCGCTACTGGAGGCGGCCAAAGTAGAAGCGAGACGAGTGGGTGATTCTTCACTCGAGTTTTCCCTCGAGGGACTGTCGAACCATGAACTTCCCCAAGAAAACAGACCTGCAGAGGGCACAAAACAAACAACAGACAAAGAGAAAAGAACAAGTGAAGTCAGTGGTGCAATTATTGCAGACAGAGAGAAAAGTGCAAAAGACAGAGCCAAGAGTGACGAACAAAGCAAAAAATCATCTTATGGATTCTCTCTGCTTTGCCAAGGGAGACAAAACAAACACTTCTAAGCTGTCTGAGCTGTCCATCAGCTGTTTTTCTCTTTCACTGTACAGGCACCGTCTACACTTCAATATGATCAACGTCAGCACGCAAACCTCTGTGGACACTGTGAAGAAAAACATTTACAGAAACATTTCCCTCTACAGTATGTTTAACATTATTGTGACAGGGATAAATATAACCAGAGAGCAGTGTATATAAGGGATGGGAAAACAAAGGCAGTGAGACAGGTGAGCTCTATTGTTTGCCGATTAGCAGAGTGTGCTTGTTTGAAAGGTCTAACATTCAGTACAGAGCTTTCAAAACAATATTACACCCCACTCATGTCATATCGAAGTTACCGTAACGACCAGTTTCTGACTTGTAAATGCCGTTCATGTCAACATCGAAGTTGTAATTACAGCTAATTAACTGCCACTTCTGCTCAAAGCCCAAATACGTAGGACTTAATGCTCAGCTGTATGGAACTACTCATTTAAAGGATTACTTCAGCCACAAGGTGACCATTTGTAAATCAGTTCGTTATACCGTGTTACCTTAAATCCGTGAAGAAAATTTTGTCTTTCTCACATGGCTGAACGAAAAAGGCAAAGATATTGAATTATTGATTGATTGACTGATTGGGGACCACATTTAACAACAGCAAATCTACTTCCAAACATCTGTTCATGCAACACATTTTCACCCCAACCTCGTCACAAATCGACGTTTGGTCATGGACCTTCCACGTCTAGATACGACGTGAAAGGTGCCCCTGTTGTGTTGGTAGTTGACACTCTGGGATGCCGTGTTAGTTCAGTTCAGTTCAGTTCAGAAAACTTTATCTATCCCGTGTGGGCAGTTTAGTTTACAGCTCCCAGATCGTTACGTTCTGCCTGTTACGTGCATTTTCTTCTTTCAAAATACACTTGCATTTTCACAGGAAATTTAACGTTTACATACAGTCTCTTTCAAAATAAACTCATTATGGTAAGTGAACATAAGTGAACTGATGTTTTTTTTTCCCTTCAACACCTAACGCACGTGGTTAGGTTTAGGCAACAAAAGCATGTGGTTAGGATGCGGAAAAAAGAAGATCCGAAAGTCCCCTGAAGTTTCGGGAACTGCCCATTGGTCCGACAGCCCATTGGTCCAACATCCCATTGTTCCGACCATATTAAACCCATTGTTCCGAAGTCCGTTCCGAAATCATCATGATGCCCTGTGGTTAAGGTCTGGTTAGGTTTAGGCACAAAAACCACTTGGTTAGGGTCAGGAAAAGATCATGGTGTGGGTTAAAATGAAAAAGAAAGTGACACACACAAGCTGTGAGCCTGCTCTGCCTCAAGCCTTTCCCAGCTGACCCAGAGCCGGTCGCAGCGCACCATCAAGGCAGAAGTATGCCCGCCGGGAGCCGTTCAGCACCGCGGACTGTCGGACTAATGGGATGTCGGACCAATGGGCTGTCGGACCAATGACATGGACCCGAAGTTTCCCCCTGACATTGCCAAGTGCCATTAAACTATAACAGCAACCAGCCACGTATCATGCCGACGTTAAAGGAGCTTTTTTCGTCAGTGTCTGGCACAGAAAATCACTCCCCAAGAGCCAGATTTCAATAATTTCGGAGTGAGGCCAGATTGGTTAACAAACTCTCTCATATAACTTGTGTAGTAAAATAAAGTCTCATTTATCCAGTCATGTGCTCAGTATTTTCCAAACACATGAAGCTCTAGAAAACAGTTCAGTCAGGAAGACAATACTCTTCATGCTCAGGCTGTAAGTTTCTTTCTCAACCTGCCATGCACTCTTTGTGCGCATGCTCACCCACTATCTCTCGGTGTCATTGTCTGGGTAGGTAAATTGGATCATCAGCTGTTTTCAGTTGATTCACAAACAACCAATAGCACAGCGACACACCTTCTCTATCAGCTCATAATCTTGCTGGTCCTTATTTTAAATATGGTACTTTCTCTGCAGTCTTAACGCCCCCTCCACCTCCCCATCACCACCTAGTCTTTACGGATTCATCAGCCTCATCAGCCTCAGAGTCATCAGCCACCACCACCACCACCAGTGTCCGGACTCCGTGGGGGGATTTATCTTGCTATTGCTCAGATGTGCCTCAATCACAAAATATCTCCCTCTGGTGTCCAAGCGCCAGAGACTTCTGTTAAATGTTAACCAGAACAAATCATCTGTTAATCTGTACACTCATATTCTGTATTAAGTATTATCTTTACTTCATTCTTCTGTCTCTCCTGATTGAAATGCATTGTTGCTGAAAAACTTTAGTACTGGATGTACGACTGCACGAGTTGTTTGGGAGTTCGTAAATGAATGTTTAGAAGTAGTTTCGCTGTTGTCAAACACGGTCTCCACTCAATCAGCAAATCGATATGTTTGTCTTTTCTGTGCAGGCATGTGAGAAAAACAAAGTTTTCTTCACAAATTTAAGGTAACACGGCATGACTAATTGCTTTACAAATTGTGATCATTTTGTGGGTAAAGTATTCCTCGGAAACAACCTCTGTTAACTACAACTAAATAAATGAAAGCAAAATAGGTGAAGGTCTAAAACCTCTCTAGACACACATAAAGACAAAGACGCACCCATACACAGTCAGGCAAAACAAAATGAAACTTTGCAGCCTTAGAATTAAATCAACAACTCTTTAACACAGTTTGCCTGCCATTTCGTAACCACTTTCATCCACATTAAACGTGTGAACCTGCTGAACCGCTGAGACATGAAAGAAGCGTACAGGCTGATGAGATTTCACTCTTTCTTAATCATCTGCCCACGTCCATGTTTGAAGGAAACCTGATGTTTTTAACCATGATGCCTGTGTGTAATGGACATCCAGCTCAGCAGGCGACATGATGGTTTCCCTGCATGGATATACCAGTATCCTACCACCACTTATGCTGAAGAGATGTTTTGTTTAGCTGTTGCCTGTGGTTTGTCTGCTCAGTTTTGGATGCAAGTTGAAAGTGTTTAATTTGCTGTTAGAGGAGACGTGCTGAGTGTGAAAGTTATGAAATCATCATATTGTTGACTTACTCTCGGTAAAGTTTTTCAATGACTGCAGTGTTTGTGCTCCTCACTGTGTATGACAGTTACACTGACATAAAATCGATCATCTCCTACAGTTGCCCTGGCTTTGAGATGGACACCCCTGATTTTTAGTTCAGCTGTATTTACTGCAGAGACTTCATAACAACTGTACTGTAACAACAACGAACAACACACTGGAGCTATGATCAGCCCCGAAAAATCAGGCCGAACCCTACATGAACCCACATACGTAGTTTCTGTCCAAGCCCAACCCGAGCTTGTACCACGGCAGCAGTTTTGGTCCAGAACCAAGTTTCCGCTGTCATTTCTTCACATTAAATATCTAATATAAATTTAAGTCACGTTAAGTTCAGTGCAGTAACAGACATTTGTGACACGATCTCCAACAGGCGCCTTCTCCTACCAGATGGCAGAGCCAAAAATCTGTCATATATATTAAATATAGATTGTATAACATTTCTCCTTATTAATGAGTCTGGATGGGTTGACTTAACTTAATTTTGAAAAATTACAGCCCAGTCCAGTCCAAACCTGAAGGATCAGGTCAGGCCAAATTGGGCTCGGGCAGAGAATCAAAGCTCTGCACCTTGTGTAACAACAGTATCATATCCCATATCACACAAACCGTGGTCTCAGAGGCTGAAAAATGAACATGGAAGTGCCAAAAACTGCAGATCTTTGAATGGCTGTTTGAGGATGGCTCCAAATGCCAGTCAATCTGCATAGAACCTGATGTCAAAATGCCCAACTGAATGTGCATTTTTATATAACTCACCTGTTTACATTTTATTAAGGCTTAAAGTTATGCATAATTAAGTGCAGGTTGCTTTGAGTGGCAGTCTGTCTGCCGATAGTGTCCTTGGCTCCTCAGTCAGATCCCCCCTTTGCTCCTCCATAGTGCCAGCCTCTTGCCCAAATATGGTCACTTCTGGCTCCAAAACACCAAGATGGCGACAGTCGAAGTGCCGAACTTGAGGCGAGGAGTTCACAAACCAATGGGTGATGTCACACTAACTATGTCCATTATTTTTACAGTCGATGGTGCCACCTCAGTACAATGTTGTACCTAATACTGTAAGTAGGCCTACGTCAAAACATACACAGTAATGAGCAAGAAAAGAGCTGCGCACTTAACATCAGGCCAAAATCTTCTTAATTCTGGTGCGGTAGTCAGAGATGAAAGTCAAAAAGCGGAAAAGGACTCACACACAGAAAACAAATGTAGACTAAGAGTCTTAATGAAAGATCATTTTACTGGGGATCTTCACAAGCAGCAAACAAGCAGCAAACATTTCAGTCCTCAAGGGACTATCGTCAGCGCATATGAGTGTTGATATGCACTGACGATAGTAACACATAGATTAGGGGCCTATAGTATGTCCAATACAATAGTCCTACTCTTTTCCCAGGAGCTTTGTTTGTCCCAAAGTTAAAACACATATGTACCTCATAAGCCATGTTTCCATCAGCCTGTTTAGATGCGCATCTAGAAGTATCGCATCGGAAAATTATGATGGAAACGCCAAAATTCGAATTAAAATCCCCTGATTCACACAAACTAAAATACGCTCGCTTTAGCCGGTTGGTTGATTTAAAAAAATGCTGATTTGCAAAACCGGGGATGGAAACCGTTCTGTTCGAATTAAGTCTGATGTAGCACACCTCTCTCCATGGTGATATCCACACTCCGGGTTGGGAAGGCGGTAATGCATTTACAAGCTGGTTGCCAACCGCCAGAATACGTAGAAGAAGAAGAATGCCAGACTTGTTTTGTTTCGGGTTCTGCGGAAAACTTGCGCGAGTTCGTAGTTTTCTCCAAAGTCCGTGCATTTAATGGAAACCCACAGGATTCATATTTCTTTTAATGCGCATTTCCCAATGATTCGAGTCACTTTTGGATGGAAACATAGCTAGAGTTATTTAGAAACTATGTAGTCAGCCTATCCTGATTTTGTTATCATCTGTAAGTCTCTTGTGTACATCTCTCTAATTTCCAGCAGACTTGTAAAATACTACCTCTTCCCTCAAACTTCTAGCCGTGTTGCTCAGTAATGGCCAGTTAAAAACGCATAAAGCATAAATTCTTCTCACATTTTATGAAATTAATTGATGAGTGCATACAGGATTATATTAACGTCACACCTGAGGCCCTGTTGAAAGACTTTTTAAGAGACGTCTTGCTCATTTGGGCATGGGTAGAGTTATAAACACTCCTCTTTCAGCTGCAGACTGAAGTTCCACAGTAAATGAAAGCAAATATGACCTTTCTTAAAAACATCAGTGTTAACCTCCAGCGTTTGCTTGTGTTACCATTTGATTTCATCTGACTTTGTTCTGTTTAATTGAAGCAGACCTCAGACTTATCTAATTAAAATTTTAATTCGTTTTCAAGGCACTGACTTAAGTGCTTGTGTGGCAGATCTGTGGCTGCTCAGTATAGATAAGACACAATTCACCTTGTCTATTCTTTATCAAAGCCTTAAAGATATAGTTAGTGACAGTTTCATCAAATGTGACATAAGTTGTTTTTATATTATATTTTTAAGTTATCAACCGTAGCTTTAAGGAATGCTTTTAGTTTATTTTAACCTTCATATTTTTAATTATAAAATCATTATTGCAACATTTTCCATGCAGGTTACTGACCAGTCACAAATAAAAGGACAGATTCTTATTCAGCTACACCATATCCCAAAGTGAGGGAAATCACAGCTGGAGCTCATCAGCTGTCACACCTGGTGTCAATCACAGCTCGTTAGTGAGCCTGCAGATGAGCCAGCCTGAGCTACAGAGAAACTGCCAGCCAGTTTTTGCAGAAGGGAAGGTTGGTGCTGGACACACTCCCTCTGTTCTCCTCACCATACACGGGGGCTCCGAGGTCTCTGCTCTCCCAGTTACCCCTTATTAATTCTGCGTTTCTCTAATGAACTTCATTCCTGGGGCTTCTTTGTAGTGTAATTAGTGTGCCATCCTGTTGTGTTGCCCAACTGATGTTTCCCCAACATCACAGACCTGAGCCAATTAGTGCCTCAACAGCAATATGTTCAGAATAATGTACGTGCTCATAAATATACACTGTCATCAAGCCTTCTGGTTGCTTTAATATCTCATGTATATATCTGTAGGCAATGAGACAAGAGTTTAGTATCAGCGTTCTGGTTTCCATGTAGTCCTAGTGGTAATGACCAATCACATCTGAGCGGGCTTTGGCTGCATGCAGGTAAACAGTCGGTGCTGGGCTAGACAGGTCGCCAGACCATCACAGGCCTGACACATAGAGACAGACATTCATTCATGCTCCTGTTCACACCCACAGGCAATTTAGAGTCACCAGTTGACCTGCTTTCTTTGGACTGTGGGAGGAAACTGGAGAACCCGGACAAAACCCACCATGACATGGAAAGAACATGCAAACTCCACACAAAAGGGCCCCAGCCAGCCAGCTGGATCAAACTTGGAACTTTCTTGCTGTGAGGTGACAGCGCTAACCACTAGTCCACCGTACCGCCCATCTTGTTATTTGCTTTATTCAAATTTTTGTGCTTTCACATGCAGATAGCTGTTGTCTCAAGTTGCTTATCCAACTGTAAACAATGAGCGGCACACAAAGAGGAAGTCTTGGCCCGAATATCGCCAGCTACACCAGAACCCCCAAAGTACTGCCCGTTGCCCTCAGAGGCTTTTCACCTAAATTCTGAGTTTGGTTGCTTTGTAACACAAATCCTGCAGCTGTGCCACTATTCCAGACTATATACTGTGCTGACAGTAACGCGTACTGTAATGTGTTAATACTGGAAAAGTTAATATGCTAAAAGATGTCATTCAATACTGTTGATGGACACTGTTCCACAGTGAAGCACACACATGAGCTAATGGTGGATGGAGGTGAGATGGTGCCAGACACATGCCAGAAAGTAAAAATAAAGTTTTAAATCTTAAAATCTTTTGCTTTCTCCTGTTTCCTGTTTCTGCCTGTTTTTGAACAACATGATTGGTTATTTGTACAAGCAGCTTATTTCGACCTGTATATATGTTTAGTGTAGGCAGCGACCACTGATATCCGTAGTAATTATGAAAGGAGCAAAGGAGGAAGTCTGGTGATGGGGTATAAAGAGAGACAAAGTCCGCAAAGGGAGGCAATTGAGTTGGATGGATGTGTCAAACAAGCACAGGACTTTGATCTAGGGGACTGTTGTTCACGTCCTGTGTAAGACTAAAATTCAATATTAAATTATTTAACTAAGGTACATACATTATGCCATGTTTCGTACTTAACATCACGTCGTCAGTAACGTCATGTCATCACATTACGTTCAGTCAGTAATGTGACGTAATATATGTAGGTAAGTTAGCAATTGTACCTATTTTAAACAAAAATTAAAAATTATTTTTGCTAAACCTAACCTAACTGGTATGAGCACTAATTTTGGAAACCCTCCTGTGGGTTGGATTAGAGCATAGGAAGAAATGACATACTCTGAGCTCAAGGACTTAATTTTTTTCCCCTAAGTTTCATTTCGTGGTTTTTTTTTGGGCAGAAAAGTGGTGGCAGGGGAGCACTCCATCCCATTTTGTTTCTATGACAACAATATCTTGACATTAATATTAGGTAGTTAGCCAACGAAATGCAAGGTTAACAAAGGGTTGACTACACAGTTAACAATTACCTCAACAGCAACATACAGTGTCCGGCAAATCTGCCTTCACAAATGGGCTTTTCTATTTTTGTTGTGATCGTTTCCGACTGGCATATCATACAGCTTGGGATAGACAGTAAAGGAGTGACAGTGGTGACACCAGCACCTTTCTGAAAAGTTAAGAGATTTTCAATTAGAAGCGCTTGGAGCAGCCGCACCAAACCCAGGCTAACCTCACATGATAGGCCATATTAATTCACACATTTGAGGCAGTATCAACCCACTCACCTGGTGTTGCTACACTGGATGGATCTGACCTTTCATCTGTCTTTTTCGTAGTCTTCTCCTTTCCCCCTGCCTGTGCACTTGGTGCTTGGGTTCCCTCCTCATCTTCAGTCCCTGCCAGGTAGTTCCAAGGCTTCCAAATGGATTTGACGATCTTTGAGATCACCTAAAATAGCAAACAGTTGGCTCAGTGATGCTGCCTCAAATCTCGGAATAAATTTAATAAGCTTAAACCCAGACTGACCTTCTTTTCAGCAGGAGTAGGGTGGACAGGCGGGCGGAGAAACTCATCTGAGTCGGGGCCAGGCTCCAGCGGCTCTCCCCAGTCTAAGAGGCTCTGTCCTGGCATTATGTGAAGGGTCACAAATGACCCTGAAGACTCTGAAGACCAGGGGTCTGAGGCTGAGGACACAATCAGTTTGATTAATGTCACAGAGCCACATTCTTTGGTGATCAATACGCATAATTAATTCAATCTTAGAAATCAGTCTTACATGGATCAGTGCTGTGAAGGTCCTCCTCTTCAAGGTCAACCAGTCCTGTCCAGTTTGAAGGAGAAGCATCTCTTTCATCCGAGGGCCCTGCAATGATGTGTTTCAAAAAACATATGTATTGCAAATTCAACCTCATTGTATTTGTATTTACCAGTTAGATGGCTGATTCTTTGATTAATCAGCTGGTTCATGCCTCTACAGATCTGTTAATCGTAGACAAATATAAAACCTCTGGTAGTGGTGCTTTGCTGTGTAGTCACGTCAGGACTGCCGGTCCCTGCGGAGTCTGCATCACTTGAGCCTGTGAGGTAGCTCCAGGGCTTCCACAGGGAGGTGTAGATCTGAGAGATAGAGCCCGAATTCTTCACTTTACCTGGGAAACAAGTTGAAGAGATTTGCTGTTCACATGGCAACTCTGATGGATTCTATCCGGTTTGTGTTGGAGATTTGCTGTGTTTTAATTTTGCAGCAGTTGGCCGACATCAGTCAACACAGAGAACAAAGGCTGAGCATCTCGATATTTAACCCCAACACTGTTTTCTTTCTCCCTCTCTCCCACGGCTGCTGTCAATCTAGTTTCACAGATATATGACGGTGGGATGGATAATGTGGATCAGAAATCAGCGTTGCCATAGTTACAACAGTGGGAATGACATTTATTGTCATTGTAACAACATTAATAGGACTGAGGGCTTCCACAGCAACATACACACTTCTGTTATGAGCGAGGTGGCAGCAATATAACTATTTGACTTTTAGACATTTTAAGTGAATATATGAACCATTATTTCATATTATAATGAA
Source organism: Epinephelus lanceolatus (assembly GCF_041903045.1). Classification (NCBI taxonomy): domain Eukaryota; kingdom Metazoa; phylum Chordata; class Actinopteri; order Perciformes; family Serranidae; genus Epinephelus; species Epinephelus lanceolatus. The sequence continues at coordinate 31,861,958 of NC_135745.1, read as the reverse complement.
ACATTATTGAGGTTATGCTGTAGTTTCACTGTATTCTTGTTGAGTGCTGTAACTCATTTTCCATCATCAAAAATATCACAAAAATGCAGTCAGTGCTTTTCCTATTATGGTTCAGTACCTCTGTAGCAGTAAGCATCATATAGGGCTGTGGTGTTGTCAGTAGTGCTGTTCGGTGGGACGGTATGGACTCCTGACCGGTTCCCTCCACAGTCCGGGCGAGGCCAGGTCACCGGGTAGCGGACGCTGCCATCAGACAACCAGCCCGGGGCGCAGCTGTCCAGGCCAGACTTCCAGGCCAGATAAAGCTGCCCCACTGTGGCCAGCTGGCCCCCGAGGGACACGCAGCGGTCTGAGGCTGAGGACAGAGACAGCCTGCCTGGGACCGAGGAGTGAAACACTTCACCTGGAGGACGGAGACATGAGAACTTGTCAAGAAGCAGATGATGTCTGTTGGATTTCCAGCAGGGAGACACCAGGGCTAAATACTGTATCTACATTTGTGGACTTAAAAATCACACATAATATGTCTAATTATATTGGTACCTAAGGGATAAGGCTGGTTATAGTCTATATTTTTGATAATCTGGACCAACAAATAGACCAAAACCAACAATGTGGTTCCCTGCCCTGTGTAGCACTCAGCCTATTGTTTGCTAATGAAGTCATAAATCTTTAAAAACAGACTGAACAAATGTATAGTTTCATTTTTTAAAAAGGTTCAGTAATTTGCTAAAACAGCAGTTTTTAGCAAGGGTTACTCAAACAATAATCTCTACAAACATATATCTGCATACGTATACAGAATCTGTGGGCAACATGACAAGAGTTTGGTATCATCAGCATATTTGTAGTATTGCCCAATCACATTTGAGCGGAACGCATTGGCAGAAATGCAATTTTGCATCCCGTCGACTATGATTTAATGACAATTTAGCATTTTATTTGCTTTTTTGGAAATGTATCTGCATTCATATACAGATATCTGTTTATAGAGATTAGCCGAAATGACTGTTGCATGTAAGAGGAAGTCTTGTCCCAGATATCAGCTTGCTACGTTTCCGTACTGGCCCTCACCAACAGAGGCTTAGTCAGACAGATAAGCGACAGGACATCTTACAGCTTTGGATTAGTAAATATTTGTTGCAAAAAATCTTTTGTCCTCTCACTTTATAGAAAGTAAGATTTAAAGGGGCTCAATGCAAAATTCAGAGTATATGTATTGTTTCCACATGGTTCTCAACTTGGAGGTGGTTGAGCTGGTGGCTGTCAGCTAATCGTGCTAACTCCACAAACAGCACTAAACTCTGCAATATTTATTTATTCCCCCATGTTAACCTCACTGCAAAATGTCTTTGTCTATACCCATACATATATTCATATATACATATACTTTTTTCCATATGTGCATAAGTGAAAGGTGTATATAGTGTAAATAGTATTGAGTGTGCAGTTGTGTCTCAGTTATGTATTTTATACTTTTCTAATTCAGATATGTATGTTTTTGTATTTTATCTTTATTCCATAAGTATTCTTTTGCCATTCAACCTGCTTTTTTATCTGTGTCATTTGGTGTGCCATTTTAGTTGTATATCAGTATTTTTATCTTATCTTTTCTTAAACAATAGCTGACAGAGCTAACAGTGTTAACCAGGGGGAACCGGAAGGTTGGTGCTACGTTTCCGTGTCAGGGATGTCCTAATATCAGCAGTAACTTCCGTATGAGTGCAGTGCAAAGCAGTGGCAATGAGCCAGCATTCACTGACATGTACACATGGCTGTACCACAACAAAGAACAGAGAAACTCAGATTACAAGACACACAGAGGGAGCGTGACTTCATTCCCTACTCAGGATGCCATTACTCGACTATATATTTGATTTTTACATAGCAAAGAGTGGGTTACTGCAATATGAGCGCTCTGAATGTTGCATACAGCTCCTTTAAACAAAAAGAATATTGCCTTTAATATTGTAGCAGAGTATGATGCAAACATCAGTGTAAAAGCCAAAAGATGTGACAGGTTTTGATGTGTTTTGTGTGTGTGTGTGTGTGTGTGTGTGTGTGTGTATACCATCCAGTTCTTTTGCAAAACAGTACACATCAAACAGCTCTTTCGGGTCCCTCTTCCCATAATTCCTCACTCCAGCTGAGTACTCCTTGTGTCCATAGCAGCCAAGCTCTGGCAACTGGACGGAATAGCTGTGGAGACAACCACGTGGGAGTCATAATGGGAATTAACCTCTTTTTCACTAATCACAGGAAATAAGTCTCGTGAACATTTAGCCATATGAGCATTATCTCAGCTCACATATCAAGGCGTTAATTCTCATAAAGACTTTAAATGTCACTTTAGCATAAATTCTTATTTGCATTCTCTTGTAAAGGTTAAGAAATTAGAATAAATTAAAATACAATTAACAGCAAAGAAACAACAGCGGTAAAAAGAACATGAATCTGAGGCTGATGAAGTGACAAAACAGAAGAACTGAATATTAATTTAGGCAGCATGATGATCCAAGAAGAGAGAGAACAAACTGTACACAAAACAAAGCAAATTCAAATTAGAGAATTAGCAGTCGTATCAATAAATACAGTAGTATTCAAAGTAGCTAATTCATTGATTGATCAATTTGATGAATAATTAAGTCATCCAAGTATTTTTTATAGTTTGACAACTTTGGAAATACAAATATTCTCTTTTCTTGTTGAGCGTTACATGAGGGATTGATTCCACTCTCATGTCGACCACCAGCAGCCAGTTAGCTTAGCTTAGCTGATCCCCCACTAATTTGATAATCTGATATTTGATTGATTTGTGTATTCAGCTCTCTTGTGTGCTGAATTTATTTACTATATATCTAGTGTGTCCTGCCATCACCTACACCAAGTTATAAGGACTGACAGCACAGTGCACGGGCCATGTGCTTTTAAATTAATCAGCGATCTTTGGGTACAGCCCTAGCCCAGATTCATGTGTAGCCATGACAGTAGACAATGCTTCAAATATGGATGTGGCTGCAAAGAAGCTACAAATTCTAAAAAATGGATGCTTCACACACATCTTTATACAATACAATATTATACAGTCAGCACAGTTTTGAGGTGTACACCCAAGATTAGTGTCACAAATTCAGTATTCAATCAAATGTCTCCTCTTCTGTTCCTGAGATATAGCATTAAATAATGGCCAGAAAAGTGTTTTTGCTGAACATTATGATGTCACAGTGAAGTTGACCTTTGACCTTTTGGATACAAAATGTGATCATTTTACCCTATTAGACATTTGTGCCAAATTTTGTCATAATTAGCATATGAATTATTTAGTTATGGCCAAAAACATTTTAGAGAGGTTACAGTGACTTTGACCTTTGACCACCAACATCTGATCAGTTCATCCTTGAGTCCTTGTGGACGTTTGTGCCATTTCTGAGAAAATTCCCTCAAGGAGTTTTTACGATATTGTGATCAAGAGAATGGGAAGGACAGACAGACAACCTGAAAACAAATTGTAAGAGCCAGGCTCGCTGTTTCCTCCTGTTTCCAGCCAGTATTTTTGCTAAACTAAGCTAACAGGCTGCTAATAGTAGCTTTACACTGACCATACAGACATGACAGTAGTATCAATCCTTTCACCGAAATCGCAGAAAGAAAGCAAACAAGCATATTTCCCAAAATATTGAACAACTCCTTTGAGCAAAAATTACTAAAGTTCACGGGTTCCAGCTTTCCACATGTGAAAATCACTTAGCTTCCTTGATAGCCAATTGTAAATCTTTGGGTTTGGGACTGTGAATCTAGCAAAACAGGCAATTTGAATATAAAAATCTGGACTAATCAATTCAATAAGAAAACAATCTGCAGATTAATCAATAATACACATAATCATTACCCTGCTTCAAAGCACTGCCTGACTCACTGCGACTAGTGAGCAACTCTACATGGGTGCAACAAGCTGAAGGAAGATATTGAACATCTCCTCACCGAACAGTCTGATCGTCCAACCAGCCAGCTGCACAGCTGGCAAAGCCGTCATAGTACGCTGCCCACAGCTGGGCTGGCGTGGCCATCTGAGCCGAGTTCTCCTGGCAGGCCCGCTGGGCATCAGCAAATGTGAGGGCGTATCGGGTGCTGAGAGCCTGATAGTGAAACACCACACCTACACATGTAGACACAACGACAGGTGGTGAGGTGATTGTGAATTTATTAGAGGGGTAAACCAACACCGCCAAGTTTAAAATCAATAAATCAGCGGGATGTGATCAATAAGCATGTTAATGTGGCCACAAACAGATCAATCTAACATGATGTGAGTCTGAGCTGAAATTTCACAGATGGGCACACAGAAAAATTAGCATTGGTATTCAGTTCAGACTCTTTAATTAAAAGAATTACACAATTAGTCAAGTGGAAAACTAGATAACAAAAACAACACAAACACAGAGAGCAGTGAGCGACATTAATTAAGTCAGTCATTATGATATTGATATGGTGAATCAATGTTATTAATGTTTAATTAAATAGAAAAGCTGAAAAGGGTTGGCAGTGCTCCTGTTCTCAGGTTTATCTATCTTACATTAGCACAACAAGCCTGGAGTGCAAAAACTAAAAATCTATAAAGCTAGAAAAAGAATTTTTAAAGTCTTTCAAGTTAACACTGCTCAGTCCATCAGCAACGTCTCCTCTTAGTTTAACTGTTTCCTTTGGGGAGCTGTGGCACTAAACTTTTCTCACAGTGAAATCTCCCATCAGTGGCTGCTGCTCTTACCGGAGACCACCAGGGGCACAGCGTCTCTCTCATAGTCGTTGCCCATGACAACCTGACAGTGGTAAGTGGCTGAGTCGTTGGTACGCAGACTGGAGATCTCCATGGTAGCATTCAGAGGATTGGCAGTGTATCCTGGCAGCATGACGCGGCCACTGAAAGCCTTATTCACCTTGATTACATCACCTTTGGCACAGAGACAAAGGTTTCTTCATTATGAGTGTCTATTGGCATTCTGCAGATTTTACAGATAAAACATAAACTTATAAGAGGCCCTAAATGCACAGATTGAGTTAAAGGCCTGGAAAACTTATCAATGGGCCTCTTACGATTAGTGATTGGGTCCTATGTAAACACACAGTTGTCTGCCAAACACAGTTTGGGTCATTTCCCACGATCGACTTTTGTATTTGTGTTTTTGTCTTTACTTTTCCCACTGGTTGGAAGTGGGCAGGACTCAGTTGGAACAACGTTAAGCACGTACTTCTGTGGGCCAATCAGGATTTAGCAATACTAAATGTGTGCTCAAACTACATCCACGCAGTCCTGACGAAGCACATTTGTACTGTGTTTTTGAGAATTAAATTAAATTATACACAAATTAAGTTTTTATTTCTAACGTTAAATTTAATTGCTTCTCATACAGTCATTAATATTTAACTTTAGAGTGACTGCACACTCACTCCAACTTCCAAATGCAACTTTTTAGAGCTTTTATTCTTACTAAAAACAGCAGTCTGCTGCATCTGAATCCCAGGCTGATAAGAGCAGTGAGACTGAACCAAAACAGTAAACTGAAATGCATCAAAACATTAAAGGGGTCCTTGATAGAAGAATTCAATCTGTACCTTGCCTTGACTTTGCTAAAGATCCTTCCACTCAGGAAGGTTTGGAGCTTTTACATGTACAGTGGAAAACCTCTACTGTATGTGAGAATTTATCTCCTATGAATTCCAGCAGCTGCTCTTGTCAGCTTGTTGAGTTCTCAGTCATTGCTTCATTTATGAGGCCTTCATTAACCCTTTGAAACCTGGAGCGACATCACTGTTCTTGTGCTGCTTTCAGACACCTTTCACATGTATTTAATCCTTTTAACACTGAGCACATTGGCTTTTCTTACAAAACATGGGGAACAAGGCAAAGAGTAGCCTTGAAAGAAGAGTTCCACAAATTGCAAAAAATCAATAGATTAAATAAAGTATAATAAAAATAATAATGAAAACATTTTCTTGTTTAATTATTTGTTTTTAACTTTCTTTTTTTTCCACTATTTTTTGTTTTTAAATATCTCTTTTTACTAATTTCTTGCAAATGTTTTAGGTCATCTTCTTCTTCTTTCTTTGCTTATTGCCTTCTTCCCATGTTTTTGAAAGAAATCAAAGGGTTTCAAAGGGTTAAATACCTCAAGCTGAGGAGAGCTGCAGAGTGATAATTATTTGTGAACATACACATTGATATCCACACTGTATACCTGTATTTATATTGTGTATTTTTCGGGCATATTGCTCTTTGGATACTATAATTATTATTTTCTTTTTATCTTTATCTCTTGTGAAACCTTTTTATCTTTTATCTTATTAATTTCCTTATATTCTTGTATTCATATTTTTCACTTTTAATACCTCGTGTTTCATTGTCAAAGTCCCTCTAAAACAGAAGTTAAGAGCGTCTTTAGCTTCTGTACTTTGACAAATTTCCCCATGAAATGGAACATTTGAGCAGTGTGCAGTTACAAGAGGGATTTAAATCAAATCCTTCACATCTGATTGGACTGCTTAAAAGTGGGTGGGCTTAGAGTTAATCGGAGCTACAGCAGAGCCAGCAGAGATGACTGTTGGCTCTACATGCGCCTCCCGTTTAAGGGTTTTTTTGGATGAGTTTTTCCTTATCTGCTGTGAGGGTCCAAAGGACAGAGGGATGTTTTATGCTGTAAAGTCCTGTGAGGCAAATTGTGATTTGTAATATTGGGCTTTATAAAAATAAAATTGATTGAATTGATAGATCAGGAGAGAGATGAGATAGATGTGAACATATTAGACCTCAGCCACATTGTGGTGGAAATGAAAAGTTTTGCCCACTGATATCCAAAGGCACATCTCTTCCTGTCTCTCTCCATATTGCTCTATTTGCAGCTACAACCCTCAAACAGTTAAGTGACTGGTGTGTCTCACTAGTCGCCCAAAGTCTCATTTGATTGGATGAACTTTTGTGAAAACCCCTGAGTGCAGAATGAGTCATCAAATATATGAAACCATTTCACAGACAGAGAGAAGACAGGGATTTTGATGTCATAATACACTGATACTGATTTTCTGACATATATTTGGCATATAACAAGAGATAAATGATCAATTAACCAAGGAAACAGTTTTAAAACTGGTAAAATGTATTTTCCATTTCACTGTGTCTTTAAAACTGCATTCAGAGAGGACGTCAAAGCATTTCATTGTACAGAGAAACTTGTTTCAAACTGTGGATATGACAATAAACATTTTGACCTTGACCATCATCATTTGATCCAGTATTAATATAAACATATTCATTAGAGCATCTTTTCAGTGTACCCTCTAAGCACTAGTAGAAATGTTATCTGACTGAGCAAAGTAGAGTTATGTAGGTCTGATCAGCAGCTAAACTAGTTCATCATGTCTTTGTCTTACCTTTAGCAGAAAGCACAATCTGCTCCAGAGGAGCGCCCTCTCCTTTTGCTGGTACCCTGATGCGGGTCCACAGGAGGTGGGGAGGCTGGCTGGAGGAGCTGGTCTGGAGGGTGAAGACACAGGGGAGGACGGCTTTGCCTGCCAGCGTTTGTTGTACTGTGGGATGGGTGATCCTACGCATGTTCACTACGGAAGAGGCTGCGCCTAGAGAGGACAGACAAAAGAACAAGACATAATTAGAATATGCAATTAAAAATATTGGAGGACATTTTGTTTACAAGAAAGGAAAACAATCGACAGTGTATTGCATGTATCTACCTTTGGACTAGTCCTGCAATGCAATGTATCTCCACAGCAATGTGTCAATGCTAGAGAAGGTCTGGAAGCACACATTATCTTTCTGCTGTAGGGAAAAAATGCTCTGGCTTGTTTATATTTCGTTAAACCAATCACAATTGTCTTGGCCCAGGATGCAGTGACGGTGCTTTTGCAAAATACTGTCTGGGAACTCTGCTTGGTGGAACATTTGCACATGAGGAGGCGAGCACTGTCATTAATATGACTGATTCTCCACAAAAAACCCCACACTACAAAAAATAGTAGGCCTTACAGACATATGTCAACAATGTGATTCAATTTTTAGTGATAAAAGAGACAAACATAATTCGATATTTAGGGCCCTTGAGGTGAAGCATGACTATACTTAAGCTCTGGAAGAACTCACTCAGTGATTGTATATAAAGATGGACAATGCATTTCCACTTCCCTCGAGTGTACAAAAATGAAGCTAAAATATCCTGACAGCTGCTGCCATCTTGGCTGGTGACATCATTCGGAGAGTTAGCACTGTAGCGATCTCTGCAGTGTCAAGTTCCCACTCTGACCAATTGTGATCAGTGCCACTGATACCAACTGACGCACACAGCTGCTAATCATGACCTCAAATCCCCTTTTTATAGCATCAAATACCTCATTATAACCAAAGTTATCAAGAAAACAAGCTACTTCACTTAAAGGACAGAGTGGTGCAGGATTGAGTCCTAAAACCCCAAAATGAGTTAGCGTTTTAGCACTCCTGGTCCCGTGGTCTTAAAGTCAATGGATTTTTTGAATGGATTTTTGGTTAGATGTCTAAAAAAAGAGATTACAGAACGTCATCACACTGAACACAGCATCATTGTGGTGGCGATGCTGAAGTCATGCGACCGTGGTGTAGTTCGTTTACAGCTTAATGTTAACTTTTTATTTATGGTGATTACATTTAGGCTTCAAAAATCATAATAGTGGTGTTAATTTGTGATGATTATCTTGCCGAATGAATATCATTAACATTTATTTGCCACAGAGCTTCTTGTCTGCAATAATCCAAAATCCAATGGAAAAATCCCATTGTTTTTTTGTCAACGAGTTTTCATCCCAGCTCTTCAAATATCGCCACGTTGTCAGTGGACTTTAGCGTCTAAATATGATGCGGTAGGTATCCTCCTGTGTCTGTTGTTGACATTCTGTGACCACGTGTCAATTTACAAATGTTATATGCACTGTGTCTTTTCAAAGTACACTTCTGTTTTCACAGGAAATATTCAGTTTCTGCTTGTTAGATGCATGCAGTCGTTTTCAAAATACACTTAGAACATAGGAAAATAGGTTAAAACTGGAAGAAACATCATGGTTTGGCTCAACACTCACATGGGGAGTGAACAGCTGCCTCCTGGGTGAAAGTCTGGGGTTTGCTGGACCCATCTATCTCCCCTCCTGCCCTATAGGAGCTCTTTATATTATGTTGCTGCTGGCTGTGTTACAACCTGACATGGTCCAGTGGCATTACAACCTGACGCTGTCCTGCCACCGCCCGGTGTAGAATCATACTACAGTCAAAGCTTTATTGCATCGGCATCTGAGGCCGTAAACACTGACAAGTAGGTAATGAGTACGGGCTGGGGAACAAGGGTGAAGCTAACTTCAGTGTTGGCCTATAACCAAACGTCATCACTGCACCCTGTAATAAGTCCACTGTTTGATTAAATCCTGTACAGTACTCTCCACTACGTAGTAGAGGAGATATATATACTGTAGAAAGTGTAGGCTGTACTGTAGCTTCTAACCAAGGTGTCTGCTACAGTAACAAGACCTCAGGGATTCATTAGCAATTTCACACTCATGTTTCCACACAAGAACAAGGAACCGGTTTTATCATTACAGCAAAAGAACATAATGCTGACCCATTATCGGGATCCCAGCCACTCACACACAATTAGATACACACACACGAGTAGAAACACGCACACAAGTGACCACAGCAGCTCACAGGCTTCAATTAATTATTTCTTTTAATCTCTAACCTACTCTCTCTGTGTTCACACAAATGACTCTGACTGTCACTCAGACTAATTAATTCTGAGTTATTTCACGCAGAGGGAAGCATCAATGTAAATCCAATGTCAACGGGAGAGTTAGGTCCATGGTGCTGCAGATTGATATCAGCAACTCTGTCTGGTTGCCATGACATACAGGTTCAATGTAACCATGACAACAGTGTCACCTATACAGACAAAAACATTCCTGCCGTTTTGTTGCTTTATCCTCCGTGCACCTGCTGTAACATACCAAGAATGATTATTTTATTTTATTTTAATTCACTTTATTTTATTTTATTTTAGCATACTTTATTTAGTAGCAAGCTGACATTGTATTTCTCTTACACATAAGAAGACTTTTCCAACCATCAAAGTTGATTTCCTTAAAATGTAATTTATTTGCATATCATAATGACAACTTGGCTATCACCATGACAACTGAGCATACTCCATCCACTAATGAAGGCTGCGAGATGGGGTTGAAATCTGCAGAAACCGCTGGTTAAATGACCTTGAGTTAAATTTCTTTGTTGAAAAATGATCAAAAACAAACTACTATATACTCGTTAACAATCCACGATAAGTTAATGAGCTGTTTCTGCTCACAAAATCTAAAAGTAACATGGACTGTGGGGCGCAACGGTCCCTGGCAACATAACAACAATAAGGCAGAAAACATAATTACAAAGCTTTAATAAGCTTAAAGCAAATTTGCTCAAGGATTTTTGCATTGTTTTCTTGTCTGGTCCTCTTCATTCAAATTCTCAACATTAGTCAAATGCACCAGTTTGTAGAAAACTGATACGAGCAGAACAAGAGAACCTGTGTAAAAAACAATAACAACAACAAAAAACAAAACAAACAACAAAAAGCCTTATTTGGAATATTGCACAAGGTAGAATTGAATCCCCAAAAGATATTTCCATCTGCATTTAGATTGGACGGCTTTCACAAGCTGAACCCCCTGAGAGCATCTCTCTGTGCTGAAGAACGCCTCCGCTGCCTTCCCCCCAAATCAGATGTAATCACAGAATCACAGCTACCAGGGAAAAGCATGAGAGCCTGAAGGAGACAGAGAGCAGGAACGAAAGCGTGATGGAGAGTAAAAGAGAGGAAAATCCAGAGATGAAGATGGAGGAAAGGAAGGAGTATAAGAAACTGAATGGAGGAAATTAAGAGACTTTGGATGACAAGTGCAGCCTGTAGCATGGTGGTGACAGATGGGACAAAAGAAAACAGCCTATAAAGAGGAAGATGGAGCTGGAAGTGACATGAAAGGACACTCTCTATCAATAACAGATGCCGTCTCTTATTCCTGTCAGCCCTCTTGGAGAGTTCAGTGAGCTGTCCAGTGAGGTGCACTGCAAGAGGGCTTTCAAGGCCAATATCAGTGCTTCTTAAACTGAACTGATGGTGCAGACTAACTGAATTTGATCATTTCATGCTAAATTATGTTGCTCACAAACAAAATAAGAACACACTAACACCACAGCAACAAATTAAATACTGATATGTATTTCAAATGCTGACCATAAATGTTCACTTTTGACTTTGGAATCCATCATTTGATAAAAATCTGAACTAAAGGTCTTCTTACAAGCTTTTCCTAGAGCTTTTAACTTCATCTCACAGTCTTCCTTAGCAGTTTGCTCAGTTGCCAAGTTGTTGAAAGCAGGTAAAACAAGTATTTCATTCTCACGTGAAGTAAACAATAGTGTTCCACATGTTATTTGGTTCAAAGCTCTAGAAAAAGCCAAGTCGACCTTTAGTTTAGAGTACACCCCGTTTCCAGTCTTTATGTTAAGCTAAGCTAACTAGTAGTCATTTCATATTCATCGTACTTTCTGCGAGCAACCAATCGCATGTATAAATGTTGGCATTGTACATTTCTGCAAACCACAGAAATGTTTAATTTGTACATTTTTGTACAAGTGAATATGTTAAAACTTCACTTCACATTAATTTTATGTTGCGACAGTGCTGTGGTTAATGTGTGGTTAGGTTTAAGCACGATAATATTTTGACTTAAAAAAAAAAACACCAGGTTTTTTTGGCTACAAACACGGCAGCAGTGGCGTAAGGTAGTTAGGATGGGTCCCAGTGCATGCTATTATGATGGGCCCTAGTGCGCCCTAGTTACTACTTATGAAGCACACACACACACACACACACACATACATATACAAGTATATCATGTGTTTTTTTTCTTTTGTAGCAAAATCAGAGAAATGATGGTGATGGGTTTGCCCAAGCACAACCGCCCTGCCTGACATGTCCCAAACTGTTGTTAAAATAAATGGTTTTGGTGCTAATAAAAATCGGTGGCCATGTCCTGAACTGTTGTTAAAAAAGCCACTCTTGTTGCTTCAAACACAGCAGGACATGTCCCAGGCTGTCATTAAAAAACCCGATTTGTGATTTATATCCCTAACTGTTGTTAAAAAACACCCGCTTTTACTGGTCTCATACAACGGTCTGCTGCTGTCTGTTGCTTGGCAGCCATCTCACTTAGGGTGTCACATCATCCACCATCCCCCACTCCTCCTGGTCAGAAACTCACTTCATATATGTAATCTGAACTATATCATACGTATGAAATGTAATGTAACACATCGATGGTTTGCAGATATGTACAATGCCAGCATTTTATTTTGGCAACTGGGCTGCTGCAAGAATGTGAAACAACACCTTCAAGAAGAAATACGTACATCGTCAGGCTGATAATACGATCCCGTTTCAGAGGTTCCTCCAACTTCAAGAGATGCAACCTTACACAACTGGTGTGTTGTATCTCTTGCAGTATTTTGTGTCCCACAATCCACTATGCAACATTTTAAGGTTTACTGAAATCATTCAGGTGATTTATATCAACTTATAAAGTCATGAAATACACAGTCGAGATATCATCATTAACAGTAATGTCAAGGTCAAAAAAAGGTTTATATCCAAAACAAACAGCTTCAAATTCCACTTGTTCTTTAGCAGGCTGAACATGTTGTGCACCAGAGATGGATAAACAGTATCTACCATTAACCTGACACTGTACTGTCAACTGTCAACTTTGTAAGGATAAACCTACAAATTACTGACTCAAATATAGATGCTTTAACAGCTTTTACAACAACTTAAAACATAGACTTGCTGTCCAGTACTTGCAGGTTCCAATCTTAAATTGTATTTTAGTAGTATAAGTAGATCCATTTGTTTACTACTGTATGCTGGATTGTGCAACAAACACAGACAAAGACATGATTGAACGTTGAGTAATAACTTCCTGCTGTCAGAGCGTAATGACTTGTAAGGTAATGTTTTAATTTTGCAAATGACTGATGCAGTTTCTCCTTTTAATGAAAATCCAGGCTGACCAGCTACCGTCATGCATGCCAATTGCAAGAAAAGTAATTAAGGAGAGAAACTTATCTTTACTACAGGCAGTCAGCAGGCTGCATGTGGGGCCTCAAACCTGCGATACTATCCACCAGAGACCTGCAGCTCTGAGATGTTTTGTCTTTTTGTTCCATAATTGTGAATTTTATGCATAGTTGTAATGGAACAGATGGTCGACTAAACTTGCATAAATGGGTTTGGAGGTGTTCCAGCTCAGTCCCACCGAGCATGTCTGCAAACATCCTCAGCATGTCAGCTCTCACTTAACAACATTCAAATTAGTACAGACCTGTCTTGTGTATTCATGTCTATAGAAAAATGTATTTAGAAACTGTTTTTTTCCCTTTATCCTGGTCCAGCTGCTCCTACCTTCTTTCTTTTTCCTGAGCCTCCTTATGTGCTGGTATTATTTCTTGCTATTTTTTCTTTAGATCAGAAGCTGCTGGTTAATTTCCACAGCACCTGGAGATGCAGCAGAAACAAAGAGTGGAGGCACTGTAGGAGACAGACAACTTACCCGAGCCTAAATAGAGCAGCAGCATCAGAGCAAAGAGGATCTGTCGCCCAGCTGCAGACAGAGTGAGCGCCATCCTGGGCCTGCAGAGAGAGAGGAGGGAGAGAAACCAGAAGAGGATGAAACTCATAATAAAGTTTTATATACATGAATAAAACAAATACCAGTACTTTACACACAGTGCCCCAGACACTTCTCGACAATACAGTTCATGTTTTTTATGTTCTGTAACTATTTTTATCTTTCAGTTTAGTTGTAGCTATTTGATCTTCTCAAACGTGCACTATTATCACAATAAACATTTATTCATCCATAGTCGTACAATAAGATGATAAATTCTGAATGTATCCCCATCAAGTGTTGTCACCCTAATTGTTAACGTGCTTTGACCTTGAAGACAAAATCAAACATTGTGTTTGTTTGTGTGCCGGAATTGACCTGCAGGCTGTTCTCATGCACTGTTCGTATGTATACTTGCAAAAGGTAATGCAGGAGAATTCATATATATAACATTTAATCATGAGCCAGTAATTTATACAGTACATAATCCACGTAATCAGGAAGGCTGTGATCATGTGAACAGGGCACTGATGGAAGTAAAGAAGGTAGTATAAAGAGCAAAGGCTGGGGTGGTGGATGGTCAAACAAACACAGGACTTTCCCCAAGGAGACCGATGCTCGTGTCCAGTGTGAAACCAAGTGAACTTTGACTTATTTTAAGGTACATCGTCACCATATATGTCGCTCTTTACCTAAACCAAACCAACGTAACTTTATGTTAAATACGTAACTTTATGTAAAATGCGATGCCATTTCTGGGGCACTAATAAGTTAAATATCATACAAACCGCTGTATGTGCACTATCATAACATAGCATACAAATTGTAGTTTAAGGATATGTTATGTCCTGAATTTGATGTAACTAATATTGTCTGTAAATATTTAAATAATTTCTGCCCTTTAAAGGTACAATTTCATTTCATTCACCTTGCATGTTAGTTTGCTGCCATTGGTGTGTGAGTCAACGTTATCTCACAGAAATACGTGAAATGACCACGATCTCTTAACACAACCTTATGTGGTGGTGGCATGTAACATGTTAAATGTATGTGGTGATGGCACAATGGGTTTAGGCAAAAAAAAACTTGGCTGGGGTTAGAAACATATTGTGTTTTCGGTTAAAACAAGCTACGTTTGTTAGATATGGAATGTTAAGTATGACATAAAGTGGTGTAAGTATATCATGTACAATGTTGCAATGTTACTACGTTTGTAAATGACATACATATGTAAAGTTAAAAGAAGTCAGTGTTAACACCCACATGGGACACGAACAGCAATCTCCTGGGTAAAAGTCCTGTTCTTGTTTGACCCATCCACCACTAGGCAGATTTTCTTGCTCTTTATATTACTTATTTGGTTATAACAGTAACCACCACCTATTGCATGACATTGAACCAGGGAATATGTATGTCCACCACGACAAAGGATCCTAACTGACTTTATATTGGCATTGATTCCGTGATGCAGGCACATAATTTTAGTCCAGCACATATTGGGGCCATTTCACATATTTCTGGAAGACCAAAATTGTGAATGAGCAACACATTCTCATCCCAAATTGCCACATGCTGTATTGTTGTTTAGTCAGTGGCTTTTCATGTCTACATATTACCCCCTAGGTATCCTGCTGCATCTGCTGTTGACATTCCAGGATGCGTTACCAACACCGGGACATCAACAAAAGCACATGGTTAGGTTTAGAAAAAAACATCTTAGTTTGGCATTTAGGAAGCAAACTTCAGGCTCCCGGATATAAGCCCTGTTTTTGTTGGACCCATCAACCACCCCTCCTGCCCACCCTATAGGGACTTTCCAGCTCCCTTTATTACGTCATTATAGCCAGCATTTTAACCTGATGCCGTCGAATGGTGTATCATACCATCACAACAGGTGCTGTCCGGCGATGTATCTTAACAACACAAAAGGTTACGTCCAGCCACGTTACATACTGATGCCGCCTGGCCGTGTATCATTCTGCTGCGAAAGGTGGCTTTTTGCGGCAGGTGTCTGACTCCAAAATCACTGTCAAAGTGGCGGTATATAACGATTTCTGAATGAGAACAGGCTGGAATGAGAGGCAAATTGGAAAGCGCTTTAAGCAAAAGTATGATATAAATTAATTCAGTTTTCCTGCCAGGTGAAACCGTTTCAGTGGTTTTCGTGTTTCAACAGATGAAGGGCAGCTTGTTCCTGTGTGTGCTGGAAAAAAACTCTCCACAGCTGTCTGGTTTGCAAAAACCCTTTCAGAACTAATTAAACCAACTCAAATCCAAAGCCCCATTCTCTTCTAACTCTGTTGGTGATGTTCACTCACACACACGCCAACACATGTCAGTCATCTTGAAGAGCTGTCTACCATGAAAGCAGCTCTCACAAGCTGAGGCAGTCGGCATCTACAGGTGTTCACGCAGCAGTATGAAATCTCAACAACACAAAAACTAACGCTGACCTTCACAAGGTTTTTGAATAAGCAAATGACTCATACTTTGTTTTTCTCTCATTTATTGTGAGTTATTGCATTGTGGCCACACCTATAAAATAAAATACACCAAAATGGCCTTGAACATTGAATCCTTGAAAAGCCAGTCTCAGGCAAATGAGGTGATTTAGTAGCACAGCATGCACACAGTAGCCTATCACAGACAGGGATGGATAATGTATCATGTCCATTTTATTTATTGGTGTTATAATGTAATAAGAAATAAACAATATTGCATCTGTAAGGGCATTTAAAGGCCCAGACACAGTTCACTGGCTTGTATTCAAGCTCTGCTTTCCATTTAGCCGATGCCTTTGTCCCTGGCCGTTTACATTTTTCACCCTCTCTGCCACCTGAGCTGCTGATGCTGTTTACTAATACCAATATCGTCATCCTGGTCTCAAAACTGGCCATCAGACATTGTTAGGTCAGACCTGATGTTAAACCATACACAGAGTGACACATCTAATCAAGAGACATGATTGAATCTCATGACAACCACTCCAGACTAAAAGATTAGATTAACTTTTAGTACACTGCAGTGAAAAAGTGATTCTGGTGCATTCCTACTGCACAACATAGAGGAAATCCTACCACACATCAGAAATGAGCTGCTGACTTTGCCAGAGGATTTGGCTTGGGGCCCGAAGCTTCTCAGCTCAATGGAGAGACGCCTGAGAAGGAGCTTTATTGCCCCGCACTGGTCTGAAATGAAGACGAAGAGAAAAGTATGCTGTTTGAAGACAACATGCTTTGTTTTATAATGCTGGTTTTAGGGGCAACACAAATAACTCAAAATATTGGTTCTTTATACCTTCCTGACTACACAGGCATTACCAACAGGGGCTTACAACAGATCATTTGAAGGATTTAAAATAGTGTGAGCAGAAATTAGTCCAACCTGTTTGGATTTCAGTTACATAAAGTAAATAATTTATCCAGGAAAGCAAAAGACCTCTTTGCATTCACCAAGGTAACGGCAACTCATGGCCCCAGCATCCTTGATGCTTAGAAAGAAGATTATGCAACACCAGTTCAACCCTTTATAAATAACAGGAATAATGGTCGCTCTCTTCTCCGACCATGTGAAAGCTCAGTAAAACCTTCCACCGTATAAAACTGGAGTGTGTGAGGCAACGAGAAACATTCCTCTCAGATAAGTTAAGCACTCGGGCAAACTATACTGTCATTAAACAACAATTTGTTGAGTGATTTTCAGTGATAGGCAAAGAAGAAGTTGGTGTCTGGACTGTTGGAAAAAGGGGGTTCTGGTGCGGGTTGGACCCCGCTGTGCCACACACTTTGAGGCATGCCATCTCTGAAGGTGGGTTAGGACCTTGTGATGGGCTGTGACAGATTGGGGTCGAGCCGTTGGACTCTTTGCATGTTGAAGGCCTGAACCATTGGTTGAGCTAGCTGGGTGGGTGACAAGAGATTTCTAAAGGCTTGGAGAGGGTCATGACACCGAGAAGTTTGCCCAGTCTTGTAAGCGGAGAGTGTTAGAGAGTGTTGTTATGGAGGGCCTGGGACTGGCAGGGGCCCAGCAGCCACTATCCACAGCAACAGAATACAGAGTTCAGCCTATGGACATCTCTATGGATGCTATACAACATACAACGCTGTGTGCCTATAGACAGCCGCCTTTCAAAGTTTTACCAGAGGGGATTTACGACATACAGTGCACTAACCATCCAATCACACCAGCCGCATACTAACCAGCACCACCTTTTGTTAAGGAGGAGACATCAGATGTCGTGAACGCCTCCCTCTAAATCGCCCCTCTTCACTTTCACAGGCACAGCTGTGTCTTCAGGAGAAAAGAGCCAGAAGTCTCTAAAATGCTTCAGTGGACTTCAATGTGGATGTCCATCCGACACATTTTCACGATGTTGTCTGAATAGGACGCATTCTCAGCTCATTGTAAGAGCCGACGAGCGGAGTGACAGAGATCCAAAGAGAGCTAACAGACGACGCTGGCAGACCTACATCACAGCTCAGCACTGAGCTGTCAATCTGTTGAAGCAGGAGACCAACTGGCCTCATGTTCATCATGACGCAGGAGAGAAGACGGGCCCCTCGACCCAAATCTCCTTCAATTGGTGGGAAAAATGCTTAAAGAAAAAAACAACGTGAAAAGTATGGAACACATCATGTCAGCTGCTGCTGTGGTTCTAGGATAAATTGTGTTTGTGAGCACAGCACGACAGCTTTATGCTTACAATGCCTCCATCATGCTACACTGAATTGTGTGAGTGTGTTCACAGACTGCAAAGGTTTACTTAATCAGGCCAGGTTGGGTCCCATGTTGATTCATGACACACACACATGCCGCTGTAATGGTACAGCTACTATAAAGCTCTACATCAAACCCCAGCCAATTCACAAGGTAGGTCACTGAATCTCACCTTCTGCATTATGTGCACACAGCATGTACACAAACAAAACGGCTACATGTATTAAAACACACAAGCCAACACAAACACACACTGGCAGCTGGCATCTCATCTGTTGAAGTCAAGTAAACAAATCTCATGTAACGCGGGTAAGTAATGTTTTATACAATGAGGCCTGGATTGCAGACAGAAGTAGACTTCTCAGATCTAAGTGTAGATTTTGCTCCTGTTTTAAAAGCTAACTTTACAGCTAAATCCATGAGTTGTGTTCTCCAGCTGACTTCTTAATTTTTCCGTTTTTACTGTTTGCATGTGATGACTGCAGTATGCACACATTATAGTACACACAGACCCACAGGAACGCCGCTCAGCCTTGCTTCTAACTTGTGCCAGTGGCCATTCATGGCATTGTAGCAAAAACAAAGCATTTCCCCCATAGACCACCACTGTAAAAGAGATGTCTATAAAACTGTTAAAAGGGCACCTTAAATTGTCTGACTTGACTCTTTCTATCATGAATTTTTGATCCATTTCTATTTGTAAAACATTCCTCAAGCAAAGAAAAGCGAATTTAAAAATCTGTAACATCATCAGAATGTTAAGTTTATGGGCCAAGTGGGAACTCGTGGGCAGAGCCAGTGGAAGAAACACTGCTGCGCATATTTAGTGGGCCGCATACCCATTGTTTACATACGGCATGTGCCTTGTCTGTTGCCTGTATTTTTTCCAAAATCCAAAATATTTCCACACAGCTGATTTATTCCTGAGTAAATAACTTCATCCTCATCGTCTTTCTCTTGGCTGCTTGCCATCTGCCTGCCACTGGTTGACTGTGACGCAGACTTTCACAATAAAAGCGTATCCTAAAGATGATATAGATCGATGTTTTTACTTTGCAGTAATGATATTGGATCGCTGATCATTGAATCGATACATCAGTGCAGATCAATGGATCGTTACCCCCCTAGTATTCAGCATCCCCTACTAATACATCCATGCTGCAAAAGCAGTTGTTTGGCATGAAAATGCTACGTTCCTGGCAAAAAGTCAGCATCCTCATGAGCTGATAATCCATGTAGATAACAAATAAAGGAATGGCATTGTTCTTGCAGGGTAGAGCAGGTTAGCCCCAGTATTATACATAACTATAATGACCTCCTTGTGGTTGTATGCCTCCACAAACCAATCATGTGTCACCAACTGACACAAGGCCAAATGCCTCCCCATCTGTTCCTGAGATATGACGTTGAGTATGGTCAGAGAAGTGTTTTTGCAGAATATTATGATGTCACAGTGAAGTTGACCTTTGACCTTTTGGATATAAAATGTCATCATGTCATCTTTATATTTTATCAGACATTTGTGTGAAGTTTTGTCATATTTAGTGGAGGAATTCTTGAGTTATGGACAAATTTATTCTTGAGTCCAACAGGAATTTTGTGCCAAATTTGAGGAAAAACTCCCTCAGACCTTCCTGCAAAACCCCCCAAACCAAATTCTACAAAAGCAAGACAGAGCTGCTAACATTAGCCTAAATTCTGACAGTAAAGGCGTCAGTCATGAACATGACTTTTTGGAACATAACTTCCACCTAGGTCTGGGTATCTGTACTCAATACCTTTAAGGTATCTGCTGAAATAACTCCCTACCAAGTAGCATTGAAACATCTCCAGTCAAACAATACTTGCATTGCATCAGGGGTTTGATCCCACACCATCCTGACTCGGATCAGCAAACTTTCTGTTGCTGCCAGCTCTGGAGGCGTTCTCCAGAGATGCTCTCCTCCCGGGGAATCTGCCCGTGTAACACCAGCTGACATTGCATTAGCGCTAAAATCCAACACTGAGCCGATAAACAGTCCCAACAAACCCACAGCAACACAAAACAGCTCAACTCTGTTGTTAAAACCATTAAATAACCATTAAGTAACATTAGCTGTGTGATGCTAAAAGTAGGCCTGTCACTGTGTGTTTGCAGCCCAGCAGACTCTCATAACTGTCCCAGCGTGGAGCTAAGACTCCCACAGCAGCACCTTCAACCCATACAGTCTGTAGTGTGGTAAAGTCAGTCTCAGTGCATTGACAGAGTTGGTAAGTCAGCGTGCTGAGAGGCCACCAAAATGTTTTAAAGTATAGCTATACTACACGCCCCTCCATTCAAAATATGGGTGTTGCATGAAGCACTGTATTAGTATCAGTATCACTTTAAGGGTACTGGAGTTAGCTACTGACTATAATTGCAGTTAGCTTTGGAGGTTACGCTCTGTCACGGCAGACTACCACTCTACAAAGGAGTAAGTAAGCTTGCACTCTTGTGTTTTTGGTTTTGGAAAGGCTGAAACTCTCAAGATTTTGTTTATATGCAATATTTTCCTTTTTTACAATAAAAAAAAGAATAAAGAATATTGTTCTCTACCCACCAGAAAAGAGTCTGAGCTCTCTTTGCCCCATGGGAAAACGAATTTCCGATGGAGGAAAAATCCAAGAGTTTCTTTCGTATCTTTACAGGAAGTTCCAAAACCTTTCTTGGTCAACAGCATGATGACAAGAGGAAGCAACAGAATAAATGTCTAAAAATAAAACGTAATAAGAGGAGAGGCTGAGGACTTCAGATAAATCTGTATTATTAGACTACAGGACAGAAACAGAGCCAGTTTTACAGTAAGGAGTCAGACTGTCAGTCTTGTATCCCCCTCCAGGGGCCTGACAGGAGAAGGTGATTTCTCGCCATCGCTTTTTCTTTAATCATGTCTCACAAAACTATTACCTCCAGAGAGCAGCGGCATGAACCGCAGAATAACAGCTCCGGATGAGTGACAGACAAAGTGGTGAGCTGGGAGAGGAAGAAGATGAAGGAAGAGAAATGAAAGGAAGGTCATTTTATCACTGTTGTAATAATACTACACTACCATGATGAAAGCTCTTCAGAAGAGCTCCATAATTCTTCTTAATTTGCTGTTTGCAAAAATGCTGCAACTTGAATGGATTTGTGGCCGAAATTTGAACTTCTGTGCTCTTACGCAGACACGATTTTCTTTAATGTACTGTAAAGACAGAAGAAATTACAGTGGTGGTGTGTTGCAGTGGTGATTTGGTGCCATAAAAGAGACATTAAACCAGAGTGCATGATCATTAATTGCTGAAGAAATTAAAAACAGAAAAAGGAACGCTCTGAGAGGAAAGTGCTGAGATGAATCAGGTATTCACTTCCTGCTCCCTTCATGCATCGTGCACTCTCTCACACACACACACACGAACACACACACAGACACCGATTGTGTTCGGTGTGCCTGTGTGGTGACTAATCACACTCAAAGCAACTAATGACTCATGCAGCTCTGGCCTTGGCTTCCGATGGAGAGAGGACTCTGGAAAGCTGGTCCCTCCGATTCAAGATTACA
Source organism: Epinephelus lanceolatus (assembly GCF_041903045.1). NCBI lineage: Eukaryota > Metazoa > Chordata > Actinopteri > Perciformes > Serranidae > Epinephelus > Epinephelus lanceolatus. The sequence goes on along the minus strand of NC_135745.1, from coordinate 31,839,942 downwards.
CACTCCTTCCTCTCACACTGACACCATTGATCTCACTGGGCATGGAGACAGAGGTTATTTAAACCGGCTCGCTTAGGAGAGGCCAAGTTAAGATTTGGCTATATGTGTGTGCAGTAAAGCGCAGAGAGGAGGCAATTTAGATCCCTCTGAAGGATCCTCAACAGACAAGTCGAGTGAAAAAAGAGACTTGTAGTGACTCTAAGTAGGTAGTTACAACTTTTCTGTTCTTTGCGTTAATTATTCAGTGTTGAACAGCGGCCCAGGAGGAAATAAACTGATGTAATGTTTAATGCATGTATCACCAATTTGTGCATACCTGTGAGAGACTGACAGCTCTTATAACATCCATCTGTTACCGAGCTTCCTGTAGAGCTGTTATGCTGCTGCAGAGCGACACTCAACAGACCTGCAGCAGATGATCTCAGATATGTTCATTTTCTCCCTCCACCTTTTCATTCTCAGCCACACTCACATTCATTCTCTGGCACCGGGCTACGTCTGTTTTTGTTGTGTGTGCATGTGCAAAAAGTGTAGGATACTGTGTATGTTATCCAACTGTGAGTCGGACCAAAAAAATCAATTTGAATGCATTTGATTAACATATGAGGGAGCCACTCTATTTATAAGTGTGCATATAAATATGTGAGGATGGAGTATTGTAGCAGCTTTTAGAGGAAATAGAAACCAGGGAGAACCAGACAGCGACCTCGGTGGAATCAATGATCACTCTTTTCTGTAATGCATCAAAAAGGATCAAATCACACCCATATCAATTGATTTGTTACCAGTGAACCTTTTACTGGAACAGAGGTTTTTTTTTTCTTATTGTACTTAAAGGAAGACAGAGGAAAATCAAGCTGATTTGTTTGTGTGTAAAATTGTCAAGAATATGTCCTTGAGGTGATTCTATTCTGAAGATTCTACGTTGGGCCATTTTTTGTGGGGATAAATAAACTGATGAAAAGTAAATATTGATACAAAAAACAAACAAACTTGCTGGTACTAAATTAATAAACAGTGGGTCCATCTGCGTTCTTCTCCAGGTTTTTCAAATGGATACCACTCAGCTGTTAGCAAAAAGCAGTGACCCAGGTTAGAGCGACGATCACTGATAAATAATGACTGAACTGCTCAGTTTGGATTTTCTGAAGTGAGATTGTACAAGGTATTATGTCTAAATTATGTCTTAAATTTCCCCTGGACGCAGACTGGCCAATCATAACGTAGCATCAGGCCGGCTCAGACCAGGGTCCAACAACAACACACTGTGCTCCATTGACTCTAATGCAATCGTTTCAGATTTCCTTCATTTTCAGGCTGGTTTTGTGGATTTGGAGCTAAATGTTGTGCCTGGGGCATGTCGTGTATTAATGATACTCGCTACCTGGAGAGGTTGGAGAAAGATATACATTTCTTCCCTGTTCCAAAACCAAAATCAGACCCTGAAAAGTGTAGGGTTAGCTAGCTAGCTACTGAAGATATAGCCTACTGAATGTATACACATGCTGCTTTTGCTTTTTAATGATTATTACAGTGAGAAAAAGACCGACCCTGCTGTACAGGAATCAGTGAAGGGAAGCAGGGAAACTTAGCTGATGTTCAACCAGCTGTGTGACATCACAGTGTGTGCAGATGAACGTTGTTTGACGTCCCCCAAAGATCCCTGCACGTCCGACAGCAGAGGTCCAGGTGCTGGCAGCAGCATGGGGGTGAAGCCAAACACTGTTCATCTGCACACACTGCGATGCCACACAGCTGGTTCAATATCAGCAAAGTTTCCCTTTATATTAATTGTCTTGTGTGGCGATCAGCAGTGATGTGGTGGTTCACTTTTACACTGTGATCTGTAGCCTATAGTTGGGCTTTGGCTTCTAACTATCTTTGTCTTTTTAACCTGTTGTTGCTGCTGAGTCAGTTTGACATCCTGGATATATCCTTCAAACACAGACTGTAGACCCCTCTGTCTGCTTCTCTCTGGAATCACTCTTTCATTTTTCAAAATATGATAGTATTTCTTCAGGGAGTGCAGTTAGTTACAGTGTGGGCTCCATGCTTACTCCGACAGCTTGTCGGACAATCGCGAAGGGATGGGGTCAATTGCTCTCTTCAAAGCCACTCCTTTGACAAAAACAGTAATATTACAAGGCAGAATGAGGGAGTTGCTGGTCTGCTGCTGCCTCAACCAATTAGTTTGTGTTATTGTGTGACTTTTGGATCTGAACTAACATGGTGTCCACAGCAGTTCATTGCTTATCTTCCAGAGGTTAGAGAAATATAGCTAATTTGGAAGATTCTCAAAGAAGGCTTGGCTCAGTCATGGTTATCTGTATCAGCACGGTATTGTTAAAATGTGAACTCATTTCACCAAGTTTCAAATAAAAACCACAAATTAGCAGCACTATGCATGTTTTGTTTGCATAAATATTAAAATAATAACACAGCCAATAACGTGCGTCAACACATGAAAACCATGTAAAGAGTTAAAGTTAAAGATAGCCTGTCTTTAAAATGCTGGCTTGAGTGTCTGTGTCACTGTAGATGAGGACAGGCGACCATTAGCATCACTGGGTTTGCCTGCTGCACGCCCACTCTGTAAACAAGGGAATAGCAAAACAAACCCACGTTGCATGCTGCACCTGCGTCTGGGAGGCTGTTGTTAAATTTGGTTGATGCTTGACAGTATTTACTGGACAGTGATCAAATGCTGTTTTAATCATAAGTCAAATTTGAAATTAAGGCTCTTTATGATGAACCCTGTGACCGTTATGTAGATGTTTGTTTAAGTAAATAGCAATATTGACGGGGATAATGATTTTAGGGTCAAAGATCAAATATATGTAGGTAGGGACTGTTTAAGTAACCTCTACACCAGCTGTGTCTGGGAAGCACCAGAGGTCAAAGGTGAAGGTTCTGAGGTTAGCTCTCGGTAACAAAGTCAATAAAGGATCAGGTGCATGAGACGCAGCCATCATCTTGAGTATATTAGTAAATGGCTCCACACACTGGATCATAAAGGCTTCCATAACCAGGATACCAACCACATTTTCATCCACAGGGAAAGGTGGTCGGAAGTGAAATGAATCATAGACACAAACACGGACGTGGTGGAGGGACTTCATGCAAAGATTCCTCATCTTTAACGATGAGCTGTGGAATATCAACAAGGTGAGGAAAGATGAAAAACACAGAGCTCTGTCCTTCAGGTATTTATCTCCAGCGCCAGAAGCTATCTCCTCCTCCTCACATCAGCGTGTAACAATAACAAGAAAGAAGCGCTGAGTCTTTCAAACAGTGTGACATTAGGAAAAAATATATCAAAAAGTAACTGCGATGACTCTTAACTACCTCTTTGAAAGTGACTAATCATTCTAATCTCTGTTGCAGAGGCGGATAAAACTTTGGTGCTGCCTCAGAGACGTGCTGCAAAGCCAAACATTTGTCTTCCACCAGTCATTACCTTAGAGGAGAGCCTCTGGCCAAAGACAAAGAGAGGGACCTTTCTCTTTGTGTGGGTGAGCCGTTCAGCTGTGGTCTCATCTACGCTTGTAACGATTGGCCTGGTGGGCTGCTTAAGTCCCTCCCAGGCTAAAGACTAGAGTTGATTGATGGATTGGTTTGTCCAATCCCTTTTGGGTTTTGGCGGCTGGGGACTCACTTGGATTTCAATTTTCCAGGGAGAGAGGGAGACGTTATTCCATCCCGCAGCTCAAAACACAACTACTCACTGCTCTTTTTCTATTTCACAAATGTTTTTGGTCAGACTGTTGGACTCTGAGATTTGGGAGCTGTCCAGTGCTGAAAAGGTGGACAGTTTTAGCTCTAGTCGCTGTGAAGTCATTGTTAGTCTAAAGTCTATTCCCCTCCTGCCTGTAAACGCACCACAAAGTTCAAAGAGAGCATAAAATCCCCACTTTAGTTCACAGTCTGGTCGGATCTGCTGTTCCTGAATTACTGCTGCAACAAAGAAGTCTCATACATTTGCTGCATTGTACAACCCATTCTGAGCCAAACACAGTCAACACATTTTCAGGACAGCACAACCAACAAGCCTGTGGCTGACTCAGAGATGAAGCTTATTTTGATCGTCACTATGAACGAGCGCTGCTGCTGATTTGCATTTTTATAGCACTATTCTGTTAGCTATTAGCACTGTATTAGAGGGGAACAGACCCCACAATCACCCAAGTGACATATTAGAGTGGGCACTTACATACCATAGAGAATAATATCAAACCCTGACTGTGATTTACCTTTAGCTTCTACTGAAAATACACCCCCGGCAAGATTTGTGACAAAACAGCCCACTTAAAACCAGCAGGGATAAACTCCTTTATTTCTTTTTTTCTGAAAAATTACACTACTTTAGTGTTATTTTCATTACCAGTTATTCTGCAGATGATTTTCTCAGTCGAAGTCTATAAAATGTCAGAAAATTGTGAAAAATCTTGTTGGACCAACAGTCCAAAGCACAAAGCCATTCAATTTTCAGTGATTAAAAAAAGCAGCAAATCATCATATTTGCAGCTACCAGCAAATGTTTGCCTTTTTTGCTTGAAAAATAACTGAAATTATTGACATCAAAGCAGTTGCTGCTGCTCATTTGTCTGGTTTGGTGAATACAACGCAAGAAAATTGTGGAAAAACATTATCAAATTGCTGGATTTGTTCAAGCAAATCCAAAACATAATCAGTTTGCTATCAAAAAAGGGGTAGTTTTCGAGGGGAACACAGGGGACATGTACCCCTCAGTATTTGGAAAGTGTGTTTGTCCCCCCCCAATAAAAACATGACCGTAGCAAGGGCTTTTATTTTGACAAAATAACATTTTCTCCATAAATTGATGCATAAAAATTCACCAGAATGCGAGAAATAAAGTGTTTGACCCCCAGAATTTCCCGGGGTAGGACCTCAAACCCCCATTTTCATGTATCCCTCTGCCCCAGTGTTGAAATGAATCCTAAAAAATTATGAGAAACCTCATCACATTACTTAATTTGATGAAGCAAACCTCCCAAAACCATCTGTTTGCTATCAAATATAGGCATAGATTTCAGGTGGGACACAAGGGACATGTCCCCCTCAACATTTAGAACATGAATATTTGCCCCAGCCCTCCCCCACCCCCCCCCCCCCCCCCCAAAGAAAAACATGAGAGTAGCACAGGGCTTTTATTTTGGCGTTTCCACCAGAAATTGATGCTGAATGACTTCAAAAAGTCCCAGTTCTTTCTCTGTCGATCACCTTATCGATAAATCGTCTCATCATTCCACTTCTACAGTATTTCATCCACCTGAAAGCTTCATACATTACTCTTTTTTCCATCTTCCACCGAAGCAAAGTGACTCCTGGAATTGCAGACGTCTCAGAGCCCAGACATGATAAACAACACTGAGGCTGATTGAGTGCAAAGTGTGCAGCAACAGACAGCAAGGCAGCCGAACTGAGCTCGTCTATTTTAGTCAAACCTTTTATTTCCCCTCAACACCGCTCTCTGATCCCTCTGCTCGTGTGAGTGCAGTCATCTACATACACACAACTCTACTGTATGCGTGCCGGGGCTCATGGATGCCCTTTCAAACAGGCTACACACTTGCACACATCCGGACAGAATGAAAAATGCATGCTGTAAACTTTCAGCTGGGTCTCTTAGCCTCATTCCTCACTATTCTCCTCTTCTCTTCTCATCCCACAGGCACTACTTCTCCGTTATCTCTCGCACACATACATCTCCTCAGCTCGGGCTTGTCTATAGCGTGGCGTTTCCTGGTTAACCACATCCTGCTTTGTGGCACTGACACACAGCTGGTGGTGGACGCTCTAACAAGGCCAAAGAAGAAAAGACTTGGAGCCGGTGAATAGAAACAGAATGGGCTTTATTGGGCTGCAGGGGCTCTCATATTCTCAGACAATACAGCTCATTTGTCAAGGTGACCCAAACTGTTCTCCTCCTTCTCTGTGATTTGTACATGCCAGCGCTTGTTTACAGAGCAGGCAGTCATAAATACAAGACTTCCAGGGATCCATTCACCTGCTTGGCAGCAGGCAATCACTCATTTTTGCATTATTTGGTCGCCTTTGGTGCCATTTTCTTTTTTCAGGACCACAGCAGAGTTAGTTTACAAGGCAAAAAAGACTTTAGTGCAAAGATAAAACACTGTGTGATCACTGATAATCCAGTTTCTATACATAACACAATCTTTGATGTCACGCCTGGGTGTCAGCTCTGGAGGTGGACCAATATAAGATGTGAATTTGGCAGTTGTTCAACACATGTTGTTTGTTCACCAATGGACTCTGATTTACATAATACGTTTGGCAAACACCTGTTCAAGTGTTCAGATCTGCTTCCACAATTGCATCACTCAGCAGAAGGCATCCTCCCCCTTTGATTTCTTTAGGCAGGAAGATTTAAAAGATGTATACGTGCATGTAAACCAAAGTTCCTATGAAGACATCTCCTGAGAGGAAATCGTGTAAAGGGCACGCTAACAAGGTTACTTGGTGAGTTGATGATTTATGCATGCCTCTACATGGCTCGTAAATATAGACCAATATTAAAAGCTTTGACCTGTAAATAATTAAAGATATCCCAAACGGGTGCGATTTGTGTGCGTCTGTGATCGTGCCAGAGGAGAGGCGCTGATTGGTCCACAGGAAGTAGTTATTGCATATGCATAGAATTAATGCATGGATGGGCGATGTGAAGGGAACTCTACAATTTCCATAATTTTCAAGCTGTGTTTGTGAAAGTGCGTTTTTATATTCTATCCAAGCAATGAAACCACTTTAAATCCTCTTCCAGCAGCTGAGCGGTCTCAGGCGCCTCCTGCGACCCGGTGACTTGAGATATCACACACTGACCAAATGATTGATTTCATAAAGCGTGCATGCGAAGCAAATCATTCCCGTGCTTTTCACTCTTACCTTTTTTTTCCTGACAAAAACCAGACGTGTCTCAGTGGTGCAATCCTCAGGAATGTGAGCTTTGCGCCTCAGTGCAGGTGCTCTCCAAAGCCCCCACAGGGTGCAGAGACGGCAAAACGACGAAACAAGGGTGAAACAGCACTTTGCAGAGACAGAAGCGACCGGGGTGAGTGTGTGCACAAGCGCTCCACGTCTTGGACTTTTCACTCCCTCTCCAACGCTATCCTCTCCTCGCTGAGCAGCAGCACTATGCGCCGTTCATCCTCGCACATTGATAGATCGGAATGGATGCACACACACATTCACACACACACACACACAGCAAGGTGCTGCCTCCGTCCGTCCCCCTCCTCGCCAGCAGCAACGCTGAGGGAGAGAAGCAAGATCAGTTTGAACAAAGAGGCAAGCGGTGACAGGCAGACGGCTCCAGCGCCCCCATTCAAAGAGGGGGAAACAGAGGGTGGTGGTGTGGGTGGGAGAGGGAGGGTGGGGGGTGTCAGAGAGAGCGAGCGAGGGAGACAGAGAGAGAGAAGGGGGGTGCACTTTATATGTGACCATAATCCGATTCCTACATAAACCTCAAAGGTTGATCCGGTGTCTGTGAATTTAATTCAAATTTACCCATGAGCTTACAATGACAGTCTGACCATCAGCTAAACCCCCCATATCCTCATGTCACAGCCTCACATGAGGCAACACAACTTGTGTATTCATAGGTGTAGATTTTTTGGGGGGATGCAGGGGACACGTTCCCCTCAATATTTAGACAGTTGCCCCTCCCAATAAAACATGAAAGTAGCAGATGACTTTTATTTTAGCAAAATAAAAGATATTCCCACCATAAATTGATACAGACAAAGCATCAATTTGCTTAAAAATTTGCCAGAATGCAGGACCCAGCTGGCACCGGTACAAACACATCCACATACAGCAATTCAATGGTACGATATCCTATGAAAATGTACACACAACATTTTGAATGATATCTTACGAATTAACGCCCCACAAATGATGTTAAGTCCTTAACATAGAATTAAATAATTAACGTAAAGTTACAGAGGTCAGGTTTGGGTAAGTAAAGCTACTGTGGTTAGGTTTAGGTAAAGAAACGTGTTGAGAACGTACCTTAAAATGACTCAAAGTTCACACAGTTCCAAACATCAATCTCCTGGGGAAAGTCCTGTGTACCATGCAAACCTACCCCTTAACTGGGACCACTTCCTTCTTTATTCAAATTACTGGCTCATCATTACATGGGATATGTATGAATTTTGGTGCATTACTTTACATTGGAAAACGTCCGAACAGCCTGCAATATGTCGTCAAAAAAATGTTGGACTGTGTCTTACGGCATTAGAATTTCACGTTGAGTGGATGTTAACATTATGATCTTTAGCAGAGGTTGGGTTTTATTCTCCAAACCTTATGACTAAATTTTGTTACTCTACATCAAGTTGATGTTGGCATGATACCATAGATTGTATAAAATAATGTCCATAGCTACCGAGAAATCACCCATTGGTTTGTGGACTCCTGTTCTGAAGCCTCAAGCTCAGCACTTTGACCTTCACCATCTTGGTTTCTGGAGCCAGAAGTGACCATATGTGGACGAGAGGGTGGAGCTGTGGAGAAGTGAGGGGTGGGTCCGACACATAGACTGTTGTGACAGCCTGTTCCCCCTCCTTACTCATCAAATACTGCCACTTTGTCAGTGATCTTGCTGTCAGAAACTGACACAGAGAGGCATCTTTTGAGGCAGTATGATATACAGTGCGTCAATTTTAAATGCAATGGGCAGCAACCAAGGGAAGGGGAGACACATGGGTCAAACACACTCGGGACTTTCACCCAGGAACCCACTGTTTGGTTTACATGTGAATTTTAAGCCAAACCATTATGTTTTGCTTAACCTTACCACCTGCTTTTGTTGCATACACCTGAAACTATCCAAAAAACGAAGTGTTTCACCTACACTGTAAGTTTATTTTGAAAAAGCCTTTATGCATGTAACAAGCAGAAACTACATTTCCTGTAAAAATAGAGGTGTATTTTGAAAAGACACAATCCATGTAACAGAAACAGACACAGGAGGGGTATGTCCACTGACGAAGGGGCAGTATTTGACGAGCTGGGGTCCATGGGGATTGATTTGCTTCTGGAGCCAGCCTCAAGAGGCCATTTGTAGAACTGTAGGTTTGGGCACTTCTGCTTTGGCTTCATTTTTCAGCCCTTGAGGTTGCTGTTTGAGATGTCTGGAAGACGTTGGATTGGATGTTGGACGAAACATCATCTGCCATGTGTCATTGGCATTAGATGATGTGACACTGAATTATATACACCTGATGTCACAACCTAAATTCAACTAAATATCAATGAGTAACAACATTGGTAGCCAGCTCTGGAAATTAAGTATTTGATGCTCAGAATTTTCATGTGGAATACCCCAAAACTCCCCGTTTCAAATATGTCCCCTTCAATGATGAATAAAACCTACGCCCTTGTGTGTAACAATTACATATAACCTTCAGGCCTTCTGCATTATTGAGACAAAATTAAGATCATACTCTATCTACCCTATTAATATATGCAAGCAGGAATAATATTTGACTGATGCTGAGCAGAATTCATGGTGACAACTGCTGAGTGAAAACACAGCTGCCTCAGATGCATCTCACAGCCTGGCAACGGCCAACATCTCATCACTGCAGCGAGGTCAATACACACCAAACAGTCAGTCTTCATCAGCACATTATAAAGGAAAGCCTGTTTGTCGCTGGTGGCAGTTCTGACCGCGGGTTCAGCTCCTACACTGATTTCTCTCAATGATAAAGTGAGCAGGAGAGCAGCTGACTCCTTGTTATTCATCATACTGTAGATCTGCAGTCTGTTCCTCAAGATGGTTTTGAATTATGCATCTTCCCTTGTGTAATGGAGGCAGGAGTTGGTTTTTGGAATCTTAATAGAGCCACTAATCGTGATAATCACAATGACTTCTAAGTTAACATCTTTATTTGAGAAAAATGCCTCCATTTCACTCATTGAAATATTATGTTTATTTGGAGAATTGGGGACTTTCAGAGAGCCAACATTTGAATGAATAATTGTGAAGTGTTTCTTTCAAACGTTTTTTTTTTCAGACTCTAGATTTATCAGTGTAGACACAAGATCTCCAGTGATAAGAAATAAAGTCAGAGAGAGCTCTTCTGTGGCATCAGACGAGTGATGAAGCATTGGTTTTGAGGTTTTTTTGCAACATTAATTTTAACCTCTCTTTAAAGGATTTAAAACATTCAAAAAATGAACTAAGATTATCAACAGAATGTGAAGAAGTATCAGTTTTGATGTCATGTCAAGGATGTCTTTGTATTTTCTTGCAGAACTATCCACTGAAATCCTGTGTTGTAATGCCACTTGTACCTCGAGAGCCAATACTGAGTCATCGTAGCGTCCAGTCTGCCTCAGTCCAACATGTGAAAGGACAGAGAAGTAGAGTTGCCCCGAAGGTGTGTCCATTGGATGATTGGATGAATATATCAGCTATCAGCAACTGGCTGTGTAAATCATTGGTTGTTTTTTTTTTTTGGGGTGATTTTTGACATTTTATTTTGCACTGGGAGGCATGATGGTGCAGTGGTCAGCATTATCCCACAGTCCAAAGACATGCAGGTTAATTGGTGACTCTAAATTGTCTGTAAGTGTGAATGTGAGTGTGAATGGTTGTCTGTCTCTATGTGTCAGCCCTGTGATAGTCTGGCGACCTGTCCAGGGTGTACCCCGCCTTTCGCCTAATATCAGCTGGGATAGGCTCCAGCCCCCCCGTTACCCCTAACAGGATAAGTGGTTACGGAAAATGAATAATTTTCTGCCTTCAAAGAACGAGCGAGAGCTGCTGCCGCTGTGGGCAGTGAGAGACTGCAGTGGAGAAACAGCATATAGAAATAGAATATTGTCTCATCTAACTCAATGAATGAAGGTTTTACTTCAACCAACCAGAGCTGTGGATTGTTGGAACAGTGGAAACACAGTTTTGGTGAGTATTATTTGTTTTTGTGAGTTTGAATAAACAATCCTTTTTGACTGCCAACTCATGAAATACCGACGCTTAGTCAGTGGCCCTTGGCATTAGATACAAACACATCAAGGCACCCTTTGGTGGCAGTATGAGATGCACTGCACAGTGGCATTTTTTGATTCTCTGAGCACCTACTGTAGTAGGAGTGAAGAAGTCCACATCGAGTGGGAGGGAGAGGAGGCGGATGTGTCAAACAAACTCCGGACTTTCACCTGCTAGTTGCGTCTGCATATGAAACCAAAAGTCAACCAGTTAATATCAATGTAGTGTGCTAGTATGCTAAGCATACTGAGGTAGTGATGTATGTCACCTGATGTTACATTACGTTAGTAACAAACGTATTTCAATCAGACAACTCACGTTTAAATGTTTATTTAAACAGCAGTATATAGTTTACAGCGTTTGGCATCTAGACTCCGGCATCATCGCTCACTGCACATACTGTATGTTTACATGAGATATTCGGGAGTATTGGGGAGTGATGATTAAATATTTACCCCCGTTAGCTGGAGTCTGCAGGTGGATGCTGGGGTAGAGGTGGGGCTGAAAAAGCGAGCAGCAGGACTGTTGCAGGGCAGCAGCAGCAGCAGCATAGACAAGGTAAAGATAGAGTAGGGAAAATTTTGCAGCCTAAATAGACTGCCATATTGGGAGGGTGTGTTTTGTAGATGACATATGGGGAGTGACGTATGACGTGTGTGTATGAATCAGTGCAGCTCAGGCTGACTGCCTGAACTAGCTTGCAGTTTTCCTCCATTTATTTTAAGCCAAACCACGAGGGTTTTCTTTAAACCTAACCCCATGCACTTGTTGCCTTAAGCTAAGGAGGTAAACCTAAAAATGAAGCTGTTTTCTGTTTATTCTAAATTCATTTGGAAAAGATTTAATGAGTGGAAACTGTAAATGTGAAAATGGAAGTTTATTTTTAAAGCCACAATGCATGTGACAAGTGTAAATTTGAATACCATCCTTAAGCATCTGAAACTGATGCAGGAGGGTACCCAGAACTTCATAATTTGACGTATAGGGCCACTGAGTATTTGATGAGTTGCGTGTGAGAACATGTTGGAATGAAATGTGTTTCACCCTGAGTTAACGAGACAATTAAGCGAGTCTTCATTCAGTGAAAGACAGAAACTTGAATTCTGAAGGTCTACAGTTGTATTTTTCTGTTTAATAAGGAAAATATGTGTAATAATATTTCTTCCTTTACATTTTGTGAGTTTGTTTTGTTCATTTATAAGACTGAAAAAGCTGCGAGAGCTTGCACTAGTCAACTTGGATGTTAAAAGCTGCCCCCACCATTAGTTTGGAGCATGTAGTCAGGCATTACATATTGCACCTTTAACCCAACTGACCTGCCTGTGGGTCAGTCATGAGAAACTCACACTGTACAGTGAACTTTGTTAAACTGTATTTCATATTCTAGTGGAGATCTAGTTTCCAAAGGTACCAGGCTGAATTTTGAGGAATGTGTGTAAAGAAAAAAAAAAGACATTTAGAATACTTCCATATGATGGTTCAGCAATAAATACTGGGGTGTTTTGTTCAGGTAGAGCTCCCAGGGGCCTTTGCAGTAAAACTTTCTCAGTTTAGCTCTTCTGCATCTCCTTACAGTCCTCTTCCTGTTGTGTTCAGAGGGAAACAGAGACACAGTCAGAGCCGGATGAATCCCCCACTGCCCTGTTTGTCTCTGTTTTCCCCATCACTCTCTCACAGCGGCAATGAGGGCCTGTAACTGTGTCCGCTTGTAAAACAAACACACTGACTGGATCAGCAGCATCAGTGGTAGGCCTTAACCGATGTTAGTATTTCTGATCCCGAAGTGTCTGCAACTGCAATTTGCATACATTTTCTCCTTCCGTCCCACAAAAGTCTGACAAAATACACCATTGTTTCTTGGGTGCCAAGAAAAGCAAAGCCAAGAGCTGACGGTTGCGATGGGATTAGAGGCAAACCCAAATGCAACTATGTTTACACACTAAATACGATTAAATATGACTAAAATATGTTCTCTAAGACATCAAACAGCTTTGTTTAATCTGAATTTATGCATTTGAAATGGAGATTTTTTGGAAGAATTTTTTTGTTGTATTTGCAACAAAGTATAAACACCAAGAGTGCATGATTAGGTATTTAGACGGTTGAATGAACTAACATTTGCTTAGAAGATGTTCAGCTGGCTGGCTCGTACTTTGTTGTCACAAATAGTGTGTCTCGTCGAGTCGCTCAGCACTGCAGCCACCATCCTGTAGATTTATGTGCTGACAGCAAGAAAAAGCTTTTGTGTTAAGGTGCACTTATCCATATTTGCACCTCATTGTCAATTCTGCAGCCCTGAACAGAGAAAGAGACAATGTCCATCAATCTCTGTAATATTTATGTCAGAAGGCCACAAACTGTAAGTCTACACCGTTCAATAACAGTAATGGACTGGATCGATATGTGTTATTGGAAACTCTCATACCTCTGTGGACTGGAAACAGATCAGTGCCACTGTGGAAAGACAATCTGCCCTCTGCTTCAATTCCAGGGGATCAATTTCCGGATGATATATAACAAGTCTTTCCCCGTGCAGTCGACCTTGTTTATCCGCACCCTTTCCAGTCAGCTCGGTGTTAGAACTACGAGTACCAGAAAACAAACTGTATAAATTTGTGTCATATATATGCTGGTGTCTTCACTTTGTCTGAAGTGTCTCCACTTTCTGAGTTTATAAAAGAAACAGTGCATCACATTTCAAACCTGTGTGGAGTGTTTCAGCACAGTCTCAATGCCTTTAGATGTCTCTAAACATTCAGGAAACACTGTCAGCACTTTTTTAAAGCTTCACATGACTGTTTTATCCCCTAACATCCAATTTTACCATCATTTCCCATAAAGATGCTCTAATTAATTTATTTTGCTCTTTGCATTAAATATGGAACTATTTAATATCGTACACCTTACCTGCAGGTAATTAAAGTTATGATTAAGTTTGGCGGAGTGATATATAAGAGGTGAGATGCCACTATAGTTGTCCTACCTTCTTTTTCAGACATTAAAGTGGATCAAGTTACCCAGAGAAGCTGTCCCGTGCTCTTACTTCACCCACAGCCCTTTAATAGTTAATGGAAAGACACACTTTCTTCCTTGCTTTATTCCTCCCTAGGCTGTTGCCACTCTCTACCCGTGTCTTGCATTTGGCACCGCGGCTACCTGAGTTATGAAATGATACTGTGCAGCTATTAAACTGCACTCTGCTGTAAGCATTATCATTGCTGTTGTGCATTTCTGGATAGGCTAATGTTACCTTCTCTTCGTCTTGAAAGATTCCAAGGTGCATATTGCTTCCATATATTTTCACTTCTTCTTCTCACTGACTCCCTGTTCACTTCTGCCTTGTTCCTCTCTCATGTTGCAGATGTATGCGTCCTGCAAGTTATGCCAAATATTCTTTACTGTATGTTGGTCAAACAACTCTTTAAAGGCTTATGACAAATTATTATCGAACCTGCTCTGAACGTTTCAGAGTCAGATTGCAAAACGCACAATTGCATTTTTTATTTTTTCAGAAGAAAAATATAGACTTGTTGTGCAAAGGCCTTTACGCTGCAGTTCCGCTCAGCTCTACAGAGATTTTAGCATCTTTCATCTTATTGTTTTGGTTTTACAGTCTGCAGCTTTACTGTTACTGTTACTGCTTTACTGTTTCAGTTTCACAACTCACAGCAGCATCATTGCCAAATGTAGCAAGCAGCTGTTGATAAAACCAAGGCTGACAGACAAAGGTAGCTACTAGCTTAAAACCATTACAAGCTTCTGTTGGTACTTTTGGCTGCAAACCGTCATGTTTCCTTTATCAGTTTATACACGATAAGGCGTGCCTGAGATTGTCCATCACTGGAGTCGGGCCAAAAGCCTTGAGGTGGGTGACGCTGACATCTTGTCAACTGTAGCCAAATCCTGTCGACCCCCAAGCATGTGTTGCAAGACTCAACTTGCGTCTGTCTGTGCAGGAGACCAGAGAGATTTTTTAAAAATGTCTGTGTGTTCAGCTCTCAGTACTGTTGTAGATTCTAACTGAACCTCTGTGTTTTGGAGTTTAGTTTCTCTCTTGCGTTCCTGTTTGCACTACAGATATCTGCTTTATTTTACTGTCTCTCATTCGCTTTGTGGTGGAAAATGGCTAAACCCAACGTTTTCTTATTTTGCTGCCTCACAATAAAAGCTTGTACGTAACAAAATAACGGGAGGGGGTTTATTGTGAAGAATTTATAGGAAATTAAATGTGTTTAGCTAGTGGAACTTTTTTAACAGCTATTCTTCTATAAAAACAAGTCCACTAACAGCCTGCTGCAGGGGAGAAGAGTACATCTAGAAACAGCCGCAGTGGGATGTTAGAGAAAGTGCTGTCTTTGTGCAAACAGCTCACTTCCAACAGGTAAACTTTTCTTTTACTGCTGTGCTGTGATGGAAAAACACTAGGAGCAAAATAAAGAGGGACTTGAGTCATGTGTCAGCCCGCTGCTTTTAAACATCATCGACTCAAGACAAGTAGATTATCAATTAAAGATCCCTGCCATACTGGGCTGACGCGCAGAATCAAATCGAGTCGAGCTAAGCCAGCACATTTGTGGGAAAATGCCAATAGTGACGCATTTAGCAGCTTAACAGGCAGATATTTCCCTCAGGAGTTGGTGGTGACCAAAACAAAGCTAAAACGACAGTTAATATCAGACCAGTATTGACCACGTGCCTGAGAATATGAAATGAATGCTGATGTTGCTCCATGTCTCTGCTGGATGTGTACATTTTGCATAACTTTATAACATAATATTATGTAAGTGTTGTGTTAATAGCTTTTTGCTTCCCCCAAGTAGTCAACAAAATTAATTAATGCAGTTTTATGCAGCTTTAAGGTCAGAGAAATTATCTAAATTCACCCAGTCTGGCATTATCATATATACTTTGTAAGAGTTTGTCTTTGTCCAGCTCTGCATTAAAGCTGTATGATGTTTGAGATAAATGTTAGAAGTTTCAGCAGAGCATTTGCAAAATATTCTAAACTCTGAATATCAAACATTCACAGCAGGAAGTGACTAAATGAGCATGTTTATGCTCAACATTTAAAAGACTAAATTCTGAATTACACAGTTTTACAACATGTACATACTGCACATGCTCTGCTCATAGTCACTAATTCATGCACCAACACACACACACACACACACACACACACACACACACATGCACACACATGCAAGGCGGCTTGGCTCAGCCTTTATGTGAGCTGTGACTTTTAGAAATGTCAGGCGCCTCGCCAAAGAGACAAACAATGTCAATCACTCTCCAGCAAGGGAGCAGCCATCCACGCACAATGGAGAGCACACAATACACAAGGGAGGCAGGATGAGGATGATGACACAAAAATGACTTCTGGAAAGCTATTACAGCATCTTAACGGGTGCAAAATAACACAGCCAAGTAACACACGCTGCCCTCGGTGGGAAACAGGGAGCGTAATGAGGCTTTCAGTAGCGTCGTGATTTTCCTCACACTGATAGAGATGTGTGGTGTGTTTAGGCTCCCGTGTTTGCTTATAATTTGCTGGGCAGACTTCTTGTTCATGGGTTTGCTTTTATGGTGATGCTGTTAATGGGAGGAGATCAAACAGGCCAGTAACCAAGCCACATAAAAAGAGAGGAAACAGGATATGTCCCAGTAGAGAGAAGTCTAAACTAAACTGGGTTTTTATAAACTCAGCAGTTGCTCAGACTTGGTTGAACCACCATGCTGCGTTTAAGTGTTTGTGAGCCAAGAGGCCCCATCTGGGCGGCAGCAGAGCAGTCATGGAGGAAGTTGGGGAGACGTGGGGGCACCGATGATAACCACATGGTAGACTTTCATACGGCTTAACCACAAGCCGACTAGTTAATGTTTGCTTTGGCTTATATATAGATTCGTAGGACCATGTAGATCGCCATTACATACGACATAATTTTCATATATATACATATTCAGTTACTTTTGGTGGTTACATAGTAGAAGTAGTGAGATTTTCCTTTCAAGGTTTGAAGCCTGTTCTGTGTTAGTGGAAAGGCTTTTATTTCACTGAATAAGTGGAAATTTTACTGTGAGCGTTCATTACTGCTGTCAGCAGGCTGTTCTCATTCACTGTTTGTACTTATACCTACAATACGAAAAGTAATGCAATATAATTTGTATATAATCCATGTAATCTGGAGCCAGGAGGCTGCAATCATGTGACCTACGCATTGCAGGCTGTTCTCCCTCATATGACAGGAGCAAAGGAGAAAATCAGGTGACTTACTGTAGTGGTTCCCAACTGGTCCAGCCACAGGGTCCAGATTTCTCCTCAGTCATTTATACACCGTCCACACAGTTTAAAATATTTAGTGCCATGCTTGTGTTTGGCCATGTCGTTGAGCTAGTTTGCTGTCTCTTTTAAGAAGCTGTCTGTTATTCACTCACGCTACAGAAGGAAACAGCACTTCAAAATAAAAGGTTTGTGCTGAAGGGGAGTTGGTGGCTTAGTGGTAGAGCAGGCACCCCATGTACAAGGCTGTTGCCACAGCGGCCCGGGTTCAAGTCCAGCCTGTGGCCCTTTGCTGCATGTCATCCCCTCTCTCTCTCCCCCTTTCACACTTAACTGTCCTGTCCATTAAAGGCAAAAAATGCCCCCCCAAAAATATCTTTAAAAAAAAAAAAAAAGGTCTGTGCTGAAAGTGAAGTGTGTTTTTTATGAACTTGACACGTTCATGAGTAAGTTGAGGTCCATTCAGAATGGACCTGTGACCCACTTTTGACCACGACAATCCAGTTGGGAACCACTGACTTAGTGTAAAGAGCATCAAAACCCTGATGGTCAGGCTGGTTGATGGGTCAAACAAATACAGGACTTTGACCCACTCACTGCTGTATGTATGTCAAGTCTCCTCATCTTTGTTAAAGGGATAGTTCAGATTTTCTGACGTGGGGCTGTATGAGGTACTTATCTATAGTCACTGTATTACCTACAGTAGGTGTTGGTCGGCACACCCCAGTTTGGAGAAGCAGGCAGGAGTACTGACATGGAAGCTAAGCAATGTACTGCTGTGGACATGCAAATTCTTAGTGCTGCTGTAAAACTGTGCCTACTTAGGGCGACAAAAAAGTTTATCTTGGGTTCATCGGTACAATAGACAACCAAGAAAGGACGGCAGAGGAGATACACACCAATACAACTGGGCTGGACAGCCACAAAAAAGGTTCACATGCTGAGATCAATGAAAAACAAAAAAGCCAATTTATTTAGAAAAATTAAGTCATTGTAGTATTCTGTGTCTCGATCTGCTATCATTTACTTACATTTAGTCAGGCTGCACTATCCCAATGAGTTCCACATCACAACAACTGAAACATCTCCATGACAACTGAACAAACACCATGTGCTGATAAGATAAGTGTTTAAAAGCTCTGAAAATGACAAGTCGACCATGACTAGTGGCAAGTTCCAGAGCTATCCAGAGCTAATATTTGATTCGTCCATTCTGGGCTACTGTAGAAACATGGCGATGCAACATGGTGGATTCCATGAAAGAGGACCTGCTCTGGTAAATATAAATGGCTCATTCTAAGGTAACGAGAACACAACGATTCTTTTTTACAGCTGATTATACACTAAAGAAAACAAACTTTATATATTATATTTCCTTTCTGCCAGTAGAAACCTTTTAATCCTACACACTGGACCTTTAAGATTGTTTTGGCAGTTGTTGTTTTTTAACTGTAGAGATTCTTACATTAAGATTTGATGGATCATGTCACTGAGCCTGAGGCCTAAATGTAGCTTTCTAAGCTGACGCGCTAGAGAATAAAAATATAAGTCAGGAATCAAAGAGAAAGGCGGCCTTGGCAGCGTAGAAGAGATGAGAAATGAAGGAAAAGAAGATCATAGACAGTAGTGGAGGGACTATTAGCAAACAAGAGAACAGAGAGTTTGGAGGAGGAGAGAACAAAAGAAGCTACAAACTCCCAAATCAAAATGTTTTCTACAGTGATAATACAAATGTTTGAGCTCCACGCTTCAGGGACAGAACGACTTTTTTTTGTTTTTTGGCGTAGGTTTTTTTTGTTATTATTTTCTGCTCTTTGAAGTGTATTGTTCAGTTTCAGAGTCGGTATGTTTGTGCGTGTGCAGCTGAGCTCGTCTTACCGTTTTGGCTGATGTGTGAGGGCTTTTAATTCAGACTGGATGACAGCTTTACCACCCCCAACCCCCCGACAACACACACACACACCCACATACAGACTCACATGCAGGCACACACACTAGGAAAAAAAAAACCTTTTACATGCACAATTAAGCGCTGATCTACCTTGGCAGTTAAAATTCAGGTCATGTGTGGAGGAGCAGCTGTGTGTTGATGCTTGTGCACATGTGTCTTTGTGTGTAATTATGTACATTCTCAGGCATGATTGGGGTGTGTAGCTATGACTGAAATTATGTATTTGTGTGTGCCTGTGTGTGTGTATGTGTGTGTGTGTGTGTTTCTAATGAGCTCTCCTGTGCAGCATCTGTGGTCCGTGTCGCACTCAGCCTTCGTCCTTCTCCTCCTCCTGCTTTCATCAGGTATCTGTGGCAGTCGTTCTCTTCACAGCAGCAGATAAAAACCACAGAGCTTTGAAAAGAAGAAGCTCCGCTGTCAAAGCTTTAGGCTATTACACTATCTTTTACACACACACACACACACACACACACACACACACACACACACACACACATACACTTAGACAGAGACAAATAAACACACACAGAGAAAAACACACACAGGTTTATTATATTCGTTAACATCGCCCCAGATAGGTGACATGATGAAAATATTCCAAGAGAAAAACATTATCATATATATTCTTACTCTGCTGTAACTCTTCCTTGTTCTACTTGGCTCTACTGGAACTCAGCTGGGCTCAGTTGTACTCTACTTTTCTCCACTTTACAGTAATAACTCTACTTTAAGTTCACTCCGTTCTGCTCTGCCTTGTTGGACTCTGTGTAGGCTGCTTTTAAGGCCACTTTTCTCTGCTCTCACAGACAGCCATAACACTACTCTAACCTTATATTCTTTATGCAGCTATTTCACAGATATTATAACATTGGTTCACTGATAAATACCTGAGATATGAGAGCACTGCAACATCGCAGTCCAACAAGCATGAGATGATCAGACATACTGATGACAAATCACCAAGTTAGCCAGATCTACTTTGGAGAGAAATTCCAACACAAACTGTCCATTATAATATTGCTGTTTGTATTAAAGGTCGACCAAAAGTGGGTTTTTAAAGGCAGATTTAATGACTATAGTTTGGAACAGGAAAAAGAGCATTTCAGAAATGAACAATCTTTGACTCTATTAGAAACTTGATAATTATTAAACTGAACATCGTAGTCAAAGTAATAAATACTAAAATAAATATATAAATGAAGATTTGAAACTATGTGAAGTGGTCTCTCTGTATCTGCCTAATTAAAGCTCTCATTAGTACAAGGATGAATGAGTCGGCTGGGTCTTGTAATTGTGCGTAGGTGTTTTAATATTTCTACATGTTACTGTGTATTTTATGTTTTTTTATTGTGCGGTTGTTAATTTGTAATTTTTTGTGTGCTGCTGTCTTGGCCAGGTCTCCCTTGTAAAAGAGAGACTTATCTGGTTAAATATGGGTTAAATCTGGAACTGAACATCAAACTAAGCGTGAAAAATGTAGGTGGGAGCAATTTTTATATTTGAGCTATTATTTTTCCTCCTAGTCTAGAGCCTCCATGCTTAACGGTGATCAGAGATGGGCATCAGGCCTACTTTTGTCACTTGTATTTTAAATATGTCTTTCAATTACTTTTGAGTATTTTGTAACTGGTACATGACCGGTCGGTGATGTATTTCTCAGCGTGACTGATGGAGGCTGTGCAGCCATTGGGGACGATAGAGTGCACCAGGAATGAGTCCTACAAACCGGGAAATGAGTTAGCATTTTACTCCTCGTGGTTCCCTCATCTCAAAGTGGACGGGTTGCCTGAAATAAGTGGTTAACATAACCATAATAGACTGTCATGAATTGTTTTACAACATAAAATACATCAGTAAATGCCCCACTCGTGAACTTTGAAGCTTCTGTGTGTCTTACAAAAAGGCGGTTGCTAACAAGTGGCTAAATGAGACTACAGAATGTCATCACACTGAGTTGCACCGAGGACAGCTTTATAGTCTTGCTATAATTTTGACGTTAGGTCATGTAACCATAGCATAGTTCATTTATAGCCTGACATTAGCTTTTTCTTCTGATGATTGAATTTAGGCTTCAGAAATCATGAAAATGGTGTTGATTTGTGAAGATGATCTTGAAAACAAAACAAGTATCATAAACGTTTGTTTGCCACAGATAAAATCCAATGGAAAAATCCTGTAGGCTTTTGATGAGGGAAACCAGTGTGATGCTAACTTCTGTGTCAGCCTACAGAAAAACGTCATCCCTGGAGCACTGTATTGGAGCAAAGTTCCAATAGTTATTGCTGCTGATTAATCAGCCAAACCGATAAATCAGCCGATAAATAAACTGAATCTCAAGCCCAGTCCAAGATGACCTTGATGACATCATCAGAGTTAAGCTGGGCATAGACGTTACGATTTAAGCCTTTTTACAATCATTGAGCGACATGACTCTATTGACAGTCGGACCAAATTTCAGCTTCGTCACTCATTGTTTGCCGTGCAGCGTTTAGAGGGGGAGTGAGGATCGATTATGACCCCATCAACTGCTCCCAACCGGCCATCGCACATTCTGATTAATATCTGGCAAGTCAGAAACTTCGGCCGACCATAATTAGTTTCTTGCACACTTTATACAGAGCCATAAATTGATTCCCCAAGGTCAGCATCTTGTTTTCCCTTACTGCACCTATGCGAAGTGGAAATTACGGAAGCCAGGGTGGTCGAGATGTGGCAACTGAATATGTGGTGCTTAAAGCCCAGACACACCAAACCAGCATTTACATGACATACATTATTGTGAAACTGCCACAGAAGTTTGGGAAAAAAAAGTCTTTCTACTTGACCTTAGAAATGTAAGTTAGTCTCTCCAGACCTATACACTCTGATAGCTACTTTATCCACATTCTCAATGATGGGGCGTCCATACTCTTTCAACATGGTGCAATAGCTCCCCTGGCTTGGAGAGTCTGTTTTGATGTGTGAATGAAGTCCTCTGGATATATTCCAACATCTCTGGCAAACATTTTATAACATCTTTACCGTTTTAGTTTCTATTTCAAACATACAGTGTGAGGACTCAGGTCGTGGCTTGATGATCGGACAGTACAGATTAAACACATAAATTGTGAGCTTTGGCTTTACATGGCAGATACTTTACTTGTACAGATGGATTTGGAATTAAAAACAGAAATTTCTAAAATTATACAGTGCATGTCCAGTTTTGCTAACTTTGGGCAGCTCCTTCAGAACCACAAAGATGTGATGTACATGTTTTCTGAATAGCACTTCTTGTGTGAAGTGAACTTCATGTGTAAAATGGGTTGAATGCCCCTTTAACTCCAGTCTGCTTTCAGTCTGCTCAGCTGTAACTCCCCTGTGCTCTACTCCATTCAGCTGTAACTCTCCTTTACTCTACTCATTATCACTCCTGTCTCCTGTAACTCAGCTGTATTTTATCTCAACTCCACACAGTGATGGAAACTGTAACAAAATGAAAGAATGAAACAAGTAGGTGAGCTCTTTATTTCTCCATCGCTGCAGGTAAGACTTGCCCTAGTTGGCCTGATAATAAAGTGTGTTTCAGTCTTATTGCCTCACTCCGCCCCCCTGACACTGAGGAGAATCTGACTAAATGATCACATAGATCTGCGCACTCACTCCTTAACCTACTTTACTCTGGTTTTAACCCTGTTTCATCACCCAGGTCTTCAATCTATGTTTTTTTTTTTGTTTTTTTTGTTCCAGCCTCATTCTGTTTGAAAGCAAGTTTCTAAAAAACATGCTCCACTTTCTCTCTGTGCCGACCAATGACGTCTCAGTATTTTCAAGGACTATATTTCATAACAGAGTAAACACCTCTCATGAAGCCTTTCATAACGCCCTTTCCCTGTCTGTTATCAGCCTTCTCTCCTCTGCTTCCTATTGAAATGGAAAACATGAAGCTCAGCTATTTCCAATTACTGCAAACACAGGATGCTTTGCACAGAAATGCATGCAATTCACTGTTCAGGTAAGGGGGTGTTAGCTTTAGCCCATGAGTGAAAAAGCAAATCAGATCAAATTATAATGATAAAGGCCAGAACAGATTGCTTCTAGAGGCTAAATTATCCTGCACAGCAGACCTATCGACATGGGGATTAATGCTGAAATAAATTGGATATAAAGGAAAATTTCACAGTATTTAGCACTGAGAAATAAGCCACTTTCTATAAAAATGTTGTGGGATAACAAAAAAAACCTTTAAAACCTGTTTTTGTTGTTGATGTTGATTAGATTTTTCTTTTTTTACCAAACCTGCAAATTAACTCTGAAAACTTAAATGAACTCCCTCTCTCAAGTTCTCTTTCGTCCTCTCTCCCTCTCTCTCACACACACACCCACGTTAAACGCCTCTAATGAAAATGCCCATCTGTTTGTTTTTCCTAATTACAACACATTTGGCTTGTCAGAACATTAACACAGCGTGAATCTAACATATTCTTTAAAGCACATAACTCCACTAGAAATATTGTGCGTCTTTTAGGCACACGTCTTTTAAAGCACCAATTGGAGCCATACAATCCCTCACCGACGCTAACTACATATTCAGGTTGATGTAACAGGATAACTGGGAGTATCCTTAAAGGAGTAGTTAAACATTTTTTAAAAATAATACTAATTTCCTGACTGTCCTCCCAGGGAGAATGACAGCATCAGTGGTTTCAGCAAGTGGCCAAAAATTACATTTGTAGGAGTTATAGAGCAGCAAGGTCCGTGTAGTGACGCACAGGGTGGCTGGACCAGAAAAAGAATTAGACAGTTGTTAACTGTTTCATGATCATAATCGTTTCAGACCTTGAACACATATTATTATTGTAGCCATGATGGCAGAGCACCTCTCACCTAAATGCAGTACTAGCCGTTTTAACCAACCCGGTCTTCGTGCTTAGGTGGTGATTTGCAGCATCAGACCAAAAAAGCCATCTTATAACATCGGCATGATACGCGGCCGGTCAGTGTTATAG
The DNA here is from genome assembly GCF_041903045.1 of Epinephelus lanceolatus. Taxonomy (NCBI): domain Eukaryota; kingdom Metazoa; phylum Chordata; class Actinopteri; order Perciformes; family Serranidae; genus Epinephelus; species Epinephelus lanceolatus. Next base: position 31,815,691 of record NC_135745.1, on the reverse strand, counting down.
TTTAACGGCATTTGGCGACATCAGGGGAAACACAGCTGGACAAAAGCCAACATTAAGGCGGCAAAGGTCTGACTAAGATGGGCAGGAGGTGTGGACTTTCACCTGGGAGAGTGGTGTTTGTGTCCTATAAGATTATAAAGCCAAATCCTATTCATTTTTCCTCAACCTAACCACGTTTTCATTGCCTAAACCCAATCATGTGCATTTGTTGTTGGAGGAAAGAAATTTGCATTGTTGTACTAATGTAGATTAGTTTATTCATAACTTGACATGGTGTCCCAGAACGTCAACAACCAATGCACCCAGGGTACGTTTCACGTCATATCTGGTCATGGAAAGTTCATGACCAAACGTCAATATATGACGAGGTCGGAGTGGGAATGTCTTGTTTTAACACAAACTAGAAGCTTTCCCTAAAGCTAATCAAACCCTTACTATAGCGCTGTCAGATCATAAAACTAACTGATTTTTCAACAGTGATTTGTAACAGTTTTGTAAGGCACAGACAGCAACAAGCCCTCCAACCCATACGACCACACATGTCGTTTGTTCCTACCCTCTAATATGACCCAGAGGAATTTTTCCCAAATCAGCACCCCTACAGGTTAGGTTACATTTAGGATCAGAATTATGGTTGGGTGTCATCACGTTATGTACTAAACATAAAGTTACATACATAGCATAATGTGTTGGCATGCTGTTACGTATTTATCTAACTTGAAATAACTCGACACTGAATTTTGGTTTCACAGAGGACAGCAGTCTCCTGGGTCAAAGTCCTGTCTTTTTTGACCCATCCATCCACCCCGACTTTCTCCCTACATGGATGTTGTCGCTCTTGTAAGTGCGTCACTTGACTTCCTTGTTTGCTCCTGTCATAATTACTGTAGATCACTACCTACCCTAAATTTAAATATGGGCTCTGATAAGCTGTTTGCAAACTTTACCCATGGTATTGTGGCCAACAACTGGCCTCGAAGCAACCTCCAAGTGGCTCAGCATACATAACTCTGATATACTATATATAAATATATAAACTACATATGGTCTCTGGAAATAGCTTCGGAGTGAGACATCTCACATCCCTCTCATCTCTGTTGAGCTACATATGCACCAATGTGTTAATTGGTATAGTGACACCACCAATCATATATTTTACCAACTGGGGGCAGGGGCATACTGGTACAGAGAAACAATGTGCTTATGGTATGATAGATTCTGTGCATTGATGGCTCTTTTTTATTCTCTTTCTGCACTTTGTGATGAGTCTGGTTTGGATATGTGACTGTCACTTTTATTATGAAAGTGAACATTCAAAATTTGTTATTAACAAAACTAAAAAAATCTACATTTTATGGTTTGAAAATCTCAATTGAAAAACTGAATAGTCTCGTTCCATGAGGCATGGATAAATGCTGAATCTCATTTAATTTGGAAGACTTGTTGGTTACATGAGCAGATTGATACCACACATGTTTGCACAGTAAACATGAGGCTACTGTGGGCAGCCGCTTAGCTTAGCTTAGCTTAACACAGTGACTGACAACAGGAGCAAACAGCTAGCCTGGTTCTGTCCAAAGGTTAACCAGTACCTCTAAAGCTAAATAATTATCTTAGACACCATGTCAAGTTCTGCCTGTTATATGCATTGTCTTCTTTCAAGATACACTAACGTTACGTCGGTACAACACCGCAAATTCATGTTTTTTTCCGTCAACAACAAACACATGGTTTGGTGTAGGCAACAAAAGAAAGTGGTTGGGTTTAGGAAAAAAGGATAAACAAGTAACATCACAGCAAGAAGTAAAATTCCCAAAATACAACTTCTTGCAACTTTATTGTTGAGGGTGAGCGGTCAGAGTATAAACAGCGCTGTTACTCAGATCCTCCGCCCTTCACACTCACACACCATTAATCCTAAAATTTGCCCTTCATGGCTCATTGTCATTCTGAGGGACCTGGTCGTCCTTCATTTGTCCACTAGAACATCTTTCTCCTCTGTCTCTGCTGTGTCGCTGCCGTCTGCCTGGCGAGGTGAGGGGGGACATGTTGTGTGAGGATTACACAGACAGGCCTGTAAATCCTTTAGCAGCAGAAATATTCATGCTTCACACAGCTGCAAATCACAGCACCATCACATCGCCCTTCACTGAGCACTCAGATACCCTACATTTTATTGATTTTTAGGTTTAAGGCTAACATATACACACACACACACACACACACACACACACACCTGGCCAGCTGGCTAACACTTCCATTGATGACTGGTCTTTAACCTCCTGGGTAAAAAAAGGTCAGTCTAATTGAAACCTCAGCAGCCTCAGGAGAGCTGAACTGTGACATTCACTGAGTCCTGATTTCAGGTCGCCTCCTTTTGCCCTCTGTCTCCTCTCTCCGCAGCACTGTGCCACTAATGGTCTCATCTCTGCAATGCAACCACTGTTTCTCACATCCACAGCTCCCTTTCTTGGTCTCCGCTGTCACTTCTGTGCTAATAAATGTTTCGAGGAACTTTCTTGAAGGACACAGAGTTGCCACTGCTTGTCCTCTGAGCTCCAGTAAATTACACCTCAGGGTCAGTTTGACTCAGCTGACAGAAAGTGATGAGCAAGGCTCCTCAAACTTTTGGAACACCTCTGACACTGAAGACGCCTCGATGTCACCGGGGCAGATTGAATTAAATGTGTGAAATAAATCATGAGAAATTTCCCATATGCTGTCCAGCTGTTAAAAGCTTCTTTTGGTGCTTGGTGTTTAAAAAAATACCTATTTCCTTCCTCACTTGACAAAGCAGAGGTGTTTTAATGTATTTGATCCCTCACATGGAGGGACAAGACAAGGGGACAAACTCAGGAGGAGGTTGGAGCAGCTCAGATTATGATGTTTTAGGGCCATCTAGTGGATACAATCGGTGTCACATGGTACTTGATAAAGCAAACAACCAAACCTTTCTGCATATGCTAAAACAGAAGTTTGAGCAATGAACAGAGATGATATTTCATTTCAGTTTGAAATATGTAGCTTATTTACGGTATCCAGTAAGAAGTGAGTATGCGTTTAATTGAGTTTTATTTATGGATTATCAGATACAGAAACCAAAACTCCAAAGGATAATATGTTAAAGGGGAACTACGCCCATTTTATGAATTCATACATGTCATTCCAGTGGACTAAGACCATTAAGATAGTACTAAACATGAACAACTCTATCCCAAATCTAAAAACAAGAGACCTAAAACTAAAATTTGCGATGTCATGGGTATAAAGTCTGGAGCTGCTCTATTGACAATGAACTGGAAAATATATTTTAGATACACTGAGGGCACCCAGGGAAATGTTCTGAGTATAGGGGAACATTTTCTGTTACAGAGCTAAGAACACTACAACAGCATAAAGCTCATTTGGGTATAAGAAAAGAAAACAAACATTCTGTGTCCACCAAATCAGGCTCCCATTTTAAGTCTATGGAGCAGCTCCAGACTTGATACTTAATGACATCACATGTTGGAGACTTACTTCTCTTGTTTCTGGCTTCGAGAGAGGGAAGTTCATGTTCACAAATATTGTTTTGTCTTCCCCAGACGATGGGAAATTGGAAAACAACACATTGAAATTCTTAATTTAGTTAGTGCTCCCATTTAAGGTGAAAACACTTCTTTCCAACACTGATCCGAAAAGTTAGAAGACAAAGAAAACATAACGAAGCTTACAACATTTAACTTAAAAACTAATCAAACACAAGCCTGAAATCCAAAAACACATCACCACAGTTTAAAGGTCCAGTGTGTAGGATTTAGTAGCATCTAGTGATGAAGTTGCAGAACTGAAACATCAACATGTTTGAAGCATGTAGTACTACAGTGGCCAACGTGAAAATGTGAATGGCCCCATCTAGAGCTAGTATTTGGTTTGTCCATTCTGGGCTACTGTAGAACAGCATGGTGATCTTCGTAGATAAATACCCGCACTGTATGTAGATTTAAACGGTTCATTCCAAGGTAACGAAAACAACAACTCTTATTTTCAGGGGATTATTAATGAATACAAACCTAGTTGTGAATATGTGAATATTATGTTTAATTTCTGCCAATAGATGCCCCTAAATCCTTCACACTGGACCTTTAAGAAAATAAAAAAGTAACTCTCACGTGATATTGCCTTTATTTGACAGGACAGTCTAATAAGTGTGAAGGGGGGATGATATGCAGCAAGGGGCCACACGCTGGAATTGAGCCTGTGGCTGTTGCAGCAAGGACATTGCCTTTGCATATAGGACATCTGCTCTACTCACTAAGCCACAGAGTGCCCCTAAAATAACAATGTCATTGCAAATTTTTAATTGTAAATCTGTTACCCTGTTCCATAAAAAAGTCTGACTTTTATATGCTCCTCTCAAATATAAAGACTTCTGGCTACATTATTCACTCGAGGCACTTCCCATTAACGCACACTGGCCCTGGTTTTATAGTTATGCTGCATATTGGCCACTGTTATCAGTGAGAGCACAAATATTGAGGAGCATTGATGAGATTGTACATATGATGCAGCTTCTGTTCTAATGTGAGCTGTACTGACAGCAGCCCTACCCTTCCAAAGTCATCACTGCCAATATGAGTTCGAGGCGATACCACTGTACCAAGCAGAACATACATAACCAAAATGACACTGAAAGTAGTTTGTTAAAAATATCAGACATAGATCAAACAGATAACAGTAAGTGGTGGAGACAGATTATAAAGGCTCTTACAAAGACAGTCATTGTAGATATATACAATGAGAGTTATGCAGTGCCCTGATTTGAATGGGGAACATTACTTTGCTCCGTTGCTGCAATTATCTCTTCTTGTTAGGCATCTGGGTCCTTTAAGGAACTCCAAGTGTTGTCTTCTTTGTTTGTACTGAAAACTTAGAAGCTCAATGATGTCTTGTATTTAATCGTTTATGTGTTTTTGTTGTTTTGCCCTGACATGTGATTTTATTATGTGTGGTTTCCTTTGCTGAACACAGTCTGTCATGTGACTCTACCTGTCCACACTAATCATGTGACTTCTTGCCAGCATGTATAAGAAACAGCCCAGAGGCAACCATTTTGTATTTGCCCTGATAAAGGCCTTAATGGCTGAAACACAAGTGTATTTTTAACTACTGAATAGCCATGAGATATTCCAGCCTCTTTAAATCTGAATCCTCTTGAGTGCTTCAGATTTCTTCGACAATTTGACACTGAAGTAACTTTTGCTCAAATACTGCACTGCATCAGAAATTTAAGGTGTTTTTATTTTACTTTTACTTACTAGTAATATTTATTTCTACTCCATTACATCTCAAATAAAATATTGTATTGTTCCATCCAAAACACACGATATATATATATAATATTATGCATATACTATATGTTATAGATTAAACTAAGAAACAGAAGTGGTCTAAATAGTCTCCACCTTGGCCAGCTGCAACAATATGCTGCTAATACGTTATATAAAAAATATAATAAAATAGTATAACACTTGCAGGGGGCATTTTCTGTATTATCAGTATTTTTGCTCATGAAACATTTTACCATAACTGTAACTAGTTAAGTGAATTACAGGTCTTTTACTTTTAAGTGAGTATTTTTACAGTGTGTTACTGTTACCATTGCCTAGGCTGGGTAAAGGATCTTAATACTTGATACACGATGGTGGACAATATTGTACATGAAAATACTAAGTTAAGTGGTTGAATTTAAATCCATCTTGAGTATCTACAGCAGCGATACTCAACTAACAGTTGTAGCCAAATTTGGCCCACAATACGGAGCCTGGAGGCCCAACAACCATTTTCTAATTTACACAGAAAATCAAATGATTCACACTGGAATTTATTTATTTATTCATTTATATTGTAATTTGAATGTAACTAAGTTGCCAAAGAGCATAAAAAGCATCAAAATAGAGCTGATATATATATATATATATATATTTTAAATGCCAGTGCACCCCCTGACAGGATTCAGGCAAAGCCCTAAAAGTCCTCAAATCCTAGAAACAACCCTGCATACACCTGACCTGTGCAGGACTGCTGCAACTGGATTTGCCTATTTATTTATGTAATCTAATAAAGATTATTAACGTTTGTTTATTATCTAGCCCGTAGACATTTTGCAAAAGTGGCTTCTGTTTAAATCAAGTTGAGTATCCCTGCTCTACAGCAATAAAATGTTGTTTACAATCAATGAAAACAAACCAATATTATGATATGATTATGATGTAACAATACAATTAATCTGAAGAGGGTTTTTTGTTTTTACTACACTGCTTTTATTTATATATTTATTATATTATTTCTTCTAAAGATTTCATAATAATCCTCTGTACATGTCTGAAAGTCACAAATAGAAGATTCCAGTTAAAGTGTATGTCATCAGGAGCAGTTTTATTTTCTGCTGTTCACATCTCGTCCAGCAGAGGTCAGCTGCTGCCCTGAGGCTGCCTCTTCATGAGGGTCTCTCTCCTCAGATGGAGCTGCAGGCCCCCTCCCATTCATCAGTCTTCTTTTATTCACAGTGACAAAAGAGACATCAAATAGGGAGGTGTGGGAAAACACAACAATGCATTTCAGAACACAGACACTTAGCTAATATATGCAAAGTGGGAATAAAGCAAGTCCAGGCGCTCAGTGTGTGTGTCTTTGTGTGTGTGTGTGAATTAGTGGGTTAGTATTTATAATTTTCTTGCCCCCTTTTTTTGTATTTTTTGCATCTGTGCAAATATAATGCAAATTATTCTAAACATTTCACACACTTAACATAACATTAAGACATTTTGGATTTTTTTAAAAAACATTTGTTCTTACAGAGGTATTGGGGACCAATAAAACAGGGCCCAGCACACACACATGCAGTGATACAGTATTCTTGCACCAGAATCTAAACAGTTTTTGCTTCCTGCCATTCTTGCCAGTCTCACAGGATCCGCACCCACAGTCCGCAAAATGAACCTGAAATGATCTGTCTCTCTCCTGGCTGGCTGCTCGCTGTTTCCCACCCAAATCAAAAGGGGCGAGTCGTGGGGGGTCATGTCTGGCCACCCCTCAGGAGAATAACGGGGTCTCTGTCTGCCCCCCAAACCACCAACGGTTCTCCACTGTCCCTATGGCAACAGCCAAGGACCCTGGAAGACCCCCAGACTGGGGCGTCCAAGCAGATGCCCATAATTAACGTTGCTATACGGAGGTGTCAGTCCTGCCAGTCTGCCTTGCATGGAGGCAGACCCTCTCCCAGACCTGTCAGAGGCCCACAGGGCTGGGTGAAAAATGACTGCCCTGCGGTGTGTGTCTGTGAGGGTGTGTGTGTGTGTGTGTGTGTGTGTGTGTGTGTGGTGGGTTGGGGGTGGGTAATGACTGCCCACCAGTATCTGCCCAGTCCTGCTCAGGACTGAGCATCCTGCAGTGGCAAAATATAAAAAGGATTTTATACTCATGAACATCTTTATCAAAAAGACACATCTGAAAATGTATAATTCCTGTGGAAGTCAAACTGAAACAAAGCAGCTCTAAACATGTACAAAAATACATTTTCATCAGTGACGCTCATATAAAATGATCTTAAATAATTTGTGAAGCCACCTTGTTGTACTCCACTGAATATATGTTAAGCCGGTGCTCTGGGTGACACTGACTGACTGGGTGTCTGGCTTACACGGTTGGCTGAGGATGAGATTGTGTCTCGTCCTCTCATATGTCCAACCTAAACATGTAGAGGCACCAAATCAGAAATCTCCATAAGCACTGAAACAACCAGACCTTGGAAACACATATCACACCTTTAGACATTCATCATTTCGCCAACGTTTTGATCGAGATTCATTATAGCAAAAAAAACATATAACCCATCCATACACGTTAAAAACTTAGGGAAAGCGTGTGTGGAAAAGTATGTTTATTATGACCCCTTGTATTTAGCATTTAGAAGCAGCATATACACTATTAATTAAAGGTTTACAACACATTATAATACAGTTAAAAGACATAAAGGCATTTTCATGATTGTATTTTTTAATCTTCAACTGGAGCATTACTAACTAGTGTCTAACAGATAATGACTGAACAACAATGATACACTTAAGTGCTATATCGTAGGCAGCTGGACTTGCTTTAGTTTCTTGAAGACATTACCATGACCTGGATGACTGAGACTCTTCACCAACATGCAATCAAATAACACAGTTATAATCAGTTTTGGGGGGTGACTAGTTACATGTAATAACTTAAAAAATAAATACTTGTGATCTGTTATAGTTACTGTGAAAAAATGTGTCACTAAATTACAACTACTAGTCAAAATGTTGGTGATTACAAAGGGGCTACATGAGAATATGTTCTTTAAAGTGAAAAGTTTATATGTGAATAAAACATTCATTCCGTGCTTTGAATCTTTTCTCCATTCAGGAATGTCTTCTACAGGCAGAGCCGATTTACAGACATTTTAAACAGTTGTTTAACCAACATTTGTTAAAATCAAATGTAATAAGTTACATCCATTGATGCAGTCATTTAATTTGTTACACTACATATTACATTTCAAACAGGGTAACTAGTAAGCTGTGACCTAGTACATTTGAAAAGTAACATTCCCAACACATAAACATGTAAAATATGTCGTCTTTCCTAATTATTCATCTTCAAAAACATCCCCACTCTCGGGGACAACTGAACAAACTCCATTTGATTATGGAGGCCATGGGATGTGGCTGAAAGCTCCGGAAGATGTCTAGAAAGTGGACCTTGAGTTAAAGGGTTATTTTTGTTATTTTGTATTTTTTTGGGTTTCAATACTACAATTCTTCATTTATAAACACTTTTAAACTTGCCTTATATTTATTTGTACTAGTATATAAACAGTTACTGCTTTATAACACAGTGTAAGGATTTGTTAATAAGATTACAGCTGTGTTATACTGTGTTATCAATAATGTAGTTAGTGTTTATGCACTAGTTATGAAAGCTTCATAGGAGGAGTCATAGTTATAAGCAGATAAAATAATAGTCAGAGACGTCCTTACACATTTGCTGACAATACATTTAACTGCATGATGCATCCCTTTATTTTTATCGTACTTAATAACTGCACTATATTTATCATTCTATGTTTACACATATCTTCACTGTACATTTTTCTTTTTGTATTTTACTATTTATTATGTCAAGCTTATGGCACTAGCGGAGGTAACAAATTATTTCACTGCACACTGCAGAGATATGTGACAAATAATAATGGGAAATTTTGAATAATAGTAAGTTATTAATGAAGTGTGCATACTCTGCTTACAAGTGCTGAATGACTGGTTTAAGTGAAGTGCTTCAGTATGTGCTTGAAGTGATTATAGACAGGAAATGTCCAGCTGGTTTTACTGACCCCACTTTGATCAGATTCAATGATCCTCTGAGACAACATCGTCCCTCCCTGTGGCTCCCTGCGTCCACAGGTCAACTGATCATCAGTGTTGATCAGGTTAAAGACACATCCGTCTGCTGTCCGGCGAGTGACACCAAAGGTCACCCAATGCACTGTCCGCAAGTCCACGAGTTCATTATCGGCCCTGTGGTCACCGGCACGCTCCACGGGCTCAGAGGGGGTCAGGGGGTCATCTCACCTCTGACCTGGCCAGCCCTCCTTGTCGTCATTACATAATGTTTCCCTCCATGCTGATGAATCTGTTTCTTTCTCTTTTTGCAGGACCACTGAGAGCTGCATGTAAAATAAATGCTTTACGAGGTTGTTCAGCCTTTAAAAGCTGAACTGAAGAGGTCTGTAAAAAAGGAGGCTAGTGAAAAGGTATATGGGCTCGTAAAAGTGGAACAACAGTTAAGCTGCATGCTGTTTCAGAGGTTCAGTCAAATTTAGTTTTGTTATTAGCTGCAGGAGCTTCATGACCCCAGCTGTACTGGCTTAAACTGCAGATGTGAATTTAAAAAGACGGAAGATTACAATTTATATTACTCAAAGAACATTTTAAAGTGCCATCATGAAATCTAAGTATCAAGATGATAGTGGAATAACTTCCTGATATGTTAAACTCTCCACTTCACGATCACAGACAGATCTACACCGTCCAAATCATGAGTGAGGGGTTTATTCCCTCAGGGGTCGTGGGATCAGCGAGCCAGACACCGTTTTATGGGGACCTCAAATGCAGGAACACGGGGAGGTGGGACAGGGCTGTCTGGGACCGAGCCGGCCAATTATACTCTGGCTAGACACATCACACTTACATGCCTTATACATGTGGGAATCTTCTGACATCACACTGAGCTCCTGCTCCTGCTCATGTTGGGCCTGAAATAACCAGAGAAAATTACAAAAGCTGATTCACACAGCTTTTGACTGGTGTAAACTATAAATACAGAAATGATGTACTAATTGGTAGAAATGCAAAGCTTAGCGAGAGGTTTAAACTACAACACAGACATGCTATTTCCTGTGTTTCCTGCAAAGACACTTTAATAAAAACTGGTTCTTGACGAGTGCTCTGGAGAAGACAATGCTTGAGAACATTGTCTTGCCTTTTGAGGTTCTTCGAAGAGCTGCATGCATAAAAACAGAGTCCTTGCATCTTGCAGCACTTTCAATAATCTGAAGAACCTTTTTATGTTTCATAATCTTTTTTCCTTTTAAATGTTCTCTGGTTTACTAAATGCACGAAAGTGTCACTCTTTACAGCAATGTGATTTCAATAAAATGTACCCAATAGAGGGACAGTTTGAACACTGCAGACTTTTTTGTGAACGTGTGCTAAAAGAATATAGCTTCAGCTACTGACCCTATGCAGGACAATAAATTAGCATCATTAAAATGTTTTTTTTGTTTGTTTGTTCTAAAGAAAAAAAACACACTGAGAGAAGTCTGGAATTTTTTAAGACAAATTAAAGTTTTTATTTCTTGTTTTTGTATGACTGAATTATACAGTCCTCATGATGCAGGCAGCTATTACTAATTTAAGTTTAAAAGTTATGTTGTAGAAATGAATAAGCCCATGAGACATCTGTAATAGCCCCTCATTGTTCAAACAGTTACTTATCTGCTGTCCCGATTTCACTTTCATCACTTTTACAATACTGAACACTATTTATCTTTTTTTAATTACATTTTTTGTTACTTATCCTCAGCTCAAACTTTCCTCAGATGGTGTTTCTGCCAAACCAATCTCTTCTTAACGTCTCTGTCTGCAAAGAGAATATGTTCTTGCAACCATGAATCTAAAACACGCACACAAACTTGGACATATGTGTAGATTTTAGGGGGAGATGCAGGGGACACGTCCACCTCAACATTTAGAACGTGCATTTCTTCCTCTCAATATGAACAAGAAAAATGCAGAGGACTTTATTTTGACAACATTAAAGACATTTACACCTTTAACTGATGCAGAAAAGGCAGAAATTGGTGAATATAAATTCACTACTGCAGAAGATGAAATGTTTGATTGTCAAAACTTTCTGTCCATGACCCCCAACCCCCATTTCAGATGTGTACCCCCATGTTAAAACTAAATTTACGCCCTTGGATGTAAGATACATAAAATACAAACAATTATAAACATGTAGAACAATATATGTCACATCAGCTCACATGAAGTAAATGTTGTAACTACACCGGAAATACTGTGCTTAGTTGTTTTGTGATCAAATTTGTATTTTGTTTTTGTCACTGGAAGTAAAAGAATATTTTTTTATTTTTATATAACCTTTATTTGACCAGAAACACCTCCTGGCCAAGACAGGCAGCAACAAAGAGCAAAAATACATCACATGTACCCAGAACTGATGTCAATCCACAGCCTATACATGCAAACACATTACTGCATATTAGTATCATAATTTGTCCACACATAGTACTGCAGTAATTAACTGCCCAAAGAAGAGCTTTTCTCTGCTTCTCAAGTCATTAAAACATTTTCAGGAATTTGTTTCCGTGTGGATAAAAAAACATTTAAAAGATTGTGCAGTTGCTGCCAAAATATGCAACATTAACACAATTATTCTTAGTTTTTCCTTAGTGTTTATGTAAAACTCTTGATGAATATTATTATTATTATTTGAAGAGAGTGAATTTAAATTTAATTGCTGTTAAGATTGTACATGCTCAATGATGCTGGCTGCAGTGAGTCACCATTTAAAGAAGATAAAAATGGCTTTATATGAGCATGGCTGGGCTGTTTTTGTTCATATCTGGGCCCACTGTGACACAGTAAGCCAAAGTGCTGCAATAAAGGTTATTATATTAGAAAACAGTGATGAAATACATGTAATAAATCCTCAAATGAGGACACAAAAAGAGTAATTCTTATTGCTGTTTAAGAAACATTGTAGTTTTTCGTTTTTGCCAACAATTTAAAAATGAAATAAAAGTTTTTTTGTTTACTTATTTACTGGTTTAGAAGAGGTGCCAAACGCAGGAGCTTTTTTCTCTGTGTGTGCTGTTTGTTTGAGTGTTGATGACAGCCTCACAGTGGGCCTATCTATCTATCTGCTGCTGCATTTGAATACAAGGTGACGAACTCTCCCACGGCGGGGAGTGCGCGCCTTTTTGGAATTAGCCACGCGGCACGCCTCGCATAGTAATGGTGGCTCGCGCTTTTGAGCTTGAACTTGACCGGAGGAATGCGGCTCGTGGGAACGCAGGCTCGAGGGTGCCCTCCTCTATTCATGGCGCACAGGTCGGTGTCAGCTCTGATTATCATAAAACCCAGCCTGCTTCAAATTAAGGCACGAGGGCTCGGGCTGGCTCTCCCTCTTTCACACCAGGCAGAGGAGGAATTAACAGGTCTCTGCACGAGCCTGCCGCGGTAAGAAGTTCACTCTCTTTACTGGGTTTAAACTAAAAAGTTTAGCTATCATTTCATCACACTCATATCCTCTCCAAAGATACTTAAACATTTATACAAAATATAATTTCACTGTGTGAAGTTTGCAACACTGTGTTTGTTGGGAAAGTTAAAGTTGTGTGAGTGCAGTCATCTCTTTATTTCATATTTATTTTCACTTCTTTGCATAATTTTAAAAAGTAGATTAATTTTCATCTTTACAAATATATGTAGCTCATGTGTTTAGTTGGAAAGTCTTTTTTATATTTATTGGCTAAAACAAGATGGCCAATGAGAATAAAAAACTGTCTTGTTTAGTTTATTTATTTTGCATATTTACTTTTGTCTAATTTTGTTTCATTGTCTGCCTGATTCAGATAACTTTAACATACCTTATGAATGTACACAGCATTAAGCTTTGTATTGGTTATATTGTCTCTTTGCTGAAAGGATGACTTTACAGTGTTAATGTGTGAATATTGGTCTCAACCTTATAGGCCATAACTTTTATTTAATTATTTATCTTTTATATAAAGGCTATATTTCTCCTCTCAGTGTTGGCAATGCACAATTGAGAAATAGTGAATTATAAAAGAACAGTTTTTCTTTTTAAATGCATTTCAAAGACAATACTGTTTATAATTTACAATATTTTAATTATTGTAAATTATACACATCATAGGCTGTGTTCAGAAATACTTTATTAATCTACCCTTAATCTTGTATGAACCAAGTTTCTGTCTCCGTCTTTCAAAAATCCAACAGTACAACCTTATTTATCTGGAAATGAATCTGTGTCACTGCAGCATTCAGTCTACAATAAATGTACAAATAAGGTTTTAATTGGAAAATGCTCATAGTCTCACAACAGGATAAAATAGTAATTAAAGAAATGCAAAAGCTGCACATTCATGTCTGTATCTTAAATGGCTTAAATGAATTCTTCTCACACAGGCCAGACTTGAGCCTGCTGCTGTGTCTTGACTTGGCAGAGTGCAGTTTAATTTGAGGCCTTTGAGCTTTAACATGAGACATGAACACACATTTTGTTGGCAGGCAGTTTATAAAACAGACAAGGTGCATGAGAACATAAAGAAGTAAAACATTTAGATATTTCTGTCACAGTTACCTTTTTGCTGCAGTTAATTCAAACAGCAGACAAACTGTGAAATAGGAAAAAAATGAGAGAAGAGAAAATAATATAGTGCTCAATATTTAATTACTTAAGACGACACTAATCACAATAGTGTTTTAAAACAACCATCACATTTATTTCACACATTTAAAAGTTGGAAAAAAAATCTGTACATTCATTTTTGGTATTTGTGAAAGACAACGTTACGATCATGAAGAAAAAACTCACAAAGTGTCTTATTTTCTCATTATAGATCAGCTGTGCACAATCCTGTAACCTCACAGAAAACATATAAAACTAGAAACATAAACTCAGTTCAGTGAGTTCAAAATTTATTTACAAGATCAAAATGTGTTTTTAAGTTCATCTGCCACACACTGTCAGATATTCTTCAATTCCTTCCATCTGCACTAAATAATACTGTGCTATTAAACAGTGTGGAAAACATGCCTGATCCTGTATCAGGGATAAACTGTATAGTAAGATATAAGTGCAAAATAAATCAGAGCAAGTAAAGATTCTGTAGGTTCTGTTAGGAAACATGAAATTCCATTGATTATTATCAAAATATTTATTTCCAAGTAATATATAGTATGAAGGAAAATAACAATTCACACATACAGTGTTAAACAACTTCTAATTTACAGTATCAGCTTAACTACCACAATAGTGGCATGCTGTTAAATGAAATAGGTAGAGTGTGTTGAATAGATAAGTATGCCACTGATTCAGCCAAAATTTAAAATTTTATAGAAGATATTAAAGAACATTTAGACTAACATTTTGTAATAATGGAAATACAGTAAGCACTTTTTAAAAACTATATGTAAAAAATACAGTTAATCTAAAATAATACAATGTCAGCCTCACAAGCATTGAAAAATTATTATTATTATGATTATATGAATCTAGCTTTTTTAAATGAACACACTCAAGTGCAGATTTATTGTTATCTGCTCGGTGAAGAATAATCACAAAAAAGATTACAAATATATATTTTTGCAGCTGTGTGAATGAAACATCATCACACTTAATCATCTAAGTTTTTTTTCAACCTCTAGTCTGTGCTGTATGTTCATGATCTGAAATAATAATAGTAATTGTTATAATAATAATAATAATAATAATAATAATAATAATAATAATAATAATAAAGCATTTAAAGTCTAAAGTATTTCAGCCTTTGCTGCGGTCAGTCCTTCTTTTAATCTTTTAATCTTTCTACCTTTTATTTGGCTCTTAGTTTCAACAGGTGAACCCCTAATAAAAACTTAAACAAAGACTAAAGTACTGTTAATAAATCAAAACTTATCCAACACTATTCCCCACGTTTTTACATGGACTATTAATATATTGCATTAATACAGTAAAGCTCCTGATTATTGTTTTAATTTCTCAACACCAGTGTTTCCAAGAGAGTTCATAAAGTTTCCATAAGTAGCCTTTTCTTATAATAAAGATATATATTTCTAATCCATGAAGGGGGATGATAGACTCTTAAATTCCACACTTGAATAGCTTATAGTACAGTTTCATTTAAATATACTGTATGTACTAAACTTTGAAAAACTCAGAATAAATTTAAGGTGTCCTTTTTTCCTTTTCTTTTTTTTTTATATATCTGTGCAAACATACAAGCTTTGTGCAATAAAAAATATCCTTATAAAACAAAACCATAGTGTCACTGTAACTGTAAACTGTCCTGCTGCTTCTCGCCGAGGTGTGTCGCTGTTTCGTCCTGTAAATGCATCTCTACTGTACACTGTATTTCCTCAAGCATGTGCCATGTAGAAAAGAGGCTTTTTAGGATCTTAACCTTTAAAATGAATTTCTCCTGCTCCTGAAACAAACTGAATCTGTTGGTGTGCAGGTAAGCTAAAAAGAATATCTGTAAATGCATTAATTATTATTATTTTAATGTAAATAACAGGCTTGTCAGGTACAGGTCGATCATAAACAGACTGTAAACACCCAGCATGCATTATTGTAAATCGGCCACATGCAGTAAAGCCTGTCATAAAGTGCCTTATTACATTATTATTTTTAATTTATTTTATTTGTATAGCAGGTTAGCATCTTAGTCCCACATGTAACACTGAAACAAGCCAGCAATATGTGATGTAAAGTCTTTACTTACCTGCACTGTATTGGTTTGTGAATGTGGGAATAAAACGACTGATCCTGTGACAGAGGACATCAGCCCAACCTTAGGAGTGGGACCTCCTGTGTAAAGACGTGTAAAAATCACTACGTTATGTTAATTATAAATCCTACTGTACAGTGTGTTAATAAGGCAATAATAGATAAGTTTCAGTTCTGTAAAAATAAAAAAATAAAAAGCAATAATTTTAAATCATAAATACACAAAAATAAGAAAAGTAACACAAAGAATATACGAAATAAAATACGACTATGCTTTAAACTGGAGCTTATTTGTCTCTAATGTTGACCTCAAGGTTACACATTATATAATTATTAACCACCTCATCACCAGATGTGTGTGTTTAATAAGAGCAGCAGCAGGATTTCGTCGATGTGATTCTGATTTCAAAACAAAAACCAGCAGCAGCAACCTACTTTCAGGCTGTTTTATATCCTCGTTTATTCCCCCCAAATATCATAAGGCCTGTTTGACACATTTGATAGGCCCTGAGCCGGCTCTGCTCCCTCCTCCTCCTCCTCCTCCTCCTCCTCCTCCCCATCATCACCATCATCATCCTCATCCCTCCCCTCGCCTCTCTCGCCGCCTGCAGCCGCTGCTCTCACACTCCTGTCTGACCTGCTTTATCCGGTAAGAGAGGGTTTTTCCTACATAATATGGCAGACAGCTCTCTGTTAATGCAGCAGGTGAAATATATTTAAGACTTAAAGGGAAGATTTGCTCCAAACAGCAGGCGTTCAGGTGCGTTTCAGGAAACAGGAGGTAGATCACTCTGTGAATATCGAGCCCAGGTTATGTGGATGGAGTGCAGGAAGGACGTGTTTTGGCACAAATTATAAAAGTCACTATATTATATATATATTGAAAATCAAGAGAATCTATGTGGATTTAATTTTGGATTGAAGTCAAGTAAAATGTGAGTATGTTTTGACGCAAATGTGCAACATGTTCATTTGGGGTTTACTGACGTTCGCTTTTAATTTCACAGATATTTGATTATATTGCAATAGTGTGTGTGTGTGTGTGTGTGTGTGTGTGTGTGTGTGTGTGTGTGTGTGTGTTATCTTAAAATCCAGAAAAACAGCTTAAAGAAAATTGCAAAGCATAAAAATTCCTATAAAAAAATTATCTATGCTAAAATATTGCTTGTAATATTATGTCAGAACTCTAAGCAAATTGTAAGTGTAATAATATAGTCACATAGCATATTTAATATACGATGAAGTAGGATGCGGCCTCTTGAGCACCACAGAAATCGTACGTATCATGCATGTCAATTATCCTGCATTAAACTTTATGCAAACTCCGTCATATTTAATGAGGCTGCCATGTGCTCATGTGAGAAGTATTCATGTAGTAGAGAAGGAGGAGGTGGTGGTGGTGGTGGAGAAGGAGGAGGTGGAGGAGGAGGAGGCCCCAGGCAGCGCTGCAGTGCAGAGTTCAGCAGGGAGATATTGTTGTGAGCCTGGGAAAGTGTAGCGGGGCTGACGCCAGACTCTGTTGTGCAGGGTGGGGGGACCTCGAGGATCCCAGACCTGATTGTCATGTAAATGTCTCTCCGGCACGTTGTTGAACTTGATGTTGACTTCTTTCTTCTTCTTTTTTTTCTTTCTCTTTTTTTTGGGAGGAGGGCGAGAAAGGGGGGAGATGGGGGGGGAGGTGGGGGGTTAAATTTTCCCTGTCACTTGTTTGTGGGAAAATCCATCTAAGGACACACACACAGGGACACCTTGTTCAATAGATCTTTTTTAAAGCTTCAGTGCAGTGACTGGATGCCGTTTATAGAATGTGAATTTAGTGTAATATCGCAGCAAATAGTTTAGCAAAGCATTTTACATTTAAAATAGTTTCACAGAACTCGTCCAGGATATTTCATTTGGCTGCTCTGGAGTGTCAGGATTTTATTTAATTTGGTTATAAATGTAGGAGACAAGATATCCTATTTTAAAATACACTGTAGAATTTTAAAAACACTGATTGTAGGTGTGATGCTTTGCAGGACCCTTTACTGCATCACTTTATTTAAAGATGCAATGCATATGATGGTTTGCAAGCAAGTAGGCTACAATACTGGGATGCACGTGCACTCTACCGCCCTGGTCGCGCATGCTCAGGAGCAATAAGGATTGTGCATCCAATCAAAATGAGCACCGCTCTCATGCTAATGTAGCAACAATGATTTTGTTTTTTTTTAAAGAGCTGTGTGGGCCTCTTTCCCGCTCCTCTTAAACCGTGGCAACAGCACAACGTGGTGTAAGTTCAATTACAGGATGACAGCAGCAGAGACCACGGCTGATTACATCTACTTATAAATGATGCAGAGTAGAATAGGATTCATACAGTAGAGCCGGACCTGTGTGTGTGTGTGTGTGTGTGTGTGTGTGTGTGTGTGTGTGCAGCAGCAGCAGCAGCAGCAGCAGCAGGCTGACAGGAGAGCTGCACCTCCATGATACTAACAGATTGCCCATGCGCAATAATCAGATATGTAACTGCTATCTGATGCAAGCTTCGTTTGGAAACCCAGACTGTAGCTCGCTGCCTCTTTTATTGGTTTATACCTGCTCACACACACACACACACACACACACACACACTGATCCCAGCACCTTTTTAAATATCCTTTCAAACTTTGAGAGATATTGCAAGTTGCTATTCGGGTCTTGTCTCTGCCACTGGCTCCTTTTATCAAAGGGTGTGATTGTTATCGCGCGCACTATCTCATCTCCTCAGCTCAGATATCATTCATATCATAATATCGCAATTGATAAGGCTGCATATTGCCTGAATATGCTATCAGGGGTTTGGCTTTAGGCGTGGGCCTTTTCTGCACCAAGGACAGAAGCCCTGAATTCCTCTGCTCGGTGCAGGGACTTTTTATATACGTAAAACTAAAATAAAAAACACAGCATCATGTTCTCACCTTTTATTGTGTCGCTGCATCCTGATTAAAACACTGATTAGAAGACATACTTTAAGACTGTTATTAAATGGCTACTGAAGGTATAATTGGTAATAATGGAACAATTATGGCAACAATAATCCTTAGCAACCATAATCAGGGTGCATGAACACGTAAGGAGAATATGGGGCAGCCTTATTTTGCTACTGTTCCCATAAAATGCATTTAATCAGCATTTTATAACACGTGCACAACAGAGGGGAGCTGACTGACTGAAATAGCTCATAGCTGCAAAATTTTAGCTTTGTAAGAATTGTGTTTTTTTGCATTTTGTTTGCTTCTTTAAATTATAAAATTGCAGTAAATATAGCCTCTCCTATATGAAAATAAAATAAAGCTTTTGTGGCTTTATGATTTCTAAGTGATACCATTTGAGCTCTGATCAAAAGGTTAGAGAAGTATGTGTTTTTGTAGAATATTAATATGAAGTTTGTGCTCCTGTCACATTGACTGTGCAGGAGTATAAGGAGCAGAGCTTATTAAAAAATAATAATAAAAAAGAAAGAAAGCAGAGGACACCCACAGAGCTCATATTTTCCAAAATCTAAAAGTTTTAAAATGTCTAATCAATTTCTAAAAAAAAAAACCCACTATTACTATCATAACACCATGCGCGTCCCTGCTCTTTTTGCGCAACATTTTACGCACGCCTCTGTCTCTCACTAATGTGGGCTAACTGGGGGAATAAAGTCCCAAATGAAACGCACCTGCATTCATTTTCAAATTGGCTTTAATGATTTCAGATTCCCGCCTCTCTCTGTCTCTCCCTCTGCCGCCCTCCCTCTCTCTGAGGCGGAGTTTATCCCCTCTGCTCACCGTGTGGACTCTCTGCACTTGTCAGTCGCAGCTTGCGTGTGTGAGGGAGAGGACACATGCAAGTCTATTGAGGCGTAGGACACTTTGTAGCTCCAATAATACTCTGCTATTTCTTTTTTTTTTAATTTGCACTATTCCCTTTAATCGGGTGCGATCAGACCACAGGCTCTGATTAAACGGAAAATCCGAGGCGGGATTTGAAATTGCTGGAGGATATCGACTGTAGTGGAGTGGAGTTAGCCTGATGTGCAAGTAAGTGGGATGCTGGCTTTATATGACTGGTGCAGCTGATGTGGGAATATCCTTAAATTCTAAATAAGAGGTATGTTGTGTGTGTTTCATCACACTGGTTGTGGTTTTCACAGAAATTGAAACCACAGCTGTGGCATTAATTGAGGCTGTTCTGTGGGAACTTTGCGCGTCTCCTAGGCCTGATGCGGTGGAATAATGGCTCTAATGTATCAGTGTGGAGCCACAGTGTTGACCAATGGCAATCTGGACTCCTAAAATTGCCTTTCTGTATTTCTAAATGGTTTTAAGGGTTGTAAAAAGACGAGGTTGGGCCTTTGGCTGCATGCACTTGTGATGCTTGGCAAAACAAGATGCTCCTTTGGCACCAAAGAAGTCATGGTGATGTTGGTACAGCATGTTGAGATGTGGTGATGCCAGTGAGGCAAAGTTGATGGTGATGGAGATAATAGTGTGTGTGTGTGTGTGTGTGTGTGTGTGTGTGTGTGTGTAACTAGTCATGGGAGCCAACACAGCCTGCGTGGTTAACTTTATTTCACCTCAATTTCATGATCTATAAAAGCTGATCATGCTGAGCAGCTTTGTTGCTGCTCTTTCTCTTTATCTATCTCTCTTCCAGTGTGTGTGTGTGTGTGTGTGTGTGTGTGTGTGTGTGAGGGGCTCTCAGTGCAATGTGACCACAGGCAGGCTCTCTCTCTCTCTCCTCTCTCCTCTCCTCTCTCTGTTTGTACCGGAGAGGCGGCCCCTTTAAGAGACGACGGGTTAGTTTGTGTCTTTGGTTATCTAGCTGTATGAGTTTTAATTTCATAAAGCTAGAGAACCGAAAGTACGAACTGACGCCGAGCACTTCGGATCCGGGGGCTTCCTCCCTCTCGTTTCGGCATGGAGGAGAAGGAGGAGGAGATGATGCCGGGGCGGGCAGCAGCAGCAGCAGCAGCGGGAGGAAGAAGCAGGAGGGACGGATGCTGAGGGAGGCTGCACGCCGCGGCTGCCGATGAAGAGGAGTGATGGTGTTGGGGAGGGGGAAGAGGGGGGACTCCGCTGAGCCTCGAAAGCGTGATTTTAGTGCTGGTTGTCCACCTCTTCTGGACAGGTGCTGGCACGTTCAGTGGAGCCACCTGCGTGTCTGTGAGGGCGTGAATGTTGCTGCTTCGTGTTTTGGGCATCGCGGTGCTGATGCTGGGGCCTGTTGAGAATCAATAGGCTTGAACTTTAGGACACAAGCTGGTGGTGCATGTGGGAAAACATACTTAAAAAACACAGCGCGTGCTGTTGTGCAGTTGTCATAACTGTGTGGGTGCTATAACATTAATATCTGGAGGGGTTAGAGACAGAAATAGTTAAAGGACTCGTGCGATTGGTCCATCCAGGGCTCACGTGACGGTGTTGGCAGCAGCAGCAGCGTCAGATCGCTTTTAAGATCTCACATGTTGGTGATTTTTGCAGGCCTGGAAGTTGCCTTCATTTGAGCCAATAATTACTCTGCAGAGCTGCATCCAGTGCATGTGCAGACTCCCTGACTCCTCTGACACTGAGTGTTTTTCCTTTATGAGTGGTGTAGGCTTTAAGTGATGTCCCCTGGCTGTAATTTACTTGACATTAGGAGTGTGATGTATAATTGGATGCACATGCACATTACTTGATGCAAGATGAAGCCTTATTAGAGCCTGAACAGAGAGGACAGGTCCGGACTACTGTGTGCTAACATGCCTGTTAACAACACCGCTTTTGCGTCATTTCAGCATCAGCTAGTTTGGATCTTTGCTCCCCAACCAGAACCTGCAGGGTAACAACACATCAAAATCACACTGCATCAGTCGTTTAGAGCAAAAGAGTCTGCACACGATCATCTTCAGCCCGTTTCGAACATGCTTTCATCACTGAATCCGAGTCAGACATGGCAGATATGTTCAAATTTGTGTTTTCGCCGGGTGGATTATTTTTGTGTTTGTCTGCTAGATAAGAACAAAATAGGACATCGGCTCCGAGTTTGATCTATTCTTAGAGCGGAATCAGCAAGCCTTGGAGATGACTGAATATCCCTGAAGTCCCAGCATGCTCTATTTAGACCATGACTGACAATATTTGATGTGCACCGTTAAACAAGAGAGCTCGTATCATGTGTGACTGTGTGTGTGAAGTTTGCAAATGAGAGCAGGTGTGCAGTTTGAGCCAGTATACACGATTTGACCTCCACGTCCTCCATCTTGTAGTGACACAAAGCAAATCACGGATTAAAATATTGTAATTGTGTAATCTCTGTGTTTCTGTTTAATTCCACGGTCACAGCAGCAGTGATTTTTAGAATTTATACACCACTTTATTTTGTATACAACATTTTTCCTGATCAATCTTGGATGTTAGTAGCATAGCAACTGAGACGGAGCACACTCTATGCTATGCTTTGTGGTATAGTTTCCAACTTAGTGTTGCTTTTCCATCACATTTTGCAATTTTGGCTTTCCGCTAACACTTTTATCAAGCTTGACTTATTGTTCATGCAGCAGAAAATATATTTAACCTCGGAAAGAAGCAAAATAATGAGAAGTGCGTGGGTGAAAAACACCCGGCAAGTTTGGTGGAGTGCTGTTAGCTGCAAGGTCAACAATGCTGCATTTATTTCCCCCCTTTATATTTCCCTCCACTGCCTCGCAAGCCACTTATTTATTCCTGAAATGTGTGGCTTTATTAAAAATGAGAGCTCCAGCGATGATTTCACACATTCTCTTTTCTTTTGTCTTAAAAGGAAAATGCCGACAACGTCAGCCCTGAAGTTTGCATCAACTTTCAGTGAAGACAGAGTGCCACCAGACAAGATGAGGAGCAGCTTGCAGGTAAATATTTTAAGTAAAAACACATGCATGTAGGAAAGTGGTTCAGCTGCTACTTCCACATGAGCAACAGTCCATGATGCTGCCAAATGCACCGGCAGTTTGCTCATTCTGCCTTTCATATTTTGGATATAACCACGAGTCCACGGTGTTAAGAGGCAGGTTCAGGTCAAACCTTAAGATGCTGGAGGCTTGAAGATAGTTTCGTGTTGAGTGAACGATGGTGCAGCGATTTTGGTTGATTGTTGTCCATGTTTTGTAGAGCTGTGAGGATGCTTGTGTGTGTGTGGGTGTAAAAAAAGACAGGCTGAGCCGGAATTTTGAAATAGTGAGGATTTTGTGTCTTGCATCAAGAATGATTTTTAAAGTGTGCAGCCCTGTAGTAACCCTCCCCGTCTTATTCAAAAGAAAAGGGGCATTAAGAGGGACATTTACTGCCGCTTTTATTTGCGCACAGTGTAAATGTCAGTTTTATATCATTCATGTATATATCAGAATACATACATACAGTGTGGAGCTGCAGTAGCCTACAGCAACAGAGTGTAAACGGTGTGCGAGTGAAGTAAGACCTCCATGTTGAATTCCATCATTCCTTTGAAGTATTAACATTTTTTACATTGCACATCACCTCCCCCCCATCCTCCTCACACACACACACACACACACACACACACACACCTCTCTCTCTTTCATTCACATACATTCAGCGTTTTATCCCTTTAAACACTATGATCCTATTTGTCAGGTAGAGTGTGTGGTAGGTGCAGGGGAGGTGGCCGTGTAATCTTTGCTGCGGTTCTTTATCCCGTTAGGAGAGCACGGGCAAGGTTTGGACCTGCTCATGTGGAAAGAGCATTTGGGTGGCTCTGTCCTTTTCGGCCCTAATGCCTTGACGAGCCACCCTCCCCTTGTCCAGAGTCTCCTGATTACTGTGGGCAAAGTATGCATAAAGGTATAGCACATGCATAATTTAGCAACGGTAACGTTGAGTCAAAACGCTTGAGAATACCGTTAAATTGCAAAGGAAAGCTACTGTGGTGGGATGCTTATGTTTCACCCGCACATTAAAATTAAAATCCCCAAATTTAAGGGTTTTAAGAAATAAAAACCCAAGCCCGGAAGATGTTATTTCAGTTCGATCGAGAGAGAAGCATTCCCAGCTTTAAGGCTGTCAGTACGTTCCCTCCAATTTCTCCTTTAATAGTCGAGCATTAGGAATTAAACAATAAGTACATATTGTTAGCAAGGTCAAATCTTCATGGTTCCACAACCTTGAGGCTCAATATAAAGCTCAGTTATTCAAATTTAGTGTGGAGTTCTTTGAGTCGCCCAGATTTTCCCAAGCTTTATATTAGCATATGCAAGGGCCGGCCTGTGCTGCTGTTTTCTAAAGTGGATGTAAATTATAACCTCAGTATTATACAGGCTGATAGGAGATAAATCTCTGCAGTAATGCATTGCAGCGAATGGGGAGGTGGGGTGGGGAGGGGGTGCTGTGGAGGGGGGTTGAAGTACGTGTGTGTGTGTGTGTGTGTGTGTGCGTGTGTGTGAGGTACTGTACAATAGCCGGTGGCAGATGGAATACAGACTAGCAAAGCACTTGCTAATAGTCATGCTAAACTCTCTTTTCACTGGGTTTAGTTTCTTCAGATTTTTTTGCCACATCTCTAGAAAAAAAAGGAGATATTTTAAAAAGCAGAGACAGAAATTTTAAGATGGTTGCGATGTTGGTTTAATAGTTTTGCAAGTGTGCACACACCGTTTTAAAACAAATATTAACACAGGGAGATTACTAAGTCGAAATTTGCACTTGTGCGGTCCAAAAGGCTGAGGGGCTTCAGGCCTCACGAGCAGAGTGGAGATCTCTTTGGAATCCCTATGCAAACTAGGGCTTGAATAATGAGATGTATTTATGAAGGGCTGGGAAGGGGGTCCTGCTTTTGAAAGCCAGTAGGCCGGAGCCTGAATGGGATGGAAGGAGGAGGAGGGTGTGTGGTGGGGGGAGTAGTCAGACAAGGGGGAACGGGGTGGTGTGTGTAGAGGGGGTACAGGGGGCCCCCAGCAGCCCAGGCCTCGGCCGAGGCAGCTGTGAAAAGGGGTCCCGTCTTTTTCCCACGCCCAGCAAGACGCGAAACACTGCCGCAGCTCGCTAGGGTCAAGTCCCATCACTAATATATACACACGCATACATACACACATAGAGGGAGAGATGTGTGTGTAAAAGTTGTGCAAATTAACAAGCTGTCTGGGAAGCTCTGTGACATGAGGGGGGGGGGGGGGACACCTGCTATGCTCCCAGAATGCTTTGCACTCTCATCAGGGGCCACTGGGCTTGATGGGACCACAATTAGGTCATAACTTCAACTTGAACTTAAAATTTTGTTGAGGAATGAAAAGAGACTGGATATGATTTTTTGTTTTTTGCGAAATTAGAAATAGCTTACATGGTGCATTCTGTTCTTGTTAAATTTAAAAACAATCACTTTTAAAATAGTGTTATTTGTTGATTTTTTAAAAACATACTAACTGTTTATTTTTTATGCTTTGATGCAAAAATTTTGAGGCTTATTTGGTGAAATCATGCAATATATATTTTACCTCTGTAATTGCTGACGAGTCCTCTCACTCAGTCTGTGGACACAAACTTGGCCTTGTGCTTGATCCGAGACCCTAACTGTCAACTTGGCATTGTCTGCCCGCACACACTCACACGCACACACACACAGCTTGCTTCAAGGACACACAAAAGAAAAATTTAAACATGAAATGGAGGAGGGTTGGAGGAAGATATGGCAACTCTGGAGGAATATTTTTGGAGCTGAACTCTCAGTGTGACCTTCTGTCCTTCTCGAAATAAGCAGCTGAAAGACGACGGCGATGTTTCAGAGGCGGAGAATACTGATCACCATCTCTTTTATCAGAAAAAAAACGAGTGCTCTTTGCAACAATAACCAGCGCGCAAACAAAAAGCAAAGCAAAGCGTCACACAGTTATTTAGTTTATTTGCTGCTTTGCTTTTCTTTGCGTTTTGCTCGTCCCAGTTCATTTAATCGCTTCATGTTTAAGAGCAGCGTCTCTCACGCAGCTTTTCTGAAATGCCATCCAGCTGCTCTTTTGCTGCCTTCCCCATGAAGCTGGTGTCACACCCATTCCTTCCCTCTATCTCTCTCCAGATACTGGCACACCAATCAAATCGGTGCAGCACTCCGTTCCCTCCCCGCTGCACCAGACCTACACAGAGCGGTGTCACACTAATTCAGGTCCCCCTGCCTGCCTGAGCTCCTTGCTTTAATTCCACCCTGTGAAAGACTGCTACCTCTTTGACTACATTAGCAAGCATCCTCTCTTCTTTCTCTCCCTTTCTCCTGCCTGTCCCTCCATCTCTATCTCCTTCTCCCCTCCTCGTTATCATCTTCCCTCCTATTCAGATGAGTTTCAAATAGAGAGGGGGACCCTTCTAATTAGCTCTGTAAAGATGCTTTGTCGTGGCCAGTGTGGCCACCAGTGTGTGCATTGAGAGGGGATGTGTGACAGCTAGTGTTAGCATTGAGAAAGTGTGTATGGGCCCTTAATGAGGTTTGTTAGCTGAGTGTGTATCCTGCTGTTTGAATGCACCCTCGGCAGCCTTTGAAGGAACAGAGATGAAGAGAGCGCAGAGGAGAGAGGAGTCTTTCAGCGTGGCAGGTTGCAGAATGCAGATGATGCATTATGCTCAGTGTGGTTTCCATTTGAGCCGCAGATGAGAGGAGAATAACACTTTACTTGCGTGTTGTCCGTGTAAACTGTGGGAAATAAACGGGGGTCATCGTGCTCATCAGAAGCTGGAGAGGATTTTCCTTAGCCTCCGAAATTTGTGTTAACTCCAGTGAAACCTCTGTGGGTGTGTTCTCAACAGATTAGTGATGTCATGATTCTGGAATTTCTAACGTTGATACAACACCTTAAAAAATATCGTTACTCGATACCATTTTCACATTCCTGTCTCCTAGAACTCACTAAAATGTTGATACTGAACGCATCAGCAAAATGTTTACTGACAATGTATTTCCATGGGCGGTTCATGAGACAGTGGGCCCCTGGGCACAGACATGCAAAAGGCCTCACCACCATTCCTACATAGGAGCAAGACACACAGGCTTTATAGTTGTTTAGCCTCTTTTTGTTGTTGTTGTTTCGCATCTCTTTGTAGTCATTACACATCTGTCTCTCTGTGACTTCATGTCCCTTTGTTTTTGTGTTTTTATAGTTATTTTTTCTGTGGTTATTTTGCCCCTTTTGTGTTACGTTGTGTCTCTTTGTGGTTGTTTTACCCCTGTCCATAGTTGTTGCAAGTCTCTTTGTGTGTCTTTGCAGGTGTTTTTCATCTCTTTATAATAACTTGTGTCTCTTTGTAGTCCTTTGTGGTTATCTTGAGTCTCTTCCTGGTCAATACATGTCTCTTTGAGGGACATTTTGCGGGTGGAGGCCAAGTGGGCCTTAGGCTAGACCCTATTCAGTGATCCCTCTGTGCATATGTCAGTTGTTGTCCACCAAAATAAGCCATCTTGCAGCACAGTATCCACCCGTAGTGACAGCATTATTATTTTTATTTTTTTTAACTATTTTTTAATCAACATTTAACCGAAATCACAATCTTTACCTAACCTTTACCAAAGTGCTTTTGTCGCCCAAGACAGGAGTTTTAAGTTCTGGTTTCAAGGTCTTGCACTTTGTACGCCTGCCATCCTCCCCAAACACTTCCTTCTGGGGGCTACACTCATTTCCTGAAAGAAACGTTATTACGTTGCCACAACAACGTAATTAAAAGGATTTTAGTAACGTACAAATGTAATTTCTAGGAGACAGGGTTGCATTTCTAATATCACAGGGAAAATCTGACCTTGAGGGCATGAAATTTAAAATTTTTACTAAACAATAAATACAACCCCGATTCGAAGTATTCGACATGTCAATTTTTTCCCAATACACAATTTTCCAATGCAGCTATTCATATAAAACCTGGTATTAACTCCATTAAACTACGCTGATAAAGAAATTTTAACATTTAAATTGATATAAAGTCCTGCGTAAAGAAACTAATCTCTCACAGTGTTTAGATGGGATTTCAGCCTATTCTTCCACACAGTTTTAAATATTTCGGGGGTGCCATTAATAAATCTTGACAAATAAATTTGATTTTCAAAACCTTAACAATTAGTGTCCTCATTTACGCTTACTGAGTGTTGCTAATATTCAAGTGAATATGTGTCGTGAAGGGTTTGCAGATCATTGTATTCTGTATTTATTTACATTTTACAGTGTCCCAACTTTTTTGGCTATAACAGGAAAGCAACTTTAGCAGAAAACAGCAGAATGACTGTGGTAAGCAACATTTAAAGAAAGCGACAAAGTGCAGCTGGTACCGGTGTATCAATAATGCGGAAAATGAGTACTGAAACCATTTCAAGTGTTCAAAATTAAGATGTATAGATTTGCTTTTGACAACATTACAACAGATGCTAAGGTAGAGAACCTGGATGCTGTTTTCTTTGAAATATTAGCTCAAAACATATCCACTGCTTAAGCATGAAAGAAGGGCACATTTTTGGAGACTCAGTTAACAGTTTTCTGATGAACGGGTGGCCGGGTGCAGAGAGAGAGAGTCATTCAGCTCATTTGTGGTTATGAGTCAAAGCCAGCTCACTAAAGAAGAGCAGGGGGCCTGGCAGAAATCATTATTGTGCAGCTTCGGTATGAGGAAACCTAAAACTTGTTAGCTTGGATGGATTACTGAACGAGCCTACTGGCACGAGCCCAGGAACCCAAACTGTCAGGGGGGCCCAGGCTTTCACCTGCAAAATGTCAAATGTCACATTAACACGTAATGAGTACGAAGAGACTTGAAATGACCACAAAGAGATGCAAAGGACCTGCAAAGAGACACAAAATAACTACAAACACAGGTGAGACAACCACAAAGAGACACATATTGACTACAAAGAGACACAAAACAATCACAAGGAGATGCAAAATGACTTCAAGGCGACGGAATGGCCAAGAAAAGATACTAAATTACTTCAAAGGAGATCCAAAACAACCACAAGGAGACACAAAATGACAAAAAAAAGACACAATATTTCCCCAAAGAGACGCCAAACCAACACTGGTCTGTCTGCCTTCTTCCTGTGTAGGAAAGGTGGTGGGGCCCTTTGCATATCTGTGCCCAGTGGCCTGTTGTTTCATAATCCGCCCATGCTTGCTAGGTATTTTTCATGTCTAAAAAATCCAGACTCACATGTTGTGACAGCACACGGATTATGTAGATGATGGTTAAATAAATAGGTGATCAACTGTGAACAGTGCGAGGAAACATTATTTTAAGATGCAGACAAAATGCAGAGGACAGCTGGTGGTGGTGGTGGAGATTAGAGATGGCTGGAAACAGATGAGAGCCAGAGGTGGAGGGAGAGAAAGAGAAAAAAAAATAGGTTGAGAAATGAGGGATTGTATGGAGCCAAAGAGCCGACCTGCTGGGCCTGCCTGCTGCCTCAGAGATTGTAAACTGTCACTCAGGATGCAGACAGACAAGCAAGACAGACATCATTTCCCCATATTACCTTCTACTACTGAAACTGTCGTCCATGCAGCCCCTTCTGCTCCCCTTCTTTCCCCATCCTTCGCTCCACTTCCAGGTGATTTTTCTCTCTGTGCACATGCATGAATATGAACTGCCTAATCTATTTCCTCTATCTCTGCTCTCGCACTACTTTCTCTGGGTCGCTCTCTTCTTTTTTTTTTTTTTCCTCCGTTGATGAAATGAGTCAGCTTGCAGTATACTCTCCCCTCTCTCATTGTTCGATGGTTCGTTGCCTCTCCATAGGAGGCAGAGAGTGTTTGGGCTCTTTCCCCTGTTTTACCAGTTTACCAGTGTAATCCTTTACACCGGCACAATGAGCTCTCACTCCAGCCACAGGATTCTATTAGACTCCCAGAGAGACACAAGATCTCCATAAACATTTTCCAGCTACCCCTACAGCCCCCCTCCTCCCCTCGCCACCTATACCGCCTCATGGCGTCAAACAAACTGATAGCTTCCTTTATATATTTTAAGCAGAACCCCCTCATTGTTTAGCCAGAGGAGATTTTACCTGTCTGGAGAAGGAAGGTGGAATAAAAGCTTATACGCTTACATTACCAACGGCTTGTTAACACTGTCAGCTTCACTCCCAAAACAGTGTTCCTTTACAACCGCAGAGTATATAACAAGCAACTGCGAACAAGCAAATGCTTGTTATACGGTCTTTGGAGGAACGCTTAAGATGTTTTTAAAAAAAATGCTGAAGTCATTGGAGGATGCGATTCCTGCTCCGTGCTGCAAACATGATGCCATTAAAGGCTGCAGATAAACTCCCCAATCTGTCATTTCATTCACAGACACTGTATCAAACCTCACAAACGGGGTGTGTGCTTCAGTGAAACCTTTGAAATGTACAAAATACATGTTGGTGTTTCATTTCAAATCGTGCTTCATCTTTAAGAGGAAAAGTTGTTCACGATTGTGGAGCTGCTGGTCTAAGAAAATACTGCTGCTTTTACAAACTGTTGCCAATACATCACTCTCTTCATCCCTGCGTGTCAGTCAGCACAACATGCACCAAGCTTTTTTTCTTTTTTAGATTTATTTTTTGGCAGACAGGAAACTGTGAAAGAGAGAGGGGTATGACGTGCAAAAAAAAGGTCACTGGTGGAAATCAAACCAAGAACATTGCAGGTATGTGCAGCAAACATTGAAACTGGTGCTCAGGGTTATTTTGTAAAATAGGCAGCAACATCTCACAGCAGTGAGGCTGCAACTAATGATTATTTTTACTGTCTATTAATCTGTTGGTTATTTTCATGATTAACTGATTAGTTGTTTGGTCTATAAAATGTCAGTGTTGATCAGTGTCTCCCAAAGCCTGAAATTACATCCTCAAATGTCTTGTCATGTCTACAACCCAAATATATTCAGTTTATTGTCACAGAGAATGAAGAAACCAGAAAATATTCACATTTAAGGAGCTGAAATCAGAATTTCTTTTTCATTTATTTCTTTAAAAATTCCTCAAACTGATTAATGGACTATTGAATGAGTCTGCGATTAATTTAATAGTTGACAATTAATCAAAAATTGAATGATCATTGTAGCTCTAACCAACAGATCACTGATGTGGATGGTGTAGAGATGCTCTGACATCCTCAAGTTTTATATGATGATAGAAACTATTTACTATTTTTTATATGGTCTGTGGTCTTCATCTGTTTCTAGAAAATGCTCACTTAAAAGTATACTATGTAACATGGTCACATTAAAATGTCTAAAAACAACTACACCTATGGTATATATTTTGTTGAGCTGTACTGAATGAGTGTTTGTTGTCTGATTTGTCTTATTACGTGCATAAATTGCACTGACCAGAAGTAGCACTCCTAATTTTGTCGTACTTGTACAATGACAATAAAGGCTTTCTTCTACTTACATGATTCCAAATTTTCCAACAATGTTCAAACCCAGAGACATCTGTAATTTTATTCAAGGTACAAGGACGCATTTTATCTGGTCACCTGTCTGTGGCCTCATTCCTTTTCAACCATCTAGTTGCTCTAAACAACACCAGATACATGAACGTAGGTTTCCAGGGAGACACAGGGGACACGTCTCCTTCAATATATGCCCCCACCCCCAACAATAGAAACACTGAAGTAGCAGATGACTTCTATTCTGACTAAATTTAAGACATTTACACCAAACACTGAGATACAAATGCAGGAAATTAGGTGTTTTATGGGGGAGGACCATAAACTCCTTTTCATATGTGTCCTTTTCATCGTATTAGGCTCTAACCTTGGGGCTCGCCAACTTATGAAAGTGGCTTAGTTTGTTCTGACTACAGTAGGAACCTCAAGATCTACTGGAAAAGTAGAAAAGTGGCGATGACACAAAGACAAATCATAGAGAGACATTGTAGAGTTTGATCCGTGCAGGGTTATTTGCCACAAATAAGCACACCGAGATGTCCTGGGAAGCAAGTAACCAGACAAAGACAGGGAAACCTACACTCCTGACCAGAGGATATGAGAAGGAAGGATGTGAGGAAGGAGGATACCAAGTTAATGTTACGTTAGAAACTTTGTTACATAAACTCGTCTGTGAACATGAGTCGTCATGGATTTTCATCGGCAATGGTGGTTTTGTAATAATGAAGACAAGGGCACCTCCTCTCCATAAAACAACTGAACATATTTCACTACAGCAAATCTCGGCCAAACAAAACAATCAAATCATGGACTTTAATCAGCGTTTCTCATATCTGACTCCAGTCTGGCTCTCAATCTGCAGATGAGCTAAACACTGCCCCTTCACTACAGTCATCTTCATATTACAACCCAACCCCTGACCCATACCTCATCTTACACACCTAGACACTAGAAAAAACACACAGGACTTGTTGTTGCTGTAGCTCACATACGTGTGTCCTTCTGTACTCTTGAGTACATTTCTGTTCCTAGTTTGTTTATGACTATGATTATTTGAATTATCATTGTATTTTCCCTCATTGGCTATTGATAAGAATAAATTAATAAGAATAAAAACAAGGCAAATGTAAACCTCAGAAAAAGGGGGTGTTGGCGGGCTAAAAAACAAAACCAAACACAAAAACAGCGAAGACAACAACTCCCATGATTCCACATGACTTCACAACATCATCAAAGTCCATCTCTTGTTACTGTTTTGATTGAGAACCTACCTGGTGGCAAATTACATACTGTATGTTTAAGATGCAGAGTCCATGCATCTCACTACAGTCATTTTTATTGCATCGAAATGTATGTAGTGGACTGATAAAGCAATTGAATATATTATTCTAGAAGGCAACCAAAAGTTGAATTTGTATTTGGTTGAATAATAATTTCTATAACAAAAATGTTGAGACTTGGCGTCAGTGTAACAATACGATATTGCCACACAAAAAGGTCGGGATACTATACTGTATCCATTTTTCCTCCACCCCTAGTAAATATGCCCGTATAATATAATTACAGTAAAATTCTTTATTGTCCACAAATATGGACATTTGCCTCCAGCTTCACCTGGACACATCATAATCAATTCACAATACATACAATAAATAACATAACATGCACAGTAGGTACAGACAACAATAACAGACATATTTCCAATGTGAAGAATTTATGAATTCTTTAAACAGGATCAGAGACAATTCTTTCCAGGAATTTAGTTCCAGTTGCGTTTTATTTTCACATCCCAGTTGTTTCTGCTCTTTCCCAATAATTTTACTGGACAATCTGTTTTTGTTCTTAGCCTTGGAGTGCTCGTACATTGTACACATATTGAAAGTTAAAACACTTTCAACAAGACTTTTGTGATCAGTCCTTAAAATGGTCTTGCTTATATTATATGAAAGAAATTTCCTGATTGGATAAAAGCGCTGCATTCCTTTCTTGAAAATGTTATCTGTGTTGGCTATATGTGACATGGCTAATTTCCAACTGTTGTCCTTTTGGCTTAATGTTGAATTATCCCTCAGAAATAGTAAGATGAGCAACATGAGCCAAGAGAAAGCAGACGAAATCTAGACTGACCATATGTACTGCACAGGCTGATGATGACTATCTTGTTAATGTTAGAGTAATGATGATACTGAGTAGGCCTAGTGCTTAACGTTTGGTATTTAAGGATGTCTGATGCTGCTACGACGTGTTAGTCTCTGTTTTGTTCCTCAAGTCCAAAGCCATGGGTCACAGACAGGGCTCCTTTCTGCTCCCCTCCTCATACACAAACATATCCCTCTATCTCCTGTCCCGTCCCTCTCCTCCTGCCCCCCATCCATCCTTCCCTCTCCTCCCATCTTGATAATGCAGCTCTTTTCTTTCTTGCTGGGTGGAGGGCTGCCCTGAACCAACATTGTCCCCTACGCTGGCTCTAGTGGGGGGCCCTATTGTGTGTGAAGGAATGGGGAGTTAACACCCATGTCTGAACCCTCTCAATGGGGGCATTGTGTCTGAATCTTCCTCCGGCTCACCCAATCTCACCCCACGTCACTCCCCTGCATAGGCCAAGCCAGGGGCTACTCTGGGCGCTCCCCCATTATATGATGAAAACATGCACATAACAGCCAACTCCCAAACAAACCATCCCATAACTGACCTCAGCCACTTTAACCCGTTGCTTTCCATGTCCTATTAATTTTCCAGCAAACCACACTGGGCTGAATGTGTCTTTGCTGCTGTTTTTTTTTTTTTTTACAGAAATGGGGGCCAGTGGGTGCACGGTTACTGAAGGAGGCCCCTGCAATTCGTTTTTCTTATAGAAAAGAACAAAGCGACACATAAAGGACTATGTTGTATTAGCATGATAACAGGATTCAGAATGCTTTCAGAAAATTTCTCTGCAGTAAAGGAATCCATGCAAATTATTTGTTTTGAATCAAAACCGTCATCATGCTCGCTGTTTCATTTGTGTCAGTCATAAGACATGCAGAAATGACTAAACATAATGAATGTTAATAGCAAACAGTGTTATGCGTAATAATTTTAATGTGAATGATTTCCAGAAAAAAACATTTTAGAATATGAACAGAGATGGATGTGTCTGTTTCATACAGCATGCTGAGCATTTTTTATTTGTTTCTGTATAGCAGCGAGCGCCTTGGGGCAGGTTACAAAAGAGCAAGTTGGCGTTTTCTTCCCACATATTTTTAATCAAAGTGTTAGTGTTTACATTTGCATTTGCATTGAGCAGAGGGATGCTGAATGCCAAAGGTGAGATTTTGAAAAACACTCTATTTTCCCTTTTTCAGATGGAAACAAGGGTGGGTGGTTGGAAGGCTGGATAAAGGCTGGTAGATGACTGAACTCAGAGACCCGGCGCAGCTCATCATCATTGCCACGGGCTCTCGTCTTCCTCCTCTCCTCCTGTGGCCCCGTACCTCCATCCAGGGGTCCAGCAGAGCCAGCGAAGCCCAAGCGGGGAGCTAGTGAGTGGGCTGGGAAGGATGGAGAAGGTCCCCGAAGGCGAGAAGCACCTCTGGAGCTACCGGCATGCAGGAGAAATCAATACCAAACACAGAGCCTGCACAGCTCTGAGTGGGGTTTCCTGTGTTAGTCTGTGGCCTAGGGGCCCGCAGACCTCCAAAGGACAGGCCCTGCGTGGCCCTCTCAGCTGCAGCCCCGACTCCTTAGACTGGACCTCAGTCCCGAACTCCACTGGCTGTGTGTGGTTCTGCTGAAGGGGATCACTCCCCAAATAATACCCAGAATGCTGAGAGACCGCCAAGAGGGATATTCCTTTCTCTTGATTTTTTCTCCCCTTCATAAGATTGACATATCCCCCACCTTCTGCCTCTGGCTGTTTAAAAACCAGTTTGGGAGTTCTGCTTTTGACTGGCTCTCCATCCTCGACTCGCCCGTTGTTTATTCCCCAAACAGTTTTTACATTTGACAAAGAGACAGTACGATCTTTATTTTCTCCTCCACTCTTGGCTTGCTGTTACTATGGTGAGCTGTCTGTTAAAACCAGAAACACTGGCATATGAAGCATGATCTTTTTTTTTAATTTTTTTACCTTCGTGATGCCTGTTATTCAATTCCAGCACAGCAAAGAGGGCAGACGATCACAGAGCAAAGAGACCTTCCCACCTTGTAGTGGAGATGGTAAAAAGGCAAGTATCTCTCTTTAGCACTCCACATTTTCCACTCTGTGAATGACTCTCAGTGTGCTCTCATCACCTACCTAAAACAGTGTGCATGTGTGTGTGTAACTTTGCACCTTGCTTCGATCAGAGGGGATCATTTTAGGATGCTGATTACAGCTGTAAAAGATGTTACCAGGAAGTGTTTGGAAGTTAACAGGTTAACTAAGATGTTTTGAAAAGATGCCACTCAGATCTGAACATTTAGAATCATGTGAGAGAACTAGTCTCTTTACATTTCCCACAGCAGAGAGCTCTGTTTCTGTGTATGAAAGGACTGTATATGCTTGGCCTTGAAAGCCAGCGAGCAGCAGCAGTGTGCACCCACAGCTCCCAAACTGCTGCCGTCGTCACAGCAATGCAGCGTGGTTGTTTCCATCCAGATGGGCACAGCTTCAGACAAAATGGCCGCCACTCTCTCCCCTCTGCCAAAGATGGCGGGCGCATCTCTGTTGTCTGCCATCTGTGCATCCGTTAGCTGTTGTCGAATGCAAATCGAGGCTAATTGCATTTGCATAACCTCCAACCATCATGTCGTTGGCGTGCGCTGATAATTGCTGCCGTGAACGTGCCGTAGTGGCGAGCGTGCAAGGAGTGAAGCGATGTTTTTTAAAGTGTATCTGGTGTCGTTTGTTTTTCCTCTTGGGGTATTTGCACCCTGAAATGTGTCTGATAGATGTTGGGTGCATGCGAGATCAAGAGTCTGGTCCTACTGCACCATATGGTGTTTGCATGTGATTCCCTCGGATGCAAATGTGACACTGTACAAAAGATTAAGTCGAGCCGTTTTTTTTTTTTTTTTAATCAGATAGTGCTCTGTCACGCATGCTTTTTTTTTTACACACGGACATACATAATGCACCAATGAAAGCATTAAGCAAACAGAGAAGCTCAGACATGCACACAGACTCTAATTAAAAAGGGATCCATAGGCCCAACAAACTCCAGACAGACAGACCATAATAGTCTCATTTTCATGCACATGGGTGTCTGGTTACCATGGCGCTAAACAAATCATGGGGTGACTGATTTTGCTAGAAAAGGGCTGCATATGAAACATATAAATAGGCGGTGTAACACAAATTGCCGCCTGAAGAACAGTGGAGCTTTGAAGTATCATATTGATGCTTTTTTTTCCCAAGAATGAACCAGTTAAAGGAAAATGAGGGACGCCTGAGCTGCTTGTCATCTCTTCGAGACTTTGAAATAACCTCAAATATATTGAACATGCAGATCTCGTGGTGACGTTCGGAGCCGTTTATGCAGTCAGAGGATTGAAGTGTTGTATAAATGAATATCTCACATTTCTGCATTTCGGCAGTGCGTTGTTTTATGGTCGCATTTGATTGAGCAGGTCTTGTTTTTGGGGGGCGTTAATTCATGCGATGAGAGTCGTCTGAGCGGCTGAGCAACAAAGCAGCATTCGTATTTGCATTCGCCCATCAAGGCAGCTGCTGTACAGTTAGCTCTACTGTGGGCAGCAAAATGGCGGTCACGCGAATCATAGGGTCTGTCTGCTGGTCGTGGGAGCTGAGGAGAGGAGAGAGAGGAGGAGGAGGGGGGATTTTTGGGGCGTCTGGTTCAAGAGTGAGAGAGGGTTGCGGGGTCTAGACTGTGGGGTGGGGGGTCGCTCATAAGGGGAAGATGGAGTGGGGGGTGTTAGTGGAGAGGTTATTATTTGAGAAGGGGGGGGTGTCTGGTTTTAGGAGGAACAATTAATGAGGGACGGGAGGGGAGGGGGGTAGTTTGTCTGCATTTGTGAACATGTGTCTGTGTCTCGGCCATTTGCATAGAGCGATGAGGGGTGTCCATATGCTGTGCGGCGAGGCAAATTCAGTCACAGGCTTTTGCACGCCTCTCAAGGTCTCTCTCACATGATCTGAACGCAAAAACCCCGCCGAGCGTCGCACCCCTCCACATCTGACTGTCACATTATCTGTCGGAGAGCAGGAACACGCTCTACCCCATTTCTCACAATAACACTTAAACGCTCCTACTATACTGAAGCCTCATGTTGGCCGCATCACTGTTTCTGTCCGTCATGGCAGCCAATGAGGAGACGCGAAGATGCTTTTGGCCAATGAGATATGGTAAAGAATCAGGAAGAGGAAGGAAAAGGCGAGGAGAGTTTACCCTTGATGTGCCGAGGAAAGAGAATCAACAACACAGCTTTAGCGAGAAGGAATCGAAGAGAGGGAAGCAAAGGATAGTGGGAAGGGGAGGAACGACATGAGAGCGTTATTTTGCAGACATGGCTTTCCAAACATAAAGCACAAACAAGAAAAAAAAAATGATGAATGTGTTGCATTTTCTTTGTGCGCCAGTCAGACATGGCATTGTAGAATATTAACACATCAATTTGAGGGGGAAGAAGGGAAAGAAAAGCCTTCCCTCGTCTGAAAAGTCCTGAAGACGGGTGGTCATCATGAGGCCTGAAAAAGTCAGACACAATGCTGATCTCCATAATGTCCCGTATGAATACTGCTTAAAGTGTGATCGTCTCCTGAGCTGGAGGTCTGAGCTCGGAGCGTGGGAATGTGAGGAGAACATATGCAGAACAGTCGGGCGCTGGCGAGACAGCCCTGCTAGCATGAATGCTGCTACAGCAGGTGAAAAAGGACCCTAGAGTTCATGGGTCAAGGCCAGTGAAGGGGTTGTCTGGCTCATGAGTGTGTGTGTGTGTGTGTGTGTGTGTGTGTGTGTGTGTAGGGCCACTTTGGTTGTCTTCTGGGTCATGCAGGATGCTAATGAAGTTGCCAGGCTGTTTGATAAGCATGGCCGTCTATTGTTAGCTCAGTCTGGTTTGTTCACAGAGGACTAGACTGGGTGTAGACTTGGACAAGAGCTCCTTCATCATCTTGTAGTCGCAGCGGAGTAGCAGACAAGCAGATAGACAGGCAGCGTAAAGTCAGACCTCCCCTGCTGAAAGTGCGATTGTGTTGTCTGGAAGCCTTTTCTCCCCACATCTCTGCTTTCTGTGACATTTCTTCTCTGAGTGACACATTGGTCTCAGGCTCTCCAGCGTGGTGCCTGTCTTTGTTTCTCTCCAGACTGATGGCAGCTTTGTACCGGGACTACATGTCTCCACGATGGAAATCGTCAAGAGTGCGGTTTTAGAGCGTGTAGTCAAATGTCATATTTATATATTTATCCATCATGATTTCTCTGAATCAAACTTGGAAACATCATTAATGGTTTTGTCAAAGTGTCCTTCATCTTAAATCTGGTGATGTGTTATATTTTAGACATGTCGACAAATCCTGCAAAAAAAAACATGACCAACATCCTAGTAACTAGCACTGTTAACACTTAATTTGGATTGTTTAAATTCAACTAAATATCCTTAGATTATTGAGGTGTGTTCATGGATTGTCACGTCTAAAGATAATCTGTTAAACATCTACAGAAAAAGAGAAACACTTGAATCGCTGATTCTCGACTAATAAGCTGTTGAAATGTGACAAGTGCCAGCAAAAAAGTAAAATGTTACCAAAGTGTTTTTTGCACTGCTGTCACGAAACTATTAAAAACAGCAATATGAGTCACACTGGGTGGTGTGTTCCTTCATTGCAAAGAACCTGGGCACTGTGGTTTACATTGAGTTGATACGTACACTGTCCTGCTGCTGTAAAAGCTTATGAGACATTAAATGTGTATCAATACGCAACTGAAAATAGTCCCCCACAAATGCTCCAGTTTACTCCTGTTGGAGTATTGTTTGCTAAAAACTACAGTGCCCAGATGTCCTAGGAAATTACTCTGATTTTATTTTAAAATAAAGTGATATGTTTGTGACTTATTCTTTAAAGATTTGTATCTTCAGGATGAACAAATTCACTTGATACGGAAGCCAGAAACCAGCTAACACACTGTTGGTTTGAGTTT
Source organism: Epinephelus lanceolatus (assembly GCF_041903045.1). Taxonomy (NCBI): domain Eukaryota; kingdom Metazoa; phylum Chordata; class Actinopteri; order Perciformes; family Serranidae; genus Epinephelus; species Epinephelus lanceolatus. The sequence goes on along the minus strand of NC_135745.1, from coordinate 31,776,079 downwards.
TTTATGGGATTTGTTGATAATTAGAAAAATCTAGAATAATCAAAATAATTGCCAGAAAAAATGTTGGCACTGAAGGTTTCGGCTAAACAAAGATGTGTACATTTGTAGGTCATTATGTAGCAGATAGGTTGAAACTTAATGTTTCAACAGTGCTGTGGTTAATGTGTGTTTAAATTAGGCGCAAAAACAATACTTAGTTATGGTGGGGCAAAGATTGCTTTGGCTTAAAACACCCCGTTTGGAGGCACAGTACCAGCAGGAAATGCAGCGATGTGTTGGTAAAAACAGGCACTAATCGAGCCACCCCATTTGGAGGGCACGATCCCAACAGGAAAAGCAGGGATGTGTTGGTAAAAAAACAAAGCTGTTCGGCCCACAATCCCTGCAGGAAAAGTAGCACTGTCTCTTTAAAAAACAACCAATTTTTTGTGCCTAAAAAGCGGCTGGAAAAACAGTAATGAGTCACTAAAAAAGACCCACGTTTGTTGCCTAGAAAGCAGCTGGGAACACAGCAATGACTCGCTAAATTACATCCAGTTTTGTAGTTTCTTGGTCTCAAATATGGTCTGCAGCTTAGAAAGCACCTCGCCTAGGTGACACGCCATCCACCACCCCCTCCTCCTCTTAGTGACAAAGTCAGCTCATGTATTACGTCACTTAACAAATGTTGATATGATACGTATGAAACCTACAAATGTTATTTGTGTTTGCGGGAAAAAGACAATGCAGATTTTCCTCTGGCGATTAGGCTGAGAATAAATCCAGCCTTACACTTTAAAGATACAGTGTTTAAATAGATTTTTCTTTTTCTATTGCCAGTCTGACCATTTCATCGTTTCCTTTGTAGCATCGTGCATGCAAACAGTTTGTCTTCGACACGTCCCGTAGTCGTAAAGAGCTGCATGCGTAAAGGTGCATTACTTATGGTGTCCCTTTAAGAGAGAAAGCATTACCTCATCAGGAGCGGTGTAAAGGAAGGAAGTGAGTGAATGGGTGAAGGAGCGCAGTGCTAACTCTCTCCACTCCTTTATGCCTGTGGGTGCAGGCTTCATTAGCTCTACAGAAAGGGACAGCTCCCTCCCAGTCCCCTCAATAGACCCATAGACCTGTCTGACTGGCACAGGCTCTGGCTCAGTGGGGAGTGTGTGTGTGTGTGTGTGTGTGTGTGTGTGTGTGTGTGTGTTTGTGCCTGCAGTATGCGTGCGTGTTTGCATGTGTGTTCTCGAGCCATTCACACACCACCAGGCCTCATAGTTTCTCACTCATGCCTAAAGGAAGCCTGGCATTGACACTTTTTTGAGACTCACATCTCTCTCGCACTCTCTTTGTCCCACATGCTTTCCATTATTCTCCATTTCACAATTTTTCCTCATTGTGTTTTCGCTCTCAGTCGCTTTATCTCTTTATGTCTCAGATCTCTCACACAACTGGACATTCAGTAAAGAACCATATGCTGTACAGGACTCAGATTGTTGTACTCTGCAGCAGATTTTTTTAGACTTTTCCCAATCATTTAAACACATTTCCTGAAACTAGCTCAATTTAAAAAAAAAAAAAAAAAAAAATACAATAGTAAAAAGAGTTGGGAATTTTGTCACAACTCCACAAAGCTCTTTTAAAAATGAAACACTGCAGTCAAAAGCATGATCTCTCTTCTCAAAACTGATTCTGTCCACCAAAATGTTACACACAGCTGTCATATGAATCTACAGATCATCAATTTGACACTGGTGTGATCGATTCAAAACACTACCATGAAAATACTGCTTATGTATTACTGTATGTTTTGGCTTTAGGAGGCCATGCTACATATTCAAGTGTGTAAAAATTGCATAGAAAATGTTAACTTTTCCCTGTTTTACAGTAATCTTTAGCTTTTTGTCCCAAAATAGGCTGCGTTTTTGGTTCATACAGTTCTAAGACTGTTGCATATTGTAATACAATACTGTGACTGTATCATATAAATATAGCATTGACACAATCATTGTATCAGCACAGGATACAATGCACATTTGTCTATCTAATGAGCTCCATTTTCAAAACACAGTCGTTACCTGTTTTTGCAAAACTCACAAAAATTGAACTGATATTTTCAGTAAAATCAGAAACACTAGAGTAAGAAAAATGTTTAGTCTTTCTGGGGATGTAATGATGGAATCAGTGCTGAAATACGACAAGGTAACAAAGCAAATATTTGTTACAGTAATACAGTAAAATGTTCAGCTAAATGAACTGACTGCAGAAAGAAATGTTTTTTGGTAGGCCCTTCTCTCTGCTCTCCATGCTGCTCCATTTTTACCCGAAACAGTAGAAGTCACCTGAGGCCTCTTTCATGCTCTGACATATAATCTGAGTGTTTTGCTGATTGAGTTTGAACACATGAGACATGAGTGAGACCAGCTGGTAATTAGGGTGTGGCATATTGAAGGCCAGTGTTTTCCAGGTGAACAAAGTGTGCTAAATTATATGATTTTTGCTTTGAGTTTTGCAAAAAATTGTGGTTTAGATTTTACATTTGAGTGAAAAAACTGTGCTTACAGTTCAGCATTCTGGAGTCGTGTTGATACATGAGCTTCAAGTTTTCAGAATCATGTGCATTGTGTTTCATTTTTGTGTGTGTAAAATTAAGAAAAACTATAAGTATAATTTGCACCTCAAAAAAAGGTTTCAGGGCATCTAGTAGCTCAGTGGTCAGAGTGGGTGTCCCATGTGCAAAGGCAATGTCCTGGCCACAGCAGCCATGGGTTCAATTCCAGTCTGCTGCCCTTTGCTGCAGCTGCATGTGCGTGCTGCATCCCCTCCCACCTTCACCTTAAGTCAAATCAAGGCAAAAGACAAAAAAAGAAAAAAAAGACTTTAATTGCTATTTAAACTACCATTTCTGCATCATGAAGAACTGACCTATAACTGTATTTGCAATGATTACTCATCAGAACTTTGACTTTAACTCTGAGCTCACGACGTGCAGTTTTTCGAAGAAGATAACTCTGAATTTTTATGATAACTGAGGACATAAATTCAGTGCATGCTCTTGCTTGCATTAGATTCTCTGTCATATCATGCAGCTCTAAGGTCACTCTCCATGGTGAGAATAAGTCTAAAAACATTATTCTCCTGTAACCAACCAAATCTGATTCAATTACACCATTTACCTCAGAATGAATAATCAGTCATTGTCTTAATGCTTACACACTGACAGTGATTCTTGAAGCACACCTGTGGCCAGTGCATGCACCAGGTGTGCCAAACTGAGTGCACATCCTCTGCTTTACACTCAGTCTGTAATTTAATAACACACTTCTTGGAAAACTGTAAACACTTGTCTCAACATTGCAACACTATTTTGCCAACTTCCTTTCGACATGAGAAAACAATTTTAGATAATGAGTTCACCTACAAATCAGAGCTACCTTCTCACTATAACTAGGCCACAGGTAAACGTTTGGTTTGGACAACAATGTAGGCCAATACTGGGCAGAGAGATGAGGATGAAGTCTCAGACCCACGAGGATGCCAAGATTTAGCTGTTTTCTCTTTTCTTTCTTTTGTTTTCTTCCGCTGTGCTTTTGTTGTTTGAGGAGAGTAGGTATGAGCATTTGAGGGAAAAAATCCCCCCTTACTGTATTTGTATTGATGGTGTTCAGAATATTATATAATATAACATTTGGACACCTGCAAGCTGCTAACGTTATGCCCTACCTGTACAAGTGTTTTTCATTTATACCATCAGTGCATATTGGTGCTGTTATTGAAATGATGGTTTGTGTGCACTGTATTGAGGCAACAAAACAATGCTTTTTAAACGAATTTGAAGAGTCCTGCAAAAATTGTTTGCTTTTGCAAGAGATGTAAAATGTTTTGTTGGGTTGTCGTCAGGTTTTGTGGTTAGTGTGTAGAGTTTATAGCCTTTAGTTTCAAAGATGGTGTCCAATTCAGATTGGATGGATCTTAAATGTTTTTTGTCACATCATTTGTGCTGCTGGAAAAATAATTTGAGCACAAAGGAAGCTCTTCAAAATGTTTGAATGCATGCAATGCTCTTGTTTTCGGCCCGTCTTTGCGTTTAATCACGCAATGAGTCTACTGTTAAATAAGGCCTTGGCAGCCTGATCGATAGTTTATCTTTTCTGTGCAGTGAGCACAAAGTATCACCCCTGTCATTTTAGCTTTTTACCTTACTGTAAATCTTCACTTTTAGTGTGTATTCGCATCGTAAGTTTAGTCTTAAATTAAATTTAAAGTGGTATTAAAAAGGTCCTCAAAACCTGTTTCTCCCTGTAGACATCCTGTATCTAAAAAAATTCCCTGTAACAGACTAAATCTGATACAGCTAAATCATTTACCTCATTATGTTGTTTTAAGATACATGCATATCTCTATCTGCCATTTAAATATAGTGGACAGCTTGATGTAAATGAAATAGAAACACAGAGATGCCACGGAGAAGACGGGAGACTATTCCTCCTGCCTCTGTTTCCCATCAGGCACTGTGTGCGGGCAGCTATTCGGGGTCCTCGTCTAGTGAGGGGGGAGGAAACACGTATATAGGCAAAGGTGCTGCAAAGTGGCGGGCTAGCAGAGATGATTAGCATGGGCAGCCGCCATCGCGTGCTCCGCTCATTGTTGCAGCTCTGCATTAATGAGGCCAGGCAATCTGCTCATGATACACACATCATGGTTTCACATACTGAACACACAGTGGTAGAGTTAAACAGTGTAAGCCATCCTTTTATTCACATCACTCACCCAGTCAGCAGCATGCAATTATTTGGTCCAATCAAGTGAGAGGTAACTTCATGTGGATATTTAACGCACCTGCTGGTTTTAATTATTGATTTCCAGTCGAGTCCGGGTCACACCTCTGGGGGTTCAAAACTCCGGCGAAAGTAGAGTGTGGAATAGTTTGTTATACCCAGAGAGAAATGCAAGTTTTGACTCAGAAATAGAAGCCTTGATAGTGAGAAAGAGGGAGGGAGAGAAAGAGGCTGACAGAGACGGAGGAATGAGAGTACAATACCGTGGCCTGGTTTGTGGTTCCAGAGGGATAGAGACACTTTCGCATTTCCCCTGCAAAACGAGATAGGATGAGCTCTTTTAACACACACACACACACACACACACACGCACATACACACAAATATACACACCTTGTTCCCTCCTTCTAAGTGAGCCAGGACTAGATTCATGCGGCTTTGTTGTTGAGGCAGCAGGAAACTTATTGCCCCAGATTTAAGCGAACCTGCTTCACACATGCAGCAATAAACTGTTACAACATTTCAACTGGATTCAGCTTTTTTAAATCATAATTTTATCTTTTTTTTTTATTCTTCTCTGCATCACGTCAAATATCCAGTAAGCTGCGTGTGTGTATGTACATATGTGTATGTAACAGACAGCCTGACCTCTGACCTTGTCCTGCTGAGAAGCTTTCATTCCCATAGGCTGGGGGGCTGTGGTCGTCTCTGCTCACACACACACACACGCACACACACTGTTGGCTCTATTGGTATAGCTGTCGCTCGGCCACCCATTCAGGGCTCAGTCACGGCCACTTAGAGCGCAGCAGACTCAGGGATTCAGACGAGCTGTGATCCAATGACATGTATTTATAATGAGGGGGCTGTGGGGACGTCTTTGTTGGACGGACACAATGTCAGCATAAGAGTGTGTGTGTGTGTGTGTGTGTGTGTGTTGTGTGGGGGGGGGGTTAAAGTCCAGGAGACCCCCCCTCCACACACACCCTCCTCACGGATACAAATTCAGTTTTTTCTGCATCCATTTACACCTCTCCACTTCTCCAACTCTTTCACACACTTTCTCTGTCTTGCCTTCTTGATCCGTGGAAAAGATTTACCTCGTTACCATGAGAATATCATCTAAAGGCCGACCTTGTCGAGCGGGAGAGAAGAAGAATTTGGTGGACAAGTCTGTTCTCTGTGTTGGAGAAATAGTTTAAAGGCAGAGCTGTGGGACGAGTTAAGGTCAAAGTGAAGTTTCAAGTATTTGCAGAAAATTGAAAAATTGATGGGTCAGGATGCTCGTCTTTCAGGTCTCTTACTGCTGACTGTTAGAAATGACACAGCATTTGAACGTTTTCCTGTCAAACCTGTCAAAACTGGAGACTTAGGTGCTTTTATTGTGAAGTTTTAAGTCAAGCCAAAACTTTAGGGAGTTAGGCGTCAAGTAAATCCAGCCTCTAGTCTCTAATTCTCAAGTCTCTGATTGAAACACATTAAAGGGTTCAACATTTGGGCCGTGGCCACAAAAATTACTCTGTGGCCACCAAATATCCCCTGTAGGTGGCCACAGAGTTATCATGTCTCCCTGGAGAATTAGCGTGCATCTCAATGACTACGTGTACATGGGTTTTCTGTCCTAATTCAGATAAATATTCCTACTAAGGTGTTTATATGACCAATACAAATTTATATTCAACTAATTAAACCATATACATGCAGCCATTCAAACTCAGATTAACGTGCCCTAACATGTCGGTTATCAAGTCAAAACATGAAAAAGTGGAACAGCTGTGTCATTTTTTGTCTTTGCATCATTATAGGATTTTTTTAGTTTTCTTACTAGTGGCGGACTTGTTCGCGCAAACACATCCTCCTGCCTTTATTCCTTCAACCACCTTCTTCATAAGCTCAGCATTGTGATATTTTAGCACATCCAAAAACCTGTTGATATCCAAGTCTTTCATAATATTTAAAAGTAGGTGTGTTTCTGCCTCCGACCAGAAATGTCGGCTCTTATTTTGGGCATGCATCTCGACTCCAGCCTTGATCCGAGTTGGTTTGTGTCGACTCATCCATGACAGCACAAAGAACAGACAGTAAACAGGCAAGAGGCCGTGTGTTCAGACACTAATTCCAAATGGGCTGTATGCACGTCCAAAGAATGCTCCTAAATCCTGAGTAATATCAGCATATCGCTCACACTTTAATCAGAAAATTATACATTTTGGGTAGCTCACCTGGTGGAGCAGCCACCCAGGTACACCTATGACTGCAGCGGCCATAGGTGCGATTCTGACCTACGACCGTTTGCTGCATGTCATCCCCTCTGTCTACCCCTTTCACACTCACACCATCCTATCAAATAAAGGCCAAAATAATCTTAAAAATGAGAAAATGCTAGAGAGCAGAATATGTGGTTACATGACTCCTATCAAATTCATATTATTGCCATATTAAGAATGGTGGAATATTAGAGTGTATGGATACATAGTCGGTGAGTTTCCTGTCTAAACATAGTTTAAATTAAAAAAAAATTCCCCATACTGCAAGCCTTCACCAACGTGACATTACAGCTTCACAAACATCCCGATTTGAACAGACTGTGTATTCAATTTAAAGAAATAATTACATATTTTCATTCTGTTAATATCTTCTTATAAATTAAATTACCTTTAATGTATTGTTTTACATTAGTTTACATTTGGCCCACCTCAGTTTACTGTGGCCCCCAAATTTAGTCACTTGGTGGCTCGTAGCAGCGAGGACAACAAAATAAGAACGTGTCACACAACTCAACATATTCATGGATTCATACAGATAAAACGCAACAAGCTCACTCAGTGTAAAAGTCCATAGTACAACTAACTACACAGAGCTTTAACTCAGAGCAGCACTCCCTATTTTATCCTCATATTCATGGATTCATTGGTGTAGATTTCGGCGGAGATGCAGAGGACACACCACTCTCAGTTTTTACAACATGACAGGAGCAGAGGACTTTTAGTTTTGACAAAATTTAAGACATTTTACACCATTGAACTGATGCAGAAAAAGCACAAATTGGTGCATAAGAATTATTTAGAATGCAGAAAATTCAGTGTTTGATGCTAAAATTTTCTGGTGGAGGACCCCACACCCCTGTATGTGTCCTCCTGCCCGTGTTGAAATCAAACCTACACATTTTTTTTTTTTCAGCTAACATGTCCTCATGTGACTTATAAATCACAACATCATCATCATGTTTTTAAAATAATGGAGGCAAACAGTTGAACATGTTTGCTGAATAAAGAACGGAGAGGTTTAAATTGTGATGGAGCACCTTGCTGCATGTGTGTTCTCCATGTTAAAGAAAAGTTAAATTAGGGACAACAGATTTTTTTTGCGTGGAGGAGACAAAGATCCCTTTTTTCTCACAAAGATAAAAGTTCTGTTATTTTAGGACTTTGTGGCAGTGCACAGCGGAGGCAGAGAAGGAATGCTAACATAAGTCATGTTTGGAAATGGTCCATCCACTTCCTCTGACCTCTTGTATCTGTGTTTTATTTTCGTCTCCCAGTGTTACGTCATTTTTAGGGATGCAGTAATCTTGTTACTCCCCTCACTCCTGCTTTTATTGAGTAAAGAGTCAAATGTATGTATTTGATCATATTACACTCTTTGCAAGTTGCTCTCTGTGTGGTAAAGAGAGTGTGTGTGGTGTGGAGACAGGACTGCAGTCTGCATATATTAGCAGGTTGTTGGGACAGCGTGGGCAGTAGAGGAGCCCTGGAGAGCCCTACAGGCCCCTCATAATTGCCCAGTGTCTGAAACACTGCTATCTATCCAGGGACTGTGGTCCAGCTCTGATCTCCTCAATCATAACTAACCCTCTTCTTCCTCCTCACAACCCACACACACCTTCATTTTTACTGTCCATCAGTCTGTTCTGCATGAGGCATTCACAGACAGAAGAAAATGTACCTGAAGTCATTTCAGAGCTGATAGAAGTCCAAATGTAAAGCAGCAGGTTTTCATTTATAATCACAGTTAAGGTCAAATTAGGATTAAATCCCTTATCTCTGCTGCTGGTGGGATCCTTATCTTCAGTCGTGACGTTGCAAAACCAGACAGCAGAAGTGTGTTTAGTGTGTGTGTGTTTCCCCTCAGGCATAATTGTGGGGTTCCCTGCTGACGACGTGTCCTCTCTAGACTTCAGAGGTCAGAGGTGGGCGAGTGTAGACTCAAACACAGACAGATATTGGTAGTCATGAGGAGGGAGTCCCTTCTGTATCTCTGCTCCACAGTCAATCCCCCTTTTTTTCTATCTGAGTCCAAAACTGCTGTGTCAGTCCCGTGACGTGACACATAGTCATGATTATTCATTGTGAGAGCTCGAGCGTTGGTGTGTCTGAGACGGTCTCACTGGCTTTTATGATCCTGGCTGTAAGAAATATGACAGTTTAGCTGATTTTGTTTTGTTGTTTGTGTGTTTGCTTTGTTTTCTGTCACTAATTTCTTCTGTCTTCTTGTCTCTCTGCAGATTGGTGGTTGTGGAAAATCCCTGATCAGCTGAACAACTTTTGACTCGGGCTCAGATTGGACCAATTTCACCATTTTTGTTATTTTTTTTATTTTCATTCAGTCATTTTTTTGTAAAGGACAGTTCCTATTTTGCTTCTGACGTTTCGCAAACACATGTAAAGGTGATCATCTTCAAATCCAAAGAAAAGACAATGATAAAGACAGACTGAGATTTTTTTTAAAGATGTGTTTTCAAATTTTCACTGTAAAACAGCTTGTGTGTTTTGTGAGTTAATTATTAATGTATTAAATATATCAAGAATTTAAGTGATTTTATTTATTTTTTTTAAATAAATAAATAATGATGCTAATTGATGCAAACTGATATGTGACTCCAAATAAATACACCCAGGTTGACTGTAATTGATCCTGTTGGGCTGTCTTGTATAAACAAATTGGTGTCATGGTTTTTCTTTTTTTGTTTTTATTATATTAAAAGTCAGAGCTATCCCACCATATTGAGTCTTGATGTAAAGGCTGAGTAGGTTGATAAATACCCTGAGGTGTCATTTGATGCTGTAAAACTTTGTGTGTGTACATTGTGTAAATATATATGTGGTCAATAAAGAGAACAGTGACTTTACATTTGCCTCCAGTGAATTTATTCTGTTTTTATACTCATTATATTTTCAGTAAAAGCTCTTAACTTTGACGCAATGCTCAGACATGTATATAATTAAAGCAGGACACATGTTTTATCCTGTTTTTAGACATTTACACGAGTTGCTTCATTTGAATTAATATCAGTCTGGTAGTGTCAGAGGAGGAAATTGTAAAAGGGGGACTTATATTTTTTAATTACGTAAAAATAAACCACTGAGGTTTGTATAACATATAGACTTTTTTCTTCAGATTTTGCTGCTTTAACAGGACTTTAAGTGACTCAGAGATTTTTATGTGTTTTCCTTTTAATTCATAAAAATAAAGAAACAATTATCTATTAGTGCACAGGCCCAACAGAAGCTGACTAAGCTACAGTACAGGCCAGACTCTTAAATGAAGGCTAATTAATAGAAAATGTCTGCCTTACAGTTTTAATATTGAATAGACTATTTTAAAATGGAAACTGCAGTAAAAACCCTGCTCTGTTATTATTTTAGTTATTTTTTCATTATTATTTTAAAAAATCTAAAACAAAGGCAGCATTTTCTTTTCGAAGCTTAACTTGAGGAACGAATTCAGGCCTACATGACGTTATCCGCAGGCCTAGAGTACAGTGCAGATTTTTGTCTTTGTCTTTTAATTTTAAAAAAAGAGAGAAATTGTAGGTATTGTTTAAATAGAAGCATCAATGTGTTTTTACAGCGTTCAACTTCAAAATCAAACACAATCTAACATAGCAAAAAATAAGAAGAAAGAACAAACAAAATTTTATCTTGTGGCACAATCAGAATGGCACATGTATTTTTCATCAACTTATATATATATTTATATATATTTAATTCAGTGTTCCCTGGGTTTTGCATTAAAATGAAAAAGAAAATTGAGTTATTAAGAATACATTTGAAATGGCAGGAAATTAGTGTTTTTTGCTTCTTTTTATAGAAAGAAAGAAAGAAAGAAAGAAAGGAGAGAGAGAGAGGGAGAGAGAGAGGGAGAGAGCAGCCATCTGAATAAATGCAAATTGGGGCTGCCTCCACCTGGCATCATGCCAAGTATCTATAGCAACCACATCCTCTGACAGCCTCCGTCCATCCCTCCCTCCTTCACTCTCTAATTAGTCCTCTATCTTCCCTATAGCTCTTTTCTTCTGGTGCTTTTTTTCTCCCACGTTCCCAGAAATCTGTACACAAAGACTCTGAGCTCTCTGTCCGGTTCAACAAGAAAACCAAATATTTCACCTCATTTAAACAGCCTCAAACACGCAGTAAAATACCCACAAATAAATAAAATATGTATTTCTTTTCTTTCTTTCTAAAAATAAAAAACACCATAGATCTAAATCTAGTCTCAAACACCCAATATATTTGAATACTGATATCATTCAAATATATTGGATTTTAAATTAATTAGGACCGTTTTCGGCGCGGGTTCCAATGTTGCCGTGTTGCGTTCACGGTCAAGTTCAAAGCTTCAGCACGGCCTCAGGCAGCAGCAGCAGCAGCAGCAGTACCGTCTGACCCAGCTCACCTTCCCTCAGCTCACAGCGCCGGGCTGCACCGCCACCTACCGGCCATCTGTGGAGCTACAGCCCGAGAAGGTCACTCATTCATGGGGATGGAGCGACCCCCAGTGGTCACTGCAGGTCATTACATAGCCTACCATGTGTCCTCAGCCTAAACAAAGACATCTTGTTATGTGAGGGGGAAATAATATATATATATATATATATATATATATATATATATATATATATATATATATATATATATATATATATATGAACGGGAAATAAATAAATTGATTAATTAATTAATGACCATGATAATAATAAAAGAAAAATAGACATAAATAAATGTATATGAATGAGTGAAGAATGCTATATTTTTCTGTAGATGTCATTACATACCACGTTTTGTCAGCTAAAAAAATTTAATTAAATTAAAATTTAATTAAAAAAAAAGAAAAAGCATAAAATATAAAAAAAAATGTCCTATGTATGGGGCCCAAAAGTGACATAGGAAATAATAAATAAGTAAATAAATGAGCACAATAATAATTATAGAAGGAAAAACATGTTGCCATTACAAACCTATGTGTTGTCAGCCTAAACAAAAAAAACCTTGTAATGTATGAGGGCCCAAAAGTGACATGGAAAATAATAAATAAATAAGTGAGCATGATAAAAAATAAAAAATAAAAATAAAGAAAAATGTTGCAATAAATAGATAAACAGATGAAAGTATGCTGCATTTTTCTGTATTTATTGATTTGTGTACATATACAGTACAGGCCAAAAGTTTGGACACACCTTCTCATTCAATGCGTTTTCTTTATTTTCATGACTATTTACATTGTAGATTCTCACTGAAGGCATCAAAACTATGAATGAACACATGTGGAGTTATGTACTTAACAAAAAAAGGTGAAATAACTGAAAACATGTTTTATATTCTAGTTTCTTCAAAATAGCCACCCTTTGCTCTGATTACTGCTTTGCACACTCTTGGCATTCTCTCCATGAGCTTCAAGAGGTAGTCACCTGAAATGGTTTCCACTTCACAGGTGTGCCTTATCAGGGTTAATTAGTGGAATTTCTTGCTTTATCAATGGGGTTGGGACCATCAGTTGTGTTGTGCAGAAGTCAGGTTAATACACAGCCGACAGCCCTATTGGACAACTGTTAAAATTCATATTATGGCAAGAACCAATCAGCTAACTAAAGAAAAACGAGTGGCCATCATTACTTTAAGAAATGAAGGTCAGTCAGTCCGGAAAATTGCAAAAACTTTAAATGTGTCCCCAAGTGGAGTCGCAAAAACCATCAAGCGCTACAAGGAAACTGGCACACATGAGGACCGACCCAGGAAAGGAAGACCAAGAGTCACCTCTGCTTCTGAGGATAAGTTCATCCGAGTCACCAGCCTCAGAAATGGCAAGTTAACAGCAGCTCAGATCAGAGACCAGATGAATGCCACACAGAGTTCTAGCAGCAGACCCATCTCTAGAACAACTGTTAAGAGGAGAGTGCGCCAATCAGGCCTTCATGGTCAAATAGCTGCTAGGAAACCACTGCTAAGGAGAGGCAACAAGCAGAAGAGATTTGTTTGGGCCAAGAAACACAAGGAATGGACATTAGACCAGTGGAAATCTGTGCTTTGGTCTGATGAGTCCAAATTTGAGATCTTTGGTTCCAACCGCCGTGTCTTTGTGAGACGCAGAAAAGGTGAACGGATGGATTCCACATGCCTGGTTCCCACTGTGAAGCATGGAGGAGGAGGTGTGATGGTGTGGGGGTGTTTTGCTGGTGACACTATTGGGGATTTATTCAAAATTGAAGGCACACTGAACCAGCATGGCTACCACAGCATCCTGCAGCGACATGCCATCCCATCCGGTTTGCGTTTAGTTGGACCATCATTTATTTTTCAACAGGACAATGACCCCAAACACACCTCCAGGCTGTGCAAGGGCTATTTGACCAAGAAGGAGAGTGATGGAGTGCTGCGGCAGATGACCTGGCCTCCACAGTCACCGGACCTGAACCCAGTCGAGATGGTTTGGGGTGAGCTGGACCGCAGAGTGAAGGCAAAGGGGCCAACAAGTGCTAAACACCTCTGGGAACTCCTTCAAGACTGTTGGAAAACCATTTCAGGTGACTACCTCTTGAAGCTCATGGAGAGAATGCCAAGAGTGTGCAAAGCAGTAATCAGAGCAAAGGGTGGCTATTTTGAAGAAACTAGAATATAAAACATGTTTTCAGTTATTTCACCTTTTTTTGTTAAGTACATAACTCCACATGTGTTCATTCATAGTTTTGATGCCTTCAGTGAGAATCTACAATGTAAATAGTCATGAAAATAAAGAAAACGCATTGAATGAGAAGGTGTGTCCAAACTTTTGGCCTGTACTGTATATTATTTATTTCATAATTGATTTATATTTATAAATCTAAATAGATTTGGTATAACTTTGTTCATTTCCCTGGTAATTAACTCACTCATTTATATTTCCATATGTATTTCTTTATTTCCAAATGTACTATTTATACTTATCACCACAATTTTTTAAATTGCATTTAGTATGTATTTATATGTAATTAGGTTATATATTTATTACCAATTTATGCATTTATTACTATTCTTTGGGCCATTACTGTTAGCAGTCCACTAAATGGGGTAATTATTAATAGGAAATGTATACATATAATTATGCTTTTAAAATTCTGAGGTGGTCAATTTGGTGATTCCAGTTATTATGTATTCATGCCGTGTCCTCAAAGACCACACTGAACATATTTTATTTAAACCTAAGTTTTAATCCATGGCCAAAAGAAACTCCATAAGTACAAACATTCAAGGACAGGATCAGAACAGTAGAATAGAAAAAAACAAGCATCAATGTGTTGTTAACATCCAGTTTTATTTGAAAACTTTCCTACAGATACACCATCATCACTAGAGACCGGACACAGGGTGTAGGTACGGTTACATTCAGTTGGCACAAATCACTGGGATTGACAAAACAGCTGCTGCATCACTGCTGCACTGAAACAAAAACAACACAAGGTGATCCGTTGAAACATGCAAACACAGTAGCATCGTTTGTCTGCACGTCACTTACCGACAAATAAGGTTAAAACAACTAAATTTGCTTTTAAGAGAGCAAATAAAATCTGATTTTTTCCAAGTTTTGTTTCTGTAGTGTGTCAGTATTCCTCATTATTAAGCCACTGTCAGGTTCACAACTAAATATGTACTTTTTTGGCATTTCATGATTGTCTGGGTTGTTGTGTATTTCATCATGTATTTATCCATCTCCTTTGATCTATAGTTAGATCAATAGGTGGATGATAAGATTACAAAGCTCTTCCAATCGAAATCAGGGTTCAAATAACCATTAACTTTCAAATTAGTCCTAGTCTGGTTGGAATGGATGGGTTGGAGTCTGCTAGGGAGCCAAGGGTCATGCATTTCACCCTAGACAGCAAAACCCTGCAAGGCAGTTTTATAGCTTTACAAAATTCACATACAAAAACTGGAGCTGAAGTTATACATTCAGTCACAGAGGTCTCACAATCCCAAACTTCAAACCCCCCGCTGCTGTCCCTCAAATACTTGGAACTTCAAGACCGAAGCAAAGGCTAGAAAATGGAAGCAACCTTCAAAAAGGTTAGTAGAAGTAGCTCAGTCATAGTAGAAACGTTACTATTCCTCGCCAGGCACTTGAGTCAGTAACTACCCTTCACTCAGCTCTCGGTTACTGTGTACTTTCTGCTATGCAGCATTCGTGCACGCTTCAGCTCAGAGCATGTGCAGGTTTCAAGCTGTCATTGATCAAAACTCAGCTACACATATTTTCAAACTATTAACAAAGGCAAGACGTAAAGATTACACACTGGTATTAAAAGACTAGACTTGCATCTGTTGTTAACATGAATGCATCACCACTGTTTGCTGATTAGAATAATATATGTGTTTATGTGTGTGTCATCAGAGCACTGCTACAATCCTCCTGATTCACTGAAGAAGAAAACAATAAAAACATCAAACAAATTGATGATGGTCAGACAGGCCCGTCAGGGGAGAGCAGAGTTTAGTGAAGTAGCTGCGGTAGTCCCTAAACTTCTTGCTTAAGAAGCCCTTTTTCTGTCACTCAGTAAACTGACGACCCCTGACTGAAGGACATCTCTTATGGATATTTCATATTCTATTAAATACAGAACAATAACAGTGCAGAACAACTGATAAACTGTACAGTTAACCCAAATATTGAATACAATAACTGCAGGACGTTTGTGTAACTCGAGCAATTTGGATTAATTTCGAGCAGAATTTTTCCTGCAAATATCACAGATGAGTCTTCCTAATATTTGTAGAAACTTTTAATATAATACTCTATTTTTGACATACATACTTAATAGGCTTCTTTTTAGACAAACTAACTGTTTTCTTCTCCTTTTGCTTGGCCATTGTTCTATCAGCTCTTTGGTTGTTTTAACTGCATACGTTTCTAAAGCAGGATGAGGCTGTTCAGCAGAGACTGACGGCTCTATTTATATCTTGAATAATAATCTAAACTTTGAAATGATTTCATTTAGTTTGCATCAGAGAGATGAATTAAATGCTGAGATATAGGCCTACTGTATGATTTTATCAAGGCTTCTCGACGCTCCCGTGAAGCTTTTGGCGACCCCTAGTGGGGGTCAGGACCCCCGCTTGGGAACCAGTTGCCTACTGGGCTGAGTATCAAATCACGAAACTTTTTTGGGGCTGACCCAAATGGTATTCTTCACTCATTTATGATGGGATATTTTCTTACTTCAATAGTTAATTTATCAATTTTAAACTAATTTATTCAGACTATGTTTCCTATACTGCTTGTTTTTAAACAGATCCTACAGACCACATTAACGATGCTATCGAGGTATTTCGCCACTACTCGCGTTAATGGAGGACCAAATTAAGGAAGCTGCTAAACTAGATTTAACGGTGATGCAGCTGGGAGTGCACGACGGCAGAGACATTTTAAACGGGCAATGCTCGCTTGTTTTCGGCACCCCCGAGGCATGGATACTAATGACATCAGATTCTGGGTGAGTCGTTGATCTCTACTGATTGGTTAGGGAAAAATCAAATCCCCCCCTCTTTGTAAATCGCCTTCAATGGAGGCGATGTCAGACTGAAGGCTCTGGGAACTTCAGTCTGACACTCAGGCTAAGTTCCCCCCTCAGGTTAACAATGTTAGCTCTGTCAGCACTGTTAGCACCGTTAGCTGCTAGCCACCAGCTCAGCCCCCTCCATATGGAGAGCCGTGTGCAGACAATCTCGCCCCAGACTCTGAAGCATAGATATGCTCTGAATGTTGCATACAGCTCCTTCAATGGACAAATAAATGTATCAATTCCAATTAAATAATCAATTAATCTTCTAAATAGCGAAGACATTACATGATTCGAGATTCACACATTTAAAATGCTCCTTTTCTACAGCAGTGAATAGTTTGAGTTGTTTGTCTGCTGGTCAGAACACAGACAGTAAGCAATGTTAACGGACACTTTGATAAATAAAATAATGTATAGATTAATCTGTTTTTAAAGCTTAGTAGTGAAGCCCTAGTAGAGTTTTTTTAATATAGTATAACAATATCATTAAAGGTATACTATGCAGGGTTTTCCTAATAAACAATGTAGAGGCTCATACAAAAATAGTCCGCTGCAAGCATCACTTATGACCCACTAGAAGTATGTGGTGGTGACCCTGCCCCCCGCCCATATTTTCTCATGTCTGCGACGTCCTGTTGCTTTGGTCTGGACTTTATAAAAAGGTAGCGACCACGTAGCAGCAGCACAAATTCAAAAGACGGCTAAGAGATCGCAGACTGAGCTTGCTGCAAAATGACTGAGTCTGGGGTTGGCTTTGACTTTGGCTGATGAGCACTGAAGGAAATAATGGGGACGCAGAGCAACACAGGGTTTGCCTGTTTTCTGCTGGACAGGTAGGTGTTGGCGGTTAGTTTAATTAGCTTTCTATTAGCACAACAAATATGACGTTCTTAGAGTAGTAGCTCGCGGTGTGTGTACTAGCAGTTTATTGAGGAGGGGCTCAGTTTACAAAAAGTAACCAGCATTTCCTGCATAGTTTACCTTTAATATTACACTATTGTTTTTTGAGCTCCTTCAGGGTTGGTTTTTAACTAACTTGAGTTTGTGTAGTGGAGAAAACGTCATGCTTTATTCTGGTGAGGATGACACTCTCCTGCCCTCTGCCCCACCTGGCTCTGCACTCAGCTGCTCCCTCAGCATGTGTGCTCTAAGTATAGAAACTATTGACACTCTTCAACACCTGTGAACCTGCATCAATACTGTTCAAACTGTCTCACATACAAATGACAACCGAGCAGCTATTTCCATTCTTAGCACTGCTCAACATAACACACAGATATGTGAGGATTTCATGAGTGTTTGATTTACGTTTTGAGGTAATGTACAACACTGCAAACACTAAAATATACTCGATCATGCCTGTAACACAGAGCTCAAGCGATTTCTTCACTATGTGTGTGCATAATTCCAGTCAAGCTAATCCATTAGCAAATACTGCTACAGCTCTACGACATGTGCCGAGCAAACCCCCTGCAGCTGCTGAACCAACAGCAAATGGAAGACAACATTTGTGTACTCGATGTGACGCTGTGTGCATCTGTATCAGTGACATATGGGACATAATATTAGAAACACCTCTCAACATATCGATATCCAAAACAACACGACTAAAGCGACGCCTGACGCACAGCATCAACCACAGAATATTGTACACTTCATACAGGTAGTACTCACTGCACGGTTGTTGTATTGATTTAGATGTTACATGTGTTCCTACTGAGGGTGTCAAAAGTATTGATACCTTGATAATTTTCGAAAAACCGCTTGTTTAAAACGATACGATCTCTGTCAATTAAACATCCGATAGTATCGAAAGTTCTGAAGCTATTAAAGATCATAAAAACAAAACAGATCTACAACCAGCCAATACAGTTGATCTCAGAGATACATGAAATGGACATGACCTTCTAAACAACGCACTACACTGTTAATGTGTGTCATTCTGCAGGGACAATGCTAGGGACATCAGAGCATCAGCCAGAGGGGACTGCTCGGCTAAATTTAGGAAAACTGCTTTCAGACATTTAGCATTTTTAGTTAGTGCAGCAGATAAATGGAACTTAATTCCCATCTAAATCAGAGAATGGGCAAGTTTGAGTATTTTTAAAACGACATTCAAACCACGGTTCAAGACAAATCAATCATGTGATCACTGATCTGAACCTGTGAATGGAATAAACTGTTTTCCAAGACTATATAACATATATACATTTTATATGTGATGTACTGTTTATAAATTTGCAAACTTTTAATCTTTATCTGTATTGTCTTTTAATATTTTTCTGTCCAGGAACTGAAGATGGTAATTAGCTATATAGCTAACTCTGGCTTGACAGCTGTATTATGCATGGTCCCTGTTACTGTAAATAAACTAATAAACTAAACTGAACGTGGTGGTGGGCACCAAATGTGGTAAAGTTGTGTGCTGGCAACATGAAAACAATGCCAATGCAAAAAAGCAGCTGAAGTTTGATTAGGTTGAGGGAAAGGAAAAAGCTTGGTTAGGTTTAGAGAACCAAAGGAATACTTGGTTACGGAAAAGATCAAGGTTTTGGCTGAAATAACTTTGTACAGGGCGTAGGTGATGTCAAGTTATGTACTTTGAATAGTTACATAAAGCAGTATCTGTGTAAAGTACCAATATAAAGTACTTTGTGTAGTTCTGTTAAATCTGTAAATTCCAGTCACTACTCTGACTTTTGGTTTCAAACTGGACACAAACAGCAGTCTCCTGGTTGAAAGTCCATGTTTGTTTGACCGATCCACCACTGCTCCTACCTGCCCTTTGCTATGCATGTATTAAGAGATATGAAAGTTGCTCAGTGGCGCATGAAGCCAAAAAGCCCTATTCCCGTGGTATGAAATCACCTGAATGATCGGCACGTATGCATCACTGGGCCCATAAACCAAGCGCACCAGACTTCTGCTGGCTGAACCAGTCGCTTCTGATTTAGTGCACCGCTAACTGGAATGCAAATAAAATGAATTAATCAAACAGCTCTGCTAGACTTGCCAAATGTTATCTGACTGAATGGATTAAATCCTGACGTTGAAAGGAGTCATTTCACGAGGGTTGTGACGCTACAAAAAATGTATCCACTGATAAATAGACGTCTCTTTCCCAATGTTAGTATGTGGGAAAGTCTTAGTGGCCAACTGCATCGTGTGCAGACTCTATAGTTGTAATTCCACTGTTTGGCCACTACAAAAACTGGCTTCAAAGCCAGACACACTTCCCGTGGGCCTGCCCTACACAGACTTTCTCGCTCGATACTGAATCCATGTGTCCACCATGACAAAAATTCTTAACTGACTTTGCATTGGCATCGTTTTTGTGTTACCAGCATGTGACTTTAACATATTGTGCGCCCATCACCATATAATGCGTTGTTAAGGCTTCGTGCCCATTTCATGCAATTCTGAGATCAGGCTGTACCAGCAGTGTGATGGTTGTTATTTTAAAAAAGAAAAAAATATAATATTTTGTGTTCCTAGTTTTATTTCTCCTTTTAGCAGTGGCGTCAGAAGATGTATCGAGGATTGTTTTTTTACACTAGTATTGTTTCAAATTTAAAACAACATTAGTTGCTACTAAACTGTTAATTCAGTGTATATGATTTCACATTTGGAAAATGACCTGTTAAATTGCTTGATGTGCGTTACATGCGACTAAATGTCAGTTACTTTCAGCTAGCATTCCCAACTAGCGCTGAAATCTGTCTAATCATCTGTATTAATAATACAAATAACAAAACTCTCTATCACAATTGACAAAATTAAAAAACAAAAAAAAAAAAAACATGACATGATCACAGTGAAAACAAATTAAATCATATGGGCACTCTTTGTATTTCACATCTGTTGGCACTGGCATAAGATCCAGCTCAATTATCTACTGTACAAATAAAAGTCAGTCTTGGAGTGCTCCACTCAGAAACTGGACTTATAGTGATTTCAATATATTCAACTCAAAGAAAAACTGACCATATGATGGCAGTAACAATGCTGTTACCTCTCTGCTAGGCAAGATTTTTGCCATGTAGTTGTACTCTGAAAACTTTTGTGCTTAAATATACAAACACCACTAACATCATATCATCTACGATTAACTCATATCGTAACCTTTGGTATAATTCCTTAAAACAAACGCACTCACAATAAAACCAATCTCAAGGGGGCAAATTTTACTGTTATTAAATCAAATGCATCTTAAAAAGTTAATAAATGAGTGGCAACCTGCATTGCATTGGAAGGTGTCAGTTTTAAGCAGACACACAAGGCAGTTGGGAGGCTTCAGTGTGTGTGTGTGTGTGAAGCTCTTAGACTGGCAAATACACTCGCAGGCCTGGTCCACGACGGCAGGAGCGTTATAATTTATGTGTACACACAAACACACATAAAATCACTGAGCATATTGCACTTAGCTGTACAGGACAACAGTGTGTACAGGTACTCTGTACCGTCCAACATACCTCATGCCTGTAGGGACTGTGCATTCCCCGCTGCACACAGATAAAGCGAGAGAATACATTAATATCACGCATCCTGAGCGAGTGTGTGTTTCGCTTTTATGCAGCGAAACAAACTCGTCACTCTCTCACTTCTTTTCTCTTCACAGGGTGTATGTATGGGGAGCTTCTCTTCCTGTTACCCCCCATTTTCCTCTACCTCTATCATTATTATCGTGCCGTATAGCCCATTTGCTCCAGCTTCCTCAGGAGGATCTGAGTAAGGTCAAAGGTGGTGAAGCTGATGCCCACCGCCATGGGCCCTTTCACCCAGTTCATACTGAGACCTTTGTAGAGTCCACGGACGATCCCTTCTTCAGACACAATCTCCCTCATGGTGCCCAGGATGGTGCCGTACGTGTGACCTGTGACTCCCGCAGTCTGCATGCGGCGTCGCACCACATCCAGAGGGTAAGATGCCGACTGGCCAATAAGGCCAGCACAGGCTCCAAATGCTAGACGTTCATGTGTGTAGGGCTGTGAGCGCCCGCTGTGCTCTGCATGGGACAGAAGGATATAAAGGAGTGCCATTTTATGTATGCAACATTAACATTAGGTGTGAAAGAACACATTGCAGGTAAATAGATGCATTGGCAGTGGTGCGTTACCTGCATGTATTTTCTTCAATGTGTCATAGGTAAAAAAGCTGAGACCAGCGTAGGGAATAACACCCAGCATGGTGGGAGTGAAGCCTCGATACAATGTCTTCGGGCCCTCTTCTCGGGTTATTCGCATAAACACGTGCAGGATGTTACTGTACCTAAACAGAGGAGGTACCACAAACACAATAAACATCAAATTGGATGCTTAATTGTACAGCAAAATGCTCCTGCTCAGAATTTGACTCTGGCATCCTGGCAGAAAAAAATCTGTTTTCATTTAGAGGAAGCTCGACATCACTCAACAGCACTATGTGAATTTCATTTGAAGCAAAACAGGAACTCAACTACTTCTGAAGCCAGTGCAGTTTGTTGTGTCACCTACTCTATGTTTTTTTCTGACTGACATATTTTCAAGTCATTAGTAATAAGTTTTGGCCAGTAATGAGCGCTTTGCAGGACTTAGCGAATGATTTAGAGCATCATCCCTGACAGATCTGAGACCTCCACAATGTTGTGCTATTTAAATTTATCATGCATTGCTGTGTAGTGTCATGGCTCTTGAAAAGCCTTCAAATTTTCCATATTTTATTCATAGCAACACTCATATCAATGTAGCCCCTTGTTTTGTTTTGCTGTAGTGCTATTGTCAGTGTGTCTATGTGTGTGTTAAACACCCATTGATGACTGTGTATTGGCAATTAAAGATGGCCTTACATTTCCTTTGGTGTTACAGCCATCCTAGCTCGCACCATGTCCAGAGGATAGGTCAGCATGGCTGCTGTCAAACCAGCCATAGACCCGGCAAGAAATCTGGGAATTAGAGGAAGGGCTCTGGAACACAGAGAAAACAACTGTATACATCAGCCTTTCAGATTTTGTATTACTCCACAAGACAAAGACAATCCTAAATGAGCTTTAAATTCAAATGTAAAGATAAAGGTCAATAGATGAGCCAGCAGACCTGAGTAGTAGGTCTACTAGTGTAAACTGGGGCTGTAATGGTATGCGTATTCATGCTGTACTGTACCATCACCATACAAGGTTTACAGTGTGGTGCACGCAGCTGCACACAGAGCACATGGTATGCAGAACAGAGTTCACAAGCGTGAGCTCCAATCAAACACTTTCAGCTGTAAGCTTCTGGCAACACATGCTGAGATTAGCACAACAAGCTGATTGTCAGGCTGTAACATGCGAGACAGTCACACTATGGCGAGCGCAACTGAGGAGCTGGAAGGCCAGCCTGCAGGTTCCTGGTCAGCTACAGGGGACGAGGATGGTTGCTCTGTGGTTGTAGGGGATGTAAACAGAAACAAATCCAACATGCTAAAGCACAGTCAACGTTATCACCCAGATGTGCGGATTACTGGGATGATAAATGTTTGGGTGCTTTAAATATGTAAATATAGCCACGGTGTAACTAATGCTAATTGAAACACTCCTCCTAATGCACAAGTTTTATTTTTCCATCCTTCCATCAATCCATTTTCAACCGCTTATCTGAAGTCAGGTCGTGGGGGCAGTAGGCTGAGCAAAGTATTCCAGACGCCCCTCTCCCCAGCGATGCTTTACAGCTCTTCCTGGAAGATTATTCTATATCATTCTATTTATTTAGTATTTTCAATTTTATAGCATAACAGACGCTTTTCAGTTTTATAGCCTGTTGTGTCCAGTTGCCTTTTGGAAAAGTGTTTGTTAAGTGTTGGTACAGTGTAACGCAGATATGTTTGAAGTGTTCCTTATTTTTATGATAATTTAAGTTCAACAAACTTGTTGGTAGGCAAAAAGTTACATCCCCAGCTAGGAGACTTTGGCTGCCAAAATTAAATGAGAAGAAATGTATCCTTATGCATCTGTTTTATTCCAAATGTTCTGAACTCTCACCAAACCTTGAGTCCTAAACCAAGGTATGAAGCAAACTGTAACTCCTATGTACTGCTACACCTCTAGTATAAAGTGACACTTACTTCCCCTGAAAGCCGTAGTAGCCTCCCAACAGCCCCTTGTACTGCTCGTGTGCACAGAACTGGATGGCGGCATACGGGATGACTCGCACCATGGTGGCAGAGTTCCCCCTCCACAGACTGAGGAGGCCATCCTTCAGGTAGGTCCGGTAGATCAATCTGTAGGCCTCCTGTAATGTGGTGTGCACAGATAAACACATACATGTTCCTGATTGATTGATTGATTATATATATATATATTAATAGATTTTTGTCTTTGAACATCTTTCTGCTTATATTAACTGCAATGGATGTGAATCAATCTCTTCTTATGAATGAGAATCAATTGAATAACTAAGAAACTGACATTAAATATGTGATCAAACTTACCTTAGCAGAGAATCTTGCTGAAGACACTAAAAACAAAACATATGTGCAATATAAATAACATGTATGTGTCCAGTGTTTCTGTAGGTCATCATATATTTACTAATATTCTTATTTATATGACTGACAGAGCAACACAGCTAAAAAAACAAACAAACAAACAAAAAAAAAACCCACACTGGTTCTCGATGTAACACCATGGCTTCCATGTGGGTCATTTCTAATTTAAAATCTGTTTCCACTTTTAGGTCAGCAGAGAATCCAACTTGCCTTGGAAAATGATTTTAGTCCTGTCCAGAGGGGCGACAGCTGTCTTGGCCACAGCGCCTGCTAAAGCCCCAGAGAAGAGCGAGTTGAGGACAGAGCGCGTGAGCTTCGGGCCCTGCAGAGCGATGGAGGAATGACATTTAGGGTTACCAACACCAACATGGTGAATCCTGTAAAAACTGCCTCCTCATGTGAGCAAAGTCATGTTTGAGATGCTGTTGATCATTAAACTGGAGTTATGTGAGTATTAGATGACGTCTGACTGACCAGTTTATAAAACATTATAAAGGAGATCAGATGACCTCATATGACTTCCTTCAAATATAGAAAGTACAGATAATACACAGACACTGAAATAACCTCAGGATGCCGATACAGTTCTACCACTGAAGATCACCACATAATCACAATCTCTTTATTCTACACAATACAGTCATCGCTCACTTTGAGCAATGTGTCACGTTCCCTTGACAGGAGTTAATCACAGAAAATGACAGCTATGTTAGCATCAAGAGTATCATAAAAGGGAAGGGAAATCTGAAACAGAATTTGCATTGTGATTATTATCATGTGATTTCTGACAGTCAGCTCAGTGGCATGACATTGCACTAGTGACTCTTTGGCCTTATAGATGCTTACATGTATTGTTTGGGATCATTCATTCACACTAGAAAAACTCCAGCTGCTCCAGTATTCACTCATAATTAAGCAGCTATATTATTTTCTAATTCAAACTGACCTGCAAAAAATGATATAAATAAAACCTGGACTTCATTTTTGAGTGTATTTTTTTCTTTTACAGTGACAGTTCATCCTGACAATCAAAAATACATATTTTTCCTTTCACCTGTAGTGCTATTTATCAATCTAGATTGTTTTGGTGTGAGTTGCAGAGTGTTGCATATATCAACTATAGTGATGTCTGACTTCTCTCTGATATAACGGATCTAGATGGCACTCTGCTTGTGGTGCTGAAAGTGCCAAAAAATACATTTGAAAAACTCAACAGCAATGTCTCTTTCCAGAAATCATGACCCGATTACTCAAGATAATCCACAGACCTTGTTGTGAGCAGTTTCATATAGGAACTATTTTCCTTGTACCCAACTAATTCTGCCATCACCACTCAGAAAAAAGCCTGCATCTCCTCATGGACGAGAAGCTCGTACTCTATTCGTGGCAGCGCAAGATGTAAATGTAAATGGCTTCCTCTTTGACTGAGCTGTTGCGTTAGCTAGCTCAGTGGTGCTAGGTGAGCTCATCATAGATGCACACTTCCTTCTGCATGGTGGGTGTAGTTTGATAGAAGGAAAATAGTTCCTACGTGGAGCTGCTCACAAAAAGGTCTGTGGATTATCTTGAGTAACTGGGTCAAGTTTCTGAAAAGAGATGTTACAGTTTTCCAAATGCATTTTTTGGCCCTCTGAGCATCACAAGTGCCATCTAGTTCCCTTGTATTCAAGAGAAGATAGACATCTCTACAGCTGATATCTCTAACATTCATCAACTCACACCAATACATCTAGACTGATAAGTAACACTAAAGCTAAGAGGAAAATGTGTATTTTTGATCCAGGGGTTAACTGTCACTTTAGGTGTTGAAGGAAGGATCGTATTTTACCCCATAGCGCACTTCTGACTGACTGGAGGAAGCCAGCGTCAGCACCTCTCCTTGCGTGTGTGATGTCCGTTCCTGTACTCCTCTCCCCATCCCCGAGGACTACACGCGGCCGTCACTGAGCGTGCTCATGAATTCAAGCACCGGCAGAGGGGAGCAGCAACACCAGGAGCTGAGCGCTACAGAGGAGAGGGAGAGGTCAGAGAGGAAGACAGAGGTCAGTGTTAGGTTGAAATTTAGCCTCTATATAAAAGGATTGACAAGACATTTCCGTGGCTAACCTTCTGTGTCAGGATCAAGTGACAAGCATGACCTGCAGGCAGAGGAATCTATTCTCGTGTAGTGCTGTCATTCTCCCATACTCCCCCTTCTGACTAGAGAAATGCCCTGTAAGCATGTGATGACTAACAGACAGTGTTTGTCTTTAAACAAGAAACTGTAAATACAACACCCACCTCAAGTAAATAAGTTACTGGAACAATCCAATTACCTTTAACCAACTGCCACATCTCTCAAGGCTATATAACAGCACTAAGCAAAGTAGAACTACAATAAGTTAGGACAGAGCTTATGACTTGCAGGTCAAAGGTGTCTGTCTGAGCAAAACAGCAAAATAAAATTAAAAAAAGAGCACAATTGAAGCCCATTCAGGACATACTCGCCTATGTACTTAGTGGAGAATAACATGTGATGAACTTTAGAGGAAGAACACTATCTGGGGCGATTACTACATTAACAAACAAAGACGTCT
Organism: Epinephelus lanceolatus; assembly: GCF_041903045.1. NCBI lineage: Eukaryota > Metazoa > Chordata > Actinopteri > Perciformes > Serranidae > Epinephelus > Epinephelus lanceolatus. The sequence goes on along the minus strand of NC_135745.1, from coordinate 31,749,440 downwards.
GCATATTCTGCAATGAGCTAATCCTTTTACTGGACAAATCACTGATTCATGCAACCTTCAACCCACACAGGGTCACTACTACACGTATTTTACAGCCAAGCACCGCTTATACCAACTTCACTTTAAATCACCATTGAAACGTTTTCAAATATTAAAACTTGAACTGCAGGAGAATGCATATACAGCTGGCATTTTTATTTTTGCAGGGCTGCAATAATTCCTTTCAGGTTACTGTTTAATGAATGGCCTACTGTTTTTAATAAATCACATTGGAACATATGTATATTTTACACAACAGCAAAAAATAGAGTTCTATGTTATACACACTTAATTAACATCAGTTTGTGTTTTGATGACAGGAGCATTATTAAGGTTATTTAGGGTTAAGATTTGTTTCTAGAGATATAAAGTTTATATTAGAGCGACAACAATTAATCGATAAGTTGTCTACTATTAAATTAATTGCTACTGTTTTGATAATCAATTAAGTCATAATTCTCTGATTTCAGCTTCCTCAATGTGAATATTTTCTAATTTCTTTACTCCTCTATGACAGTAAAATGAATATCTTTTGGTTGTGTACAAAACAAGACACTTGCAGATGTAATCTTGAGCTTTGGGAAACAACTACAGACATTTTTTGCCATTTCATGACATTTTATAGACCAAAAAAACTACTCGATTAATTGAGAAAATGGTCGACAGACTGATGGACAGTAACCGCTAATTGCAGACCTAGTTTAAAAAGTAAACTTGCTGTTGTAGACACAGCTGTTTCTGCTTTAAAAAGAACATTTTGCTGTACTGAATGTATAAATAAATTATTACCCTACTCTGATTTTGTTCTGTGCTAGATTATTCCACTGGATGTTACAGGGCAGCCCTGAAAAAATGGCAGCTTCAGCTTTAAAACTTCACCAAATATAACCTTTATCCAGCTTCAAAAATGGGCCAGTATTATTCTGAATATTTATTCACATTCTTTGGAGAAGTTTCACTTAAAACATCAGGGTTCATGGCATTTAGTAGCAGTGAGGAGAATCAAGCAAAACAAGATGGAGAGGGGAAGCCATGAGACAAGAGAGCAAACAGAGGGTCTGCTGGAAAGCTGGGTAGTCATGGGCAACTAGTATTGGCACCAATACAACAAGGCTTCATGCCAGATCCTCAAATGAGCACTTAAACCCCTAATGCGTACCCTTTCACCTCACCCACTGTCCTTATTTAGGGGACGTCCCTCACCCCTCCCAGCAGCCTCCTTCCCCATGAAGATCATTTTACAGTTCCTTGTTCCTGACAGCGAGCTATGTCTGCTCTGTGTGCCTTGGATCCAATGACCATACAACCTGCATTTTCAGCTGAGTTACTTACATGAGTCATCGGTAAAATGTCAATGTGTTGGTGAACTGTAGCGTTTCAGACTGTGTCAAGATAACAATGACTGTCTGAAAGTTACAGGTGGAGATGGACGAAATAATAAGAGCACTTCATCCAACTCATTCCACAACAGCAGCAACACAACAATTTTGACAAGTCCTGCATTTGCGATACGAGTCAAGATTTTAGTGGGAATGGTAGATTTTGCATTTCATTTTCACTTAAAGCAATATTAAAGTCATGATAATGTGATTTTTGCTGGGGTCTGTACCAAATATTTATGTTCTCTTACGTCTTAAATACCATTTGAAGGCAGGGTTTCTCTGTAGCATCACAATGCTTCATTAATAATGGTATGTTGTGAGGCATTTTAGCTTCATCATTGGCCATACTGTAACTTCCATAATATTTTGATTAACCGTGCAGCCAATGATTTTATTACTGATTACATACACACATCAATATTTTATGCTTTTGCTTGTTTTATGTTAATTATTTTGTGTTTGCTTTTTGATTCTATGTTTACTTGTTTGTTTACTGAGGCGAGACTCCTTAAATAAGCCTCCAGGTTTGTTTGTTTTTATATATCAACCTGCACAGTTTTCTTTTTGTATTCCTGCTGTGTTGTTTTATTATGCAAATACATAAATTAATTAAATAAAATGAAATGTGTGGATTTTTTTAATTGTTTGGTTTACATGTCAGCAAATAGTGCTCACTATTTTCCTGAGTAGAGGTGCTTATTTTATCAGACCAACAGCTCAAAATCCAGACATTTATTGGATAGAAAATAAAGAAAGGAAGCAAATCCTCACATTTTCCATTTATGCTTAACAACTGACTTAAATGATCAAACGATTATCAAAATAAAATCTGTCAATTTTAGCAGAATCCTGAGGTTAGTGGTGTTTCAGCAGGGGGCTGCATTAAATTGCAATCATGTTGTTTTATCCTCCTGGTGCCTTTTCTGTTACGTCAGTGCAATACTTTTGTAACAGCACATATGCTACCATTTTCCTTAGCAATTAATATTATTGTTATTCTGATTATTTGTGCTAATAATGGCACTGCATAACCACAGACAGGGCGTGATTACATCCAGCAATGTTAATCTAGAATTAAACTTTCATTCATACACTAACCTCCATGCCTCTGCTTCTGTCTCTGTGGTTGCTGCTCTCACCAGTCTTGTTGAAACTTGCCCACTAACAAAACACAGCCGGCTAGCTGTCAGTACTCACAAACACTGCATTTCTTACCTTATAAATTTGACACCAGCACGAAGACTTCTGTTTTTGATATCCTTCAATTGCTGCGTTATTTCGAGTCGCTAGCAGGTTGTTGGGAAACTGTTTCCAAGTTAGCCAAACAGCAGGTCAAGTAACGTTAGCTAGCTGTTAGCCTGCTGCTTCATGTTAATGTTACTCTCGTCGACAGCCTTGTGGGTTTTTTAATAGTCACCTTGCGTCTAAGTAAAAATGTCCCCAGGTGTTGAAGGCACTGTCTTCCACACACTCACATATTAATTAGCTCTGCAGGGACTTGAAGTGACGAGCGTCGCCCATGCTGTTATTTCTGCCGTGGCTGCTGCTCTGAGCGACCGAGGCAGTTAGTTAACGTTAGCTTGACCACAGTGAGATTTGACAAGGACGAGCGCAGTGGCATTGTGGGAAATGGAGTCTGACTGAGGAGGGGCATGTTTGGATAGGTCGGTTAGAGGGGCGTGAGCGTGAGCAGGAGGCCCTCTTCACTTACTGTAGTTTCTCCTGGGTTTTTTCTTGTCCGTGAAGTACTCACAGATGATAACTACACAGCCACACAGCGAGATAAAGGTGAAGCACCAACAGTGAGTTTATCACAATCATGCAGAATACACACTGTAATGTGTCAGTGGTAGGTCTTAGTATCAGAGATGTCAGCTTTACACTGTAATAATGTGCTAACAGACTATTTTTGTGTTTTTAAAAAAGGACTTGATTAGCGCTAGTGAAAGTATAAGGCATTCAATGCTAAAAAAAAATTGCATAAAACAGTGCAGTTAAAACTATTTGCATAGCAGCAAATACTTAATGTTGACCAATGGCACCAAGAACAGAAATTAAATCCAACATTTTATCAAAAGTACAGTGAGTAGGATTTAGGGGGCTATATTGACAGAAATTGAATATAATAAATATGTTTTATTTAGTGTATAATCACCTGAAAATAAGAACCGGAGTGTTTTTGTTATCTTAGAATGAGCGTTTATATCTGCACAAGGAGCCTGTTCATTCCTATAGATGTTGCTCAGTGGCACATGAATCCAAAAAGCTCAGTCACGGTATAAAAGTACCTGGATCTTCTGCATTGTGGGGCCCACAGAGTAAGTGTACTAGACACTTACATCCACCAAGTATAGCCGAGTGGCTGACTTTCAGTTTAGGACTCTGCTGACTTTAATGGGGACAAAATTATTTAATCTTGCGGCTCTTCTAGACTTAACAAGTGTTACTGGACTGAATGGCTTAAATATCAGTTGTGGAACAAGTCATTCTGCAGGGGTTGTGACACTTACAAAAATGCACCCACTGACTTACAGACATCTCTTTCCCAATGTAAGACTATGGGAAAAAGTATTTTAAGGCCCCATGGCATCATGTGACAGACTTGGCCGCTGTAATTCCACTTTTGCACTTTTGGCCACTATGTAAAATTGGCTTCAAAGCCTAGCGCTTGCTCAGGAAGTGAGCCAGGCTTTGAAGCCAATTTTTGTCGTGGCCAAACAGTGATACTGCAATTTTCAGGGTCTGTCATGTGATGCCATTGGGCCCAAAAAGTCTTTACCATAGACTTACACTAGGAGAGAGACTTCTGTCTATCAGTGGATACATGTTTTTGATCGTCACAACCCCCGTGAAATGACTCGTTTCACGATCAGAATTGGATCCATTCGGTCCGATAACATTGCGTAAGTCTAGAGGAGCCATAAGATTAAATAATTTTATCCCTGTTCCAAGTAAGCGGAGCTCTAAACCGGAAGTTTTCAGCTTGGCTGGTGGAGGTCTCTAGTGTATTTGTTCTATGGGCCCAATGATGCGAAAGCAGTGCCGATCATCCAGGCAATTTAATACCACAGATATTGAGCTTTTATGGCTTCATGCGCCACTGAGAAATTTTCGTTGGAACGAACAGGCCCCGCCTCCAATGCTGTATCCAGGTCTCTTATTATATTCATGGTCCTTGTCAACGGAGTCCACCATGTTGCACCACCATATTTCAACAGTAGCCCAGAACAGACTAACCAAACAATGGCTCTGATAGGGTCATTCATGTTTTTGGCAGGTGCTGGGCTAGTGGCCTGTCAGTGGAGAGCCAGACAGTGTTGGAGTAACACTGATTTGTTATGTGAAACTGCTTTATTCAGTGTTTTTACTGGTTTTAATCACCTGGTCTGTTTGTTTTGGAGAGGAAGAGACCTCTGTAGATAAAACAGCAACCTGTAAAAACCTCCTGAACAATGAACACGGAGGGAACTCTAACCTGGAGTTTATACTTGGCGCATGTAAGAAGATTCAGCTAGTTGCAATCTGCAATCCTCACTGTTAGATCCCACTAATCCCCCTACATCTTACACACTGCTCCTTTAATATTAACGTGGTACAGATATAAAATCGGTCATCAGAACATTTGCGAAAGAAAATATCGATAGCAACAAAATGTACAAAAGGACTACAATGACCTTTCATACTTGTCAAAACCAGAAAAAAAGAACTGGAAAACATATTCAACCTTTCAAAGGCGTTATGTGGATCTGCTTAAACTCTTGGCTATGTATACCAGTATAACATATCATCTTGCCTAGAACTGCATTTCAGGTGAAATCACAGTAAGGGTGTACAGCGACGCTCCGCTCTATTTTCAGCGGGTGAGGCTGCCATGTTTGCCTGTCCACAGCTCTCGGAGCTCCACCTTGCATCCCAAATCTCTGAGGGCTGCTTTACCCAAATCACCACAGTCTTGATGGGTCTGAAGTGCCTGGTTTATCAGGGCCTCTGCGCCCATGTCCAGGATTGGTTGGCTTAAGTTACGCATACGCGCAACCAGGTTTCTCATCAGCATACAAGCTTGTTTCTGTTTATAAAGACAAAAAACAGAGACACAGAGAGTGAGCAGACTGTCACGGGGCCTGTTTGTTTAAGTGAGCATATTAATAATTAATGACCTCATATTACCTGCACATTGACCGAATCACTATGTGCTTTCATAGCCTGCACCGCGGCCAGGGCACCTCCATTTTCCATGATGACTTTGCAGTTGTTGGGTTTACGTAAAGCAAGGACAGAGAGGCATGCACAGCCCTGCTCACACACCTACAGCAGAATGTTAACATAATAGGACATTTGCAGAATCTATTCATGAATCAAATATATTTTTGTCTCACAAAAAGCAATGTATAACAACATTTCTATACTAAAACTGGTGGTAAATGTAATAGGTAAGACACTTGACTCACAGCAGAGTTGCCCATGTGTCTGTTCATGGCGATGACAATGAGCTGTACTCCACCAGCATTAACAACTGCATCTTTCACATCATCATTTCCTGCTATGGCTCGAATTGCACTGAGGACCTGCCGGACCAAATCCTGCAGAGAGAAAACCGGTTATGTGAGTGGATCAAACACAGAAGTAGAATCATGTATCAGTTTGTGTCACAATGCCTTGTTTCTACCGCTGTCTCATAGCTGTCTGCAAGCAGTGTCATCATGAGTTTCAGTCCTCCCAGATCACAGATGTCTTGACAGAACTCGTTCCTCACAGCCAGACGGGACAAAGTTGCACACAGCTCACTCAGAACAGAAGTATTATCAAGGTGAGCTGTGACAAAGGAACACAACAGATACAGGAATTACATCAATGAAATCAGAATCTGACTTGAAAACATTAAAGTAGTTGACATCAGTTTGCCTTACCTTGCGCAGCCTTAATTAAAACTTTCAGTCCATTGTGCTCAAGAACAATCATCTTGGCATGTTCGTGAGCATGCCCAAATGTAACTCGGACATCATCGTCAAAGGTCATGACCCTGAGAGCTGCAGAGCCTTCCTTGACCAACTCAGCACATCCACTGTGTTGTGTTATGGCACCGGTCAGCAGAGGTAGGATGCCACCTTTTACCAAATCCTGCCTGTTCTGTTCATGTTTCAAACAGCAGTGACGCACAACGCAGATGGCTACACGTGTCACAGAGGAATCTGCCTTGTACTTATTAAGGACATTTAGAAGGAACTGCTGGCCCTCTGCATCCAGCAAGTCTGGCTGTCCATCTGTGAGTGCAGCCAGGGCGGACAAGGCGGTCAACACAGCTTCCTGCTCCTCTATGCTCTTCTTGCAGTAAGAGAGGATGACAGGGTAGGCGTCTTTCTGGGCAGCCAGGTACCTCTGGGCGAATCCAAGTGAGCAGTGCTCAGTGAAGCACTTTATATCTGCAGTCACATCCTTAACACCTGCAGAGTCTTGTCCAATGCGCAGGGAGTCCAAAGCCTGCACGTGAAAAAAGAAATGTGCAGTCTGGAGTAAATTTCTGATACCGTTGCTGTCAACAGAACCTTTTCACAAAAGAGTCTTACCTGTAAGACCTCATGTGTTTGCTCCTCTTGTTTGTCATCAGTTGATACAGCTGGTACAGCTTTTACAATGCAGCTGAGGTCCACACCTGCATCCACACATAAGACTAGGATTAAAGCTTTGACACACAACAAAATATCAAGCACAAAACAGGAAAGATTGTAGATAAACATAATCTATACAGGTGAACCTACTGACAACTCAAGAGTGTACAGCAGTAATACTCAATTTATAGCACACCGACCATTTTGTAATTCATTCATTCATTCATTCATTCATCTTCTAACCGCTTCATCCTCTTGAGGGTCGCGGGGGGGCTGGAGCCTATCCCAGCTGACATTGGGTGAGAGGCAGGGTACACCCTGGACAGGTCGCCAGACTATCGCAGGGCTGACACATAGAGACAGACAACCATTCACGCTCACATTCACACCTACGGACAATTTAGAGTTATCAATTAACCTGCATGTCTTTGGACTGTGGGAAGAAGCCAGAGTGCTAACCACCACACCACCATGCCGCCCCCTTTTGTAATTCACAATGAAAATAAATTGATTTATGCTCGTACATTTTTTGGTGTGTACTCTGAAAAATAAGGTGCCAGAGTGCATTAAAAAGCATCAAATAGAGCTAAAAATGTACCAGGGGAGGAGACCACCTGACAGAGGTCTGGGGTAAGTCCTGAATGTCTTCAAATCCTAGTAACACCCATGTACACCTGAGCTGTGCAGGGCTGCTGTGACTGAATTTGCCTCTTGGTGAGGACAACAATTGTCAAAAGGTTGGAAATAGGTAATTAATTTCTTATATATAAGGCTTTTACATTATGATAAATATTTTCAGTGTTTGTTTATTAACTACCCCCTAGTCTCCTGTCATTTTGCAAGTGGCCCCCGGGCAAGCAAGTGTACAGTCAGCATGAAAAAGTTTGGAGGCAGCAGGGCAGGTGTGTCGATGACTACACATTTTGAAGGGGCTGACAAAATTCAACAATGTGAGGAGCATATATCGCCTTTAGCTCCAGTCATGCTGCAGACTGACAAAATTCAACAATGTGAGGAGCATATATCGCCTTTAGCTCCAGTCATGCTGCAGGCTAACTCTGTGTGTGGGGTAGTTGACCAGTTTTAAAGATAAATGCCTCCAGTTTTTGAGGGGGGTGAAGGGAAGTTATTCAATACTTCATCATCTTAAACTCCCCCTAAAGGCACAGAGGTGGTGATATATGGCAGTCTGTAATTTTGGGATACAAAAAAAAATTACAACATTATCTGAAATGATCACATATTCTCTGAGCATGATTCCAATATGGACATTAATCACAAGGCCTTATGGCTCCAGTGAGATGTGTCATCTCTCTGCCATTATCAATAATTTAGTAGGTTTTACTGACATAACCATCTGCAGTTTGGTCATCAATGACATCACTCCATTTAAAGTGCACAGCATAGATTAATACACTGAGAACTGAGTTCTTTGTCCTTTCTAGCGACGTTAACATACCTTGAGACTCAAACTGCTCCACAGCCTCCCTCAACGCCTCATCAGGCTCCATCTCAAACTCCTCCATGTTCTCCCTCACAGCAGCATCGAAGGTTTCCTGTGTGATCCTCCGCCTCGCCATTTTCGCCACAGTCTATAACGGTGAAATAACGGTGATGTCAAAAGATGAGAAACATCAATCGCGTTTATTCAGTTTTATCACAGATAGCTAGTAACAGCTACTATTAGCTAGCTGATGCTGTGTCCCTGCTATTGTTGCCGACTACGACCGTTGAAATTCACAAAGTTACCGTTACAAAAGCCGTTGTAATTTTAATGTTTATCCCACTTAAGAAAAATATAGTCACAAAAGACACAAGTCAAAGTACGTAACTGTTTCCACCGCCCAGTGACAGACAACCTGCTGAACTGTATGAATGAGACAACCGCTGTCGATTTACGCACTTTCCGTAGCCGTTGTGTTCAGTACCTGCAGCTCGAGCGCGGGGCGTGAATTGTATGTAACTATTTTAGTGAATAGCAATTTCCCGCAAATGGTCCCACTCATACATATTCTCGGTTGGGACAGACTGCGAAACATTAGTTCCACTAGTAGAGCGTTTCTCCCGAAGACAACTACTTTATAACATCTGTTTATCTCCGGAGTTAAGACAAGAAAAAATACAACTCAAGAACCTAGTATGTTTTTAATCAAGACGAGGCAGGCGTTACGCGAGTATCCGGTACATGAGACACAAAGGGACACTTTTAACTGAAAGTTTTGTTCCGACGACATTCCCTTCAAAATAAAAGAAGCATTTTAGTATTCTATAAAATCCCCGTGGTAAACTCACATGTCTAGTGAAATACCATTTTTTAGATGTTAATACAGTGTTTTTGTTGCCGTTATGTCACAACAATAACACAAAATACTCGGAACTGTGTGCTATGTTTGGCAAACGGTTACTCGTGTGTTTTTATTTTGAAGAAAAAAGACCGGAAGTTTTTATCCCTCTTGCTAGCTTAGCGCTAGTACTCAGTTTCAGGTAGAAAACATGAGCGGCTAGCCTCAGCCGGGGCAAAATCGGGGTATATTGTTACATTTTGTCTGTCTTTGGGCGACACAAGATGGCAGCGAGCACAGAAGCCCCGGAGCCCTGGTATCTAGCCCTGCTGGGCTTTGCAGAACATTTCCGCACATCGAGTCCGCCGAAGATCCGTCTGTGCGTCCACTGTCTGCAGGCAGTGTTTCAGTTCAAGCCGCCTCCGAGGGTCGAGGCCCGGACTCACCTGCAGCTGGGCTCGGTGCTGTACCGGCACACAAAGAACAGCGAGCTGGCCCAGAGTCACCTGGAGAAAGCGGTGAGCAGCAGCCACAGTGTCTGTGGTCCAATGAACTCCACTAGAAACATGTTTACCAGTGTGTGATGCTTTTCCTTTAATTGCACCATCTCACTGCCAAAATCTATTCTCAGTGTTGCTGACATTAATGTTTTCCTTTCTCATTTTCTCCCTGCAGTGGTTCATATCACAACATGTATCCTTTTTTGTGTAAAATATGAAATTGCACACAAACTGATACAAGGCGTGTTACTTCAGCATTAATACAACTCTTAGACAGCATACAAAAGAGATGTATATTGACACTAACTTATCTGATAATGGTACAATAAAACCCCTTCATGATTTATATATCAGATATCCCAATTTGAAGATGTGAAGTTTGAAGCAGCAAGTATCCTATCAGAGTTCTACTGTCAACAGGTACATGCATACATCTCTTGTATCCAGTTATCCTGTAATACTAATAATATAATGTGAGAAGCAGTGATTGGTAAACTTAAGTATAAAGTTTTATCATGTTGAAATATGTAATAGACTATAATAAACTATTGTACTTTCTGTTTTAGATATTACTCAGCTGTTTTCTTTGTTGTAATAACTCATCTATTGGCTTTTGTTTTCAAGAACTTGGTGGACTCTGCAAAACCAGTGTTGCGGAAGGCCATCCAGATCTCACAGCAAACTCCCTACTGGCACTGCAGACTACTGTTTCAGCTGGCAGTAAGAAGATATTATGCATTACAAACTAGGGATGAGCTAGTACACCTTTAATTGTATCTGCATGTGTGTCTATTCAACCAACTTAATCATCTGTATCCATATTTGTAATCGCAATGTGCGAGAGTTTAAACCTGAAGTGGTTAAGACAAGCCAGAAATGGGTAGGAAGTAACCAGAAGTAATCATTTTAAGCCTAAAATTGATATGGGTTGATCAGAAGTTGCTGTATTTATTATTAATTAGAAAGAAAACAAAACATTTTGCTTGGATAATACTTGTAAGAAATACTCGTTTCATCTGAGTATTCAGCTCAACCCTATTTCAGACTTGAAGCATGTTTCATTTATGTGTGTTGTACTCTTCTCTCTCAGCAACTACACGCACTAGAGAAGGACTTGGTATCTGCCTGTGATCTCCTCGGAGTCGGAGCAGAATACGCAAGAGTCATGGGCTCAGAGTATACAAGGTAAACAAATTAGATTTATGTTTGAACACACTTTGATCTGTGGCTTAATGCTCATTATCTAACATTAGATCTATTCTTTTCTTTTCACGCAGAGCTCTGTTTTTGCTCAGTAAAGGAATGGTAAGCGTAGATCATACTCTGTTAATTAAAGGCACTTTACATATTATTTGTGTTGCTTTCTCACCGTGCACTCCTGTAAACTGCACATGCATTTGTGGCTCTCCAGCTGCTACTGATGGAGCGGAAGCTGAGCGAGGTGCACCCTCTGCTGACGCTGTGTGGGACCATTGTAGAAAACTGGCAGGGAAACCCCATTCAGAAGGAATCCCTCAGGGTCTTTTTCCTGGTGCTGCAGGTTACACACTACCTGGATGCTGGACAGGTACAGCTGTATCTACATGTCTCACTACTGGAAAATTACTAAAATCCCACATCAGGAGCTGCATTTAAAAGTAAAATATTACATTTCTTTTTGTATTTTTCAAACAATCATTTAAAAGCTAATCAATCAATCGTTGCAGCTCTACGTAATATGCATATTTTTCAGTTTTGTGTTTATATGTTGATCCTTTTAGATGATTTATGATGGCCAAAGAAACAAAGTCAGAGTCTTTATCTGTATGTTGGATTTAGGTAAAGAGTGTGAAGCCGTGTCTGAAGCAGCTCCAGCAGTGTATCCAGACCATCTCTACTCTCCACGATGATGAGATCCTTCCCACTAATCCAGCAGCTCTCTTCCACTGGCTGCCAAAAGAGCACATGTGTGTGCTTGTGTACCTGGTGAGATATTGTCGCACACACACACACACACACACACACACACACACACACACAGATGTCGCCATCCTTAAAAATATAATCATAAACTCCAAAAGACCATATTCAGTGTGATCCTGCAGCCACGTGATTTGCCTTTTTTTTTTTTTTTTTTTTTTTTTTGGTTCAAAGGTGACAGTGATGCACTCCATGCAGGCGGGCTACTTGGAGAAGGCACAGAAGTACACAGACAAAGCTCTCATGCAGCTGGAGAAGCTGAAGAGTAAGTTTGTTGGAATACGCTCAGTGCTTATCTCCCCCTTGATGACAACTCGACTCTGATCCATCTGTGTGTGTTCAAAGTGCTGGACAGCAATCCCATCCTGTCTACGTTCCAAGTCATTCTGCTGGAGCACATCATTATGTGCCGGCTGGTCACCGGACACAAGGCCACAGCCTTACAAGAGGTACGCCATCTGCAGCAGAAGTTCATCTGTGTGCTGTCAGGCTGTTGCTAATTACGAATAAAAGCACCATAGAAATAGACAGTAGAAGTATATTGTGAAGAAGAAAATGGTGGTTGTTGTTAGATGATATGCTCAACTCTCATTTTATGTTTATGAAAAGCACAGATTCCATAACACCAGTTTACTCTGAAGTTTGTCCAGATTGTATTTTAAGATTGTGATGAATGCTCTCGGTGTGTGTTTAGATTTCTCAGGTTTGTCAGCTTTGCCAACAGTCTCCCAGGCTGTTTACAAATCATGCTGCTCAGCTTCACACACTACTGGTAAGTCTACATGCAATGAAAACACACTTTTATGTTAAAGGAAACACAGACATGCTTATGATGAGAAAAATGGAAGATATATTTGTGAGAATAACGTCTACGATCGCTTATAATCTAGATTCCAATGAAATATACAGCAAAAATACCACACTTGATATTCTACCAACACGTTACTGGACATTTCCTTTTTTGTTCATGGTTTTGTTTTAGTTAAAAGTAGCTTACAAGCTTTACAAGATGCATCTGTCCCAGATAATATGAACCATTCACATCTGTTTCCTCTTTTTTTGTATCAGGGACTCTACTGTATCTCAGTGAACTGCATGGATAATGCTGAGGCTCAGTTCACAGCTGCTCTACAGGTGAGTGAGTTTCCTATCATAACTGGCACATCACAAGGTCCTTGTGGACGGTGAACTCTCTCCGACCTCCTGTGCTTATCCAGATATTTGAAACCCAGTAGAAAGGTTTAAAGCCATGACTATGTGACTCTTAAATGACTCTGTGTCTCATTTTTTCTTCTTCTGTTAGATGACAACGCACCAGGAACTGTGGACTTTTATTGTGACCAACCTGGCCAGTGTCTACATCCGGGAAGGCAACAGACACCAAGAGGTCAGGCAGCTGCTCCCTCCTCCAGCTTTTAAAGGTCTAGTGTGGAGGATTTAGGGGGATATATTGGCAGAAATGAAATATAATGTTCATAACTATGTTTTTTATTAGTATATAATCCTCTGAAACTACCAGTTGTGTTTTTGTTACCTTAGAATGAGCTATATCTACATATCGAGCAGTGATCACCATGTTGTTACTACAGTAGCCCAGGACAGACAAACCAAACACTGACTCTAGATAGGGCCATTTGCATTTTTGCAGTCTGCAACTTCACCACTAGATGCCACTAAATCCTGCACACTTGACCTTAAAACATTTTTATCTATATGTTTTTTCTTCAAACTTATTTTTTTGAATCAACAGCTGTACAGCCTTCTAGAGAGAATTAATCCTGATCACAACTTTCCCGTCAGGTAACTACACATCAAGATAACCTCAGATCATGTAAGTTTGTTTCATGCTGCTTTTTTTGCTGAATTTTAAAGTGATATAACTTTGACTTCTTTAGCTCTCATTGCCTGCGAGCTGCAGCGTTTTACATCAGAGGGCTACTGTCTTTCTTCCAGGGTCGTTACAATGAGGCCAAGTAAGAACACCTTTCTTTTCATATGCGCACTATAAACAGTACATTTAGTCCTCTGTTCTGCCCTTATGTTTATAGCAAGAGAGCCTAACATGTAAACCTCCATCAACAGAAGATTTCTCAGGGAGACCCTGAAGATGTCTAATGCTGAGGATCTAAACAGGCTGACTGCCTGCTCGCTGGTCCTGCTGGGTCACATCTTCTTTGTCCTGGGCAACCACAGGGTGAGTCTACAACACTACATGACTGCTCTATTAGACTCCACACTTAGGCTACAGATTTAATCTTGACTCCTTGTCTGGGTCCGTATTTTCTCCAGGAAAGTAACAATATGGTGGTTCCTGCGATGCAGCTGGCCAGCAAGATCCCAGACATGTCTGTGCAGCTTTGGTCCTCTGCACTCCTCAAAGGTACAGCAGCCACTCAGTCTTAATACACACACTGAAGTTTCATGGTGATATTATGTTACAGGAAATAAAAATGAAAACAGGAAATATTTACCTGTTGAGAGAAGTAAAAGAAGATAAGTTTTCATTTTGGCCTGATGGAGGCGCAAGAGGAAAACTTATGGAGTGTCCCAACATGGAATGGCTCTGTTAAATATATGCGCTCAGTAAATGTAAGTGTAGTCTGTCCATTAAATTTAGATATTTCTTATGTGCCACTGGACATTTCGATCTAATGTTGGCAAATGTGAGGGGGTCATCAGAAGCATTAGGTTCATCATCTGGTTGTGATTAATATCCACATCAGATCTCATAGGTATGGAGCCTCACAGTGTTCAATATTAACTAAACATTAACAATTACGATATAAATTAGTATGTAAAACAAGGAAATTAGACAATATTTTGTGAAATGGTTGAAGAAATTATTATGAAATGTTTAATTTTTTTAACTCATAATATCACTTTTCATACATCAGACTGACACATACAGATACTTTTGGGGGCTAGAAAGCCAAAGATTCTATTGATGTCAACACAATTTTACGTGTGTTTTGATTACAGTTTTGACACACCTGTATGCATTTATTTTTTACTAAACAAATATTTGTTTTATAGACATGTCTAATAATTGTTTTGCGACTGTGTCTGAACCTCAGCGTTCAAGATACCTTGATAATGTCATGTCTTTGCGGTCTTTCCCCATCCAAGTAGATAAACGACACAACACAGTGGCCAGATATTGCTTATCTGGAAAAATATATTTACTACTTTAAAAGACTTTTTGCTGGTCTGATGTGCAACAGTTGGGTTGTCAGCACCATTAAACCTACAACTAATCAACAACCAGAATTAGCAAGTTAGCACCAGTTAGCCAGCGTTATTCTAAATCAACTATCAGACTGCTGTTGCAAATTAACACAAAAATAAAATGTCATTATGGGTTTTTTTAGCTCAACAAGGATACACATGCTACCTACCTAACTAGTTAACTACCTAGATAGGGTTGTGTTTATTAGGAAAGAGCCAGTGTTAGCAGCACCAGCTAACATTAGCTGGTTAATTACGGGTTACTTGTGCCATATTTGAGGAATCTGTTTCTGGACAAAGACACACAGCTCTGAAGATCAGGTCTTTCTCACTGGTCACTCAAGTTAGCAGGAGCTAGCCAACAATGCAAACAGTGACTCTGCTACACTGCTGAGTAACAATATAAACTCACAAGCTGGTTTAGCTAATGGGCCAGGAAGGTAGGTGGCATGAGCAGCTTAAAGAGGTTTAGTTTCAGTGTACTGTGTTTATTTACAGCAGCAGCTGATTCAGAACTACTTTGACACTGTTTTTGCTCTAGCTAACAGGAGCTAACAAGTTAACACCTGCAGCTGTTTAGCTTGTTAGGTGTCTTAACAGGCAGGGGGCAGGTGATTGGCTGGAAGGGGAGATGGTGCTTCAATAATCAGCAGTCATACATGGAGAGATCCCTTACAGAGGAGGCAGAGATGCCCTCTTCTCATTCAGTAATAGCATCGATACACCACAGAGTAATAAAGCCACAACTGAATTAGAAGTGGACGTGGCTTCGGGAAAACAACAAAGTAACTGAAGAAGCACTTAATCACTCTGCGGTAACTTGATAAAGTCTAAGCGTATTCATCTGACATTAGGATCCAAAATCATTAAACATAAAACTGCAGCTGTGGTCGTCAGTATTCACGTTCATCCTTTCCCTGCAGATCTGAACAAGGCTTGTGGAAACACAATAGATGCCCACGAGGCAGCTCAGATGCACCAGAACTTTTCCCAGCAGCTCCTGCAGGACCACATCGCAGCCTGTAGCCTCCCTGAGCACAACCTCATCAGTGTAAGCATAACTTCAGTCTGCCTATAAACAGTGAGTCAATTACACCTGCTTGGATTTTGAAGGAAACTGTGATGTGTTATGTTCCAGTGGACAGACGGCCCCCCCCCCGTCCAGTTCCAGCCTCAGAACGGACCTGCTACCAGCCTGGCCTCCCTGCTCTGAGAACAAAATCCCACGCTGACTAAGAAAAGGAGACACAGAGGAGCAACTGCAGGGAAATGACATAAAACAGATGAACAGAAAAAACGAGAAGCAGCTGATGAAGGGGTAAGAGGAAGAGGAGGCACGATAATGAACAGTGTCATTTGGCAGGCTTCCACTCAGTGCATTCCTTCAACTATTTGGGGCACTGGGGCATCATGAATGGATTTTAGGAAATTTAATGTTTTTGGAAAGTAAAAGGTGTCAAGGGCACATTTGTATTGCGCTGACACAGTTTGAAGTGGTTGTAATAGTTTGTTCTACTAGATCAAAAACAAATTGGAGGAAAGGTTATATGAGAAGATTGATACCACTTGTAAATATGAAGCGTCTGCCAGCGGCCAGTTCGCTTAGCTTACCACAGAGACTCTCCAAACAGGAGGAAACAGCTGGTGTGAGTTTTAATAAGCTTTGTAGGTGCTGGTAACATGGCCAGCATCTGGGTTTTTTCCATCCTGGTGCTAAGGGGGAGCTTGACCAGTACATGAGTTACATACACATAGAGACAGACAACCATTCACGCTCACATTCACACCTACAGCCAAGTTAGCATCACCAATTAAGCCTAGCCTGCATGTCTTTGGCCTGTGGGAGGAAGCTGGAGTACCCAGAGAAAACCCATGCACACATGCAGGCTCTGCACAGAGGGGTTCAAACCAGGAACCAGGGACCCTGTTGCTGTGAGGCGACATTGCTAACCACCGCACCACCACGCTGCCCTTATAAAAATGGCTTCAGGGTGCTTAACTAGGGCTACACAAATTTGTGATGTGGCTATAGCAACCTCTAGCCCCCCTACAGCACTGTGCCTGGCTGGTTGGTGGATTTTATTACCTGTGGACAGACCCAGTCTAGCTCTTACACCTGTAGAGTGTTCCAGGGGTGACATTTTCCTGTAGCCTCTTGCGGGAAGTAATCGTCACCCTGGTTCCATCCTCAAAAGGTCTGTGAGATTTTTTCCATTTAGTTTTGGATTATTGTAGAAAATAAGCTCCATGGCAAACAAACTTTTATGATACTTTTTTTGTTCAGCGAGATAATCTTCACAAACGAACACCACTTTTATGATTTTTGAAGCCTAAATGCAATCTCCAGAGTAAAAAGCTAACGTTATAGATATAAATGAACTACGCCATAGTCACATGACTTAACATCTCTACCACAATGAGGCTGTAAAGCAGCGTGTGGCGTGTTGACGTTCTGCAGTCTCATTTAACCACCTTTTTTAAGACACTTTAAAGCTTCAAAGTGGGGTGTTTAGTGATGTATTTAATGTCGTAGAACAAAACATGAAAGTCTCTAAAGCTTGTCTTAACCACAGAGCTTAGTTCAGGCATCTAACAAAAACCCATGACTTTGAAATGAGAAAACCGGGAGTGCAGAAATGCTAACTCATTTTTGGGTTTTAGGGCTCATTCCTGGACAACTCTATTTCCAGTCATTGTGCTAAGCTAAGCTAGTCAGCTACTGACAGTAACATATTTGCCGTACAAACATGAGAGGGGTGTCTACATTCTCATCTAACTCTTGGCAAGAAAGCAGTCATCATATCTGCCATTGCCGCTGGATTGCGGCGTATCTTGGCATGTTACCACCACCTGTTGATCAGTGTGACACCACTGGTAGGACTGCGTATCACGTGCACCTGCATGCATGAGATAAACAAGAGAAAAACCCCTCTGTAGCACAACAAGAGGTCAGACACTCCACAGGGAACCTTTAAATTCAAGCGATTTGTCCCGCTCATTCAGCTCCCCTTTTAACTCTTTACAGCACAATTATCATGGAGATATTTTTATTTTGGAAGAACATTAAAGAAGCTTAAATTAGTGTTGAATTTAAACCATCCATTGGAAAAAAAACAGTCAAATATGACTCAATTATGATGCAATGCATGAACACTTGTCTTTTTAAAACATTGGTTGGCACGTTCTGATACACAGTATTAGTTAGGATACATTTGGATATACGGTTTACTATATATCTGTAATGATCTTAATGTAGTGTAGTGGTATGTCTGATATGTACTTGGTGGTTCAGTTGACAGCTGCACATGTCGTTTATCCACTGACGAGCATTAATTATATTAAAGACAATTTAATATATTAGATTTACTAGACCCAGAAACCAGCTAACCATTTTATATAAAGGCAAAGACTGGCTTGCTTCACACCCAGTAGTATTAATTAATGTTTTGAAGGTATGAAATGTACTTTAAACATGTTTTAAGACTGTGATGCAGCAAAGAAAAAAGTATTTGGATCATTTTTGACACTGCAGTTCACTGGACTCGCTGCCTGGCCCTTTTACTCTCACTGTGCTGTATGTTTATATGCTGTGCACATTTAGCGTGGAGTCAAGGAACCAGTAATAATAAGACAACAATAATAACAACGATATGACTGTTACCTGTTTGCACATAATGTTTCATGATGAAACTCACATTTTTATCTTTTCCACTGACACATTTTGGAGTATTAGTTTTTTTCTCTTTGCCTGTTTTACTCATTTCTTCCAGATGATGGCGGCATAAATCTGTATTTAAATAGTTATTTAATTTTGTTCATCATTACACCTGATGCAGTTGTTGTTTGCCATTAATGCTGATTACCGTTTGATATATTATCAAATAACTGGTAGGACTGTTGATTTAGGACACTGATGTAGGAATGGTACATTTTTAGTTGTATCTAGTAAAGACACTCATCACATAAACTACTGAGTTTGGTCATCAAAGTAATTACTGCAATAAAAACTACAATATGGATGCCATTTATTGTATCAGCATTTTACCGTATGTTATAAAGCAGAATGTTTAATTTGTGTTTTCTCACTTGTCATTTTAATCTCAACACATCTATGACTTTTTATAAATAAAAATTCAAAAGTAGAGTGATGTGATTATTCTTGATTATTCTCTAATAATGACTAAAACTAATGCTGACTAAAACAACCAGGGGGTTTCTTGTTATGGCTGATTCAGTGCAGAACACACACAGTGTACTTTATATTACAGCTAGCCATGTTACAAACTGTGTTTCTACTTTTTAGATATTTCCACTTATTTTCCATACATTATGAAAGTCTGTACACAGACTTGTGACACTCGGTTGCGTTGTCACTGTGAAGTCTGCATTAATATATGTCAAAGTTGCTGTGTTGTCTCAGGATAAGGCAGCGCAGACTTCTCAGATCCATCTGCAGTTACACACTAAATTAACCCACAGCCACTGATTGCACAACTCAGTCAAGCTTCAAGTGTCTGCATGTTAATTATTATGGCATACAGAAATTATTGGATGCTTGGAACAATTCAAGAAGTACATCTAAAGATCTGAAACTTTATTGCATTTATTAAAAAGTACAAAGCAAATTATGTGTACATGATACATAGGTGAAGAACTAAAACCTGCAAGTGTGCTGGGAAAGTCCTTTAAGGCCACACCTAGAAGTTTTATAATGAAATCCTTATTAAGAAAACCACAAGAGCTTAGTCATGTCCTCTTTAACATTATCAGGTTCAAAAGAAAACTAGAAAATGTGACCATCTGCTGATACTTAACATCCATGAATTGGCCACAGTTGTCATGATATTGAACAAATACAGAATACATAGTGTGCTACAGAGATGTGTCACCGTAAATGCTCTCAGACCAATGTGGACAGTGTTGCCCTGAATAAGGTGGCTGACCTCCGAGGAACAACTGAGTAAACTGTGAAGCACATGACCTTTGTGTCCAATGCAAAGGCTAACAAGACCGCAGGGAGATGAGGATCAGGTCACCGCTGTAGAAAAAGGTTATCAAAAGGCCTAATGTGTCAGATCATAACCACTGGTCTCTATACATGTTTCCAAGCTTTAAAAATGGGAGTTAAATGAGTGCTATCTGAGTGAAAGAGATACAGAGAAAAGCAGCACATGTTAGGGGAATAAGGGAGATGATGTACATGTCCTACATACTGCTACTCTAGTTAGGAAGCTTAAAGTGAAGATTGGCTTTTATTTTAGAAATAAGTGTAAGTTTTACTTCCAGTACTACTTTGCTGTCTGTGATTGATTTCGGTAACATATTGCAGCCTTGATTCAGTGTACCATGCACCATATGTTTTATTACAAATGCAAAGTCACTTACTCATCACTGCATTCTTTATGATTTGATGGGTTGGACATCACTGACCATTTGCAGACAGCAGCACTGGTAGGCTATATTTTTTATCTATAAAGCAATATTCAAACTTCCGGCCTACGTCTGCACCCTTCTGTGTGTCAGCTCTGGTAGTTAGCAGCTACGCTCCTCTAGGTGGTTGCTTTTTAATGTACCCTGTGTTTTAACAGATCTGGGGAACACTGCATTGTCCTAATCTGCACCTCTGACATGGATCTAAAATTAGAAACACTAATATCCATTGATGAATTTAAGGGCACCATAAAGAATGTGGTGACAGAGACATGTGTTTTATTGTGGATTTTTCTATTGTAAGTTGTATTTGTTGCATTTTAAATATGTTCTGACTGGCTGCTACCTCGGCCAGGTCTCTCTTGTAAAAGAGATTTTCAACTCAATGGGACTTCCTGGTTAAATAAAGGTTAAATGAATAAATACATAAAATGATGTGGAGTTTATCACAGTTTATACAAACCTTAATATCATCAATGGAAAACATGATGTTTGCTGTTTGAACACAAGGTGACCCATCAGGTCAAATGTTACAGATCACTCAGGGTGATATATTTGCTTGTCTATGACATTTACCTAAAAAAGATATTTACAGTAATAATAAAACTGCCCACACTGAAAAAACAAGACTACCTGTATAGTCTATTATTGGACTTTGTGGAGGCAAAATTATTGAAGTGAAGCAATCAAGATTATTTGTGCTAGTTTACTGACTCTAAGTCTCTCATTACATTGTTCAGAACAGGTATTATTTTTGCTTGATATTAAATGTATTTGCCCTATAAAAAAGATGTGATGTCTTTAATTTTTCAGCTTTTATTAATGAATTATCAAACTGAAAATATCCACCAAATGAGCCCCGATTTTGACAATATAATTGCTGTGGAAAGTAAACTCAGTACGGAATATACCCTGAAAGGGTTGGTTGTCTTGAGTCATATTAAAAAAGCATCTTATTTTGAAATCCAAGACGTAGGCGTCATATTTTTTTCAAGTGTGAACATGAGGTTCTGCAGCTCATCATACACATCGGTATTTAACGGAGACCTCCTCTGAGAGCTCATCCTTTTTTTCTCCCATACAAATAAATATTTGAAAACATCATATCATCAAGTTTTAATATCTCTCCTCTCCTGTCGTGTTTCCTCCTGTCCGCTGCTGACGGGAAACTATTTTCACCAGAGGAAAAGGTTCAGTGAGAAGTGGAAACTTTTGGGACGCTCTAGGTGTCTTGGACGCAGCTGAAAGGAGCCATTTCCTGCCAAATAGTGAGCCCGTCTAATCGTGACTGCAGCAGCTACTTCCTGCATTGTTACATTACTTAATGAGGATTAAGTTGAAGCTGTCATGTTGTAACGGGCGGCCATTAGGCCTCCTCCACGCGGGGAGAGGAGAGACACTGCAGGCTGATCTTCTCCATGTTTAATATCAGATCTGATCCCTTCACCTGGTCAGGACCTGCTCACTGACTCTGTCCTGCTGAAATGTACATGTAGACCTATATACTCATATGGAGACCTTTATTAAATCAGCAACTTTTAGGTGCATTCCTACAACATATGAATTAATTTGAGATATAATAACACTAGTGTAAAGCAATTTTTAAAAATCCTCACATCATCATTGTTATGTAATAGTCATAAACAATGAGTAAACAAAATAGATGTGGTGGACTAAGGAAGAGGATCACCAGTCCAGTTCAGCCTCAGAAAACACTTCTAAGATTATGACATGGCCTTTATTTTAAACTCTGCATACTGTAGGTTAATTATTGTAGGAGTGTTTCATTGTAGGCTACTATATTTCCAGGCGTTTCCACACTTTTTCCACCTTTGTACGTTTATTAAAAGACAAATTGACCTTTCATTTACAAATGTTTGCAGGGCCATAGCCAGGATTTTATAAATACTGAGGTCATGAGTCAGAGTCCTCCAATTCAACACCACATCCCCTGATAAAATCTGACCAGACACCAAAAGGGAGCTCTCTAAAACTGCTTTTAGTTGTTTAGGTTTTTAGGTAGGCCTTTATCACTTACTTAAATTTTACCCGTTATATCTGTAAATATTTCTTGACATTTTTTAGAGCCGTCTCTTCAAAGCCTAGAATCATGATCAAGTGGGGAAATAGTTATTTGTACAATATGATATTTTGTAGAGATTAGTATGGTTTCCATCCAACTGTAGTGCAAATGTTAACCGAATTTTTAGACATTTGGCAAAAGAAAATGCTTATTTATGTGCTTTGATGCTA
This sequence comes from Epinephelus lanceolatus, assembly GCF_041903045.1. Classification (NCBI taxonomy): domain Eukaryota; kingdom Metazoa; phylum Chordata; class Actinopteri; order Perciformes; family Serranidae; genus Epinephelus; species Epinephelus lanceolatus. The sequence goes on along the minus strand of NC_135745.1, from coordinate 31,726,764 downwards.
ATACTGTGAGCTGGTTTAGGAGATATGCTTAGGTGGTGCTAATTCTCCAGTCAGATGTCAAAGCAGAAGAAGAGGGCACAAGGAGATGATGTAACGAGAAAGAGCACCAGTCATACCTCAAACAAAGGAAAACAATGGATGAATAATAATGGAGAGCACAATGGACAATAGAAATATAGAGTTTGTAATGACTAATATAACAGATATGTGCTCTTGGGAGAGTTCTGGTAACAGCTCTGTGTGCATAAAGCCATCCAGCGACAGTGAACAGACACTACAGTGGTCAATACAATGATGGCATGACTGTACATCAGCATGTATTCGCTTAATCTGTTTCCATTCGTCGCATTAACCTTTATCAAGACCAACTCTTCCACCTTCCCCAAGTGTAAAAACTTCTTTGCAATGGATTTCTTTTCAATGGTAATGGGCAAATTGAAAATGTACATAAAAAGAGGTGGATAGAAACACACCTATTCATGGTCACCAGAGGATTAATCCCAATGACTTTGGGGATTCCCTGTCCTGCAGCGCAACCACATAATTGAGATTTTTGTCCATGGGTGAAACATTTTGACAGCCACTGGGTGGACTACCAGAAAAAGTTTAGTGCAGATATACATGTTCCCCAGAGGATAGATCCCAATGAATTCATATGGGGTGCCAACAGTAGACAGAACTCTTGACATATCCTATGAAATGTCTTTACAACACCGATTGGCACAAAGTTTGGCACAGAGACTTCTGTTCTCCAAAAAGAGGAATCCTGATGATTCTGGTAATCCCCTGACTTTTCCTTCGGCGCCACAACTGATCTGTTTCAGAGCGAAATGTCTCGACAAATGTTGGATGGATTGCCACGCAATTTGGTGCAGATGTTTACTGTCTTTGTGACATGTTTCAGCTTGTGGCCTTCCTGAGAGTCATCATGCAACACTTTGAGGTTGTGCCAGAAACTCTCCACTCTCCACTGAAAATGACCAAAATCTCAGAAATCTACAGAGAACATGACCTGAGTGTACTCCAGTCAAGCGGATTGTTCCCTCCTACAGTTATTTCTGGCTGAGGTAACATCTACTTGTCCCTGGGTCCACAGGAACAGTGACAATATTGACAGAAAGATTCATTGTTACCTATAAACTCCAGAGTGTTGTTTAATTTTTGCCTTGGGCGGGGTGATTATGAGAAGATGGCCCCTTGGTACAGATCTGATTGCATTTACACGAGACAATCTGTAGCCTCAGGAGATGGTGCGGCAGGATGAGAGCACGGAAACAATCAGACCTGATGACACAGCATCATCTAGAGAGAGCCTTTTTTGTCATTTAAAGAACAGCGGCAAAGAACGCTGACAAAGCACTAGAAACCCCCCCAACCCCCCACCTGTTAGAGAGCAGCAGCCCCCCACCCACTTCAGTCTACTTCTATTACTTAGATCACAGTATCAAACGCACATGTGTGTGCACATGTGTGTATGTCCATTTCTATGGGTGTTTGTGCATGACAGAGGATTAGTTCAGTTCACAGGGATGCTTTGAAGGGATGCCATGAAAGAGGAAGCCAGCTGGATTCTTTATGGAGGCGATTCTGCAACTTCTGACATAGCAACCCTGCCGCTTGTGCTCTGGACTTGAATGTATGGAGTTGACTGTAACTGCAAGCCTGGTTGGCTGGTTATTAATACAACCCTCATTTTAATTGCTACGATAAAGTGAGACTGTGTTGGGGTTTGGATTTTTATGTGGGGTCAGGGAGTCATATATACTAGCATGGGTCCTAAAGAGACATGAGCTAATTATGAGATGCTGAGGTTGGGATAAGGATCCAAATGTGATGCTGATGCAGGTCCCTGTTGAGAGTCTGTAAAGATGAAACTGAGGTTGCTGGTGTAAGACCTAAGTTTGAATTTGGGGGTAATATGATGCCAGAGTTTCCAGACTAGGGAGAAACATGCACCATTCTGCATATTTGTATAATACAGTAGCCATGTGAATGGATGATGTGTGGTTAAACTTCCTGGCGTGGCCTGATTGACCTATTAGTATGCTCCAGGGCCAAAAACTCCCACCTCCCACCCTCAGTGTACACACTCAGTGTCACCTCAAAGTTTCCATCCAGTATAATGCACACAGTAGACTATACATGGCCTCAGGTATACAACTCATTTCAGTTATTCATTTATTGATGGTCATTTGATTAAACACAATTAAACTAAAATCCCTGGGTCTTAAAGGAGCAGTATGTAGGATTTAGTGGCATCTAGTGCTGAGGATTGCAAATTGTGTATGTGCCAAGTGTGAACTTCTGGTTAGGATTCCCTTAGTGTTCATTGTTTTGGAGGTTTTTATCAGGTGCTGAGTTATCCATAGAAGTCTTTTCCTCTACAAAATAAATAGAGCAGGTGATTAAAACGGGCAAAAACTTTGACTAAAGCAGTTTCATGTTACAAATCAGTGTTTATGTAAAGCTGTTGAGCTTGTTCCAGACAGAATGCTAGCTCGGCACTTGCTAATGTGTGCTCACCTTTTTTCTCTGATAACTTAAGATCCAGACGTTCAGGAGATTTTACCAGGAGCCAAATTATCCACAGATGTCTATTCCTCTAAAAAAACAAATGGACCCTGTGATTTAAATTGGTAAAAACACTGAATAAAGCCATTTCACATTTAAAAATAAGTGTTTTTCTGATACTTTTTGGCTTGCCACAGAGGGGCTGCTAACTACAGCAGCCGATGCTAAAATGCTACAACATAAAAATGCAAATGTCCCTATCTAGAGCCAGTATTTGGTTTGTCCTTTGTGAGCTACTATAGAAACATGGTGGTGCAACATGGCAGACCCTGTAATGAGGACCCATTTCCTATGTGGATATAAACTGCTGCATTCTTCGATAACGAAAACACGATTCATATTTTCAGGTGATTGATTATACCTTAAAGAAAACATACTTAAATTCAATTTCTTCCAATGTATCACCCTAAATCCTACACAGCAAGATTCAAACACAAGGCCCCTCTGCAAGATTCCATGTTATCTTAAAGTGTATATTGCACTTTGGTGATGCAAGTTCCCCTACAAATTTGCAGTTAATCAGATTACCAAAACACACCTGGGACTTTTTAGGGGCCCCTGGGTGACTAGGGCCCCCAAGGCAATTGGACTGCCACATGTGCTTGGGTGGCAAACCAGTGTTGGTTCCTGGGTGTGTTGCAAAGTCAGTGGTGTAGTTGTATTTGATGAGGTGGGTGTACTACTACGTAGATGGGTAGGTTACAGAGGAGCAAGTGGGAATACTCTCCTATTTATTCCAATGGCTGATAGATGGGTATACTGTAAACAGCCAGAGAAAGAGGTGGGAATGTCCTGTGTGCTTGTGTATATATACACCTGTGTATGCTCCACTACACCACTGTGCTTTCTGTTTACCGGGACGATGTACATTGATTTTGTTCTGTGTTGCATGTTTCGCAGTTGTCTTGTGTTCAATATATCTGATATATCCAGAACCAGTGTTCTCATCATAGTGAGTCGTAGTGATTGTGAGTCCTGACCTGAGGTTGCTGGTGAAGGGCTTTACTCAGTGGTGTAGTGGAGGGTATTCGCAGGTAGAGTGTACCCACCTCCTTTTCAACCAAAAGCCATTAGAATATATAGGGAAGTATACACCTACCTAATAGTGCACCCACCACATCAGCTTCCACCACATCACTGTCTTTATTGTATGTTCTGAGGCTATTGTGATGCTGGTGGGATTTGAGGGAAATGTGTGATGTGATTTTTTAATAGGGTCTCATTGTTACATGGTGTGTGAGTGTGAGTGTGTAAGTGAGTGAGTGTGTGTTGGAGGGGATCTCTGTGCTTGCTGGGAGCCCGGGGCCCCTGGCATGCTCGTCCTGCTTTGGCCCTTGGTGGTCAGTGGCTTACATGATGTGATCTGGTCGCCCTGGTATGCCGAGGTGCGCATGCCCACTAAGAGGACGCAGCGGCTCCATGTGTGTTGAGGCGCATTATTTGGCAACAGACGCGGCAGTGGGGAGGGCCGAAAAAAAAGAGGATATCCCCTGGATTTAAAAAAAGCAACGATTTATCGAGGTTAACTGCAGATTAAACATTCATTGGTCGACCATCGGCGAAGAACGGGCGACAAAGCGACCGAGTAAGTTGACTGAGGTGAAGCCGAAGTTTTTTAGTAAGTGGATCGAGAGGAGCCTTTTATTCGGAGTCGTCGAGAGGAGCCAGGTTTTCCTCCACCTATCTGTGACGATAAAGAAGCTGATGGGCTGTTGAAAAGTAACACTTCTCCGCAGAGCCAAAGGTTGAGCACTGGGGAGGAGAGGGGGGGCTCAGCCAGGCAAAGATTATTTTATTTTACGGTTTCCAGCCGGTGCCAGCCGGTAACTATGATCCCTGGACTTGATTTTGTGCTGTAGAAGTCGTTAAATGAGGTAAGGATTATAACGTTACATCGCCAGCGGCTCCTCGGTGGCACGCTCAGTCCTTGGGCCGGTCGATGAAATTTATGAGTTCCGACTCGGTTTTCTCTCCGGGAGGGGACACCCAGGTAAACAGTCCCGGTGAGCCTCGTACAGTCTCACTTTTTAGGGCAGTGGGTAAAAGTTTGAGCCCGCTTTTTGAGCCGACGGTTGTCCCGCATCGGGGTGCAGCCAGGTCACCGATTCGGGCTCGGTTCTGGTTGTGTGGGTCATGTTGGTGAGCCCGGCGCGAGGACTTTTACTAGCTTACTTTGACGTCAAGTCTCCAACGGCCGTTGACGTTCGAACGTTAATCGTTTATATCTTAGCTAAAGTGGCTTCGTGTTTTTGTTTGTGTGTCGATGTTAGCTAATGTTAGCTCGCTAACTAAATAACACGCTCCCCTCCTCTGAGGCGGTGTCAATAATAAAAAAGCCGGGTAGTTGCACATGTAGTGTGGGCTGGGTTTAGTTTTTAAAGGGCTGAGTTTGGTTTGGATGGTGTACTGGGTGGTGTAACGTTAATGGTGGACGCTGCTGCTCGCTTTAAGCCCCTTGGCACCAGTGTTGGTTCTGCTATCTGGTAGCTAATCTTCCTACTTCTCTCTGTGACAACCGTAGTCTTCCTCCTCTTAAAGCTGAACACACACACACACTCTGACACACACACACACACACACCGCACACACTCCCTCTCTGTCTCACCCAGACAGCCACACACACGCGCGCGCGCGCGCACACACACACATTCCCAGCCAGCACAGCCATACCAGTTTACAGCGCTTCGGGACAAAGCTGTGGCTCCAGATTTTTGTCATCAAACCAGTTCATACTATTTATTGTCTGGTGATTTGTGTGGATGCATTTGAAAGCTTTTCATAGTCAGTGCTTAAATACGACGGAAGCCAATGTGTTGACAAAGCCACGCATCGCGTTATGAAGGCACAGGCTACTGCTGCTAACTTTATTTGTGCTAGTGAAAGACCTTAAAGCTCACCTGCGTTTTTAATGATACTCTGGTTTTTACTGAGCTTTATTAAGGTCTTATTACATAATATCTGTACTGTCATTAGATACTTAAATCATCAGTTTTCTAAGTGACAATAATAACAATCTATTGTATAATTTTGAATTTAAGCATGAGCATAATCAGACTAATAAAAAAGGAGTTAGTAGATGAATAAATTCATGGCTTTAAAGGTTCAGTGTGTAGGATTTAGGGGAGCATATATTGAAATATTGAATCGAAATACAATAAGTATGTTTCCTTTAGTTTATAATCACCTGAAAATAACAGTTATTGTGTTTTTGTAACCTTAGAATGAGCTGTTTATAACTAAATTCAGAGCGGCTCCTCTTCCATGGAGTCCGCCATGTTTTTCCACAGTAGCCCAGAATGGACAAACCAAACACTGGCTCTAGATAGGGCCAATTGTGTTTTTGCGTCAGCCTGGGTTGGAAACAAGCACAAGCAACCAGCCAAATGCTGGTAAAATATGCAAGTGACTGCTTGATCTTCTTCACTCTCCAGCCACTCCCCAGCCAAAAAAACCCAATGGTATTCTATTAAGTGGCTTTTAGATTTTGGAATCCACCAGCCACATTTGCAGGTGGACAGAAAAGTAATATCCAACACTGGTGCCATTGTAGTTTTCCTACATGCTTGGCAAATAGAAGACATTTAAATTCTGCAACCTCACCGCTAGATGCCACTAAATCCTATACACTAGACCTTTAATCTGCTGTTGTTTTTTTTTTGACTAATCGGACTGGTTTATAAAATTATAGCAAACTATGGTCTATTTCAAGTCCAAGGAAATGTCTTAAGTGTCTTGTGTGACAAAACAGTGCAGAATCCACAGAAACGTTACTTTAACAACTGATTGATTATGAGAGTTGGTGCTGATTAATTTTCTGTCAGTTGACTAACTATCACAGCTCTATTTTTTGTCAAATATGTGTAATATCCTTATCAGTAATTAGTGTTTAATTAGGACCTGTGCACAACAGATCCCCCAAGTACTGTGCATGCATGTGGACTGAGGCTGGTATGGTGTGAAGTGTTCTGCTTTCATTAGACTTTATTGCCTCTTTGTGGAGATCTGGAATAAACGGTCAGTTGTTTACGCGAACAAAGGCCATGTAAAGTGTTACTTGCATGTTAACAGTTTGTTGTATGGTTGCATTGTTTATGACCTGTCACTGCAAACAAAATACAGGTTGCCTTTAGAGAGGGGTTGACTAACACTGCTCAGAAGAGAGGAGAACACTTTGCTGTGACACTGGCTCTGCTGAGTTACCTGTTAGGACACACAGTGTTTAAGTTGTACATCCGCCGGTCGTCCAGGGTGACTGTGTTTATAGTGATGAAATTACAAGACCGAGTGAGTCAGAAAGTGTTCATAAGTTTCAGCCTTGTAGTTTTCCAGAAATCACTCTTCCAGTGATCACACACAAGACCAATCCAGAGCAGTTGTGTAATCAGCCACTGTTCTGGAAAGGGTCGTCTGCTGGCCACATTTTAAGCTGCTGCACATGACTGCAGGGGTCACAGGGCAGCTGTTTAGTCAAGCCTCCATGATTTTATCAAATATATAGGCAGCAATTTGCTCTGTAATTGCCCTTTTCTGCCTCTTTTGAGTAGACAGAGTTGTTAGTTGCTGCATAAATCACTAACTTGTCAAGAGTTATATCATCGAGCAAACCAGTGAGCAGCACCAAAGTTACATTTTTCTATTATACCAGCTCAGATTAAACTCTTTTATTGTGTAGGTTTTATTTTCTAGTTGATGCTTGGAGACCATTCTCGCTATCACTTGTTATTCTGACAGATGAAACCAGATAATTGATAAGAATATTTTGCCGGTGCAGCACTTCTACAAGGTAGTGCGACTGCGTGGGTGCAAAGTGTCCTGGAAAAGCGGTGCGGTGTAGAAATATGTTTTCACAGTTTAAAGGTCTGTCAGTGGGTAAATAAAACACTGAACACATACTGTATGTGCAGCCAGATTCCGCTGATGGCTGAGAGTGAGTCTGCCAGTCTGAATGAAGGGTGATTGAGTGATTGATGGTTGACATGATCCATGAGTGACTAGATAAATATCCACCTCAGGGCAGGAAGAAAAGACACTCAGCAGAAAATAAGACAGGTGTGGATAAACTGTAGATTCGGATGAACGGCGCCCTGATAGTGGTAGCAACATGATACCAGATTAAAGTACGAGTACTGTGCGCCGGTGAAAGCCACACTCGCAAAGAGTCAAATGCCTGCACAGTGCAATATGATAATATAAGTAGAGATTATTGTGATTTAATTACACTACAATTGTTAGTTGGAGGATCAGGTTTGATTGGATAAAACTTTTAAAAAGTCTTCAAACATGTGGCCTGATTAATTAATGCTTAAAGACACGAGGGCTGCAAGATGACTGCAAAGATGATATAAATAAGGAACTATGATAATTTATTTATATGTAATAGCCAATTATTTGTTCATGCAACTTTGCACCTTGACATAAACTTTGTTTTGCTCTAGTTACTGCAGGGCCCTGACACACTGATGGGCTGTAATCGGTCAGTGTCAGGGTGTTGGTGAGCATCTGCTGCCTTAGTTTTAGTGGTGTGTCTTGGACAGTTGGCACTTGTCGGCCCTTGATGGCTGTTTTTTCGGCTGATTCAGCATGTTGAATTGACGTAGGACCCAGCAGTGAGTGAAATCACTGATTGGCAGTTCAGCTCAGTGCACAAGAAGAGAAACGGAAGTGAGGAAAACAAACAAACAGCTAAAGTCAAGAGGGTTTGTGATCAAAACGAACTTGTTATATTTGTTAAGATTGTTTTTTAGGTATTGAGCTGTTTAGCTGAAATGGATTTTCATTGTTGGTGTTATTGTTCACCAGCATAAGGAAAATATCCTTTGTTCTTTCAGCATTGGTATGTGTTGTTAATGTGCTAACTGGCATCTTGAATCCGTCCTGTCAGTCTTCCGGTTCCTGTCATGAATGATGAACGCACACTACCGCCGCCTGCTGCTATGGAGAGTTATTTCCTCTCATGCAGGCGCAGAATGTACGTGTAAGTTGCCCATTGGCTGTAGCCTTTGATGTGTGTTCAAGAGCAACTTTTTGGCCAAGACACAGTCTGTGTCGGTATGTCTGGGTCTTAACAGAGCAGCAGCAGCTTAAAAATATTTCTTGCATTGTTGCATTTAAAGTTCATATTGTGGCACATATCTCCACTAGTGTGCAGTTTATACCTGTATATCACCCTCTCCTGCAATGGCAGACGCAATAGCATGCTTGGGAAATGCGGAGAAATAATGTGTTTTGCCAGGAATTTTTAAATGTATTAAAAGAGTGACAGCCAAACGCAGCAGCTTAACAAACTTAAGGACACATCAGCATGACCACCACCAAAACCACACAGCGTACAATGGCATCTTTACAGTGTCGTTAAATGCTGTTTGAGGATTTCCATCTTATTTGAATATTCATTAGGATAATGTTGTGTAGCGAGATAGTTCTGATGATCGTACCATGAAACTTTCATAACCACGCATACTGTCTGATAAAACTAGGATAATATTTAAATAGACAGTGTGGCTGCTTTATCCTGATGTGTGTGTTAGTGAACAGTTTACTTGTATGTAAACTTTGTGGACGTAGCATGAAGTTGAAGTGTGAAGTTGAGTTTTCCTTTCAGTTTTAGTTGCCTTCAGAGACTTTGCACTGGTTGCACGTGATGTCAGTGTCTTGGGTGGGTGGGGGTTTGATCCACCCTGTGTGTGTGTGTGTGTGTGTGTGTGTGTGTTTGTGTGTGTGGGCTTGATGGAAGTGTGTGTAAACTGCCATGGAGATGAAATGTGAAACCTGTCTGCCATTCAGATCCCCTGTTAGAGATCCTGGGTTGACGTGTCTTAACTTCTCCCCCCAGCATCATTTCACAGCAGTACACATCAGAATTAATAATGCCAGCACACACATACACATACACGTACGTGCACTCACACATTGTATAATGGCCGTCACTGTGGGAGCTCGACGTCTGCTCCGGCACCTGAAGGGTTAAAACCAGCTTCAGCTTCTCTCTCAGTCATACACACACACACACACACACACACACACACACACACACACACACAGAGTCACACACACTAGCCAACCGGTTTAAACCGGTTCTCAGGAAAAGTGCTTTGTGTCCCACTGAATCCTGGGAAGGGTCATGTCATGTGTGTCTCAGTGATGTCAGAGTATTTTTTAAAAAAAAAAAAACTTAGTCAGCTCTCTGTTATCAGATGATCGCTCTGCGTGCTGCATTGTGACTGTATGTATATTGTACATAGGTACATCATGGATACAGTGTGCTTTGTGCTCGCCGCCATAACTATTCAGAGAACAGGAAGGGGAGAGGGTAGGAGTTTGTACAGTGTGAGAAGTACTAGGTTGTAAGGGTTAATTGTAGTCCTTTTTTTCCTCCCCTAAAAAAGCATAGCTTCCTGTAGTGCGTCGCTGGGCAGACTGAGGGCCTCAGCAGACTTGGCAGGACGGGGTCTCGATTTTGTAACATACATGCATAAATATGATTCAGGACATAACGCTGTGACGTCTTTGTGGTCGCCAAGTAAATAGCAACCAACTGAGTTGGCCTCTGAATCTCACTTTCTGTTTGAGATCCTGAACTTTGAGCACAGGTCGTCTCCTGCAGCATGCCATATGGGCCAGCACGTGTTTGCCTTTTGCACATTTCATAATGGCCACAGTCATGTCAGTGAGTGCGTGGAGATATCCTGGTTTGATCTTATTCTGGATGTGAAGTTTATACAGAACATTAAAGACCTGACCATCTCTGTGCAGGTCTGTCTCTATCCTTCATCCTTCAATGTCTGAACCACTTTGTGTCATGTCTTTACTGTCTGAGTTACCTCAGCAGCTGAGGATAAACACAGGCGTACTTTCCCTTTATTTCAGCATGTTGACCATTGTTACATCATTTACCATCATGTTTTTCTTTTTCTTTTTCTTTTTTTTTTTTTTTTTTTTTTTTGACTTACTCCAAGGTAACAGGAAGCCTGGATAAAGTGTTCACATGCCGCTGTATCACAGTTTTTTTCATTGTACCCCAGCTAGGGACAAGCATTCATCCACATTTCTGAAGGAACATGATGTTAACATTAGTCTTGCAGTAGTTTAAATCAATCTTGGTCTTGAGACCACTTTTTGAAGGTCTCTGTCTCGTCTTGATATCAACCACATTTTTACCCTTGTCTTGGTCTCAGAGAAGGACTCAGGATTTTATTTCAAGACCACAACTGTGGAGTTATCACTAAACTGACTGCTCAAAAAAGGAGTGTTGAATAAAAATGGTTAAGTTGACTTTAGCCCCTCAAAATTCCCACACATAAAATTCACCTCATTAGAAGACATTTTTCATGGAACACTTAGACATACACACGTGTACATTATACATCAACAAATAATGAAGAGGTGTCTTCATTTGTTTTCACTTGTCTGTGTTTGCATGTTCCTCATTTTATTGTGAGTCATACAGTTTGGGACTTGCACTGGTCCTGTCTTGGACTTGATACACCCTGGTTATGGTCATGATTTGGTCTCAGTTTAGGTGGTCTCGACTACAACACTGGTTAACATGCACAGCACATAATGAGGATAATTGAGTTAGCACACATATTAACATACTCAATTCTGGATCGGTCAGTCACTTTCTTTTCTGTTCATGTTTAAGTGTAGGGTTATGTTAAGAACTACTTTGAACTCATGACTAGGTAAAAGTTGGGACATGAGACTAGAAATCATCTTAGATTTTGGATACTGTAATATTGTAAGTGTTGTCTTTCCCTGGTTTTAAACAGTCCCCCAGAAATACGCCAGGCTTTGATGCCAATTTAACAAAGTGGCAGAATCACATATCTACAACTTCGGGTCTGTCACGTGATGCCATTTGCCCCCCAAACTCTTTCCCATAGGCTTATATTGGGAATGAGACTTCTATAAATCAGTGGATACGTTTTTTGAGCGTTACAACACCCTGGACATAATACATTTCACATCGGAATATGATCCATCCAGTTTGATAACATCTGGAAAGTCTAGAAGCCGCACAATTAAATCATTTTATCCCCATTCAAGTTAGTGGAGGGCTAAACCTAAAGGAAGCCGCTCAGCTGGCCAAGTCTCTAGTGCACCTGCTCTGTGGACTCATTGATGCGGAAGAGCTTACATGTGAAAGCCTAAATTTTTGGCTTCATGTGCCACTGATCAGATTTCATAGAAATTGGGCCCTGCCTCCAACACTGTATCCAGTTCTCTTTATACATCCATGCTTTACATCCAGTAAAGTGATGTAATGTTTTGATCTTAACCAGACTGTCCCAGCTGTTTTATCATTTGAGTTAATGTACTTAGTCATTGTATCTACAGTAATGTTGATTATTTATCAAAAATCTCATGTGTAAATATTTTGCAAAAGCACCAATAATAAGCGTTCAGGTATCTCAGTGTCTTGTTCACGAGTGAGGGTACAATGGAGCGTGAGATGGATCGGTGGTTTGGTGCGGCTTCTGCAGTGATGCAGGCGCTGTGATGGATCGTCATGGTGAAGAGAGCTATCCCATCTATGTCCCAACCCTCACATATGGTCATGAGCTCTGGGTAGTGACCAAGAGAATGAGATTGCAGATACAAGCAGTTGAAATGAGTTTCCTCCGTGGGGTGGCTGGGCTCAGCCTTAGAGATAGGGTGAGGAGCTCGGACATCCAGAGGGAGCTCAGAGTAGAGCTGCTGCTCCTTCACGTCAAAAGGGGTCAGTTGAGGTGGTTCGGGCATCTGATCAGGATGCCTCTCGGGCACCTCCCATTGAAGGTGCTCCAGGCCAGAGTCCTGCACGGGTCCAGTTTTCAAGATCCGCCCCGACCCGACCCGACCTGGCGACGTACAAACCTGCACCCGAACCGCAAACCCGCACATCAGGCCAATTAGTACCGCAACCCAGTCCGACCCGTTGAAACACGACCCGCAGCCCGACCCGTAACCCCAATTTAAAGTAATCATTTTGGGTCATATTGGCTGAATATTGAACAGCATATCGCCACAGTTAAGGTGCCAGTAAGTAAACAACAACCTGAATGAAGCAGCTCTCACAATAAAAACCTGACTTCAGCTCCATCATCAACCCTCTGTGTTCTTCTCCCATACGAGTGTAAAAGCACTCATTTGTTACGTTTAATGCTTTTAAACTTTTAATCTATGTAAAGGAACTTTACATGTGTAATAATAGACGTACTTTCTTTCCAGAGCGACATTCAGCAGTTACGAGCTGTCACGTGTTTTTAGAATCCATCAAGGAGAGAAGTAATCCATGATTCTGTCGTCCAATCACAAATTGTGTTATTAGATGGTGAAACGCGTGTAAACAGCTGAACCAATGACCGTTGCGAAATAGCGGAGGCGATCCTCAGAGAGTAAATAATGACCAAGATAGTTATCTGTAGTTTACCGAACTAATGACTGATGTGTTTATCTAAAACCCGCGATCCGACCCGCATGTTGTTTTTTCCACCCAGATCCGAACCTGGGAAAAAATGCTTTTTTAAAAACCACCCGCAAATCAGCTGTTTTTGCGGGTACCCGACCCAGTGCAGGACTCTGCTCCAGGCACGTCCCACTGGTAGGGGGCCCCGGGGTAGACCCAGAACACGCTGGAGGGATTACATATTTCAACTGACCTGGGAACGCTGCGGGGTCCTCCAAGAGGAGCTGGAAAGTGTTGCTGGGGAGAGGGACGTCTGGGGTGCTTCACTTGGCCTGCTGCCCCTGCGACCCAGCCCCAAATAAGCAAATGAAAATGGTTGGATGGATGGACCAATAATAGCTCCACAATATTGTTGCATTGCTGATATTGAGATTTTTGATCAAAAAATATTGTGATGCGTGATTTTTTTCGATATCGCTGAGCTCTAATTCCACTGATGACTGATTCTCCTATAACACAGTACACATTTCTTTTGTTAATGTGCAGATAAAGATAGGATGTCTATTATACATAAATGGGTCTTTATACACTCAGAACAATGTAATAGGCCATTATAAAAAAACGTAAAAGTAAACATGTATCGACCCATGTGGTCGCAGAGCAGCCACTGTAAAGGTAACAGATCTGGAACGTCTTGGTGCCAGAAATGTTATACTCAAGCTCTTTGAAATAAATTAAAAAAATTATTTCACTGACACATAAATGACTAAAATACTTGGATCCATGGGTCTTCATGAATATTTGAACAGAATTTATGCTCCAGTTAATTTTAGATATTCCCCAAGTCCCTGTTTAACTCAGATTTGATTACGATGTTGTCATGTTCTTCCAGCTGTTTCATGTCTCACTGCAGCATTTTTTGTTGTCACCTCTCTTCCAGAAGACCCTGTTGAAGTCAAGTGCTTTTTTTTTCTTCTTTTGCTTTGCACCGAACATCGAGAACTTACTGAGTACTCCCATCCTTCTTTTGGTTTTTGGTTTAGACTGACATTTGGATAATTGGATGTTTTGGAATAATACTTGAGTCAACATCTTGGTCATGTGACCTTGCTGATCCCACATGTTTTGTCTGGGGGCCATTTTAGTCACTATGTGTCCCCTACAGCTCATTCAAGGTCAGTTTTGTCCCTTAAGTTCTGAATTATAGGCCTACAATCACAACCAGACTTTCAGTAAAATGGATAACTTAATATATTATTATAATCGCTCTGTACTGTGTGTTTCTCAGATTATATCATCATCACAGGAGTAAAGTGTTACATTCAGTCAGAGCTTAAATTGCCTTTTTAATCTTTGTGCAGTACTGCTGTTGTTTTTAAACAGCTGTAATCAACTTTATTTTCAACTTTAACCAAATTTATCCACTGACAATACTTATCTACACATTGCTGGAGGTTCCTTATTTGCTGAGCTAAATGAAAAGACCTTTGATTATGTGTTGACCATGTTTCCTACACTTGACCCATTTAACTCTGGTCAGCTTCGACATCAACACAGGACATAAAGAACATAGTCACCGTAACATCACCCACTGGTTTGTGGACTCCTGTTTTGAGGCCTGGAGTTTGGCATTGTAGTGCCATGTTGGATTTTTGCTGCCAAAAGTGATCAAATTTAATCGAGGGTAGAGCAGTGGAGGAGTGATATGTGGGTCTGACTCACAGACTGTGTGACGCCAAACAGACAGCCTGTCACTCCAAGCAGCCACGCCTTTAATTAAACATAACTTCAAGGCCTAAAATGTAAATGGTTGTTATATATAATGAACTCCCAGTGTAGCTATAGAGACTAAATCGTTTTTTGTACCAGGCTGTGAATATGTTTATTTCTGCTGTGAAGTTGGGCATTTTAATATGGGGGTCTATGGGGTTTGACTCGCTCTGAGAGCCAGCCTCAAGTGGCCATTTGAGGAACTGTTTTTGGCACTTTTGAGTAAGCCCCATCCACTTCGTTTACTCCTGCTATTTTAGCACAAGTGAGCACACCTAACATATTTTTTCCAGAAAGTTTTGCCCGTACTAGTTACTACCGCAACCCCGAATAGGATAAGCAGTTACGGATACTGAACGAAGGAATGAATGAATGAGTGAATGCAGATAATACAGTTATGTTTTTTCTTTTTTTTGCAGGGGATGTCTGAAGAGGCTGTCCGCCAGACACGCAGCCAGAAGAGGGCGCTGGAGAGGGATGCCACTCCCCAGTCTATAGAACCCTCTGACGCTGACAATGAGAGCAAAAGGCCTAAGTTGGACCCATCTGAACCCACAACACAGGCAAACACTGACCATGAACCTGACCCTGTACTGCCACAGGACCATCACAGCCGGACTATGGTCAGAACAGAGCTTGAGAGAGGGCAGGAGCGAGAGCAGAGCCGGTCGCCATTATCTTTAGCGTTACCTTTGGCCTCTCAGCCGGTGAAGGACGATGAAGAGCGGACCCAGAGACAACAGACCACGGTTAAACCCAGCTCAGACAATCGGACTGGCAATGACAGAGCCAGCAAGCTGAGGACAGAGCCGGGTATGGATACAAGGAGCACGGCCCGACTGACGGAGCCAAAGGTGTCTGGCAGCATGATGGCTGCAGGAGAGGTGAAGGCCACCATTAAAGTGGAAGTTCAGACTGGAGAGCAGCCCGTGGACATGAGCACCTCCAGAGGGTGAGATACGGTTTATAGTTAACTCTCTACAGCTGTTGCAACCATGTGAAGTGCCTGTCAGAAATTGAAATGATGTGAATGTGCAGAAAAGTGCAAGAAAGTCACTTCTGAGAGTGAACAAAGGGATAAATGACACTTTATTTTAATCAGAAAAGACTGAAAATGTTACTTTTATGGTTCTGATGTTCTTTAATAATGCTGTGTAGGGTAGAGGAGGTGAGGTGGGGGGTGGGGGGTGCTGCTGTCCTCTCAGGTGATGTTTAACTTTATCTTTTGGTCTACCTCCATTTTCCCCCCACTCGCCACCTGAACCCTAAAAACTCCCCTCACACAAAATGAAGCCGTGTGTCACAAACCGGTTCCAGCCGGTTGTTGCCATGGTTTCCACAGTGGAAGGAACAGTGAGGGCAGGGGGGAGGAGGAAAAGTGAGTGTGTCACGTGATGATGACTTTGAGGTCATGTGACTTCTTTGGAAGAGTAGTGATTAATCCACAGGAAGTGATGATGGCGCTAAGCTCTGAGGAGGCGCACACACACACACACACACACACTCACACACACATATAAGGAGGACAGCGAGGAGAGACAGGCCTCACGTTCTCATGTGTAGACTTCAACGCTTTCAGAGGAATACATAATCTGTGTAATCACAGTACTGTACTTGTTTATTAGAGGAGCATTACTCAGCATCTTCAGTTTTTGAGTGCCACTAGTTAAAGAATTTAGGTCAGCCACTCTCACATATGGCCTGCAGTTGAACCAGTCGCTGTGCAGTAGAAGCTATATGTGTTGGGTGTGTGTGTGTGTGTGTGTGTGTGTGTGTGTAATATGCATAATCATATGATTTGTGTAATCAGAGGTGAGGGTTGATCTTGATGTTGCTTTCAAGATTCCCATGTGCTTTAATTTCCTTAGCATGCTTTGAATGACGTATGCAGCCCAATGCAGGTCACCCCTAAATGCCTCATACGCCCATAATGCGCCGCCACAATATCCTGTTTCAACAGGAAATGCGTGCTCTCAAACAGCCGTTGTATTGTGACTGAAAGACCTTTAATGGAGCTTTGAGTCCCACCTTGCCCCTCCTTGGAATTTAAGGACTGGTCTGCTGTTGGAATAGTGTCAACATGAAGAGAAGCTGTGTGAAGAGATGTCTGAACCTTTTAGGTTTTAGTGGAGCGGACGTAGAAAGAAAATGGACAGGACATTGAACTGTTTGGGGTGGTCATTTGACTAGTGCAAAAAGAAAATGGCGATTGTTGATAGATGATAAGGTGACAACACACTTCACTGGGTCAGTAAAGTGTCACATTCGCCAACGTTAGAATAAAACTGAGTTTTGGCCTATTCTTACACCTCTTTTCCTTATTAAACAGAAAAATACAACTGGACCGTTACACCTCCCTTTGAACTAAGGGTAGATTAATTGCCTTGTTAATTTATCCTAAAACACACTTCATTCACACTTGACAGAAAAAAAACTAAAACTCACCAAAACCATCCTTGTCACCCTAATTAGCCCTCAAGTTAGTTAGTTTCAATCACCACCGATAATAATGACAATAATCACTGTGGTTTGGCTGAAAAAATCCCAAACGTATTTCCCAGAGTTATGCCAAAAACACACCAAGCAGCGGTGAAGTGCAGCTCTGTGGTCGGGAGGCGTGTTCATGTGTTTCAGGCAGGTAGAAATTCTTTGCCACATAGGTCAGAAGGTCACAGGCATCACAGGACTCTGTTTACTGCTGCGGGTATTCCCTGACATTTCGCTGCTGAAAGATAAACTATTCCCAACTTCTAGTTTGGCCACACTTTGCCGTAGAATCAATGCCTGCAGCTTTCCATAGACATTGCATGGCAGCTCGCCCAAGCAGCACTTCACCATGGCTTGATGTGTTTAAAGCATTAGATGTGAAGTGTGGGCTTTATTTTTGGGGGGCAGCCACAGTACATCATGTTCCAGAAAACATCCAATTAATGGCAACAAAAGAAACTGGAAAATACAGTAACATTTTAAAGTGACTCATTGCATACTTGACAACTCACTACTCCACTGCTCGTTTGGTCCTTATGACAAAACCTCACTTCACTGAGTTTGCAACTTGCTGCTAGTCAGTTTGTTTCTACGGAAGTTTATACACATTACCCACTCACATAAAAGTGACTGAAGCCCTGGCCATCTTGCTACTTTGATTTGAATGGGAATGCCCTTTCTATCCATTTTATTTCGATGGGAGCAAATGAGCCCATAAATGTTTATTGTGGTTGAGAAGCAGATTTCCATGAATACAGAATGTTGCTAATGGATGCTAATATTTGAGCCAGTTGAGGTGTACTTCTTCATCTTGCCTCAAATAGCCATAAAATGTTTTTAACCTCAATCCCACTGGATCAGTTTGTACAGACTCAAACTGTGCAGCTTAACATTGTTTCAACCCAAGTAACATCATTTTAAACTTTAGTGGAGATGCCAGTGTTTTTAAAAGTGTTTGGATATTTTTTTTTATAAAATTACACACAGGGCATGTAGAAGAACCTAATTTGATATAATGGTACAGCAATAAAAAAGCTTGAAGCTATGGATTTGAAATATTTCACATCATAAAGCTTCAGTAAAGAGCTGGAACAAGATGAATTAATATATTTTGATACTGTCAGATAGCGGAGAATTACATGATTTTGACAACCTTGATATCTATCTAAGGGAAAATAAAAGGGGAATACAGGATGTCAAGAGGCTGAAAATAGATGAAAGGGATACTTTCTGATTTTTAACCAGCTTTGTATCA
Source organism: Epinephelus lanceolatus (assembly GCF_041903045.1). Lineage (NCBI taxonomy): Eukaryota > Metazoa > Chordata > Actinopteri > Perciformes > Serranidae > Epinephelus > Epinephelus lanceolatus. The sequence goes on along the minus strand of NC_135745.1, from coordinate 31,708,294 downwards.
TATCAATGTTGGTAGTATGTGTAAATGAACTAGAGTAAACTTACTTTCATCTTACAAGCGTTGCCTATTTCTTGCCTAAAATGTATTCAGAAACATATTCTAGCATACTGTTTAACTGCCATACGAGATTGATTGTCACAGCCAGCCGCCATATTGCTTCCTGTGTCAAAACTGATGAGCAGGCATTACATCACCCACCAGCGGGAGCATTTATTAGTCCAGTGCAGTGCAGTAGTGAGATACTTCTTAAAATAACTGTTTGTCACAATGAAAAAATGTCAGTTTATTACAATTTATTGGAGTAACGATTTTGACATGACTGATATGATTCTGTGTTCTGGTCATTATATACAGTATTAGTGCTTGATTTATAATATATGAAAATACTTATTTGAATGTCATTGTCTTGCTTATTTCCAACAGCATAAAAAGGGAGAAGCGCCCTCCATCCCCTGAAGATGATGATGTCATCATCTTGTCAGATAACGACTCCCCCAGTCCACCGATGAATGGTTTGAGCCACTTTAAGGAGCTGGACACAGATCTGCTCATGGTGAGACACACGGACACAAAGCTAGAGGTCATGCATCTCATGCTCTTATTACTACTGTGATGGATCCTTAGATACATTTAAATCATGACCAAGACCTTCACTCTTAGATTTTTGAGATTATTTTTAAATGTGGGCATGGCAGCTTGCTACAGTTGGTCCTTGGTGTGAATTATTTTCTAGCCTCAAAGATTTAAGTTTCACTCCGGGCATTTCATTGATGCTGAGAGCTCAGAACTGAAAATGAGCAGATGGGGGTTCAGTGTCCCACAGGACGCATGACTATAAGTGGACAGTTTGGGCTCCAGCATCGAACGTTTTATTTACTGGAAAGGGTCTTTGTCTCCTGTAAAGCAAGTGGTGTAAAGGATGTTGTTGTCTGTCGAGTGTAGAAGAGCAGCCCAGCGGAGAGGGAGCGCATCATTAAGCAGCTGAAGGAGGAGCTGAGACTGGAGGAGGCCAAGCTGGTGCTGCTGAAGAAACTTCGACAGAGCCAGATACAGAAGGACACTCTCCAGAAGGTAAACAGTCATTACACACACTAACACTGGGTCACGCAAAGGGTCACGCAAAGAGTCACACATCCCCACTCTACAGGCTTCGCTTCAAGCATTGTGTTGGTTGTTTAATATCTCTCTGTGTTTCCTCCTCAGCCCTCAGGTCTGTCCGGCTCCTCTGCTCCTCCTCCTCTAATTCGAGGAACAATTACAAGCAATAAAGGCTCTCAGCAGGTTAATGCTCCACTATGACACATGCACTCAGGCAGCATATCTGCGTGGCAGCATCTTCATGTTGTAGTTGACACCTGCTGTTTTTTCTCTGACCAGATTTTGACAGGCAGGAGTTCAGGCACGGTCATCCCTCCGCCGCTGGTGAGAGGAGGGCAGCAGGTCTCGTCCAAACATGGCTCCCAGATCATAATGCCACCTCTGGTCAGAGGGGCACAGGTGAGTCATGGGGAAATGTTAACAATACTATTAAATGCTAAGATATCAGAATGTCACTTTTTAATATTTAACTTCTTTGTCTGGGCAATGATAGCCTGAGTTGTACCATCTTACTGCTGTTTCACTCTCGGAAACAAACTGCAGGGAAATAATTACACTTCAACTTAATGCAGGACTTATGATCTCTCTTTGCGCCTTTCTCTCTGTGTGTGTGCCCTTTGCCTCGGTGCTTTTGATGCCCCCTCCCTTGTCTTCCACTACCCTCGTCTGTGATGTCCCTCCGTGTCATCCCTCTCATTGTCCTGGTTAGCCCATCTCTGTATCTCCACAGCAGATCCAGGCTCTCCGCCAGCAGCAGCAACAGCAGTTGGCCGCCTCTGGAGGCTCAGGCTCAGGACCCCCTCCTCTGCTGCTGGGCCCTAGGACCTCAGCCCCTGCAACCCACAGCCAGAGAGGCATGATCCAGTCAGGCCTCATCAGAATTGGCACCAGTGCTAACACAGTGGTCAGTATCGCACGGGTGCTTTTAAGTTTAATAAGAAGAGGAGAATATGGACAATTGTGTTTTACTAGAGATGCACCGAATATTCGGTAATCAAATATATTCGGCCGAATATTGCAAAAAAACACACATTCGGTATTCGGTGGAATAAGTTAAAAGCAAGGCCGAATAATAGCGGCGTGTTTTGATAACGCAATCATACAGCGTGCCATGACAGGCGGAGTAAAATGTCGGCAGTGTGGCGATCCGTCCGTCACAGCAATCGCATTTGCGACTAAAAATAGTTTTGAGCGAGCAAAATAGGCTTAAATCAGATTTCAACCACTAGCAGAAACGAAAGGCGAATCCCATCGGTTGTGGGTTGAACGGGGGTCACAGATGCAGACAGTAACTTAATGTATTCCTGTCAAATACGGCGGCCATCGGCTTACCGGCGACAGACAAGTCGGCTCCAATAATATCCTCTTCTTGGCATCATGACTGCCCAAAAGTACCTGAACAGCCGAGCCAGCCGAACACAGGTACAGTACAGGCCAAAAGTTTGGACACACCTTCTCATTCAATGCGTTTTCTTTATTTTCATGACTATTTACATTGTAGATTCTCACTGAAGGCATCAAAACTATGAATGAACACATGTGGAGTTATGTACTTAACAAAAAAAGGTGAAATAACTGAAAACATGTTTTATATTCTAGTTTCTTCAAAATAGCCACCCTTTGCTCTGATTACTGCTTTGCACACTCTTGGCATTCTCTCCATGAGCTTCAAGAGGTAGTCACCTGAAATGGTTTTCCAACAGTCTTGAAGGAGTTCCCAGAGGTGTTTAGCACTTGTTGGCCCCTTTGCCTTCACTCTGCGGTCCAGCTCACCCCAAACCATCTCGATTGGGTTCAGGTCCGGTGACTGTGGAGGCCAGGTCATCTGCCGCAGCACTCCATCACTCTCCTTCTTGGTCAAATAGCCCTTACACAGCCTGGAGGTGTGTTTGGGGTCATTGTCCTGTTGAAAAATAAATGATCGTCCAACTAAACGCAAACCGGATGGGATGGCATGTCGCTGCAGGATGCTGTGGTAGCCATGCTGGTTCAGTGTGCCTTCAATTTTGAATAAATCCCCAACAGTGTCACCAGCAAAACACCCCCACACCATCACACCTCCTCCTCCATGCTTCACAGTGGGAACCAGGCATGTGGAATCCATCCGTTCACCTTTTCTGCGTCTCACAAAGACACGGCGGTTGGAACCAAAGATCTCAAATTTGGACTCATCAGACCAAAGCACAGATTTCCACTGGTCTAATGTCCATTCCTTGTGTTTCTTGGCACAAACAAATCTCTTCTGCTTGTTGCCTCTCCTTAGCAGTGGTTTCCTAGCAGCTATTTGACCATGAAGGCCTGATTCGCGCAGTCTCCTCTTAACAGTTGTTCTAGAGATGGGTCTGCTGCTAGAACTCTGTGTGGCATTCATCTGGTCTCTGATCTGAGCTGCTGTTAACTTGCGATTTCTGAGGCTGGTGACTCGGATGAACTTATCCTCAGAAGCAGAGGTGACTCTTGGTCTTCCTTTCCTGGGTCGGTCCTCATGTGTGCCAGTTTCGTTGTAGCGCTTGATGGTTTTTGCGACTCCACTTGGGGACACATTTAAAGTTTTTGCAATTTTCCAGACTGACTGACCTTCATTTCTTAAAGTAATGATGGCCACTCGTTTTTCTTTAGTTAGCTGATTGGTTCTTGCCATAATATGAATTTTAACAGTTGTCCAATAGGGCTGTCGGCTGTGTATTAACCTGACTTCTGCACAACACAACTGATGGTCCCAACCCCATTGATAAAGCAAGAAATTCCACTAATTAACCCTGATAAGGCACACCTGTGAAGTGGAAACCATTTCAGGTGACTACCTCTTGAAGCTCATGGAGAGAATGCCAAGAGTGTGCAAAGCAGTAATCAGAGCAAAGGGTGGCTATTTTGAAGAAACTAGAATATAAAACATGTTTTCAGTTATTTCACCTTTTTTTGTTAAGTACATAACTCCACATGTGTTCATTCATAGTTTTGATGCCTTCAGTGAGAATCTACAATGTAAATAGTCATGAAAATAAAGAAAACGCATTGAATGAGAAGGTGTGTCCAAACTTTTGGCCTGTACTGTATGTGACGTGTCAGAGGAGGAACGAGCCGTTCACAGCCCACAAACCTCACCGCACTTTAGGGACTGTTCTTTACTTATGAAGGGACTTGTCAGGGGAGGAGGGTGGCTGGTTGATTCTTATTTTATTTATTTATTTTATTTTGATCCCCCCTATGTTAATCACTGATTGATGCTGTTTTTCAAGTATGAATAAGTCAATAAGTAATTTATTCCATTGAAATATCATTGATGTATTATAGAAAAGTGATTTATCTTTTTATAAATGACAAAAGGCACATCTGCCTCATTTTCGCTGTGGTATCGTGATACTACTCAGAACCATGATATTTTCATTGGTATCGTACAGTGGGATCCAATATTGGTACCGTGACAACACTAATCTGGAGGGGGTTCATATGCAAAAACTAATGAAAAACTAAACAACAATATTCGGTATTTTCGGCCAAGCGTTTAATATTATCGGCTTCGGCCACAAATTTTCATTTCGGTGCATCCCTATGTTTTACATCTAGGGTGGAAGACATACTAAAATATCCTGCTCAAGAAGAGGTGTTTCTAATTTGTCTGTATTTGTATACAGTTAATTGTACTGATGGTCAGACTGAGAAAATGTACAAAAAGCATTTTCAGTTATTTCAGTCATAATTTTGAAGTACAATTGCAGAAATTATACGAACAAGTACACAAATCCTTGATCACCATTTTGCAATTCCAATGTCCTTTATGAATTCTACAAAATTGAGGTGAAACTAAAGAGCACAGTGACCTCAAAATATTACATTAATGTAGACTGTATGTAAAGATGAACGACCCATCTCCACTTGCCTCAACTGTATAGAAGGGAAGCTAAAATATCCTGGATACGGCCGCTGCTATCTTGCTCTGATGACACCATTTGGAGCCAGAATCTGCACAGTAGCAATCTCCGTGGTTACAAGTTTCCCACCCTTACACCCATCTGACCAATCACGAGCAGCACCACTAAATATTAGCCCACCAATTGGCTCACACAGTTGTCCATCATGTTGTAAAATCTCTGTTTTATAGCATTGAATAACTAATTACAACCAAACTAATCCGAAAAACGAACACTTGAAAATGAAGCAGTGCTTTAAAAACCACCTGAAATGACTGAAACCATTTTTGGGATAAATGTACTTGATGTGTACTTTGAGTTATTAGTTTGATGTCCCATCCACTAACATGGAGTGGATTGGCTTTACGACCTGTACTGCAGCCAGCCACCAGGGGGCGATCAAGATGTTTCAGCTTCACTTTATGGGAGCTGTCATGTCGTCTATCTTTACATACAGTCTATGGTTTTAAGTGATCTTAAAATATGAAACATTCCTACCACAGCGGCAGGCAGTTGAACGACACACACACACACACACACACAAAATAACTCAATGAAAAAACTATCAAACCAAGACCTCATGACCACAGTAGTAGTAGTCTGTTAGTCTTTCTATAAAAGTAAGTTTTGAGACTAAAGCACTAACAGAGTCAGCTGATCTGATGCTCAGTGGAAGGTTGTTCCAGAGCCGAGGAGGAGCCAGTACTGCAAAGGCTCAATCACCCTTTGATTGTAACCTGGACTCTGGAATAGTTCCAAGACCCAGACTGGCAGACCTGAGGGGCCTTGAGCTCAGTCATTTACTGCGGTGCTAGATCATTTAAAGCAGGAGTGACCAAACTTTTTTGAATGGGGACCAGATTAAATCCTGTGGGCCAGTAGCTTCTTGCATCATATGAGTTATTAAAAAATAAATAAATAATTGCGTACAAATGAGACAAATGCAGGAAATGTCAGCTGCTAGGTAACTGTTCATTTGCTTGTTTACTGACTGTTTATAAAAACACATCAGTGCCGCCTTCCTACTTGGTGCATTTCTACAAACTGTATGATAGTCCTGCCGTTATGGGGTAAAGGGAAGAAAAGAAAGTGAAGTGAACTTGTGATTAACCAATATTGCGTTTAAAATTGGTCCATGGGCCACCGTATTTTGGACATGCCCGATTTCAGAGCCTTGTATGTGACCGTGGATTCTAAAAACTGAAAGCCAGTACAGTGAAGCCAGATTGGTGTGATGTGTGAGAATAGCTTTGTTTTGGTGAATAATTTGGCTGCTGAATTTTGAACAATTTTGTTGAATTTATTTGGGCAAGTCGACAATGGTTACAGTAATCGAGGGGGATGTACTGTAAGAGCAGGTATAATTTTCTGTATTTCTTAAGGACAGAAGTGATCTAATTATGGAGATAATCCTCAGTTAATAAAAACAGCAATTGCCAATGAGCATGTTTACATGCGCACAATAATCAGATAACTGGGAATAATCAGGTAATGGTAATAATCCGATTTGACGTGTTTACATGCACTTCAATAATCTGATAATCAGAAAAACCTGGTTTACATGATTCAGTCCTTCAGTTGGATTTCTCCCCAAGTACATGACATAAAACTCAAACTTCCTGTTACAGTAGGTACTCATATCCTTGAAAAACCTTGAAAAGTACCCAAGTCATATATTTGCAAAATAAAGCACTCATCATGCTGACAGCTTTTATTCTTACAGTACTGTTTGTTTTTATCATTAACAAATACATGTGAGAGCATTCTAATGTGTAGTTTATCAATGTGGAGCCAATTTTACATACTTTGGGTAGATTCAGAGTAAAAGTACTGCAAAGTGCAATATACAAGTGTATTGTATATAAACTTGTCACACACAGTGCATAACATATAAGTAAGATAAAATAAAAATGACAATTTAAACACTGAGAATATAAAAATATATTATTTTATGTAAAATCTTTATCTGAAAGGAAACAAAAGCTGTCAGATTAACGTAGTGGAGTAGAAAGTACAATATTTCCCTCTAAAATGTAGTGGAGTGGGAGTATAAAATAGCAAAACCCGAGAGAAACCAGATTAAAGGGTATACATGCACCGAATAATCTGACTATTGGGGAAAAAGCTAGATGTGTTGGCTTTTATCTGATAAAGCCTATCGGATTATACTGTTTACATGACCACTTGAATAATCAGGTAACTCCAGAAATCAGATAATGATCGGTTTATTAGTGTGCATGTAAATGCGCTCACTGTTGCTCCAGGGTTAAGTTGCTATCCTGGATAATACCCAGATTTTTTGTAGCTGATTTTATGTTGAGAGTGGGCCGATAATGAGAACTTCTTTCTTGTCAGAGTGAACCTAAATTACTATAAGTCTGGGGACATTCAGCTTTTTATGTAATACAGACAGCTGTGTGGTGAAGCTCATGAAGGCTTAGTGCGCATGCGTAACTCGACAAAGTGATCAGCGCATCACCTTGTCCGTTTAAATACAGGTGTTCGCTACGTTTTTGACGGCGCTGAACCTAAACGTACCATGGGTGATTTAGCATAGTACATACACTTTCAGCATAAAAAGCGAGAGCAGACTTAATACACTGGAGAAATGGATTACAAAAGAAGGAAAGTTGTGGCTCTTCTACTTTTATATCGGCGCTGGAGGCATGGCAGAGAGCGCCTAACGTCCGACGCTCGAGCGTTCACACCACTGTTCAGGTGCACGATTATACACATATATATAACATTATATTATATAATACACTAACTGGTGCATCATTTTGGGTCGTGAAAATATTTAACTCGACAAGAAAAAAATAGACACCAAGTCATTTTACCCGTGATAAAACTATAAGCATTATTTTGCTTGCATTCAGCTAGCTAACAGTAACGGTTAATCTAACCAGGGTTAGCATTGTGATGTGCCGCTAACTTTAGAAATGATTGAAGCTGTGACAGTGACATTTGTTTCCGTTTACTATTAAAAAGGGGCTTAAACTGTCTGTAACTGGCACCAAACAAACGTAAGGCGACGTTACAAATATAGTAATATAATGTTAATTAGTAGTTTATGTAGTTCGCAATGCTAACGTTATCTTATGGGCTAGACTGTGGATCAGCTGGTACATGCCAGCCAATCAGAAACGAAACATTTCAAGGCCGTTATCTTCACGCCCAGCGCGTTTGATACCTATTTAAATATACCTTAAAGTAACGTGTAACGCTACAAATGAACTAATCTAGGGGTAAACATGGCACAGTTACCCATAACCAACTTTTTTCGGAGAACTGAATCTAAGGTAATGTGTGAAATAAAGCAGCTAGCCAACCTTAGTGAGTTCAGATTTGACTTTGCTAGCTTGATGCTGGTCTACTGAGCATGTGGTTTAGCTAAATACGATCACTCGGCAGGCAGGTGCATGTCTGTGCATAAAATCATCAGCTGACTTGAGAATTAAATGCATGTTTTCCTCTGAATAGTTGCCTTTAAAATCATTGGAGGCTATTACTTTACGTTGACCTTGAAAACGCATCGCATTGCACGACTAGAAGCTGTAATAAACTCCTATAACGGTGGAAAAACAAAGCAAACTTATCAAATGTGTTATAAGCCTTAATAATCATTTAGTAGCCAATGAATTTTACACGTGTACAGTCTAGAAGTGTCTTAAATATGTGCACTGGTCACAGAAGCTTTGCACAGGGCTCTGTCTGATCAGTGTTGTTTACCTTGCAACACCAAACACTACCAGCCCTTTGGATACTTCTGTATCTCTCAGACAAGCCACAGATTAATCTGAGCCTGACCGAATGTTTACACCTGTCATGTGTCCTCCCATCTTTGCTTCTTTGTTTAGGCCTCGACATCCAGTTTGAAGGGCTCTTCCTCAGGAAGCAGCGGCGTGTCCGTGGTTAGCATAAATGACTCTCCAGCCAGCCGCCAAGCTGCAGCTAAGCTCGCCCTGCGGAAACAACTGGAGAAGACCCTACTGGAGATCCCCCCACCCAAGCCCCCTGCCCCGGAGTTTAACTTCCTGCCCTCTGCAGCCAATAATGAGTTTATCTACCTGGTGGGACTGGAAGAAGTGGTACAGAATCTGCTGGATACCTTCCACAGAGGTGTGTTCCTTTTCTTTTTTATGGTTTTTGTTTGCATGTTGTAGAGGTCAAATGATTAGTTAATAAAACAGTTGAACAGAAAAATAGTTGCCAGTACTTAAAAGTAAAAATGCCAAACATCCTCTGGTTCCAGCTTCTAAATTGTGAAGCTTTTCTGCTTTACTTTGGTATATATGATCAGTTCACTGAATATCTTCAGGTTTGGACTGCCGGTTGGACAAAACAAGACATTATGTAATATCTCCTTGGGCTGTAGTAAATTTTGAAGGGCATTTTACACAACAAATACAACTACTAATCTGTTAACAACTATTAATCTATCTGTTTGTTTCTGATTACTTCTTTGACACCATACAAGCACCTCTGTCCGTTTTCAATCATTCAATCTGCCATCTTTCTCCATCCAGGAAAGACAGGTGTAGGACTGTCCAAGACCATATCCAGAGACCCCTTCTCCTGCACCCAGTGCAGCACTGACTTCACCTGCCGCTGGAGGCATGACAAGACAAAAGGCGGAGCAATCCTCTGCGAACAGTGCATGTCATCCAATCAAAAAAAGGTTTTGAAAGCCGAGCATACCAATAGGCTGAAAGCTGCGTTCGTCAAAGCTCTGCAACAAGAGCAGGAAATCGAGCAGCGCATTTTTCAGCAGACGTCCTCACCAGTCTCCCACAGTAGCTCCTCATCCTCTTCGTCGATGAAAGCAGAGCAGCTGGTGTCTCAGCAGCTGAAGCAGGCTCACGCCAGAGCGTCCTCCCTCCAGCACCTCCACCAGGCCAGCCGAGGAGCCAACATGATTCACCATCACTCCATCAAGCAGGTTGGAATCAGTTTCTCTTTCAAAGACAGGGTTTATACATTTTATTTTGCCAATAAATTTCCATAACTTTTCCATGATTTTTCCATGCCCATGAGGGAAATTTTTATGACCATACATTTTCTGCAGTGTCCCTGTATACATGAAAAATAAGATTAGAAATCAGTGTCATAATTACCAGTCAGTTTCTAAAAGTAAGTAGCCAGTCCAAAAGTACATACACTGTATTTGAGCACTTGTGTTCACCACATGCAAATCCTGCAGCTATCTGGCTGTCAGGGAACATGATCTGAAAAAGCTGGCTTGTATCTACATATCACAGGTAGGAGCAGTTAGCATTACCCACCTTTTGAGCCCAGAGTACTTCTGGAGTTAGGGTTTCATTGTGGACACAGCATCCAACATGGTCCCCTGTTTGATGGTGGACAAGAGAGAAGCACTGCAGCTGGCAGCAGGTATCACATTGGTCGCCAGGGTGAAAAAGCCGGTCCCATGTTTGAAATGTGGAACCTTTAATACACAAGTACACATTTTGCACTTCTTGTGTTCATGTATTCCTCAAGCCATGCATTATACTTGTCCCAGTAAAGTCAGACATTAATAAATCGGCATTTTCCTGGCATTGCACAGACTTAGTTCTTGTTAGAGAACAAGCTGCAGCTCAGGCCAGAGACACACAGGAACCTTGCACACTGACTCCAGTGGGTTTTATTGTTCTATTCTTTGCAAAAAATTGCAATGTAAGAGAATTTTTTTAGACACATTTGCTCCCATGCTTCTATCCACTGGAATTCCTTCCTGTCTGTCACTACTCTCTGCTGGCGTCTTGCATTAGGCGCTGTGGCTGAAGGGGCTGAGCTGTCCTCCCTCTGCCTCCACACTATCATCTCTCTCTGTCTGTGTGCGGCCCACATCCTCCTCTTTGTCATCCACCTGAGTATTACTATCTGAATGACGGAGGAAAGTTTCAGAGTCAGTGTGTAAATTGTGAGTGACACATTAGGTCGTATTTATTTTTAGATGTGTGACAATTTTGGATGAAAACAACTGACTCTGTGTGCAAAGACCTTTTACCCACGCAGAGAATGACATAACATCAAGCAACTTGACTGATCTGTCTGAACATTAAAATATATATTTTATACAGGTATTTGTGAAGCAAATTTCCATGACTTTTCCAAACACTATGGGGTTTATTTTTCCACAACAGGCCTGGAAATTGCTATTATAAAATTTTTCCAGGTTTCTCATGACCATATGAATCCTGTAAACGGAAGTGTTTGTGCAGTCGATGCAACTGTAACTGAAGGTCCCTCTCTGTAACTCTTACCTCCCCTCAGAGCTCCCAAGGCCAGCTGTCCCATGGTGTCTCATTGGGTGTGAGGGGCGTCCCCCACTCCTTCTCCTCCTCCTCCCAGCTGCAGAGTGCAGTGGCGGCTGCAGCTTTGGTCAGCCGACCAGGTAAGCATGCCCACCATTCCCATCGCTCTGTCCAGAGTTCAAAGGTGAGCAGCAGTGGAATCGGCGGCCGCAGGAATATCAGCGGAGGTAGTGCCTCATCCACTGCATGGAAGAAGCAGAGCAACAGCAACACAGGTAGACTCACATTAATACCAGCCTGCCGACTGACATCTGCTCTCTTTCAAATTCCTGTCTGGTCCAAAAGCAATCCTTCAACATCCTACGTCCAAATTGTTCCAGTGTTTTACAAAAAATACCTTCTCATACACTAGTTGAAAATAAAACACAGGAGGAAATGTTTTCGGACAAGGCAATCCCACTCTCCTGTTCTCCCTCTGCCAGTGATCTCAGTCTTCCTGCTTTAGTCCCTCAGTTTGGTGGTTTATTATTTTCCCTGGGTGTCACTTCTAAACCTTAGAGTAGAAATTCTGTCATTTTTCCTTTGTGTGTCTGTGTGTTGTGGGGACACGGGTGGCTTTATACTCAGGTGCTTTGTCCAATCATATCGATTTTTTTCTTATTTATCTCAAAACTGCCAGCATTCAGCTCGCTCCACACCTTGACCTGCCGCTCTGTTGCATGTTCGCAGGAGTCACTATGGCCTACGTGAACCCCAGCCTGACAGGTCACAAGACGTCAGCCACCGTCGATGCTCGTCAGAGGGAGTACCTGCTGGACATGATCCCCTCGCGCTCGTCGATCTCGCAGACTGCAAACACATGGAAATAATTTCAACAGTACTCTAGTAACGCTTAGTTTTTTCGTTCAAGTTCCTCAGCTCCAACAATATGGTCAACAGCAACCCCTGGAGGACTGTTCAGCAAATACAATCTCTCAAAGTGAAGAAATGTTCCTTCCTTACGTTTGTATGATTGTTTAAGTTTTCTTATTTTCTGTTGTTTATTTTGAGAATCGCTGTTGTTTTTTTGGTAATTGTGCAGAAACCATTTTGATCGGGGTTAAGAAAAAACAAATACTTGAAGGGCTTCCCCCGGGGTACTTCTGTCCTCCAGACTGGGTGGTTAAATGATGGTGTAAGGAGGGTTATGTGTGTATAGAGTACTTTGATAAAGATAAGTACTCTGTTCTGGGCTTGTGAGCCCTTTATCTGCCATGATGTGGGTCAAACTGACCCAACCTTTTGACACTTGAATGGTTATAGTCATACCCAAGAGTTCACATTCAACAAAATACACATTTATTTTAAGCAAAAACAAGAATAACCGAGTTGTAAAATGTTCAGTACATCACTCCTGTAGTTAAAGGTTTTGAATTTATTTTGTATTTACAATAAGTTATTTTTGTTTCTTTTTTGTTATATTTCAGTATATTGTGGTTTCCACAAATGAAGACTTTATTCTCGCTTTCTTTCTCCCAGTTTAACAGCATGCCTTCCCATAATCCCTCTGTTCATTTTGCACCTTAGCTGATCAAGCATGGTGTCATTGCTTAATTCATCTGTAAGTACCATCCGTAATTTGCTTATTTTATATCAATGTCAACATTGTAAGATTATTTTGAGTGTTATGTCATTGCTGAAAAAATGCAAACTCTGAAGGAGCTGAACTTGCCACACTGGAGCCAGAGAACTTGCCTCAGATTTATTCAACTATAATCCATACATTACGCGACGTACATGTAGCCCTGAATCAGTTCTTAAAGGGACTATCTCCCAGCTACCCAGAGCCTGGAATACACACAATATCTTTATCTTTTACCCCTCACCATATTACATAATTTCTCTGCTTCCTCATCTTAACTGCATTGTACAAACATGTTAAAATTTATTTGGTTTACTTTTTTTCCTAGCTCCTAAAGAAATAATAAAAAATATACATTTTAAAGACTTGTTTTTTTTATTTATTTATTGTGTGTGGATTGTGTGATTGTGTTGAAACAAAACTTTATGGGATGCCATTATTCAGTGCTGTCCATCCTCATGATCAGGACATGGGTTGTTGAGTCTTCCCCCTGGCAAAATAAAAATTTCAGTAAGCAAAAATGTATCGTAAAGGTGGATTAGATAACAGTTGGGAAGTGAGGTGAAAACAGGAAAGACAGGTTGCCGAGATCACAGATAAATAGTGAAGAACACAGTGCACAGATGAGACGAAGTGTGTCTGCCAGAAGGCAAACCTCTGTCTCACAAGTAGTCATGTCCTTTAAACATTAAAGTATAAAAATGAATGTGGTAGAATGCAACTAATTACATTTGCTCAAGTACAGTTTGGAAACAGGGTACATGCACTTTAATGTTTCCATCTCCTATTACTTTATACTTACACTCCAATACATTTCAGAGGATATCAACTAATGAAATTTCATTTTGTTAGAGATAAAATTGCCCCACAGGATGTGAAGTAGTTCAAATTAACTCTTCCTCAGCTGCGACATTTCACTACAACAACATAGCTGCTTATACCAAATACAACCCAGTGGAATATAATACAACAATATAACTCTGTAAAGGGACTTTGCTGCATAATGAGTACTTTACTTTTAATACTTAAAGTAATTTTTTTCAACTGTGCAATACTTCTGTACTTCTATTTAGAATTTTAGATGCAGGACTTTCATATGTAATCGAGTATTTTGACCCTGTGGTGTTTATTCACATACATAAAATCTTGAAAGTTGGTTTTAATATAATATAAAAGGTAGTAAAGTTCTTAAAAATAAACTGTCAAGTGCCATAAAATGTATAAAAAAAATTAAGCAGTCGTCGTCCGGACATGTGGGGGCAGTAGAGAGCCACACAGGCTTTTCCGCACGCGAGAAGAAGCGTTCTACAGTGACGTCACCAGCGTGATTGGGAGAAAGCCGGAGGAAGATGGCGGGGTCCAAGGTGAAGCAGGACATGCCTCCTCCGGGAGGCTATGCTGCGTTTGATTATAAGAGAAATCTGCCGAAACGGGGACTCTCTGGTACTCACATTACACACGCAGCTAGCGACACACACGCAAATCCACGCACGAGCTGTTAAATACGCACAGGCTGAATGACATTTAGTACTAGGTAAACGGAGGCTAATGCTAACAGGTTAGCGTCAGTTAGACACACCAGCTAATCTACTAAAATGTAAATATTAAAGTTTTTGGAGTCTCGTTAGTCGTGTCTGTGATATGATGGAACAATATATGTGTCGTTTGACAGTATTACATGGCAGTCAGGAAATGTTTAAGTGGCTAAACTATGTTACTTTGTTCTAAAGGGGAATTAGCTTTATATTTGATGTAATGCAGTTAATTCCACATCTTTACTAAAGCATACAACCTAGTTGTTGCGTGATATTCTTGAGACTTATTATTAAACCTATTGTTTTGGCTGGAACTGGTGTTGCACCCAAATCTGCCCCATCAAATGTTGTGCTGGTGCTGACCAAAGATGAACAAATGACTTTTTTCTACTGATGTTTTTTGCAAGGTTAATACGCACCAGGTCTGCACTGGTACTCACTGCCTCCGATATGAAAGTATATTAATGACAAAATGTTGTAGGGAAAGAAAAATCAAATTGTAACCTAGCCAATCTGAAAGTCAACAAAGAGCTGGATTAGATCTTGGAGCTAGTGAACAGGGCTTGTCACTAACAGTGATCAAACCTGTCAGAGGCAGGTTATTGTTTCTGCAGTCAAACATTTAAAGGTGTAGTGTGTAAGACTTTGTGGCATCTAGCGGTGAGGTCTTGAAATATGTCTTGTGTGCCAACGTGTATGAGAATTACGGTGGCCAAGGTGAAAATGCAAATGTCTTTACCTAGAGCCTGGTTGGTGCTTCTCAAAGTCAAGGAAGGATCCTGAAACGGCGGAATTTTTTAGGAGGATATGTCATGAACGACTGTTCCAATGTCAAGGATCCTTCAGGGGCTGTACACATGTAGCGTTTTCGGCACCCTCAAATTCATTGTTTAAATGAAGCAGCGCTCACAGCATGTCATGTGACGAGGAACAACCACTCACAGCCAACAGATATTCCCTTCTTTCGTAAATACCAGTCTGTGGTAGATATGAAGGAGATGTTAATCATTTAAGTGCAGCGCTACCAGAGCTTCACATCTGTCCTGCAGACATTAGGCCTACACTCAAAAGCACCTGTAAGAAGATCAGTTGTGCACTCATGATTTCAGGTAAACAGGCTATGATGCTGCGCTTGTGACAGTTGCTTAGCAACCCAGACATAACCTCCCACTGTGCTCCTAAAAGCTGGCAAAGAAAAGGCACAAGAGTAGCACTAAACGCGTTTTCCAGGCAGTTAAAGACACAGCATGTGTGTGGCCTCTCAAATTCTACCAAGGAAGGAGTCCTTCCTTCAAAGGAACTTCAAGGATGCATGTGTGTACCCACAATTCTTTGCACATGATTTGCCAAAACTGAAGGCGGGGCCTCTGCAGTGATGCACACCTGGGCATTCACTAGCATGTTACAATGTGTGTTCATTAAATGCTAGGAAGGCGTCTTGCCTTACATCTGCGGGGTCTATCCTATCAAGAAAGCATGCTTGACTTTGAGAAGCACCAAGTGTTTGATTTGTCTGTTCAAGGCTACTGTAGAAACAACATAACAGACTCTTGAGAGGACCCACACCATATGTAGATATACATGGCTCAGTCTAAGGTAATGAAAATACATAAATTCTTAGTGTTAGGTGATTATACACTGATAAAACCATAGCAATGAATATTATATCCCATATCTACCAGAATACATCCCTAAATCCAACACACTGAGCCTTTAAGTTTGAAGTAATTTATTGTCATATGCAAAACAATTACAGCAATCGCTTACAGTCTATCTAAGGCTCCCTCCCACATGCCTACTAAGTATATATGGAAAGAAAACCAGCAAAAACAGGGAATCTGAGACTGATAAAGTGCAAATTACACAATTACACATACAAAAATTACATTTGTTAAGTAGACAGTAATAGCAAAATGAATAAAGTGTAATGTAAGCAGGATTGTAGGAAATGTATATGTGTTAAAGTATATAAAAAGTAGTAGCAATATTTTAGATTTTTATAAACATTAAATATTCAAGACTTTTGTTAACAGGAGCATTTTTCTGCTATAGACTGTAGAGACTACAGAGTTCATGCGTGAGTGTGAAAATGTGAGGCCTGAAACGGAAACACAGCAAATCCTACGCACGAGAAGCTGTAACCAGCTTTTTAAAGTTATTTGTTTGGATTCATTACTTTGTTCAAAAAGTTGTCAGTGGTTGAATGTCAATAATCTTCAACGGATATTCTTTTCAGCACTTTATCTGGTGCAGCGGGTTCTGGCATTGTCATTAAATGGGTGTATAGCTGAGCTGCACTGCCAGAAAAATATTTTTGTTTGTGTCAGTATGATAACAAACTGGTTTTATCCATTGCCAGTATCTGGATGCCTTTCTGTGCAAGCCATGGCTCAGCTATTCAGCCATTTTTTAAATACAGATAACTAAAGATTGATTTATTCCAGCTTTGTAACATTAAAGAATAAACTTGGAAGAGCCCACACTTGAGAACTTAAACTTGATTCATCTGTTGTAAATAACAATGTTGCTTAAACTGTCTCTAATCACGTCTTTAATCAACAGGATATAGCATGTTTGGCATCGGCATCGGCATCATGGTGTTCGGTTACTGGAGGCTGTTTAGCTGGAACAGAGAGAGGAAGTAGGACGATTTTTGTTATTGTGCTTTAGGTTTAAATGTTGGTCACAGTCAGAGACCGAATAATAATTCACAATGACGTGTTTGTGCTTGCAGGCGTTTGCAGATTGAGGAGATGGAGGCCAGGATAGCTCTGATGCCCCTGCTGCAGGCTGAGCATGACCGAATGTAACATTAAAAAATAAAAAATCTACACACATGAACATATTTAGCTTATAAACATGATTGTAACTCCCTCATTCCAGCCTTTATGTAAATAGTTGAATTTCCCTTCTGTCTAGGGCCTTGCGTATGCTGAGGGAAAATCTAGAAGAGGAGGCCATCATCATGAAGGATGTTCCTGGCTGGAAGGTAAAGAAAAGCTGTGACTACACTCCGACATCAACATCACACACTTGCTGTTATCATGCGCTTATTTTGGCTTACTTAAAAGCCTCGTAGGCACTCGCTTATTGCTTAACTTTTAGGTATCTAAAAACATTCACACACAGGATGGTTCACAGGTTTATCACAGCCACTACATTTTTTTTTTTCTAGCCATCAAACATTACTGTAGCTATTCAAGGTAGTTCAAGCTGTGAGGGGCACACACACAAAATTATGTTAATGCTCGTTTGCACCTTTAAGCTTTTTAAGTGACTTAGAAATGCAAACTTTATTTTCATGTGGAATTGAATTAATAGCTTTGAGCAAAACAGGCTTTTTTACAGGCTTTTTTAATGCCACTTGGAATATAATTTAAGAACAAAGAAGGACATGGCATGGTGGTGAGGAGGGTAGAACAGAACTGGTGAATACCTGCCGTTTGTTGGCAAAATTTTCTCAGCGATTTTTTTTATGATTCTCACTCCTCTCGGTTCTAACCTTGCTGAGTTTGAAAACCTTTTGCATCAGGTACGCCAAGCATTATATGCATTGCCTTGTGCGTGCACAGCCAAAATTCAATAGCCAGTACTCACTCAATTATTTCTCCCCCATGTTGTGTAGGGTACAGTGACAGCTAGCTAGCATATAGTGTAACCTCTGCTCTGAGCATCCTGGCCAGAAACAAAATATGAGTGCTGTCGGTTCCACCATCATGATGTGGTGATGTCAGTGCAACAGACATTTGGGAGATAATTTTAAAGAAAGATGCAGACAAATATTTCGACATTTTAGCATTTTTAGACTTTTGAAACATTGATTTAAGGCATTTTAATACCAATTAAGACCTTTTTTATAGATCAATGAATTCAGTGCCTTTTAGACTTTTTTAGGATCCACGGGAACCCTGAGATACTCTGATGAGCCACTATATTAAAACCACTGGTAGATGAAGTGGTTAACATTGATTGTCTTGTTACAGTACAATGTTCTGCAGGGAAACCTCAGGTCCTGGCATTCATGTGGACGCCACATGAAACACACAACCCAATAAACCACTGTTGCAGAACAAGTACCCTCCCTCATGGCAACAGTACTCCCCAGTGGAGGTGGCCCCCCAGCAGGAAAATGCACCATGCCACATCATAAAAACTGCTCAGGAATGGCCCAAGGAACGTGACAAAGAGCTCAAGGCGCCAACTTGACCTCTAAATTCTCCAGATCCCAGTCTGATTGAGCATCCATGGGGCGTGCTGGTAGCCAAGAGGTGTCCCTGATCCATGGTGAGGCCTCCATGGATCGCACTTGACTCTGCTTTAGTGTCTTGGCACCGGGTCATTGGTGGCTGATCCTTTGAGTGTTGTGAGTTGTGAGGAGTGCGGGAGTGTCCCATAGATGCTCGATCAGATTGGGATCTGGGGTGTTTGGAGACCAGGTGGAGGCCTTGAGTGTTTTGAGCTGTGGCATGGCTCATTTTTCTCCATCAGGGAGTGCCGTTGCTATGAGGGGGTGTAGTGGTCTGCAGCTGTGTTTGAGTGGGTGAAGCATGTTAGTGGCATCCACATGAATCCCAGGACTCAAAGACTCCCATCAGAGCATCGCATTGTAACAAGATGATCACAGTTATTCACTTCATCTGTCAGTGGTTTTAATATTGTGGCTGATGGATGTTTATTTCATGTCTTATTATCAAAAAGCACTGATCCGAACATTTTCAACCCACTTTTACTGAAAAGTGTAGGTTTGAGTCACCACATCGCAACAATTCATAATAGTTTACTATGAGCTGTTGAAAATTAGGATTCAGCTGATGTTAAAAAACAGGATAGAAGCCATAAGAGTGCATTAAAATCTGTAAAATGATAACTTCTACGGTAGCAATATTTATTTTGAAACACTACTCTTTAGCCATCGATATAATCTCTTCTTGTCCATGAGTGGAGAATATAACTGTATAAAAACAATCCTTACACACTGAAGCTGCTCCTCAGTTTGAAATGGCAATAACACATGCAATCTTTATTTCAGCAGGAGCGCTTGGAACTTATTTCTATTTTATGTATTGGTAGTAATAATTCAAGTTAAATATCAGATCCAGATGCTGGTCAACACTATTTGTCTTTGTACTGATAAGAACCGTTTGTCTCGTTAACGCCCGTGCAGGTCGGTGAGAGCACCTTCCACACAGACCGCTGGGTCGCCCCTATGACAGAAGAGCTGTTCAACCTCCGGCCCCGCGAAGAGCTCCTGCACAAGCGTTACGGCTTCTTGTCGTACGTCTAAATATGTACGTTGTCCCGAGCTCCACCACCTTCCACAGCCGGCACCACATGGACCTGAGCCCCCGCTCAATTCAGCTTGTAAATGTTCAATATTAAAGTAATTTTTTTTTTCTGTACCTCATCCTGGTTTTTCTGGCTTTGTTTCACTTTGGATTGAATGTCACAGCTCATCTACCTCCCAGTGGTCAAACGTACATTTACTGATACTTTTAGAGTTGCATCTTATGCTATAGTGTTTATGGTTAGTAGATACTTTTCAGGTTCACATTTTCATCTGTAACAAAAGAGCTTGTAACAGTGGTTACCAACTGGTGGGTCGCAGGTGTGTTCTGAATGGACCGCAGGTGACTCGCAAACATGTCAAGTTGTAAAAATACACTTATTTTTGAAGTAGTGAATTTCCAGCACAAGCTTTTATTTTGAATTACCGTTTCCTGTTGGGGAGAGAGTGATTAATAGACAGATACATGACAGAAAGCAAACTAGCTCAATGACATGGCCAAACACAAGTATGACGCTGAACTTATTAAACTGTGTGGACCATGAACTGATGACTGAAGAAATCTGGACCCTGTGACTGGACCAGTTGGGAAAAATCAAACTATCCAAAATTACATCAAACAAAATAAGCTCCACCTTGACCAGCTGTATTAAAATGCTGTTAACATGAACAATCAGGTATAGGGATGCAGTAATTATATATTACACATAAAGGGGCTTTTCAGAAAAATATACAAGGTAATTTTGCTTAGAGGTATTATGGGATGATGAAAAGTTGGTTGCCATGAGTTAAGTGATGGATACTGAACATTTGAAATGTGGCACGCAAGTGTTTTTCACATTGTTTCTAAGGGTGACATGAATGCTTTGATGGCAATTTCCAAATAGGTATATGAATGCTCCCTATTTCTACACCATTACCCCAAATAGACTGTATATTAACTACTTCAACATGATCCACTATGCATCAACATTGTATTTTGGCTGATGGATACACTAACAAGATGTTAGAAAAGTCCAGTCTCTCTCTTTCAAATTTACAAAGACCTCCACAAGTGCCAGATGTGCCAAAGGAAACCAGCCTGTATTATAAATACACAGCCAACAGTTTTCAGATTAATCAATATCTCAAGTATCAGTACCCCAAAACTGGTATTGAACCTCAATGTTGGCTTTTTTTTTTTTTTTTTTTTTTTAAGTGTTTTGCACTGGTCAGGAGATAAGTGTCTGAAAATGTTTCAAAGCAGGCACACTGATAAGTTTTAAAACCACTGCTACATCTTCAACCTTGTTTTTATCTGTGAAACACTTTGTAACATTCCCAAATAATTAAATAGCATTAAAGACATGAACAAATATCACCCAAGTCACATATTCTGGCAATTATAAGAGTAAAGAAAACACGTGGGTTATGATTGCTGAAATTTTATTTTTGAAATTGCAATTCATACAGATAAGTCAGCAGAGTAGTACTGAAGTGTCAACTGAATGACTGCATTAAAATGATTAACAGTGCTACACACTTGATGTGGGCCCATTGCTTGAAAAGGACATCTTGTCACATTCAAACAAGAACAGTCAAGAAATGTTCAGTCACTGTTGTGCAGCTCTCATTTTGCCTGTTTTTTCCTCCTCTCTGGGACCTTTGAATACCGTGGCCCTTACATTTGAAAAATGTTTTACAGGCAAGTTAATGTTTGATATTCAAAGGTCATGAACTTTTACTTGGCAGGATCGTGGCAGGTTCCTCCCATGTAGCCACTGCTTACAGCTGCGCCACGTTGGACCTGAAACAAGGCAGTGAGATTGTAATCAGCTGGGTGAATTTTGACTGCACCAGTTAAAACATGTAGGCGACATTGTTTTGTAATAATTACATAAGAGTTTACCTGAGCACTGGATCTGCGTCCATCTCTGCCATCTAAAGCCGGATACTTAAGCTGTGAGGAGATCAACCGAAGCCTCAGACAGCCAGTTCAGTCTAAAGAAAAAGATAAAGAGGTGGGTTAAACCTGGAAAACAACATCTGACACAAGTCAATCACAAAATGCATGCAACACTATTTGAGTCTGAAACTCACCGCTTATTCATATGTAAGGGTACAAAGAAAAACTGAGTACAGTCTAGACACCTTACACATCAATTAGGACTGCTGTGGGACATTACTGGAGCAAATTTGAGGACTAATGCAGTGAACAGAAGTGGACTGAGCACAATACTACCCATGACTTAGAGGCCAATGCTTTTTTTTGGTGGACTCAGGAAGTGGAGTACTACAATCCAGACGAGCTTCACAGAAACATTTTCTCAATGAACTTTCCAATCGGGGAAGAGGCCATGGCATGTTGTAGGCGACATCTGAAGCAGGGGACTAAAAACAACGACTAACTTGAAGGTATTCATGGAAACAATGAGAACTGAGTTTGAAGGATGTGAGCAAAGCAAAAGGAGATTTTTACCTCACGTGCATTGGCCTACTTTCTCCACATATGACCTAGGCAAGAGAGCAGCTTTCATCTCTGATGAGCACTTGTTGGAAGGCGCAACACTTCACTCTCCAAGGACTTGTTGGTTTTTGAAGTAGCTGACCTCTTGAACGTAATGAAGCATTAACATGACCAGACACCGGCTGTTGTTTTCCCAGCATGACCATGTGCCACTTTAGGGATTCATTAGTCAAATGACACTACAGGCTGGAGCTAAATACACTAAAAAGATGCCTGACACATCTGGCTAGTTGATGGTTTTTAGACATGTACATCACACTGGGCCAAAAACCATCTTTAATTCTGAAATCTTAGATTAGAGGGCAGCTTGTGGACTGGAAGTGGACTTTAAACTACACCCAATTACAGCTTATTCCTCCATTGTTTTATCAGGATAACTTAGACTAAACTGCCAATTTATAATTGCCCACCACAGAAATCCATGTGTGATCTCAGTGCTTCGAGCAGTTGACGTGGTTCTCACGCAGCATTACAGTAACATATGAGCCTACAGCTCTCAGCTTAACTCCCCCATGCGGTAATTTTGAAAGGCAAAAGAATCAAGATTATTTTCCACAGTCTGTTTAATAGGCTCCATGAAGCCAAACTGACAAAGAAAAAAAACGATCATACAAAGAACATAAAGTACAAAACTGTTCCCGGTTGAGATATTACTTTGGGGAAACGAAGTTACATTTTTCGATCACTTAAACAAGATTAGTCCATTTTACAGCACATTGAAAATGCAGATGTTGAGCAGAGCACAGAAGATACCTTGGACAGACTGTAGCATGCTGCAATTTGCAACTTCATGAACAGCCGGCCACTTCGGATGTGTAGTTCACCAGTCTGAAAGGAATTCACTCTTTTGGGAAATTGAACATACAGGAGCCTCAGCTAGACTAAGTTTTTACTAGTAAAAGGAATTTAGCATTAAATCCCCCAAAAGTCTGTTTTAAGAGTAACTGGATCTCTTTCCTCACTCAGTTTAAAACCTGGCAAGAGGTAGGTCGGCCACAGAGACTGAGAGGGGAAATAAGTAAAGAAAAAAAACAAAACCAAAAAAAAAAAAAAAAAAAACAGAAGCCCCATCGGATATTTCAGTATAAAAGAAAAAAAAACTAAAGGAATCAAAAATTCAGGAAACACTTTAACGTGCTGGATAAAAAGTCTACAGCGATGGTAGTAGCTGTTCAACGAAAAGCCATGTGGAGAGCCGTTGTTCAATCCCCAAAGTGGGACTTGACAGTACTCATCAGATTACACAGATGCCTTTTTAGTTAACAAACGACCTTTGAGGAATAAAGATGCCCAATCAGCAAGGTAAGAGTCTTGAACTATAATTTGTAACATGGTTTGTTAAGGAATGACCAAAACTCAGGGCTACATTTTTTGAAGATGCTTGAGCTACTACAACAGAACTACAAAAACTAAGGTCAGCAATAACACGTGGACATTTTTCTTGAGGAGCGCATCTTTGAAATACAGCCAGCCAAGTGATGATCTTGAATCAGGGAGATGTTTACTCGTGTGTAGCTGAGGATAAGAAGTGGGCACACAGGTAAAGACACTGAAAGTTCCAACACTGGAGTTTCACAACATCCCCCTCAACCCACCAGACAGTCCATAAACCCTCCCTCAATTTTTTTTTTGCACAAGGGGCTCCATCCGCTGGAGACATAAGCAACATCAGATTAAGTTACATTTGTTTAAAATAGTTCTGCCAGCCTCTTTAATCAGAGTGGGACTGGGGGAGGGGGGAGCAAAATTTGGAAACCGCATAAAGAGGCATCAAGTTGGGCTCTGGGACAAAACTGAGGGACATACATTATACAAGTCTTTGTATGTTGGGGCTGTAAAGTTCTTCTAATTTAATGTATGACGTCTAGTGTGACATGTACCACAAACAATATGTCTAACTGAATTAGATGTAATGTTACAAGTACTTTGGTATGTCCGTGTAACGCATTTTAAGTCATTAACAATCTGAATGCAAGTTTATTAGATGTCTTTAAAAAATTTTGAAAATGACAGCCCCAACATAAGTCTACATACACAGTACAAATGCATATCATTCATGCTTACCATAGCTGTCGTATCCATCTCGGTAGGATCCAGAGCGCTCACCATATCCACCCTGACCCCTGGAAAGAGTGCAACAAGATTTAATATAATTGCATCACATTTTGCGCAAGCAACATTGTCAGGGAGTCCTGTATGTGGCTTCACAAATCCTTACCTATTTTCTCTGTAGCTGGAGTAGCCACCGCTATTCCTGTACTGGCCGCCGCCACCGCCGCCAAACCTGCCCTCATTACCGAAGCTTCTCTCGCCATAACCCCTGTCATAACTCCTCTCTCCGTTGTATCCACCTCCTGAGACAAAGATATTATTTAGCAAAATATTTATATGAAGCAGTGGAATGGTACAAACGCAGACACTAGTGTCCACCTCTGGAGTAACCTCGTCCACCTCTCCCACGCCCGCCGAATCCACCTCGCTGTCCTCTTGGGCCTGACCCGAACCCTCTGTTGGATCGTCCTCCCTTGCCTGCTTCATCCACACGGATCGCCCGTCCATCTAGAGTCTTCCAAAAAAAAGAAAAAGAAAAAAAAAGTTATTTACATATGTTTTACAGACGCAATATCTAATGAATAAACTACAACTATTACTGTTTGATATGGTGATTATCTCACAATGGCTTAGTTATCATAAGGGTTGAGGGTTAGGGATCACCTAGCCTGTGCATACAATCCTTGCCAATTTAAAGAGAAAGAATTGAAACCAAAGCAAAACATATATTATTAATATGCCACATTTCTTTTAACATAATATGGACCAACTAAAATGACAGGGTGTCTACAATTAACGATTCCCAAAAAAAAGGAATTTTTTTTTTTTTAAAAAAAAGGATAAATTAATTTAGATCAAATGTAGTAACTAAACCCTTAAATTCTAGTTAAAGACCATTTAGTGGACTTAAGGACAACAGACACCCTGGACAAATACATACTAATGTGCACAGATGAGCACATGTGAATACCTAATGTTTATGCAATGGATTAAAATGAACAATTTCGGTATAAATTAGAAACGTAAGTGTTCAAATAAAACGAAATTGTGTTTTATCGTGTTGTGTTGATTTACTTTGCCGTTCATGCCCTCCAGTGCGTCTTTAGCGTCGTCGCAGTTGTCGTATTTCACAAAGCCGAAACCGCGAGACCTCCCCGTCTCTTTGTCTCTGATCACGTCCACTGATGGACAAAAAAAGCCAACAGTTAAATTTTATTACAAACATTTCCAGAGGTTAAAAACAATCAGTGTGAGGACATCAATCATTTATAGCCCCCCCGAAATTACGCAGATGCGTTCAGGGACTTACCCTTTTCGATGGTTCCATATTTGCCGAAGGCCGCGGCAAGAGACTCCTCGTTGGTCTCAAAGCTCAGCCCTCCGATGAATAATTTACCCTCGTCCGACATCTTTTTTTATAGCTAGGAACAAACAAAGCCAGAAAAAAATTATTAACAATTCCATCCGGAAAACAGCCCCCGTTAACAAACATCCGCAAATACCGCACACGCAACACGAAAAGTAGGTCAGCGGCCATCACAATCTGTGTATGGTTATTTTTGATCAAAACAGTTTCCCCTCCTCTGCGTGGTTCAGCAATACAATTAATCAGACGTAAACTTAGAAACATCTCGGTATTTTGTTATAAGTGTGTTTTCTGCATGTATTTACAACAAATTGCCGCCAATGGTCAACACAAATCGAGCTATGGCCTGGGGCCTACAAACGTGGTACCGTTAGCTAGCGGATTATGTGGCTAGCATTTTTCTTTTCGGCGCCATTTTGTAGCACCTAGCTCATTCGGCTCACTTTTGTTTCGCTGACCGACATCGACGACAGCTTCATACGCGGCTGAGTGCCTTTTAATCTTGGTTACATAACGGTAACTGTTACGATACACAAATGCAACAATGCTAAACCCCACTCTGTTTTAAACGTGTTTCCATCGTAAAAGAAACACAATGCAATTCATTGTATAACGGTTTCATTATTGTGTTCGCGACTTGATTTTTAAAGAGTAGCATTAAAAACGTAAAGTCAGGAAAACAGCAAACATGTTGAAAATGCCTTGTAAATACAGATGCAAGCGAACATGTGTAATTCAAACAACATAGACCATTAAAGACAATGAAAAAGAGTATTGAAAATAATTACCTCTTCACTGGCAGGAGTCTGAAGCGGACACGCGGAGCTGCAGGTCGAATGAGGGAGTGAAGAAGGAGCGCTACGCTTTTTACCGCGGTGACGTCTTCTTCTGTTGCTTTATGAACGGTCACAGAGAGACATGATGAGTCCACAGCGCCACCATGTGTACTGTTAATGTAACACCATGGTCGCTCTTGTCCATTCTGTTGACCTATGTATGGATATGATATACCAACTCTCAAGAGCCAAAAACCATGTTAAAGATCCAGGACTTGTTCAGTAACCACTGTGGACTGGTCAATATGCGGATTTCGTCACATTATGTTAATCGGCCCTTTTACTTCATAGGTACCTCTTTTATATTATAAGCAATGTGCCTTTAAAAAAACAAAATCTTATTCACTATTTAGGTAGTAAATCTTTATTATACTGTGTATATATTGTAAATAGTCTTGTGTGTACAGTAGCCTAATTCAATTTAGTGCCTTACTTTTTATATATATATTTTTTGTCTATATGTAGGCTACATATATTTATACATATATATATATATTCATATACTGTAAACACATATTTTATATTTTTTTAATCTTTAATTTTCTTTTATTCAAGTAACATAGCCACCCTCCTTTTTCTGTCTGTGCTTTGAGCTGCTGTGACGTGAATTTCCCAAGTGTGGGATTAATAAAGTTTTATCTCATCTTAGGAGAAAAACTTTGACTACTTGTTTTTTCCTTTCTATGAGATGCCAGTGAATTAGAATATTATTAATGTCATATATTATATACTGATTTTGGATCTGGATGTTTAAATATTAAGAGAGAGAACAAATGGGTGTGTGTTTTGGTATAAGCCAATCCTAAATGCTATATCGTAGGCAACTGGACTTGCTTGTGTTTCTTGAAGACGTTTCGTCTCTCATCCAAGAAGCTTCTTTAGTTCTAAATAACTGGTACGAAGTTGTAGGCTTTGAACCCTGTATGGGTGTCAACCCTTGCAGAGTCGTAGGGGCCACATGTGAGCTCTTAGTTTCAGAGTCGTTGGGGTCACAATATGAGTCGTTGACCCTCCTGGCCACCATGTGAGTTGCTAGGCTCAGGGGTGAATGGGTGTGAAGTCGTCTGGGGAGGGATCCCAAGACTGCATTGTACAGTAGGTGGGTGATAAGTGGTGTCGTAAGCCACCCCCCTCTGTTTCATTTAGAACTGAAGAAGCTTCTTGGATGAGAGGCGAAACGTCTTCAAGAAACGCAAACAAGTCTAGTAGCCTACAATATAGCACTTATGTTTACCATGACCTGGATGACGAGAATCTTCAGTGACCAGTGTACACCAATCAGCCAAGACATTTAAACCACTGGCTGGTAAAGTGAATAACACTGATCATGTCGTCACAATCAGTGGTGTAGTGGTGGGATAAGGGACTGTTTGTTATTTACAGTGGTTTATTTAGTTAAGTGCTGTATTTAAGTACAGTTTCTGGCTCTCTGTACTTAACTTGAGCACTTTTTTTCTTGGAAACATATTACTTTGACTCCACTACATTTGAAAGACAATTATTGTACCTATGCAGTGTTACTATGGCTACAGCAGCAGAAGGAGATGAAGATTCCTCATCAGATCACCCATGGCCATACCTCAAGTCCATGCTTGAAGTTTGTAAGATGAAGAATGATTCATAACGTTTCCCTTTATTCTTTTTCTCTTCCTTGTTTTTACACTTTAATATTGCATAAGTTAAATATTTTAGAGGAACATCCTCTGCACAGAACAAAACATACAGTTTACATTCAAGACATGTACATTTAAGGCATTGGAATACAGAAACATACGGTAAGAGATCTTTGTACAACACAACAAGATGTATAACATGAAAATGTACATTGGAACCTTCTGCTACATAAATGAGAGCCAATGTCACTGAAGGACAGATGTAATAACATGCTGAGCACAGTGACAGCCACAGGAATCAGACTGCTCTGACGTTTTCAGCTTACATTCTTCAGAAATAGTGTTACAATAGCAACAAAACATCTCCGTCTCAGACACCTTCAGTGGCCCTGAGTTCACTCTGCAGTTCAGAGGTCAGCTTTGGTTTCCACAATGGCTCCTTCTCTTCACCAGACAGCTGCCACTGCTGTCACAGTGAGCGGATCGTTTGTGTCTGGGACACTAGGGACAATGGTGACGCTGCTGGTAGGGGTGAGAAGTTTGGGAGTTCCTGCGAGTCCGCCTGCGAAGACGCCTCTGATGCATCAAAAACTGCAGGCGCTCTAGCTTACAGTGTAAAGTTTGATTTTCCTGTGTGGGTGAGCAGATGGGGGGACTGTCCTCACCTGCAGGAGAGGGGAGGAATAACAACTTGTTAGACACGACACACAGTGAAATGTTTGTTGTGTTCTGTCGTTAATAACTCTGTTGTAAGCAACATATTTATGATTTTTTTCATGCAAGTACACATGGGAAATGCAGTTTATAATTGTCGGTCAAAAGGTCTTAGTAAACTGGAAACTCCAGAAAAACAAGATAACAGGAAAAGTGAGATTAAATCAAAAGAGAAAGCAAAGTAATGGAAACACATGCCAGATGTAATAAAGGAAAGGACATAGAGTAGCAGGCACAAACCCCTTCCACACATGCCGTCTGCCCCTGAAGTGCTAATATTATGCGTTCACCTGGAGTTTTACTGAGGTTTTCTGGCCTCTGGGTCGCAAGAGTTTTGCTTTGTGCTTTGTTCAGCTCCTCTGGTGTGAGCAGTGGGCTGGCTGCAGGGTTCGAGTCAAGACAGTGGAGATGGGGAGGGGTAGGCTGAGCCCCCTGGTGGTGGTAGGCGGCTCTGAGGAGGTCGTTGAGGATCTGGAGAATGATGCTAATGCCACGTCGAGGATGGCTGATGGCGCTCTGACTGCAGGGGGCCAGAGTGCCTGATGGAATAAGAAGAGAGGGGTCAGAAATGAGAGAGGGAAGAACTACAAACTGAGACAATAGCCATTAGAGCTGCAACAATAAAATTTGAGACCTATTTTAAAACCAGCTACTTTTATAATCGGTAAATGGTTTACATAATTTTTTAAAGCAAAACATTAACTGAGCATCTTTGAGTTTTGGACTGATGGTTGAATAAAACAAGCAACCAGAACACGTCCACTTAGGCTATGCCAAGTTGTAATAGGCATTTTACTATTTTCTGACACTTCATAAACAAAATGAATTATCAGCTAATCGAGAAAATGATCGGCAGATTAATCAAAAATAAAAATAACTGTTCATTGCTGTCATTCATTACAACCACTGAAATGGTTAGCAGATGTAGTTTGGTTGTGAGAACACAGTTCTGACATAAAAATGTTCGCAACAAGGTCTGTGGATTATCTTGAGTAACCGGGTCATGATTTCTGGGAGGAAACATTGCTTTGAGCACCACAAGCCGAGTGGAATCTAGTTTAGTTATATTTGGGAGAAGGCAGACATCTCTACAGCCGATATGTTCAACACTTGGCAACTCACACCAAAACAATCTAGATCGATAAATAGCACCACAGGTAAGAGGAAAAATATGTATGTCTGGTTTTTACTGTCCCTTTAAAAACCAGTCCTCCGTGCAGTTACTTGTGACTTGGCCGCTGTAAAACCACAATTTCCCTTTAAAGGTCTAGTGTGTAGAATTTAGTGGTGGCTTGGCGGTGCGGTTGCAGAACTGAAACGTCTCCTATGTGCCAAGGATGTAGGAGAACTACAGTGGCTGACACAAAAATGCACATGGCCCATCACAGACCCTGGAGCTACTGTAGAAACAAGAGAGGACCTGCTCCATATGTAAATATAAACAGATATCTATCTATCTATCTATCTATCTATCTATCTATCTATCTATCTGGTTGTGTTATGTTAGTCTCCAGACCTCTGCTGCAGTCACTAACACAGCAGTAGAATATGTGATGCTAACCTCTTTGAAGGTTGAAGCTGGTGCTGGACTCCGGGGACCAGGAATGGCGCAGGTGGGAGCCGCTGAACAGACTGGTGTGGCTGCTGGTGGTGGAGAGCTGGGATGTGGACAACCAGAAGGAAAGGAAGGGGGTGAAAGAACAGGAGAGGACATGTACATAGAGTGGGGAGGACGGGGTCGGTGTGGAGGGGCAGAGGTGTGTGAGTGGGAGGTGGGAGCTGTTGAGTTGAAGGAAGTTTTGTGCTTTTGAGCGCTCAGTCGGATCGAGGGTGTGAAGTCCAATGAGTCCGGGGCCGGAGTAGAGGTTTGGGAAATGGTGGATCCCCTGGAGTCAGGGTGGCTCATCCTGGTAGCAGGGGGCAGACTGGTTTGAAGCTCGCCGCTGCTCCCAGCTCTCAGCTCCTGGTGCTGCTGCAACGCCACAACGTTCTGTGCGGACAGCTGGAGTTGCACATACATCATGTGGGCACCAATTCCCAGGTTAATGGTGAGAGGCGAGCGCCCAGACAGGAAGTCACTAATCTGCAGGATAGTCAGGAAAGACACGCTTAGAGTTAAATTTACATTACTTAAAGGATGCGACATTCAGAGCATTCATTTACAGCTATGAAAAGATACACTGGAGTGATGGAGTCCTCATGGTCACGCTGTGTGTGTGTGTGTGTGTTGTAATCTGAGCCTCACTGTGGTTTGTTGTGGTGAGATGGTCTGGCTGTGCGTTCATGCTAGTACATGTGTGTATCCCACTTGCTAGCCCATCGCCGCCACTTTGCAATGTGCTAATACAGCAGTTACTGCTGCCTTGGGGAATGTAGCCACAGCAGCATAGCGCCCACTTTCCGGTTCCCCCCTGGTTAAGACCGTTAGCTCTGTCAGTACTGTTTCCATTGTTTAAAGCTGTCAATGGACTACCACTGTTAGCTGCCTACCTATGTCCATATTATGTCCTTATGTCCTCATAGTCTTGTTTATGTTTGCAATAAATTCAATAAATATAAGATTGTTAGGGCTGTCAAAATAACGCGTTACTCTCGATTCATTAATCAGAGGAAAAATTATGCGTTAAAAAAAATTAAAGCTGATTAATCACGTTCTGTGGTGCCCTTTGACCCAGTGCGTCAATGAAGGCCACAGTTACTTTGTCACATGATGGAGGTGATGCTGCTCAGCCCCGTGATTGAGACATTTACATTTAAAAAACGCCCAGATGGAACTCTTGATAGGAGCACCAGAATTTTTGCACCATCGGAGAACTGCAAGCCTGAAATATCACCTCAATGTAAAACATTTAGCAGCTAGCACAGTCTCTGATGCTAGCGCTAGCATACAGCCTCGTTAAGTCACAATCAACCAGGTGTTCAGACGCAAACTGAGTGAGTCTACCTGTGATTGACTAACTAACTCCCTTACAAAATGGTTTGCAATGGACTGCAGATCAGTTTCAGTGAGGACAGGGGGACAAGTGTGTCCAAAATCAAGCAGCTTTACTACAACACATCTGCCAAAATTCATTAGATTAATTAATCACAGAGCATGTGATTAATTTTATTTTTTCTTAATTGTT
Source organism: Epinephelus lanceolatus (assembly GCF_041903045.1). Classification (NCBI taxonomy): domain Eukaryota; kingdom Metazoa; phylum Chordata; class Actinopteri; order Perciformes; family Serranidae; genus Epinephelus; species Epinephelus lanceolatus. The sequence goes on along the minus strand of NC_135745.1, from coordinate 31,676,376 downwards.
TGACAGCCCTAAAGATTATATTACACAGATTACATGTTGGGGTGGAGGGCTGGGGGGGCAAGTGGCACCTAATGTGCTATGACCGGCACTGCACAGACACCAAAGTGAGGTTCTGGGGCTGTGCTGTGAGATGGTGTGTTATATCCTACTCAACAAAATGAGTGGGAAACACACACCAGTGCATAGTTTAACATTTTTACAAGATATTTCCCCTCACCAATTCATGCATTCACCAAGTGTCATTTCATTACACTTAAGACATTAAACCTACCTGGACTTCTGTTAAACTTTCCAAGACGTCCATCATTGTCCTCCTTGCTCTGGCAGTGGAGCACTGTGGCAGTAAAAATAGAACATGTCATCTCCACATGAAGTGTGGTTAAATCTCGTTCTCCCCAGTGTTAGATGTACATCAGCTCACTCACCACTAAACCAGCTTCAATAGCAGGGACCAGGGTCAGCTTGCTCCCATCTGCTACACCCAGGTCCAACAGTTTGCCTGCAGTCAGTTGCCTGCCACATGCACATAATACGCTCAGAATACATTTACTAAATTACACTAAAGATGAAGAAGTGTGTTTGAGTCTCAGGGAGCTCACCTGTCTCTGTACAGGAGGACGATTCTGTCTGTTTGCAGCCTGAGTTTGTGGGAGATGTGTGTTCTCAGTCCCTCCACAGTCTCTCCTCTGGGGACAGTGAGCTCCACCGGGCTGCCGGTGGTCGAGGTGATGGATAAACGCATGGTGGCCTGACCGGTGGAGACCGCAGCCCTGCAGCCTGCCCGCTCGCCCGGTGTGAAGCTACAGAGGCCCCGCTGCTGCTGCTGCTGCTGCTGCTGCTCCATTCAGCTGATCTACTGTGAAATTTAAACCAGACTCTAGTCGCTCGGTTAAAATGAGAAAGATGCGACAGTGTTTTTCTTCTCAGTCTTAATCCTCATTCCTCAGTGGACAACGTGAAGCAGCTTTCAACATTTAAAAGACTAAATTACGGCACGGTTTACCCACAGAAGCCCGTGACAGCTTCTCTTTCTGGCTGTGACAGACGGAGCACTACTTCACCGACCGAGCGTAAAACACCCCAACCCTCTCAGCGAAAGCCCCGCCCCATTCACACACACAGCCAATCAGCGAGAGTCCCGAGCCCAGTCCGCCTGCACCGTCCAATCAGAAACACCTGCTTCTCAAAATGGCTCCTCCCTGCTTTGTGTCCCACTCACCATTCATAAATGATGCAATCTGCAGAGCACTACAACATGTTGTAATCTACAGGATGTCATCATGTCAAAATGTTTGTCTCATTTGTCAGTCAAGTGAAACAAACTGTACTCTGATTTGTGATATATTAAATGATTGTTTACATTATTTAAAGCTTTCCAGAGACAATGTTTCGGTGCTGCTGCTACAATGACTCATAGTCAAATCCACTTTATCTCCTGTGATGATCACAAACAGCCCTGTTATTACACTATAGGGGGCTTTCTCACATGGTGCTCTTTTAATTTGTAAAAAAAGACGTAAAAAATGGTGCAGCTGCTCTTTGGGTGAGTCCGAAGGTGTAAAGTCCTCCTTGTTCCTGTAGTACCTATTATATCATTTTTAAAGTTAAGTTTCTGTTATTTTTCATTTGTGGTCTGGTTTGTAAAGCCCCCAGGGACTAGAATATGCATTATTGTGCTATATCCAAGGGCAGAGGTTTCATTACAACACTGGGGGGACACACATATGAAACTGGGGGTTCTGGATCACTTAGTTTCCTGCATACTGGAGCATTTTTATGCATTCATTTTGCCTTTTCTGCATCAATTAATGGTGAAAGTGTCTTTAATTTTGACTTTTATGTTTTTATTGGGGGGACAAATGCATAAATATTGAAATGGACCCAACTAATCTACACCTATGTGGCCAAGGGCGTAGGTTTCCTTTCAACACTGGGTGGGACACATATGAAACTTGTGAGTTTGGTGTCCTCACCCAGGAAATTCTGGGTGTCAACACTTAATTTCCTGCATTCTAGTGAATTTTCATGCATCAATAACTGTTCTTTCTGCATCGGTTTATGGCAGAAATGTCCTTCATTTGGTGAAAATAAATGTCCTCTGCAAGTTAGCATTGTCTCCTCACAGCAAGAGGGTTCTGGGTGTACCCTGCCTCTTACCCAATGTCAGCTGGGATAGGCTCCAGCACATCCGTGACCCTGAACAGGATAAGTGGTTACAGAAAATGAATAAATAAATGAAATGCACATTCTCAATATTGAGAGGGGATGTGTCCCCTGCTTCCCCCCTGAAATCTAAGCCTATGGTTATATCAATACAATAATAAGATACAAAAATTCTGCACAACATGTACAGTAAAGAAGCGCTTGTAGTTTTATTAAGCCTAGTGACTACCAGCTGCACACGTAAGCCTAATGAAAAGTCAAGTTAAGCAAGTAAGGTTTATTCAAATAGCTCAAAATCACAAATTTAAATGACTAATATCAGTTAGATGAAGATAAAATTCAGTATACTTCAAGAAAAGAGACAGAGAAGAACAGAAGAAGAATAGAGAGAATAATTCCTCCTTTTTCCTTTTCAAGGTCACATGGGTGCTGAAGCCTGTCCCAGCATGCACTGGGCTGAATGCAGGGAAACACCCTGACCGGTCCATCACATGCACATCTATGGATGCGGTATAATCCCCCCTGCTCAGCCAGTGGGAGGAGACGCTCACAGACAGCATCCACCATCCACCCTTTGTTCTCTGCAGTCTTTTTCATCCTCGGCTGTTTAGTATTCGTGTCCCACCTCTGGTCCACAGCAGGATCTCGGGGCTGCACCTGTCACATGACTCGCAGTGGAAAGAGGACCAGCTTGGAGTAAAGTGACGTAGGAAGCCAGGATAGGGCAGAGAGATGCAGCTAATATGTGTCTCCTCACAGTGGCTAAAAATAGCTACACCCACAACACCCCCGCTTTATCCAGCCTGCGTCACTCCCCTCCCATATCACCTACCTCCCTTCCTTGCCTCACCCCCTCCCACACACACTCACTGTTTGTCTCAGGGTGTCTTTTCTGTCAAAAACTGGTGCAGTATGTGAGGAAAAACAATCATCTTCTCATTTTCTGTTCTGTGTTACTGTTTCAGTCTTTTCATCTCTATTTGTTTCTTTCTCTAATATATGCTCTAGAAATCTGAGATCTATGCACACACAGTAAAACCCACACCAATCTCTTCTTTGTCTTTTCTCCCCTTAAGTGACTCAATGAACCTGATGTCCCACTGAGATTTTGATGGAGATCTTGCCCTCCCTTCCTCCCAGTGCCTCCCCCACCCTCAGTCCTCCCCAACATTTCTATGGCAGCGTGCCACTCCAAAGTTTCGCCGAGACAGACGAGAAGGGAGAGGTTGCTGCTTTACATTCTTCAGGCCTCGCTGAGAACAATCCCAACAGGATGTCCTGCTCTCCAGAGCATGCACAGACGCAGCTCTGACGTCAACCGTTCAGCAGCACACACACACACACACACACACACACACACAGACACTGCCTTCTCCCTCGTCTCTTCCACATTCCACCAACCCCTCCACAGCCTCTCCTGGCATCATTTCCCAGATGTTTCAATCCTCTGGTACGTTACAACTTGGAGTCGCTGGAATTTCAGAGATAAAAACGTTTGCATGTGAGGAATGAGTCCTGCATATTTTAACAGGAATATAATTTATAGACTGAGAACATTTTCAAATATAGAAACACATATTGAGTGGAACATTCATGGCTCTGCACTGATCTCACTTTATATCCTCATACTGGAATTAAAAATCTGAATTAATTGTTTTAAATGTATTTCTATATCTTGTCTTAAGCTCAGCCATCTGTTTACCCCCGCACTGTAAAGCACAGCAGGCCTCAAAATATATTTAATGGGACATGTATAGCCACAGGATTTACAGCCTATTGCCCGTCCCTGTTGGGCCTTTGCAAATGCACAAACCTCGACGGGAAAATACGCAGCACAACACATAACAATGATGCAACAAAATTACCATAAAACTCAATGACACGCACCAGAACATTCACAACAATATGACTAATATTTTCTGCAATTTGAATTTTAAATCATCCCATCTATAGTCTACATATTGATCCCCCAAAAAGAGAAAGACATCTGTCCAAAGGAAGATTTATGAATGGGTTTCTTACATTTTAATGGAACATTAATATCACTTTTAAGAGGTTTGATTCTTTCTAGGTACTGCTTGTGACTGAGAGGTACACAATAACTTAAAGCAAAGTTGCTCAACCCAGTCGGGGATGGTGGATGGTGTGACACCTCGGCTGCAGACCACTGTTTAAGACCAACAAACAACAAAACCAGTTGGTTTTTAGCGAATCATTGCTGCCATCAGTTTTTTAACCCCTAAATGTGAGTGTTATTTACCAACTCTTCACTTTTTTCCTCTGGGAATAGGGCCTTGAAAAGCTATTGTTTTTACCGAGACCACTGCGTTTCCTACTAGGATAGTGCCACCAAAACCATTTTTTTAAACCCAAACATGATCCTTTCCTACAGTGCAGCAAGGGAGGACTCACACACAGAGAACAAAAGAGATTAAGACTGGAGTTTGGATTTTTAAATGCTTCTTTTCACATACTGGGGCTATACAGAAGGTGAAAAAATGTGCATATGTTTAAGTCCAGGTTGGACTTTCCTGAGTGCAAAATGTGGCATGTTCTCTGTGTGTGTCCTCCCTTGCTGCACTATACTCAGTGGTGTAGTGGTAGTTGAGGAGGTGGGTGTACTTCTAGATAGACGGACAGGTTACTGAGGAGGAAGTGGGTATACTCTGCTATATATTCCAATAGCTTCATGGCTGATAGGTGGGTATACTCTAAACAGCCAGAAAAAAGGAGGTTATGGATGCATACACCATCCACTACACAACTGACTATACTTTTTCCCTGACTACCGTAAGAAGACAACTAACAAAAGACAGTTTTTAAGGTGCAACTCAACCCTTTTGAGCCAGTGATCTTTTCCTGACCATAACCAAGAGTGATTTGTTTTTTTCTACCTGTAAAACTGTATCTTCATACTTGATTTAATGTATGTTTCCTCTGTTTACAGACAATTAGATCAAATTGAGGAAGAAGAAGAACAGGACACTCCCTTCTCCCCTCGCCTCGAGATATAGTGACTTAAACTGTCAGTTGTAGGGTGTGTGTAATGCAATATGTCTGGTTGTTTGCATGATATGGGGTGTTCTCGGGTGGTGTACATGTACACAGAACCATATATGGAGTCTACTCAGTACACGATCACCCTGCTGCTGATTGGATTCAGTGCAGCTGCAGCCTTATTAAAAGCACCTGTTACAACGAACCTGATAAAGCCATGGACGAAACGAGTTGTTTGGAGCATTTTAAGGGAAGACTAAATTAAAAGAAGAACCAATTCAGCTCTCTTGTGTGCGGTGTATCTGCTTATTGGCTAACAATCCGATGTTTCCTGCCATCACCTGCACCAAGTTATGAGGACTGACAGCTCTGTGCATGGGGCATGTGCTTTTGAATGGTTTCATTGTATTGACTGTATATTAACGTACAAATGTAATGTGTCGGTGTCTGGCAACTGGGTTTCACAGCTTTACTTGGTCTGGTAGGACCTGTAGCTTACGATGGCTAATGCTAAGCTTTTAAGTTCTGCATCAGCTGTGTAGAAACGGATGAAAAAGTTCCGGTGGACACACATATATACACAATATAATTCATATACAACATAGACTCAACTAAATCATTCATAAACTGAAGAGGGCCGAGGGCAGAACCCTGTAGAACTCCTGTTTTACCATTAAAGGAAGATGATTTCTAATGAATAATATCACTGGTCACAGTCACAAAGTACAAATACATTCACTGCACATGCTAGAAATGATGCAACCATAGATAATCTTTGAGTTGAATCAGTGTACATTTCAAATATGCAAAACAACAACTCAAGGTCACATCTTGGGAGTGACACTAACACTTAAATCTAAATAAAGCTTAACCGTATGCTAAAAAAAACTGTCCAAAAAACATCTTGCATTGTCTCTATTTTCACAACACCAATTTGTATCCACTCTAACTGAACTGCTTTGAAAGAATGATATAATCTTTTTAGATATGCAGATACTTTTTGTATTCATGGAAGAAAACTAAACCTTTTCTTTACATGTGGAGTATTAAACTGATAATAAATGTATATACATATATTGGCTCTAAGAGCTACCTTTTTTCTTCTAGAGTATATACACAACTCCAAAGTCCTTGAAAACCACATGCTGCATTTATGTTTCAGATTTATGAAGAAGCTCTCTGCTTGTAGAGTAAATTAGACCCTCTTAAGCAAGCTTAGAGAAGCTTAAAATATACTGGAATGTACGATACATAGCCTGAGAAGACACGAGAGGCCATTCAAGTTAACACAGAGATGTCGTATGAGGACACGTGTGGTCACATTCCTGAATCAACCGCATCTCTCTAACGTGACACCTCATTCCTCCAGCAGACTTCATTATGCCTGTTAGCTCCATTTAGTAAATACATGTAGGTCACTTTGTTGGCTCTGAACTGCGTCCCTCAGTTGGTCAAAGTAACCACTGGTCATGTGAGTTGTTATTTCTGTCACTCAACCAGCTGTTCCACTTTTAGGCCAGTTTGCTAAAGTTTGGGGGTAAGTCTTTGTGCAGGAACATGAAATGAGTCCTTCAGATGTCTGACTTACTAACTCAGACATCATCCTTCTGCTTCCTGTTATCACAGAGGCGCAGATTAGACCTCCTGTCACTTTTGCAGTCGATGCATTTAATTTCTACATCACACAGGAGCGTGCGCTGCAGAGGGGATGATTACAAAAAGCTTTTTTGGATTAGACTGTGAAGGAAAGCAGTGTTGAAATATTTGTTGTGCAAAAAATGCAGGGGATAGGAAAAATAATGTAAAGCTATCATGGAAAAAAATTAAAAACAGAACCAAATTACAAACACTCTTAAAAAGGTGGATTAACTTGGTCAGGAGGACGTCCAAACCTGCACCCCAATCAATCTGTTAAATTATTCTATATATCAAGACATTTTCATACACGGATGCACTAGAGCTGGATCTAGGGTTAGACAAACATTTACAAAGGGTTTGAAAATGCTAAGTGGCAGGCAGGTAGGTTTTGTTGCAATGGTGGGTTGGGGGTCCTCTGCCAGAAAATGTTAAGGGTCAAATACTTAATTTCTTGAATTCTGGTGAATATTTAAACACCAAGTTTGTTTTCTACATCAATTTATAGTGTAAATTCAGACTCAGATTCAGTAAAGTTTATTGATCCCCAGGGGACATATGGGAGACAGTTGCTCTTATACCATTTAGACATTGAGACATAAAAAAACTGAAATAGAATATAAATTATGTAATAAAAATGTGCATTATGCTACAATATATGACATGATATACATATAAATATACACTGATCAGTCAAATATTCAAACCACTGACAGGTGAAGTGAATAACTTTGATTATTTTGTTCCAATGCATTGTTCTGCAGGGAAACCTTTGGTTCTGGCATCATGTGGATACCACCTGACATGTTCCACCCACTGAAACACCGTTGCAGACCAAGTACCCTCCCTCATGGCAACAGTACTCCCCAATGGCAGTGCCGCCCCAGCAGGATAATGCATCATGCCACACTGCAAACATCACTCAGGAAGGGCGCAAGGAATGCAACAAAGACCTCAAAGTATCAACCTGGCCTCCAAATTCCCCAGATCCCAATCTGAATGAGCATCTGTGGCACGTGCCATTAACCCACCTCACAACCCACTGGACTAAATGGATCTGCCGCCAACACACTGGTGCCAGACACTGCAGGACTCCCTCAGAGATCCGGTATCCATGCCTCGACAGGTCGGAGCCAAGTCCGATCCAAGGAGGCCCCACCTTGGACTAGGGGTTCATCTGGGGTACATCACAAGAATCCTTGAGCAGATTGGGACCTGGGAAATTTAGAAGCCAGGTCGACACTTTGAGCTTTTTGTCACACTCCGCAGGCCATTTCTAAACAGTTTTTGCAGTGTGGCATGGTGCATTATCCTGCTGGGGGGACACAGCCATTGAGGAGTACTGTTGCCATGAGGGGGCGTACTTGGTCTGCAACGGTGTTTGAGTGGGTGGAACAAGTCAGGTGGTATCCACATGATGCCAGAACTAAAGGTTTCCCAGCAGAACAATGCATTGGAACAAAATAATCAAAGTTACTCACTTCACCTGTCATTGGTTTGAATGTTTTGGCTGATCGGTGTATATATGAATATAAAAATCTAGATAAAACATAAAATACATAAGAAGAGATATGTTGTATAAGAAAGAGAAATAGATTAAATATGTGCACGAATAATATAAGAAATATGTACAAGTATGTGGTTCATACCACAAGTGTGCATTGAAAAGTTTATATCGGGTCAAATCTAAAGCTGCAATAATCATGTTTAAAGCTAGAAATAATTCACTTCCAGGCAACATTCAAAAAATGTTTTGTGACAGGAAGGGGGGTTGTAATGTAAGAGGAGAATTTAGTTTTAAAAGGCAATGTGTTTGTACAACTAAGAAGAGTGTGTATTTCAGTGTGTGGGGTGGACTTGTGGAATGGGCTGCATGATGAGTTGCAACAAAGCACAAATATAAATCACTTAAAAAAACATACAAAAAAGATATTTTGGCAGATATTTAGATGAGGAAAGGTTGTGTTAGGGGAGTGCATATTTATTTTGTAACACTAGGTGGTACTTGGACCGTAGATAATCTGGGTTTATTATCTATTTAAACTGGGTGGTAAATAGACTGGGGATAGTTGTATATTAGTTTTACATAAATTGGGGATTTTGTTGAAAAATATATACACAAAAGAATGGCATATTTACAGTTTTGCAGTTGAAACATTAGAGTAATGCAAGTAAATGTCTTAAATTCTGTCAAAATGAAAGATCTTTGCTACTTTTATGGTTTTATGGGGGGGCGACAAATGCACATGATGTAAATATTCTCTTATTTGGATCACTTCCATTGAATTAGAATTCATTTAAACTATTCCTTATGAAGCTGTGAGTCTGAACATAAATAAGAAAAGCTGCATGAAGTGTATGTAACCAGGAAACAGTGCAACGCTGCCGCCAGGTGGTGAAACGTGAGACTACAAAAACGTCCCTAACACCCGTCTGTCTCGCTGCGATCTGTCGTGCAACAAAGAAACATTGACAGACTCAAAGACAATAAATGGAAAATATGCAGATATTAATCAAAATGTCTACACTGATACTAATATGAATCAAACAGGTGACAGATCTATGGCTCTGTCAGCTGCTGCCATTCATGACCAACTGCTGTGAATGAGGTTTTCTCCTCCATCTCACATCATCACCACCATCATCATCGGGGCTGGGTCACGTGGTGCGTAGGGAGCGGGCGGTGGGTGTGTCTAATCGCGTGTGGTTTCATTCATAACTACAGTCTTCATTTGAAGCCCAAATTAAAGTATGCAGACGGGGCAGGCTGCCTGTGGACCGCCGCTTCTCACGGAGTCTACAGCCGGGTGAGTCCGATCCTTGTCCCGCTCACATCAGCACCAGTCACCGGACCCACAGGCGTGCTCGCGGTGTAATGTGCTACTATTTCATTATATAAGATGCAGGTGACAACAGCCGGCTCTGGATGATCGCGGTGATTTAGTGAGAGGTGTTTGACGCGCGCGCTGAGCACGGCGGAGCCCCCGTGTCCGGCACATGAGGGCTGCTGTGTGACTAATGGTGGTTTATTCCCCGCAGGCTGAGAGCAGACGACGCAGAGATGTGGGACAGCCCCGATCGGAGGGTTTTCGGAGGAGAGAGGAAGATGCTGCTGATGCTGATGCTGAGGCTGCTGCTGCTGCTGAGCGCCGCCGGCTGCAGCGGGTCGCTGTAGTCAGTCTGCACAGAGCGGAGGGAAGCTGCTCCAACACCGCCTGTATAGACCGTAAGATACAGCACATCTGGAGACCTTCATCATCATCATCATCATACAGTCACACGTCGGGGTGATATGCAGTGACCTCCCCTCCCCTCCTCTCTTCCTCCTCCTTCTTCTCCTCCTTTCCCTCTATATACTACTGATGGTGCTTATAAGGGTGTAAACACCACGAGCATCATTACAGTCACTAACGGAATGAACTAGAAAGTCTGATTGTCTGTCTGTCAGAGCCGCCCGTCCATCTGTCTGCCTGCCTCATGTATTTATATGGTTAAAGCGAGAGATGATGTAAGGATGTAACATATCATTGGACCCTGACGCGCGCACACGCATCACACACACACGCATACACACACACGCACACACTCTGGATTTGTTTTTTCTCCACCAGTCGGGGTCAGTGTTTTCAATTTTATTCTGGTTACTAATCCTTAATGTTAAAATGAAATAAAGATGTAGCTAAGAAGTCAAAGCTGGTTAATGTAATCAGCCTAATTAATATTAATTACAACCAACTAATATAATAATACAAAAAATAAATAGTATAACAGGGAAAATACTGTGACTAAATTAATAAATAATTAGATTCATTTTAAAAACATTGAACAAAAATTATAATGTGATAAACCAAAAGTATAATATAGTAACTTTGGAGCCATTATTCTCAAAGAAAGCAAAAAAGGTAAAATAAATAAATAAACATTAACACACACTTTCCTCCTTTTATTTCCACTTAGGTAGCCAAAATGTTATTAGGCTAACAGAATTATTATTAATTATTTTCTTTTATATTTTATCACATAAGCCCAAATTTAGCCTGATATACTTGGTATTTGTAGTCAACTTTGGGACCTCAACTAGAATTTAAAATAAAGTTTTGTGTGGTTTTTAACCCTGTTTGGCTTCACAGCGTGAGTTTGTCATGATGGGCACATCACAAATCAACAGTTAATATGTAGGACTATTATACTACATACTAGGGATGGGACTATATACGGTTTTATCACAGATCACGCATAAAACACACTCACAATAAGTTGATCTTGATAAATATCGATGATTGCCTTGATAAATTTTGCTTTTGATTTAAAACAGTTTGCTAAAAAATAAAATAAAGTAAAATAAAATAACATTGTGTGTCCAATCTGACACAATAAAATATTTGTTCCTTAACAAAATGTGAGGTAAAGTGATTCCAGTATGTTTTAGTGCCAATTTCAAGAGTTTCAACCATATTTACATGATCAATAATCAATATTTTGATGATCAAATATCATGAATGGCAGTCATTTTGGCGAGGATAATCGTAACATGAAACGTTCATATCATCCCATGCCTACAACACACTATTATACATGTTAGAAATGCATGAAGGAAATCACTATGGCAGTATTAATTGCTGGTTAATTGCTGTAACAGGTCAGTTAATATATATACAGTCTTCTGCTGAGAGCTACTATTTCTCCAAATGTGGGTTTAGTGGTTTTATGAGGCTGTGATAAGAAAGAAAAGGAAAATGTAAGACTGCCAGCAAGGACATTTTTAAGACCTTGGACAATATAATGCAAGAGACTGTTTAATTCTGCTGCGAGGTAAAGCTTTAAACCATTTTAACTGCTTGTTATTCAGTCGGCAAAGAGAGGACAGATGTTTTCACCACATCTGTCTGTCTCGAGGGGAGACTGAGATCATGTCAAATTACAGAAACATCAGGTGGAAACTTGTAAAGGCTTTGGCTGTCTCAAATCTGTGTTTTCTTTGATTAAAATTCAGCAAAGACTTTACTTTAAGTCCCTCAATTTATCACAAATAATCAGTAAATATATAATGAATAGGTTGTAAGACCCTCATATGCTTACAACTACATTATAGTATGTTAAATCTTTTATTTCATGCTTATATACTGTTTAGAAAGGCTAAAAAAGGGAGGTAAAAGTAAGGTGTTAAGAAAATTTAATAGGATGTGAATGTGTGTGGCTCTCTATTGTTGGTGCGCTCTTGCTATTCAGAGCTTCGTCCTCGTCACAGTTACCTTGAGCTGCTGGTATGTATGAGATATTACATAAAATATGACTCTCACATGGAGAGGGAATGTGCGGCAGCATGTGTAAAAAATGCAATCATGGGCTGATGTTACACAAGCTGCGCTCTGTGTAAATAATTATGTATACTGTCAGCTCTTCTGCCTTTCTCCTTCTCTAACCACACGTCTCTGTCAGTCTCTGTCTCACAGAGGCTCGTTTTACAGACCGTGGACTGAGAGGGGAGGTTACTGTCCATCTTAAGGAGATGTCAGTAAATCTTTAGACACATTAGGGTTTAATACACAGCGCTCAAAGCAGACAAGAGTTAGGCGTTTGTTACTTCTGTATGGTAAAGGGGCATTACACCGCTTTTAAACAGGAGGATCAGTTTTTAGGCTGTGAAAACAGTTGTGTAATTTGTTCCTGCTGCTCGAATGATCATCAGGGGTATCTTTGCTGGGGATACAAAACTGTAACACACAGCCTTCATTACAATCTGGGACTGTGGAGTTTGAAAGACATGGTTAATTACCAGGCATGGACGGTCTAATGAAAGATGCTGTCAAATTAGACTTTGAGTCAGGACATCTGAGCCTCTGCTGCACAGATTGTGACCACTCTTTTTTTTAAGTCTATTGCTTGCAAGTCTTTCAGTTTTATAGAGGTGGAATACTAGATAGCAAACATGGGCCCAGTCAGGGCTGTAGCCAGGAATTTAGAAATACTGAGTCTATGACAGGGAGGAGCCAGATGTTAGAGGATTCAAGGGATCCTGTTTTCCCACTTACAGCAGCTATATGCACTAGATTATTTTTCAAGCCGAATGCCTAAAAATCTGTACATCGTTACTGAGAAAAAAACACATCCTGTAGAGCCATGGTTTTGTTTCTAATTGTTCTCCAACTGTCGTCATCATACTGAAACCATAACACCACAAATGTTCAGGATGACTAATTTTCACTCTGCCACCTAAAAAAGAGGCAAAAAAATATCTGATGCTACTATTTTTAAGTTACATAACCTACTGTAGGTAGTGTAGGAATTCGGTGTAAACAGCATTACTAATCTTGAAACCTGATTTTGTTACACTGTGCTGGAGTAGTTTACAGAATGAATGTTTCGCTGACAAATCTGCTCCATTTGAATCCATGCCATAATAAGCTGGGCTGCTCTAATTGCAAATCAAGGATCCCCAACAATGCCAAGTAGATGTGCTCTGAGGTGAATATCAAGCCAACAGAAGAATATAAATATAGTCAATTATGTTAGATTTATTTAGGGAACAGTGTAGTAGGATTAACAACATGGACATATATTATTTTAGAATGGCACAAAGTTGAAGGTATTATAAAAACCTGAAAGATTCAGTGCTTGTGGAGAACACACACATCACCTCACTGTTTAAATCTCCTGCACTTTGATGTAAATAACAGAAACTGTGTTATTGTCTAGAAATGAACTGCAGCTCTGTTTGACGACATTTTCGCCGTCTTCTGCAGGGTTCACTCACGCTGACCTGGACCATGAGCAATGATTTGCCTGTTCTGACAAGTCTGACTGAGAACTCCACTGTGAGTACAGCTTCGTGCACCCCACCCACTCTGTCACTACAAAAGCATGATGCATTTACTTGAGGAAAAAGATACTGGCCCTTTGAATTAATGATGTATTAACCCAGAATTACGAGATATATATATTCAACCAGGTAAAAGTCCCATTGAGCAGACAAGTACAACTGTCACACACCTCAAATAAGCAAGCACAGAATTCAGATTGTACAATTCAATACAAAAAAACAGTGAAAATCTGAGGAGCAATTACAATGACCAAGAGTGCTATTTTCTCTATCCATTTGAACTGACTTATATTCCTTCACAGTAATCATCTCTGACAATTCTACGTCCTTCTGCTCATTATGTCAGGAAGGAGGGGCAGCGTACTTGAAATCTTTTTCACTTACTTCAGTGTGAACCCTGGGGGCCAACATCTGTAGAATATTGTGAGAGCGCAGGCCAAGAAAAAAACAGCCCAAGCGAGGTTTATACAGAGAAACCAACAAATGCAAAAGTCTGTAGATGTACGGTGAGATCATTTAGCAGCAGCATACAGTGTACAGTGGTGTTTGCGGTTTGCACAGCCAGCGATAAAAACGTTGTCATGAAAAAATTCTGTTTTTCTGAAATAACAAGATTTTTTTTTATCTTGAGTGAATGCATCATCGCCATCAACACATTTTATTTTAGCTATTTTATTCATGTATTCTCAGGGACAATGAAATGTACCCGTGTCAGCCAAAAGGCTATTTAAACACTAAATAAAACACACATGCTCTTCACACCTTCACATCAGCTGGTGTCAGCGGTCTTGTGAACAGCTCTTACTTTATGGCTCAAAGTGAACCTCAGCCAAAAGCAACAACCCATAGGTGTGAGCAAACACCACTGTGTTCCAGTAATAGGTATTATATCTCAGGTGGAGCTGTGGTGGAGGACAGCCTGATCTGTATCCAAAGAGGATTTGACTCAAAAACAGGACTGTGTGTGCTGCTGGCTGTGTGTGCCATGCAGCCCCTGGAGGCCGGGGGGGATATCTGAGCCAGCGGCAGTGATTATCGGACAGTTAAAGCTGTCTGTGCGAAAGAGAGAATTGACTGCTGTTTGCCTCGACAGTGTGTGTTAGAAACATGGCCTAAAGACTGGCGAGAGGCTTCGCTGCTCCAGCTGATTGATTGTGTTGTTCTTCCTGTTTGGCTGAGCTTGTAAAAACAGCAGATTTCATTAAGCTACAGTCGCTCTGACAAACTGTGTGTGTGTTTGTGTGCTGCACACACACACATGCTACTGTGGGTGTATCAAGGTGTGCATGTTGCTATAATACTGTCATGGAGCTGTTAATTCTACACACATACACACAGCTTCAAACACAGTACACTGCATCTCCCCATCTGAACGTAGGCATCTAGTAAATGTAAAGACATACTCTATGAGTGTGAGGCCTGAAGCAGGTTTGACATTTAATAAGCTTCAATCTTTCCTATTTCTTTAAAGTAAAAAAATGACACCTTCTTGTTTTCTGCAGAACTCTGTCCTCCACTTAACGACTTGCTTGCTGTTGGGTTGAGCTTGTGGTTGCTGCTGACAAAGATAGATAGTGCTTTGTTTTTCGCAAATGTCTTTACCATTTACAGTGAAAGCAGAGACACCCTGAATCCAGCTGTTTGTGCTCTTAATTTCACACTTTGTCTTTTACTACACCCCCGTTAGTTGATCGACAGTCATTTCTCAATCAAAGTGTCAAACATTCGTTTGCTGCTGTTCCAGTTGTGAGGCTTTGCTGCTGTAAACCAATTATTTTGGGGGTTTGTCAAACAAAGCGAGGAATTTGGAGACAGCAAACTATAGCTTGGAAAACTTACAAATATATTTTTCACTTTTTTCTTACATTTTACAGACAAAACAATTGATCGAGACAGTAATGGGCAGAATAATCGATGATGAAATAGTCATTAGCTGCAGCCAGAGTGTCTGTACATACAGTCGGCAGCAGGCTTTGGGTTTTGGCTATAGTCACCTTGCTGCGGCTCCTGTTAAAGGGACAGTTCATGCCAAAATCAAAACTACGTGTTTTCTCTTACCTGTAGAGATATTTGTCAATTTAGATTGTTTTGTGAGTTGTCAAGTGTTGGAGATATCAGCTGTAGTGATGTCTGCCTTCCTTCCAGTATAATGGAACTAGATCACACTCTGCTTGAGGTGCTTAAAAAATATATTTGAAAAAAATCAACATCAGTGTCTCTTTCCAGAAATCATGAACTGGTTACTCAAGATGACGAGCATTATAGACAAGATAGACGCTGCTATCAAGGCTGTTTTAAAATTAACATATCTTCTCAATATCGCCTGACATCGTAGTTTGTTCTTACTTTACTCCACTCTTAAAACCCTGGTAAAAAAGGGATGCTGGCATTGCTACAAGTCAGTGTGAATGAATAAAGTTAGACTCAGGCAGATAAGTTGGTCTACAGGGACTGGTAAGGGAAAATCAAATCTCCCTTCCCTTCAGAAATCAGTTAGACTGAACGCAATGTCAGACTGAAGATGGAAACTGAGTGTAACAATTCTGTCTGATTATCAGGCAATGGTGTGGGTGTAGTTTGGTAAAAAGAAAATAGTTCCGATATGAAACTGCTCAAGGTCTGTGGATTATCTTGAGTAACCAGGTCATGATTTCTGGAAAGAGATATTGATGTTGAGTTTTCGAAATATATTTTTGTTAGTGCTTTGAGCACCACAAGCGTGTGCCATCTAGTTCCATTATAGTCAAGAGAAGGTAGACATCTCTACGGCCGATATCTCCAACACTTGGCAACCCAAACCAAAACAATTCAGACTGATAAATAGCACTATGGGTAAAAGTAAAAATATGTATTTTTGATTTTGAGGGTTAACAGTCTTTTAAAATCCGTGCACAATGACAACCTTTAACATTTTTATGTGTTATGTAACGCTAAATGTTGAATTGACGCATATTCCATTTGTGCACGGTGAAAAGAGCCCAATTATTTTCACTCTCTTTTGAAACTGACAAAGGAAGAAGAGCCAGGAAAGTCTGGTGTGGGGATTGCTCATGTGCGGCTGCATCCTCCTCCGATTTCCATTTTTAGCCTGCGGAGGCCTCATTCCCCCATCATTGAGGAGAGCTGGGAAATTGAATTAAGGGTCTCGCTGACGTTTCGATTAGCATCCCCAAGCTCACTCAGCCACGACTGAGAGTATTAATCAGAGAGAGTAGCGAGCAGTTTCTGTAAGTGTGTGTGTGTGTGTGTGTGTGTGTGTGCAGGCAGGATGTATATGATTGTGTGTGTGTGGATAAGAATCATTGTGAGGAGACAGGGACTTAACAAAGTCTTTCAGTGTTAATTCCACTCCTTATTAAATATTACGGCGCTTAGCTGGCAGCGTAATGCGACAAAGACATTCCTCATTGCTGTGAAGCTCACAGGGAGAAGAATCAATTACCGTCCCAGCAGGACGAACGCAGCCGGCGAGCTCACAACAACTAAACGTGACAACAGAGATGCGTAAGCTGCTGCCTTATTGTGCTATTAAAGGAATGAGTTAGGAGCTCCAGCAATGTCAAACGAATACAAACAATGGGAATTAAATTGATGTTGTGCAACCTAAACAGTGACAGAATACAGGGAGGAGGTTGCTCATAGTGACAAGATTTATCATCTGATCTTACTTTTTTGGTTCATATATGTTTTCTGAATTCATCCTGACACTGTACAGTACAGGCCAAAAGTTTGGACACACCTTCTCATTCAATGCGTTTTCTTTATTTTCATGACTATTTACATTGTAGATTCTCACTGAAGGCATCAAAACTATGAATGAACACATGTGGAGTTATGTACTTAACAAAAAAAGGTGAAATAACTGAAAACATGTTTTATATTCTAGTTTCTTCAAAATAGCCACCCTTTGCTCTGATTACTGCTTTGCACACTCTTGGCATTCTCTCCATGAGCTTCAAGAGGTAGTCACCTGAAATGGTTTCCACTTCACAGGTGTGCCTTATCAGGGTTAATTAGTGGAATTTCTTGCTTTTTCAATGGGGTTGAATCAGTTGTGTTGTGCAGAAGTCAGGTTAATACACAGCCGACAGCCCTATTGGACAACTGTTAAAATTCATATTATGGCAAGAACCAATCAGCTAACTAAAGAAAAACGAGTGGCCATCATTACTTTAAGAAATGAAGGTCAGTCAGTCCGGAAAATTGCAAAAACTTTAAACGTGTCCCCAAGTGGAGTCGCAAAAACCATCAAGCGCTACAACGAAACTGGCACACATGAGGACCGACCCAGGAAAGGAAGACCAAGAGTCACCTCTGCTTCTGAGGATAAGTTCATCCGAGTCACCAGCCTTAGAAATCGCAAACCGTGTCTTTGTGAGACGCAGAAAAGGTGAACGGATGGATTCCACATGCCTGGTTCCCACTGTGAAGCATGGAGGAGGAGGTGTGATGGTGTGGGGGTGTTTTGCTGGTGACACTGTTGGGGATTTATTCAAAATTGAAGGCACACTGAACCAGCATGGCTACCACAGCATCCTGCAGCGACATACCATCCCATCCGGTTTGCGTTTAGTTGGACGATCATTTATTTTTCAACAGGACAGTGACCCCAAACACACCTCCAGGCTGTGTAAGGGCTATTTGACCAAGAAGGAGAGTGATGGAGTGCTGCGGCAGATGACCTGGCCTCCACAGTTACCGGACCTGAACCCAATCGAGATGGTTTGGGGTGAGCTGGACCGCAGAGTGAAGGCAAAGGGGCCAACAAGTGCTAAACACCTCTGGGAACTCCTTCAAGACTGTTGGAAAACCATTTCAGGTGACTACCTCTTGAAGCTCATGGAGAGAATGCCAAGAGTGTGCAAAGCAGTAATCAGAGCAAAGGGTGGCTATTTTGAAGAAACTAGAATATAAAACATGTTTTCAGTTATTTCACCTTTTTTTGTTAAGTACATAACTCCACATGTGTTCATTCATAATTTTGATGCCTTCAGTGAGAATCTACAATGTAAATAGTCATGAAAATAAAGAAAACGCATTGAATGAGAAGGTGTGTCCAAACTTTTGGCCTGTACTGTATATATGTATCACAGTACATAAAATCTTGCAGCAAGAAGTAACTAAAGCTGTCCAATAAATGTATAAGAGTGAAAAGTGTTATATTCACATCTGCAATGTAGTGTAGTAGAAGGAAACAGCAGCATGAAGTCGAATTACGAGAGTCCTAACCTCTTTTCTTGCTCTCGATCAGGATGTGCCTGTGTCAGCGGGTCAGGTGGAGAACTATGTGCTGCTGTTGGTGCTGCTGAGTGTTTTCGCCGGGGGGATGCTGGTCCTGCTCTCCCTGCTGCTCCTCTTCTGTCACCGCTGCTGCATGGGTGGTCGACGCTACTCCAGGTGGGTGTGCAGCGCTGGTGGGACACACTATGTGGGACTGGCAGGCCTGGTTAATCTGCAAACACATGTGGGTTACAAGAGCCAACATGATTTTTACAGCAGTGGATTAAAGGAATACTTCACCCTCAAAATGACCATTTGTATATCAATCACTCAACCCGATTTAGGTTGAATTTTTTTGAAGAAAATTTGTTTTTCTCGCATGTCTCCGTGGTGAACGAAGAATCCAAAAACTGAGAAAATTATTAATGAATTAAAAGAAAATAGGGGCCACGGTTTAAGACAGCCAATCTATATCAAAACATCCATTTACAAACTCTCACACAACCTAGGCAGTATAATCCAAGTCTCATTTATCCAGTGGTATGCTCAGTATGTCCCAAACAAGTGTATTTTTGCAAAAATCTTACTATTTAAAACACGTCCACATCAGGCCTGTTGCTTGCTGGCCAATGAATGAGCTCGGAGGCAGAATTTCAATGGAATGTACGAGCAGAGTTCAAATGCACATGCTCGCCACAGCGGGCTACTTGTCTGAGACTGTTTACATGGAAGTTTTTTAAATAGTAAGGTTTTGGGACTCACTGAATGTGTTTTGGATAAATGAGACTTGGATTATACTGCACCAGTTGTTTTGCTGTTGTGTCCCCTTTGACTTCAATTCATGAAGAAATTTCCCTGTTGCTGTTCTTCGATCACTGTGGAGACATGCAAGAAAAACAAAGTTATCCTCACAAAGTCAATGTAACATAGGATGAGTAATGGGTATAAGATATACAGATGATCATTCTGGGGGTGTAGTGCACCTTTAAAACTGTGTTGAATATGAACTTTAAAGCTGTGATGCAACAAGGCATTTTTTGTTTTCTGTGAAAGACAAATAATAAGAAATATCTTTCCCTTTCAGAGCCAGCGATGACCCTGAGAAGACAAACACCACTTATGCTGAGGATTCTCAGCCCACCCAAGGTCAGAGCTGTGTATTTTCTTAAGTGCATACATATGAACATGTCTTTTGGTCCACTGTCGTCACGAACACTATTTCACTCCCTCGGTTCGTCCTTGTTCTCTTTGTCACTCAGAGATCACCATTCATATGGATGAATCAGACGCTCTCTCAGCTGTGAGCTGTCACGATGGAGAGTCAGAGCGATTTGTCTCCACTGGCTCTACTGGACGCAGAGTCTCCTTTAATGAATCTGCACTTTATGAACAGGAGAAGACGACTCAGGACAAGGGACGCAGGTACAGTTCAGCAGGTGATTTTTACATTATTACATGGATGAGCTGGAATTAGATTAGATGACTTGTCCTCTTTCTTAGATACACTCTGACGGAGGGAGACTTCCACCACCTGAAAAAGGCTCGGCTCACCCACCTTCACCTGCCTCCAGCCCCCTGTGACCTGAAGATCCTCACCATCATGGAGTGCGACTCAACAGAGAGCAGCACCATCAACATCAATGAGGCCGCAGCTCCCAAACTGCCCCTCACCATCTACCAGGTGACTTTACACGGGCTGTTATTTAGCTCACAAATATCACCAAACCAGGTTTGTTCTCTCATCTCTAACCTGCATCGATTTCTCTCTCCAGCCTGCCGAGAGAAGAGTCCCCGACTGGGTGGGACCGAGCCTCAGCGGAGGACTGCCTGGAGACCCGCACCACTCCACCATCCTGGACCAGGGCCCCAGACAGGCATCATCATCCATGAAAGCACACCACACACGCTCCCAGACAGTGAGTTTCACCTTTTTCCTACTTTGTACTGACAGTAATAAAATGGTCATTATATAATACAGGTCAATAGATTTTTAGCCACACTAGCGACAGACTCTTTGGAGGGTAATGTGGGTCAGTCAACCACTTTGGTTCAGACCAGCCCAAAGCACTGCTGTGCCTATAAGCACACAGCCTCACAGAGTTGCTTTACCCAAGGGCCACTTTTGCAAAATGACAGGAGGCCAGGGGCCAGTTATTAAACAAACATTAATAGTTAACATCTAAATAAATAACCCAGACACTGTCAAGGAGTCTGGGGGATCCTCCCCCGGCACATTTTTTGATAAACAAGCTCTATATTGATATTTTTATGCACTCTGGCCATGGATGGATTACTAAACAGGTCTACTGGGCACAGACCCAGGAAACCAAAGTATCAGGGGGGCCCCCTGGTTAATGTCACTCAAATTAACACATACCACCAGTAAGAGACATGAATAGAACAGGAAGAGATGCAAAGGAGATACAAAATGAAAACAGAGTGACACAAAACAACTAAAAAAGACACATTACTTTGATAAAACACGAAAAACACAAAATTACCTCAAAGACACAAATAACTAAATCGTGTGGGAGTACCTTTTAACGGAGGCAGCGTTGTAGATGGCAGTGGTTTGTGAGGCTATCAAATACATTGCAACATGTGGATGGAAAATTCCTTTCACTATATTACTGATTTGTTCCGTTCTGCCATTTTTTTTAACTGTCTTTGTTGTTTCTTATGGTGGTATCTTGCTTGAACTACAATACATAGCCCCCACTATCTCCAGTGGTACTGCTCCAGTATATCTGTATCCGTAAGCTTTCAGAAAACATGCACAAATCAACAAAGTAACTGTAGAGTATGGACAGAAGGCTCCTTCCATGTCTGTATATGTATCTGATGTTTGGGCCCTTTGCGTATCTGTGCCTAGGGGTTCATCGTCTCATAATCCGTCCTTGACTGTGGTACCTTATTTACATTCAAAGCACAAAAAACATTCCCAGTGTGAATCAATTTATTTTCACTGTAAATTAGAAAATGGTCAGTGGGCCATCCAGCACCCTATTGGGCCTGTGACCTGTAAATTGAGTATCGTTGCTGTCTTAGTCTTGTGTTATCACTTCTTTATGAGATGAGATGTTCAGTGTTGTATTGAGGTTTTTCTGTTCTCAGGCAAAACCAATATTTTCATCCTGAGGTCTTGTCGCCAGTGAAAGTCAACATTTCAGGGTCAGACTCTCAGGAATGCCTGTGAGAAATGTTTTCAATTACAACAAACATTTATAGCATGTTTTTAGTTCCTGCTTGAAACAATTGTTCCGATGAAAAGAAGACATTTCTGTAAAATCTGCAATTCGTTTTTTTTTTTTTGCAGCAAATTGTAGGAAAGCCTGCATCCATTGGCAAGAAATACATTTGCACAGACAGCTTTCTCAGCGCAGATTGATCCACTTGTATCGCACATAAACAGAGCTGTGAAAAGCAGCTGCCACAGGCTCAAACCTACTGATGCGCTGTGACATCAGTCATCACTGCAGCTGAGTGACAATATGACAAACTGCTGTCCCCTGAGGGCTTTGCCTCTGCCCGTCACGATTCATCTCAACTTGTCTGCCTCAACCCCTCCTTAATGTCTCATCACCTCCTCTCCCTTCATCTCTTCTGTCAGATGGAGGCTATCGGGGACAGGGGAGAGGCTGAGAGCGAAAGGGGGATGAGAGGAGAGTTGACTCAAGCTCCGGGCCAGACTTCAGTTCTACATTTCTTCTCTAAATTGCGACGCCATGCCAGTCTTGAGGGGGCGGGGCCTTACTTCAGGAGGTGGAAATTTGACAGTAGTCACCGGGCTGCCAGCCTGGATGCCAAAGGTTTGAATAATTGTCCTAAATGGATGAAGTCTAACAATGCAAACAAATAACATCTGAATTTTTTTTTTTTTTTAAAAACATCAAGTAGACAGCTATCTTTTCATGTGAATTTTTTTTTACCAGGATCCCCGAAGAGAAGGCCCTTCCAGAGACAGAGAGCTGCAAGTGAAACCACTGATCACACCGAAGACGACTCTGCATCTCTCCAAGATGACTCTTTCCCACACTCCCCCATCCAGACCAGTGGCCTACAGTCTCTCTCCGCAGAGTCTCTGTCTCACCACGACACAGTACCCACATCCTCAGTCATCCTCAGCAGGTACATCTCTTCCCATAATCCTCTGACATACACCATGAAATTTCCAGAATCATTAATTAACTGACTGTTCTTCATCTTTGCAGGCTACAGCTGGAGGCCATGGTGGAGGTAGGTGGTAGCAGCAGCACTAGAAGAGGGGATCTCTGTTCACCAACAAATGATTGTCACGCCCAGAGACAAGAGGAGGTCACAGCCAACGGGACAGGAGTAGAAAAAGAAACAAAGTTCAGTGCACTTATAAGAACAGAGGCAGAGGGAGTCGAGCTAGAGTCGGTGGAAGATGATGACTTGTTTGGCGCACAACAAGAAGCTGCAGTACAGCAAAGGTTTGAGGACATGTTAAGGACAACAAAGACAGACTGCATGACGTCAGATGTGAGGAAAAAGAGCGAAGCAGAGGCAGAAGATGGAGAAGAGGTGGTTTTGGGAGCTGAGGCCAGACGAAGGACTGACTCAGGCTCATCTCTTACCTTCATGATCCGCCAGGAGAGCTCGGAGGCTCCTCCCTCCCTGTACAAGGACATCTGGAGCTTGCGAGCCTCTCTGGAGCAATATGCCTCCTCAGACCAGAGCAGCACAGATCGGGAGTCCATCCGCAGTGATGCCGACAGCGTCTCATCCTTTGGTGGTGCAGGAGCTCGCTCTGGCCTGGACAGCTGCTTGTCCCAAGACCTGGACGATGAGCCTGAAGGAGAAGGGGATGGAGAGATGTTGGAGGGAGGGATCAGAGGGGCGTCAGGTGGGGACAGTGAGGTGGGGAGTGGAGCTGGAGGAGAGGGTGAGGCAGGGAACCGTAAGCTCCTCCAGATGGACAGTGGCTATGCCTCCATTGAAGCACCATCCAGGGCCCCTGAGGAAATGCGACTTTTTGGGACTCCTGGAGCTCCTCGAGGGAAGACGGCTTCTGAGAGAAGGTTGTTCTTCACCAGCTCTGGGAGAAAAGGTTCGGTGTGCGAGAGCATTGAGGCCCGGCTGTTTCAGGAGGAGCTGGAGGATGAGATGGCCGACAGCACGGAGACAGAGGAGAAACTAAAGGAGAGATCTAAAAATGGCGGTCAGTCTCTTACCCTTCAAGAACCGCATCAGCTTCTTAAATCCCTTCATCCTCAGAAACCTCAAGAATCACAATCGCAGCTGATGTCTCCACTAATGAAGCCAATCTCACAGCCCTCTAGTCCTCATAAGCCCCGTCTCCGCCGCCGTGACTACAGCATCGATGAGAAGACAGATGCTCTTTTCAATGAGTTCCTCCGCCATGATCCACGCTTTGACCAGCAGGATTCTCCGCTGCGTTCCAGGCACCGATCCAGAGTTCACCTCCGGAAACAGTGGCAGAGACACAAGCAATACAGTGACCCAGGGTCAGGTGCTGGGGGTAGGTACTCCCCATCTTTGGAGAGGCAGAGATTCACTCCGTTGCGGAGAGGTGACAGTGCAGGTTACCCTCTGGACACCAGGTATCACAGCACACTGTCACGCATTGCGAGTGCCGCCGATGAAGAAGCCAGTGAGACTGCAGCTTGTGAGGAAGCAGCCAAAGAAAGCACAGAGAGCAAAGATGTGTCGAGTGAAGGAGCTGCAGGGGATGTCGCAGAAAGTAAAGCAACCTCTGAAGGCACTGACGCAACAAAGAGCTGTGCAGAATCGACCGGTGAGGGCTGCCAGGCCTCTAAAAAAAAGGACAAAGAAAGCACAACAAGCCCGTCTTTGACCACTCTTACTACAAAGACAAACCACATGAATCCGAGAGTCGACAACAGAAACAACAACAGTAGTCAAGCTATTCTATCAGAGGTCTCCCTGGAGAGCAGCC
This sequence comes from Epinephelus lanceolatus, assembly GCF_041903045.1. Classification (NCBI taxonomy): domain Eukaryota; kingdom Metazoa; phylum Chordata; class Actinopteri; order Perciformes; family Serranidae; genus Epinephelus; species Epinephelus lanceolatus. The sequence goes on along the minus strand of NC_135745.1, from coordinate 31,651,600 downwards.
TGTCAGAAAAGCTGGCTGTGTCAGTGGAAGAGAGGCTCTACGGTGGCCTGCGCAGCGCAGAGAAGCTTGGCCAGGGAGGAACAGAGCGTGTGCTTACCGTGTCACACACAGCCTCACCTGGCTTCAGTCCCATATAACTTGTTAACAAGCCCATCTTCTTCATCAACTTTATTTCAAATCCATTATCTATAGACGACAGACTCGAACAAAATGGTTTATAGCACTTCAAACATCATCTTGTGTTAGATACTTGGTCAATCTCTGCGTCCCTTACATTTGGACAACATAACTGATGCATCAAAACACAAATATATCCTAAAGTACAGAAGTAACTTCTTTCTCAATGGCCAGTCTCTTCCAGCGTTTCCATTCAGACCTTATTTTCCACTGTGATGCCATGTGACATGTGATGCCCCCCTCCCCTTTATAGAGTGCTGTAGGGATGATGTTTATTTGTGGGCCAACATGTAAGTTAGCGTGGCCCTGGTTCCCTCGAAAAAAAAAGCCTATGTGATTTCTCAATTGGGTTTTGGATTATTGCAGAAAATAAGGTCTTTGGCAAACAAACGTTTATGATACTTACGTGTTTTGTTCTGCAAGATAATCATGACAAATGAGCACCACTTTTATGATTTTTTTGTAAGCGTAGATGAAATCTCCAGAAGTAAAAAGGTAACATTAGGCTATAAAAGAACAACATCATGGTCGCATGGCCTCAAAGTTGCCACCACAACAACGCTGTAAAGCTGCGGGCACATACAAGCTGAATACATTGTGCACCATTTGCTACAGTTTCCAGATTGAATGACATGTTTTCTTAAAGAAAGCTTGGTGGTTGCGTCAGAGGTGTTACCCCATCAGCAGCAACGTCTATATTAAACCAAATTATTGCAGATCTTTACTTATTGTGCATAATTTTTTTATTATGTCACACTTGCTCTGGCAATGTAAAATATGTTTCCCATGTCAATAAAGCCCTTTAAAATTAATTATTATGAATGAAACCCTGCAATATTAAAAGGCGGTTCACCTGTGTATCACGACAGAGTTTTCAAGGCACCACCGTTTCAGATTAAATAAACATTCTGCTATGTTTTTTCAGGGCAGAATGCACCCCATTTTTGGCAAGATGATGCTCTGAACTCTCATTAAAACATTTGCTGACAACCATTTTTTTTAAAAAGACATGTAAAGGCCTCAAGGAGTTTGGTATTAATGGACATGGTTTATGTCTTACAACAAAACATGTAAATCTCTTACGCTTGTGTTACTCACAGACCTTATTTCAGTCATCTACCCAAAAACCCATTAAGAAAACCAATGACTTTGAGATGAGGGAACAGGGAGTGCTAAAATACTAACCCATTCCACATTCTGGGACTCATTCCTGCAGAGCTCTATTGGTACCCTTTCTTAAAATCAATGAGTTCATTATATAGCTTTGAAAATATAGCCCCATCTTTAGGAAAAAATAAATATTTTCAGACTTAACTGTGAATTTTCAGCATGCTACTGTATGTCCAAACAATGTGTATGTGAATACTGTACAGTTTTAACTTAAAAACAAAAAGCACTTTGACGGGAAGAAAGGTAACGGTGGAGTTTCTGTCACCCATTTCTCTCATTTTTAAAAATCATATCCTCCTCAAGTGTCCTTCTTGTCTCGATCACCATGAGGGTAAATGTCTCCATGGAAGCTTGTGGTTTCTGCATTTGGCGATGGGAAGTACACTGATCATGTCACAGCCCTCTATCATTAACGACATATCAGCAGATCTAGTGAATACACAAATGGAATGCCCAGACTATACAGATTAAAAACACTGATCTAAAATATGTACATCAAGAATTTTTTATACTCATATTTCATCTATTTTTATAGGATTTTTGTTAGTCATTGGTCCTGTTATTCATCACAATTAAGGAGGCGGTATCCAGGAGCTTCCGTGGGCTCGGGTGAAATGTTGTCTCACTGCTGGGACTCTGCTGAGGGGGAGACTGACAGATGATACTTAAAGTGACTGACACAGGAGCCTCTCAGGCTTTCAGACAGATGGTCCAGTGATACAGAGTTGAGGCTGTGAAAATGGAGGTTGAAACTGAATAGCAGAGCCATTGTCTGCTCCCACACCGTGGCAGAATGGGATATACTTGCTCTGCATTGCTAAATAAAATTTAAGTCTGGTGATATTCTGTTTTTCTTCTTGTCAACAAATGCCCAAAAGGCCAAAACTAAAAAATAATTAATCCTACTTGTGTAGCCAAAGCCTCGTATAGCTTATTCCTCTCCATTGTTGTCCATAGATGGGCGTATTCAAGTATTTCCTTTAAACTAATATGGAGTACTGGCAAAACAAACAAGTGCAATTTTACATTCATATTTTAACAAACAGGCTTCAATTAGCTTAATAAACTATAAATTCAAGGTTAGCATAATGAAAAATTAGCAACCTTGCACTTGCTGCCATTACATAGCTTAACTTGGACGCTGCATTGACGGACTGCTCTTCTCGCGGGCAGTTCAACGTCTATCCAGTTAGCGCGAGCTAACGGCTAACATCAGAAACGGGCCGTTTAACGGTCCTTACAAATTCAAAACGACACAGAAACGGCTCGACTTTGACATTTAACCCGTTAATAACCGTTACGTAATATTTAGCCGTGTGATGCTAACAGTTAGCTCCTTCACTGTGAGTGTGTGTGTCTATAGGCGGACTCTCACTGTTCCCTGGTGTGGACCTCACAGTCCAGCCGCGACAGGAGAGCGACAGCAGGGCCAGGAGCTGCTGATAAAAGTAATGAACTGTAACATTACTTACCTCTACAATAAAATACGATTTATTAATACCATTTTAAATAGTTGGCAAAAAAAACCCCAACTATATTAAAAAAAAAATTCACAAGGGTTAGGCAGCGAATACCAGCGTCCAAAACAATTTCTCAATATCGTCACGCAAAATATCGCGATACTACACTATCATTTCCGCCCCACCCAGGGCAGTATTAAGTCCATTTGTGGGTTTGAAGATTAGTAACATCAGAAATGTCGACTTCTAAGCACAAGATCTTGACTCATTTTGACAATTTAGATGGATAAATAAAACCAGATAAAATATTTATGGCAATTATGATGTCACAAATTCAAGACTTTTCAATTACTTTTAAGGCCCAATATTCATAAAACTGTTTTTAAAGCATTTTACGACATTTGAAGGACCTGTAGACACCCTGTTGTCAATATGCACAAAATGTTTTAATGCACAGCTTAAAATTTGTGCACCAAAATTCACTCTTTACTCCAAAAAACAGTGCTCAGCTGTTTTAGTAAATTATTTAGCCTCTAAAAGATAAAGGCATGTATTTGTCACCCAGAACTACGGGATACATTAATATGGATCGAGAAATCAATTCAATTGATCCAGTGTTACTGATGTAAAGCGATTCATATTGTCATCTTTAGGATACACCTTTATTTTGAAATTCCCATGGCACTTGTGTGATACCATTTCTGTCTTCTTCAAGATTCAAGCAGTGCTAGCCGCATAACAGAGGCAGATAATGTCAAGCAGCCAAGAAAAAGGCCGTGAGGAAATTTAGTCGTATCGTCTCATATCAATCACAGCCTCCTGAATTCAACGTAATCAAAATTGTATCATGCCAGATTTTGTGCTAACAGCAAATGCTATTGTTGTCCGAAGAACTGATATATCATATTGAGATGGAACTTGTGATTTACACCCCTAAGAAACAACCCTTGTTGGTTTTCATTCAATTTGTGGACATTAATAAAAATATAGAATATTGGCAGCCCTACCCTTGAGGTAATACTCTGCAGATATCCTGTCTTCACACGTTAAAGTCACAGGTTTAACAGCTTTCCCTCCACTCTCTCTGCCAGTATGGATGTAAAATGTAATATTCGCTTTGCATTCATGTTAAATTGCATCTCTTCAACACGAGAACATTGCTGCATGTTATGTGTGATGTCATCTGGGAAACTGCGATGGTGGGTACAGCTTGTCCCTCTTTCCTTTCACACGGACTTCGGTTTGAGCTACAGTACATGACTGTGTGTATGTTATGAAACTCATGTCTCTGTCCTCATCCATGGTGAACCATCTGCTTTATTGTAAAAAGAGTAGTGCAGAAAATCCAAATGTCTTGCAGCCTTGACAAAGGCTAGACCTTGTGGGACCAACTGAGGCACATATTCATTTTGGACTGAACATTTTTCTGAATAAAACAAATAAAAGTGACTCCCCAACCTGTGATTTTACGCTGTTGTAATGTGATTCATGTACTGTGTGAAAACGTCATAACAGCGGAGTCATTACCATGAGAACAGAAAGCAAAAGGTGTCCTGACATACTAATCATACCGCTGAAATATTCTTCAGCCTGTTAAAGCGACACATCTCTTCATCCTTCCTCGTCGAACGCAGGATCTCTCTGTCGACCTTGCTGACGTGGGAAGCGCTGCTCTCTCCCTCCCTCAAAGTTGTGACTCACCTGCTCTCTGATCTATTCCCAGAGAGGGACTGACGATGGGCCTGGCTGCGCAAGAGGGTGGGGGGGTGGGGGGGTGGGGGGTGGGGGCTCCCACTGATGTGATCGGCGCAACAAAGAGCAGCATCGCTAGAAAACAGGCGACTGGGTGATTGTGACAGCACACTGCCTGCAGCTGAGCGGCACTGGCTCTTGATATTCTAGGATCTGACTACGAACTAGTGCAAACACCAGAGAAAGACGAGCGTACTCCTACAGAAGTCTAACCTTGTAAAGGATTGGTGAAATAATGAACACTGGAAAAAAAAAAAGAAAAAAAAAAAAAAGGACATAAACCACTGACGTGTACGTCATAATAAAAATATGTTCAACTCAAAATGAAACAGAAAGGATCATCCAACAAAATAGCCTGTTTGGGACATATTTTATATAAATAATAATTAAAAAATATTCATTGGAAAAAAAACAAACAAAAAAAAAAACAAAAAAAAAAAAAACCTAAATGGAAATCAAAAATCCCCAACAGGTCAGCGGTGGATCTCAAGGCTTCAGTCTATCAGTCTGTCCACAAACCAAGCACTTTCCCTTTCGTCCAGCTCTGTACAGCATGCAGTTTTTTATGTTGGTGGTAGTAGAGTACTATCATAATTATTCTCATTATAGATTTAAATATAGAATTATTCATAACTTTTGTTATCTTTTTTTTCCTCTTTAATTTTTTACACATCACAATGTGTTTTAAAAACTGCCATTAGGGTTCTGTAAAAACAAAGGTAGTCAAAGAAACAGAAGGTGGGGAAGAGTGGGGTGGATGGGTGGGGTACAGGGGTGATGGTGTTTGTAACGTCCGGTGCAACATTTGGCCCTCCTAAGAGGACGACAGGATGGAGAGGGGAGATGACAGAACTGGATGACAAGAGTTTAAAGGAGCCAAAATATGGGAGGAAAAAAAAACACCATCTTCACAGCCAGTGCCTCAGTCTCAGAGCAAAAAGAACATTTCATGCTGTCCTCCTCCTCCCCGTCACTCATACCGCATCTTCAAAAGACTCTGCAGGCCAGTGGTCCAAGGAGGTATGGGGGCATTAATGTCAGCAGGTTTCTCTCACAACTGTGAGGAGTCCAGACACAGAAGGACGGGGACAGATCAACCTGAGAAGGACAAAAGACAGAGTATAACAGACGTCTGGTGGAGTTTCATTTTCAGTTTATTTGGGATGCACTGATTTGTCTGTTGATATTTGCCTAGTTGACTTGCATCAGCCTAACATCAAATAAGCTGACATTCACCGATGTTTTTCTGTTGTGTCACATCAATTCTGCACAGGCTAAAAAGCACGGCTCCAGGCGGTTTTCGAGGGACAATAGAAAACACGTTTGGAACGAACAGAGATTTTTCCTGGGACACGAAAGGACACAGTGAACTCACTATCAACACCTCAGAGAATGCACCACATTATTTCTTTTTAATTTAATTTTTTTTAAATTTTATATACCTTATTAATCCCCGAGGGGAAATTCAATTTTTTCACTCTGTTGTGTCAATTACACACAGGTCCGAACACACACATGCACAAACAGGACCTATACATGCACGAAGTGGAGAGATCTCAGAGAGATGTCAGAGTGGGGCTACTCATGACAGGCGCTCCGAGCAGTTGGGAGGTTCGGTGCCTTGCTCAAGGGCACCTGGGCAGTGCCCAGGAATGAACTGGCAACTCTCCAGCTACCAGTCAACACTCCATATTTTGGTCCGGATGGGGACTTGAACTGGCGACCCTCCGGTTCCCAACCCAAGTCCTTGTTACCTTGAGGAACTGTGTTCCACTGTACTCTGTTCGTCCGAGTGCTGATTTTTGTCATCTGTATATCTTTTGCGTGGATTATATTAATAAACTAATCTCAAACCAGTAAAGGTCAAGACACTCTCTCATACTCAGCTGAAATGAAACAAGTGCATATGATGCCTGGTTCACACTGCACGACATTTTTGTCTGTTCTGACAGTCACTATGTCAGATTACGCTATTGTGAAGTCCTAAAATCGTGCCGTGACTTGACAAACGGACATGACACACTACATGATAGTCCACACCAATCATCCCCGGTTGTCTTTCACGATGTGTGTGATGTCATTGGGTTATTCTTGTCCTATTCTTATTATTACTACAATTATTTCAGTCACTGTGTCTGTTCATGTGTCAGCTGAAATGTTGTTGTAGTTACGTAGAAAGTGTTATCAGATGGCAGGAGCTACATTTTAAGTACCGTACGCAAACACGCAAGTTACCGAATCCTCCACAACAAGTTCCTGCAAATGTTTCACAATAAAGCCTTTTTAAAAAATGAAGGGATTCTCTCAGCCGAGGGGCTTTTAAATTCTATACAGATACAGGAAGTGTTGAGTTTGAAATGTCGGCGTGATGCATTAACTTTATCAAGGCAAACGGGAGCGGATAAAAAGTAGAAGTATAAATATACAGAGGGAATCATAAATAATGGCCTGATTATAATTTAGTCTGTTTCAAATGAAGCTGGTAGCCTCTGCAGTTGTGGTGAGTAAAAGCCACTATTTTTTAATGTTATTACTTTATATCCTCCATTATGATTAAATTACATTCTTTGCTAGCTTGATGCTAATGACAATACTCATTGGGTTAACAAAGTGCCTCTGTTGTTCCACGCCATTGTTTTTCCCCTTTTACTCTGTTATGGTAACGTCCCTAGAGCAAATATCTAAAAGGCTGGGCTGCTGTTGGCTTACAGTTGTCCACGGCAGCAGATTGCTCTATATTTCTATTGGTCAAAGTGACGGCTGTGACGGGAGCAGTCGTGAAAGACAAAAAGAAAATCTAACATGCTAGACTTTGTGTTGGAACATCGTGAGGCGTCCCATACGTGGCGTCGGTTGTCGTCTACTATGACACACTACACAAGATAAAACGATGGATTATCGCGTACAACACTCACATTGTCACTCACAATCCGAGCCAACACCGTACGGCACTGCGTTGGGCTGTAATCGGGCTGATATTGTGTAGTAAAACGACAAACCTGTGTGACAGCACACGTGAAAGAAATGATGGGATTGGGGTCTATATAGCTAAACATAGCTGATCCCAATTAGTTAAAAAATGCCTTGATCAGCCCCCAACAGTTATTTTTTCATAATGAAGATTTCTTTGTTTCACCGGCACAAAAGGGGAAATTAAAAATAAACGACAACAAAAAACATTGGTAATGGCCAAATTCTTGTTTTAACTATCAGTATCAGCCCAGAATTTCCCAGTCAGTGCATCCTTAATGTTTTATCTCATCACATATCATGACCAAAAGCGAGTTTCCTTGAGTTGAAAGTATCACAGTATTACAACAAGAAACTACTAATCGGTGCTGTTAAAACGGAAAGAATCATCCACGGGGTGAGAAAGAGAGAGACAAACATCCCACAGCCCACTTTATCTCATCCAGGGTGAGTCATCGCCTGAACAAATTAATACACAGCATCTCCTCTGCACTGCACTCATGACAAACAGCCTCATGCCGTGACTGGTTTGTATGTGCGAGAGATTGAAAGAGCAAACTGTGGGTGGTAACTGGAAAGAGAGGAGGACAACCTGTTAAATTGGTGTGTATGCTTGCAGCATAAATCTGCCCCACTTCTCCGCCTGAACGAGGGCCGCTGACGAACCCCTGGAAGGCTACAGCCGAAATAAAATCCTAACAGAGAGTCGGAAAGTGATGCTCAAAAACCGGACCAGTCCAGATCTAGTTTATGTGACTGTATAGGAAACCGCCCATGTGTTTGCCTGGGGAGTGGTGGTGAGTCAGAGCACTGCTTTCTGAATATCAACACAGACTCTCTCTCCTCCCTGATTTTCTCCTTCCTGATACTCATCTCTACGTCTGTTCTAACACGCCGTTATCTTTTCATCTGTTCTCCTTGGTTGTTTATCTTTTCCCTCTGTCTACTGTATGGAAGGTGTCCTCTAAGCACTTCTGCAGCACAATTCAGTCAGAGCTTTTGTGAGCAGTCTACGCACTCACCAGGTGGGTGGTTGCCGAGGGAGGAAGGGGAGGGGGTCATTGCTGTTTGCAGGTGGAGAGCTTGCGGATCTTGCTGGCTGTGGAGACTCCTTTACGTGAGGGGTTGGATGAAGAGGAGGATCTGCGTTCAGCTTTGGCCTTGCTGTTCAGAGACCCCCCCTCTGTCCCGTTCACACAAACTGGCTTGGCTAGAGCTGGACTGTGGTCCGCGTGCCCCTGATCCCGATCCTCTTCGGCCACTTGTCCTAAAGAAACGAATATTAGGTTAAAAAAAAAAAAAAAAAAAATCCATCACAGTTTCACACAAGTGCTGACTTGATTGCTGCATCACTGAGCAAGCGTGAGGTAATAGCATGAGTCTGAGTGATTGCATGGATGGAAATTACCACGGACCTGCTGCTGTAAAAACTGTAAACATGTTTTTTTGAAAGGGGACCTTTAAAAAGCTCATTTGTCAGCAGCACCAGCGAAATGTCAGGTCAGATAACCATGAGAAACAAGAGAAATAGTAACCTACAACCACAGGAAATCAGCTGAGTGAAAAATAGGCCTTAACCTTAGTGTGTGTGTGTGTGTGTGTGTGTGTGTGTGTGTGTGTGTGTGTGTGTGTGTGTGAAGCAGGGGCGTGACAAACTTTAAATTACTTCCCACACAGAAACTGCAACATCAAGGCGAATATTAAAATCAGTGAGATGTAGTTACTGCTTAAGAGAAACATCAGGTCATACTGCTGTTTAATTTACCAAACACTCATTTCATTTAATTCACATGAAGCATCCTATCAAACCGTGTGTGTGGGAGTGAACCATTCATACGCCCACACCAAAACCATTTCAACAGGACTATTTTTAGATCACTTCATTCACATTCTGCAGCTCCGTTTGGTTTTTATGTGGGGCACCACTTCTAGATACCCGACACCGACGACTGCATGTATTATTACCGGCTGTTGCCTAGCAACAGATAAAGGATCTGAATTCTGGGGGGAAAAATGAAAGTTGAGGTTGGGGAACAAATTAAATCAAACATAAAAGATGCTATCATTACCTATTCATCCCAAAGTCAGTAAACACTCTGGTAAAGTTTGTACACACGGTTCACTGCAAGAAAAATCTCAGCATTTTCTAAAAAAATAAATAAATAAATTAAAAAATAATTTGACTGAAGTGTAGCCTGTTTCAGACCTCTGAGTCTTTGCCCACATCTAACCTTGTTTAGTAGGGCTGTGCCGAATGTATTTTTTTAAGATAGGAAGCTTCATTTGAGGTTGCGAATTATGCTTTGAATATCTGTTGTCAAATTTTATGACGTTATCACCCTAAATAAATAAATACAAAGTGGTTAATTTGATTAAATCAACTTCTTTAGTAAAGGATTGTAATTTATAGTCCTATTAGACCCGTCTATTAATACATGTGCATGTCTCCCTTTGTGTTTTTTGACTGCAGTGAAAATGTTTGTAAAAGGCTAAACAAATATAAATAAATGCAGAATATTTTGTTAGAGAAAAACACAGCATGAATTCTGGAAATGATTATGATCTATTTTTTTTTGATAAATGTTGAACCTTGGACTTAAAACGCTCTGCAGTTATTGGAAATGTTTAGATCACACAAGTCGGAAACGATCCTACTCAGCTGCCGCTGGTAACTGACAATGGTAAGGCTACCATACAAGGTGCCACCTGCTGAGCAGTTAAATATTCACACTCACTCACACTGATGGCACAGTCATCGAGAGTAATTTGGGGTCCATTATCTTGCCCAAGGATACACTGACATGCAGACTGGAGGAGCCAGGGATCAAACCGAAACTTCCGATAAGTGGAAACAGCACAGCATTCGAATGTTGTGTTAAACCTAAACCTTGTCTTTTAAGGCACATGTTCAATATATCGCAAAAAAAGCTGAAGCTTTCTGGTAAAAAGCATTCAGTATAATTTTTATGGCTTTTAGTCACAGGCCACCGTTTAATGTGGGTTAGTTAGAAGTTGATGTAAGTCTAAAATTTCAATCCCATTTTTGACACAAGGAAGAAGTTTGGTGAGGGCATATTAAACTTTACAGCAATGCAGAGCTGCAGTGAATAGTCAATCGATTATACAATTAACAGAACATTAATTTGTAACTATTCTGTTAATACTTTAATTGTTGATGTCATTTTTCAGGCAAAATGCCAAAAAGGTGATGCTCAAACATGTGGATTTGCTGCTTTCCTTGGTCTTCAATCATAGTTTGTGTAATATTTTGGGTTGCAAATGTTGGTTGGACAACACAAGACGTGCTGAAGTCACTTTAGGCTGTAGGATGTTGTAACAGGCTCGTTTCACTGTTTTCTAATATTTTGTGGACCAAACGATTAATTGTTTAATCAAGAAAATAATCAGTAACAAACATAATTGTTAGTTGCTGCCCTACTATGTTGTTTTCTGTAACAGACGCCTAAGAAGGACAATTCAGCGCTGTCATACAAGAGGAAGAAGTAGCTAACAATGACACATCAGACAGCTCTTCATCTTCCCAAAGTCAAACACAGAGAATAGAGGACTTAAACAAAACGACAAACAAGAATTTTACTAAACAGACTGCTCGAAACTGCTGGAAAATATCTAAACACGGCAAATATTTAAATGCATCTTGAGCTCATCTGTAAGAATTGTCGGAGTTCACGCTTACCTGGCACTGTAAAGTCCTGAGTGTATATGATCTCATCCTCTCCATCGTAGAGCTCGTCATCATCCTCCTCTGTGTAGCCGTGCAGATCCTCCAGGTAGGGCACCACCGTCATACTCCGCCAAGGATCCCTGCTCTCTGCACTGGCAGGGATGGGCACAGGGGGCTCAGACGGAGGGTGTTTCTTACGCACCCAGCTGAAGAAAAAGGCAGGGAGAAAATAAACACAATGAATCAGACTTTAACAATGTGACTTACAGTAGGTCAGGAACGTTTTTAAATACATACATGGATGATGAATGCCATGCACTAGATCACTCACTTGTGTTGCCTTATGTTCTGTATGGAAAACCTCTTCGCAGGGTCGTACTCAAGCATTCCTGAAAAACAAACATTGCAAAGGTCAATTGGATCACAACAATCCTGAACAATTTCGCCACTCACATCATCTATCTGTCAAGAGTTTAACATAAGCTCGTGGGAGGCCGCAGCAGCGAGGAGCGAGCTAACGGCAGACAGATGATAAACTCGTCCAAGGAACATTAATTAATGCACATAATAATCTCATTCATCACTGTGTGTGTAGGCATCCTGCAAAGCTTCAGGAGTCAATGAGGTACAGTACGGAAACATCAATATGAGTAGCATTAACAGCTGTACCAATGTAATGAAGATTTTGTCCCTTAATTATCATAATGTGGGCTGAATCTGTGGGAAACGCAGAATGCCAGTGTGATAAGGCAGCAGTGATGCATTGCCTATCCAGACCTAATAATGTAATTGTCTCCCAGCAGGCAGAGAGGGGCAGCGTGCAGAGTGCTGATAGTAGTGCTGCGCCTGCTGAAGGACACCTTTTGTGGCACTGGGCTTATTTTAGACCATGTAATTATGGACTGACTATCTCTCAGGTGCTGCGTCATCACACACAGACGTCACACGCTCACACAAAATGGGGGATGGAGGCTCAATGAGTTATAACAGCGCCAGAATGTGGCAATTTCCCCCCCCCCTATTCACAGTTAAGACATTGTTCAAAATCTCTCCATGTGGCACCAGGTAAAGATAAGATGGATAACAAGCAAGACAAGGCATTCAACTTCATTCTTTCATTGATGGCGCAAACATAATCTTCCCAACATTCTTTTTGGATTTAACATCCATTCAGCCGATTATACATTTCACCATAAAAGACTCCTGACTCTTTTATGGGGTTTTTAGAGGGGGCTGAAGCATTGCAGCATTCCAGTTGGGAAAAGCAACGGCTGACTATGAAGTGTTTAGTATTCTGCTGCTGGCTCCAGATCAATGGAAACTACGTCAACAGCTGGAGGGATTTCTACTGTTTGGAGGAAGCCTGGCATGCTGAGAAGTCACAGTGACTTCCAGTGTCACAGCACCACCTACTGGACGCATACAGAAAAGATCACAGTGCAACCGGCGAGGACTTCAATGTGATTTCTCACTGCTCTCACTGCATACAGCACCGGACCAACTCTTTTTTTTTATACCTTCAATCCACTCTTTGTTTGTGTATTTTGTAATCATCATAAACAACCAGGTGAAAATCTTTCCTCAGCCACTGTGAAAATGAATGCATCACACTGCCTGATGATGCATGACACAGTCATCTACTGTTATGACAAAAATACAGCACTCAATAGACAAAACCCACGCTGAACTATGAGTCATCCACTACTACGGCATAGGTATGTAACCAAGGCAACACCTTGATGGGAAAGTATGATGTGGCTCTATGGAAACATTTACAGTGCCTGAAATGTATTTTTCAAAATGGCAGGGAATCCCCCGCCCTTAAACGCTTCACATAAAGATTTATACACTCTGGGGGGAGACTTATTCCTATGTCCTATCTTTAGCTCAGACTGCATTTTGTTGCTGTCCTTGGGATAATCTGGACTATAATACATTGCTGTAATCTGTTGTCTCTTTCTCCTGCTCTCTAGTGGTCGTCGCTTCAAGCTGCATTAGTGTCCTCAGCAGGGGGGGATTTTTACCAATTTACTCAATTTACTCAACTACTGTACTTAAGTGGAACTCTGAGGTACTTGTCTTCTCCTTGAGTATTTCAATGTTTTACTACTTTATTCTGCTACTCCATTAAATTTTGAAAGCCAGCATTGTTATTTTTATTTCCCAACATTCAGTGTACAAGATTAGTTACGAGATACTTTGCAGATTCAGATTTTCAACACAAATATAATCACCAGATAAATTGTTATGTATATGTATTATATGGATAAAGATAAAACTTTATTGATCCCTTGGTGAAATTCTAAAGCTATTTAGTAGTATATATAATGACAAACTAGCCCCACCTTTACTAGCTGCAAAATTAGATTCATCAATAAACATAAGTCAATACATACAACAACCTGTATAATGTTCTAAAATGGGCCAATATACACAATGAGTACTTTTACTTTTTGCTCTGTGGGTATACTTTGATGCTAATATTTTGTTATTTTACTTAAGTAAGATATCAAATACTTTTACGTAAGTAAAAAAGCTAAATACTTCTTCCACCACTTAGGTCCTTAGTCTTTCTTTGGTCACTCTCTGTCGTCTCTTGTCTCTATGCCCTATTCTTTTCCTGCTGTGCGAGAAACGCCATCAGAGTGGTGACTTTAAAGTTAATGTTTTTTTGACATCACCCTTTAAAATGTGCAGCACCATACATTTTACAAATCAAGCAGCTCATTTCGCTGTTGTTACGTTTGAGCTACAGATATATTCTCAGCCAGTTAGCCTGAAACGTGTCCTGGACTGCTGCTGCGCCTCAGTAACGTTACCGTTGTGTGTTTGAGGTTGACATCACAAGCACTAGCACTGCCATTTGCACTTGTCCTTTCGGGTTGCGGTGCTTTTTTCTGAGTATAAATCTATGTTTTAGCCCGCAGTCCATGTTTGCATGCCTTCAAGTTGACATTAGTGAGCCCTGTCTGTATATGCTACAGAAAGAGGCTGCAACATCAGAGGGGGCTTGTGGCCTTGTAGAGAGACAAGGAGCGCACATGCCAGGTGTGTCATTTATCTAGCACTCACCTCGCAGCAGGTCGGACAGGAGGGGTCCACACTCCTCAGGAATAGTGTAGTCTCCTTTTCCAATGTTCTCAAATAGCTTATAGATGTTGTCCCCCTCAAACGGATACAGGCTTGTTGTAATGTTGTATCTGAAAGGATGGAAGGAGGAGTCAACAAATACTGTTAAGTGTATCATAGACCAGGATACTGTTAACAGTTGCCACAATGGTTCTCACATATCTAATGTTCAGATAGACCTTTCTGGTGTTATCTTTGTTCTGTAAAATCTAACAGCACCCTTGTGGCAATTATGAACCACAGCTCTGGCTATTTCTAACAGTATAACATGACTACATACACCATTACTTGTCAGTCCTCTCTGAAACCTCTCAGAATCACTAGTAGGAAAGGCTCTTTTTGAGGACTTTAGGGGTGGACAACAGAATGTAAATGTATGCACAGGCACACCAATGTATAGCAAGTACACAGAGAGAGGACTGAGAAGAATGACTGAGAGGTGTCTTACTTCAGAGCTCCCTAAGCAGGAGCCTTCTTCTATGACAATTATAAAGTACCATGAGCAACCAATATCTGATTATAGCAGATATTAAAACAGCTTAAGAGATCTTGTTTCTATTACTGGGCCTTTAAAATGCGATGAAATTTAAGACATTCTGTGTAAACTTTAGCAAACTGAGGCCCTGACGACTCACAGTGTTACTCCAGCAGACCAAATGTCCACTTTAAACCCTGAAAAGGTGTCCAGTCCATTGGCGATCTCTGGAGGCTGGAAGGCCGGAGAGCCTTGACTGGTGCGACATGTGTCATCCTCTGCAAATGGGTGAAGGGCCTAAAAAATATAGGGATGATAAGATTAGTTAGAATTTGAGTTAGTTTTTCTTTATATCTATAACCACAAATAGGAATTATGAAATAATTTGTTGCTACTTGCTTTTGATAGCTAGGATAGGCAGCGTTAAGTTGACGTCACTGGGCAAAAATCCCATAATAAGCTTTGAGCATATAATAATTTAAACAACTGGAGAGAAAACAAGACTCCTGCACCTCCTCTTGGCTCTGTTTTCAGGCTTTAGAAAATCTAGCCTATGATGAGAGACTTTAGGGAGTCACAAGTAATTTTTTGACAGATGTCCATACATGTTCTTTTGGTGAAAGCCTCATTACTTACTTAAACAAGGAAGCCTGATTTATCAAAAAACACGTGTCAGTCTTGACAAAGCATTTCAGAGATGGAGAGAAAATGCTGCAAATAGGGTATCTTTCTGCAAACCTGAGCCCAAGGCTTACAGCTGTTGCTTCAAGTTCATGTTTATGTAGCTAATGTTACCAAGAGCCTCAAATCAGAGAGTGTCCTCTGCCTCAGTGCCCGCCACTTCACACCACCTCGCCAGGAGGAGAGTGGGCAACAGTTCCAGAGACAGACCCACACCCAGCAACTACAGCAACTTGAATCCAGCCAGCACAAATCCCAGCTCCAGGGGAATGACAACAGAATACCCAACATCTGTTGCTGCCGTTACACAGGTTAGACTTGGTGCTGCCACTGGCCAGCAGCCTGATGTGGCACCCTGTGCCGGGGGTTTGTGCTGGCTGAATTCGTGCCGCTGCAGCCACTAATCAAAGCTCGAGAACTGCTGCCCGCTCTCCTCCTAGCAGTCCATGGCGGCAGGGTGCAAGAGTAGGGACCGTGGGTGGGGAGCTAATTCTTGTCTGATTTTGTGGTCTACTAAACAGAGAGAAAGAGAGTGGGGCCGAGTGAATGCAGCTCTACAATGAAAAAAGACTGAGTAAATCAATGTAAGGGAATCACTGGGTTACTGTATAAAGCACATGCATATGCCGTAGGTCGTCTGGTGGTGGTGGTGGGGGTTTAAGACAGAGGGAGAGAGCTGCAGGAGGAGGGCATTTTTTCAAATTCGTTTTTTTTTTTGCTTTTCCACATCTGCCTATTCCAGCTTTAAGCAACGCTATCTTAACTAGAATCACAACTTATGATAAAACTTGCTAATAAAAACATAGAGTAGACTGACACATGGAGACAAAATCTGTTTTACACTCATCCACTTAAAAGAAATTCTCTAAAATACAAAATCTACAGTAACATGGGCAAATTCACCCACTTGAGTGGACATTTATCTAAAACACAATACAGATAAAGAAACCAGTTCTACACAATTATTTTAAGCGTACTAAAGCTTAAAAGCTTCCTGATGGACAGTTCTTTTCCACTGACTGTGTTTTGTGTATATCTGTGATGGCTGCGTCCACAAAAATATAACTTTTATGTTGAAAGTTTGCCAAAATCTAGTAGTTATATAAAATCCCACCCCCATACATGGTCAACAACACTATGCTGCAGAATGAGCTCACCTCTGCTACTCCCAGGTCAGAGATTTTTAGTGCCCCGTCTGTGGTCAGCAGCAGATTCCCTGGTTTAATGTCTTTGTGAACTATTCCCTGGCTGTGCAAATATTCAAGGCCATCTAAGAGTTGGCAAAAGTACCTGTAAAAAGGAAGAAAGGAGTTGATGGATACAATTAAAAGAAGAGCAAAAGTGTTGCATATAATGTAAACGGAAAAAAAATTAACACATCAAACAATTTGTCGCTGTGGTTTCATGAACCTTCATCACTTAGATCACTTAGTAATTTGGCATCAGCGGCTTCCCAGCAGCAACCACACATTCACAACAATCTATGGTCAGTTATTTTAACAGCAGAGGCCCTGCAGTCTTGGAGCTAAACTTAGGCCTAGAGCGATGCCTGCAGAGAGGCTTAGTCTAAATATAGCAGGGAGGCTGAGAGAAAGAGGGAGCAGAGAGGGGAGAGAAAAACAGACACTCACCCGTGAGCTTGAAATACTGGAAACCTTTTTTCTGGGACGCTGTCCAGCATTTCTTGCATCCCACAAACGCAATACTCCATCACCATATACGTAAGTCAGGAGTCAAGGGGATTTGCCAAATCAAACAAATAGATCCTTTAATAAAGTGAGCCCATTATAAAGCTCATAACTAACAAGTAGAAACATTTAAACACAGAAATAACCTTCACCAACAGCAACATAAACATTTAACATCTAAAAAATCTCATATGCAAGGATATATTTTCTGCTTCTCTTCATTGTAGAGCACATCCACCAACTGAATCACATTCTTGTGTTGGAGTCTTCTTAGCAGCTGAATCTCCCTGTAAATGGACACAGGGACAAAAATAATGCAAAAGATTAATTAAGCAAATGTACAGGGAGTGTTACATCATCTAATACTGGCGCTTGGCTGCAGTGATCACAGAGTAAAGGTCAGGTGCCACACATCAGCACAGCCGCACTAATACAGCACTGTATAGCACGAGCACAAGTACATTATCTGTTTAATTACTGGCATTTCTAATAAGCCGCTGAGCTGGGGAGAAAACTCAAATAATTTTAGGACAGTAGTTGCTGTTTTGGGTTTCTCTTTATATGAAAGTCACATGAATTTTGTGATTCAGTAACAATCCAACTTTGTATATCCATTAAAAAGTAAAGAATATAAAGTAAAAAACAAACGTGACTCTTACAGAAGGTGGTTCGTACAAAACAGAATCGCAGGAATGATACTGTAAGGCTTGATATAGTCTGAGTGCAGCTGCAGTCAATTACACTAGTCTCATAAAGAAAGATAACCTGACAGTTCACTTCGCTACCCAGGGAGAAGTGGTTTAAATCACCAGCATGGCAAACCACCCAGGAGACTCGACATTCATCAGAGAGCTGCGAGTGAGGACGCTAATGAATTTCGATCTGGAGGAGAGGAGCATGACGTACAAACCACAGGCTTCCCTGGACTTCGTACCGACATGCAAACACAGAGGAAATACTGAGGTTTTGCCAAACAGTTAGGGACAGGAACTGTATGATTAAATTTAGATTCAATTTGTCTCACCGCTACATAGATGATAGTGCTGCACTATATTGTCAGTAGCGTCTAAATAAGCATTTAATAAATACTATATGCAAACCTGTGTACGTGTTTCAGTCAAACAATGACTTCCAACGGGACCAATTAGCTTGACTGCCAGTTATGTTTCATATTGAACTGGATGAAAAAGAACAGTAAATCCCTCTCCTGTATTAAAGCACAGCCCTCTGAGGACCCTGAAAATTGTGCCTCTGAAAGCTTACGTACTGTTTGAGTCATGTCAAGTTCCCTCTTCCTTGGGAGATCATAAAATTTTGCGCTGGTTAAATCCATTTCCCCCCTTCCATAGCATCATGCAGTACCAACACAGCTATGTCTGACATCATAATGGACCTAGGTGCATTCATGCACAATTTGTCAGCAGCGGGACAAGATTTTGGTATCTGAATTGTTCTAATATCCGCTTGTAGTCAGAGTAGTATTCACCAATTCTGTTAGAGTGGGCTTTGGTTGCATGCAAGAAAACAGGCCGTGTGGAGAGCAAAAAGGGCCGAATGCATTGGCGGAAACACAACCTCAGAACCCATCAGCTTTCATCGAACATCGTTTTAGCTTTTTATTAGCTTTTTAAACTATGTATCAGCTTTCATGCAGATATCTGTTTACAGAGAGTCATAACTGTGTGTATGCAGCATCTCAAGTTGCTAATTGGGCTGTAAAGAATGACAAGGGCACGGAAGAGGAAGTCTTGGCTCAGATATGTTATCCAGACATCCGCTGGCAACTATGGAACTCCTGAAATATTTGTCTTTGCCCCAAGAGGCCGAATCATTATCAGACTGATAGCATGTGGGTTCTGAGGTTGAATTCTGTCTTGGCCACGTCATCATAATCGCATTTAAACCATGATGTAACCAACGTCTAAGACATGACACAAGACATGCTGAGGAATTGTCCTGCATTTTGCATCATCTGATTGGCTCTTCTGATCGACTTTTATAGAGACTATCGATCTTTACTCTTATTCAAATAGATTTCCCCACCTCTCCTTAAAATACACGTGATTTAATGACAAGTCAAAGCTGCAAAGGGAGTGTGCCTGAGCCAAACAGGAAAAAAAAACAATCCTCATGGCCCCTACAGTGCTGAGGCATCATCTGTCTTCTTTTTTACTTTGACAAAATCTCACAACAAACACTTCGGAGCACTTCTGTCCCATATCAGCCAGCGGTTTATGAGCTGTGTCAGTCCTCCGCCTTATACACCACCTTACTACTGACGAATGGATATTCTGGGCCTCGTCAGCCTCTCTCTTGCACACAGACACACACACACAAGCAATTACTGCTGCATCACTGCACTGGTAAAAAAAGACACAGCTGACTCATGCGCACATTAAAACAGAGCTATGATTAAAATACGGTAAGGCATAATGGATACCATCACTTTAAGCCATACATAATCTCTGCTATTCAGCTGAATAGCAAGAGCAGATAACATATCTGAAATATAGCAAACCAAGCTGCATCTGCATCACGGCTTGTTTCCATAAAACAAATCATAAAACAGAGGCAGCGCTGCCACTAAGGCACAGTGACTGCTGCAGTCCATCTGCAGTCTCTGAGTTCAAATCTGAGCTGATGGACCTTGAACGTTCAAGGCCTGCAGCAGTTTTTCTCATTAATTACCACAATTTGTCCCGCTACAAAATATTTTAACATAAAAGACAGCAAACATTGTGTTTTGCACTGTTGCTTCAGCAAAGCATCTCTCACTCCTAGTCAGTCAGCCCCGCACTTTGTAGGCGTTTTTCAAATAAACAGTTTGTGCTCTAGAAAAGGAGCAGTACTCAGTGAATAACCTCCGAAGCCCTATGATAAGCTATTATGGCAAGGCTTAACTATACAGACCAGTGAGTAGTGATAACTAACATGTCTTTGGGGTCATCGGGGGGGAACCTCCTTTCACCGGTGTTTCGTCTAGTTGGTCCCACGACACCTGCAGGAGGCTAGACAGTGATCTCTGGCGTCCCTCCTACACTCTCCTAATGCCAGGTCTCACTGCTCCCCGCACCAACCCAATAACCTCCTTTACCTCACTTACGCATGGCTTTCTCAGCCCAAACAGCACTGCCACCTTCAACAAACCCAGGCTCCGTACAAGCGAGCTCCAGGTAGAAGCAATGCTGATACTACCTTTCCTAGCACATTCACCATACTCTATTTCACACGCCACATAGCATAACTCCAATATAAGCTAAAGTTAAAGGAGATAAATAAACTTACAGGATCAGCAAACACACTCACCTTGGAGTATGGTCTCAAACAAAAGGGATTCAAATAGGCCACTCCCACACTTAAATAACCTTCCTCTTCCTGGATTTCCTCCTTACTTACGCATGGCTTTCTCAGCCCAAACAGCACTGCCACCTTCAACCAAACCCAGGCTCCGTACATGCAAGCTCCAGGTAGAAGTAGTGCTGATACTACCTTTCCTAGCACATTCACCATACTCTATTTCACACACTACATAGCATAACTACAATATAAGCTAAAGTTAGGCATGACTGATTTGCTGTGTTATCACCATTCATGTCTATACAACCAATGTGTTCATGCAGGGTCCAACAATAAGGATTGCCTGAAGCCCTGCCCAGGGCCAGTAAAAAGTTACGTCGGGCCTTTAAATGCAATCAGCCAAATGCTCGAATGGGCCAATGCTCAAAGTAAAAAATGCTCTGCTTCGCTCTGCTCTGTCTGTATCTGTATTCAACTTTAGCAGCGGCTGATCTGACCACAAAGATGCAAGTGACGGCTAGTTTGACTGCAGCTGCTGCTGAAATTGGAGTGCCCCCCTTATTCTGACCTTTATGGTAAATGCATTGAACCAGCCAAGGATACATGTGACTGCGGCCGCTTTTCGAAATACACACAGCATAAACAAAATACATATAGCCCATATGGAAATAGAAATAATTGTATAATAATCACAGGAGTCCCATATAAGATCAGAAATCCCAATAAATTGTGAGGGAAATTATATTATTCTTTGATTTTGGTTTGCTGGAATTTTTTTCTTCTACATTTTATTAAACTCAGATGATATACAGACTAAAAATCAAGTGTTTTTACAGTATCAATTTGTCCCACATTTGAGCACCTTGAAATAGCTGCATTTGTAAATACCTGAGACACTGCAGAAACACATTGCTCCATAATTTCTGAGAATGAATTATTATATACAAGTTCAGGGCATCTCTGACAACACAGAGCGTAAAGTTCTTCATATATCTAGCCTTTTAATTTTGCTGTCAAAGTGCACAATATTGATTCATTTCACTTTAAAGTGTAAACATTTTCTTCCGGGCGGTGGACCTCAAACCATCTAGGATCCCATGATCTCACAAAATCCTGTGGGAAACACTGCTGCAGGCTACAGAGCTGAAAGGATTTCAGCACTCAGCGATATGGCAGCTTCTCTGGCACACAGTGGCAACATAGCCAACTGATCAAAATCTGCATCTACACTGTGCTGCTCCAGAGTCTGTGTCTAGTTTAGGGCATGTGTGTGTGTGTGTCCCTGTGCGCTCCTGTCATTCCAAACAAGGGCACGGCATTCTTGGGGTGTTGCCGTAGAAACAGGAGTGGTATTGCTCGATCTATGCGGGTATGAGCATGCCCATCCCCATGGCAACCTTGTAAAAGCAGGAAGTGTTTGGCAGACAGGAATGCTAAAAAGAGGCTGAATGGGGAGGCCGGGGTCTACTACGGCATCCACACACAGACAGGGCCTTCACAGGCTCGAGGATCCAGCGTCCTAAGGCTGGCAAACATAAGGCCACCACCAAGCGAGACAGTTGGAGAAAAAAGAACATGCACAGGCAACACAAACAAATTCATTTCACGCATCAAGGAACAGTGCTGTGCACTTATTAACAGAGTGACATAACCATTTAGTCTACCATAGTAGCTTTGTCTGAAAATATAATACAGCCAGGATTAGAAAAATGCACCTTTGAAAACAAGAAAGGTGAGAACGGGGCTCCAGACTACCCACCTTATCACCCAGGGGAAGATAACAATCAGCATTTATGGTATGAGATATGTTAAGACAACTTCAGGATGATACAACAAAAGGTATTCTGTACCATTATAAAGACAGAACTGAGAAAAGGTGGGAGTGGGACCAGTTTATACATTTAGCTTTACATCTGAAGTACAACGCCTAATATCCATCCTGTTAAAATTCTTTGTCGTAGGGTTGGCCACTCAAATTAATGTTTTTAAGTCATTTCTTTGTTGCTCCGGCTCTCCTCAGTCTCACTTCTCTTATAAACAGCAGTATTGTTTTGGTCCAGGATCTCACTCTGTTACCCTCTACCTCCAAATCTGGCAAACACAAACCAAGTTGTCATGTGAGATTTTTTCAGCCCAGGCAACGGTTGTTGCATGCACAGTATCTATTGTCTCAGACATGGAGCCCTGCAGCACTATTCAGGGCCTTTTGGTGGCCTCCTCACAAGGACTTTTAAATGTCTCACTTTACTGAGTGTTCCTTAAAACTGTTCTTATATGCTTCTCTTGATTGGTACATGAACATAACAACAATACAGAGATGATTGAAATATTGTCTTCATGATGTAGGTTTTACCAGGATGCTGACACCTGCGATTAGACTTTACCTAGGTAAGTGAATTTAACCTAGAACCACAAGCTAACAGCTACATTCTTTAGTCGTCCATCTCAAGAAAGATGTACACTTCAGTATTTTAGTGCAACATTTTGCAGACAGCGGCATAACAGCTTGCATGTATACACTTTAATGTGACCTGAAGTGTCTTTTTAGTCTTAAAGCTTTTCTCCCCGCCCCCCAACGTCAGCATGTTAGCAAATGGTGAATTGGGCTGCTGGCGCTATTAAAGCCCTTCCGAGTGCAAGGCAATACTACAGCTAAGGGATTCAGTGTAGACACTGATGGAGAACTGCAGCTGCTGCCGTCGAGCTGCTGACAGGCTGCTTTCAGTCCCAACTAACTGGAGACTGAGATGGGGAAATATGGCATCTCTTAACTTTAAGTTGTCCGGCTTAGAATAGTTAGCACAATATTCTGGGATAGACTTCATTGAAGTTGGCTGGATATCTGATAAATACTTTATAATCCCAACAAAATAATTTTTACTGAGCTGTCACCAAAGGCTTTTCATCATTCTCCTGCTGCTGTCTTGACTGCAGCCTAAAAACACTCCATCTTGCAGTTCTTCTTTCCCTCCCTGTGAACTCATTGTGACAGTTTTCTAAAGCTCCCTCTATTATTAGCACAGGCCCGCAGCGAAAGGCTGGAGTAATATTTAATAAACTACTGTGTGATTAAAACTTCTGATACTCATCAGGAAACGGGATGCAAAAAAAAGTTTCGACATTAAGACATGACAGCCAAATCACAGAGGCATTAGGACAGAGAAGAGAGACAGAAGATAATTGGTAACAAATAGAACATTTTAGCTTTAAAAAATCTATTTGAGATACTTAAATAAGTAAAAGCCTGATGTTAATATGTATAACTATCTGCATAAGAAAAAATTATGTGATATTCTCAACATAATGTCATTTTTTAGGCATAACAAATAATAAAATTATGCATTTCCCTGTGCTGTGTTAAGAAACACTGGCACCGAACATCACTGTCTTTTCTAAATAAATTACTGACTTACATACATTGTATTTATATAGTTTCTTCCATAGATTTAAAAGAACATCTCTGGTTGACAACATTAATGTGCAGAAAATCAAACTAATCGAGAGAAATCTGGTTACAGCAGCATGTTCTGTCACTACAGACAGTGGCGTGTGTTGACCAAGTTTCTCTTATTCCTTCACCTCGACCACAGCGACTACATTTATGTCTATGCATTTACAAAACTGGGTTATTGCAAAAAAGTTGACCCATTTAACTGCATATAAACTCACTGTATGGAGCAGGAGTGTAACCTCTATTTCCTCCTTCACTGTGGACATTTTAACTCCGGAAATGCTCTGATTTTTGGCAGTCCTGCTCTGTGTCAGATTATGACTGCTGTACATTGAAGAACTGACAAAGCCCTGTTTGTGTGTGCAAAGATTAAGACTTTGTCCATGTTGTCATATTAGTTTCATGATTGGCCATTCAGTAATTGCCATACAAATGATATCATTTGTATGAATAGGTACTGACTAAATGGCACCTGCTGTTAAAAGCCTAGCCATTTTCTGATTTAAAGAATCATTTTGTTAATTTAAAACTTTATTATTTAGGCAACGTTTTTGAACACACAAGCAAGGAGTTTTTTGTTGTCCTTTGCGGACTGAAATTCTCCTTTATGCAGTGATGCATAAGTGTATTTAGGGTGTGCAGAGTGCAACTTCACATCCCTGTTGGGTGTGGTTACAGGTGAAGTAGAGTGTGCTTCTAACCAAATTCAACAGTGAGGCGGGTGCACAAGACACGAAACCTTCAACCAGATGAGGTCAGAGATGCATTACTTAGTTAAAAGAGAAACAGGCTTTTTGTCTAAAGTAAAACAATCAAAAAAATATTGTTTTGGTATTTGCACTGAAAGTAAGGTAGTTGAGATTTCAAGTGAAATATCTGAAATGAAAATTAAGAGCTGTGCACAGGGAGTGATGGCTAATAAAGTGGGACAGGTATGAAAAGCTGTTCTCATTGTGGTACAGTCATAAGAAATCCATTTGACTGTTGTCATTAAATTTTCAGTGGGGTGATTCAAACTAATTAACTCATATTAAGATCAACCATTACAGTCAAGCCAATGCCACTGTATATCAGGATAACTGACAATGCCTAACTGAAAAGACCCTGCACCTTATCATACATAAATCACACTGCACGGTTTAGGAGTCAGTGACACTGGTGTTATGACATAAACTGTCAGAGTGCAGAGGAAAAAATGGTGATAAAGGGTCAAACAAAGCAGGATGGCAAACCAAAAGAAAAACAACACTCACTTTTTCACATTGGCTTCTCCATTGGGAATCCTCCTCAGCTTCTTCTTTTTCAGTATTTTCACAGCCCTGCGACATAGTGTCTCTGAGTCCAGCATCTCTTTCACTTTGCCATAAGACCCCTCCCCTAGCAGATCCCCCATCAAGTACTTTCCTATCAGCTTTGCCCTCTTCCTCCGTGGCTGGTAGATCACCTCTGTGGAGTCAATGCGGTGAATGAACGTATCCATCTCCATCAGTTCATTTTCATTTAGATAGTCAAGATGATGCAACTCGCCGGTACTCATGACTGATAGTTCAGCAGCGACAACTTAAGCCTCCTGTGCAAAAACGTTTGCAAATAGCTATGATTGCTGCTGGAAAGTAATCCACTGGTAACCTTTCAGCACTGAGCTGAGTGTTTTAATTCCACAAGATGGAATACAGATGAATTACAAAATACTGAACATGGGTGAGGGAATAATTAGGCCTGAGAGCTGAGGGAGGAGGTGGGGGATCAATCCCAATTTGTAAACATTAGGGCTCTTTTCACTGAAGAGGTGCGAACAGAGGTGAAGAACCTGTTGGGTCCAGTGCCAAGTTAGTGCTTTATACTGTGCATTTTGTACTACATCTGTGACAAGTGCAGTTGAATGCAAATTAGGGGGGAAAAAATTCTAAAGTGTTATTCTTGTCTGCTTAACTCTTAATCACCTCTATATAAATTTAATACCATTCAGCCTTAGGTAGAGGCAAGGAGTCCCGCTTCAAGGCCATGCAGCACAGCATTTCTGTCAGAGGTCCATGCTTCATGGCATAGGTTCCCTCAAGATAAATGAGAGCGTACAGCTGGACTGGATCCAAGCACAGATCTACAGCCAAACGCATGCAGCAGTATCAGCCCAATCTCTGGTATCAGCCGGCTCCTGGAGGTCGACGGAGCCATCCAATGTGTCCAACCGTCCTCAGGTGTCCTCCATGCCACCACGGTTCCTACTGCCCGGTGCCTGAAAACAAGGAGCATTCAAACACTATTAAAAATACACACATGGCTTATAATTGCTTGTGAGCCAAGTTAGCAATCTCTGGTAAAGAATCTGTCCACACATCAACACTTGACCGGTTAACCTTACTGGGTCTCAGTTCTGCTTCACATGAGATACGAAATGAATATAATTTATGCAAGTGCATATTTAGTACCAAACTTAAAATAAACAGAGTCGTGTGTGAGTACGATAGACATTAGGGTTGCTCAGTTGAAATAAACATGTTTTAAAGTGTTAACTATTAGCTATCTGGAAAGCTAATATAGCACGTCTGCTTGAATGAACTAGCTTGACAACATACACTCTGTGCTTCATCAATACACACCTTTAGCGACCATTGCAGGTTTTAACTCAAACGCCTGCTTTAAAACACCGCCAGATATTTTGGTGTGAATGAGGACAAACGGTGGACAACTGTGGAAGATAACCGAAACGTCGTCACACAACTGTAGCTAACGGTAGTTATGCAGCGCCAGCTAGCAATAGCCAACTTTGCTTCACGTTCAGATTAGCGGTAGCTAACTTCACCTCATTTGCCGGTAAAGCAGCGGCGAAATAGGAGAAGGAAATTGTTGTCTGACCGCATTGCATTACGCTCACCTAATACCAAAACCGATATCAGCTCTAATATCCATACCTGCCTTTACACCGGAGAAACACCAGGCACATCCAGCTAACGCAAGCTAACCGGAGTTGCGTTGGCTAGCAAGCCGTTCAGATTCCACTGTAAATTGCTAGCTGGCTAGCTAGTTAACAAGCTAACTAGTTAACTCCTGTTACCGGGTCTCACCTATATCCTCATGAATCTTGTTCCCGTTGCAGGTTTAATTCCGTCTTTGAGTGTCCGTCCTGACTGAAACAAATGCTTCACTTGGGTCTATCGGTATATCAGTTAAATTTTCTGACTCTTCGTGTTACTCTTGCTACTCAGGTTGTCGCCATCTTGTTTACCTCCCCCCCCCGACTCGCACTGACAGCCCATACGTTAATGCGTCAAATCAAAGTTTTTTCATCAAACACAGGAGGAAAGAGAAGGACGTCAAACAGGGATGAAAATAAATAGTTTAAATAGCAAATTATTCAACCTTTTAAAGTTAATTAAGTAGTATGATCCCATTGATTAATCTAGGAATTTACAATGAACATTCCCATGAGGGATACACCATTAACTCTTCACAGCTGCAGCAGTTCCTCCACCAGGTGTTTATTTTTATGAAAATTGATTATAACCAGCATTAAAATGAAGCAAACATACATTTACTTACACTGATTACATGCTTTACTCCCATTTATGACCTCCCAACCCACTTTCAGCTGCACTGTCCAGTGGCTCCAAGCTTAAACTCCAAGTTAATTCATTGATTTACAGAAAAATAATTGGCATTATCATAATTTTTCCAAACAAAAATACACAACCTTCTCTGTTTTCAATTTCTCAAATGCGTTTCTTTGTCTTTTAAGACAGTACATTGAGTATATTCTATATTTTGGATAGTTTTAGAGGAAACAAGCCCTTCCATTACACCAACTTGGCCTCTAGGAATTTTTTTGCAATTTAAAAATCTTCACCATGCCAAACCAACTAATGCCTTGGTTTACCTTATAATATGGCTCAGGTTGCCTCTGATTGATGCTTTGGGCAACACCAGAGTGGCTCTTGCTTAGCTGGGATTTTGGAGTTATATATATCCCGTGTAAACCGCCCAGGGGAATGGCAAACTGAAGGTCTGATTTCACTGATCTGTCACCCTCCTCCTCACCACTGGCAGCTTGAGCCTAGTCAACTCTACTCAACGGCTCCTTGCTCTCAGGAGCCATACAGAAATTAATACGGATGGCAGTTATCATGAATATGAACATGAATTGAAGGTGAGTTTATCTTAGCTCCTACTAATTCCCTAATAAACGCTGAATAAAAAGATAAGTACAGTGGTTATGAGACATATCTGCGACAAATCCACATTTCAGTAAGTGGCCATGTTTTATTGTGAACACTGAATGACAGGAATTCGTAATTAGTTATAGCACAGTGAGGAAAATTACTCAATGCAACAATTATACAGTAGATTGTGTGCTAATACAGCTGTGTTACATAGATGGGAATTCAAAGTCGAGTCAAGCTCTGAACGGGAATAAAATGGTAACACAAACTGAAGAGTAAGTTTATATATTTTAAGTTGACTGTTACAGTATTAAAATAAAATGGGACAAAACAGGTGATCGTTTATTTAAAGAAAACATTTAAGATTTTTTTTCTTCTCCCAAATTAAACCTCAAACATAATGGAGAATCGACCAATGTCTCCACTTCAAATTTTAAAATTTCTACTGTGCAACAGTGTCCGTTTCACAACCGTGCAGAGCTGTGGCAGCTGCAGAAGACAGCATTTAAGTTAAGATAAACAAGAATAAACAAAAGAGTCCTTTACATCAGTAATATGGTCTCCGGGGATTATTCTGTAGAAACAGAAAAAGAAACACCAGATTAAATGCAAATATCACAGCAATGGACACTTGACCCTGTTGAGTGGATCAGCAGCACAGTAAATGAAGAGCTGAGCTAATTATCCAATTACAGGTAGTGAGTATGGATTATTACATGCTATTACACTCAACACATACTCACAGAGTAGTGTTACAACAAACAGAAAACAATATAAAACATAAGTTACCAGTGGGTTCGGCCTGAAGCGGTAAGCAAGCATCATCCTCTTCCTATAAGCGTCATACTCATCGTCATTTTTTGTGAGCTCGGCTGGCCGGTCGACTCCAAATCCTGCTCCGTTCATAGCAGTAGTTCCCCTGAAATTGCACAGAGAGAGACTCAAAATTAGCTTAAGGTTATTTGAGGCCCAACAAAATATTAGTGTTACTCTCTGTCTGACTGGATAAAGCATTTCATCACTAAAGATATTTTAACATTTCACAATGGAAAACATCACAGGTGTAACTAATGACAATGAATGAATGGCTGAATTCCACGGTCCTGGTGTTGAACATGCCAGGTCACAGTGACACTGTTGTGGCTTACTGTGACACAAGAATAAAACAGAGCTGTTGTCAATGTCTCAAACGTTTCATAGACAGTACTGTATTACAGTGTATTTGAGTTGAACACAGTACAGTAGCCTAATTTAATTTGTACAGTAATTTAAAAAGCATTTGAAACAGTTTTACTGTATTTTAAAACTGTTCATAAAATTCATTTAATAGCAAATTTGACCGTTTCACTACTTAAACATTTTACTTTCGTCAAACAACCAACAAAGGCTTAAACTTAGAGATTGCGGCGGGCTCAATTCAAGCAATTTTAAGGACCTCTTTTAAATCCAAG
This sequence comes from Epinephelus lanceolatus, assembly GCF_041903045.1. Lineage (NCBI taxonomy): Eukaryota > Metazoa > Chordata > Actinopteri > Perciformes > Serranidae > Epinephelus > Epinephelus lanceolatus. The sequence goes on along the minus strand of NC_135745.1, from coordinate 31,622,057 downwards.
CACTTTCAAGTACTTTCCAGAACTGTGGCAACCCTGAAAAGGTCTGTTCAGGTGTAAATGCCAACAACAGACACACAATGGCACACACAGTTACACAGCTAGACTTGTGAGATAATAAGAAATGTATGTTCACAAAAAAGACAGGAGACAAAAGACTTTGCTTTGTTGAATATGTCATTATTTTAGGGAACTAGAAAATGTATCTTTCATGCTTAAAAACAACAGTGATGTTGCTTCACTTTAAAGCATGGACATAAAGATTTCAGTCATCCACAAGTGTACCTTGAATGATACAGAAATGTAATGAAAGGCAAATGTACTGGAGAGGATTACTCACTTGTTGACAGGAGCCTTGATGCCCTGTCCGTCACTGCCCAGGCCTTCGCCCTCCTTCCAGCCCATCTTCATAAGCATCCGGAAACCAAGATTCTCCACCGTCAACTTGAACTCTTTGTATTCCGAGTAATCTGGGTCCCGGCCCTCCTGCATTCATGGCAGAAACAAAGAAGTGTTGGACAGTTTCACTCAGTACGTTTACATGCACAGTTTAATTCCACTTTTAATCGGAATGAAAGGCCATTCCGATTAAAAGTGGTCATGTAAACGGTCATTCCGATTGAAAAATGGTCATTCCGATTGCAAATTAAATCCGATTAAAGGGGGTGGTTTATTCCGTTCGTCATTCCGAATGAAAGAATTTTGTGTGCATGTATACACTCATTCCTCTTTAAGTTCATTCTGGTCTTTCTGCGCATGCTCGTTTCCTTGCCCTTCTGGCGCGATGACGTATATAGCGCGCATAGCAACGGGCTGAGATAGAGCAGTCAGACTTGTTGCACTCACTGGTTTCCATTCGCCAAAGCACGGTCTTCTACCTCCCTTCTTCGACCTTCTACCTCCCTTCTCCTCCTCAACAGATGAAGCATTAGCAGAACAAGGTTGTTGTCGTACTGCTGCTTCAAGAATATAAGCAAAACAAGCCCGAAAAAGGCACTAAGAACGGCGTCGTCAAGCATCTTGTTATCCGGAGCGAGGACTACAGTGTTTTCTTCCGGTAAACGTAAACACGTAACATCCGCCCCGCCCCCTATCCAATCAGAAACCTTCCCTGCCCCAAACCTTGCACAGACCTGAATAAAGGCGATTGAACTGATCTCCCATGTAAACCCTCATTCAGAATGAATATTTCCCATGTAAACTACCTGGAAAGACTTTAATTCCGAATGATTTCATTCAGATTTATTTCATTCCGAATGAGAAGCCATCATGTAACCGTAGCCACTGTCTCCAGAGCCATTTTGTCTCTTTCTAAAATTTAAGGAGGGTAACTGGAAAATAGTCTGTTTACCTCGCGCTGGTGGTTCTCATTAAATACAAGTGGATAAATGAGACTTGAATTATATTGCGCAACTTTTCCAAGAGTTTGTGAATAGATGTTTTGATTTGCTTTGCTGTTGCAGCCCCCTATGACTTCAATTCATCAAACTTTATTTTTACTTCATTCACCATGGCGGCATGACAGAAAAACAGTTTTCCTCACAAATTCAATGTAAGACAGGGTGAGTAATTGATGGTCAGTTGGGGGCTGAAGTATTCCTTTAACGCTTACATCGTGGGTGATACGTGACTGCTGACTTTCCAAAAACATTCCATGAATCTGGCAGGGAAATTGCTTTAGATAAAAAAAATCTCTACTCACTTACTGTGCTGTTTTCAACTATTTAAGGGATTAAAAAAGTGTGGTCTCCACAACAGTGCCAAATCGAGTTTAACTGACTTTCAAATAAACAAGTGGCAATAACAGTCTCCTCCTGGGGATGCCTCAGGAGGAGCTGGAGGAATTTACAGGGAAAAGAGACGTCTGGGTTTCTCTGCTGGCTGTTTCCACAGCTCCCCTGACCTGGATAAGCAGCTTGAGAACAGAGGCATGGATGGATGATTACAATCCTGTTTACAGACATTACCAACTGACCCTAGCCCTACTAAATTGTGTATAGCCTTCCTGAGGAAAAAAGGGTATTTAATGGCTAATAGCTTCCAGAAATTACACTAAAGATGTGCGAAAAGATTCTGCAGAGGATAGGTGAACTGTTCTCTGTGCAAAACACACCTCTTAACAAGGACCTGTAGGTTGCCTGAAAAACAAGTATTTACATTTGTTTGGTGCTTTCTTCTATGACTCAAAAAATTCATTCATTTACCTCTAAAACCGAAATGAATAGATAAGGGGAATCCTTGTATTTGCACGACAGCGAACACTGTCCTTTTAGGGTGAGAAACAAGTTAATTCAGAGGTTAACTAACCTTGAGTGCCTTAAAGGTCTCCATGAATTTCTCCAGCTCCTCAGGGGGAAGGAAGTCACCAATAAAATGTTTCCCTTTACCCATTTCTGTCAGAGATTCTGCCCACTCTGGAGAGGTACAAAGAAGGTTTCTCTTACAGCAACAGTTGATCACTTCACATGTGTAAGAGAACTTATTATCAAGCATTAATAGCTGCTACTGTTGCAGAGGAAAGAACAAATTCCCACACTGAGGTTCAGCCTTACCACGGGTCTTTTCCATTTCCATCTTTCGGAGACGATGCTCCCAGGTGCCCGCCTGCTGGTCTACTTCCTCATCGCTGTCGTATTCATGTTGGTGGTCTCTGATGGCCTTCTCCCACATCACCTGCATCTCTGCCATCGCACGCTTGTGCTTCATGATCATGTCATACATCTCTTGCATCTAGAGTGTGTGAGAAAACACGACACACAAATAGTGAGCAAAACATATTCTAATAATAGATTCAGGGTGTCTTTAGGTATCAGACATTTAAATGTAATGATTTTTAAGACCTAGAAGATAGATGGCACTTCCATACCTCTTGTTGTTCTTTGATTTGTCTCTTCTGGTCCTCAGACAGTTCTGTCACTCCTACCAGACCAAGAGGCTTCCCCTTCTTATATCCAAGTCCCCTCAGCTCCTGGGCTGAAACAGACATCACCACAAACTTATTCATTCAGAAATTAATTACTGTATTGGCTCATAATGTGGCCAAAATTAAAATGTAATCTCAAAAGCAATATTTGGTGAGATTTTAACAGTATGTGTCATGATATCAGTACTAATTTCTTGACAATAATTTAAGTACCGTATCTTCTATGACTCTTCCAAAACTACACATTAATATTGGCATGTATGGGGTGGAAAATATTTTTAAAAATGGGCATCAGCATCAAAAACATATTAACACTACCTTCTAATGTGGCTGCACCAAGTTTTACGTTTTAATTACTTGCATGCCCCACAAGAACAAAATGTGTATGCATACTAGAGGTGACCCCATATAGTCAACTATTTGACGATTCGATCTTGGGAGCCTGATTCAACTGTCAGACTGGCAGTTGAATCGTTGTAGCTGCGGGAAAATGTGGTTATGAAACAAAAGGATCATTTGACTCAGACTATATAGGGTGCTGAATGTCTAATTTTACATAAAATTGCTTGTTTTCTCCCAATAAATCATGATATATAACCTTTTTTTGTTATAAATTCATTAATCAGAGCACTCACATAAGAACATGGCACTCAGAGAGCTAAATATGTTTTTAAATTATGAGCGACTCTTTGTCAAAATCAGCAGGGGGAGGCAGTAGACTCAGCTGTTTACTCGGCTCTAAGAGAAAGTTAAAAGTTGTTTACAATTACGGACAGCAAGCAGAAACAAACTAAGTGGCATGTTCAGTCTGCCTGTCTGTCTATCAATCCTTTCCATTCCCTTTCAGTCCCGTAGATAGCGCCGCTGCCGCACCTACATGCATCAAACAGCGTTAGATGGAATACTTAATACTAAATATGTTTTATGCCAAGTCAACAAAAAAATTGTTTAATTGGGCGACTTAGCTCTTTGTCTTTGTCTCTTTTTCTGGTGTGGAAAAAATGGAAACTAATGACTACTAGTTGACGCCAGGCAAGCCTTGATGAATCAGATTCAATTATGTAAATTCTAACATACAGCATGTGAAAAACAATTTCATGTACCGGAGAGAGAGGGTGTGTTAGGGTCTGGGACACTGATCTCCGGAGGAATAATGATGGGAGGAATGGGCAACTCGACTTTGTCATCCTCAGACCCCCATCTACTCTTCCTCTTCCGTTTGACAGGCGGAGTTTCTGTCTCCTGAACGTGGGGTAGAGGAGCGGGGTTAAGCGTTGGGGGGATTCCTGCTGATGGCGGAGCAGCTGGTCGCTGAAGGTCTGTCCTTGACTCTGCTGCTGGAGGTAGAGAGCTCAGAGATGCCGTAGCACGAAAGTCCTGTATTTTCTCTTTGTAGAAGCTGTAGGCCGGACTTTGGGGGTCATATAAAAAACTGCAGGAGGGACAGTAGATATTTTGTGTAAGACCAGGAAAAAAAACAAAAAGTGTAAAGCACAGTCATATATTCAGCAACTTGCCTGCAGGCAGGGTTGTCTCTGTTACGTTCAGCAGTGATGGCTTCCACCTCGGGGCCACCCTCCGCCACAATCCTGGCCAACTTCTCAGCCACCTGCTGGGTTTCCGGGTCCACTGGGGGGGAGACTTTAAGCAGCCTATCAGTACTGGGACTCAATTCACACTCTACTACTGTACCGTACTCAACTGGCCCTCACACACCACCAGTCTAGAGCCAATAGGGGATAAGAAGAGGAAGGAGGAGCAAGGGGGACAGGGGTGGTGAATGGGGAACTGTATGGATGTGAGGCTTTTACTGTAACAAATAAAGACCACGTAAAGTGGAGAGAGGCTCCACCACACACACACTATGCCTGCTGTGAAAACTAGATCTGCATTTGTAATGATGTGCACAATGTGAGACTAGAAAATGTACTCCATCTTTAAATTCTTAATTCAATTAGGCACAACATAGAGTGAGCAATATGAACAAAGTAGTGTATATCCCAATTTACTGACGAAAGTGTAGCACTCCATTTGCAGCTTTCAAAGACCAATCCAAAAACAAATATGGTTTATTAAGGGTTCCTTTACATTCCATATTTTTCCAGACTTCTCAACAGAGTTTTCAGAACACTGATGTGTGTTTGCAAATAGCTAGATGTTTGTTATATAAATTAATGGTTTTAAAGTCCAACTGTGAACATATGTCACATTCTGTATTCTGTTATTTTGACGAAAAACATTGCCAGAAGATTGTAGCCAGGTACTGCAGCATATACAAATCAATTAACACCAAACCAAGAGAAGTAAACTAACCAATGCTACCTATACTCGTCTTACTTCCCTTAACATATCGTATAAATAATACTGTATTATTGTTTTCCATTCTTTCTTTACCTGGAAATTACTAAAATCAAATTCCACACTTTTATACTTCATATGAGCCCTGTTTATTAAACACAAGAGAATACGAGAAAAACTTAAGAAGCCATGACTTTATATGCGCAGTGTAAAATAAGAAGCAGTTTGATGGTGAACAACTTAAGTACCTTGACTAGAAACCATTTTTGTATGATGGTGTGCTCTTGAAAGCTAGTATGCAGATGTTCTTTTAATGCAACTGAAAACTTGCGGCAATAACACAGTCACACACTTGGGTGTGGACGCATACACACAAGCTCATGTCTAGAGGTATTAGTCATAATGTCTATGGATGTCCTTGTGAACCCATATTGTGGTAACTAGTAACTGTAAGTGAAACTGATGATGCTCTATTGACCCACTGCTAACCCTTTTGCAATTAGTATTTCTGAGAGGAAAGATGAGACAAAGAGGACAGAGACAAAAGACAGAGTGTAAGATGAGATAATCTTACCATCATCTGACGCATTCTCAGGTCTTAGCAAATCCTTTCTCAATTCTGCAACCCTTTTTTTGTAGTACAGAAACTCCACGCTGCTCTTATCATATAAAAACCTAAAAAGGAAAGAACATTAGAATCAGATGACTTTGAAAATACTGTATGAATAAGTAAATCTGGATGAGCTGCACTGTCCTTCAAACTCACGAGAAAACGGGATTGTCCTTGTAGTCCTCCTTGGCCTTTCTCTCCAGCTCAGCTCCTCCCTCCGCCACAAAAGAGGCCATCTTGTTGATAATGAGTCTGGTGTCTGAATCCTCTGGGGGAGAGACTTTAAGCAGGCTATGAGTACATTTACTCTAATGGCACCTATGACAAAATGCCAGTCACAAGGCAACTCTGCCACTGGAGTATGCAGAAGATGCACTGAAATGTCCAAGCCACGGAGTTGTCCAGAGATACACTGAAAAACACAGGCCTTGAATTACCTTTCATCTCTAAGAATCTGGAGTAATCGGCCTCTTCGTCCTCATCTTCATCATCAGGAGAACAAAACACACTCGGCCTCTGGCTGAGAACAGGATTCTTCTTGGAGTTTGAGTAGTTCTTGAACTGACTAAGCATGCTACTGACTCCAAGGCCAGGCCGCTTGCCAACAAGAATGCTCTTTTTCTGCAGTGCATTTCCTCCTGGTGATGAAGCCAAGCCTGTGGGAGTTTTGGTATCACTGGTTGAACCTAGAAACAGTGAAACAGGACCCATTTTTAAACATGTAGTACATGTCTTCATGTAAAAGCTTTTTGATGAGGAGAAATTGCCAGAGCTGATGGTCTAGTAGCTGAAGAAAGGGCGCAGGAGAGTTCGATGAATCACACACAGTATTTCATGAAGACTGGATCAAGGAGGATCACAGTTGAACAAACAGAGTGTAACACAGTGTATGTCGTCCAGATATTCTGAGGGTGTCCTTGTCCAAACCTTGTATTTACCCCTGACAGTTTCCCCTTGAGAATCACTGCATGTTCTCAAATACCGATATTCTGTACCAGTGTGTGAAGATTCTATTAGTCATGACTTTAAACAACCAAGTATTTCTTACCAGTCACACACAACATGTATCTAGGAAGAGACAGTAAGTCTACTGTGTCTGGGGCACAGGGCAACCTTTCTTTCTCTAACCTTGGTTGCTATACTGGAACCAGCCAGCGCCCCTTTATCTGGGCAGCTGTGTTCCCTCCATCAGAGTTGGGAGACCACAGATGAAACACGGCTGCCACAGAAGTCGAGCAGCCTGACTGCGAGGCCTCTTTGAGACCTGCTGCTGACCTGACCACGCCCCTAAGCGTAGCATAGCTGTCTCAGAACTTTTGCCAGATAACCAACACAAGTAATTTATGAAAGATAATGTTCATGGTCCCAATTCTAAACTAGTTTCATTAGGTCAGGATGCCCTCTTTAAAAATGTCCATCTCCCACAAACTGTACAGCAGTCAAGGACGTCATAGACAGTCTGAAGCCTCTTTATCTGCCTTTACATATGCCAAACCTATAGGGTTATGGCTAGTATATTGTGTTCCAGCACTCCCTTTGCTGTATTAAATTGAAATATACAACATAACAGTAATGCATGACTTGTGATAAGGATAAGACAATAAAAACATGACTGTAACCCTTTAGTCAAAACTGTACGGATCAAAGTACTAACCTGACCCATTGTTGGATTTCTCCTTCTGCATCCTCATGAACTGCTGTAAGAAGCTTCCATCATTTGCAAACTTGTTTGACGAAGCTCCTTGATGACTGGGAGAACTATTGGGATCAGAATGGATGAAATATGTTTAAATATACTTTGTTCTAATGTAAGGCACATGTTGGGAGTGAAAGAAAACATTCACACGTAACAATATATGACTAGACTGGCAGCAAAAAAACATTTCCACATGGATTTCCACATGTTGAATTTTTCACATCTGTGCCATATTAGCACGTCCATAAGTAGGGCGTTACCTTGGAGGCAGGGGTTTGCTCGTGGTTTGCACATTCATCTTTGCTTGCTCTGCCATTCTGGCCTCAATCTCTTTCTTCTTCTGAGCTATCAGCTTCTCTTGGCGGAGAATATTCATGTTCATCTTGTTTTTCTGTGGCTGGATGGGCTTGGACTTCCATCCCCCTCGCCCTAAAAAAGATGAAATGGAAAATGCAATATACCACAACAATACACATGCTGTGCAGCTGTGCAGCTGGCAGTGGAGGTAGCAAATGCAACATGCAGCCTGTGACATTTGCCCAAAAGCTGGATATGATCAGGATTCACTTCCTAAAAGCATCAACATATGGTAACTTATACAAGAAACGTTAATATTGATTACTGTTCTGTTTAACACATTTGAGGATTCACTGTTATAAACTGTGTTGTTATGCTGCTGTTGCTATGTCAAATTTTGATAAACTCAATTTGAAATTTATACTAACTTTGCCTTTCAGACTATTACACAAACAAGCTTCTCTTGGTCAAACAACAAACAACTTCTAAAAGCTGCTAACAGCTGGGGGAAGCGACATTCATGCCATTACATATGGACATTATAGGTTGGAGGATAAAGGAAACTCTTATATTTATTAAATAACTATTATGCATATTGTAGTATTTGATGACTAAGTTAATCTTACCTGACAGCTAACGTTAGCTAACGTTGTGTACTGCTTACGCCAGCAACCTATATAAGCTAGATAGTTAACGTTAACAGCTAACGGCTAACGAGGCTAACTTGGATGTTTACCGAAAGCAGCTGCAGCAAATTTAGCCTTAGCTTCACGCTCAAATTGACAGAAAAGATTTACCTGAGTCGCTGGGCTCCATGTTCGTAGCAGGAGGAAGAAATGTCTTTCAAAAACGACGCTCGCTGACTACAATAAGGCCTTTCGTTGATACCGTTAACGTTAGCTGGTTTGTGGAGTGAGTCCAACGAGAAACACAAGGATGGTACTTCCGGTCAACATTTTTCAGAATAAAAGCATTATATCATTATAGCATTATAGCATTATATTATATCTGTAGACTACGGAGACGCATTGCATTCACTGAATAAATAAAAGAAATCGACACATTATCTATTTTTATTTATTCAGAGATCTTATCTCTTAAGATAATATTTCATAACTGATGTCGTAATAATAATGTGTCGATTTTTTTATTCAAAGATCTTATCTCATAATTTTATATATATATATATATATATATATATATATATATATATATATATATATATATATTGTGTGGATAAAACTTACTGTTATCAACCAGAAAGTCATCCTTGCTATTGTCCTCCATGATGAGTCCATAAACACTGTCCTCATGAGAAAGGCTTTCCAGTTAGTTACGACTGTGAAGGCAAATATAAAACCGGAAGTCGTCTTCTTGGTAATTCTTTCTAGCTGCCATGGTAACGTTACGTTGTGTGCGTGTGTTTCCGTTTCCACCATGGTCTTTCCCGTTGCAAAAGTCAGGCTCTGTTGTCCCTTGTTGCTACCCGTCCATATCGTACGAACTGGTCTTTTGCTTAGAAATGGCTGAAGCTCCCCCACGGCCCTGCCGGTTTTTTTGTCACCGGTGTTCAGCAGAGATTAGTCCTCGTTTACCGGTAAGAACACTGGAGACATATTCGCATATTTGAAGAATGAGAAATGATGTTTTGACTTGTGTGGTTTTATGTGTGTGTGGCGCACACCCAGTCACGTCGACCCATTGCTGCTGTTTAGCTACGCTAGTTAGCTAGCCCCATAGGCAACAACGGTCCGGAGTGACAGTCAAGTGGTAGTAATTAAGTTGGCGGGTTCACTCACGTTATGCTGTTGTGTTTTAAACATATAATTTCAGCTCAGTCATATCGCGGATAATACATAGCAGTCAGATATCGCCCATTTTGACCACTGACAGGTCTCAGTGGTGGCGTTAAACGTCAGCAGGCGAGCTAACAGAAGAAAGGTTCACTTTTTAAATCCGTTTCGAACCTGTCAGGGGGCGTATCGCATGTTTTGATTTTGATTTGATGACTCTCAGTCAGCTAATTTGATAGGTCTAAATTCATGTTTTCCCCCTTAAGGCTTGATGGTAGCCTAATGTGGTTGTACCATAAAGAGAAGTAAAACTTTGACAGTATCACTTCTATCTAAAGTCAGTCAACACTGCTGTTCAACAGCCCGCCTGCCTGCCACAGCAGTCTGTTGTCACCATTCATGGGAAGCTTCTTGAATGTTACAGTAACAGTAACTTCATTGAGCTGCTTACCTGTGTGACAGCGTACTGTCAGGTGATTGTGTTTACTAATTAATCACAGCATGTAACATCTGTTAAACCACAAGTTAACTTAATGTATTGTCTGTAAGACATCTTGAAGGGATGGTTATGATTACACTCATGGTCTACATCAACACTGGCATAGTGTGTTATTATTTATGTATTTTCCATTATTAGCAATCATATACTAAATTGCCTGTTTATAAGGTAGGTGTACACCTAGCCGAAAGTAAAGCATAAACCTAACTTGATTGAAGGTAATATTCAGCTTAACTGGTTTAAGGAATTATGGTAGGGTTGGGTGATTTGAAAAAAAGAGAAATCCAATATCATTATATTTTTGACTAAATACATTGATGCCAGATTTTTGGTAAATAAGCATCAGTAATGTGGATGTAATGACTATGGGTAAAAGCAAATAAAAAGAACCCCAGCTAGAACAGTCTGGTAACTTCAGAATATTACATCACTGTACTGTAGCAAAGCCTTTTAAACCAGGAAAAGACAATACCTACAATATTACACAAAATCTAAGACAATATCTAGTGTCATGAGTGCTATATCATATACAGCTGGACTTGCTTTCTTGAAGACATTTTGCCTCTCATCACCTCTCAAGAGGGGGAAAATCTTCAAGAAACACAAGCAAGTCCAGTTGCCTATGATATAGCATTTTGATTACTATGACCTGGAAGGCTGAGAATCTTCACCAACAAAATCTAGTGTCATATCACAGTAACGCCATAATAATGATATAGGCTAATGCCCAGCCCTAATTTATGGTGACTGGCAACAATCTGTAGTGCTGTTGAACTGTATTGCAGTATACTGAGAGGCATTTCTACTAGGGCCGCACAGTATATTGAAATATTATCGGAATCGCAATATTGCCAAATGCAGTATCCAAATCGCTTTAATTTTTAGATTAAGGATAAACTGTGTCACAACATACCTTTATAAAATTAAGCTTTGTTGTGCTACAGAGATGCCTTGGCCTACTAATTATATTCCAGATGTAAGGAAACATGTTTGTGTAGTACACACCCCAACAAAAATCACATCATCATCATTTTAGATTTTTTTTTTCCAGTGAAAATGAACTACAAAAAAAATAATGATTCTCACTAAAATCACAACCAATATTGCAATCTCTGTGAGTTTTTTTCCCATATGTTGCAGCCCTTATTTCTGCTATATTTTCTACCCCATTTATATCAGTTACAGTAGACTGTGTTACAAACATTACAAACACTCAGTGTAACACAGTACAGTTCAACAGCAGCACACAGCTTTCAAAATGCCTATTACGTTGAATTAACACTTCTCAGATACTCTAAACTAACCTTTATAACCCTCATGAGGGTTGCATTTTTTTCCCAGCTCTTGAAGTAGAGCGCATTATTCTCAGCAAGGTGTACCTAATAAACAGACAGCTGTGTTTATGTTAGTTATGGTGTTTACATACTAGATATTCACATATATTTTCACTGTAGGATTACACCTGTCCACGCTGTGAATCTGGTTTCATTGAGGAACTTCCCGAGGAAAGAAGGTACGGAGGATTATTTTGGGTTTCATGTATGTGATTAATGAGATGTTTAAGTGGATTTCTGAGTCTTAGCTTTTCACTGTCTTTGCAATTGTGTTGGTGCAGTGCTGAAAATGGGTCCGCCTCCACATCCTCCACCAGTGATCAGAACCGCCCAGTCTTTGAGGTCAGTGTGACTTGTTAAATCAAGTAGTCCAGGATACATTGTGCACACTGCACCATGATTTGACATTGCCTCTGTCTTTTCTACCAGAACATGGATCACCAACACTTGTTCACATTTCCCTCCGGGTACAGTCCGTTTGCCCTTGGGATTTTTGATGAGAACTTCGACCTCCGAACGCGGCTACCCACAGAGGACAACCGGGAGACAGAAAACAGGAGAGAAAGGGAAATGGCGTCACGGCAACGGTACAGCGCGCGGCAGCCACGGGGTCGACATGTTCCTCGACGACACAGTATGCGCCATGACGGAGTGCCCACATTAGAGGGGTAAGACATTTTCAGCAGTAGAGTGTGATGGAGGTTGTTGTGGGACAGAAGAGGATATGGGTAAAAAAAAATAATATATGAATAATACATGCTTCACATATTACAGTTTAAAACACTTAAACAATATTATTTCCAGTTTTGTAACACAGTTACATGATGTGTTTACATACATGTAAACATACGTAGAAGTAACAGATCAAGTGGGGGGAAAAAAACATGAAATATTCTTTTATGCCTCGTAGAAAAAGAATATTACCTCATTAAAAAAGTGTGAAACGTAAAATATCCAATATCACCATTTTAATAAAGAGCTGGTATTCTTATAAATACCAGACAGCAGATATCTAGTGTTACCATCTGTATTATTGCCATATTTTTTTGTCCATAAAACATTTACAATCTGTGCAATTTAGCTAAGAAGACAAGTTTGATTTCTTAATTTGATTTAAGTGTTGTTGTTTTTTAATGATACAGAATTATCCAGCAGCTAGTAAATGGAATCATAGCACCTACAGCCATGCCAAATATCGGGATGGGACCATGGTAAGTATAAGAAACTGTGATGCATGTTTGTTTACTTACTTGCTTCATATCACTATGTTTTTCTTTTGTTGTTGTTGACTTCCTTCTTGCCTTGCAGGGGTATGCTACATTCCAATCCAATGGACTATGCCTGGGGTGCCAATGGTCTTGATGCTATCATTACACAGGTATTACAAGTGTTATTTGTGACATGACAGTGGAGATAAAACTGCATATAAAGTAGGTGGCTACAGGGTCCCAACAGTCTTTTTTTAACATCATAAGAAATAACTTATAGCATATTTGTTTGTATAATTTATTTTATAAGGTTGGGGATAGGTTAATTGGTGACTCTAAATTGTCCGTAGGTGTGAATGTGAGTGTGAATGGTTGTCTGTCTCTATGTGTCAGCCCTGTGATAGTCTGGTGACCTGTCCAGGGTGTACCCTGCCTCTCGCCACTGTCAGCTGGGATAGGCTCCAGCCCCCCGCGACCCTCAAGAGGATAAGCTGTTACAGAAATGAATGAATGAGTGGATTTATTTTAGAGCAATATAATGTTACCAGGATCCAAAGTCTTAAATGTGATTTCTACATTTTAAAAAGGCCCTTTTTTTTAGAATGGAGTATATATGGATGGCACTTTGCGGGCAATAAACAAATATCACTTTTGTGCCAGAATGAAGCTGGTAAATCAAATTCTGTCAAGGATTTGTTCTTTAAATCAGGCACATAGATAGTAAAAATGTCCCCGACTAAGAATTTACATACTCAGATCTGATTCAAGTGTTGAAGTGTTGCCTGTCGTGGACTGATAGTCAAATTGTGTGTTTTTTTCTTTTGGTCATTGATTCATACTCTCATTTGCAACATTAGTTTGGATTTTTTCTACACCAGACAAACGAGCTGAAACACAGAATTAATTAATCTGATTTTGACAGAGAACTGTTCATAAGTTAAAAAGATATTTAGCGCTCTATGAGCTTAATGAATTTATGCCGACACAGGCTATAATTCATTTTGAACAAACCAAGCAATTCTATGTGAAACCAGACATTCAGCTCCTCCACAAAGCAATGGAATGAGCCATATTTTCATGACCACATTTTCTCGTAATTGCGACAATTCAACTGTACAGTTGGCATTTGAATCAGGTGGTTGGCAGCTGTGAATCAGAGGCAGAGTGGGTCGTTCACTGTCCGCATGCCAAAGTATCCTTGAGCAAGACACTGAACCCCAAATTTCTCCCGATGGCTGTTCCATTGGTGTGTTAGATGTGTTAAAAATCAAGTAGCAGGTGGCACCCTGTATGGTAGATTCGGCCACGAGTGTATAAATGTTTATGTGAATGGGCGAATGTGACTCGTAGTGTAAAAAGCGCTTTGAGTGGTTGGATGACTAGAAAGGTGCTATACAAGTGCAGGTCCATTTACCACAGATCAAATAGTTGACTCTTCGGGGTCATTCCTAATGGAAGTAAATATCTAAAACTTGTCATTTACAGAACAGCCTTGCTTATAATGATTTATTCTGATCTATTCTGTTCTTCTTTTTCACTTGCAGTTATTGAACCAGTTTGAAAACACGGGTCCCCCTCCTGCAGATAGAGAAAGAATAAAGAGTTTACCCACCATTACCATTACAGAGGAACATGTGGGTAAGTCCATGTCTCTGTATTAGACTCTCACTCACAGTTACTCACTCATTTGCTCACACCTGTTCTACACCAGAAGCAGCTTTTTGAATTATCTGTCTCAACAAAAGAGTTCTCCTTTTGAGTAATGTTTGTACTGCTTTCATTCAGACAAAGATGTCACTACAGCGTTCTAGCATGCCACATAAAAAATACCTCTTTGCACTGATCTGTAAGTCAGTTTTTTAAAAGTATTTTTTCTAGAATGAAAAGACAGCTGACAATAATCACCCTCTGAAAATTCTGTCTTATACATTTTCCTTTTACTTTTATATCATCACACATGTGCAGGAAGATCCCTCCATATATACGCACTTCTTGTTAGTGGTGGTGATGTGAAGTGCCTGAATATTTATCTTACACATCACAACACAACCTAAACTCAAATAAACAGAATCGGTATGTTCCCAGTCTTCCATGCAGCTGGTGCACGTAACCAAGGGTCTCTCACACGCAGTCAGGCAGACACTATGTTGCTCTCTGTTTGTGCAGGTGCTGGTTTAGAGTGTCCTGTGTGCAAAGAAGACTACAGCGTCGAGGAGAACGTTAGACAACTGCCGTGCAATCATTTGTTTCACAATGACTGTATAGTACCATGGCTGGAACAGGTATGTATATCTGTCAAGAATGTCCCAAACAGATCTGCAGGATTAATATCAGATGTTGATCATAGTATTTGACTGATATAAGCTACACCAAGCTAGTGATAGTGATGGGAGCCAGTGAGAAATCACACAGATTTATTTTTCTTTTTTTGGTAAAAAAAACGGCTCTTTTAATAGTAAAGGTTGCCCTCCCCTGCTGTAATGTATTCAAAATAGAGAAAACTGTTAACATAAGTCTTGTTCAATCTTGTTTTCCACAGCACGATACGTGTCCTGTGTGCAGGAAGAGTCTCAGCGGACAGAACACAGCCACAGACCCACCGGGGTTATCAGGAATGAACTTCTCTCCCTCCTCCTCATCCTCCTCCTCCCCAAGCTCACCTAGCAATGAGAATGCTGCCAGCAACTCATAGATTTTCACAGTAACCTTCACCTCACATCTGAAAACCTCACAACGTACGTCAAATGAGACCCAACGGCTCCTACCTACAGCTGAGACCAGGACAGTAGTTCGTCTCACTTCTAGGGGATGGTATGAGTCGAGCTGAACTCTGAATCTGTTGCAGACTTTAAGTCATCATTCCTCCCCCTGTGCTGAACGGACACCGGGTCCAGCTCCTGCTGCTACTGTTGCCAGATATTTGAGTGTTTGAGGAGGTGGGACTGCGCAGTGTTGAAGGAGGATCCAGAAAGGTTGTGAATAATAATAATAAAAGTGGGATTGTGACAGAGCTGGAGCAGAGTTTGAGCCAGAGTGGACTGATTTTTGACGGAGACATGTCTTTGCCACGAGGCTGGGACACATTTTATATTTAAAAGACAGAATGCTCTTTTTTTAAAAACATAGCCTGTGGTGGTGCAGAGTCCATAGATGTGTAGTAGATAGAAAATTCATTTTGAACCACTGTACAGCTGGTGGATCAAACTAAAACCTTGTGAAAGGAAACTGAGTGTATGCATCTGATTTTTATTTATCTGCACCTTTGTTTTTTTTTGTTTTGCACAAATTCTGATGATGAGAATGTGAATTTGGGTAAACTACTGAACAAAAAAAGATTTTTCACATTTTTGCATTGAATAAGTCTTTAAGGACTTGTTTTTGTTCTTATTAGATTCTGTTTTTATTAGAGCTTGATCCAGTGTATTTGGTGCATCTTGACAAGGTGAAGATCCTCGCAGCTCAACAGTGGACACATTTTTATTCAAGTGGGAAAAAAAAAAAAAAAAAAGCACACACATACTTATTTATTGAGCCCCTGCCGAAGAAACAAATTGAGCAATGTAAAAAACAAACAAAAAAAAGGCATGGGAACATCTTACCTCTTTGAAACTGGCCAAATGTGTTTCACAAAACAAGTGTTTATTATTTTATTTACTGATTTTTCGTACAGTCACAATAAAGTGCTAAAACAAACAGCGTTTACAAATTGACCTTGTTATATTTCAAAGTGTTTAATGAAAGGTAGCCTTGTTTACTCCTTGAAACCTTTAACTGATGAAGTAGTAAAGTGATTGATAGATGATTAGAGCCTCTTATTAGCAGCAGTAGCACTTGTTTTCTGCCCAGGTCCCAACTTTGACCTTATTCCCAGTAACTGAAATCTACGGCACCTTTTAAAAGATAAGCCCCTCTGGAAGTTTTCATGTTTTAACATTAAATGACAGTGGATTTAATTTGGCTTTTTTGACCCTGATCAACAGAAAAATGCCCTTAAATGTCAAAGTGAGAGCATATGGTACAAAGTTATCTGAATTATGAGTATCTATAAAATGCTTGTTTGTATTTACCCCCATTCAAGGACACACCAAAATCACCAATTGATTGTATCAGCCACAACAAAACCACTGACAGGTGACGTGAATATCTTCGATCATGTTGTTAAAAAGCAATGTTCTGCTGGGTCCTGGCATGTGGATGCCACTTGACAGGCTCCTCCCAGTCCCACCCAAATGCAGATGGAGACCAAGTACCCCCCCACATGGCAACAGCACTCCCCCGTGACAATGGCCCCCCCAGCAGGACAATGCACCAAGCCATAATGCTCCCGAACTTGACAAAGCTTAAGGCATCGACCTGGCCTCTAGATTTCCCAAATCTGATTTGAGCATATGTGGGAAGTGTTTGTATCTCACCTCACAAACCACAGGACTCAAAGGATCTACCGCTAACGCCCTGGTTTCACACATCACAGGACGCTCCCAGAGGTCCTGTGTCCATGCTTTGAAAGAGCAGAGCCAAGGAGGCCTCAAGGTGGATTCGACTTGGCTCTGGGGTGCTGGCACATCCCATGGATGCTCGATCAGATTGGGATCTGATGAACTTGAAGGGCAGGTTGATGCATTGAGCTGTTTGTCACCTTCCTCGGGTTATTCCTGAGCAGTTTTTGCAGTAATGCATGGTGCATTGTCCTGCTGGGGGGCGTGTGTGTGCTTGGGCTGGTGGGTTGTGTGTGAAGTAGCATCAACATGTATGCCAGGACACAAGGTTTCCCAACAGAGTGTTATACTGTACGAGATGATCAATGTTGAGGCTAATCTGTGTAGCTGCATTTCTGTAAGGAGGCTCTAACTTTTGGTGAGTCAGCACTGAGGCAAAATGTACACCATGAAGACACAGGAACATGCAGAGCAACTCTGAGTCAGGAAGGATACAAGAAAATTTCCAAGTCAGTGATAAAAAACATGAAAACTTCCACAGGGCTTGAATACGTTTTACAGCCAGTGTAAGTCTGCCCTTTGTTGCTATGGTGTTGACAAAACTCAAAATGAATGTTGATAAAATTACTCAAAGGTCTTCAAGTACCTCCATGGAACAAGGCATCATGCCAATCGTATTTGTCAGACAGTCACAGCGAGCCTATGAATATTTTTGCAATAATTAACAAGCAGGTGGCGGCTGAGTCACCAGACCAAAGGTTTTTTATATTCAAATGAATACAAATAACAAATTAAATGAATATTCCTGATGGTCCCAAAGTTACCAAAGCAAATAGACAAGGTGTTGCCACCCACTGCAAATAGGAAAAGCTGTTAGGTTGGTTTTAATAGCTTATTTACATGACCTTGACAGAACAGAGGCGCAGTGCTGACTTAATTAGTTGTTAAACTGTGGGAATGAGAATTTTTCCTCCTGTTTGTTTTTATTAATTCAGGGCATTTGTGTTTATTTTGCTGCGGACCAATAAGGTCAATACTTCATCTTCCCTATATAGGTTAACACTCTTCATTTTGATTAATGGATAAAACCCTTTTAGCCCCTGCATGGTACTGTAACACATTTCTAGGCCATTCGTGGCACCACTTGCCAACATATTTAGAGTTTGTTTAACACTCATTTCAACTGCATTGCCATTTCTGTGAATCACTGCGTCTTCTTGATTTCAGTCAGCTGTTAAAAACAGTTTGAGAGCGTCACGCCGTCGCATCATCCAACCAGGAAATTAATGTGAACCTTGGTGCAGATGCAGCGTTTTGTCTAATGAAGTGAAGTGAAGATGGCAGAGAGAGGGAGACAGAGACAAAGGAGAGGGGCGGGGGAGGGAGTGATGACGCTTATGAGTTCCCAGCACTGATGTCAAAAGGTAAGAAACGTGTAGGAAGAAGATTGAATGCTACTTTTATTTGAAAAGTTAGAATGTAGCAGGGGTGTTGTGTAACAATTGGCACCAGTTATGTTGTTAAGCAGGCCCTTGTGAGTATTTGTGTGTAAAACATCCTTCACACATGTGACCAAAATTAGACTCAACCAAAACTAGAACAAAGAAAATAGGTTAACTACTTTATCTCAAGTGACAAAGCACTCCATTATCATGGCCCATATCCTGGATGTGTTGGGGTGATGCTCTGCAGCTCTGCAGCTTTGAACACAGGCACAACCATGCATTCAGTCTGTCTTAAATATGTGTGTGATTCCTTCCAACATGCATGTGAATGGAAATGTAATCATCATGCAGATAAAAACAGAGCACCAAAAAGTCTGTGAGTGATGCTGAACCTGCATCAGACTGCAGCAGCATCCCTTTGTCAGTGTGTGCACTACATGAATACCTCTGCTGTACTTGTTGACCCCTGTACCTGCACAGATTATGCAGTAGCTGACTGAGCTGACGTGACCAGCTAATTGATCACCCCTTATGCTCCTTTGGTGTTTCTCATACTCACACTTGTAGAAAATGATGATCTTTGGTGTTTCTGTGCTCACACAGTGCCAAAACAGTACCAATTTCTGTCGCTTGGATTGTGTACTTTTCAATGCACCAAAACCCTTTTGGAGTCTCCTCCTCCGTGCCTCCACACCAGCAGGACCAGACTGCAATGGGGATAAATCAAAAAGTCAAAAAATGCACCATGTGAGAAGGGGAAGGTACAGCGTGTTCCCTCAGGGGCATGAACCCACCTACAAGCACCCAAAGGATCAGGCACCTTTGAGGCGACATGTGTAACTATCAGTGCACCTTTTTGTAGAGAAATTGACCTAAACTGTAAACCTGTTCATGTTTCTGCCTACAAAATTCAACATTTCTGTTGTGTCAGAGTCATCTAACATTGAACATTTGCCTTCCACCTAATGTGCCACCCCTGTAGGGCCGCTAGGGCGCGCTAAACGCCAACTATGAGCAACACCAGTTCAGAGGGGTTGTCATTGAAAGCACCTTCTAAAACATATGACATCATTTGAGTTTCCATTTACACGTGGTAATTAAACTTCTGATGTTAGTATATGCTGTGATTGACACGTTAAGCATCTATTTCCGTGTGATTATTCGGAGAGAGCTACTTGAGGCAATTGCAGCTTCAGGTCATGACTGAGGCCTCAGCTGGAAGCAGCTTGAGTTGAATTAGCAGCAGCATAAGCTAATTTCATTTAATGATATTTGACACGCAGTCAAAGGGCTCAATTAGCTTGATGCTTGAGCATCTTTGACACAATGACTAGTGAAAGTAAAAGCGCAGTAGTTTGCAAAGAAGTCACGTCTACCCCTCCCTCTGTCCCTCTCTCCTTTCTCTCTCCCTCTCCCTTCTTCTTCCCTCCATCTCCCCTCTGTCTCTGATTGGTTTTCTCCAAAGATAATTGGAGGCAAAATTTGATATGCTCAATGTCATGGACAGGAATGAGGTTTCACCGGCGTCTGCTGCCACCATGAAAAAGAAGGCGGTGGGCGGCAGTGGATGCAGCCACATCGGCGCACAGAAGGCTGCTGCGTCCAAATGCACAAGAAGCAACAGCAGCCAGAACTGCCTGGACTCCGGTTCTCCCGGCACACCGAGTGGTAAGCAGCCCGGTGCGGCCTGTAACGTCGTGATGGACGAGACGGAGGACGGAGAAGAGGAGTCCAAGTTTCAGCATCCGCGGTTGCGCCGAGCCGGGGGGAGCGGCAGCGGCGGAGGTGG
This sequence comes from Epinephelus lanceolatus, assembly GCF_041903045.1. Classification (NCBI taxonomy): domain Eukaryota; kingdom Metazoa; phylum Chordata; class Actinopteri; order Perciformes; family Serranidae; genus Epinephelus; species Epinephelus lanceolatus. Next base: position 31,601,732 of record NC_135745.1, on the reverse strand, counting down.
AGGAGGAGGCGGCAGTATCAGGATGAAGAACTTTACGCCAGGAGGGGGAGCCGCGTCCTCGGGTTCCAGGAGAAACTCCAACAAGGAGCCCTGCCATACGCACACAGAGGACTCTCCAGCCGCTCCACGGCCCACTGCTGCCTCCAGAGCTACCGAGACCCAGACACCCAGTCCGGGCGATGCTGCCCAGCGCGGCGAGACCAGCAGAGCATCTGGGGCGGAGGCGTCGGAATCAGCGGTCGCGGTAGAGGTTTCAAACGCGACTGCGGGTGATGGTTGCAAAAGCGTCGCTCCAATTTCCAGCATGAAATGCAACAAAAACGGAGAATGCAGGAGGGACTCGGGTACCGGGAGCCTGCGCTCAATCATCTCCAAGCAGGAGAAGCAGACAGGAGGGTCGGGGAGGGCCGAGGACGGTGGGAGCGCCAAGCGAGGAGCCTGTAACTCGACCACCGCCAGCATGGACGGCTCGATCACACCAGGCGGGTCCCTGACCGGGGGGCAAGGAGGAGAGAGCGTAAACCCTGGCACTACCCCCGTGTCTAGCGGTGTCCCCGAGAAAAAGGACTCCAAGGTGTCCTTTTCTAACGCACCGAGCCGGAAAGCCTCGTCCTCGCTGCACGGCCCGACTCAGACTCAGACCCAGCAGCCCAGGAACTCTGTCACTTTCCAGAAGCAGGAGGATGGACCGCCAATTGTGCCCGCCGAGGATGCGGAGCCTCAGGGCAGCCAAGCCAGCTTCATGCAGCGGCAGTTTAGTAGTATGCTGCAGCCTGGAGTTAACAAATTCTCTTTACGCATGTATGGTAGTCAAAAAGCAGTGGAGAGAGAGCAGGAGAGGGTAAAATCAGCTGGAAATTGGATTATCCACCCTTACAGCGATTTCAGGTAAGAGCTGGGGCTGCCATTGGTTGCACGTTGAAAGTCATGAGGGGCCCGTATGGGTCCTCATTGTCACCTACAACTTACTTTATAGTGAGTAACCACTGTGACTCCAAGGGAACACATGCATGGTTATTGTTCAAAGCTACATGCTCAATATTAATTTCCTCCCTTATGAATGAATCTGTAGAGATTTTAATCGATGCATTGCAGCGTGCTGCCATTAATCCCCCAAACAACCTGTTGTCAGGCAAATGGACTTGAGCAAAGAGTGTCCTCTCAAGGTTGTAAACAAATCCTATTCCAGTCTGCATGTACAGTAGCATGTCTGGGATGCTCAACAAGCCCGGCCTGCTAACACATCTCCACTTTTCCGTTGCAGCACGCTCACATTTAACAAAGAGGACAGCGCTCTGACGCTTATTCAGCCTCATTTAAGATGCCGCTATGTCTCAAAGATCTGGCTAATATTGGTTGTAGTGTGAGCTCTGCGACAAGAGCCGTGCTGACAGGATGTAGGCTATGTGTGTGTGTGTGTGTGTGTGTGTGTGTGTGTGTGTGTGTGTGTGTGTGCATGCGATGCACTCAGTAATGGAATGTCACCTTGAGCCAAGTGTGCGAAAACCTCAAGCATGCTCACTGGAGACATATCCGCCTGTACGACTCCCCGGATCCTGTATTTTAATGACGGATGCGCTCTGTTTATCTCGGCTCAAACACCGATAACCCAGCTAGACATCCAGCAGCTATTTTGTCAGACAAAATATTTAGAGAAAACAAGAAGGCTCCTCGTGACTCGGGCTTTATGAATTAGCCTTTTCCCCCCTCGACATGTATCAGCCCCTGAATTGCATTTGGGTCAGAAAACCAGTAGGCTTCCCTCTCGGCTGGGCAGCTTGCTTTCAGCACCACACAGGCTGGACAGCTCCGGTCTAACACGTTTGAGCGCTTCCTTCAACCCCCCCGTCACAGCGCCATTCATGTTTGGCCTATTTGTATCACATAACGCCGAGTCAGTTGATCGCTAAAGCCTAAACTTGAGACATGTCTTCAACAGCAGAGATGTAATTTGACGACAGGACACCTTCCTTTACCGTGCGAGTCCCCACACGGTGTGAAGCTGCAGCTGCCCCCTCCGTTGATTCTTATGCTAATTAATGCATAGTCAAAGCAGCAAAGTTGCCTCAAACAATATCGTCGGGGCGGTTATTGTTGTTGCCGTGAAGTGGAGGAGTCAGAGCTTGTTGCATAAGTCGCAGTGTAATGACTCAGCGCTGCACCTGTCCTGCAGAGCTTCCTCTGACGGGCTCAAACCTCACTACCCTTACTCTGTCTGTCCCACTCACCACACTGCCACATCACCACTGCCACTGAATAACAGACATTCTTGGTGTCCATGTGTAGTGCAAGGTCGATAAGAGCTCCAAATACAGTCTGATAAATTAAACCTGACGTTCAGTTTGGGGTCCTGGAGACCTTGGGCCTTCTTTAACAGCTCAAGAAACCCACTTAACATGGGTTTTTTAATGTCAGAAAATGACTTCTGTTGAAGTGTCAGAGACCCTGACTTAGATGGATATGCTCAATAATTATACTACAATAGCCTACTCTTTATGCAACTTCTGAGATCTTATTAAAGGTGTGCAATAGTTTGTTCATAAGATCGGCCTAATTAACCCCAAACATCAGTCAAGTCAATTTTATTGTGAGGCACAATTCATACACAGGTAAACTCAATGCGCAACAGGAAAATAGAGAAAACATGAAACAAATGAGATAAAAAAAAAAACAAAAAAACATTTGCCATCTTTATTAAAATAGTATTCCACCGCTGGAAATGTCTTTACATAATACTGGGCTATCTATGCAGTTTAAAAAATGCAAATATTTTTTATAAAATTGGTGCTAGCCTACATGACGAGAGAAAACAGGAATAAGCTTGAGCTTTTGCTCAAGAGGTAAAAAAAAAAACAACCTACAACTACCAGAATGCACCTCGACGCACCGGTAGGTGATGTAGCATGACACAGGAAACACTATGGCGGCCAGGCAGCAATAAACGATGAGAATTACAGTTAAATGGTAAGCTAAAATATGACTCTGTAAACACTTAAGGCAAAGTAGGATACACAGTGACATAATATTGGTTTATATTTCATTAGCATTGCTTATTTTGAGCGTTTAATCTCAGTATTTTCAGCCTCCGCTTTTACAATACAGGAAAAAAATGGCGGCCGTTCGGCAAAGTAGTCCTTAAAATGTAGCTAGCTCAGTTTGGGGCAAAGGGAGGAATTACTGCTTCAGTACTTTTCTACATATAAGGTTTGGATAAGGTTAGAAGAAAAGGGGGGAAATGACACAAAAGTTGGTAAACATTTTTGCAATTATATTTCCCTGTATTTGCTTTTACACTACATTAATGGGGTAACGTTAAGTTGAGCTAATGTCATCAACACAGAAACGAGGTTGAAAGTTGCCTCCATCTTTTAACCCACTGTCTTTGAAAATACATATTACTTTTAATATGTACTTTTAAATAAATTCACTTCAGTTGTGATAGAAGAAATATTCAGATCCTTTAATTACTTCAGTTAAAAAGAATTAATACCACACTAAGTAAATGTCCTGCACTCAACACCTTACTTAAAGCGAAATGTGCTTAGAGTATCAACAGTAAAAGTATTGATAATGTAGTAAAATATCACTTTTTTACTATTATATACAATGGTTTTGGATTAATATTGCTGCTTAATTAATGTGTATGTTGCATTTTACTGCTGTAGATGTTTAAGGTGGTGGTCATTTTAACTTCTCTATGTACTGTTGGGTAGTTGAATCTACAGCAATGCATCATATTCTATAGGATCATCATGTTTGTAGCGTGGCTGTCCTGCGAGACCACATATCTGTTATCATGGTGTCAGAAAAAAAAACAGTCCTGTTTTCAGCTTTGTGGCGATTAATTTTCCAGCTGATCCAAGAGGAATTTAAAAAAAGTTTATTTAGTTGAAGATGTAGGAGAATTTTCTCAGCTCACAATGGAACACTTTTTCCTTCAGTTTACCAGAAATGTTCAAAGTCAACACATCTGTAGATAAATAATTTTTACTGGACAGAAAGGGTATGAAAACTAAAATGAAATCTGAAAAGTAACTAAAGCTGTCAGACAAAGGTAGTGCTATAAAAACTACAATATTTACCTCTGGGATGTAGTGGAGTGGAAGTATAAAGTCGGAAATACCCCAGTAAAGAACAGGTACCTCAAATTTGCACCTAAATTTGTACTTAACACGGTACTGTGATTATACGCCCATGTATTGATCTCTCTGACACATTACTACTATTGATTGCTGCTTGCTGATTGCTGCTTGTTTCTGCCTGTGAGTTTGTGTATGGTCTGGGTAGATTGTAAAACTGAATTGCCCTTCTGGGATAAATAAAGTTGTCTGAACTGAACTGAACTTGAGAGAATTTACTTAGTTACATTCCACCATCATAGATGAGAAAAAATGTAAAATTATCCTTTTGTCTCTATAAGCAGAGACAAAATTCGATTTCTTACATTATAAGAATATAGAATGTATGCACAAATTGTTATCATTATAATATGTGAATCTTGGAAAAAGTAAGTTCAGCATCTCATTACTCTCTGCATGCTCAGGCAGGCAAAGTGTAGTGCCTGCTCTTCGTTTACACTTTCCCATCTTTAGTTAAGAAGTCTCTTGTGCCTATTGGCTTTCCACAGCAACTCCCTTTTCTTATCTGACTCTATTTTTGTCTTTTTCCCTCCCCCTCCTTTCCCCCTCCTGTACTCCACACATAACACACTGTCATGTGCACACACCACAACTACATGCAAACACACATATACACACACGCCTGCTAGGTTCTACTGGGATTTCACAATGCTGCTGTTTATGGTGGGCAACCTGATCATCATCCCCGTGGGCATCACCTTCTTCAAGGATGAGACCACAACGCCCTGGATCATCTTCAACGTGGTTTCCGACACCTTCTTCCTCATGGACCTGGTGCTCAACTTTCGCACTGGAATCATCATTGAGGACAACTCGGACATCATTTTGGACCCTCAAACCATTAAGAAGAAGTACTTAAAAACTTGGTTCATTGTGGACTTTATCTCCTCCATCCCAGTGGATTACATATTCCTCATAGTGGAGAAGGGGATCGACTCGGAGGTGTACAAGACGGCTCGGGCCCTGAGGATCGTCCGCTTTACCAAGATCCTGAGTCTCCTGAGGCTGTTGAGGCTCTCCAGATTAATACGCTACATTCACCAATGGGAAGAGGTAAGAGCACACGTTTAGTGACCATCCCTGTCTGAGTAAATATTACATTAACTCTAATCACACAACTCTGAGCCACAGAGGAAGAAACGCCCAATCTAGTCTCTGTGATAAAAGGTCACTGATTTGCCTCCAATATGCTGATGTTGGCTCATGACCAAACCAACAATCTGCCTCCCTGTCTGCTCCGAGCGGCCCGCTCTCCTCCGCCTGGAGGCTTGATATTAATGTTCTCACCTGCCACCTGGTGAGAAATGTATAATGTCAACAGGAAGTTTGAGCTTTAACAAACTTTGTATTCTAATTACTGTTATTGTCACACAAGCCCCCCCTACACCTCTGTCTGCCTGCCTGACCTGGTAGTCCCACAGGCGGCATCAGACGGTCTAATAAGCAGCCTATTACCGGGGCAAACACAGTTAATCAATTAAGGCGCCAGAGAAGGAGCAGGTGGGGTAGAGGGTGAAGATAATATGCAGCACTAGGGGGCTGTTGACTGCGATTATATATGTCATTAATTGTTCATTTAAAGAGAGAGGAGAGGTTAGAGAGGCTGGCATTTCCCCCAGAGGCCTGACTCTGGATGTGAAGCTGGGTGCTGTTGCTAGGTAGAGTCCCCACTTCTGGTAGACTGAACTCAATGACCTAGTCCTGCCCTTCCTGGCCACTCAGCTTTTATTCACTCTGTGAGGGATGCACTTTGTCGGCGCCCTGCTCCAGCCTCTCCACCGGAATCCTTCCTCAAATGGAAGGAGAGCAGCCTGGGAGACAGGAGGTCCGGCCATGTCACGAGATCACTCGACTTTTCGTTTATGCCAGTATTGGCAGCCCGGTGTTGGCATTTTGCAGTGGTGAGAGCAGCGCAGTGGGGCTTGGCTGCTAACTTGACCTTTGGATAATTGGATTTCTGAAGATATGATGTGATACGCACACATACACACACACGCAGTGATGCATGATGGGATGTGATACTTGGCATGCATGGAGAATGAGAGTGGAGATGTGGTGGAGAGTGAGACACTGACAGGGAAAATTCCCAGTTTCAGAAGCCCAGTCTGTTTGACTTTATGTGTCAGTTTATTTTGAAAATCCAAGAAACTCAATCCTCAGCTTCCTTTAGGGCCCAGACTCACTAGACCAACATCACAGAACTTGTGACAACAAAGGTCAACTGTTTCATTGCCTCAGGTCGCCTGTGTCTTGGCCAAAAAGTTGCACAGGAACACACCGCAAAGACTACAGCCACAGACAAGTAGCATTTATGTTCTGCGCCTTCATGACAGGAAATAACTCTCCATAGCAGCCGAGTAGGTAAAACTGTAGCTGGAACAGCTACGTGATCCGCCCACCAGCTACATGACTCGACCACCATATTAATACAGTCAGCCCCCGTCGCTCTTTGGTCCAGAAGCTATGAGCGATAATAGAGAGGTGGTTAAGGTTATATTTAGGGTAAGATAAGGGTTACATCTCGTTACTAAAAGGGAATCATGTCTTAATGTATAATGACTAAAGTAAATGAATAAAATGGATTATTGCTCTGTTTGGCCTCATATGTATTCACTACAACATAAAGTTGTAGCAGCTTTTAAATCACCATCAAGTTGGTGGGTTTGTCTTGTACTGGTCATGGGTGCTCTAGGGCGACAAATGCCTACTGACAGCCCGACAATGACCAACTGCCGACTCTTGGCTTGGTATGTCAGGGTCATGGATGTATTAAGAGACCTGGATACCGGACCTCTTTCATTTCTATGAAAGTTGCTCAGAGGCGCATTAATGCTTAATGCTTAATATCTGCAGTTTGAAAGTACCCAGATTTTCTGCATTGTGGGGTACATAGAGCAGGCACACTGGAGACTTACAGACACGGAGCGCGGCTAAGTGACCAACTTCTGATGGCTGAGCGACTGACTTCCAGATTAGCACTTTGCTAACTTGTATGGGGATAAAATTATTTTATCTTGTGGCTCTTCTACACTCTCCAAATGTTATCAGACCAAATGGATCAAATCGTGATATTGACATTTCACTGGGTTCTGACCTCAGAAAAATGTGTCCACTGATTTACAGATGTCTCTTTCGCCATGTTTGTCTATGGGAAAAAGTCTTTTTGGGCCTAATAGCATCATGTGAATTTGCAATACCACTCTTTGGTAACTACAAAAATTGGCTTCAAAGCCTGGTGCACTTCCTGGGGCCAGGGTTCTCATTTATAGACATTGCATATGCACAAACGAGGCCTGAAAGAGGCATACGCCACTTCCCACACAAAAGTTATGATCTATAAAAACAGACTTGTTGGGAGAAACCTTGACCCATGCTCATGAACATTTTGGAGACGGAAAAAGGCGACGCAGATGGTGAGGTGGAAGCCTGATTGTGGAATTTGTCTAATATTTTTTGGTACACGCTATTTTTGGCCTTTGTCCATACATAGACCCCTGGTCTGGGCCTTCAGCTTCTTTTAGCTCCTGTAACTTTCTTGGAGCTGTCCATGGTGCTGAACATCCCTACCAGCCGGCACAATATGACCGTGTACAGTACAGTTGTTCTCATCCATCTTCGGTGAACACAGTATGAGAAATTACTCTATTTTGTCAGCTACCGATTGATAAAAACTGACAGTGAAAACCCCATAAAGGTTAAAGCGACATTTAGAAAGATCAGCACATGTGATTCATGTCCAGTCTCATTCCTCATCTCTCCCATCACAGAGTATCACTCCTCTCTCAGCTGCACTGAGTAAGAAATGACCCATTTATCGGACCTTCCTACACATCTTACTATAATAATTATTTCCACAGATTTAGACCTTAAAGAGATTATCGTGGTGTTAAACACAGACATTAAGCACCAACAAAGGGTGGCTTCTCCAACTCAGTCAGGTGATAGATGACTGGCCTAAGTGACTGTCCAGTGACTCAGAATGATTGATGTGTGAGACGACATGGACTATCAGTTGTTAAGGATCATGATGGTCCCTGTCCATCACTCTGTGTGTTTAAATTTGTATACGTGTTGGCATGTCTGTCTGTGTTGTTAGTGTATCAGTGTGCCTGCGGGCTTGCGTGAGTGTCTTGTGTGTGCGACTGGACACTGCATGCATGTTTGAGCCTCTGATTGATGTCATGTGTCCCTGTGTAACAAATGTCTTGCCTGCTCCTGCTGTGTTTGATGTGGGACTGATGGGAACCGGTCTCCCCTGCTCATTAATCAAACTTGGTATAATCCAAAGGAGACTGTGGAGCTGAGTGGGTAGCCAGTGCTGTCACTGTGATAGGAATTCAAGGTCTTAAGTGTCTGACAATGTTATGAAACCCTCTTCACTGAGTTTATATTCATAATCCAACATATTTTCTATCTCCACCTCTCAGCCATGTTTAAACTCCCCTCCCTGCCTTATTGTCTCCAGATCTTCCATATGACCTATGACCTGGCCAGTGCGGTGATGCGGATCTTTAACCTGATTGGTATGATGCTGCTGCTGTGTCACTGGGACGGCTGCCTACAGTTCCTCGTTCCCATGCTGCAGGACTTCCCCTCAGACTGCTGGGTGTCCCTCAACAAGATGGAGGTATGTGACAGGGAATCATGCCTGCGCATAAGCTGCACATATCAGCCCGAAGTGGATTTGCATCTTTTATTCTGAGATGATTGGGAAAGAGCTAACGGAGGTCAGAATATTGATTGAAGTTTTTGACTGCCATCAGAAAATATTGGCTGAATGTCAATCAGTACTTTGTGACCATGATGAACTCTTTCTTGTCTTTAGTAAAATGGGAAACAGTGCTCCTGTAAGGAAAGAGAAAAGCCTCAAGTCCGTGTGTGACTGTTTGAAAGAGCTTTATTTTAATTTTATTGACCAGAAAATTGGTTTAATTTGCTGTCAACTTATCTTGTTTGCCACAAAAGCAAGTCTGTTGGCAGTTGTACTGTTGGAGAAACATGGGACATTCAACAACGATGGAAATTTGTTAAAGATTGAGTCTTCCTTTACGAGGGAAAGCAATGATAACAGTAGGTTCTGGTCACTGAAACAAGACTCTAAAGAAGAAGAAGACAATGTACTTTAATAATCCCGAGGCGAAATTCAATTTCTTTACTCTGTTGTCATATATACACAGGCTTGAAAGACACACACATACAAAAACAGGACCAAGACATGCATTGCCTCTTTGGGGGTGCCTTGGCAGTGCCTAGGAGGTGAACTGGCACCTCTCCAGCTACCAGTCTAGGCTACATATTTGGTCTGGACAGGGACTTGAACTGGCGACCCTCTGGTTCATAATTCAAGTGCTTATAAACTAAGCTATTGCCGTAAGCCACAATAGCAGCTCTGTGAAGCTGTGGTCAAGTCAAGTGAGTTTTATTTATAAAGCCAGATATCACGAATCACAATTTGCTTCAGGGGGCTTTACAATCTGTACTATACAACACACTTTGTCCTTAGACTCTTGCAGCCGACAAAGAAAAACTACCCCAAAAAACCTTTAACGGGGAGAGAAACGTTTAAAAAAAACCTCAGGGTGGGCAACTAATGAGGGATCTCTCTTACTGGCTGAACAGACGTACAATAGATGTCGATGATAAAATGACAATATAGACAATCTGCATGACAAATACATAGAATGTCAACGTATATGAAAAAGATGATAGAAAATGTAAATGTAATACCTTTGAAATTGGTGCTACACGACCAGAGAAAACAGAGGAAAAGGGCTGTGGCATTAACTTGTGCTCAAGAGTAGAAAACCTACAACTACCAGAATGCACAGCACTGCACCGGACTAATAAACTCTTCTGCTGATGGGCAACTAATGTGAGTTGCCTGTCTGAAACAATATGGCGGCCGGCTGGTAACAAAAGATCTCATATAACAGTTACACAATAAGCTAACATATGTTTCTGAAAACATTTGAGGTCAGAAATAGGCAACACAGTAACAGAATCTTGATTCATATTTGATCAGCACTGCCTAGTTTTACTGTTTGATCTCATGTACAGGAAACAGTACAGCGCCCACTTCCTGTTCCCTTCCATGTGAGCACAATCAGACATGCATGCAACATGAAGCACCAACACACAGATTAGCATTACATGCAGACATGCAGAGCAGCAGTAGAAAGTAAAAGTAGATAAAATACAATAGTCGTTATGTAGGTCTTAATAAAATGTAATATGGTCATGTGCACTAACACACAAGCCATGCGACATAAAGTTAGCCATGCTGTTAATGAAATACATAGTGTATACATATGCATTCAGAGTTGGCTGCCTGGCAACGGGTGAGGACGTAAAGCAGGGGTGTCAAACTCATTTTAGTTCAGGAGCCACATAAAGCCCACTTTGATCTTAAGTGGGTTGAACCAGGAAAACCATTACGTAATAACCTATAAATAACAACCCCTTTAAATTTTTCCCTTTTTAGTTTAAAGAAGTTCATTCTGAAAATGTTCATCCATTTACAAATCAAATGATGAACAGCCCACAGTATCCTCAGGAAAATCTGTGCAAATTTGACAGTAAGTTTTTCCACATTCTGTCAGTCTATTACTCACTTTCATTACGTGATCTTTTTCATAATTTCCCACTAAAGAGGAAGCTATTGAAGAAGCAGGTTAAGCTAAAGTTTTGTCAGTGTAATGTTGTGTTCACACCAACACCACGTTACTTTTGAGAGTTTGAATGCTCAAATATTTTGTGTTGCTTCGCTGCATCGATGAATGAACCATCTCTACGTCTTCACCGTCATATGTCCCCGGAGGATCCCAATGCTGATTGGCTAATAGATTTTCAGATTTCAGATTTTCAACTCTTGTGAATAAGCGTATGACACAAAATCCTGCTCACTCACTTCATTCAGGTATTTTGCGTCAGTCGCGTTGTGTCCATCGCGCCGCCTGGTGGGAATTTACGTCTAATCGCGTCTTTACATTGACTCTACATGTACTGTAATTCACTTGCAGGAATTGTTTTATTCGTGCCTGGTGTGAACGCAACATCAGGCACTAAACAGGGCTCCTCCCGTATTGTTTTAAGATAGAAGTCTGATACAGATTCTTTTTTACTGAAGCTGTTGGTTGACAACATTTTGCAAAATTTTCAATATCTTTAAATCTGACCACAGAAAGTATTAATTGTTATTTCAGAGAGCTGTATTCTGGTTGGGGTGGAAAAGCCTCTGAGGCAGTATTTTACATAAAGTATCTACTCACTGTTGAAACCTGACACGGGTTAGCCTTCACAGGTGTGTTAATATGAGGTGTGCAAAGTCATCTAGTGGGCACGGATTGGACCCTTTGGCAGGCCAGTTCTGGCCCCCGGGGCATGTGTTTGACACCTCTAATGTAAAGCAAGTTAGCAGCATGTAAGCCAGAAATAACAACAGCACTGTTTTGGTGAAAAATGTATTACGTTGATTAGAAATGTTCACGTCTGATTGTCCTAAAACCAGGTTGGCCTTCGTTTGAAGGTGTGATAGGTGTGTTACAGTTTCTCATCTCAGATGGGAGATCGTTCCATAGTTTAGAAGCTCTGACAGAGAAGCATGATTGGCTGAAGGAGCTGGTAAAAGCTTAGTAAAAGCACTGAGTGGTGGAGGAGCCTTGCCATTTAATATTTTAAACATGGCCAAACAGTGAACTACAATATGTTTGTGGAAACATTTTATGTGAGAACTGTCTGGATTTACTGTTTGTTCTGAGTTTGGGAGAGGCAGACAGAGGGGCGGCTCTGTCTCTATCAGCTTTTATACTCTTTGTGTCTGTGGTGTCGGCGGTCATACAAAAATGAGGAAGTACAATCTGTAGTCTGAGCAACAGCCTGTGTGCCAGAGAAAATTTCACTGGAAAATGAGCAGGGAGATCTGGGCACTGGCAACATGGAGGGAAGTTTAACACAGTTCATTTACACACACCACCCACATCGTTATGATACAAAGCAGGTTGAAAATCGGCAAAGTAGTCTGAACTAAAGTGGTAGGCCAACATTTCCATGCTTCTAGCGTGGCTAAAAATGAAGGGTCCTCTAGGTTAGTGGTGATAGTTATATACTGTAATTTGGATCAATATAGTCCACTTTGAAAACTGTACACTGCACTGCTCAGGGAACCATTATTATCCTAAGTAATGTTTGTTGCAATTATGCTATTACTGATTCAGGAGGAAAAGTCAGTATTTTTTTTCCAACAAATCAAGGAAATTACTCATATCACTGCCCTCTGCAGCAGCATTCAGTCGATGTGCCAGACAAAACAACCGTAGGATACCAATGAAGAAGCTGTGAAAAAGAAACCAGAGAGATTGAAGCACACCTCTAGATCCTTCTGTGCCTCCTCTTCAGTGTGGTGGGGTGATGACAGGAAAGATAAAAGGGGAAAACAGAGGGATGGGGGGATATGGCCTGGCAGCTGGGCTCTTTGTTGCCATGTCTCTCTCAGAGAGATAAAAGCTGGTTGTTTATAGGTCCTGTCTGTGAGCCCAGCCTTTTACTGAGTGAGGGGAGGCCACGCTAACCCAGACATGAGGCACAGGTCCAAATGGGGCTTTAAACAAATTGGGTCCAGCTCCCCGACATCGGCAGGGCCTGCCAGGACTACTTGTAAATTTAAGATTCAAAGTATTGACAGAGGTTGCTCTTGTTTTAATCACTGTACAAAAGCAAAACAAGTTAATGTGTCGAGGAAAATGAATGTTCTTTCTTTCATTTTGTTGAAAGGAAATTAATTCGTCTTTGTTTCATGTGTCAGACTGAGACGTACTGCTGCCTTAACAGCACTATTTTGCAGAGCTGGACAGTATTGACAAAGTCGTACTTTACAATACTGACTCAGGAACTCTGTATCAATAATGTGGAGATAATTTGGGCTTGATAAAATGGTGTTTCCATGTGATATTTAATCAGAATTAGTTGATGATGACATGATCGAGAAAAGTTCAGAAAGTAGATTCACAACAACACCGCAGTGTAAAATAAATAATAAGAGACAACAGTTACGCTGCACGTCCCTCAGTGTTATGATGACTAAAGTGTTGAGACGTGCGCAGATGTTGAGACACTTTAGGCAGAGCAGGTGTGTCCACTCTCCCTCAGACTGACTCTCCGCCGTAATCAAACCAAGGCTTTGATGTTGTAAACTCCATCATGCATTGCCTTAAACTGAGTCCTTAACTCCACACATACACACACGCAACTCTGTATGTAACAAATTGAATCCAAATCTATTTTGATAATCGATTAATCGTCATTGTTGGTAATATGAAATAAGCAATCTGAAGATGCCGTCTTGTGCTCTGATTTATTTATTTATTTTTTTACATTTTGTGCGTGAAACAATCAATCAAATAACTGAAAATACAATCAGCAGATTAATTCATAACAAAAATAATTGTTATTTGCAGCCCTGGCAGAGTTATTATAGTTTTGTGTTTTTCATTAGTTTTTACTTCATTTCATACTACTTTCATTTTTAATTCATTTTTCAGTTCGGTTTCCAGAGTGTAGTTTTTATTAGTTTCAGTATTATTTTTAGTCTTTTTATTGAGGGGTATTTATTTATTTTATGTATATGTTATTGTTTATTAGCTAGTTTTGTAAGTACACATTATTTTTTTAAGTCTAATTTTGTTTATGGTGAACTAAAATATTTTTTAACATGTAATTTTAGTTTTTATTTTAGATTTAGTTAACTATAATAACCTTAAGTATACTGATATGCAGACACACTTAATCTGTAAATAAGGATTTTGTTTGTTTTTTTTATTCATGCATGTAAAATATAGGGCGGCACGGTGGTGCAGTGAAAAGCATTGTCACCTCATCGAGGGTTCCTGGTTCAAACCCAGGGTGGGTGGTTCAAATCCCGGGGTGGAGGAGCCCTTCTGTGTGGATTCTGCATGTTCTCCCTGTGTCAGCGTGGGTTTTCTCCAGGTACTCCAGCTTCCTCCCACAGTCCAAAGACATGCAGGTTACCTGGTGACTCTAAATTGCCCGTTGGTGTGAATGTGAGTGTGAATGGTTGTCTGTCTCTGTGTGTCAGCCCTGTGATAGTCTGGCAACCTGTCCAAGGTGTACCCAGGCATGACCCCCAACAGGATAAGCGGTTATGTAAAATGAATGAATGAATGAATGAATGTATAATGTAGAAGTAACATAAACCATGCTGACCTTCCCCATAAGGCACTGCAAGCACAACAACCTTAACTTCAGGGAAACTTGAATATTTAAGCTTTTATAAACTTACATGCCACTCAAGAGGACAACCTTGTGCTGTGTGCAGCACAGAGTTTGAACTCCAGGATGATGAAGTTTGAGGCTGACAGGCCACTGACTCCTCCATTGCTCTCTATCTCTGTATAACCAAAGACAGTCAGTCTCCAGAGAGCCATCACTCTCAAACTAAAGGGGCCACACTGGCATGGTACAGGCTGCCTACAGCCACCTGAGACCGCCCCCCTATTGAGTGGCTGACAACTTGTAACATTAGCCATTGTGTTGCAGCAAGCCATCCATCATGCCTTGCACCCTACAGTGGCAACGGTGGTGTGGGGCCCAGAGGCAGGACCCATGGAGGGCGTTGAGAACACACTGTAACTCTGGATGACATCCACCAACCAGTAATTGGACTCAGTCGAACTTGTAATACCTCAGGGAACGTAGGTTGTTTTTGCAGTGCACCCCAACTTCCGTCCATTAATTTCGTTCGCTTTATATTTAGCATTATGCAGCCTTGTCAGCCCCATATTTAATCTCCACGGTCGAGTGCGGCTTGGTGGCAGAGCCTCGCTGCATCAGTGGAGGCGACTGGGTAATAATAGTGACAGCAGCGCTAACTGACAGACACAGGGTGTGTAGTTTCAACTCTGTAATTACAACCGTGTGTGTACCCATCCCTTACTGTATCCACATCACAGAGACGTCTCTTTCTTATTATCCCCCACTGCCATCAGCAGGAGGGGGCTTTGCAGTACAGTGGTCTGCTCCCTTGGAGGAGATAAGCCGGTAATTACTACATATGCTGTTAAATCACTTTATTTACTCACAGCACCTAGTTTGACCAAACGGTATTACAGGTCTGCTGCTGGACGTTGCAAATTGGATTTAAACTCCTCAGTAGGCCTGTAACAGCATATAAACATGAAAAGTGAAAGCTGCTGTCTAACCTCTGTAAATGGACTAGAAATTAGGTGGTGTTTGTTTCCTGGGCGAGGAGAGAAAGGATGTGATTATCTCAGTCCCAGTGGAACTCAGGTGTTTTTGTTCTGAAGGATCTCACTGTGCTGAGGACAAGCAGCGCTGCAATATCCGACCCAAGCAGGAAGCACGGTTACTGCACTTAACCGTTACTTAAGCATCAGTAAGCTCATTGTGTTGAAAACTACTCGAGCAGAAATGTTGCTGTTTTAAAGACATTTACGTATGATCACTGTAAAAGTGGCGTCATGATTGAAATCATTTCACAATGGATCCATCTTGCCAACCAAGCCCTCTCCAGTTAAGTGATACTTTCGCAGTCATCATGACATTTTAGTGAGAAATTTTCTTCAAAGTAAAAATGATGTTCAAAGCAAACTCAGTGGTACTCCAGACTCCCACAACAACAGAACTGGAGGCTTAAAGGGATACTATGAATTAATTGTAAGTTACTGTTTGTAAACAGTATCGCCAGCAACAGAGAAAGTGAAAGCCAACCCCAGATTCACCACACTTGGTGTTTCGCCTCGGTATATTTGTTCATGGGCGGTGTTTCAGCATTGTGTCTGCAATTTTTGGTTCTTCTTCTTGGATGCATGCTGCTTACGATCTGGCACCTGGTCACCACCTTTTTATAAAGTCCTGACCTCCCCTTTGTGCTATGCCCAGGAATATGGGGTGACCAGATGGGCCCACTGAAAATATTGGGGTTGCACACCTAAACTGGAAGCTGTAACTAAATTTCAGGAATTTGATTACAATGTTAGTCTATATAGGCTAGTTGAAAACTATGAGTTAAGGAATCACATACTGATATAGTTTGGTTTCTTATTATACAGTCAGTGTTACTTATTGTCTGATGTGCATAGACTGATACCGGTACCGTCAACATTTTAGGGCTGTTCCATTAGTACTTGCAGCTGCCCCAAGTCAAATCATGCTGCACCGATTTCGTTAGTTTAAACATACTGAGTTGCATCTGAGATGGACCATCTCCAGAGTCGAGACAAAAGCGTGCCGGACCACCTTCAAGCAGGTAGCGGTGATGTCTCGCTGACCACAGCCAACTCCTGATGACCTTCTTCTCCTTCTAGGTCTCCATCAAGCAAGTGTGTATTACAAGACTCAACTCCTGTCTGTACAGGAGACGAGACAGCCAGGCGTTTTTAAAAGTCTGTGTGCGGTCAGCTCTCAGTAGTTTAGTTTCTCTCCTGCGTCCCTGTTTGTACTTTACATATCTGCTGTCTTTTACAGTTTCATGTTCGCTTTCAGATGTAGCAGTTGTGTGAGGGGCCGTACACATGTCGCGTCTTTGCGACATGTGTACTGCGTGGAAAACGCAAGGTCGGGCATTAGGTGCTACTCTTGTGCCTACTCTGTGCCATCTTTCAAGGGCACAGAGACAGAGTGGGTCTCATTCATGAAACGTGAGCAGAAAGAATTTGTGTGTAAACTGTTCGCAGACGGAAATTTATGTGCATGTCCGCATTCATCAATATTTTAGTAGCTCCAATTTTTTCGTAGCTACTAACAAAATCTACTCCTGCTCCTGACCACTCGTAGTGCTTGTGTAAATTTAGTAAAGCACATAAATATTGCTTGTCACTACTGGAAATTACAATTTTAATTCGTATTGCTCTGTTATGTACACAATACACAGATGCCTTTGAAACACCTAATCTAAACATGACAAAATATTAAAAATATATATAACACATTTACTTAAATTAGTTGGCACTTAGCAGGTTTAAGATCCAGATTAGGTTCATGATTGTGAATTATCTATGTAAATTGACTCAATAGATTACACGTTCTTTCTACATGTTGAATGATGATAATAAAAATATCTGTAAGGACAGCCGGATCACAGCCTCTTCAGCCTTGGTGCCTGGGTTCAGCAGGAGCAGCAGGTGGTGGAGCCACGAAGGAGCACGCGCCAGCTGAAAGAATTATTTGAGACAACACGTTTTTTTTGTTTGGTTGGTTTTTTTTTTTTTTTTGGTTTTTTTTTGTGTGGCTTTTTTAATCATTTGAATGAATAAATCTTATTTGAAAAATGTTTAATTTACGTTGTATAAAACAGAGCTTTAAGCTATTAAGATTCAAATAATTTGAAGACGATGCATACAAAACTGCTGTAGGCTATATGTTATCCGTAACATTTGTTAAAATAAATGTTAAATAGTTCTACATTCCGACAGCCATCACTGATTTAGAGTTTATTACGCACAAAACATCTCTGGTTTCCCGTTCCCACTTCATTCAAAACCCCACAAATGAATCTTCTGTTTGTTTGGTGACCGCTGTATTTTTTTTTTTTTGTGTGTGTGTGTGCTTATGCGTTTCTTTGCCTCCAGTTTCATATCAAACCATTTACGCTTCACCTCTGACATGTTTCTTTGTACTACAGAGACAACATTAACAGCATCTGTTACCTCCCTCCAGGCCTTCGCTTTGCCTGTCCCTGTCACACCACTACTAACTGTAGAAAATAAAAAGTTTTTTCTTAAGTCCACTTCACCCAAAATTATTTCGATCTCTGCTTCGGAAAAATTCTTTTTTCTTTCTCTCTCCTTCTTTCTTTGCGTCATGACTGACAGGTCGACTGGATTTACCTATACCTCCTTATATGGTGGTCATTGGCTATTCATGGGCGGGAATTTATGCTAATTGCTGATTACCGGGAGCGCGCTGTCACTTTACGATGGATTGGCATTCATGATCATACACACGTTTGTCAAATTTTTCCTGTGGCGTTCCTGAATCCGGAGTAGGTTTTTAGTAGCGTAGGGTTTTATGTGCAAATCTACACACCTATAACATAACCTGACCTCTTACTTTGCTCCCGTCATATGACACCCTGCAGCACATAGATCACTCCTATAGACCGTCTCCTGGCTCACGATTACATGGGTTATGTACGCATAATAGTGCACTACTTTTCTTCGGTTTACGACCGAACAGTGAATGTGAACAGCCTGGATTAATCCATACACAAACAGAAATGTAAAAACGACAAATTGTGCTGGAACTAACCAGGCAAGCTGTTTCCCTCAGCTTCCAGTCTTGCTAAGCTAAGCAAGCTGGCTAGCTCCATACTTATCACACAGACATGTGGTATCAATCCTACCATGTCAGCAAGAAAGCTAATGGGCATATTTCCCAAAATGTTGAACTTTAAACGGCGTGAATTACAGTTTAAATTAATGGAACCATCTACACCAGTCTAGACAGCCGTCACATGGTGCTCATGTTGACGGATTGAATACTGAGAGCCACTTTTCTTTTGGCCTTTAAATGAACTGTCAGGGGACAGAGGATGCCTTGCCTTCCACATTCACAAGCAACATATTTCACTGCCCACCCCACACACACACACTGAGGCAGACCAGAAGAAAGAGACAGAGGGAGTGAGAGGAAGCAGGAGACAGAGCTGACTGTACAATAAACTCCGATAAGCCATTGTAAACTAAACCTGGTGGGTGTGTGACAGGGCCAGGGCAGAGGCTTTGTTACATGTGTGTCGATTATCTTTTGATATTTGTCCAGCTTATCGGCCGTCGGACACACACAGCGATCGGTCATTTAGTCTGATATAACTCCATTTTCCATTATCAGGTTCTTCCCTGTCTCTGTCGTTTCTTCCATCCCTGCACCTATCAGTCCTACATGGCCTCAGTCCTTCAGCCAGGGAGCTGGGAACTGATGAGAGTGGTAACAGGGCAAAGGTTCATCTGTTCTGGGTGCACCTTTCACCATTTTTAGCTCGAGGGATGGCAGTGTTGTGGGTTTGGTCCACACTTTGGTCCAGACTGAAAAAACTATCAGATGCATTGCTATAAATTTTTTTACCAATATTCATTGGTGCCCAGAGGATGGATCCCAACGACATTAGTGACCCCCTGACCTTTCCTCTAGCGCCACCACGAGATTGACATTGTGGTTCAGAGTGAAATGTCACAACAACCATAAGATGCATTAGCATGCAATTTGGACCAGATGTTTCCCGCTAACATTCCCAGTAGCCACTTTGTGCTATAGTGACAATATTGGATTTTTTTGCCGATATGCCGATATATAACAACTCATTTGACTGATAACCGATATCAATATATCTTCTTTTTTCCCCACCTAATTTTAGTGATCATCAAGTCTTTTCTGTTGTGAATTTAGCATCATTGTGCTGTTACTGTGACGGCCCACCAGCAGATGGAGACATCAAATACAATGCTTTTCAATTAATGTAATATTCATTCATTGTGCAAAATAAGAAATAGCATGTTGGTTGATTCTGATAGTTAATTTTAAAGCCGATACTTGCTGATACTGATGACGTGCCAATATTATTGTGCATCCCTAATAATTAGCAAATCTTAGCATGTGGAAAAAATGGACAAAAACTCTCATGCTTCTAAACATACGTTGCGCATAATCGATCAATTTCTTTACCTCACCCAGCACTAGCTGTGATTTCATGAAATTTCACCTTTTTGCTTAAGCCACCCTCACGCAAGTGAACTTTGTAATACTGCCACGCACTTACCCTGCTTTTCTTCATTTTCTGTCATATAATATTACTGTGTCAGATGTTCATGAAAATGTGGCTCAAGTTTCAAATAATGACACTAAAACCATTCCAGACTATTTTAAATTCTCTTTCGAGACAAGTTGACATCAGATAGTGACGAATTTCTTTATATGATCATCTTCTCCTCCAGCACGTTACTGCAAGTGTTTACATTTTGTGGCCTACACTACACATGCTAACGTCGGGGAAATATGTAATCTTGGCTGCTGATGCTGTAAATTACTCCTTGATTTCGGATCATATTCCTGCTGGACTGGTTGTGCGGATATTGGTTTAGAGGTTTTAACAGTAGAAAGTGCCGCTATACTTTGTTTCAATCATTACCTGGCTGCAGTTACACTGCTACATGTAACGTCAGGGAAATATGTAACCTTACTTGCCAACACTGTTAATTTCTCACCGATTTTGGGTCATATTCCAGCTGAAACATGTCCAGTTGTGAATAGAGGTTTTGATTGGTGATTTTTTATGGTAGAAAGTACCACAGTACTCTGTTACAGTCATTCCCTGGCTGCAATGACGGTACTGGATATATAAAGAGAACTGGATAGAACGTTGGAGGCACGTCCCTGTTCATTCCAATGAAAGTTGCTCAGTAGACATGAAGCGTAAACATTTCAACTGCTGCATATGAAATTACCTGGATGATGCACCATGATGTGGCCCACAGAGCAAGCGCAGTGGAGACTTTGGCTGCCTATTTCCAGTGGAGCCCTCAGCTAACTTGATTGGGGATACACAGGGCCACAGGGCATCATGTGACAGATGTTATTACAATGTTTGGCCACCATGAAAATTGGCTTCAAAACCTGCTGCACTTCCCATGGGCCTGGCAGATACGCTGAAAGCAAAAATAGGAAGACCAGGGAAAACACAAACCAATCAGAGCAGGCTGGGTTTGAAGAAGCAGGCACTAAAATGAAGTGGTTCAGACAGAGGGTGAACCCAGATGTTCTAGCAGACAATATAATCGAATTTAAAAAATTTTTGACATATAAAGCATGTTTCAGTAGAAACCCGAAATACAAGTGCAAACTGGAAAATGAACACATAGGCTCCCTCTCACACTTAAATTCTCGTGACAAACCTTTGTTGAACCTCTGATGTATGTTACCAAAGACCTTCATTCTGGCATCACCCTCTGTCCAGTTTTTAAATTTACTTCACCACCAGGACTGCTAAAGATTAAAAACTAATATTTCTACCTGGCATTTGTTTTCTCCACAGTGAGCATTACAGCCTCACAGAGCTGCTAGCATGGCCATAAACTATTTTTAAAGCCAAATGTTGGTACATTTTGTCACTGTTGGAAGCAACATGAATAACACCTGGTCATTCTGTTTGGCGGCTGAAATTTACGTTTGAGTATATATGTGAGATATGAGGCTTGCTGCACGGCAAGGTTGCAGCAGCTCATACAAAGAGATGTTTTAGGACACTGGAAGATAAATTTAAAGCCCTTTGCGTTATCAGCCATCTTCAAACAGACTATCTGCAGCTAATGGAGACGGTGATTACCAACAAAGCAACGGATAGTTCCCAAACTGAAATCTCTGGGGAGGGCTGTTGAGACTTGTAAGGATACGGAGTCTCTCTCTCCCTCTCTCTCTTCCCTGTGCTATTTCAGAATCAAAGTGCTCATCGTTCATCTATTATTCAATCTGTTTCACTCCACTGTTTCTCTTTCTGTTTTCACATATACACCATTTAGCCTCAGCCCACTTGGTGGAGCTGTATTTATTTTTGGAATCTTCATTTTCTCTCTGCTCGTGACGGAGAAGACCTTCTATCACTGCTTGGCCCTTTAACGTCTTGTCTCTTAGACGAGAGCAGACCTTAGAATACAACAGCATGACATGTTGTATTGTTCATGGACTGTGTCCATTTGCTCTACAGTTCACCTCTTAAGGGTTGTAACTAATGATTAATTTAACTATTGATTAATTATTCTTTTGCATTTTTTTCATTGACATGTTTATCATTTAATCAATATAACTGCAGAAGATTTTAAAAGATTGCTGTTACATTTTCCCAGAGGCCAAGGTGATTGGCAGACCTACACTTAAAGGAATACTTCACTCCCTAAATGATCATTTGTATATCAATTACTCCCCCTGTGTCACGTTGAATTTGTAGAGAAGGCTTTGTTTCAAGAGGAAATCACTGAGGAAATTCTTAAGGGATTAAAGTCATAGGGCTTCCTGTTTAACTACAGCAAAACTATACCAAAACATCAGTTAACAAACTCTCATACTCTCAAGTCGTGCAGTATAACGACGAGTTTGGGAAGGACTGAGCATACAACTGGATAAGTAAGACTTGGATTATACTGCAGGAGTTGTGTGATTTTGATGTGCGTTTTTAAACAGATGTTTTAATATTGTTTTGTTGTTGAATCCCTTTAAAGACCCTAAAATAACCTAATTAAAAATGATAAGATGACTTTTCACAGCACACAAGAGGTTGACATTTTGGAGATGTATGGATTTATTAACAGGACAGTGAGGGAGCGAACTTAATTGTTTGAAATAAGACAAGGGAAGGAAATTATAATGTGATGGCACATACGCTAATAGACTGCTAATACACCTCTGTAAGTTTATAAGAGAGGATATAGTTGATTGCCCTGCTGAGTGCAGACTGTAACCTCCGTGTAGCCTGCTACAAATTTAGAGAGGGTGTGTGTGTGTGTGTGTGTGTGTGTGTGTGTGTGTGTGTGTGTGTGTGTGTGTGTGTGTCTGGAACCATGATAGAAAATGTTTTTTGTGCCCTTGAAGCCTGGCTCTAAGAGGTTTTCAGGAGGCTGTTTTTAACTTCATTTTTCTGTGGACAGAAGCTTTGCTTTAATAATACAGTTTCATTACACAGGAAACTAGTTCCCCGGGTAGACTGATTTAAATTTAACAAAAAAAAACAAAACACTGGGCTCCAACCCCGGCTTTTGGCTTTACCTTGAATTAATTGGCATCAGCAGTCTGTTAAGGTCGAGGTCACCACAGTCACCACTCAGAGCTAATGAAAGAGAAAAGGGAAACAAAGGGAGCTGGTGGACAAAAGTATCAGATCAATGGAGCTTGTTCGGACTGCTCATTCACCCGTCTCTTTTGTGAGGAAGGGAGTTTTGTCATAAAGCTACAGTGGAAAAATACAGAGCTGCTATTTACATTTAGAAAAGCATACTCAGTGCTGATCAGATGTTCTCAAAGTGATCTGACAACATGACTAATGCCCCTTGATGTTTTTGCAACTTACGACCAGAGGTTTAGCCCTTCATGAATCTCAACACAAGCAGCCTGGTGGCCGCTGCCTGGCTGTCACCGCCTGTAGTACATTCCTACTCACACAGCTCTGAAAGGGCATATTTAATGACCTCTCATTATCATTCCTCTCCGAGGAAATAATTTCCAAACCGTCTCTACTTTACTGATTAGGCCTCGAAGGATTCCCCTGAAGTCGTTTCCACTTCCTCCCTCTTTCCTTAATGCAACTCCTTCCCTGGAGTTCTCATTTGTATAAGTGCTATTCCACGACCCCTCTTTCCCCAAAGCTTTTCTTCTGGTTCCCTACTCTCTGCCACCACTCTCTCTCAAAACATGCCTTTTTATGTAACGCTGATGTCTCTAACTGTTTGCTTATCTCCCTTTTCTCTCTCCCTCTCCACAGAATGATACCTGGTCAGAGCTGTACTCGTTTGCTGTATTCAAGGCAATGAGCCACATGCTGTGCATCGGTTATGGCCGGCAGGCCCCGGAGAGTCTATCAGATATCTGGCTCACCATGCTGAGTATGATTGTAGGAGCTACTTGCTATGCTGTTTTCATTGGCCATGCAACGGCTCTTATCCAATCCCTGGACTCCTCCAGACGGCAGTATCAGGAAAAGGTGAGCAGCTACATCAGATCACCTGTGTCCAATGTTCTCAGCAGTTTTTCTGTTTTCTATTAACATCCAGTTTTACACTTTATTTCCCCTGAAAGGAAAAGTTTAATTTTTTTTTCGCTTCCTATCTGAAACCTAGATAGGAGAATCAGTACAACTTTCACATATGTACAGTAAATAAGAAGCTGCCATCTCCAGCAGGCTAACTTAGCTTAGCATTAAGATTTTAAAACAGGGAAATCTGCCTACCACCACCTCTAAAACTCTTTAACTAACACATAATATCTTTGTTTGTTTAATCCGTATGGACACCACAGTGTGTGTTGAACTATATCTTGGCCAGGACCAGTGACATAGGTGTTTACTATGATACCGAAAGTGTCGACACAGTGACATGCATGGTTGTTGAGTGTTACCAAAGAACTTAAGCCTACGATATAGCACTAAAGATTACCATGACCTGGATGACTGAGAATCTTCACTGACATTTAGATTTAGGTCTTTTTGAAAGGTTGCAGGTAGGAATTTATCACATATTTAACAAAGCTTCATAAAAGAGAGAGACTCAGAAAACAAGTTCTGATTTTATATTACAGTATATTAACAATGGCAATGAGTTTAAAAAGATTTTTTAGCCTTTATTTAACCAGGTATGTCCTCCTGAGATCAAAGATTTCTGTTACAAGGGAGACCTCTCAAGCTGTATGAACGTCTCACATAGTTAGGAAATGATATGTAGATACAGCCTCACATTACCATACACAAAGACGAATTTTAGAGTTGAAATTTGGGAAAAGAAGATCACTGGTGTCAGGGCGGTACTCTGTTAGCGTCGGCTGATACCTTTAGTTTGAGTATCTGTATCAGGGGAGAAAACAGTTGGATCGGTTTCACTGTGTGTGGCTGCCATAGACTTGGTTTATGGCATCACTTCGGATTTTTGGAGCCAGAAGTGACAATGTTTGAACAAGATTTGGATGAGGGGGTGGAGCTGTAAAGGAGCAAGAGGTGGATGTGACTGAGAGCCTGAGGAAATTATCTTCAGATAGCCTGTCACTCAAAGCGATTACACCCTTAATTATGCATAACTTTAGGCCTTAATAAAATGTAAACGGGTGAGCTGTAAACGGGTGATGTAAATATTCACTCCCTTGTACAGTACAGGGGGAAATTATCACCAGAGACCAAAACTGTATAATGCACCAGGCTGTACACATGTTTATTTCTGCTGTAATGTTGGGCATTTTAACATGGGGTTCTATGGGGGTTGGCTCTGTTTTGGAGCCAGCCTCAAGTGGCCATTAGAGGAACTGCAGGTTTTGGCACTTGCGTGGTGGCTTAATTTTTCAGCCCTAGAGGTTGCGGCTTTGCAGCTGCAGTGTGAGCTTTGTACTGATTGACTCACTGGTGGGTCAGTGCAATTGAAAAGCTCCCGCAGAGGTCAATTTAAAGAACTGGTACTGGTCATTATTTCTCTTTCTCTTCCTGTCTCTTTGTTAGTCATTGTCTGCAGCTGATTTTACAGGTTTGAATATTTGCTCCTGATTAAGTAAATATATATCATACTGTAGCCTCACACATGAATTTAATTGTAATGTATGTTGTTAACCATGGACATGAGTGGGAAATTATTGTTAGCTGTAATGTGGTGCAACAGCATCAGGTCAGACCACCTTCCTCTCAGTTAAGACCTTAATCACACATTGTCAGATACTCATTTTGCCATTAGGTGGTATTTTTCTTTGCCTATCAGACATCTTTTGAAACAAGCATGGGGATCAGAGCAGTGCTGAGCAGTGCTGCAGCAGTGGCCTGTAGTGGTAACGGCGCAGCCTCTCTGTTTCTAAGCAGAGTCTCGCTGGCTGGGGAGCAGGGGGAGTGTTGCTGGCTTTCAGCAGCCAATCACAGGCTGCGGGTGTGTTCGGCCAGGTAGAGCCACGTCGCCAGGGGCTGGACGTATGTGTGTGCGTGTGTTGGGGGGGGGGGGGCTGATGTGGGAGAGAGAGAGAGAGAGAGAGAGAGAAGAGAGAGAGAGAGAGAGAGAGTGTGTGTGTGTGTGTGTGTGTGTGTGTGTGATATGATGTCCCCTTGGGCAGCAGTAGAATTGATGAGGCAGCAGACCTGTGTGTCCTGCCAATGTCATCCTGAAGGTGACGTAAGCAACCATGGCTGCCTCCTTCCTCTCTCTCTTCCTGATCACTCACTCATTGGCTCTCACTCTACCTGCACTCTGTATCATCTGTCATGCGTCTTTAACTATCCCTCTTTACATCTCATCCCTTCTTTTCTTCCCCTCCACCTTTTACGTATCTCCACCTGATTTTCTGCTTTGTCTCCCATCTGCCTTCTATCTTTATCTCTCTCCTCTCCTCTTGATCTGAATCTCTTTCTTTCTTCCTCTCCTCCCTCTCTGTATCCTCTCTGGTGGTGGTGTCCTTGAGAGGTGCAGTGCTACTGCTAACTGTCTGCTACTGGGAGCAAAGCAAGGGGGGGAGGGGAAACCTGTGGGAGACGGTAGGGCCTTGTTGTCGACACGAGTCCTGGTGCACTGCAAGATATCTGAACAGTGTCTGTCTCACATCGTTAGAGTGTTTTTGCCTGCTTTTTGTCTGGCTAGCATTGTGAGGAACTCCCCAAAGGGTTTTTTCAGCCATGCGGCTGGACGCTCGGGTATAAATCATTTCCAATAAATGCCTTAGAAGACAACGACTCAGCAAGTTGAGTGCTTACTGTTGCTCTTGTCTTTACTGTGTGTCCTGGATGATGGGTGTTAAAAGGCTACACAGAAACCCATTGTGTTTTAGCTGCGAGGAATGGTTTCTTTCACAGTGGTGGTCACATAAATGAGCAACCTGTCCAAGAAAAAGACCATTACTCTGCCCCCTTTTCCTGTGGCTGATGGTTTTTAAAGGGACGGTTCATGGCAATCTCAAAATACATATTTTTCCTCTGACCTGTAGTGCTGTTTATCAATGTAGCTTGTTTTGGGGTGAGTTGCCGCAGATATCGGCTGTAGAGATGTCGACTTTCTCTCTAATATAATGGAACTAGATGGCTTGTGGTGCTATACGTTGTAAAAACTCAACATCAGTGTCTCTTTCCAGAAATCATGACTTGCTTATTGTAGGAGCCATTTTGTTTGTTTGTTTTTTGTATAACAACTACAAGGCGTCGCATTTTTGAGTTCAGTCGATGACGTAATCGTCACACATCTGTCATTAATAGAAATAGGCACAGGTGTGTGAGACCTGTGAACGCTGAGAAGAGAAATTGTTTTTCAACCGCTACAAATGCTCATGAATGATGTGTGTATAGAGCCTTTTGCCTCACGTTATATATTATTTATTCATTGATACTTGAGCAATGTTTTTTGTATGCTAGAATACCTTGATAAGTGCTATTTTTGATGCATGCATCCATATGTATCTTTTTTGTTTGTTGATAGAGCGCACTCACACACACACACTCATTCACCCCACGTACTCATTCATTCATCTATAAACCAACCCGGACCTTCAAGCAAGTACTCAACCAATGTAAGTAAACAAATGAAGCGTGTTGAAGACGGTGCCTTTTAGGCGTCCCTTAAATGAAAGTCAAGACACTTACTCAAGATAGGGCTGGGCGATATGACCAAATATCATATCACGATATAGGTCATTTCATATCCCGATAACGATACATATCACGATATAGCACATTTTAATCCGGAGTTATATAAACTTGTTGTTACTGTAAGTGCCGTAAAAGCTTCGCGAATTAAAAAGCCAAGAAGAGTAATTTATTAATGAGATCTGTGCATATCGCACAGCCCTAACTCTGTTGTGAGCAGTTTCATGTAGGAACTAATTTCTTTCTACTGAGCTACATCCATTAACCGTATCATACCGCACAAAAGGAAACGTGCATCTATTGCTAGCTCACCTAGCACCACTGAGCTAGCTGTTGTTAATGATGAAATAGAGTGGCTAAGACCAAAATAGTGACGATTGCTCATTTTCGGAAAATGTGGCTTTCCCCTGCCTGGCTTAACAGTGCTGCCTATGGCCATATGTGAACCTGTCCTAAAACCACCATAAACGTTCGTTTTCAAAGCCATGAAACTCACCGAGTGGTCAGTGGTGTTCGTTCATGTTCTGACATAAAAATCGGAGCCACTCTATTTAATCATAAACAACCCAGAAATGGGGCTCAAAGTGCAAAATACTGCACATCTCCTTTAATGTTTACATCTTGTGCAGTCACAAGCATGAGCCTCACATCCATGGGTGTATGGGTGTAGTTAAAGAGAAAGAAAATAATTCTTACATGAAGCTGCTCACAACAAGGTCTGTGGATTATCTCAAGTAGCTGGGTCATGATTTCTGGAAAGAGACATTGCTGATGAGTTTTTCAGTTGTGCCTTTTTGGCGCTTTGAGCACCACAAGCTGAGTACCATCCAGTTCCTTTATATGCGAGAGAAGGCAGACATCTCTACAGCTAATATCTCCAACACTGGACAAATCTAGATTGATAGATAGCACTACAGGTAAGAGGAAAAACATGTATTTTGGATTTTGAGATGAACTGTCTCTTTAAGTTTTCACCTCAGTTTTAAATATGCGGTTAAATTTGCACCACAAGCAGTCTTGTCTTGTGTATTTAAGAGCTGTGATGAGTTGTATAAATGTGTATAATCCTCAAACAGCCTGTATTTTTACTCAGTTTAAGGATGAATTGAGAAGTAGGAATCATAAATGCTTCCACATCAGAACTGTGTTCATAATGCAGTGTGCTCTGTGCATTCACATTTAGACTCATCTTTTGCTAATGCATCATCACCTCTTCTCAGAATATATGTTTTTTCTGCTGAGGGCAGTGAAGTGCATTTCCCCAGAACCCTTTTTCTGACCAGTTGTCAGATTTTCTGTTTTCCTGCTGCTAAGTTTTTTTTCTGCTGCTCTATGAGGATTAGCATTTGAGCTGAAGACGTGTTTATTTAAAAAAAAAAATAAAAAATGCGTACAGTGCCAGCCATGCCAGTGAGGCTGATGCCGATGCTGCTGGGCGAATTCGCCACGCCTCCAGATAGGACTGTGAGTGACATTTTTATCATTTGGAGAGTGTTAGCAAAACAAGTCTGCTGGCAGTCTTTTACAGCCCCAGTGAGGCTCGAGCTAGCATTGTGTGGAGGTTTTCCATTTCAGCCCGGCCGTAATGTCATCAGACTCACAACGCATGCTGGTTAAATTTAGGGAGAATTTGGCTTGGTGGCTTTGGTGCAGAGACCCATGAGTTATTTATACGCAGTAAGAGTACACACTGACACACAGCAGAGGGGCACGTAGACCTAGAAAGAAGCAGTCTTCCTTTAATGCACCTTTGAAAACAATGACACACTCAGGCGTGTGTTTCTGATGATTACAGCTCTCTGAAATTTGCACATCAGAGTTCGTGTCTGTTGATATCTGACTGTATGTTGGTCCAGTAGAGGCACTTCTTTTTTTGGCCACATTATATTCTGTGATTTTGACTTTGTGATTCTGACATTACCCTGCTTTATGTAATCCGGTGTGAGGTCACTGGAAAATGCAGCAGTGAAGGCCCTTCACACTCCATGGTGCACCCACACAGGTGTTTTCACTTGTTTTGCCTGATTGCCTCATGCTGCATTTACACACTGCTGGAGTAATAAGAAGAACATGAAAACCTCCTGTTATTTTGACCTGAATGCTCACATGGTATTCCAAGACCGTTACCCCCACTGCTACTTCTCTGGTTTTATATATTCAGTAAGTGAAATCAGATACAAAGAAACTGTGAATAGCGCCTTTTAAATCAAGTGAGTCTATTATGTTAGTGTCAATATTGGATGTTATTTACAGTACAGGCCAAAAGTTTGGACACACCTTCTCTTTCAATGCGTTTTCTTTATTTTCATGACTATTTACATTGTAGATTCTCACTGAAGGCATCAAAACTATGAATGAACACATGTGGAGTTATGTACTTAACAAAAAAAGGTGAAATAACTGAAAACATGTTTTATATTCTAGTTTCTTCAAAATAGCCACCCTTTGCTCTGATTACTGCTTTGCACACTCTTGGCATTCTCTCCATGAGCTTCAAGAGGTAGTCACCTGAAATGGTTTTCCAACAGTCTTGAAGGAGTTCCCAGAGGTGTTTAGCACTTGTTGGCCCCTTTGCCTTCACTCTGCGGTCCAGCTCACCCCAAACCATCTCGATTGGGTTCAGGTCCGGTGACTGTGGAGGCCAGGTCATCTGCCGCAGCACTCCATCACTCTCCTTCTTGGTCAAATAGCCCTTACACAGCCTGGAGGTGTGTTTGGGGTCATTGTCCTGTTGAAAAATAAATGATCGTCCAACTAAACGCAAACCGGATGGGATGGCATGTCGCTGCAGGATGCTGTGGTAGCCATGCTGGTTCAGTGTGCCTTCAATTTTGAATAAATCCCCAACAGTGTCACCAACAAAACACCCCCACACCATCACACCTCCTCCTCCACGCTTCACAGTGGGAACCAGGCATGTGGAATCCATCCGTTCACCTTTTCTGCGTCTCACAAAGACACGGCGGTTGGAACCAAAGATCTCAAATTTGGACTCATCAGACCAAAGCACAGATTTCCACTGGTCTAATGTCCATTCCTTGTGTTTCTTGGCCCAAACAAATCTCTTCTGCTTGTTGCCTCTCCTTAGCAGTGGTTTCCTAGCAGCTATTTGACCATGAAGGCCTGATTGGCGCAGTCTCCTCTTAACAGTTGTTCTAGAGATGGGTCTGCTGCTAGAACTCTGTGTGGCATTCATCTGGTCTCTGATCTGAGCTGCTGTTAACTTGCGATTTCTGAGGCTGGTGACTCGGATGAACTTATCCTCAGAAGCAGAGGTGACTCTTGGTCTTCCTTTCCTGGGTCGGTCCTCATGTGTGCCAGTTTCGTTGTAGCGCTTGATGGTTTTTGCGACTCCACTTGGGGACACATTTAAAGTTTTTGCAATTTTCCAGACTGACTGACCTTCATTTCTTAAAGTAATGATGGCCACTCGTTTTTCTTTAGTTAGCTGATTGGTTCTTGCCATAATATGAATTTTAACAGTTGTCCAATAGGGCTGTCGGCTGTGTATTAACCTGACTTCTGCACAACACAACTGATGGTCCCAACCCCACTGATAAAGCAAGAAATTCCACTAATTAACCCTGATAAGGCACACCTGTGAAGTGGAAACCATTTCAGGTGACTACCTCTTGAAGCTCATGGAGAGAATGCCAAGAGTGTGCAAAGCAGTAATCAGAGCAAAGGGTGGCTATTTTGAAGAAACTAGAATATAAAACATGTTTTCAGTTATTTCACCTTTTTTTGTTAAGTACATAACTCCACATGTGTTCATTCATAGTTTTGATGCCTTCAGTGAGAATCTACAATGTAAATAGTCATGAAAATAAAGAAAACGCATTGAAAGAGAAGGTGTGTCCAAACTTTTGGCCTGTACTGTATATGCAACACACAGCGATGGTGGTTGTGCAGGCAGCTATTTTGCTAACAGTCTCTTCTAGTTCTTTTCACCAAGTGTCATCATCACTATCAGAAATTTTATGAAATATCTCCAACTCGGAGACTGACAGTTTTTCAAACTCTACGCTATGCTACTTGTAATATGGTTAAACTGTATGACGTGAATGTGGCATGAGGACTGTGTGGGCATGTAGCACTGTGCCTCACTGACATCAGACCCTTGAATTAGTTTTTATACAGCTGTTTGGGTGGGAATGGATGCACCTGTAATTCTTATTGGTTCATAAAGTTTGATCTTAAAAGCCAGAATAATGCTGCGTTCCAGGCAAGTTTCTGAGCCCTTAAGTCACCACTTCAAGTCACGACTCATGACTTCATAGCATTCCAGGCAAGTCACGCCAAACTCTCAAAGCAACATGACGGACTGTGCAGGGTTTATGTTTGTTTATGATCACTTCTGTCACCAAAGGTGCTGGTTCCTTGCTCATTTGAGCAAAACGGAGGAGGAGAAACAGCGCATAAGGTCACAGATGCTGTTATACTTTTTATTTTATGTTATCTGTGTGTTTGGAAACTTATTTTGTATTGATTTATTCTTGCACTGGAAACCAGCTTTAAGAGCGGCTGCCAATAATGCGTTAACATTAGGGTTATTTTATGTCTATTTCTCACCATGTATCACCTGCATCAACACCGCATCCATAGGGCTGCCATTGTTGTTTAAAGGAGTAAGGTAATTGGTTTAGAGGGCTGTGTGACGTCAGAAAGCATAACTGGGAGTACAGTACATCGATCTGGTACGAGTTCACGGGTGGTAAGTTATGGGTTTGACTGCCGTTCCAGTGCACTTTCACGGGTAGAAGGTTGTAAAAACACGAGTTACAGGTTGCCTGGAACACACCATAAGTTAAAACACCTGTGTTGGTGTGCGGGGCCTTTAACAGTCACTTCTTACAGTGCAGTCAGACTGGATTCTGCTCCGTATTCATTTTTTTGTGGGAGACACTTTCGCTTCCAGTTGAATCGACCCGCCTCCTTCACTTATGTTTATGTTTATTTTTATTCAAGAAGGGACAAAGCACATTAATTAACATGAGCATTTGAGTCCATCAAGTGCCAGATTTATCCACACAGACTAATTTTCATCTGCAGTCCCTTCACTCAGAGCTTAATCTGATTGAACCATGGGGCTCCCCCAGTGTCCAGCCGGATTAAGAGAGGGGGTGTGATTGACCTCTCAGTTGGAAAATATTGTTTATTCATATTCCTGTTTTATGCCTGCGCTGCAGAATAATGCAGGAAGCAGTGAAGGAAGGTTGCTGCCACGCTGCAGTGACTGCAAGGACAGTGTCAGAGGTTAATGACAGTAAAATGTCTGATAAAACGCTGCATAATTAACAACTTTTTGGACAGCTGTTGTTAGCCTGCTAGCCATGCTAGCTCCAGCAGTTTATGTTTACAACCCTGCCCACGCTATTTCCTGTCAGCCCTGCTTTTGGCCACAGAAATTTTGGTCTCACTGCAGCTCAAGGTATTTGGATATCTGGTTGGTGCATTACATCATTTGACAGATATCTTGCTAAATGAACAAGATAACTATGTTTCATTAAGAGTGTGCCTGGTAGAAAAAGATTTCCACACACCTACATCTATGCAGTGTTTCACTTATTGTTGAACTTGAGGTCAATTAGACCTTCATTAGAGCATCCATAAGGCAACAGTGGACAGTTAAGAGTGTTCCTGAATTCATTAAGCGGCTGCTTTAGAAAAAGTTACATCACTTCAGGTTTTGATTAATATGCTGCTGTACATATAAAGCACGTTTCTCATAGCAGAAATTTTTACTTGTTTTAGCAGGAAAAGAACAGGTGTTACTCATGTCATTAATGAGCCAGCATGCTACAGGACCCTGAAGCTGAAGCAGCTAAATTGAATGCAGTGATCATCACATTTATTATTTACACCTGTGCTTTTCCAGCCTGTCCTTATTCCCAGGGCGTCAAATATGGCAGCCTGGTCAGAAGCCCTTGGTTTCTGTCACTGACAAGACACCCTACAGCGTCTGTGTGAGACGCATTGAACTTTCAACTACCTACAATATAATCCCGTCCGTGGCAGTAACGTGGTAGACAGAGCGACAAAATCCGAGTAGGGAGAGGTGGTTGATAGGTCAAACATGCACTCAACTTTCACCAAGGAGACCTGTGTTCACGTACTGTGTGAAATCAAAAGTCAAGTTGAGTTTTTTAATCACGAAACATATTTATGTACTATGTTCGGCATGCGTCACATAACATAGTCGTTTCATGATCATTTTTCTAAACCTAACCCAGTAGTTTCCTTGCCTAAACCTAAAGTAGTTTTGGTGGAGAAACATACAAACCTCTAATGACGTAAGATCATTTTGACAGACACTGTGCCATGTAACGAGTGGAAATTGACAAAGAAACTGACATGTCCAAAACTGGCGCTACAGGGATCATAGTTTAAAGCATAGGGCCACTGACCAAGCTGCCGTATTTAAGCTGGGAGTGAGAATGTGTTGACTTTTCATAATGTGACACATCAAAATGTCTTCATTATTGTCTTTATTAAACCATTAGAGATAATCAGGCTTCTCTTTACATCACAGTTTGTGCCTTTAAGCCAAGCAGCAGACAGAAGACTAGTCATATATCTCCACACAGATCCACCTTTTGCATCAATAATCAGCTCTTAATGGCCTCACAGGGGGTTTTACATTGAATCAGCTCTCCTCTCCTGTAGTCGCAGAGACTAATCTCAGTCAGCGAGACAGAGAGCAGACATAAGTCTGAGCTCCCTGCCATGATGTGGCACAAGACAGGATACAAGATTGTTTTCTACCTTCTCCCCCTCCTCCCCCGCTCCTTCTCCGTGCCACCGCCACCATCAACAACAGTCATCTGTCTTCTCTTAGCCAGGCTGCTTGCCACTGATCGCTCCAATTATCCAGAACCAGGCTGACTTTGCAGAGATAGTGGCCAAAGAGATTCCTACGCCAACGTCTACAACAAAAACAGCGTCCCTTTTGTCGTGCCAAATGATATTCAGTGCTCTAGTAGAAAGTGCGTCTGATGAACAAACCCTTATCAGTCTCCTTTGGTCGTCACTCCCTTTGACTGAACTGTAGGATTTTCAGTGTTTCCTTAGAAGCCTCATTTCATTTAATGAGACTTTGTACTGTGTGAGACCCCACAGTGTGTTGTTCCTCCCTGTGTACACATCTCTGAATTGAAGAAAGACAAGACAAGCTCTGACTTACCCGCTATCTGATTTTCTTCTCTTTGGTGAATGTGCTGCATAATATAATGAGGCGATTTAGCAGGGAATTAAGTGAATGAATTATACATCCACATGGCCGTTTGGGATGAACCCGAATTAGAATTTCCAATGGAGAGAGGCTGTGGGATGAATGAGGAGAGGAGAGGAGAGAAGAGGAGAGAGATGAGAGATGGCAAGAGAGAAAAGAAGAGAGGGTAGAAGAGGAATGGAAAGTAGAGGTGAGAGGAAAGGAGAGAAGAGGAGAGAAGAGGAAAGGAGAGGTGATGGAAAAAGTAGAGAAGGATGGAGGAGAGGAGAGAGGAAATGAGGGAAGAGAAGAGGAAAGGAAAGGAGAGGCGAGAGGAAAGGAGGGAAGAGAAATAGAGTGGGGACAACAGATGGGAGGAAAGAAGAGGAGAGTAAAGGAGGCAGGATGGAAGAGAGACGAGAAAAGGAAAGGAGAGATGAGATCAGAGGAAAGGAGGGAATAGAAGAGGAGAGAGGGGACAAGAGATGAGTGGAAAGGAAAAAAGAGGAGAGGAAAAGAGAAGTGAGGAAATAGGAGAAGAGGAGAGAGGAAAGTATAGAAGTAGAAAGAAGAAAGGAGAGGGCAGAGGAGAGAAGATGATAGGAGAGGGGAGAGGAGAGGAGAAGTTAGGGAAAGGAGAAGATGAGAAAGGAAACTAAAGAAAAGGAGGGGAAACAGAAAAGGGAACAGAAAAAAAAAGGAGAATGAGAAGGAAATATAACAAAGCTGATGGCTATATTGGGTCTGTACTTAATGGGCTTAAAAGTGAAAAGATATAATCAAAGTCAAAAACAAAACTCTCCATAAATTTTCATCTGACTAAGAAATCACAAAATGCAACGAGTTTCCAAAAGCAGCAGTTTAGATGACAAAATGTCAGTGGAGCGTTTTGCCACCGCATACACTGTCAACAAAGTGACACAGAAAATGGATGTCATTTTCACTCTCATTTGGGTGTTTGTCAATCCCCTGTGGGTGCTGTGACGCACCGGTCAAGTGCCTGCTCCCTCTTCTCTGTGACACAGGAGAGATTTCAGGTTGGCCTGGTGACGATCGATACGGCGCACTGTGACATGGCCCCTCAAAGTCACGTCGTTAAATGCCACCATCTAAGCTCGATCAGATAGGCTTTTGCTGCCTCATTCATTCAGACTTTAGCCGAGTCACAATCTGAGCACAGCTGCTCGGGCGCTGCATCTCCACAGGGGGAGTGTGAGGTTTTCCCTCGCCGCCACACAGCCCAGCACCTACACTTTGTTCACAATCAGCACTTCTATTCTATGAAAGGCTCACCAGCTGCAGCGTTAGCTCTGACACGTCGGGTAAAGAGTTGTGACACAGGGTCATTTCTTCAGGCCACTCTCCATCTGCAGATGTCAGGAAGCAGAGTCACTCATGCAGGTGAGACTTTGTGTTGTGTAACTCCATCAGAGGAGCCGTGCAGCTGCCGCCCCCCCCCCCCCACCCAGCTCAAGAGTCTTTACCACATGCTGAATAATTCAAATGTTGCATGTTTGGTGTATTTATGTTTATGTTTTATGGCAGAAGGAGGCAGCGTGGGTGACGGTATCAGTCAGCAACATGCATCGCTCTTTCTGGGCAAAGTGACAATACTTTTCATGCATACCAGTGTGGGGTCATTTTATATCAACATCCCCTGTGCAGAGACGGTATGTGGTAGTATGAAACCTACAGACAGTATTTGTTTCCCTGTTTTGGCTCTGTAGTCTTGCACAGCGGATTTGAAGCAATAAGTCTACACGATTTTACCACCTACTGTTCCCCATATGCGACGCTAGCGTAAGAACTTTTACAGACAACTAGTATTATGAAACTTTACGTGGATTAGACTTACACACAGCTACAGCTATGTGTAGCTGCACAGTGGTACCTTGAGCTAAATGGTAACCCTAACAAAAACCCTAAAGGGGTGACTGGTATTTTTCAACCTGGACCTATTTTGTCCATGTTTTTGTATCTAACTGACCAATGGAGACAACATCCACAGACACCTGCAGCCGGCAGCGGCGACACAGGCAGCAGTACACAGTATCACTCAGGGCATGTTCGCACCATCAGTTTACATCCGCTAAAAGTGATTGTTTTTGCCACTGACAGGCTCAGATTATTATTTTAAGTGTCTGACAACATTGCAGAAAGGATTCCAACAGATATAGACCTTTATGTTTAATTGTAAGCTTCTCTTTGTTAACCAGAAACAGCCCCAAAGTGGCCAAACACACCAGACTCCATTTAAGTAAACAGTAGTTTTAGCGTGTATAGACACGCCATATTTTCACATGTAATGGGGTGAATTAAGGGTTTATTTCAACCAAACCAGAGTTGATTACTGTCTGAACAGTGGAAAGACGAACTGAGACAGTTTCTATGAGTTTAATTTTGTTTGTCGACTTTGATTAATGTGTGTGTTTACAATGATGAAATTGCTGTTTATTTAAGTCTGGTGGGTTTGACGATACAGATTTTGGGGCTGTTTCTGGTTAAACAAAAGGATCTTACTCTTTGACAAAAAGGTCTATTTCTACAGAGATCCTTTCCATAATGTCAGGGGTTGGCAACCTTTGGTATCACAAGAGCAATTTTGGCAACAACAAAAAAATCCGTCTGGAGCCGCAATACATATTTGAGCCTCATAAAAAGGTAACTTAGCCTTTTAAGTTAAATTTTGCCTGTCAACATTACTAATAGATCTAAATTAGTGCTGCACGATTAATCTAATCGCAATCGCGATGTCAGGCTGTGCGATTACATAATCGCATAAAAGGCTGCGATTTGCGATTTAATGTAGGCTAAATAAATGTTAACGTGTGTGCCTGTGAACGTGACTGCCTCTCCTGTAGTGTGTGGAGTTTGTTGACATCACGCCCACAAGCTATCATGGTGCGTGCAGCCGGCGTGCAGCAGTGACCAACACAGACGCTCAAGAAGAGCTTGACCATGAACAGGCTGAGTTGGTGGCGAAAAAAACGTCTGTTACATGGCGATACTTTGGATTCAGGTACGGTGACGTTGAACAGAAAGACGTGCTGTGTAAGTGTAAAAGTTAAAGTCGCCACGTCCCGCGGCAACAAGACCATTGTATATCAGCACTTGAGACGGGACATGACGACTTTAACTTTTACACTTTTACACAGCACGTCTTTCTGTCCAACGTCGCCGTACCTGAAAGACGTGCTGTGTAAAAGTTTAAAAGTTAAAGTCGCCACGTCCCGCGGCAACACGACCATTTTACATCAACACTTGACACAGCACAGGGAAAAGTAGGAAGAGTGCACGCGAGACAAAGCCGAGCCGTGTAACGTTAAAGACAAAGGGACAACTGAAAGCCGCCAGAGCCTCATAAAACAACATCCAAGCACAGTTAAGCAAACATTTGTAAGTGTCACAGGGAAATCATAGACTCCATAACAAATGAAAAATTGAGCAATTTTTGCTCGGTTTCGGCCCACTTGACATGCTGCTGTGTTGTGCTATGGCGTGCTGGAATTTGTCATTTACGTGATAACGCCTGAACGCAACACAGGCTCGCTCCGCTGTGTGTACAGTTCCGTGCTGGCTGCTGTGTGAGCAGCGTGTTTGACTGTGCTCAGTCTGTTGATGGTCATTGACACACTGTTTGTTCATAACAATAACTATGTCAGGTCAGTGCCCCCCTAATATAATGTAGGGGAAACACTGAACCAAGCAAAAAGACTCATGATACCATTTATTTATTATATTTTATTGTAATTATATTGTAATCGCAAATCGTGATATTGTCCACCATAATCGCAATCGCACATTTTTATCAAATCGTGCAGCACTAATCTAAATGAGCATTCATTAATATGTTTTAGCACGAGGTGGCTACTCTGCAGAGGGCTGTTTTTGATTATTTTGTTCTTTAACTTTGCAACATTGCTGATAAAAGCAAACAAATTTGTCCACGCACTGTTAAATTCTCAACTTTCCTCTGAGACTTTTCCGTTTTTGGATTTGGTATCCACAGCTAGTCTAGCAAGGGAGACTCAAGACTACTGTAGCCATCACCAGTGATGTTTTTATAGGAAAAAGCGCCAGGCCAGAGACGTATGACGCACATTTTAGTTGACGAAATGTTAAAACATTTTTCTCAATCAGTGTATAGGCTAAGCATTTTTACAGTTGAAGAATGTATGAATCACTTTAGGCCTACAACACTAAATGAAAATTAAAATGTTGGTAAGAATAATGGTTATTCATTTCCATATCATTTTCTGTCAAAGCCACAGGGAGCCACTGGGGAGGGGCTAAAGAGCCGCATGCAGCTCTGGAGCTGCAGGTTGCCCACCCCTGCATAATGTTTTCAGACACTTAGAATAAGAATCTGAGCCGGTCCGTGGCAAAACAAGTACTTTCAGTGGACATAAATTGACAGTACACAATTGCCCATTAACATTACAGTGCAGGATGTTTGCTCAATACTGGACCAATTACACTGTTGTCATCATTAGTCACTTAGACAAAAAATACCAAGGTTACCCTTTCAATGATATGGTGTTTACCTACCTTAGAAGCACAAAAGCATTTGACAGTTCAACACAATATTACATCCTTGACAACACTGTGTCAAAAATCATCGCAAGGGTCTCATGATCACAAACAGTCTATTTGTTTTACTTTAGACTGATCGCCCCCGAACAAGGTGTTGATGGTGTGTTTGTTGGTGTTCACATCCATAATGGATGAGCAATATTGGACTCGCAATCCTTTATAGTCCCCCAATTTTAGGGCAGTGCACCAGGATAATATTCCCACACACACCTCAATCTCCCAGAGTACGTGTTTCTTTTACTGAAGACCAGACTGGACTTTAAAAAGCACCTGAAATAAGCAAGAACTGAAGAGTACAATCCTGGCAGAGCATCACCAGGGAGGATGCCAAGTGTCTGCTGATGTCTTCGGGTCATAGAGTCCAGCCAGCCACTGACAGCAAAAGATTTGCACCTAATTCTGAAATACGAAGACCTTTTTCAAGTTAACTTACTTTCTGTCTTTTGAAATGGAATGACTGTCGATAAAAGAACGTTGCAGTTCCTACACAGTTTATCTGATGTGGATGTAGTCACTCTCAAGACTGAGTCAGCACTTTAACCTCAACATATTCTTTTATTTCAAATCAATGCAACAAACTGCAATACTGTCTGACTGCACTGTAAATGCTGTAAGTCACTTCTGCAGTTGAGATCATTTAGTCGCTGCTGCTAATGTGACCCTGGTTGTTTGAAACTGTACTTACATAGTTAGGTCTGCTTGATGTTTCAGATGCAAAGACAATATCAGCTGTATTACATTATAGAAGGATGCGTTTTATCTGTGAGTGAGTGTAATGCTGTCGAGAATGTGGGGATTTCATTGCCCCGTGCTGCAGGATTCATCCTGTGTACACAAGTATTCTGTTATGTACAACTCGAAATCCTTGTTTGCCAAATATGTCTCTCTTTCGGAAACAGGGAGCCAGTCTGTCTGTCTCAGAGTACAAACAATTTCCAATACAGGCATTTATCTGATGCTGTTGAGGATCCAGAGCTTTTAGTGTGTGAGCAGGTGGACCTCATTGTTTTGCTTGGGGCCTCTGACAGTACACATGGCTGCTGATGTAATATCACCAGAAGTGAAGCAGGGACCTTCCAGTTGTGCGGCGGTCTTGCTGCTCTGATGCAAACCTGCTGAAAGACATTGTCAGGAGATGTCACTTGATGCCATCTGACAATTTCTGTGGCACTCATCCACCGCACAGATTCAGGACTGATGGGATAGAGGCAGTTTAGGTGATGACTTCCTCGATCCCTGAAAGTTGTGAGTATACAGCACGTGCCCCCCCGCCCGCCGAGCTGTCACTGCCTTTCAAACTTGTGTTTTGGACAGCTTTATAGGTGCAGGGTGGAGCTGTTTTGAGGTTTTCCATTTGTGCTTGGCTGAAGTGCACACAGTCTGACAGCAAAGTACAAGGAGAAATCTTTTTCTCAACAGTTTACTGTCTGTTCTGTTCATTGCCACATCCATCACTCCTCTCTCTGCAGCCTGGCCACAGTTTTTTGGGCTCTCAGTGGTCATTTTGGATGGATTGTGATTAGCATATCTCAACAATAGGAGCTGATTGTTTGTGTTGTTGCCATGTTGGAGTCTTTACTTCCTATTGATCTGGCATTGATTAACTTCTAGGCAGCATTGATCAAAGGGCGAGTGTGTTCATTTCAGTTGACAGCTGAAGGGCATGTGCTTACACTGTCTTGTGTGGTTGTTTGTATTGCGTTTGTTGACTGAGTGGAAGAAATACAGACACAAAACTGTTGCATCATCCTTTCAAAGATACCTTGTTTATTTTCATTGGTAAGCTGCATCCTCTCTGGAGGCTGCAGGTTGTGTTGTTGTTGAATCGTATTGTACAAAAGCCCTGAGAGGCAAGTAAGAAGAAAAAATCTGGTGATCCATTTAAGTGTGATCTAAGTGATTTTCTCTCCTGTGTTTATGACTTAAGAACAGGTGAAAAAGATACGCTGTTAGCCCGCTAGTTAGCAAGTGAAAAACATATTGTTCACGGCTTATCAAC
This sequence comes from Epinephelus lanceolatus, assembly GCF_041903045.1. NCBI lineage: Eukaryota > Metazoa > Chordata > Actinopteri > Perciformes > Serranidae > Epinephelus > Epinephelus lanceolatus. Next base: position 31,560,468 of record NC_135745.1, on the reverse strand, counting down.
AGCTTCATTCTAGGTTAGGTCAACCGCATAACTAATATTAGTTCCAGGGCTGTCATCATCTATTTAAAAGGAAAATTAAAAGGCCCAGACACACCACCAACTTCAGAGAACTAGCGGTGATGAAAACCCTCTGCTGCGTTGCCCTACATAGCCTATATTTCAGCCAAAATGTTGCACATGAACACACTGCAAAGGCTACAGCCCACACGACCAATAAGCATGTATGTTCTGCACCTGTGTGAGAGGAAATACCCCTCCACACCAGCAGATGGCAGTAGTCTGTATTCGTCATTCAAAAAGGGAAACCGGAATACCAAAGTGATGCTAGTTAGCCAGTTAGCATATGAACAGCACAGTCACACAGCAGCAGACTGGCAATGGTGTGGGATTCACTGCACAAACTAGGGCAACAGATGCTCATCGATGGCCCAGTGTTGACTGGCACTGACCGGCTGACTGACGACTTGGTGTGTCAGGGCCTTTACAGCTACATTGACTATTTTAGAGCATTTTGAAACAAAAATTTTGTTTCAAAATACTCTCAAAGATTTAATGACTGAGTGCTATTTCAGGCAGCAAGTATATGAGATATGCAGTGGAGAATATACTACAGCAGATGCTCAGAGTGTTAAAAAAATGACGCTACCCAGTGTGTCTCATACTGATGTTAACTGTACCTCAGTGTGTTGGTATGTGACGCCAATGGCAACTTCTCAAGCATTGGTATTTGATGAGTTGGGAGTGAGATTGGGTTGGTTTACTTAATGGTTACATAATAATCATTTTGGACAGCAGTGTGAGGTAACCTGTCATAGCAGTGCAAAAAATGTTTATTTCTTCAATTATTATGTACAGGGAAAGATTTTGAGCATATTTGAATATTGGGGGGGGGGGGTGTGTCCCCTGGTATACGTTATAATTACTGCCTAGGTTAGTGTACTGTACTAGTAGTCAAATTAACAGGGACACCTCACCTCTTATGAGTGGGGTGTTTTACCAGCTGTCACCTGGCAGTAGCTAGCAGGTGGTTTGCATCAGTGTCAGGCCCCCAGGAAATGCACTGGACTTTGAAGTCAACTTGACATAGTGACTGCAGCTTCCAGGTCCATCACATGATGCTGTTTTGCATCATAATCCCCATGAAATTACTTATTCACTGTTGAGATTTGGTCCATTCGGTTTGATAACATTTTGAAAGTCTGGAAGAGCTGCATGATTAAATCATTTCATCCCCATTAAAGATAGCAGAGGACTAAACTAGGCACTTGGCCGTCAAAGTTTGTCACACGGCTGCTCTATGGGCCCAGTGAAGCGGAAGATCTGAGTAATTTTACACCTGCAAAGCCGAACTTTTTTGGTTTCATGCACTTTCTTTGGAAAGATTGCGACCCCTCCTCTGACACTGTCTCCAGTTTTCTTTCTTCTCTGGTTTTGACAGATGACAAAAAAAAAAAACATCTTAGAAAAATTATTCTGGCAAAACTTTTTTTTTCGCCTGGCAGGACTTCCCACCTGTTTTCACAGATTTAAAAAAAAGAGAAGTAAACTTGGAAAGTTCATCCTGGCAAAACATTTATTTTCACATGTTCTTAAGACAAACACAGGAGAGAAAACAGTTGAGATCATGCCTAGGAAATAGATCACCAGATTCTTTTCTCACTTGCCTCTCAGGGCCTCTGTAGCATTGCTTTACACTGAGAGGTGTTTATACTGTAATATTTCATCCACCCAAAAATAAAATAATAGAAAAACCTTTGAGGGAACTGCAATACAATTCAACAACATCATGAACTACGGCCTCCAAAATGGCCATCAATTTGAATCAGGCACCTCTCTAAAAGAGTTTCAATATAAACTGAACATTATAACCTTCGTGAAGGTAAGATTTACTGCCAGGCTGTTGCATTCGACTGCCAACTGAGTGTAGGAATCACTGTAGTTCAAAAAATAAATGTGTAACTGTTTTCTAAATGTCACATCAAAGAATATATTTGGCTGTGCTCTTGAGGTGGCCGCATTTAAACATCCAAAGACTTCTTCAAAATTGCTGTATGTGAATTTTGACAGAAAAAAAGTGTAAAGATATGGACATGCTATCCCTTGTGCCTTAAAACATTCTGAATCATAACCTTACAAGTATTTTTCAGGGTTGGTGGGTGACCTTGTCTTTTATTCATAGCTTTTATTAAATTCTAATTTATTTATTTGTTAGTCTATGTAGAGGGTAAGCTGGCAATAGTCTATATAGTATTTGTTATTTGACAACAAATTCCATGAAAAGGCCAAAACCAACACAAGGCGTTTTTGGACCAAACCAGTTTTGGGGCCTCCCAGAGAGGAACTGCCCACGAGGAAGCTCCACTGAGAACTACGTACCTTCAGGTCCTTTTTTTGTTTGCATTCATGCTGCCAATAAGAACACTGAAGTGGTGTAGCAGGGACTTCCCATTGTTCCGACTACCCAAAATTCCAAAGCTCGAGTAGTCCAAAAAATGTCTCACTGGACTGAAAGCCAATTTCTATAACAGTCCCATATCCCCAAAACAAAGGCTGTTGCTTCATAGTCCTCTTTCTCCGAAAATGCACACTACCTGCAGTTAGACAACCCAACTGGCCAAATGTTTACATAGTACGTTTCTGTAAACCAGCGATACGTTCCATTTGTGAGTGACACTGGTGAATGTGTGGTTAGGTTTAGGCACAAAAAACACTTGGTTATGGTTAGGAAAACATGTTTGGCTTATAACAACCACGTCTGGTGGCACAAAAGTCACTGGGGAAAAGCTGTGAAATGTCGGTAAAACCACCTGTTGGTGGTGGCTCAAACACCACTGTAAAATGTTGGGAAGAGTCAGGAAAAACACCAGGGATCAGTGGCACAAGCACCTCAGGGAAACTGAAACTAACTGCAGGGAGTGTGCTTTCGGAAAACCAGGACTTTGGAGCAAAGGGCGTTTGTTTGTGTGACAATGCGCTATAGGAGAAATGGGCTGTCTGTCCAATGGGACATTTTTTCAGACTAATGGGGCTTTGGAATTTTGGGCTTTAGCGACAGTGGCATAGCACTGGTATAACAACGTCAGTTTCGCTATGATGAGTCAAATTCGTGTTGTATTTCCACCAATGCATATATGCTCAGTAAAGCCTTGACTTCACTGCCGGTCTGTTTGTCAGCATTTTCTTCAAGCTGTTGTTTACATGGCTATTGGGTCTTTAAAAAGGGCCGTTGCTGGTGCTGCATTGGCTGTTTTCAACCAGTCGCCACACACTTGCGTCACTCATCGTTCCTCCTGTGCTGGGAGAGAACCTACTTTGAAACAGGAGCTAAGAAAGATCATAACAGTTGTTCCTACGTCTTAAAGTGTAGACACAACAAAAGAGAGGTTCTTAGAACTATGAAAAAGTTCCTCCTGTCCGAAAGCACCCAATGTGTCTGTTTCTTGATTATTCAGTTTGCTTCTTTGCCCTGTTGATAGCTCTTAGCTATCATATAATTATTTATTTTTTATTTTTTTAAGAAAGGCTAAATACTTACATTAAACAGCTGGGCGCTGTAGTTTTTGTCAAATGTAACTAAAACAGTAAATTGTGCCTTAGTTGTGGACTATTTTCAGCAGTGGAGAAATACACACTGGATTCTTTTGTATTTACCAGCAGCAGGATGGTGTTTGTGGGATTAACTTGAATTAAACTACAGTGCCCATTTTCATCATAATGAAGGAACATGTCACCCAAAGCAACAGTGTGGCTCATTGATGTGTTTTTAATATTTCTTGGACAACAGTGGAGCTCGTTGGCACAGACAAGTGAGCTGTATCAGGCTTTGGCTACACACACAGTACTTGTTGGTGAGATCAATGCATTGTTGATTTTGGATCCTCTTCATGGGATTTTTCTGACAATAAGAAAAATACAGAATATCACCAGACTCTCCCTTTAACAGCAACAATATAACTGAACAATGTTACAGCGGAAAAAGTATACAAGATGCTGTCAGAATTATTATGTTCACTGTATTAACAGAACATTATTTCTGTCTGTCCCTCTCAGTACAAACAAGTGGAGCAATATATGTCCTTCCACAAGCTGCCTGCTGACTTCCGACAGAAAATCCATGACTACTATGAGCACAGATACCAGGGCAAGATGTTTGATGAGGAGAGCATCTTGGGAGAACTCAGCGAGCCCCTCAGAGAGGTGACACATAAACGCACAATAAGACACACAATTACCACATGTAAAATTATTAAGATTATTTTTGTGTTTGAAATACTTCAGGTTATTAACTGTGATCTTCCTTTTAGTGATGTATGTTTGATTTTGAAAGTACTGAAACACAGTGCTTGTTTTTCGCCTTTATATTGTAGTTCATTCATCACGTATACTTGATGTGTGCTTATATAAGATGAACTTTGATACTGAAATCCCTGAACTCACTGTTGATGCATGCAGAAGGAGGCACTTGACTGCAGCGCTTTGCTTCAGTTGCATATTTGACAGATATTTCTCACCAAACTATGTGTCTTTTCTCAGGAAATTGTAAACTTCAACTGCCGCAAGCTGGTGGCATCCATGCCGCTGTTTGCCAACGCAGAGCCAAACTTTGTGACGGCCATGTTGACAAAGCTGCATTTCGAGGTATTCCAGCCGCATGATTATATTATAAGGGAAGGCACCATTGGGAAGAAAATGTACTTCATTCAGCACGGAGTCTGCAGTGTCATCACTAAAGGCACTCTGGCAATGAAACTTTCTGATGGCTCATACTTTGGAGGTAGGAAAAAGTTTGTGGCTTACACATTTACACTCAGTTTTTCTGGTGGTGCCATTTTTTGCTTCTGTTTTTTAAGCTGATGCATTTTCTCCATACTCCTTTCAGAGATCTGCTTATTGACGAGGGGTCGGCGAACAGCCAGTGTGCGAGCAGAGACTTACTGTCGACTCTACTCTCTATCTGTCGACCACTTCAATGAGGTGCTAGAGGAATATCCCATGATGAGACGCGCCTTCGAGACTGTTGCCATCGACCGTCTAGACCGTATAGGTAATAAGTCCCTCCTGTGCATGCATACATAGAATTAGAGGATCACACACAAGTACATTCATGCAGTCCGCAGGGTGTTCTCATGTACTGGTAGTATGTAAACCACATAATTTTGAAGGCTGTGATCACTTGACGAGTGCAGTGACAGGAATGAAGAATTAAAGTATAAAGAATTATAGCCCATACAAGGAGGCAGGTTGGTGGGTAGATGGATTAAACAAACACATGAAATTTCCCCAGGGGACCGGCGTTTGTGTCCCATGTGAAACCAAGTGAACTTTGAGTTATTTTAAGGTACATCGTTGTCGTGATGACACCCAACCATGATTCTTTTCGTAACCCTTACCTACATAATTCTACATTAAAAGAGTACTTTAGTGATTTCCGACCAGCTTTGTATCAAAACAATGTGAGTAGTACGTGTAAATGAACTGTGGTAAACTTTCCTCCATCTAACCAGTGCCTAGATATCCCTCCTAGCCCCCCAGCGAAACTCCACTGGATGACGAGTTTCGCTGGCTCTCGGGCTACAGCCTGTACTTCCGCATTTTCCTATTGCTCGCAACCCATGCCACCACCAAGGGCAGATAGAGTATAGAAGCAGATCAAGAGACGGTAAAACTAGGCAGTGGTGATTGAATATATATCAAGATCATGTTACTTCAGCATTGATGTACTTCTTTAAATACGTAACTTTACATTAAGTACATAACGTAACAATGCCAAACTATGATACCTTTACTGAACCTATCCTACGTAACTTTACATTACTAATGTGACAACCCCAACCATGTTCCACCATGATCATAAGATCTCATACGAACCACTTTATTAGGATACGTTGCAGTCAAACATGTGACCAGCAGTTCAAAAGCATGTAACATTTGTATTGCATTATTGTAAGTCTTAGCATACAACTCATTTTTAAATATAAAAAAGACTCTAAAATGAACCCCATGTACAGAGAACAAAATAATATTGTGCTTATGAAATGTTTCCATAATGTTAATGTTGAAATAGGCAGTAAAATGAGCTGTGCTGTTCCCTCAGAATGACACGGGACACTGTAACAGTAGATGAGAGTACAGGGTGACACATTCATTTTCCTTGGGGCTTGTTCTGCTAGAGGATGTACCTGGTGTGAAGGGCATCACATGCTATATCTAACTCATATTGTTCTTTCTTTCCCAATCCTCTTGTTTCCATATATTTCTGCTTTGTTCTGCCTTTTGTCCTCTCTGCTCCGTCCTTTCTCGTCTCTGTTTGTAGCTTTTTAATAATCCATCTATTTCTTTCTCTCTGCAGGTAAAAAGAACTCCATCTTGATGCACAAGGTCCAGCATGATCTCAACTCTGGTGTCTTCAACAACCAGGAGAACGAAATGATCCAGGAGATTGTCAAGTATGACCGTGAGATGGTGAAGCGGGTGGACCTGCAGCGGCCGCGGGCCATGTCCATGACCCCTTCCATCGGCGGTATCTTTGCTCCCCCTGGCCAGCCGTCAACAGGCTCCGCTATCGCCACTCTGCAGCAGGCTGTGGCCATGAGCTTTTGTCCTCAAATGGCGAGTCCCCTGGTGGGTCCGGGGACTCTTCAGTCTCCTCGTATGGTGCGAAGGTTCCAGGTGATGCAGAACCTGGCCAGCCCAGTCTCAATGTCTCCGCTTCAGTCTCAACCTCCTCAGACGTTTGGAGGGGCATTTGGATCTGCAATCTCCAGCCCGCCTGTCCAAAGCCCGCTCGCAGCTTCAGGACGAACTTTCCAGTACATGGCGAGCGCAGGACCCTCTGGTTCCCAGTTGTCCCTAGTACAGCACCATGCACCCAGCCCCACACAGACCCAGCAGAGGCCTGCGTCACACAAGAGCACCCACTCTCTTCATACAAGTAGCTTGAGCCAGGATACCCGGGCCCTGTCTGCTTCCCAGCTTTCACTCCCCCAGGAGGGAACACCACAAGCTGCCTCTGCAGCCCCCAGCCCTCCACAATCCACCCGCACGTCCAACAACTCCATTGGTCCCCCTCAGTCCTCCCACCCCAGCCTGCCAGGGCCTTCAGGGGTGGGGAGATCAGCAGGAGCTCAGCAGAGGGTGGCCTTTGCCTCCACACCCCCTCCTGGTGGACCTGCTGGAATGGGGGCAGTAGCAGCAGCTGCTGGATCAGGACCTCCAGACTCTGGAGTTCCCAAGAAAGATTCAATTGTCAGCCTTCCAGAGCTAGACTCTGCCAGATCCCGGCTGTCTTCCAACTTGTGACCCTGGTAGAGTTCAGGAAAGATGCCTTTTTTGTAGGAGAATCTGTTTGTTTTAGGTCAGTCCAGCTGATCTGTCAGTCTGCTAAATGACCAATCAGCTACCGTTGGCGCCACCAGTCATTCAGCATGGATGCACTGTGTGCTGGTGTCAGCAGAAGGAAAAGAGCAACTCAAAGTCTTGAGACACTTTGGCTAGGAGGAGTCTATACAATTAAACTAGTATAACTTAAGGTTGAACTGGTCTAGTCTACTGTGCCAGCACCTTTAGTCTTAGTATCACCCCTTACACTCTGCTTCCAAACACCTACTGTATATCGCTGTCTTTACTGTAAAGATATGAAGAAAAGTATGATTCATGTAACTATTGCATACTGTGTAGAATCCATGCAATGCAATCTAGCAGGAGCTGGACTTAAAAATGAAAATCAGGGACTTGAGATCAAATGACAATGAACATTTTAAGCGTTCAAAAAGTGTTTTGAGTGTAATTTTTCCGTATAAGCTGTCGTAGCAAAAGAACACATTGCTCTTCATATTGTTTAAAATAGTAGTGAAAATAGTGTTTTAGACCGCTGGTCGATCTTACATCGATGTGTAAATAGTTGACGAAAAAAGTACGGAGGGATATTATATATTCATTGTATCTACCCAAACCAAAGTTGAGCTTGAACACAAAGTCTGGTTGTGTCTGTATCAACTAAAAAAGAAACATAGAAGAAAATGCCATTTATTTAACTGCCTTGATTCAACGTTAGAAGCCATATATTTGGTTTGTGTGTATGTATATATGTGGGTGTAAGTTTGTGCGCGTGAGTTTGTTGGTACGTTTCGGTTCTATTTTCAGAGAATGGACTCACACACTCTCTACACTTGCTTTGTCAAGCGCGATTGGTTCGACACGCTGACGGTGGCACTGACCTGTTTTCATGAAACATTTGGGAGGCGGTCAGCTGTTTGGTCAGCGCGCTGATTGTAACCCTGAAGGCAAAGGTGGTTAAATAATCTGAGCTTTATCGAAAGGAAACATTTGTGAACAACCCATACTGTATACTTGCTTGTTTTTGTCTAGGTTTATTGATTAACACATGCAATATAATTCTGCAATACTCTACCCCGCCTATATATAAATATATATGAATATAAATATCTATACATATGCTGTACAGGAAAAGTTTTCTTTTTTGTTTTCTTTTTAATGTGAAATCTTAAAGAATCCAGCAGCTATTGTGGCTTCACTTGAAGTATTGTAATCCAGTGACCATGTTGTTACCTTAACCAAAAATGTTGGGAGGGAATGAGAGGACGTGTCATTTTCGTAATAACTGACGGGACAAACTGCTCAAAACTGGTTCGGAGCCGCAGGAGGAATCCACGCTTTGAGTTCAGAGAGTCAGATCCTCAAAAACGTCACTTTAAAGCCCATTTGAAGGTGTTAAATTGTAAGATGAACGGGGGTGGGCAATATGGGGCGAGAATGCCTCACCTGTAAAAAGTCTTTGCTCCATATCGAAGTCTCTGTGCCCCACATCACCCACGAATGTCTCAATGTTTCGATTCACAACAGTCCTATTGTTCAAATTCCGGTGTTGGGTTGAGGCTTGGTTTGTCCTAAATATTCTGATCCTGTTGAACCTAAAAGCCTTCTCTTGCTGAATGTATGCCATACGAGAAGGAAGACAGCTAATCAGATATAAACTGCCATGTAAATAAATGGACAGAGATTTAAAGAGGCTTTTATGATGCAAGGGGGTTGTGGGCATTGCTGTATGTGTTGCTGAGCGTCTGTGCGATCTTTTTAGGTTTCATGATGCTTCTCTGGGTAGAACGTTGCTGTATTTAACCTGTATGTTACCCCCCCCCCCCCACACACACACACACACACACCCCAGATCTATCACAAGAGAGGATCCATTATCTTTTAGTTCCTTTATTGAGGCGGGCGTGAACAGGAGCGAGTCGTAACCACTTTGAACTCCTCGGTCCAAAGCGAGCACTGAGGACATTCAGTTTAAGCACCTTGTGTTGCACTTCGACCTTGTAATCAAAATGAAAATTGATGCTCTATTCTTTTAAAACGGTTACAGTACTCATCCTGGACCCATTATCCGGTTAAAGGATGAAAAGTGATTCCAATTGGGGGAGAAAACAGGCAGCTGATTCAACGTGTTAAATAAACACCGCGTCCAACTTTTTTCAGCTCCCAGCATCGATCCAGAGCCAAACTGTAAAATCAATGCGATGGACATTTCACTCAGGTTTGCTACCTTTCCAGAGAGATGTATTGATCGCCGCAGCGTGGCTGTCCATTGATTTATGTAGACTCACCCATCCTCCCAATAATCAACTTGTTGATTCAACCATGCTGAAAGATTTCCCTTGAATTTTGATTGGCTGAGAAAAAAGGAGGATCTATGGAGTGGAGTCATAACCCTCGGATTGTTATTAACAAAACTCGCTGCCGTTCTGTTTTGATCACTTGAGAGCTGTTTCAAACAAGGAGCAAGTGATTGTTTTTATCCAAGGGCTTCATTACATGGCTTGTAAACCCCGGCTCATTGTCACTGTAGAGCAGCCACACCCCCGCTTTCCATTTGATCAGTTACGTGCACTAAACCTCGTTCTTCGTCATACCCGGGTCACAGTGCTGCAGCCCGCTCCATCAGCAACACAGGAACTTTGTTTTGCTTTTTTTTTTTTCCTATGGGAAAGGTACATGCCAAAATGCCAATACGATTGTGAATGAATCGAGTCCATTCGAGCTGTTGTGTGCTTCAATACTGTTCCAGTGCAATCAATTGGTCCTCTTCCCTGTTCCTTTGTGCTAATACCAGAGTTTGCCCTATTAAGCTGCTATCAGGACTGTGCTGATATTATTTGAATGAGTCCACAGTCAGTGAGAGCAAGACGGAAGGAGAGTTAAAGAGCTAATGTTTCAGGCAATATCAGACACCGTCTCTGTTTCATTGCATCCATCCAGTAAGATACTGTAGTGTGTAATTCACTCCCACTCAAAGGATGGCATCCCAGACACTTTGATCAGTACCACTCTTGTTTCAACCCTCAGCCATGAGGCCGATACAGCTCTGGCCAAGCACATACTTCTGTCAGTTATCTGTTTTGTGTCTGTGTCACAAGTGTGTTCAGTCAGCTGGCGCCCAGCCACCGTCGAGCTGTGTGTGTGATATAGCGCTGTATTTGCCTGATGACGGGGGGTTCAAAGTGCGATTGTTTAATGGTTCTTCTTCTGGACCTTGCTGTGAAGTGGGATTGAAATCCCTCATACATGTTTGACACTGACTGACAATTATTGAGAGTTTCTAAGTTTCAAACCTCTCATTCTTGCTGTACCAGATATTAAGGGTACCGAATGCCTTGGTGTTGATATGTTAGCAAATCAGGGTATTCTTTTTGTTTGTAAAAGTGTCTTTGATTTATCAGTATACTTTGTTTTGTTTGGTTATTGTTTTTGCAATGTGCCCCATGCACATGGACTGTATATACCTTGTGCCTAGTATATCTAGTTTCCACATAGTCTATTTTTGTGGTATGTATGTGCCTGTAAAAATGCAAATACGTGTTTTTATTTTCAACTTGCAATATATGTAAAAAAACAAACAAAAAAAAAACGTAGATGAAGACTAGTATTGCTGAATTAAAATGACAATGTCAGTATATATAATTTTCCCTGATTGGGAAACACAAAATTGCACATTTTTGTTGGTTTGAGCCTTCCAACACCATGCGCGCTGTACTCTGTACTTTCATGTTCTGTACATATGGTATACACAGAGCTGTGGGGCACATTGTTGTGTTTTACCACAACCTGCTGTATAAGAAACATTTTCTACAGTGAGAGGGTGAGCTCTGACAGGCTTCTGGTGGATATCGGCAGTCTAGACGTTAGCTTAGATGACCTGCTTGATGCACACAAAAATGACAAAGAAAATAAGAAAACTGTGGAGACGCCTGCACAATATAAATACCGAAACAACAACTGTGCACATGCTGGATAGTTTTTCCCAAACCATAATGCTGCACAAGTCTTTAAACTCCGATGCTGGTTGCACACTGATCTGGTTTGCCATTAAAAATAAAAAAGATCTCTCCAAGGCTGAATTTGGCTCAGCAGTCACGAGCTCGACTCCCGGGTTGAGCTACCTTGACAGATAACAGCAGAGTGCATGCTTGTGTTTTTTCTTATCTAAGCAGAGTTCTGTGTACAATTCTTAGTGGGACCTTCTAATCTAGACATTGTCATGTACCAACTACTGTACAATGATTTTATTTAGTCTAACAGTTAAACCTTTGTGTCGTAGCTACTGTAGCCTGCTTAGCTTACCTAAGCCTTCTCTCTGCTTCAGGACTCTGTGTATTGTGTGCTTGAGTTTGTGTGTGCGTGTGTGTGTTCCTGTGCCTTTCCTTCTATAATGTTGGTCCCACTTGAGAATATGATGCCATTTAGGGGGTTTGAAACCCATGTGAGGCTGAGAGAGACGCCAGCACAAGCTGGAAAAGTGTTAACACGGTCACGACTTCACTTGTTCTTTAAAAAAAAAACAACACTGTAATGCTCCTAGAAAAGACTTCAGCACATCCCTAGACTTAGTAGCATTCCACAGCCTGCACGAGGAGCTCGGTGTGGGCATCCAGACACACTTTACCAGCACCATGTAGACAACAGCACAGATATCTGACACAGCATGTGTCCTCTCTCTCTTTCTCTCTGGAGGCCAATCTGCAACCATCTCAGGCTGTGCTCTGCTTCTGCTCTTAATGAAAAGGTTCAAGTATTTCAGAACTCCAGCTCTGTCTAAGTTGATGTCTACAGTCCAGGGGCAAATCAGCTCCCGGCCCGAGCCGCAGCACTTCCAAATCGATCTCAAAGGATCAGGGGGATACTGTACTTGCGATGCTGGCGATGTTTTGTCGCCATCCAGTCCTTTCAGACTGAGATGCACAGCTGGCGGCAGTGGGCGCGGGGGCTGATTTGAGCCTGCGTCCAAAAGGCTGTCTTGTCCACCACCTCTGCTGGCCGAGAATACAGAGCCACACCCTGGTCTCTCTCAATAAGCTGGTCTGTCAGTCAGTGGCAATGTCGTTTAAGCGTTCGTAAAAAGACGATACATTGTTGTGCAATAAAAAGATGAGCGCATTGGCATACTTACCTCTGTGTGTGGACTTTTATTCATTGGTGGGTCTTTGTTGGCCGGCATGCTGCATTGGATACAGAACGTTTAACGTACCATCGGTACCTGCACACACACACACATTCACACACACACACACACACACACCTCAGCCTTGTAAATCAGCCAGCAACCCCTCCACCCTCATTCTACCCCACATCAGATGAGATCTCTCTCTCTCTGCAGACAGGGGCTCTGCTGCATCCCTGATGAGATGTCTGAGCTCAGTCTAAGAGCTTCCACTGTGTGTGTGTGTGTGTGTGTGTGTGTGTACGGCATACCAGCAAGTGTATTTATTCCTGTACCTAGGAGCGCGTGCGTGCACATGCAAGCCCTAGTTTTGTATTTGTCTGATATGGAGAGAGAGTAAATGAACCAGTGGCAGGAGTGTATGTACGTGTATGTACGTGTGTGTGTGTGTGTGTGTGTGCGTGAAAGGGTGGGTGGGTGTGTGCGTCAGAGATGAGGGCAGTCCAAGGACACACTCCTCTGGCAGCCTGGGAGCAGCTCCCACCCGTTCCCTCTCTGTCTATTTCCTTTCCCTGCATACACACACGCACGCACTCACACACTGCTGTCTGGATCCTCAGTGATTATGCATGGCACACTGAGATAGAAAGATTAAAATTACATGCAAGGTGAGGTTTCGACACAGAGCTTTACACCACTCATGTTGGCTCCTCAGATCTACATGCGGCTGGTACAAATGTGGGTGAGGCCATCCGCAGTGCGTGTACGTAGTTTTACCTTGACGTGACATAATGTCCTCTCTCTCGTCCGCTCTATTGACACACACACACTCCCTCTCCCTCTCTATGCATTTCATTGTAATTCAATGAGGAAGCAATGTACTGATAGTGGCTGCAGGCAGATACTACACCAAGTTGTGAAGCTATATGTAGTCTGGGTGTATAGTTTCATCCTGTATAAGGCCAAAGATTGTCCTCTACCTGGTTTCCTCTGCAGTGCTGGTCCTCTACTGTGTCCCTGGCTGTCCTACTTCAATTAATCATATCAGCATCTCCCGCACTACCCCCCTGGCTGTTTACCTCCAGAGGGCAATTTGCTTATTTAGCTGCTTACTGGGATCCTCGTCCCCCTCCCATCCATCTCCTTCTAGTTCCCTCGCACTGCTCCTTGACTGGACGCAAACGTCCTGTTTTGCCCGTTTTTAGAGGCTAAAACATTTGTGTCCCCGGAGTTTTTCCAAGCACAATCAGCATTTTCGGCAACTGTGATTCATGCGGACAGGTGCGGCTTGTTATTGTTGTCGCAGGTGTGGATGTGCACAGGAAACTATAGTCCCTTTCTCACTGGACAAAAAAAACACCCACTAAAATCTTCATTTATTCATTCATAAAAATTCAATCAATTCAATTAATAATTCATTCCAACACTGCTTGTCCTGTTAGGGGTCGCAGGGGGACTGGGCCTATCTCAGCTGACATTGGGCAAGAGGCGGGGTACACCCTGGACAGGTCGCCAGGCTGACACATAGAGACAGACAACCATTCACGCTCACATTCACACCTATGGTCAGTTCAGAGTCACCACTTAACCTAACCTGCATGTCTTTGGACTGTGGGAGGAAGTCGGAGTACCCAGAGAAAACCTACCCCGACACAAGGAGAACATGCTAACTCCACACAGAAGGGCTCCCCTACCCTGGGTTTGAACCAGAAACTCTCTTGCTGTGAGGCGGCAGTGCTAACCACTGTCCACCGTGCCACCCCCACTAAAATCTGACGTTGTATTTAATGGGAAAGGTTACAGTCTATATTCCAGGACAAATGACTCTGCAGTAGTTATGGGTTTTTATCGGCTCCAACTTCAATCATCACCGAAAGTCAGTGATAGAAATATGTTACCCAAGTAGATGTGCTGATTTTAGCCCCTTTGCCAGCACCTGCATGCTTCAAAGCGTCCATTGTTGCCATGACAATCGACGTCTAAATCAGTATTCCAATGCTGTTTGTTTTTTATTTGTGTGTTTTTTCACCAACAAACTGCCGGAAGACGTGAAGGAGGTGGCAGATGTCAGACACCGATGAGGTCAGTGTCCTCAGTGCTGTCATTGATGCCTGTATCAAGCATTTAAATTGGCTGTCCTACGAGGAAAAGGAAAAGGTGAAACAAATTGCAGACGGTTGTCCGTAAAGCAGTTGCTTTGTATCTAGTGATGCAGCTCAATCCGCAGCATTCGAGTTATTAACAACTTACAGATGCAGCAGCGCAAAGTTCTATAAAAGTTGGGTCAGGTTCTGGTGGTTGATCAATATATATGAATATAACCCCATAACCTGAGTCCTGTTGCGTCAAGTCAAAGCCATTCGGCTTAATATAGTAATATTATTACCATAGCATTTTCAGTGGCCTCCATGGTCCTTCTTACTGTTTACTTCTGTTTTCTGGCCTGTCTATGATATTAAACCTGACACACCAGAAAAAAACACAACATGTCTGCTGCAGAGCCTTATACATGGTTCTGGTCTACTGGCAATGTGAAAGCAGTCTGTCGCCTATTTTTAACAGGTTTTCATGCATTTAAAAAACCCACATGCACGCACTAATATCAGTGGGAAAAGAGTATATGTGTGTGCCTGGAAAGAAGACAGCGGCACAAATACTCGCCCTTCTGCCCTCACATTTCCTCCCCGCTGAAGCTGCTTCGGCCACGTCTCTCTGCACCGGGGAGCATCTAGAGAACACAGCTAAAATCTGAATGCCAGGATTAGCATTTGGTCCAAGCTCTGAGTCCATGAATGAGTCAGTGAGTGAGACAGAGAGACAAAGAGAGAGGGAGAGAGAGATACAGTAAATCATCTTACAGCCGCAGGCAGCCTCAGCAACATCACAGTTGCTGGACAGTGGGCCGGGGAGGAAGTGAGAAGTGCGTCAGGCTGAAGTGATCAAGAGAAAAACACACAGTAAGCGACAGGAGGGGACGGTCACATGGTCTTCCACAAGCTATGTCATCTTATTTAAATTTAATTTGTTAGTCCTCTTATCTTCAGTTCCTGAGGGAGTTTGTTTGACTTTATTCCTCATTTAGACAAAACGGGAGATGTTCCTCTGACTGATCAATGTACCCTTCATCCAAGGACACATGTCTCATAAAACACGTGACCCTAACCCAGTGGTAATTCAGTCTGTCATTCAGAGGCACACTTACTACACACATACATCAAGAGACAGAAATGGCAGAGTCGAGTAATTCAAGAATTTATGATTAGTGTGCGTTCTGATATACAACCTCTAGTCAAAAACAGATGGTATGAAATACTGTACACATAATTCCAGCTGTATTATAATTGTTTTGTGAAGTGAATATGATTTCTCAGATTGTAGCAACAAACAACTCATTAAACTTAAACCCAATTACTGAAATGTGGCCAAGCTCCATTGTTATTACCTATTTCTTATGATTATGGCTACTTCTCATCAATTTTGCATTGTACACTAATTTATATTTCAGCACATGAATATAGAAATAACTGCAAAACAAACAAAGCAAAAGCAAATAACTATTTGCTATATAAAGATATAGTGGGAGACATGGCCATACTTGCCAACCCTAAGACCTTAAAACCAAAGTGGGTGGTCTGGATGTCCGTCCTTCATTCTGGTGACTTTTAATGAATGAAATAAAATGATAACTGTCTTGCAGCAGAAGTTTTATGTTAAATGTTATTAATTTGTTTAGTTTTTGGTTCATGCCCCTGGTACTCCAGCAGAGCACCAGGAGGAGGAAGGCAGGCCAGGTTTGTCCTGTGCCAGGGACCCACAGTCGGCTGTCTTCCCCTGGCCCACACACCCCTGGGTCCTGGATGCCGAGGCAAAGCGGAACTGGAGGCTTAGATTTTTTGAAAGACAGCTGATTACCCCAACTTGGCAAAAGAGGTCAAGCCAGCTTTGCCCCAAGTCCCAAGACTGCCCTCAAACCCCCTTTAAGAGCGGAGTGCATGACTCCAGCAGGCCTAGTGCCACTTCTCTCCGGTCCGGGGGTTGGAGTAAGGAGAGGGAAGCGCGAATGGGGAGGAAGAAGTAGACTTTTAGAGTTGTAGGGCTTTTACACGCTAGAAAGGGGTTGTGGTGACAAAAGGGGAAAAAAGGTCTGTCGCACATGGGGAGAAATGTGGGATAATTGGGACTCTATGAGAGGGCAATGAGAAGAAGAGTCTCCCAGGAAAATCAGGAGGGCTGGCAGGTATAGTAACAGTGTCCTGAGCAGAGAATGAAGTCTTACTCTCTCTGTGTGTGTGCTGTAATCCGGGTTTTGTTGTGGTAGACAGTCTGGCTGTGCTTGCATGTGAGTGCCTGTGAGTCCTTTGAGTGTATCCTACTGGCTAGCTAATTGCTGCTGCTCTGTATTGCGCTCATGTGGTGGTTAACGCTCATATCACAGCACTGACACTCCAGTTCCCCCCCGGCTAACACTGTTAGCTCTGTCAACACTGTTAGCTGCTAGCTGCCAGCTCAGCCTCCATGTTGAGAGCCGTGTGCAGACAATCTTCATTATAGATTTGCTCTAAATATCATACGGATCTCCTTTAAGAGGTTTAAAATTCATACACCTTCGATTTACACAACCTATTATGCAATGTTCCTGAATAGTGAGACGTGATTTTAGACTTGTGATGTACAATTGGCTGCTAGAGTTGAGAATTTAACACTGTTTTTTATCGAGTACTGTATATGTGCTTACAGCAAGAAATTATGTAATGAGCAGTGTATCTCTTGGGGGAGAAGAGGAGGAGGAGGAGGAGGACAACGGCAGTAACAAGGGCACATCCTGCATGCAGTGTGCAGCTCATACATGCAATGTTTTATGCAAATGATGAGCCGTTTAAATGTGGCTTCCTGTGTAAGTCCCTGAGTATTGTTTTCAGAGTAAAACGATAATTCAGCAACTATTTTTTCTGAAGTTTACACTCTTGCGGCTTTTGTTTAAAATGAGAAAAGCAGCAGAGGAGGAGCTGAAAGGTTGTTGGCTGCTGGGCTCTCTGTGAGCAGCTGGCCTGAGCGGCACTCCATGCATCTGCTCCGCTAAACACTTCCCATTACAGACAACCCAGAAACGTCCATGAACCCTCTGGCCAAAAGGGAGGATGAAGCAGAAAGAAAAAAAAGGTTGCAGAAAGGGAAGCAGCGATATGCAAGGAAATATGATTCATAGAAAAATGAAAAAAAAAAAAAAAAAAATCTGCAGGCAGATATTATTACCTTTTTTTCTCTCGGAGCACTTTGTTTCATTTGCAAAACATTTAATCTTCTCCAGGTCTTTAGGCTGTTTCAGCTGTGATTGTTTTGCGACAGGAAACAAAGGCCCCCACTCAGTGATTTCACTCCATCATCCACTTCCACCGATAATATTTGCTCTGGGCCGCCAACTGAAGTGATGAGAGCCAGGACAATGCTTTGGCTTCTGAATCATCTCATCTGTTCTGCTCTGTCAAGGTCTGTACTCAGTGACACTGTGGCTATTCATCAAAGCAGACACGCTCACACATTCACACGCTGCGTCACACACACACACAAAGTGACAGACAAAAATATTCACCATCCGAGTGTGCCCCTCATCGCAAAGCTTTTATTAACCAATCAGACATTCAAAATGAAATAGCACTCACTGAAGTCACCACACTCTCTTTATATGTGTGTTATTAAGTCATTGCAGACGTGTATCTTTTAAATTTAAAGCCACCTTGTCAGACAGAGCACATTTAGACAGCCTGGGGCAGCTTCTTGTAACTGTTTTCGTTGACAGTGAAACGTTTTGCTCACTGCTTTTGTGTCCTTGAGTGGCTCGTGTTTTTGCAGGAGCGCCCTGATGCCTCAAGCTGAAAAACTTCAACTTGGAAAAAGCGCCCAATGTCATTGGTGTTTATCCAATTGTTCAATCAGATGAATTGAGAGCGAGGCCTCCTGTAGTGGTAATGACATCAAGTGGTAGTGTACAGCGTTAAGCTAATGTTAGCTAGCTTTCATCATCGCCCTTGGCAAGCTGCAAGACATATCTGAACAAATTGTAGCCTCAACTACTGTCTTACATTTTCAACCCTACATGGGTCTGACGATTCACAGCAGATTGTCAAACTGTCCTCGACTCATCCTAAAATATGCCCTGAACTGATCATCATCCAGGTGAAGCTTGGTACTCCCTGTGATTTCTCCTCTTTCTGAGGATCTCATGTACCTATACAGATCTCCATTTCCCTGTGTCCAGTCCCCAAGTGCCCTTTTTCTGCAGATTTAAAGGTACAATTCTTGAGTTTACTTCACAGTGAAACCTGCAAAACGTGCTCCGTGTGATTGGGGCCTTATAGGATTAAGGAGCAATGCTTTAATGAGCATGTCCCTGATTTGTCTGTATCATGCATACGCACGATGACGCAGGTGACATGATACACGATACACGATACATGATACACAGCAATTATTCCACTGATCTACAGGTGGCAGTAACATGCCAAGAGATGTAGCAACTTGCCAAAAACGGCAGTGTAGAGGAAGACTGCCAGTAAATACCCAAATACAAATGGCTGTTAACAATGCAGGGTTTAAAATTATCCAAAAATTGCCTTTGCAAAGGGTTTATGATGAAGGAAGTACATTGAAACCTATGTTAGGCCTGAGGCAACCTGTTTATCAGTCTAGATTGTTTTGGTGTGAGTTGCTGAGTGTTGGAGATATCAGCCGTAAAGATGTCTGCCTTCTCCCCAATATAATGGAACTAGATGGCACTCAGTTTGTGGTGCTCAAAGCGCCACACAAATACATCTGAAAAACTCAACAGCAATGTCTCTTTCCAGAGATCATGACCCAGTTACTCAAGATAATCCACAGACCTTGTTGTGAGCAGTTTCATGTAGGAACTATTTTCTTTCTACCAAACTTCACCCACCAACTGTATCATTTTGCAAAAGGAAGCGTGCATCTACTGCTAGCTCACCTAGCACCACTGAGCTAGCTAACATAACAGCTCAGTGGAGGTGGACGCCATTAATGTTTACATCTCGAGCTGCTGCAAGCCTCTCGTCCATGAGTAGATGTACAATTTTGGGGGAACTGTTTCTTTAAAAAAAGTAATTTAAACGCTGGTCGGTGAGTCCTATTGAAAGTAAGCACAGAAAGTATCTGGCTAACCACACCAGCTGCAGCTGCAGTTTTATCTGTAGCTTTAAAGTCAAATTTAAATGTCTGGTTCCAAGTTTTTGCTTTATGTACAAATATTCCTGCTTTTAACTTGTCCAACACACGCTTACTGCTGACATGGTGTGTGTGTGTGTGTGTGTGTGTGTGTGTGTGTGTGTGTGTGTGTGATATCAGCTACTGCTGTGAGTTCTTTTGTATTGTGTGTTTTGTCTTTTGTTCAGTTCTGCTTAATTATCACCTGTCAAGGGATGGCAAATGAAATCAAGCTTTGCTCTCACTGTGGTACAACTCATCAAATGGTAACATGTATTTTTAATATTGTACTCTGTCCCTTATAAATAAAATGAATAAATAAAAATGCATATTGAAAGCATAATGTAGGTGACTGCATGGGCATCTACAAGCTGTTTGAATGATTTATGTAATACTGAAGTTCATTTGGAAATTGTTAGGAGGAAAAATCTCCAGATCCAGGTTGAAATATACCAGACTCTTTCTTTAATGCAGGCTGTGATGGGTCAAATTTGAGGTGAAATGTTTTTATACATAATATATTTTCAACGATATTCAAACTGAAACAGGAGCAACTCATTTCTCTCACTTTGTCACACTTGCACAGGGAAATAAACAGCAACACAAAGTTAGTTTTGCAGAAATTGCAGGGCCATTTTTCCTGTTTCTGAGTTAGTACTGATCCATTGTGTGTGTGAAAACTATTAACTAAGAGATGACGTGATGGGAGGCAAAGAGGATGTGACAGAAAACAGAGGAAAACTATAAACAAGATAGTGACCCTTTACCCGAGCTATTTAATTCTGGCGGTGTCGGGCTTTTAGTTGTTGTCGAGCATTAGCCCAGGGGCCAGTCTGTTCTGCTCCGTCATTGTGCTGTGACCATAATCGCTAATACACGGCTGCGGGGTCTTTGCATTTTCTAGTGGAATCCAGCACTCTGTGCAGAAACATAATCTCTGGTAGTGATTTTAAGTGGCCTTAGTAAAGATTGATGACTGTGTGCTGAGGCATCTCAAGCAGGCCATTGTTTCTGGGTGTGAGGGGGGAACAGCAGTGACGGTCTAATTGTCAGGAGGACAGAGAAACCCCACAGCATCCATCACATTCACACAGAGCACCCCTGGGTCCTAACAGCGCCCTCGTCTCTATCTCTCACCTGGGAACAAAAAGACCTCGGGTGAGTCCCGCTAAGACAAAC
Organism: Epinephelus lanceolatus; assembly: GCF_041903045.1. NCBI lineage: Eukaryota > Metazoa > Chordata > Actinopteri > Perciformes > Serranidae > Epinephelus > Epinephelus lanceolatus. The sequence goes on along the minus strand of NC_135745.1, from coordinate 31,539,617 downwards.
AAATGCAATAGAAATGTACCAAAAGGCTCTGTGCCTTAGACAGTGTTTAATGAGCCTGTTCTGTGTGCCCTATGGTGCATGTGTTTGTTTCTCGCCATGACATCTTTATTTTTATTTGTTGCAAGGAAGAGTTTTACTTTTTTAGCATCTAACCAACCCGATTGCCAGAATAAATGAAGGCATTGTACGTCTCTGCAAACCATGGAGTTGTTAAAATTTCAAATTTTGTTTCGTTATATTTAAATTTTAGGTTGTGATAATGCTGTGGTTAAAGTGCAGTTAGGTTTGGGCACAAAAACCACTTGCTTAGGGTTTGGAATACATCATATTTTGGCTTAAAATACCTGGTTTGGTCGCCACAAACAGGGCTGGAAATGTCTTTACGTCTCCTTAAAAAAATACCCAGTTAATCGCCAAATACATGGCTGGAAAGTAATCAATCAATCAATCAATCAATTTTATTTATAAAGCCCAATATCACAAATCACAATTTGCCTCACAGGGCTTTACAGCATACAACATCCCTCTGTCCTTTGGACCCTCGCAGCGGATAAGGAAAAACTCCCCAAAAAAAACCCTTTAACGGGGAAAAAAAACGGTAGAAACCTCAGGAAGAGCAACTGAGGAGGGATCCCTCTTCCAGGACGGACAGACGTGCAATAGATGTCGTACAGAACAGATCAGCATGATAAATTAACAGTAATCCACATGACACAATGAGACAGAGAGAGAGAGAGAGAGAGACAGAGAGAGAGATGCAGGTAATGACAGTAGCTTACAACAACATTATTGAAAGTAATAATATTATAGTTATAGTTCTGGCTACTGTGGTACAATATGTTGAAAGTATATTAATATCTGGCAGTATACATGTGTGACAATAGTCATATGTGTATAATAACAGTAGAAGTATGACTAATGACTAATGATGGCAGCAGCAGCAGGAGGCATCTGGCAGGACCACGGCAGCAGCACAACCACACACATCACGCTGTCCAGGCACCGCTGCGATATGAGTTAACCTGAGAGACAGTGGAGCACAAAGGCTCCGGAGAAGAAGCCGAGTTAGTGACATCCAGAATGGCCGAGTTAGCAAGATGCAGTAATAGAATACGAGAGAGAGAGAGAGAGAGAGAGAGAGAGAGAGAGAGAGAGAGAGAGAGAAGGAGAGAAGGTGCCCGGTGTATTATAGGGGGGTCCTCCGGCAGACTAGGCCTAAGTCAGCCTAACTAGGGGCTGGTACAGGGCAAGCCTGAGCCAGCCCTAACTATAAGCTTTATCAAAGAGGAAAGTCTTAAGTCTAGTCTTAAATGTGGAGACGGTGTCTGCCTCCCGGACCGTAACAGGAAGATGATTCCACAGGAGAGGAGCCTGATAGCTAAAGGCTCTGGCTCCTGATCTACTTTTGGAGACTTTAGGGACCACGAGTAACCCTGCGTTCTCAGAGCGCAGTGTTCTGGTGGGATAATATGGCACTATGAGCTCTCTAAGATATGACGGAGCTTGACCATTTAGAGCTTTATAAGTTAACAGTAGGATTTTAAATTCAATTCTGGATTTTACAGGGAGCCAGTGCAGAGAAGCTAAAACAGGAGAAATATGATCTCGTTTCTTAGTTCCTGTTAGTACACGTGCTGCTGCATTCTGAATTAGCTGGAGAGTTTTTAAAGACTTACTAGAGCTACCTGATAATAGAGAGTTACAGTAATCCAGCCTTGAGGTAACAAAAGCGTGGACCAATTTTTCTGCATCTTTTCGGGTCAGGATAGGCCTAATTTTCACAATATTACGCAGATGAAAAAATGCAGTCCGTGAGGTTTGTTTTAAATGAGAATTAAAAGACAAATCTTGATCAAATATTACTCCGAGGTAAGTAAGTGTATAAGTAAGTATAAAAAATACCTGCTTTTGTTTTGATGTTTGGTCATGGACTTTCCACGTCCAGATACGATGTGAAAGGTACCCTGGGTGCGTTGATTGTTGACGTTCTGGGACACTGCATCAAGTTCTGCCTGTTACATGCAATGTATTCATTCAAAATACACTTCTGTTTTCACATGAAATTTACTGTTTGAATACAGTCTCTTTCAAAATAAATGCACAACAATGCAAATTGATTTTTATTTCCTCTAACACCTAAAGCATGTGATTAGGTTGAGGAAAAAATAACTTGGCTTTTGGCTTTAGAATCTTACGGGACGTGAACACCGCTCTCCCAGGTGAAAGTAGGTGGTTGTTGGACCCATCCACCATCCCTGCCACCCGCCCTAGTCGGACTTTCGCTGCCTTAACTTTTGTTCTTGTCCCGCCACATTTCCCCCTGATGCCGCCAACCACCGTTAAACTATAACAGTGACTGACCGCATATCATGCTGACATTAAAGAACAGCTTTTTCTGACAGTATCTGATGCTGCAAGTCACTGCCCAAGCACCGCATTTCAGGTTGGCAGAAACGTACAATGCCAACATTTTATTCAGGCCGCTGCCCTGGTCTAACCCACAGTCACACAAGTTAAGATGTGGGAGCTTCTACTCCAGTTTGGGGAATCAAGTGTTTTGCTATAAGCATGGGAGTGGACTACAGTTGAGTCACGTGTGCAAACATAAATGTAAGGTCAAACTATAGATGAACATGGCCTTTTTTTGCACATTTCCACCTGCAGTAACATTAAAATATGCTTTACTGACATTGCATTGCTTTTTTGGTACTTTAAGCACCTCAAGTCAAGTGCCATCTAGTTCCATTATACTTAAGAGAAAGCAGACATCTCTACTGTCGATATCTCCAACACTTGGCAACTCACACCAAAACAAACAAGATTAATAAATAAATAAAATTGATGTGTTACCTTTCAAAAATTGAGTGATGTCTCTAAAGGCTGTGTTCATGCTCAGCAGATTTTATTAAGGCCAGCCATGACGAACATGAGAAAGAGATGTTAAACCCACAAAATACCATTATTATTTATTTGCACATTAGTCATCATGTTCTGTAACCCATGTTATCCAGAGAGAACCAGATACGGCATGCAGTCCCGTAAATCATATCTGGCCTTCATGTGAAAAGTCATACCAGTATTAATAAGTGGTGAGCAATGGGAATGAGTGGGAGTGAGTCCTGGGCGCAGTGAGCTTTGAGGAAAAGTCAAATACAGTCATGGTGACCCTTTGTTCGATCTGAAGTGGCTGATGTGAGAAACCCACTGATTTTTGGGAATGCAGAGAGACATCATTTCCAATTGTATGACGCTGGGTGGGTGTATGAGCTGTGGTCATGAAGACTTTCCGGGTTAGCCTGGTTCCAGACCTCAGAACTGCTGTCCACATGTGTGAGTTTTTCATTTGTGTGCTCTTTACAAGCTATTTCAAGAAAAACTTGTAAGTGGAACCAATCACCTGCCTAGACTTTTCCCGCTCCTGCCTGTCCACCACGCCCACCTCATCAAGTCAACTCACTTCACCTGTTCCTGATTACACTCTATACTCCAGCATCTCAGTCACTCGTCACCAGATTGCTCTTCACCACTCATGCAAGACTGTCCAGCGCTTTATTCCAGACTGATTTTCCGTTGCCGACCCTGCCTGCCTTTGACCTGCCTGCTTTGTCTAACTCCTGATACATGCATCAGCTTTCTGTTCCCGACCACGAGACCTGCGTCTGCATCCTTGGTTCCTGTTTGCCTGTGGCTGCTTGGCTTTACCATCTGACAATGACGCCACACTGAGTGTTTCAGTCTGCTTACCTGTGGTTTCCTGTGCTCCAGAGACCCTCACCATGTTGCCACACTCGCCATTGTGTGTTCGTCCTGAGAGCACTTAACTGCTGGCCACTCGACCCTCCACCTGGCCTCTGCCTGGGCTCCACCTGCCGTCTGCCTGCTCTTTTCCGGTTCGTGTGTTTGGACTGTGCACCTGTACTTGATTCCAGATTTTCTGCCTCCCCGATAATGTCCCTTGCCGACTCCTCCATGGTACTATTCCCTATTCCTGAACTGAACTGTGTTTCCTGTTGGACTAACGGCACCACTCACTCCTGCCTAACCAGCCGGGCTGCCAAGGACTTTGTGGAGAGACTTTGTTGGAGTTCTGAACTGCATTGTGGTCTGGTTACTAGTCCTGCCCTGTATCTGCTGAATTACAACAGTAAACATCATTACCAACTGTTCCTGGTCTACTTTGTGCCTAAATTGGGTCAGAATACCACTCGTTACACATGGTTCAATATCTTTCTGTAATCATGGACACGCAAGGACCATTTTCATAGCCAGCCGACATTGTGTTGACTGATAATCTCGTCATATTGCCCAACCCTAATCATTAGATCCAAATTTGTCCAGTACTAGTTTCGACCAAAATCCTATTGATTTGGATTTGGCCTCAGCTGTACTTTGTGTTTCGTACTAATAAGTAAATGTTAGCACGTTAACAAGCTGGTGAACATCGGAAAATCCTGCTCAACATCAGCATGTTAGTGTTACCTTTGTGAGTATCATGTTAGCATGGGCACGCTGACGTTTATTTAAAAGCATCACTATTAGAGTTTCGGCCTTGCCTCTCCCTTGTGTTTCCTGTTTCTTCTTCCTAATGTCTTGTGTTTGTTTGTCAGGTCCTGTTTATACGACAATGATTTCAACCAAAAATGCTAAACCTTAGTTGCATTTTGGGTGCCTGAAAATGCAATGTTTTGAAAACAGGTTCCAGAGAGCAATTTTTTTGAAACAGCATCGTCTTTGTTGTCATGTAAACTTGCAATATGCAGTTCTTCTGAAAGCGGAGACTTAACGCACATGCGCATTACGGTTCCAGTCATTAGGCATGCGCGAGAAAGTCGATCATCACAACAATGGTGTACATTTACTGTGTGTAGATTTACTGTAGCAACTCCACCTCATTGTCCGTCCAGACAAACGTTCATGCGGTTGCCATTTTGTTTGTGTATACATCACCCCTCTGTAGCGGGAAGCGCATGTGTGCAGGCGTGTGTTGTTTCATTACAAAGTCACACTGCTACCTACTGGCCTGGCATGTATACTACAGCTTTTTGGTCATTTTTGCAGATCTGTGTGCACTGTGATTGTTATCAAACGTTGTCTGTACGTGGAACATCTTTCAAAACGAAAATGAGAAAGGATTCCGTTTGCAGAGGATCATTTTCACATAAACATGGCCTCAGTCTGCCTCTGTGTGTTTGCTGGGCGTGGCCTTCTGGTTCCCTCCTCCTGAGTGCCAGCAGCTGCTGTACCTGCACACCTGAAGCTCATCTACAATCAAGCCACCACACTATAAAACCCCGGCTCAGACATCCAGACTCTGCCAGATCATTCAGTAACCTCTGCAGCACAGATGCCAAGGCCAACTCCTAACTTCTTTGACACTCTGTCTTTTTGTACTTTTTGGACTTGGTTCTGTGTCCCAGGATCACCACGCCAGCCTCGACTATATCTAGCCACGTCCAGCCCTTCTCGTCTTCAGTCTCTGGATTTGGACTGCTCTGGTTTTAAGTGAACTGCCACAACAACTATACCTATAAATACAGCCTACAGAGCCGCTAGCATGGCTGTAGACTCTTAGTGTTGTTGGAAATCAGCTTAGAGAAATAACTCTTAAATTGGCGTATATATATTCAACTGTGAAAAACATTGCGTTAAAAGCGTCAAGTAACTGTGACAAAACGGAAGATGCGTCAGTCACTGCCCCCATGAACAGAAACGGTCAAAGAAGAAGACAATGTCAAACTGTATAATGATGTAAAACTAAACATGTTACTCAGGTTAAGAGTCAAACGTCAAGTCAGTCTCCAAAATGTGCTGATAACTGATACCAACTTGGCACATGAGCATTAAAGAAATGCTCAATATCTTCTGCTGACTTTACATTTTTCACGACACGTGCTGTCTTGCATTACAAGCATTCTCCAGTGATTCTTGTAGACTCTCTTCCTAATCTAATTGGAAGCTCATTTCCTATCCCCTTCCTCTCTCTGTCTTCCATCAGACCACCACTGCTGTGACCACCTCATGGCTCACACACACACATGTCCAGTGCGAGACCCAGTGCACGCTCATGCTCCTCATTGTCTCTCCATCCCACCATGCCGGAGAGAGTCGGTGTTATCTAGGATGGCAGAATACCCAGGGCCTCTCCCCTCTCCTTCTCTCCTCAGATATCCCAGTATGGTCTATTTCTGTCCCTGCGTCTCTCTGCTTTCAGCAAAGTGCCACTGACGTCTCTCTCTGCACTGAACAGATGAGGGCTGTCAGTGACGGGTGTTCATCTGAAGATCCTACCGCAAACCAATAGAATCTAAATAATGACTTTGCCTTTTTTTTTTTTTTTTTTAATTTCACCAGATTATGTTTCCTACCGTTCTAGAAAGGAATGATAATAAGACAATGGATGTGTGAGGATGAGTTCCCAAATTTGTCGTCCCTCTTTTCTCTAATTGAGAGTCATTACAGTGATGGGATGTTATTTTTATGTACAAAAGCAATTAAGTAATGAGACATAAATGATTATTGGGAGCGAGGAAGGAAGAGGTGATGATGGGGTGCAAAGAGGGCAAAGGGGATAAGGAGTGAAGGAAGCAGAAATGAGAAGAGGGGATTATTTACAAAAAAAAAAATCATCTCTGAAAGTGCTGAGTCACTGGAAGGGTAAAGCTGCAGACCAGCTCTCTTCCTCCTTCTGTCTCTTCCTCACCCACAAGCCCCACACCAAGACACACAGCTTGTCCCCACCCCGACACCACCACCACCGTCACCACCGAATACACACTTATGCACACTCACAACCCAAGAGAACGATGGGCTCAGGAAAGAGGATGAGGTATATTGTTACTCCACGGCAATCCTGCAGTATCGTTACCAGCTTTGCTTTCGTCATACGGACTCATGAAAACAAAGCAGAAAACAGGAAAACAAAAACATTTATTCAAAAACTAAAGCAGCAGACTGCAGGCCTTTCAATCACATGACGTACATGTGACATCATCTGACTGGCTTTTTCTATTCACACATGAGCTTCACATTGTTTCTCGTTCTAGCATCACCAGAAACAAAAAGCAGATTGAAGATGTATTGCCATTTTAATAGCCACAGCCTCCGGTCACAGATGGCATTTTGTAGATCTGACCACATTGCTGTGCTACGAAATTTGCCTCGATCGATGTATCTTTCCCATATGTTGTGCTGTGGCTACAAAACCTCAGACTGGGTTTAAAAATCAAACTCACATGCTCCACTTACTGGAAAGCTTGCAGCCCTCCGGAGCAGAAATTAGTGTGTGCAAATCAGTGATTGGCAAAGCTTGATAATCCTATCTATTACACTGCTCAGTGGGCAGAAAGCATTTATTTGATTGGTCAGGATGGATTATATTTATAGTAGTACTTGCCAGCAGTGAATATATAACAACAGCAGCATGCTGGGAAGAAAAGACACTGCTTAAGTTCAAATGGCAGGCAACAAACTGTGACTTCCATGAAAACAAGAGTAATGCTAACAAATCTTTGCTGTGTATTGGTACACTTTTTAAAGCCATGGTTTTACAGTCTTGGAATGTAACTAAGTATATCTACTCAAGCACTGTACTTAAAGGAATACTTAAAGGAAGATCATTTGTATATCAATTACTCACCCCCATTTAAATTGAATTTGGGAAGAAAACTCGTGTCATGATGAGAGTCAGCAGCTCCAAATCTGAGGCCCTGGTTCTCTGCCGGAAAACCGTTGGATTGGCCCCTCTGGGATGGGAAAGAGTTACTGCCTCAAGCGAGGGAGTTCAAGTATCTCGGGGTCCTGTTCACGGGTGAGGGTAAAATGGAGCGTGAGATGGATCGGTGGTTTGGTGTGGTATCTGCAGTGATGCAGGTGCAGTGCCGGACCATCGTGGTGAAGAGGGAGCTGAGCTGGAGGGCAAAGCTTTCAGTTTACTGGTCCATCTATGTCCCAACCCTCACCTATGGTCATGAGCTCTGGGTACTGACTGAAAGAATGAGATCGCAGATACAAGCCGCTGAAATGAGTTTCCTCAGCCTTAGAGATAGGGTAAGGAGCTCGGACATCCAGAGGGAGTTCAGAGTAGAGCCGCTGCTCCTTCATGTTGAAAGGAGTCAGTTGAGGTGGTTCGGGCATCTGATCAGGATCCTCCTGGGCGCCTCCCAATGGAGGTGTCCCACTGGTAGGAGGCCCCGGGGCAGACCCAGAGCTTGAGGGATTACATATCTCATCTGGCCTGGGAACGCCTTAGGATCCCCCAGAAGGAGCTGGAAAGCGTTGCTGTGGAGAGGGACGTCTGGGGTACTGTGCTTGGCCTGCTGCCCCCGAGACCCGGCCCCAGATATGCAGATGAAAATGGATGGATGGACTAATGTCACTTTGCTGAATACGGGAGATGCTGGTCTACCACGGCCTCAATCAGTTAGTTAGCTTGTGTTATTGTGTGACTTTGGTGTTTTAAAGAGTAAGGGTTTTGTATATACAGCCATTGGATTTGCTCCTATGGAATCAGCAAGCAGCGTCAGCAATCGATAGATAGAGCAGCACCCCCTGCTGTTTGTGTAGCAGTGATGGGGAGATCACACACACATATCGTGAAACACAAAAATATACTGTGGAAAAAAACGAGAGAGGAGAGGAGAGGAGAGGAGAGGAGAGGAGAGGAGAGGAGAGCCTGATGTGATACAGTATGACTCAGGGCTATGAAGTCAGAGTGGGTTTATGCAGAGATTAAAGGATTGAAGAACAAGGGAGAGAAGGCGTGGGCAGACAGATAGAGAGTCCACTAAGTCCAGTAGCTCGCTGGAGAGACTACAGAGAGTAACACAGCATTGTTACTCATCTAAATAAACTGACATCAACATTAGAAGCAGTAACACCTCTGAAGTGATCAATACAGTCAGCACGGTCTATTATCACAGCAGGGGAGCATAAAGCTCAAATCATTTCTCAGAGTGTGACGAGGAAAAGCACAAACGTCTGTGTCCTCTGAGGTGGCCGCCTCGTGGTCGCGTAAACAGACAGTGTCAGATTACATCTCCACCACAGCTACTCTGTCCATCAATAACAAAGAGTCCTGTTGAAGTGTCCTTGAGCAAGACGCTAAACCCCTCCCATTTGTTTCAGTCACTTGGGATAGGAGTGGCAAGTAAATGCACCTTCAAATCAATTTGGAAAAGCATGTTTTCCCGAAAAGCAATATGACCAGCTGAGAAATTTGGACATTTTTCATTTTCATTTAACTCCCAGCACTCAAATAAGTCATCTCATGGGGGTTGTGATGCTCAAAAATGTATTCACATATTTCCCAATGTAAGTCTGCAACTGGAAGTCTTTTTGGGCCCCATGGCAACACGTGCTGGACCCGTAAATCCACTGCTGCAACCTTTTAACCCTACCTTCAAATATCAGCTCAGCTCACTTGAACCTCAACCAAGGTGGTAACAAAAAAACTTCTGCTGATGGAAAACCAAAGAAGAGCGAGTTAAGTACAGCCGTACTGTACCATGCAATAGAAATGCAGCATTAAAAGGTGCTTAAATGTCAGCGTTGTGTGTGTGACTTGTTTCCACTTCCCCCAAGTGGCCCAAAAAATTGGTTATTGCAGGTTGATTGCACAGGACAGGCTTCAGTTCCTTATCGACTGAATCAGCTGTTACAATTTTATATCAATTGAGAGTACAAGAAACCAATTAGCAAGTTAGCCGAGAAAGTCAAAATGTTTGGGAAAAGTAATGAATAAATGACTGATACATCCAGCTTCTGCCACACCAAGTGCTAACACAACAAACACACACAACTGAATCTGCTGTGATAAAGAAAAAGAGATGATAGAGTATAATATTTTCTGACATAAATATCAGAACAGTATGAAATTGAAGAGTGTATATTGTAGATTGTACGACATTCTGTCTCCATATGGTCCGTCTCCGTTGATTGGGGTCAAAAGATCCTATGTCACACATACACACCACACATATACATATGCTCACACAAATGCGTCCCTCTCTGGTGTTAATTAGAGTTGTGCATAAATGAAAGCAGTCGTACTCCACCTCATTCTTGGGGTCAATTAGCTGTGACAGCAAGAGCTACACAATCCTAAGACCCAATTAATGAGAGGATTTACTTATTATCACACCGACTGGATATAATTACACTGAAACATTTAGTGTTATGGTTAAGTGCTGGATGGCAGATGCTACGGCTACCTTCAGCTCTCAGAGAGGACCATTGTTAATCGTGGAGTTATTTCTGTGGCACTTTGTACTTTGCCATTGTTATTTAAGACAGCCCACTGGGTTTCTGAAATACTCTACATACTGGACAGACAGACAGATGTACTCTTACGCCAGTCTTTTACAGATATCGACTCCCCGCAGGAATTCCAAAATTGCTGACGGAGCATTACGACCAGATGGCAATCAGACCAGATAAATCCTAGAGCATGTGTAAACAGAAGGTGGTACAGCATGGAAACACCAAACACCACACTGTCCTAGATGTACGAGGCTCGTTTAATCTCATGTGTTTACACATTACTGAGTTGAAGAATAGATGAGCAAACCATCTAAACAGTCAACCTGACAAAACAGAACTTCATCATCAAATTGCTTTGTTTCCACAGGGATAGTGCCACGGAAAGCTGATGTTTTTTTTTTTTTTTTACAGACATCGCTTTTCCAGCTGGGATAATGACGCAGAAAGTGATTGCTTTTACCGAGACATCATTGTGTTCCCAGCCAGGATAATGCCATGGAAAGCAGCTGTTTTTACTGAGACATCATTGCGTTTCCAGTGGGGATAGTGCCATGGAAAGAGGTTAATTTTTTACAGAGACATCATTGAGTTTCCAGCAGAGACAGTGCCACAAAAAGTGGTTGCTTTTTACCAAGACATCACTGCTTTTCAAGCTGGGATAATCACACAGAAAGCATTTGCTTTTACTGAGACATCATTGTGTTTCCAGCCAAAATAGTGCCAGGGAAAAGTAGTTGATTTTTACCAAAACATCACTGAGTTTCCAGCCAGGATAATGCCACAGTGAGCAGCCATTTTTACTGAGACATCACTGTGTTTCCAGTAGGGATAGTGCCATAGAAAGTGGCTGGTTTCTACCAAGACATTGCTGTGTTTCCATTGGGGATAGTGCCACCGAAGGAGGCTAATTTTTACCTGTTTCCAGCCGAAATAATGCCATGAAAAATTGTTGTTTCTTACGGAGACATTAATGCGTTTCCAGCTGGGATAGTGCCACAGAAAAATGGGTATTTAAAGCCAAAACACGATCCTTTGTAACCATAATCATGTGGGTTTTGTGCCTAAACCTAACCGTTGTTAAAATATGAAGTTTCAACGTATCCACTACATATTAAAGTACAGGTGTAACAAATCTGTGGATTGCAGAAATATACAATGCAAACATTTATTCTGGCAACTGGGTTGCTATCAGAAGCCAAAGGCAGGTGTGAAACCTCTTTGTGAAAACTCTAGAAAATATCTTTCCACACTTCTGTATGGATAACATTTCTCCAAGGATATATATATCTGTTAGAAAACTAATTTCAAAAATCAAACATGTGAAACAGTCTCAGCAGAATTAGCTTTCATCTACACATGAAAGAACACACAGGAATAGCCGACAGTCAGCCGAGTACACATGCTCATGTGTTGTTCTGTATCTACTGTCCTCACAGCCTCTGGAAACTCTTCATAACCCGAATCACAACACTCGAGATACTGTTTCTTACATGTCTGGTCTCGATTTGGCTCACAGGGTTTTGTCGAATGCATTCATTGTTTCCAGTTTTTCTTCAGAGAGGAGAGGTGAGCTGTGATCCAGACAGAAACAGAACCCTGCTAATTAACGTGGTTGAAAACAGTCATCAGCAGCACGCTTATTTTTTAGCTCCGACACCCTGCTTCATTCACACAAACACACACACACACACACACACACACACACACACACACACACCACTGTCAAGTTCAATTGAACCCCAGACTTGTATGATACAGCCATGAAATGACATCCCTTTAAAGCTACCATAGTTCAGGTTGCATAGGCATGTTGCTAATAATAGAGATATCTAATCAATGCACACACACACACACACACACACACACACACACACACACACAAACACTAACCTTGGGTTGACTTTACAAGTCGGCTATGCAATCTCCCTGCAATACTTGACAAAAACCATCAACAGTATTTCTCAGATGGGCGCAAATCATTACAGTGCAGGAGTGAGTGTGTGTCCTCTCACCAGTAATACGAATGTAAGCAACAGATACCTGGAAGAGCAGAAGAGTTGAAGGGAGAGGAGGGGACCTCTATTTTTGGAGACGGTATTCTCATGGTATCCCAGGGGAGAAGGCCGCTGTGGGCTCCCCTCCTCAGATGGCAGCTCAGGAGAAACCTGCAAGAGACGAGCAGCAGAAGATGTCAGTCACAAACGAGTAAGGATTTATATTTTGGGGCCTTGAGACGGCACTACAGTCAGAATAAGTCCACACATTCAAGTGGCAGAGACAACTGGGTTTGGGAATGTGCTGAGTTGCAGACTCACTTCATACTTCCCTTTGCCCTGAAAACTAAATGACCTCCACTGATTTACTGAACGCCTGCTGTAGAGCATCATGGGACTAAATGTTACAAAAAAACAAAGGAGCAGCCCATTTCTCCAACATCCAGGCCTTTTCTGTTGCTGTGACAACAACAAGGACAAGAGGAGGCAACCTTGGACGCCGGACAGCTTTGTGTCGATACAACACTGGCTTTTCTCCCGAAGGCTGTCAGCTTTACAGAGCACCAACACTGACTCACACCTCACAGCAATTCCGTCTGTAGTGAACTGATCTGACATATCTGTGGTCAAACTGTTTTCATCCAGAATTTAATCATTAGAGAGAGTGAACTCCGGCTGTAACCACTCAGACCGCTATGGCTGCTAATGGCAGGCAGCAAATTTCTCTCTGTGGGTAAAATGATCTAATTAATACAGCTGGGTGAGAGCAAACAGTTTCTGAAATGCCACAGTGGGCTTTAGACCCTTAGTGGTATATTTAGGTGAGGTTGACCTCAACAAAAACAGCCTACATTTACCTGTCTATTTTTGGAAAGAGGTTCACCCAAAAGGGCCGAATCAACAGCTGTACATCAAAATGCCTCTGGATGCAACTGGATAGACCTACAACCAATCAGAGCAATTGTTGGCTCGAGGAAAGCTTTACAAATATAAAACCTCCATAGCTAAAAAAATCACAATTTAAAGAGTCATAATTGACCTTGTTTGCAGTTTGAGGAGTCAAGAGCCTCAGACGTGGCCTTTACAATGTTGGTCTACGGGGAAAATGCTTTTTGCTGCAATACCGTGAGTGGCCACTGGAACAATTTGTTCCAAGACCGAGCTGCTACCCTGAATCTTGTGACACGATATGGATATAATATCAATATGTTGCCTATCCCCAGCTCAAGCCATCCTGATTGTTTTAGAAAATCGCTTGACGCAAGGGTGTGCGAGCCCGAAATGTCATTGTGTCTTTTGCGTTAAAGTCCAGATGAAGGAGCCTTTTGAGAGGACCCAGCATCAGTTACAACATATATATTTTTTTAAATATATTTTTGGTGCTTTTTGCTTTTATTTTTCAGACATACAGCATGAAAGGGGGGATGATATGCAGCAAAGGACTGTCGGTTGGACCTGAACCCATGGCCATTCCAGTAAGGACACAGCCTTTGTACGTGGGGTGCCTGTTCTACCAGGTGAGCTAGTTGGCTCCCCATATTGTGACATACTTCTAAGTGGAACAGGATAGGCAGGTGGGACATAACGTTTAGAGGAATTTCACTTGATCAAGGAAAAGTGAGGCCCTGATGGTGACTGGATGGTAGTATTCAACAAGGAAAGACAGACAAAGTCCACCATGCTCCATGTAACATTAGCAGCTGAGGCAGTCCACTGTAAATGCCTTGTGCATAAGCTGGAGCTATCACAGATACCACTTTCCTCAAAGTGAACAAGCCTGCAGGCTCGTAACCATGGTATTTTGGGGAAACAAAGACAAACCGACGTAATATGAGTTACTAGCTAGCTAACTCAACCTTAGCTCTGTGCGGCTTAAAGATGCAGATTGTTTGGAGGTCATGATATTATTGGTTGAAATTACTTGGCATTAACTTACGAAAGTACACATCATGTTTCATTTGAAGAAAACATGATTGGATTTTCATTCAAGAATGCAAAGAAATTGATTTTGTTTTGGCATATATTGTTAATTAATAGGTGCACAAAATGGCAGAGACTGTGATCTAAAGGGGTTAGAAAGGTTTTCAATAAAGGCCAAGAACCTTTTGTCTTCTTAATGTCCTGTTTGGTCATAAAATGGGTAAATATGTGTCAAAGTATTTGGCAATTTACAATAAATATAAATGTATGAAAAAATGAATGAAGAATAGTCCAAGTGAGTTTAAGAAATGGAGCCACCATCATGAATTCATGTGTATAATTACCACTGATTACTTTGTGATTACCAGCAGCAGAAGGTTTGAGGTTTATGCAGTGTGTTTTTATTCACCTCAACATCACAGGTGAGTCATACACACACACACACATGCAGGTGCTTTGGCACAAGATAAAACCAAAAGCTTTCACCCTGAAAAAGCTGTCAGACAGGCACCCAAGGGTACTGCATCATTCACTCTCCACACTGGTCAGTCCATCATCTGAAGTCTGTTAACAGAGCCGGTGGCAGAGATGTTGTGTTTGGTGTGACATCTTGTGGTGAAGATTAGCACTTCAGCTGCAAGAAGAGGCCACTTCTTCCCCCAGTGAGAGTTCAAGTGTTACAGCAGGTTTTGTTGTGTATTTTATAATGTGTGTGTATAATGTTAGCCTACCTTATGGTTGATTATTGGTCAGTCAAATAACACATTAAGTTGTTTTTTTTAAGGAACGTAACAGTTAAATTGTCAATTACAAAAAACCCCATTCATTTCTGTTTGCCTTTCTCTTTGTATTATAAAGCCCACTCATTATCCAATTTAGTGATTAAAACCATATTTATGGGCTAGGACAAAACCCAGACCAATTGTGTTTTTTTAAACTAAAAATATTTTAGAAGATATTTACATTTCTTTCATGTTTTCCCAGTAAAATGATCAAATACATGCATTGGGAGTAGAAAATTGAAGTGCACGTGAAGAATATGTATATAGAAAATGCAATTTAAAACAAAGGTGTAGATTTCAGGGGGGACACAGGGGACACGCTACCTCAATATTCAGACTGTGTGCAGTAATTAATGAAAGACAGGCTCAAATTGGTAGATAAAAATTTACCAGAATGCAGAAAGTTAAGTGCACTTTCCCCCTAATTAAACCAAGGCTACACAATTCAATTAAACTCAATCCAATTCAGTTTAATCCAACTCAAAATAGCTTTCTTGGAATTAATGAAGATATGTTATTGCCAAAGCCCTTCATGAAAAAAATAAAAATAAAATAAAAATAAGTTAAGAAATAAGTAATCATATTTTCCATGTTACGTACATTCATACATTATATATACATATTTTATATATAGGTGTCGTGTACATTTGGGATTTTCTTGGCTATTTTTCCAAAATGGAAATCTCAGACTGAGGACAACCTAGAATTTAAACCTAAAATGGTATCACTTGGGAAACACTGTCTTTGTGGACCATATTTTATGCCTTTCAATAAAGTGCTTTTGAAAGAGTGTTCTATTCTATATTCAAAGTATTTTTAAAATATTTCTAAAAAGAAACCATAACCCCTGATTTCCATGTCATCATCTCTGGAGTCCCATCCTCAAATTGCAAGGTCAGAACTCTGGTGAATTGAAATGGAATATATCTGTCTGTTTTTATCTGTGTTTCGCTTTTGCATTGTCATATTTTTATTTGCTTTTTTTAAAAAAAAATAAAAAATAAAAATCTTTTGGATGGGGGAGCAGGGGTCATATTTAGGTCTACAAACGTTTTGTAATTTGCATTTTTTGTATCATGTTTACCTGTTCTCTGTTTTATTAGCCTTCCTAAAAAATGACAAATAAAGTCTAAAAATGATTATTAAATCGAGCTCAGTTTATGAATGTAATTAATACTTACTTAATGTGGAGGAAAGCGATGTCTTGAAAATGTGCAGCAGTCAACGAGAGGAAGAAAAATGTGGGCTTGATCTCTGGTGAATGATGGGAAATGTAGTCTCGGGACATTTTTAGCATGTTCATATCCTAAACATCTAAAGGAGAATAAAATATTAACAATATGAATATCTAACTGGCTAACTATAATGTTAGCTAGCTGTAATGTTAATCGCTAATTTCACTCAGTTCCGACGTTATACGCAGTTGTACTCGATCAAAAGGAAGTAATTGAGTCTGACTTCAAGTCCCAGAAAGCTTTGCGAGCTGCCCGTTTTTACTGGTAGTTGTAGTCCACAAATTAGGGTCGTTTCCGTGTGTCTTGCCTACGTTAGTTAGGTGGTGGAATCTGCTCTGCAAAGACAAACACATGTGAAATTATTGATCAGGTAGGGCAAACAGCTTATTTTGCCGGCTCGCGCCTCTTGAACTCGTCGACGGGATTAAAAATGTCAGTTAATTTCCTCCAGTCAGTCCTTGTTTTGTCTGTTAGTCCTGTAGCTACAAGCAGTGTGCAAAATCAGCGCTTACATGGCGATGCATTTCCTTTTGTTCAGCTCGCCTATGTGTAGAAATGCAGAAGCCAAATTCTCAGTAATGTTACTTATTTAGAGATAAACAGTGACTGAGAGGATTCACTAAGGTTAAGGCTACCTAGCTGTTTCCTAATTTAGACACACCGTAGATAAATGTTCCTGACGGCACTCGACACTTCGATATTTAACCAGCGAGTGTCGGTGAAGTTACACATTTATTAGCTGTCAGGTTAGCTGTATAAATATATAACCTGTAGTGCCTGTTAGCGCTGAGCTACGTTAGTTAGCATTAGCATTAGCTGGTCGCGGTTACGTTGTTTACATCCGGTAATGCGGGGTCTGTGGGCTCATTTGCTTGGCTGTGGTTGACTGAGCTCGGGTTAGTAGACCTCTAGAACAAGTCGCCTGCCGCACATTAACTCTCAAAAACACTTTAAATTGACATAAGTTTAAGATATTAGGGTAATGAAGAATGTAAGCGTCACTAACTGAACTGTCTTGTGTCTCACAGGGTTGTGTGAATTTATGGAAACATGTCAAAGAAACGGGGCAGGTAGGAAACTCTTGTGAAACTCCTCTGACTCTGATATATCACAGTGTATGACATGCTCTGCTCTATGCACCAAAAATAGCACAGCAACACCCTTTAAGCCTTGTAACTTTTATTGACAACTTCAATCCCAGTGTTTCCAGTATTCCCAATACACTCAACTGCAGCCAAGTGGCTTTAAAGGGACAGTTCATCCCCAAATATACATATAAAAATAAAAACATATTTTTCCTTTTACTTGTGGTGCTATTTGTCATTTAAGATTGTTCTGCTGTGAGTTGCCGAGGTGTTGGGAGATATTGGCCGTAGAGATTTCAGCTTGTGGTGCTCAAAGTGCTGAAAAAATACATTTGAACAACTCAGCTGCAGTGTCTCTTTCCAGAAATCATGACCCGGTTACTCAAAATAATCCACAGACCTTGTTGTGAGCCAATTCATGTAGGAACTATTTTCTTTCCACCACACAGAAGGAAGCGTGCATCTACTCTAGTAGAGTAAAAAAAAAAAGTTATTCTTCGATTATCATAATAGCTATTGCGATAGCGATAATTTTTGCGTTTCATTTTCACCCCAAAAATGTGACTTTTGCCGTCCGTGCCAAATAGGGATGGGAATCAGCAGAGGATCCACGATACGATATTATCATTATACTTAAGTCACGATACAATATTATTGTGCGTTTAAATAAGTTGTGATATGCTAAGTGTTACGATACAGTATATTGCTATATATATTACCTTTTTCACCTGCAAAGTATGTCCCTAAAGGAAAACTTCAACATCTGTTTTATCGAATAAGTAAAGTTTTCAGTTTGTTCATGTCACTTCAGCCATTTTTTTTGCAGCAGTAAAATGTATCTGGTGGCCTGAAAAGTAATTGATTATTTTATTAAAGTTTCATTTGTATTTGTAATATTAATAATTTATATAATTAAAAAAAACAATACTACAATATTGCCACAGAAAAATATTGCTATACTATGCTATACCGACTTTTTTTCCCCCCAACCCTGGTACCGAACAGGCATGTTCCCTTTATTTGGAATATAATTTGTAGGCCGGAGCATCTCTTTAGCACCACAGTGCCTCATTTATAATGGTATGTTATGACACATTTTACTTTTATCAAAAAATTGCAGCTCCTGCATTTGAATATTGTATTGCAGTTATGATAATATTTTGGTTAAATTTACAGCCCTAATCTACTCAGCGTGAGTTGTACACATTAATGGCGTCCTCATCGGCTGAGCTGTAATGCTAGCTAGAATCTGCCAAACATCTGTGGGGTTTAAGGCATTGCCACGTCATAAGCACTACAAATACTATATATAAGTCAAATGAGTCTGAGCTGACTAATGGATTAATGAATGTATTTTTGCTGTCATATTACAGTGCTGTTGGCTCAGATAAAGCTTCACAGCTTCATAAAGCTCCCCCCTGCACCATATTTGCAAACACTTGGTGAAGTTACCCTGCTATGTCATGTTAGCAATGGCATGTTTAGAGGCAGTAGGCTTTCATCAGTGTGAAAATGACTAAACACGACAGACATTGCTCAAGATGTAGCACTTTTGAAGAAGAGGAACCTGTCCCCTGATAGTGTAACACTTGGTAGTATTAATAAATAACAGGGTTACGCCCTTGTGTGCATGTGTAACATTTCAATAGACTTGAGTCCTCACTGTTTGTGACAGCAGGATGTTTGATAAAGGCGTAGCACCAGTTCATTTCATAACTAATATACCTCCTCTGTCAAAACGAAATCCAACACTAATATTGAACAAATAGCTCATAAAGCACCCAAAATGCTCATCACACTTCAGATTTACAACTGATATATTAACACTAATGTGAATCTTATTCACTTCATGATAACAGGAAGCGTAGCAGTGGAGAGCTGAGTGAGAGCTCAGCGTCAACCCTGAGCCCAGACCCTGACAACCTGCTTGGCCGCAGGATTCAGCACACCTGGAGGGAGAAGGGCAACGTGACCAAGTGGAAAGGCACCGTTCTGGAGCGCCTAACTGTGAACAGCTCCCTCTACATGGTCAAATACGACGGCTTTGACTGTGTGTACGGCATCGAGCTCTTCAAAGACAGCCGGGTGTCGAACCTACAGGTGTTGACAGAGAAAGTTGGTGAGTGTGACAACGTCTTTTTGGTTTACTTGGGTCTGCGTATTGTCAGCAGTGAAGTTTAAGGTGCGAACACACCAAACCAACATCAAAGAACTAGCGGCGACGAAAGCCAACTGTTCCGTCGTCTACGTCGCCTCATGTATGGTAACTACTCAGGTCATTTATTCTCAGTACCCCAGGGATCACTTTGCCTTTTCTCAGGATTTTCTGTGTCAAGCTTGAGTTGATGTTTTCCTCATTCTCTTCCAGTGTGGTGACTATGGTTGCTAATGCTAACTGTCCTGTTCTTTTGTTTGTGGCTGACAGAATAATGAAACTTATCAGTGATTTAGTGCCTAGGTATGAATGAATGGCTTGTAGAAAACAGGCAAATAAACAATCATAATCTAAGAATTGGAGGGGTTAACTCTTGGAATGAAAGCATTAACAGTGTGAACACTTCAGTCCAGTTGATACTGGAGTTTGTTTAGTGAGAAGAAGAAGTTAAATCTGATACCACCCCTTTTGAATGTTATCAGCCAATTAAATGGCTGTCATCAGGTGTTATCACTGTCATTACAATGCTTTAGACAGGGCAAACCAGACCAGAAGGTGCATATCCAATGCTGTGGCACAGTTGTGGTTTTCTTAGGTTTAGGGTTCAGATGTTCTGATGCATTTTTTCACATCCTAATACTGATTACCATTCCTGAACTTGCGCATTGGCCAATACTATAAGTATCGATCCGATAACATTGCGTTAAGAAAAGTTAACACCTGTATACGACTAACATAACTAAATACATACAGGACATGAATGGTATAGAATTTTAAAATTATTTAATATGACAATATTTGCTAATGGCTAACGTTACTGAATTTACTATTAATTAATTCCTCTTCTTTGCTGCTCTAAGAAGTTGTACACGTACTGCGTGTTTTGTGCCCTCAAATGAATTGTTTTCAATATAAAGGTGCATCAGGTGTGCTCAAATACTGGAGAGACACTGTTGTGGGGTGCATGTGTTCCCAAGCACCTGTTTTTCAGAGTGCGATGGCTGCGCCCTGACATAAGCAGCGCGCACCACATGCCATGTGAGGGGGAACAACCAATCACAGCCGGCAGTTATTCTTCCCTTCTTCCAAAAAATATCAGTCTGTGGTAAATATGAACGAGAAGTTTATTTGAGTGCAGAGTTAACTAGAGCTTTACATCTGTCCCACGGACAATATTTTTGGCCTAATACACACTTGGAAAACAATGCCTGGAAGCAGATCAGCTACGCACTCAGGATTTCTGGCAAGAAGGTTATGATACAGAGCTGGTTATGGTCGCTCAGCAACCTCAGACGTAACCTGCCTCTGCGCCCTTTAATGTTGGCAAAGAATAGGCACAAGAGTAGCACCCAGCACCCGACCTTGCATTTTCCAGGCAGTTAAAGACGCAGCATGAGTACAGCCCCTAAAACAGTAGATGCCAGTGGCGGCACAGTGCAGCTTGCTGTGTAGGCTGCTGTTTTAGAGCAGCAAAAAAGTATTCATTTACAGGAAGACTGCCGTTTGTTCTGTTTGTGAAATGAAAAGTTTATGAATAAAAAATTGGATCAAATCAACTTTAATTAAATAGCAACAATGGGTGGACTGGAGCAAAATGTTTGCCCTTGCATTTGGCCCAGACCCACAACAATCGATCACACAAATTTAAGTCATATTTATATGACTTAAATTTTATATTTATATAAAATGATACAAAGGTATAGGTTTCTTTCAACATTTGAGAGGACACATATTAAAGAGGGGTTCTGGGGCTCTTTTTGAGCATTGAGCACTTAATTTCTGGCAGTCTGGTGGATTTTGCTGCACCAATTTGGGCCTTTTCTGCATCTATTTATGGTGGAAAGCCATATATATATGTGTGTGTGTGTGTGTGTGTGTGTGTTTGTGTGTGTGTGTCTTATATATAACACTAGACTCTACTCATCCTGCTCTAACTTGTGTCGCTCCTCAGCCCCCCAGCACAAACACAGACCTGCATTTATTTTAACAGGCATGACAACATCCATATTACAAAGACTATCACATTTGTTGTCTGACTTTACATACGCCGATTTGTGTAACCATAGTAACTCTCTCCTGCCTGCCTGCCTGCTCACGACCAGAGAAGAGAGAAAGCGACTGAGTTACTCTGAGCAGCCAGCAAGTTACAAAACGAGTGTGAAAAATCCCAGATAACAGTATTTTTCTGACGTGCAATTTCTCCCGCACCTCCCTTGTGTTTTGTTTTATCCATTTTGGCACACTGTCTGTGTTATTGGTTTCACATGGGGCGTGAACAGCGGTCTCCTGGGTGAAAATCCTGTGTTTGTTTGACTCATTCATCCACCCTGACCTCCTCCCTATGCAGACTTTGTTCCTCTTTACACTACGTCACCTGTCGTCCTCCTTTGCTCCCATTAAAATCACTACAGGGACTAGAGTTTGCCAGCTGACATAAACGTAAATATAGAAAGTAAAATACAGCCGTACCACCTTAAATGTGTGCTCCGGATGACAACAGATAACAGCCGTTTCATGGGCTGATAACATTCGAAGCGAGTGTCTGATTGTCAATCATTTTTGTTCTGGTCAATCTAAAACATTTCATAATATAATAATATTTTAATGTCCTACTTTGGGATCTATAAAGTTTACAAGTTAACTTATCAAAGTGTCTTCTTCCCGCAGTAAACAATAAAATCAAGGTGCCTCCCGGGGCGGAGGATCTGGTGGGCCGGGCTGTGGAGCATCTGTTTGAGAAGGAGGATGGTGAGAAGAACGAGTGGCGGGGCATGGTGCTGTCCCGAGCCCCCATCATGACCCACTGGTACTATATCACCTACGAGAAGGACCCGGTGCTGTACATGTACCAGCTATGGGACGACTATAAGGACGGAGATCTACGTGTCCTGCCTGAATCAGGTACAGTAAAGAGAGCTTTACTGTTTGTGTGCATAAAACTGTCAGTGTTTCATATTTCAGATGCTCCTGGAAAGGTGGGAGGAAGAGAGCAGGACAAATTTACATACTCAGAATTATAAAACACTCCAATCTCTATTCCGCCTTCTTTTTTTTTTCTGAACATTTTGTGCAGAGTTTTTGCTTGATTTAATAGTAAGAGAGTCTGTCCTGTTGTGGACACTCATGTCTTACCATGAAGAGACAATGTTATCTGTAACTAATTAAAGGAGACAAGGAGAAGTAAATAAATAAACTGTTGCAAACATGTTTAGTAGGAGACAAAGTTCAGCTTCAAATTGTTGATGATTTACTGTCTTAACCTTGCAGGGTTTTTGGCAAATGTTTAAACTTTGGCTGCTTAGAGGAACACTTAGAGGAAATGATCTTTGTATATTAATTATTCACCCTGTGTTACATTAAATTGTGCATGTCGGGATACCAGAAATTTAGTAGTCGATACCCAATTTGATGCCATAGGGGGACAAAACTAACAATAAATTAGTGCTTCAATATACTCTTCTAACCCCTGATGATCTCCCTTGAAAGCAAAGTAGTCTATGTGCGTCATGATTTTGGTAAATATAACCTACAGTATATTAACATATTTCTCCTCCATTGTTGTTGTTCAGGGTGTGCCATATCATAGCGTTGACGATGATACTGGTATGATTTTTAATGAAATGATATGAAAAAAAAATCGATTTGTTAACATATTGACATCACACTGTTACCCATGACAACAACAAACATGGCTGAAAGTGAAATTATCACAGACCAGTGGTTCCAAAAAGTGGAGCAGCTTCAGTAGTGTGGAGTCCTGAATGTTTTATGAACAGCCCCAGACTTCTCAGACTCTTTTAATGAGTTACAGTGAGTTACCCTCCCTGCAGAGGGAACTCATTCAGCGGCTCCTCTGGAAGCAGCACAGTGTCTCTCCCTCTCCTCTCTCGCCGTGCGCACACAGGAGTTGGTGTCAGTGTCGTCAAGTGATTTGGTCGTAAACCTTGTGGCTCAACAAAAAGCTACATATATGTTAATGTGCAATTATCATAGCATAACAGCCCGTCACAGGTTACAGCGTGATGATAAGAGGAGAAATGGCAGAGCAAAAAAAACAACTCAGTCATTTAGGATTTTATTAAAAGAGAATGAAATCGAAATTTATATACATATATACATATATATATATATATATATATATATATATATATATATATATATATATATATGTATATATATATATATAGATCCCAGGGGACATTTTTTCTACTTGGGAACTGTTTAAATGTGTAATTTGTGGTAGATTTTATTTTGTTGAACTATTAATATTGTATACAGAATCTGAATCTGAGTTAGTTGTTGTTCACAAACTGAAGAAATGAGATCATTTTAGTTCAGTTTTTACTGAATATTTGAAGGCAAACTGAAACTATATCACTAATTTTGCTGCAGTTCTATTCTTATATTAATGATTAGATTTTTTTTTTTTTAACTTTTTTTTTTTTTAACTAATTTTTCATATCGTCAAGAATATCGTTATCACAAAAATACCCTGAATTATTGGGATATTATTTTAGGGCCATATTGCCCATCCCTATTCGGTACTTGTGCCTGTAAGATGTGACGGTTGTTTTGTTTTGTTTTTTTGTAGTAGGCTATTTGTCGCCCCTCCTCCACTGTGTTTGGACAACTGGGAAAAATGTGGCAGAGACAGTGACAAGTGCAACGTTTTATCCAAGATTGAACATTTTTAAACTCTCAGTGACCAGGAAAAAAAAAGCCAAAAGTGCAGCGCTCAGCGCCTCGTCACACTGCTGGTATTTGTAGCACAGTAAAAATATGTGGCACCTCTGTTGCAAAGAGTTAAAAAATTGGCTGTCTTCCACTTGTTCTTCTTCCATCCTGGAAAGCGTTCTTCCTTTGGCATTTAACAGCAGACTAGAACACAAGTAGGTGTTCTTTAGTACCTGGTACTGAACTTTTGAAGAAAACTTTCTTTCTTTCTCTCGTGCCTCCATGTTCAACGAAGAATCCCAAAACAGAGAAATTTCATGATGAATTGGAACAAAAGGGTGCCGCGTTAAACAACAGCAAAACTATATCAAAACATCTGTTTAGAAACTCACATAACTTGTGTTGTATAATCCAAGTCTCATTTATCCAGTTGGAAGATCAGTACTTTCCAAACTCCAAACATTTTTGCAAAAACTTTACTGTTTAAAACACTTGCACGTACAAGTAGCGTGCCCACACAGGTGCATGCATTTAAGCTTGTGCATTCCACTGAACAGAGTTAAAACCCACTCGCTTGCCCAGGCGCACAAGACGTCATGCCAAAATGTTTTGGAATGTAAGGTTTTAGTGAAAATGCATGTCTTTGGAAAGTACTGAGCATATGACTGGATAAATGAGACTTGGATTATACCACACAAGTTGTGTGGGAGTTCATATACAGATGTTTTAATATAGTTTTGCTGTTGTTAAACGCAGTCCCCCCTTTACTTTAATTCATCAAGAATTTTCTCTGTAAGTGGATTCTTTGTGCAACATGGAGGCATGCGAGAAGAACATTTTTCTTTATGAATTCACCGTAACACAGGGTGTTAATATTCCTTTAAAAATAATAAAAGAATAAATTGCTTGCTCCTGTTATACTGTTCTTATTTTATAAATTCCAACTTATATTATGAACAACTAACTTATGTGGCTGTTGTTTATCTGTCCGTCATCCAGAGAACAAACACCTGCTGCCAGCGGACAGGAAGCCAGGTGAGGAGCCAGAGAGCCTCGTGGGTAAACAGGTGGAGTACGTCACAGATAATGGCCTGAAGAGGACGGGCTTGGTCATTTATCAGGTCCCGGCTAAGCCCACGGTATACTACATCAAATATGACGATGACGTCCACATCCACGTCTATGATCTGGTGAAGACCACCTAGTACTGACTGTTTGGTCTCATCTTCAGCTGACGGCTCATCTCTGACCCGACCAGTCGTTACCTGTGAAAGTGTTAGGGATTTCAGTTTTCCTCCAGCAGGAGGTGATGTGCCGAAGATCAAAAGCCCTGTCTTTTTTTTTTGTTTGTTTGAATTTTTTGGGCCTCTTGGCTTCTTTCATTCTCACCTCATGAGACATCTTGGTTTTTGATTCTTAATTTTTCAGTTGACCTTAATGTATGACTATTGGGTCCTCTTCTGTGTACATAAAGCAGGTCTGAGACCATGTGTATAGCCCAGCAGATGAAATGGAGCTAGACATTTGTTTCGGTCGAATCACAATTGTATAGTGCAACTTTCAAACTCCAAATTCATACTTTTTGTAAGCAACACATCAAACTGACACTAATTCAGCTTTCTTACCTATACCTCTGTGTTTTACTTGTATTTCATTTCACTTTTATATGCCTGTGCTATTTATTTCATCTGGAATATCTGGCTGTGTTGCTGGTAACATTTTGGCAAAACTTGTCTTCTGTGTTTTATATGTGTCTGTTGAATATAGAAGTGATATTCATTTGACCAGTGTTCTCATTTTACCATCACAGTGAACCACCATTTCAGTTGAAGTGTTTAGGCATCGACGAGATCTGACCGTCTCACATCATGGGTATAAATCACAGATCATTCTTTTAAAAAAAAAATAGAAGTCATGTATCATATTTCTGTTTCAAAATGTAAACTGCAAGTTTTCTACATTATGATAATATATGAAAATTTCTGATGTTGATGTCAAGTTTTTTCAGCGGTGTTTGTGCTACACACTATTTATGTAGTTCAAAATTGGCTACCAACATTGTTTAGTATTTTGGGATGAAGTCTTTATTATTTGCTAAAAAAAAATGAATGATGTGATATGACATATTCAGGCCTCAAAATATTGTTCATTGTGACCCTACATATGTTTTGTTCTGTAAATATAATCGGAGACATTTTTATGAACGTAAAACAAAGCTGCTTGAAAATTATTTTCTTGGTGTTGCGGTTGATATTTGGGTCGTTTGTGTGAATTTATATATTTTTCCACCGTGGTTGTTCAGTCTGAGATGATCCCATAGTGCCTACTTACTTCATGGCATTCTGCACTTTCAGATATAATTCATAATCCAAGGCTCTGCTCGTACGACCTTCAGTATTCCTATCTGTGTATTGTATCTACTGTATATATTAGTGATATAGTGGCACAATTGAATAGAATGTGAATAATAGAATTAAATGTAAGCCCTATGTGCATATTGGCCATGTAACTGAATGTAAAACTCCCCTCTTCATACAATTATTTGAGCGGAGAGACGTGTGTCCTCGAACTCTCTGAATACAGTGAACACTTGAGAACAATGAATGGATACTCTACGCACGTTTCGTCAGGAGCGTTGCTTGAATTCAGAGCTATTTTATCCAAAGCACCCATCTTCATCTTTCACATGCAACAGTCAGATAGATTAACACATATTTAAAGAGACAGTTCACCCCCAGTTCAAATATACATATTTTTCCTCTTACCTGTAGTGATATTTATCCGTCCAGATTGTTTTGCTGTGAGCTGCAGAGTGCTGAAGATATCGGCCGTAGAGATGTCTGCCTTCTCTCCAGTATAATGGAACTAGATGGTACTCAAAGTGCGAAAATATACATGTGAAAAACTCAACAGCAATGTCTCTACAGAAATCATGATGTTGTTCCTCAAGATAATCCACAGACCTTGTTGTGAGCAGTTTCATGTAGGAACTATTTTCTCTTTACCAAACTACACCTGCCAACTGTATTGAAGGAAGGAAGAGTGCATCTACTCATGGATGAAAGGCTCGTACTCATGACAGCACAAGATATAACCATTAATGGTGCCCCCCTCAGCTGAGCTGAGGGGGGCACCATTAATGATGAACTAGAGCCATCTAGTTCCATTATATTGGAGAGAATGCAGGCCAAACCACACCTGCCAACAGCAGAAATCGCCATCAACTCATGGACGAGAGACTTGTGGTCATGACAGTGCTAGTGTAAACATTACTGGCTTCCTGTGGATGCATGCTTCATTCTGTGGAATGATACAGTTGGTGGTTGTAGTTTGGTAGAAAGAAAATAGTTCCTACATGAAACTGCTCACAACAAGGTCTGTGGATTATCTTGAGGAACTGGGTCATGATTTCTGGAAAGAGACACTGCTGTTGAGTTTTTTAAAATGTATTTTTTGGCGCTTTGAGCACCACAAGCCAAGTGCCATCTAGTTCCATTATACTGGAGAGAAGGTAGACATCTTTACGGTCGATATCTCCAATATTCAGCAGCTCACACCAAAAAAACCTAGACTGATAAACAGCACTACAGGTAAGAGGAAACATTTTGATTTCGGGCTGAGCCTTCCCTTTAAGTCAACTTATATTATAAACAATAAAAACATCACAGTACAAAAATCTCAAAGCACAATATGAGGCATATTTTACAGCCTACTTTTGTTGTTGCCAGAAAAATCTCACTGGCATAAATCAGATTACTCCTGAAGCTTAGGTGTGTCTGTTTCTGAGTGTAAAAAGCACCTTCATCTGCTGAGGAATAGTTCAATCAACCTTCCCTCAAGACACATGCCAGGCTCCAGCATGCAGTGCAGCTTAATGTTTGCACCTACAGAATAAGAAAAGACACTGGACAAGAGCTTGTTTATTGTATGAGAGGTTTGTTATTTCTTTTCATGCTGGTGGCCTGGTTGTGGTGGATGGATTACTTTGACCACGTCAGAAACTTACTCAGAAGGTCTTATTTAGCTTACTAAATTTCCAGTTTCTGAATTTTACACTTTAGCATTTGGGAAAATCTGTTAAATTTGTTTTTAGGGGCTCAGCAACAATATAACCAAGATAATATTATTCAAACACAGACAATGACACACGAAACAAAAAGCCTAACAGAAGGAAAACACAGTTTATTAGTGATATGTGCCATGCTTTTTAAGTTTGGGATGAAAGTTTGACTCAACACTTCCCCTCTTGTTCTGGTACTTCACTTTTTTTGCAGCCTATTTTAATGAGATGTCTGATTAGCTTCTGTATTTAAAGGCCAATGAAATCAGGGGAGCAGAAACTATTAACTTACACAGCTGATAATTTAGTGTCAGAATCATCTAAATGTCTGTTTAGTTACACAGCAGCAGACACACTATATAAGCTAAACATGGTCATAATCAGTACTGATTACTTCATAATTCTTGCTCCTGCCCCATATTTATTTATTCATACAGTTTAAAGTTACAGTGATAGTGCACATTAATAGACATTTCTGTACATGTTTTAGTTTAGCCATCTTGGCTAATTTCCACCTGCAGCACCTGGGCAGGTGTAATGACAGTTATGAAATGCATTAAAACAGAAACAGCATGGACGGATTAAGAGACATTGAACTCCTGGGCACAGATATGCAAAAGGCCCCACCACCTTTCCTACATAGCTGCAAGACAGACAGGTTTTGTGTCTCTTTGTATTCGTTTTGTGGCTTTTTGAGGTCATTTTGTCTCTCTTCAAAGTAATTTAGTCTATTTGGGGAGTTTTGTGTTTCTTTTAGGTAATTTTGTTACTTTTGTGGTTGTTGAGTCTGTCTTTGCAGTCATTTTATGTCTCCTTGTGGTTGTTTTGTGTCAATTTAAGGCAGTTTTGTGTTTCTTTTAGGGAATTTTGTGACTTTTTGGTTGTTCAGTGTGTCCTGGTAGTCATTTTATTTGCCCTTGTGGGTGTTTTGTGTCTCTATGTAATCATTTTATGTCTCCTTGTGGTTGTGCTTGACCTTGTGGGTGTTTTGTGTTATTCATTCCTTCATTCATTTTCTGGGTCGTGGGGGGGCTGGAGCCTATCCCAGCTGACACTGGGCAACAGGTGGGGTACACCCTGGACAGGTCGCCAGTCTATCACAGGGCTGACACATAGAGACAGACAATCATTCACACTCACATTCACACCTATGGACAGTTTAGAGTCACCAATTAACCTGCATGTGTTTGGACTGTGGGAGGAAGCCGGAGTACCTGGAGGAAACTCACGCTGACACGGGGATAACATGCAAACTCCTCTAAGAAGGGTTCCCCCACGCTAGAGATGAACTCTCCACCCCAGGTTCGACCCAGGAGCCATTCTACTGTGAGGTGACAATGCTGACCACCGCACCACTGTGTGTCAATTTAAGGCAATTTTGTGTTTCTTTTAGGTAATTTTGTGCCCTTTTTGGTTGTTTAGTGTCTCTATGTAGTCATTTTTTGTCTTTTTTGTAGTATTTTTGTGTACACTATGAGGTAATGTGTCAATTTTAGTAATTTGTGTGTCTTTGTGGTCCTTTTAAGTGTCCTTGTGGTTGTTTTGTGTCTCTGTGAGGTAATTTTGTGTCTTTCTTCTGGTTATTTTGTGTCTCCTTACAGTTTCTTTGTATGTCTTTGTCATTTTCAGTCTCTTTTAACTTTGAACTTAAGTGATATTTTGTAGGTAAAGGCCAGGTGGGACCCCTGATACTTTGGGCCTCTGAACCTGTAGGCCCGCATTTTTATGTATTGTTATCCGTTAACAACGGACAACAACACATTAAACCTTTAAAAAGGCACACTTAACGTTATTTGATTACAATACATATATAAATGAGCGATGTGTGTCACAGTCAAGATGCTGCACACACTGACCATGGAAAAGCCCTCCGTTTCATTGTGAATATCTTCCCCCTATTTTCTGCAAACAGCAGTTAATTTGTCCTGTGGTATTGTAAATCATTTATCATCAACAAAAAGATATTAGAGGTGACCCTGCTTTGGTATTTGTAATTATTTATTGCCAAGCACAATCTGCCATGAGGTGGAGCTTATGTCTGATAACAGGGTTGATCAGTGACAGCTCATCAAATGTCAGCCCTGCTTTGATGATGCAGACACGTTCTCTCCTGATTCCTGCTCCTCCTGACCACACATATAGCCACATGCTGACTGCTGACTGCCTCTCCCTCCCCCAGAGTCCCTCCGAGGTGCCAGGGTGCTGGTGATGGGTGCCAGTACAGACAGCGGGGGAACAGTTGGCATACCATCACACCAGGCTGGGTGCCCAGATAGTAATAACAACGAGGAGGGAGTACATGCATTACACAAGGTCTATGCTCTTGAGAACGTGTCTGATGCAATTTGTCACCTGTTGTGCACTTCCTTTTACACATCCATCACTATTTTTCTAGCTTTTCTCTTTCTTTCATGAAACCATCTGTCTGGACTCTTGGCAACTGCTTTCATTGTTCAGACTCAATAAACATAAACTCATGTATCTTTGACTGTGAATCCATCTCGTCTCACAAGGTCAGTAATTCAGGCAAAACAGGATGAATAAAACACCATATGTGACTTGTTATGGCTGCAATGTGTGATTTTGTTCCCGTCCTGCAGATGGCAGAAGTGCTGGGGTCCAAAAGACTGGACAGCAACATGTTTGTTCCCTTTGATCCCTTTAATCATCTAACTACAAGGTGAGGAATCTCTGTTTGTATATCTGTATGAATACGCACATATATATATATATATATACAGTACAGGCCAAAAGTTTGGACACACCTTCTCATTCAATGCGTTGTCTTTATTTTCATGACTATTTACATTGTAGATTCTCACTGAAGGCATCAAAACTATGAATGAACACATGTGGAGTTATGTACTTAACAAAAAAAGGTGAAATAACTGAAAACATGTTTTATATTCTAGTTTCTTCAAAATAGCCACCCTTTGCTCTGATTACTGCTTTGCACACTCTTGGCATTCTCTCCATGAGCTTCAAGAGGTAGTCACCTGAAATGGTTTCCACTTCACAAGTGTGCCTTATCAGGGTTAATTAGTGGAATTTCTTGCTTTATCAATGGGGTTGGGACCATCAGTTGTGTTGTGCAGAAGTCAGGTTAATACACAGCCGACAGCCCTATTGGACAACTGTTAAAATTCATATTATGGCAAGAACCAATCAGCTAACTAAAGAAAAACCAGTGGCCATCATTACTTTAAGAAATGAAGGTCAGTCAGTCCGGAAAATTGCAAAAACTTTAAATGTATCCCCAAGTGGAGTCGCAAAAACCATCAAGCGCTACAACGAAACTGGCACACATGAGGACCGACCCAGGAAAGGAAGACCAAGAGTCACCTCTGCTTCTGAGGATAAGTTCATCCGAGTCACCAGCCTCAGAAATCGCAAGTTAACAGCAGCTCAGATCAGAGACCAGATGAATGCCACACAGAGTTCTAGCAGCAGACCCATCTCTAGAACAACTGTTAAGAGGAGACTGCGCCAATCAGGCCTTCATGGTCAAATAGCTGCTAGGAAACCACTGCTAAGGAGAGGCAACAAGCAGAAGAGATTTGTTTGGGCCAAGAAACACAAGGAATGGACATTAGACCAGTGGAAATCTGTGCTTTGGTCTGATGAGTCCAAATTTGAGATCTTTGGTTCCAACTGCCGTGTCTTTGTGAGACGCAGAAAAGGTGAACGGATGGATTCCACATGCCTGGTTCCCACTGTGAAGCATGGAGGAGGAGGTGTGATGGTGTGGGGGTGTTTTGCTGGTGACACTGTTGGGGATTTATTCAAAATTGAAGGCACACTGAACCAGCATGGCTACCACAGCATCCTGCAGCGACATGCCATCCCATCCGGTTTGCGTTTAGTTGGACGATCATTTATTTTTCAACAGGACAATGACCCCAAACACACCTCCAGGCTGTGTAAGGGCTATTTGACCAAGAAGGAGAGTGATGGAGTGCTGCGGCAGATGACCTGGCCTCCACAGTCACCGGACCTGAACCCAATCGAGATGGTTTGGGGTGAGCTGGACCGCAGAGTGAAGGCAAAGGGGCCAACAAGTGCTAAACACCTCTGGGAACTCCTTCAAGACTGTTGGAAAACCATTTCAGGTGACTACCTCTTGAAGCTCATGGAGAGATGCCAAGAGTGTGCAAAGCAGTAATCAGAGCAAAGGGTGGCTATTTTGAAGAAACTAGAATATAAAACATGTTTTCAGTTATTTCACCTTTTTTTGTTAAGTACATAACTCCACATGTGTTCATTCATAGTTTTGATGCCTTCAGTGAGAATCTACAATGTAAATAGTCATGAAAATAAAGAAAACGCATTGAATGAGAAGGTGTGTCCAAACTTTTGGCCTGTACTGTATGTGTGTGTGTGTGTGTGTGTGTGTGTGTGTGTGTGTGTGTCCTTCGCACATCTTGAGAACCTTTCATCCAATCTCCTTCACACTTGGCGAGTGTGAAGCCAGGGACCCAAGGACATGCATTGTTGACTCTGGTGCGACTGGGACATGTGACATGTTCGATATTAATAAACTTTGAATAAACAAGCCAACAGCATTCTGTGCAGCAGCGGGGGCGGGGCTTCAGGGCTCTGCGGACTGAGTCGACCATGTCTTGTTTCTGACCAGAGGTAGCCACGACTTGAGTGTGTTTTTCAGGGGTGGATTTAGCAGTCTGGGGGCCCCAGGCAAACACCATCCTACTTTACTTTTCACCCTTTCTCTGTTCCGTCTGTTCAGAATGGAGCTTTCAGTGCTAATATAATGCTTGATTGTTTATGAATGATGGTGTGTCATACTGTCAAGGTCCAGTGTGCAGGATTTAGGGCAACCTTTAATATCAAAAGGGCCATTTTCCTATCTGTCTGGAGCCGCAATACATATTTGTGCCCTATAACAAAGGTGACACAGCCTAATGAGTCTAAATTAGCCTGTCATCATTGCTAACAGTTCTAAATGAGCATTCATTAATATGTTTTACCACAACGTTGTTACCCTCCAGTGGGCTATTTATGATTATTTGCAATTTTTTTAACGTTGCCGTGTGAGCTATGAAAGCAAACAAATCGGTCCAAGCACTATTTAATTCTTGATTTTCCTCAGAGACTTTTTCATTTTCGGATTCGGAATCCATAACCAGCCTAGCTAGGGGGACATTTTTGAGTGTATAGGCAACACATATTACAGGTGGAACATGTAAGAATCGCTTTCAACCTACAACACTGATAAATAAAAATTAAAATGTTACATATACTTGTTATTCATTTCCATATACATTTTGTCAAAGCCACGTAGAGCCACTGGAGAAGGGCTAAGGAGCCGCAGGTTGCCTATCTGCATATTGCCAGAAATGGAATATAATATAATAAGTATATTTTCTTTAGTGTGTAATTACCTGAAAATGACAATCGTGTTTTCATTACCTTAGAATGACCTGTTTATATCTACATAGGGAGCGGGTCCTCGTCTATCACCTTGTTTCTACAGTAGCCCAGAACGGACAAACCAAACACTGGCTCTAGATAGGGCCACTCGTGTTTTTGAGGTAGTTAGAAGCCTACCTGCAGTGTTTTTATCGCTTTAAATTACCGAGTCCATTTCTTTCAGAGAGGACAAAACCTCTGCAGATAATTCAGCTCCCAGTGAAAGCCTCGTGAACGTCTGGACCTTAAGTTGTCAGAGAAAAAAGTTGAACATAGGTTAGCATGTGGGGATGCAAGCAGCCCGTCCCCAACATGCCAAATAGCATTAGAGAAACACTCATTTGTAACGTTAAGCTGCTTTACACAGTGTTATAACTGGTTAAGTCACTGGGTCCGTTTGTTTCAGAGAGTGGGAGACCTCTGTGGATGATACAGCCTCTTGATAAAAACCAACCAAACAATGAACACTGAAGGAGTTCTAACAGGGAGAAGTTTCAGCTGGTTGCAATCTGCAATCCTCACCACTAGATGCCACTGAATCTCCCTAAATCTAAACACACTTAATTTTGAATGTCAGGCTGTATTTTGTTTGTAAAATCTGAATCTGCCACGTCACCAGTAACATGTCTCCGTCAGGTAGATGTAACAGTACATTGTTTTTCTTTGAAATACACACTGATAAAAACCAGGCCTCAGGATTGCAACAACTTAGAGTCCACACACTGATTAAAGGTGACCATGTTATGCATCAGTAGTGTAAAGTGTGTATGATGAATAAAGTGAGTGTGGTAGGAGTAAAACTAACTAACACAAAACAATCATAGTGAAGGCCATGTGGGAAAGGGAATCACCCAGGATGTCAGCCCTTCATCCATCATCCTCTGTTGTGATCCTGGGTTTTTGCTCATATTCTATTTTCTTCTGGACTTTGTTTTGGAGTTTTGTGTTCCTTGTTTCATGTTATCCGTTCATGTTTAATCTGCTTCCTGTTTTATTTTGTAAATTATCTCCTCATGTGTCATGTCTGGTTTTACTTCCTGTCTTTGTGTGTTTTCCCGCCTGTTTTCTGTCACACCTGTCTCGTTAGTCCTTCCCTGTTCCTCTTCCCTTCACACCTGTTTTGTATTTAGTCTTATCTGCTCCACCCGTGTTGTTAGCCAGTCTCCATTTCCCTCCTTTTGCCCGTGTCCTCCTACTCCAGCTGTGTCTCGTCCTTGTGATTAGTTTTCTGTGCATATATACCTGTGTGTTTCCCTTTGTCAGTTTGTCTGTAGTGATCGTGTTTTGTCATCCTGGGTCCAGTTCTGCCTGTGCTGAGCCTGTTGTTCATTTTGGGTTCTGTTTGTCTGTGTTTCTCCTGCGTTCATCCGGCATCCCTTCCTGTTCATCGTATTTTTCCCTGCTTCAGTTTGGTTTTTTGTTTGTTTTTCTTTGGACTTTGAGTTGCCTCCCGGTTCTGGATGTTTTCAAACACTTCAACCTGTCTGTCGATCTGCATTTTGGGTCCCCTTCTCTGAACTGAAACATAACGTCCTCCCTACATTATACCCACCAACATTCCTTCATCCTCTCCTCCCTTCTACCCTCATCTTTTCTTGAAGACTGGTGCATACCTCTCTCATGCCTCATTCTGAATACCATCTGGGGGGTCTGTAATCAGCTCAGGTAGAAAAATGCCTGGAACAGAACCCCACACTGAGTCTCCCTCTGCCTGATCTCCAGTACGTCCTCCCAGATCAACCTTGTATAAGACATTCCTCTTCCACCCTCACCCCCACTTACATCCATTCACCACTCCTCAACAACCAATGCCTCCTGAATTACAATTAAACATTTAAACAACATATTGTTGTGGCGTTGTCCTTGCTAGAGAATCTGTAGCTGTATGGGCTGCAGCAGTATTGAACCAAACGGATCCTTTAAAGGAATTGTTTCAGCATTTTTAGAAATTAACTCTTTTACCTTTATCAAACAGGCAGACAGCTGTTCTGAACTCTGTGAATGAAGGAAACATCTTGATACATAACACTATTTATAAACTTGCACAAATATCTGAGAGGTCATGAGAGAATCCTTCGCTCTATTTTTTTTCTGCGAGTTACATTATTACAGGACCTTCGTCGAAAAACCTTGAAACTTTGTCTGCATTCCTATTGGCCGATAAACAAATGCACTTGACTCTTTTGTGTTGCTTAGCAACCCGTGCCAGTCCCTGGTTTTTATATATGAAAAACCAGCATGCCGCCAATCTGGAGACTTACAGGGAGCAGTGTGAATGAGACCAGCCACGATCAGCCACGGTGCATATTAAATTAAAACGTTGAGAGCTTCTCTGAGTGGAAGCATTGTGTGTTATTAACAAGAGACGGTGACATGATTGATTTTTACGTTCTGTGTCAGCAGAGATGAAGATGATTCGTCACTCAAGTGTCTCTAACATCATGTCAGCTTTGGATTTTAGTGTTTGTATTTCAAACAATCTTTACTGCATTTATCTGATAACATTTAATAGAAATATATATAGTGCCTTTTTTATATAAAGGATGTGCTTTATTTCTTCTGAGGTGGGCTTGACTCTCTGTTCTAAGCACCCTGTCTGCCATGCGTAACAAAAATGGGGATCCTGTCAGGTCACTCATGCAGGTATCCTGGAGGAGGGGGAGGCAGGTGGAATATATGTGGTGTGTTTTCACATTTTTAACGTCTGAAGCCTTTTCCATCATTTCAATCCAGTCCTTCTTTCCCTTTTCTAAATAACTGTGTTCACCTTCACTGCTTCTAATATATTTAGGCACAGCTGGTATTTGACGTAACGCTGAAGCATCGTGATTTTGAATCTTTTAATTGTTGTCTGTCCTCCTGTGTCATCTGTTCCCTCATCTGTGTGAATACAAAATCATCTGTTACACCAGAGCTGGAGGCGCAGGATCTATTGTGCCTCTCAGACTTCTTAGTGAGTGCAGGTATCTTATATTTGCTCAAGTTTGCTTGCTAATATTAGGCCCGGCTCTGCATCCACCCCATACACAGACCAAATACTGGCAGTGGAGTGTAATAAAAAGCGAAAAACATAAAAAAAGGGATGGATACTGTGTGTAAGAGACTCATTTACCAATTAATTCTGATGCTAATAGGCCCCGAGCACTAACAGAGTTTACACTGAATCCTTTCTTCATCGCAACTTGTTAGCCATGTTGCAGAAAGTCAGGTCAGCGTCTCTTCTTTTAATCATTAGGACAATTAGTGCATAGTTAGTTCTGTGATATCTTCATCATTTGGTGTGTTAGACTTTAATTGCATGCATTCTTGAAGTCTCACACCACTGCTATGATCTCTCCTGCTGGTTTTACGTGGTCACTCCAATCTCTGACACATACTGAAGAAGCTACTACAGGTGTAGCTTTCAGGAGGGATGCAGAGAACACATCCCTGTCAATATTTCAAACGTGCATTTGTCCCTCACAAAGGCTTTTATTTTGACAACATAAACAGATGCAGAAAATGCACAAATTGGTGCCCAAAATTCAGGAAATTAAGTGTTTTGATGTCAAAATGTTCCCTGTTTCATGTGTCCCCTCCCTCACACCCTTGTCAGTGGCACTACGGAAAGCAAGTGCTATCTGCTGTCCATTACAGTGACCGAGGCAGCCACTGACATCCACAGAGGGATTTAGACTCCACTTACTGCTCTTATTTATGGTTGACATGCATTTTGTCCTCTAAGCACTCAAAGTGTTGCACGTAGTACAGCGTTAAGTAAAGCTTTCTGGCAGCAGGCCATTTCGTATAAGAGGCGTCTGAGTGAAGAATGGAGTGTAACTAGCAGGACAAAAGAACTGGAGAGACCGTCATGCTTTTTTAAACATCCTCAGCACCTGGGCCCAGTTACTCAAAAAACTGAAATTCGATTGTAATAATCTGGATTTGGAAATCCGAGGCAACATTGGATTGCATCACCCTGATCAAAACATTTTCAAGATTACAAAATCCACACACCCAGTGCTCTAAATAGGACGACATACCACAATGTAGGCTACTAGCTATGTGAAGAACAACAGGTAGAAGAGTCAGCGTGGGGTCACTTTAAGTGTCTTTATCTGAAGGGACAGAAAACAGCATGGGGGATGCAATTGTTAGAAACTACTTCCGACTGTGTCATTGTATTTAATATAAAGTGATAAATGGAAGTGAAAATTGGGTATTTTTGTTTGTTGTTGATGGTGGTTTGGGGGATTATTTTATGGGGACAACATCTTTTTATTTATTTATTTTTTACTTTACTGTACTGAGAGGCAAAATAAGTGGTTGAATGTCTTCTTTATCACTGTCACACTTAAACAAACCAAGTGCCAAATGTAGATAAATGTGAATATGTTTGACAAATTTAAAACTTTTATCACATTGTGTTCCTGAAATCCTTCCTGAATCCCCCCTTTTTGGATCAAAGGTGTCCTGATGCTGCTAAAAGTTACATGCTGAAGGTTTAAACCAGATAAGAACAAAGCCAGGATTACATGATCCAATCCAGAATCTTTTTTTTTTTCCTTTTGAATAACACATTTTGAAGATTTGATTCAATTCATTAGCTGAAATCTGATTAACAACGTGTGGTATGCGTGTATTCAGTGCCGTCATGTTAGTGCTGATGTGAGGAAATGCTGAAATACACTTAAAAGATTTACATCTGCATTTTATTTCACCTATAAAAAGCCAGGAATGAGGTCCAGTGCAGATTAATGAATGAACAATGAACATTTAGGTGAGTGATTACATTTATGTAGCACCACTGGAAAGAAGTGAGGTGTAGACTAAAGACAGGAAAGGAAGTGAAATGAGTAACACTGGGTTATTTCAGTCTGTTTTGTACAAATTGTGCTGCTGTGTGCCATTATTACAGCATTTCCCTGAGGTTTAGCAGCAGTTTTCATAGTGTGTGATTCAGTTTCATGAGTGTCCCTGCTTAAATGGTGCTGCTGATTGCAATTTTGCCAGTAAGTAATACTGCTGAACATTAAGACCCAGTCACACCAGGGCGTGCATGCAGGGATGAATCAGAACATTTTAAGTGCATTTTTTCTTCTTCCAAGGGCAGGTTACATATTGTTGAATAAACAGGAAAACTCAATGCCGACGCTGAAGAGTGAGCACGTTCTGAACTGAAGAGCCGTGCAGGTGAAAGCTGACGCACACTGAAGAGCACTGCTCGTGCTGAGAGGTAGACTGGGACTTGTTGTTCTTTGATCAGCGTCACAACAAAATCACTAGTCTTCCACTCAACACTTTGCCAAAGCGTCCTCTCATTGTTGTTCGGAGCTCCACGTCCACGGCTTCAACCTGCAATAAAAGAAAGAGTTGTAACACCACAGAGGCACTTCACTCTTCCTCCAATGCTAAGCATATTGATTTTGCCTTACAGAGTTACAGAGCGTTTCAGGATATGCATGTGTCACAGGTGCTGAGGAGCACCCGACCAGCGGCGAGTGGTGTGTGTTGACAGGTTGTGAACTTCAGATGTCGGAGATGGAGACACTACATGCAATTCCCATCTCTGTGTTTCCCTCAACCAATTTCTCTCTGAAGCCTGTTGACATTCCATCTTTCCTTTGTTGTTGTAATGCCAACCTTTCAGCTCCTCTCAAAAGAGGGAGACAGGAGGAGGAGGAGGAGGAGGAGGGGAGGAACAGAGAGGATCACAGCACAGCACTTAGAATAAACGCTGCTCACCATATGCAATGAACAGAAAACCCTCCAAGCTGTGCACAATTTGCAATTACACCCCATTTAGATTGAGGGAAAATGGAAACAACTCGCCGATATGTGCTCTCTCTCCAATAAGTCACATTTGGACTGAGAGAGAACAGAGACAGACAGATTGTCCTGCATCTCCAGTATGTTTCTGAGCTGGTAGCTATGCAACAAGACTGGGAGTCAGTGGAAGAGGGGGATGGGAAGATGGGGACAGTTTAGTGAGAAGAAGGAGAAGGGTGGAAGGAAGCAAGGAAGGAGGGAAAGAGGGGAAGTGTAAACTAGAGAAAAGAGGAGTGCTGAGCGAAGACAGCACTCCATTTAGACCAAGAGGAGACCCCAGAGGAGAGAATCAATAATGTCCACTGGAGTCATTTTAATATAGTATTGACTGAAAACAAATTCATTTGTTGCTCTTGCAGGCTCACATTCAAGCATCAGCCAAAAAAAGCCATCCAGTAGGGACATCTGAATGCTGAGCATGTTAATATCCACCAGACATGTCAACACTGACTTCAAACACGAGCTCAGAAAGGGACAAATGAACCTGTGATTGCGTCCAGATCGCAGCTCAAGAGAAATGAGTAGCCCTCGACGTGGGAGCTGTCCAGTGTCTCGGTGCTGAATGACGCCCTACTTTTCCTCCACGTCCATCTCCTCCTCTCAGCTCAGCATCTCGCCTCGATTCCGGCCCGGGAAAAAAAAAAAAAACATGCCACCTGTTGCTGCACCGAAGTTTTCTCTCTGGAGGTTATAAAGCCGAAAGACCTCTAATATCTGACACATATACCACACAGCGACCCTGCTCCTGATCTAAAGTCAGCTTAGATATCTTTTCCCCCCTCTTCTCTGTCAAATCACGGCAACATGACGACATGATAAACATTCACCCCCTCCAGGCGAGGCAGGAAGAGGAGGAAGGGGTTGTCATTTAATTTCCTTCAGACGCAGCTATTCCTTTTATGCCTCTCTCTTTTTTTGCTTCATCATAGGCCTGTTTGTTTCTCAACCCTGGAGTGCAATGAAATAAAACACATTAACACCCTGCATGCGCGTGATGGACAAAAGGATGGACTCACCGTGTATCGACGGGAAACAACAGGTGATGCCGACATAATGTTATGCAGCGTGTGCTGGGTGAGTAGCTGGAGAGGCTGCGTCTCTGTCACCGCTGGCTTTCTCTGCTGAAACCAGCCACGATCGGAGGCTGTTGCGCCCTCCCATCTGAGCCTCCACGTAATGGTTATCATGATGTTACTGGGTAGGCTGGAGGAAGATGGATCAGCGTGTTTATATACGTCTGCTGCCCGGAGAAGACAAGGAGGAGGCGGGACGAGGTGGAGTGACGACTGCGCGGGGAGGCCAATTGACGTGGATTTGTTTTTTTCTCCTTTCCTCCAGACCTTGTTAAGGGTGCGGCCCAAACCAGCAGCCAAATTACATTATATGAAGGTTAAGGATGCATATAAATAAAACACATTGGGGCTGGGGGTGTGTGTCGATGGATAATACCTGGGTTTCTGTTTAAGGTTTCATTACTGTAGGGTTAAATCAATAGTTTTCTAACCTCGTGTCAGCGCGTGATTTTAATCTGATGGAGGAGACACATCACACACATTCACACATGCACAAAAAGCTAAATTGAAATCATGTGTCCCAAGAGTGCAAAAGACTGAGCACCTGTGGTGAGGCGCTCAGATGTAATTGAATTAAACCTGAGCTGTGCAGATCAAGATTATGCATCAAATTAATTGGTGAGGGAAACAACAAGAGTGAAAATATTACATACCTAAAGGGCTGTGGAAATTGTAGATTGTAAAAATTAATTGCTTTGGAGAAAAAAACCAAATGGGCTGAAAACAATTTAATTTATAATCCTATGCAAATACATTTATACACCTGGAGTTATACACTTTCTGGTTCAGTTGAACTAAAAGCTCACTTGATCCCCTTCAAGAGTCAGTACTTTGGTGCCACTTTAAAGGTCCAGTGTGCAGGATTAAGGAGGCAGAAGTGGAATATAATAAGTGGCGTGTAATTAATCCCCCTGAAAATAAGGACTGTTGTGTTTTTGTTACCTTTGAATGAGCCGTTTACATCTACATACGGAGCGGGTTCTCATCTGTGGAGACTGCCATCTTTCTACAGTAGCCCAGAACGGACAAACCAAACACTGACTCTAGACCAGTGCTTTTCAAACTTTTTGTGCACCAAAGGGCAAGCCCAAACTCTCAAGACAAGAAAAATAAGATAAAACAAGACAGCTTTTGTGATAGTGTCTACTGACAGTTTTTTTGCTCTCTTTTCTTTTGGTGGTAGGTCGTTTTTGCCGGTGCTTTGTTGTAGTTTGCTCCGTACAATAAAGTGATCCATTGTCCCACTCACGGCTCACACACTTATAATTCCCACACGTGAACGGTGACAAATAGGTTTCCAGTGAGGGCTATTTTAACTAAATTAAATAAAATTAAATTGAATTTTTTAGCTAGCTTCGTTAGGAAATGGGTGCACACAACATACTGATACAGTCAATTAAAAATTCATTCCTGACATTTTGTATATCCCCAGATGAATATTGCAATAATAATGAGTAGTTATCACAAAATCCCACGGCACACCTGGTTTGGCATCACGGCATACCATTTCAGAACCACTGCTCTACATAGGGTCGTGCGTGTTTTCGAGTCAGCGACCGTAGTGAGAAGTTCCTTCATGATGAGAGTGTTGGAAAAACATCAGCTTTTACTGGTTTGAATCACCAGGTCCATTTGTTGTGGAGAGGAGGAGACCTCTGCGAATAATTCGGCACCCAGAAAAAAAACACCTGACCTTCTTAAGTAAGGTCAGCACACATTAGCAGGTGCTGGACTAGTGCCCTGTCCCCAGTGTGTCAAACTGCATCAGAGAAACACTAATTTGTAACATGAAACTGCTTTATTTACTGTTGTTACTGGTTAAATCACCGGGTTCTGTTGTTTTGTAGAGCAGGAGACAATAGCTGAGCACACATTTGCAAGTGCTAGGCAAGCAGGCCGTCTGTGACGTGCTGAACAGGGTAGGAGAAACACTGAATTGTAAAGCTTTACTTTGTCCGTTTGTTTTGGAGAGGAAGAGACCTCTGCTGATAATTCGGCTACCAGTAAAAACCTCCTGAACATGTGGATCTTAAGTTATCAGAGGAAAAAGGTGAGCAGAAATCAGCAGGTACTGGGCTAGAGGCTGAAAGATGGATGAAAATATTGGTCACAATCAGGGCCCTTAGAACCACCATTGACTGAGACATAAAACAAGAAGCAAAAACATACATTGACCTTAGTTTATGTTTAAAAGAATAATACTATAATGAATTAAACAAGCATCCCCATGGGGATACTATCAGCACCACAAAGCAACAATGATTGTATACCTACCACTACAGTCTCCTGTGGACAGTAACAACACACTTGTCCTAGTTCTCATAGCTTTTTTAAATGAAGGGAGGCAGTGAAAAAGATGTTTGGTGCTGTGAGAGAAGCCCTTGGGAGTCTGCATCACTTTATTTTGCAGGCAACTGGTGTAAATTCAGCAGAGGACGGCTGCTACAAACTAATGTTCCTGAATTTAAAGTCATCTGTCAATCACAGCTCAAATGACTGGCTCTCTAAAACAGGTTAACAGACCTAGACGGTGTGTTGGGAGATGATAATCACAAGTCACTCCTGCATTAATGCAATCATCAAATGACATAATAGTCAAATTATACCGTTACTCATTGTTTTTGACCTCCTTGACAGCTGAGTTGTAGTTGTAGGCTGGCAGGGTGCAGGAGAGCAATTTAAATGTGCACTTGTACTTTTAAGAGTTTGGGTTTAGTATCATTGGTATAATAATATTGGATTTCTCTCTTCCAGTGCAGCACTGACTGTAAAATGCACTCAGCAGAGGTGTCTGTGTTCATTCTGTGCTTGGTGACTCTGCCCAACCCAATCACTGAAATAAATGTTGGCATTGTAAGTTTCAGCAAACCACGGATATGTTACATTTGCATGTTATTATGTGGCGGATACATTTAAACTTTCTATTTTAACAAAGCTGTGGTTAATGTGTGATTAGGTTTTGGCAAAAAAACCTTTTGGTTATGGTTAGGAAGATCATGTTTGGCTTAAAATACCTGATCTGGATCCTGGCATGAAAAGCAGCAATATCTTGGTAAAAAACAATTACTTTTAGTACCTTAAATGCTGGAAAGACAGTGACAGTGTAACACCTAGTCCCTGAGTTTAGTTATGCTTTTCTGTCTTTGTGAATTTTTGGTTACTTCCTGTTTTATTTTGTACTTACCTCTGCCTCTCATTTCAGATATTCACTTCCTGTCCTCCTGTGTTTCCCGCCTTGTGTGATTACCTGCCCCGCCCTGATTAGTGTCACCTGTGTCCCATCATCCCATCTTCCCTTGTCTATTTAGTCAGTGTGCTTCCCTTTGTTCTCTGCCAGTTCATCTTTTCAGTTGTCTGTAAGCATCCCAGCCTTTTTCCTAGTGTCAGTTTATAGTGGTTTTCGATCTAGTTCTGTTTTTCGACCCTGATTTCTGCCCCAACGATGTGGATACCTTCTGCCTTATCTGACTGCCCACTCATGTACCGAACTCATTTCTGCATTACAAGGATTATTGATTTGAACATCTGCTGTGTTGAGTCCTGCTTTGAGTCCAAACTACCGTCAGTCTTAACAGACAGGTTGCTACAAAACACCCACGTCTGGTGCCTAAAAGTCACTGGACACAGAGCAACGATTTGCTGAATCACAACTGTTTTTGTTGTTTGTTGGTCTCAAAGAGTGGTCTGCAACTTGGCAGGCATTTTGCCCAAGTGTCAGTCAATCAATTTATTTGTCACATGAAATCATAAGAGTGCAATTCACTGAAATGTGGCTAGGATCTTCAATGATTCTCCTGGTTTTATTTGCAGGTGTAAACATCCTTTAAGCAGGGAAGAGCAGCAGCTATAGCATGTTCAGCTGAACGAACCACTCTTTGCAGGGCCTTGAGGTCCTGTTTGGTGCTGTTTCCTGCCGTGATGTTCCCTGTCAGGTTGCTCTCAATGATGCAGGAGTAGAAATTCCTCAGTATCTGAGGGGATATCTGGAATTCCCTCAGGCGCCT
Source organism: Epinephelus lanceolatus (assembly GCF_041903045.1). Taxonomy (NCBI): domain Eukaryota; kingdom Metazoa; phylum Chordata; class Actinopteri; order Perciformes; family Serranidae; genus Epinephelus; species Epinephelus lanceolatus. The sequence continues at coordinate 31,495,143 of NC_135745.1, read as the reverse complement.
AAGCTGCTTTGTTGTTCTCACCACTGAGTCAATATGCAGCACCCAGCTCAGACCCTCAGTGATGTGAACATCAAGGTACTTGGAGGGACCCATCCTCTCCACCATGAAACCATTGATATTATCAGGGGGCATAGTACCTTTGCTGTTTACTCCCAAAGTCCACTATCATCTCCTTTATCTTGCTGACGTTCAGGAGCAGCGGGTCAGGGTCACCAGTGGGTCAGGTCCTCTACGTCCCTGTTATTGTCATCTCTTCCACCTCATGACAAAATTAGCTCATACACTATGTCACTTTTTGCTGACATGATTTGCATGAAAGTGGTAAATGTTACAGATTTGTGGTTTGCAGAAACGTACAATGCCAACATTTCCTTCTGGCACCTAAGCTGCTCTGCCCACTCCTCATTCATCCTATCTGAACCAGAGGAAAACACCCAAAAATGACCTGTACAGAAGTATTTTCCCTTTACAAATAATTACAAATGAAATTCAGACACTTTAGGTAGGATGTAAGGATTGGATTTTACCTCCTTGTGTGTCTTAAATTCACTATTACAACTGTCAGCAAAGCATGGTGTATTAAAACGCTTTGTCAGCAACGAGACACTTGGATCACATCTGCCTTATGAGAGTAGTATCTTTTCTTACCATATACAGTGTTACAAGAAAACGAAAAACGGTCCCCATGCAGCTTGAATTCTCTTCACAAGCTACCAAAACCCTCTGGGATGTTTTAAAATTGTCAGTATTATAGTGACACGCAGAGAAAGGAAAGCTGTGTTGAGCATTTTTATTTTCTAGGATTAAAACTGGATCATGCTGGTTTTACATGAATCGATTAATTGAGCAGTCATCGCAGCAGGGCTCAATTTCAGGATGGTCTACCTTTCATTCCCCATAACAAGGACACCGTGACGAGGATGTCTTCCTGCTGCTTTCAGGGCCCTTTGTGACATTTGACTAAAACCTTCAAAAGCCTCAAGACAATGCAGGCCCAACCTGCCTTTATGTTAGCCTGTTGTCTTCTTTCCCAGTGAGCTATTTAAATCAGCATCTTCTCTGACACCTGCTATCTGACAGCTCGTCACAGTTTACAGGCTGTTGAAGAACACACCGACCCCCCATCTTATGAATGCAAAGGTGCTGCAGGGGTGAATGTCGGCTTGTGAATAAGGCACACGAGTGACCCTCTGTGTGCTCTCATGAAATGACCAAAAAGAAGCCTGGGTGGCTGCAGCCATTAGCTCTCACAAAAGCCTTGTTCCTTTGATACCCCGTAGGCCGCTTATCAATACAACTCAAGAGTCGGGCTTAGGGAGGAACCTGGGGGAAGATCCTGCTCTCTGTGTTGTGAGGCTTTAGTTGTATAACGAACATCTCACTCTGCGCCTCTTGATAGAAAAATCAGGAGGTAGGATTATGCATATTAGCGATCCCCCTCTGTTCTCTCGTCTGCTTTCAGGGCTTAATGTTAACATCTGCCCACCGAGAGCCACAGATGAGCTGGAAGCTCGTAGTGAATGTCTTCCATTCAGATGATTTATCTGATCACTATAATGGACCATACATGTTATTTAGATGACATTATAATGGAGTCTGAAGGGGAGAAAAGCTCCATGGCGTTGAGGGAAGCTGAGTCACGGAGGCCTACAGCACCTGATCTTCATCACACGGAGAGAGACTTTACAAAAAAAAGACCTTTCCTTTTTGAAGTCACTAAATTAGCAGCGGTGTTTTTCAGTCCATCTTATCAGCCAGTATTCAATATTAGCCATTTTCCAATTTCTATCTGTAGCAGAACCACAGGAGCAGAATAATTTAAACCAACCCCCCCCCCCCCCCCCCCCCCCCCCATTTCTTCATGTATGTAGACCCTTCAGCTGTTTTTTTTTCATAGTTATAAAAATCCATTTGCTGTTTAAATGTGTAACAGTGAGTTTAGAGAGGCCACAGGGCACGAGCAGAGGTGTAGGAGCTTTGGGAGGCGGTGAGCATTCATTATTTTTCATGCTCTGGGTGAAAACTCTGCTTGTGTGGGCTGGAATGGTAGTATGGTGAAAATGTGCAGACTTCCAGGGAACAATGTGAGGCCACAGGATGTTTTGCGGCAGTTAAAAAACTCTCATTCAAACAAAAAATATGTAACTGAGGATAAAATGAAACCAAATACAACCTCTGTTTGGATGTTTAACCCTCCTTGTGGCCTGTGAAGCCAGTGAACCTTACTGGCAAGATACTCCAATCTGACCCTCACCTTCAAGGTAACGTGGCGACTGTATGGTGGGTGTGGTGGCAGCAGTGTAGTGGCTGCTCATAGGATGGCTCCCCCTGGTGTTCACTGGAAACCACATCTATACTGAGACTTCTTTAGACAGGTGACAAATGAAAAGGTAAAAGCAGGATAATTAAGTGTAGAAGACCTAATGAATATAGATTATACCACATACAATAAATTCACATTACTCTCCATCACCATCATCAATTAAGCAAACGAGGGAACGTCTATGGCTGTTTTGTGGACTCATAGTGACTTGACAAGAAACATAAGGCTTTTTCCTTTTAATATTTGTTGATTGTACTTTTAATAGTAACCAAATTCTATGTTGCTCAGAACGAGCATGAAGTATGAGAACACCAGAAGCTTAAACATCTGACTGACTTCCATATTTCTGCTTTAAAGGGTAACTTCAGTGTGTTTCAACCTGGGCCCCATGTTCCCATGTTTTTGTGTCTAAGTGATTAATCGGAGCAACAAATTTTGAAATTGGTTCAGTTTCGAATGACAGCGCTGCAAATGGCGGTGGTGAAACAGGCTGCAATGTAAGCACTCAGGGCAACTGTGCACTGTCAATTTACCTCGACTAAAAGTGCTTGTTTTTGCAACTGACCGGCTCAGATTGTTATTATAAGTGTCTGACAACATTATGTAAAGGATCCCTACAGAGATAAACCTTTTTGTTGAAGAGTAAGGTCCTTTTTGTTTAACCAGAAACAGCCCCCAAATTGCCATCGCCAAACCCACCAGACTCCATTTAAATAAATGCTAATTTTACCATTGAAAAACACACTTCATTCAAAGCTGACAGAAACTAAATAAAACTGACAAAAGCAGTCTTGGTTTGTCTTTCCACTGTTCAAACAATCACCAACTCTGACTTGGTTAAAGCCTCAGTGTGTAGAAATGGTGAGTAACAGTGACATCAGCGGTCAAATTCTAGATTGCAGCACTCACTCGTGCTCACTCACTCACCCCTCCCGTCGGGTAAGTGACGGTGGCCTCATAGGACAAAAAGTCTTGCGCAGACAGCAGAGTTTTTCGAGTTTTTCAGGAGTATCTAGCGACGAGGTGAATATTTATTTGGGAATCTAAACTATGTTACGATATGTTATAGCTTACCTGTGAGATATATGTTAGGAGTGTTTTATTTGTAATTGTTTTGGTAACACGAGCATTAGCACAGTAATGCTAAAATAACACATTTTATGTGATAGTCACGGTTTTCTTTTATTTGGTGGCGTGGTTTCCCTGTTACGGGGCAAAACATATGTGTGGTCCCCCATTTAAAGTGCGACAGAATCATAAAAGTACAAAGCAGGTTCACGCATAAGCGCCCCGGATTGATCTTCACCTTAACCATCTCCAGTGATGGCAAGTTCTAGGTAAATGCGAAAGGCGAAACGCGTATATCCCTTTCAGCCACTGTATTCAAATATGGCGACGCAAGAGGGCAGCCTCCAGCAGACCGCGCCCTGCCTGTGTGTATATATAGAGAAATCATTCTAAGCCTATGAGAAAGCTTCCATTTGTATGTGAATTGCATTACACTTTAGTAAATATATATTTATGAAAGCAATAGTTGATATTTGCTAATAAACAACCACGTAAATTACACATTGTAACTTTAAAATAAACCCTTAATTCGTCCACTTTGATGTGAAAATATGCTGGCTCTATACATGCTAAAAATACAGTTTTTTTTAAATGGAGTCTGGTGGGTGTGGTGATACTGAATTTGTTTCTGGTTTAAAAAAAGAAATAAATTTTACTCTTAAAGGGAAATTTCGGTTTATTTCAACCCGTCTCCTATCGTCTTAAATTTGTTTCAAGTCACTAGTGACATAGAAATAATAGTTAGCATGTTAGCCGTTAGCCTAGATACAGCCGTAGCGTCAGACCTGTTAAAACTTAATTGAACGGGCATCCTTTCAAGTGCAAAGTTAGTCCACTAAACAAGCTTTTTCTCCACAAAGACCGCCTCATATCGTTAGGATAAATATCAGAGAACATATAGAAAATGACATGTAAACGTGTTGTCTTACCTTACCGGTGTGCTGCCATGTTTGTTGTTTACCATTTAGCTAAGGCTGCAACCGGTCCCATTCCTTGCAACAGAGGCATTCCTCTTCTGTGGGCACTGGGGCACAGCATTCACAGGTACACCACCAATCTCCAGAGCTAAATCCTTCCAGCAGCCATTCCTCCTCTGTTGTCCTCTAATGTTACCTGTTGTGCCTCTCTCTCTCTCTCTCCTCCTCCGCTCTTCAATTTCACGAAGCTCTTGGTCAGCGTATTCTGGCTCAAATAAATAAAGGCGGCCATCAAACTCTGCAAAATCAAATTCCTCCTCCACAAAGTCAAAGTCTGGCAAAAAGTCAGCCATTATTCTATAAATCTTTAATAAAATAAATGAATGAATCTTTCAGGCTACTGTCCGGTTCTGCCTTGCAGCTGCTGCGGCTTGTTCTCGCGAGATTTTGGCCGCGCTTTGGAAGCAGAGGTAAACGGTAAACACACCGCAAGGTAAGACAACAACTCTGAAGACCACCTAAATGTGGAATGTTAGTATATAGGCTTTCCACATCGAGAGGCGATGGCCGCCCTTATTTATTTGAGCCAGAATACACTGACCAAGAGCTTTGTGAAACTAAAGAATGGAGGAGGAGAGAGAGAGAGGCACAACAGGTAACATTAGAGGACGACAGAGGAGGAATGGCTGCTGGAAGGATTTAGCTCTGGAGATCGGTGGTGTAACATTACCTGTGAATGCTGTATCCCAATGCCCACAGAAGAGGAATGCCTCTGTTGAAAGGAATGGGACCGGTTGCAGCCTTAGCTAAATGGTAAACAACAAACGTGGCAGCACACCGGTAAGGTAAGACAACACGTTTACATGTTGTTTTCTATATGTTCTCTGACATTTATCCTAATGATATGAGGCGGTCTTTGTGGAGAAAAAGCTTGTTTAGTGGACTAACTTTGCACTGGAAAGGATGCCCGTTCAATTAAGTTTTAACAGGTCTGACGCTACGGCTGTATCTAGGCTAACGGCTAACATGCTAACTATTATTTCTATCTCACTAGTCACTTGAAACAAATTTAGGACGATAGGAGACGGGTTGAAATAAACCGAAATTTCCCTTTAAACAATGAGGTCTAGTCTATCCCTGTGGGGATCATTTCAATGATGTTGTCAGAGACTTATAATAATAATAATAATGCGAGCCTGTCAGTGGCAAAAACGAGCACTTTAAAGAGATGTAAATTGACGGTGCACAACTGCCCACAGAGATTACATTGCAGCCTGTTTCGCTTTGCTGTCTCTCAGTACTGGAGCAATTTTTAAAAGCGGTCTTCATCAGTCACGTAGACACACACAAAAAGACAAAACAGGGTCCAGGTCTGAAAATGATGAAAAATGTCTGAAAAATACCCTTTAAACATGCTGTTTCACTTGATGTGACCCTAAATCAGGGGTAGGCAACATGCAGCTCTTTAGCAACTCTCAAATGGCTCCCAGTGGTCATTTCATTATTTTTTTTTTAAGATTTTAATTTTCATTTATCTTTGTTGTTGGCCTGAAGAAAGTCTTTTAACATTTCATCAACTAAAATGTGCTTCATTCATGTGCATCCTGGCACCTTTTCCTCTATATTTTGCTGACCCTCAATAGTGTTGACTAGTCCTTCGTCTCCCAGCTAGGCTGCCTATGCTGCCTATCCAAACCAAAAAGAGTAATTGTCTTTGAGGAAAACAGAGAATTTAATTGTGCCAGGACAGATTTGTTTACTTTCACAGCCAACACTGGATAGTTCAGGCACCAAAAATCATATATAGCCCACTGCAGAGTAAAAACATATTGATGAAATGCTCATTTAGACCTGTTAGTAATCACAAGGCCGTGCTGAACACAGGAAGAAGTGCGGCATAAATTAGATGAACCTCTTTTGGGATCTAAATATGAATCAAGAAAAAAAAATGAGGTGATATTCTGTTATTATTGTCAATAAACCAACACGTGGTAGTTTCTGAGCACTTTTTTGAACTTTCCTGTCTCGTTTGTGGCATTTAGCCCTGAACTCATTGGTTCCTGATGATGATGTGAATGTTTAGAGACAGGTCACATATTAAATGTTATAAAAGATGAACACTTATCATGAACAGCTGGGCTCATTCATGTGTTTTTAATAATTTTGGTGCCCTATAGCTCAGAGGAATAAGTTATATAAGGCGTTGGCTTCACAGCAAATAGGACCAATTCATTGATCTGTGAATCTCGCCTGGGCTGGAACGAAAAATACAACAATATCGCCCCTCTTCTTTCACAGCAGTGATACACACTGATTTTACAGACTCTCCAGTTATTGAACAATAAAACCGACGACCTAAGGTACAAGATATGATCATTTAATTGTTGATTATCTCTCAGTACAGAAATATTTTTCTTTTTAACATTCTTTCTGTAATTCAAGTTGGCAGCATTGTCTTGATTTTGAAGTGGCATTAAAAGAAATTTCCATAAAGCCTAGCAGTGAAACTGCCCATCATCTTCCCTCAGGTAACATTAGTACACAAACATGCCATTTCTGTACAAGAACCTTTCTTCACAACACAAATAAATAGCATTCGTTTAAATGTGACACGCTAGCAGACTCGAACATTCAAACAGGGAAATAATCAAAATTGGGAGAAAATGGTGCAGATGATATGAGAGCTTGATAAAAAAAAAAAAAAAACAAAGTAGCTTTGCATGACTGCTCGACACAGAAATGGTCTGAAGTAGCAAAAGACAAGTGCCCGGAGCTTGAATATCTTAGCAGACGCAGCGGAGAGCAGAAACTCTGCATTTCACTCTGATTTAATCCCAGATGTTTTTTTCTGTGTGCTTTTAGTTGCTGTTACAAACTACACTGATAAGCCAAAGTGTTTTCATTTGAACTTTCCTCTCCACATTTTCCATTTAAGAAAGAGGGGAAACAAGATCAGTGAAAAGCTTTCCACACAAGTCACTTTAAAATCGAATTTTCACATGAATTACTGTCATAAGCAACTGTTCTTATGTACAACGTTACCAAATTATTAATTAGTTCCTTCTAAGATGTTTCTGGACATTATGAAACCATGAGCCAATACTGCTTATTATCGTTAGACTAAAAATTAACTTAATGTAAGATTTAAAAAAGGAGATCAGGCCCATTCCTCTGACTCTTGTTAAACATTAACAGCTCTGGCACAGGGTTATGTAATCGGTTATCAGTGTACATCAAACATTATCGTCCCTCGGTAAAATACAAAAGACAAGCGAACCTGAACAAAGCCAACCATACTCCACAGATCAGACCAAAAACTGCAGGTACACAAAGAAAAGGAAATCTAACAGCCTTCAAAACAAACAATATGTGTTAAAAATGTTTTAAAAAAACAAAATAAATAAGACAATCAAAGGGACAAACTCAATATTTGGCAAGTAAGCACAACGTCAGTCTGTAAACAAAAACATAATCACACGGGGAGACAAACGCCCCCCAAACTCTCCTTGTCGTCAGAGATCACTGGTCTGTTGGAGGAGGCAGTGGCTCCATCAGTCAGGGCCAAGTGGAATACTGTACATACACGTCTCCTCCGCCCTCCACAAGCAGGCTGTGTGTCTCTCCACCTCCCTCACACCTCCAGCTACAACTTGGCTAAATAACAAAGGGCAATCGAGGGGGGCCTCTGTAGACGACTGAGGTGAATACTCAAAGAAGGGGCCCATTTACAGCTCGATACATGCAAAGATAAATTCCCTTCTCGGCTCAATTCCCTCGTGGTACAGAGGCGTGCTTACTACCGGATTCTGGTGAAGAGGTTCAGCACCGACACAGATTCCTAAAAGACGGAGGGAGGCAGAGCAAAGAGGTAAGAAAAAAAGACTACTGGGAGTAAAAAGTAACAGACAGATGAGGAACAGAAGAAGAAATCTTAGACGTAAAGTGAGAAATGAAGTTAATAAATACCTTAGTGGATCTCATCTTGCTAAAGACGTTCCAGAACCGAAGTGTTTCATCTCCAGCTCCTGTCACAATGGCTTCTCCGTCAGGGGACATGGCCTGAAATTTAACTCATTGTTAAACACTGTATTTACGGTATTATTACAAAGGCTGCACTGTTCAGACTTGGTACTGATACCTGGGCTTTGACTATCAGTTGTTAGCTCCCTCAGTGATGCAGTCTACCAATGCTGTGCTGACGCATGACGTAGTATGCTACGTGTAATGAGATGTAAATATAGAATTGACCTTTCACTAAGCCCCGCCCCTTTGTGATGGTCAGTCAAGCTGTCGGAGTAAGCATGGAGTCCACACTGTAACTAACTGCACTCCCTGAAGAAATATGATCATGTTTTTGGAAAAATGAAACAGTGATTCAGAGAGAAGCAGACAGAGGGGTCTACAGTCTGACTCAGCAGCAACAACAGGTTAAAAAGACAAAGACAGTTAGAAGCTAAAGCTGAACTATAGGCTACAGATCACAGTGTAAAAGTGAACCACCACATCACTGCTGATCGCCACAGAAGACAATGAATATAAAGGGAAACTTTGCTGATATTGAGCCAGCTGTGTGGCATCGCAGTGTGTGCAGATGAACGGTGTTTGGCTTCGCTGCCAGCACCTGGGCCTCCGCCGCCGGACGGGCAGGGATCTCCAGGGGACGTCAAACAACGTTCATCTGCACACAATGCTATGACACACAGCTGGTTGAATATCAGTAAAGTTTCCCTGCTTCCCTTCACTCGTTCCTGTACAGCAGGATCGGTCTTTGTTTCACTGTTATAATCATTAAAAAGCAAAAGCAGCATGTGTATACATTCAGTAGGCTATATCTTCAGTAGCTAGCTAGCTAACCCTACACTTTTCAGGGTCTGATTTTGGTTTTGGAACAGGGAAGAAACATATATCCTTTTCCAACCTCTCCAGGTAACGAGTATCATTAATACACAACGTGCCCCAGGCACAACATTTAGCTCCAAATCCACAAAACCAGCCTGAAAATGAAGGAAATCTGAAACGACTGCATTAGAGTCAATGGAGCACAGCTGTGTCTGAGCAGGCCCAATGCTAGGTTATGATTGGCCAGTCTCCGTTTAGGGACGGGACTTAACAAAGTGTCGTTTGAAATGAATAGATCTGGCCCATTGTCTCATTGTTTCATTTTAGATCCCTTCTTGTGCAGGATGCTTTATTCAGACATTTTATGGTCATATTTAATTCTCTTCCCTTGATTTGCACAGAAAAGGGAGAGTTTAAATTCTTTTTCAGTACCATTTCTTTCTTTTAATTGTTTTATTAAGCACATTTTTCCCCTTAAACTAGATTAACTTGGGACAATATCTGCCGACTGACACGTATAAATACACAAAGCGTATACTGACCAGGTAGAGTACTCTGTAGGAATGTCCAGTAAGTTTGGCCACTTGAGTCAGAGAGGGATACTTCCACACCAGGATCTGGTTCTGAGAATAACCGTGTGTGCTGACCTGCAGAAAACAAACAAGTGTTTTTACATTCAAGAGTTCAAAAACTTCCAGCGCACACTAGAATATCAGGATTGACACAAAGTTTATTCAAAAATGTTTAACAACAAAAGGAGCGAACAACGCGTTTCGCTTGTTGCGTCATCAGATTCGCTCAAATCTGATGACGCAACAAGCGAAACGCGGATTTACTATTTTTTTATATTTTTTTAAAGTGTTTTTACATATTTACTCCGTATGTTAAGAAAGCATTGTTAGTTTGATAAATGTTCATGTATACTGTCAAACACAATTCAATCACAATGCTTATAGTACAGAGACTGGGAGCAATGGTGAACAGTTTTCTTCAGTCAACTTTTCAACAGCATTGTCCAAATGAAAACCTTCACGTGACTCACCAGTTCATTGGTGTGCTTGGACCAGGCCAGGTTGCAGACCTGAGAGCCGGTGTCTGTGCACTGTAGAGGCTGGCCGGTCAGAGTGTTCCAGAAGCGGATGCAGCGGTCTGCGGTGCCGCCTCCGGAAGCCAGCAGGCCGTGCTGGTGGGGAGACCAGGCGATGGCCTTCACTGCAGCCAGGTGCTCTGTGTACTGCTGCACCGGGAGGACGCTCGAGTGGTTCCATACAAGTAACTGCAGGCGGCAGGTTGAAACGAGGAGGGGGAAAATGTTTAAAAAGTGGTCGTGATAGTGACGTGTAGCTCACACAGGTGAGATTCTCCATCTACATACCTTGTTGTCATTTCCACCTGAGGCTAGCAGCTGGTGGTCTGTGCTCCACTTGAGCCCACAAACTTCCTGTCTGTGCCCTTGGAGACGGCGCTCCGACTGGAGAGGTGGGGCTCTGATGTCACGCTGCAGGATCACCCGATCGCGGCTCCCAGACGACAGCTGGTCCGCATTCCATGCCAACGCACCTGGCAGCAAAAGAAAGAAATCAAAGGGATGGTGATTCATCGGCCATGAATGAGAGATGCTGCTGAACAACTGTGTGAAAATTAATGAAGGTTGTGATATTTAACTCCTGCGACAGTCTCCGCCTTCATCTCTCCAGCGACCCAACTCACCCACTCTGGCCGTGTGTCCTTCTAGTACGGAGAGCTTTTTCCCTGCTGCTGCATCCCAGATCTGCACATAGCCTTTATGAGTCCCCACCGCCACCAGGTTACCCTAAACATAAGACAGTACACTTTGAGTATCACATTGACGTACGTAGAGTCTGTAATGACTTCAAAAAAGCATCCACAAAAAAAAAAAAAAAAAAAAGAACCAAAACAAGGACAGGAGTTTTAAATAGCATCTGCACACCAAAGCTCAATTTGCATCTTCACTAAATGTCAAATAACAACCATTTTTCATGATGGATCTTTGTCAGGTCCATCTGTGTAACTTCAGCCATTAGACGGATCTGACATTAAACAGACGTCACCCTGCCAGCCCATGAGTACAAAGTCCGTGTGTTGTCCCTCTGAGCCCATGTGTGAATAGTGCAGGTAATCGTGTGGAGGATTTACAGTGAGCGAGTGAGTGAGTGAGTGGGCGTGTTGATGACATTTCTATCATGTGGCTCGTGCAAAACCAGAAGAAAACAAACATCCGAGGGTGAAGAAGAGGGTCATTATCATGAAGATGGCAACAACGTCTAACTGGAGAGACAGCCAGATTCAAGAACTTCTGTTGGCAAAGGCTGAGGCTGAAATTGCCAGACAGATTCAAGGACTGGTAAGAGACTCTTGTTCACATGACCACAGTGTAATCTGCATCATTTCCTGCCTCCTGCACGCTCTACCTAAGTGCCACCCCTCACCAAAACCAAACAGTACAGAGTATTTCCAGTAGGTGAGGACGCTTCTGACCTGTTGTGTGCTACATGTGTGAAAGGAAAAAAAATGCAAATATAGCGAGGGGATACGTCAAACGAGAGTGAACCTGGGGATGGCTCTTACTTTCAGTTTCGCTGGTGAGCAGTAGCCGACAATCCTGCTTAGTGTACCTTTAAATGTAACTTAACAACAATTTATAAAGATAACAGAGACTCACCCTTTCTGACCAGCCCACTGATGTTACAGAATCTCCTTCTACAGAAAGGTCACATAAACGTGTCACCTGAAAAGATAAGGAGGAAGTTCAATTACACCTTAAGACTCTTTTATTAAACGTTTGATACACAACCAGTGAAACCTTTAACGAGAGATCCAATGTGATAAGAAACAGTATTTGAGAGAGAAATATATACTCTCTGATCTTTTTCAACCACAGTGAAGACATCTGCTGGATGCCTCTCTGTCTCACTGCTTTGCTCGATGCACTGTTTTGTGTTAACAGATCACACACACACACACACACCTGGCTGGTGCAGGCGCTCCACAGGTAGACGCAGGTACCCAGTCCAACACTGAGCACATTCAGAGAGGACCAGTCCACTAGGTTGAGGTAGAAGTCGTCCTGAAGCTCTGGAGCATCCAGGACTTTGAAAGGAATTTTGGATATTTTGCGTGTAGGTTTCCTTGGCGACCGCAGCAGTTTCTGGCTGCAATGCACAACACAGTTTAGTAAGGACTATGATGCTTCTTCTCCAAAATGGAGGAGATGGATGGCAGATGACATGGAAAACATATTACCTGTTACTACTGACAGGTGATAGAGAATATGGAGAGACTGTGTTTCCATCCTCTTCTGGCAGAGCCCTCTTAGTACTAACAGAATACTACAAAACACGAACAGAAGATTACTGATGCAGCACAAACTCCCCATGAAAGTAATAAATTAAAAAATATTTTGAAAGAAATGTTAACTGTTTTACGCTAAAAAGGCTTCTCTTGGCAGGAGTAGATGGCTGCAGACGGCGGTCCTCTGACTGGGGGTCCTGGACTTTCTCGATGCCCGCTCCTAGCAGCTCGTTCTTCAGCAGGGCCGAGTAAGCCAGACCGTCCGCTGAAGGCAGAGGAGGAGACAGAGGGGAAATCAAACCGGGCTGTCGGAATGATTAAGTTCAAACACTGCACTCCCTCTGCAATTTTATAGCTCTCTCTCACATCTCTAAAGATCAGGGAGAATTTTTCACAAAGCTTTGTTTAGTCCTTATCTCCAGTTTCCACGGGCCTGCCGAGGCTTAGTAAACAACAGAAGGTCAAATTATCAACTTTGACTGGAGCAGACAGAGATACCTGTAGAAATGAGCTGGGAAAGGCGTAATACTCACACCAGACACAGATACACATCACAGTAGGATAACTCAGGGTTACATTACCATCATGATAGTTGTTCTATAATAACTAAGATGCCTAGTAAAAGGTAATTCTGTAATACACAAGAAAGGCGGCCATCTCTAGAGCTGCAACCATCATCTGCAACAATTTTGATAATCACCTGGTCATTTTAAGCCCTATTCACATGGGACTAGAATAACCTGGAGACCTCTGATCATCTGTAATGACTGCTGAGGTCATCTGTGATCTTAATCCCGTGCAAATCCACTATGCCCGTAATTTTTCTAATAAAAATTCCACGGCAAATTAACTACCATATTTTGCCAAACACAGAGGTTGTGTGATAATATTAGACCGGAGCAAATAGGAATCTTGATGACAAGGTGTCATATTTAGGTTTTCTGTTTTCTCTGTGCCTCATTTCTGCCTCTTTTCCAGTCAAGATTTACAGAGGGCGTTTCTGCATTTAGAAATGAAAGTTTTGAGGTTGGTTGCAGCCTCTCAAATTAGAATATTTTCTAGATTCCTTATCCTTATACCTTTCTACAGTAGCAAATTTAATATATTGGGGTTTTAGACTGGTAGTAGCACGAAACAATACATTTAAGACATTTGATAATATTTTTTTTTTTTGCAATTTGCGGGCATTTTATAAACCAAACAAGCAATGGACAATCAGTAGGTTATACGATTATGAAAATGAATGTTAGTTTCAGCCCTAGCCATCTTCAATACATCACAGTAGCTCTGATCTGATGAGAAAAACACATCCTGAAAACGATGAAGCATGTTTTCTTTCAGAAATCAACCACATAGTGTATGTAATAACTGCATAATGAAGCACTTTATGTCAGAGTCTTGGTAACACATCTGCCAAACAAGCAGATAGAAGAACAGTTCAAATATCTGCAGCATTGTAAGACACTTTATCATGTTCTGTTAACTTGTTCCATGTCTAGTCTCTGGATACAAAGTTGGATTAATTACCTTTGTTGCTGTCTGTTGTGCCATCTTTGGTTTTTCTGTTTTGATTGTGCGACTTTTCAATTTCCTGCATCAGAAAATCGAATGAATAAACAATCACTGAAAGCAGTTACAGACGAGCAAAAGAAGAATGGTGAGGGGTGAGGTTTTTTTTCTTCAACACTGTGATCTTGAGAACACTGTTCATTTGGTAGGGAAGACAGTGAAGTCCTGGGTGTAATACAGCAAACTCACATTGATGCGGTGGAAGTTGACACTCCAGTTGGCTCCAGCCCGGGAGGGAATAAAGCGATCGCCATGCTTGCTCGGGGAGGACAGGGGGGAGCTGGTGGGTGTCAGAGCTCGCACCGCTCCTACCGCTTTCTACACAAGTGGAGAGAGGAGAGAGCGTTTACTGGCTGCAGGCCACAGGCCTTGGACAGTGAAAAGTGAAAACGTGGTAATGAAGATCATTTAAGTGGCAGATGGTGCATTTGTCTGAGGTGTTAACAACAGGAGGCATCATTCACAAAACCCAGTCATTTGGCCGGTGAGGTCTTGTTTTCACTCAACACTCGTGACATTGTCAAAAGGAAGAGACTGGCCTGTTAAAGCGTACTTTCCTCCAACACATGGACAGTAACACCATCATTGTGCATCTTAAGTCCTCTGCTGGTGAACAATCCTCTTTGCGAGGGGCTATCATCGTGCTTTAGTAAAGATAAAGACCTAATCACATTAGTGATGCTAGTTTAAAATGTAAGTCTTGGCTATGTGACGCAGGTTCTGTTCATTTTTAGGAACTATTTGTTCAAGAGCTGAACATGAAGCTCCTGAATGTAGAAGTGTATACTTACTATGGGGCTTGCGTTCTCATTTTGAATGTTGATCTGCCTGAGCAGCCTGCACTCATAGTCCTGATCCATGATGCCTGAAAACAGGAGATTGATCAACACAACTATAAAATCATGCAACAGTTTCCTCAATGTACACGTCAAAGTAAACAGACACTGATGCTCTGATCGTTATGACTTGCTGACTTCTGGTCAGTCTCTTTGACCATCTCTGACAGCTGAGCGTATTTAGCTCATAAATAACTGTTAAGCAAACTCAAATACAACATCATCGTGTGGGATTTTTAAATGAATGACTATTTGCAATGGGTCAATCAATCAGTGAATCTATTACCCATGGTGAGGACATCCAAAACTATACATATACCATTATTCACTATGTAAAACAGAGAAAAGAAGCAACTGTTCATATTTAAAAAGGTGGAACCTGCAAATGTTTGGCATTTAAATTCAATTAATAACTTGTAAACAAACATTGCAGTTAATTTAATTTCTACTTATGCGCTTATTTTATTTTACGTCTATTTTAATATCACTGTGTTGTTGTCAATGGGGGAAAGTGTGGGTGATGTTTTTTGTCTTTTATGAGCTGCTGGACATCTGAATTTCCCTTCGTGGATGAATAAAGTTCTTTCTATTCTATTCTGACAAACCTTGAACGGATCATCACCATTTTATTATGAGTTTTCTGTCGATGAACTAATTGATTATTTGACTAATTGTTTCAGAAATACTGAATACTGAATACTGAGTGATCCACATTTGCAAAGTTAATAATGACGGCTAACTGATAAGCTGTGTAAATTCATCACAGGACAAAAGAGTACCACACTTATCAGAAGACAAACGTTACAGTCACCCTCAGGTAATACTCCTGTAAATAATAGTATGGCATGGCATGAACAGATCCCTCGATAAGATGACATAGACAAACCAAACAGCTGTTGTACTCTAACGCCAGTGCCTTGATTCAAACCGCAGTTAAACGAACTAACTGTGGGCAAATCTGTTAATAAATGACAGTGACATTAGTTTTAGTGCATGTGATCATCTACGAGAGAGCTTACAACACATACATTATCTTTATAACCACTAACGTTAGCAGCTTATCCTATGTAAAACCAGCCTAACTGCTGGTATTTGCTTGCTGGCTCCATGAAACAAAAACACAGTTGTGGTGGTTATTGCTAGGGTGTAATCGTGACGCTGAAACGATTTAAAAACCCAATAATGCAATCATCCAGCATACAGAGCTATATGCTAATGCTAGCTCAGCTGGCTGACCGAACGTAAGCTATGCTAGCTATCCGGCTAATGCATTAGCAACATTGTTTGTTCACAATCTACTGTTATTTTAACACCTACCGGGCCCGGATAAACTACTCCCGTTGCGTGTCGTTGACTTGCTATTCCCAGTGGTGTCAATTCCAGTTGAAACGTCTTATTTTCTGCGTTTTACTCTTTAAAACAGAGCATGTAAGATACAATTGTTTTCTTTTGCCGAACGTTCAATTTGGGCTCGCAAAGCACCACGGGAAGGATGTGACGTCGCTGTTTTTTGAATCACACATTCTGCGTTGCTAAGGAAACGTGTCACAGTCACAGAAGACTGCCTCCCACATCTTCAGCAGACTGAAGAGAAATCACGGGAAACAAGAAACATTTGACGAATTAAACATGTAGCTTTCATCAGTCACTTCGTTATGACAGTATGAACATGTTCAAATGTCACTTTTCTTTTTCTTGTGTTATTTTTTTAATGTAAATGGTGATAAATGTAGACTAGTCATTGTTTAAACCAAATGATCAACTGAACCAGCACAAATGGGTGATAAAGCCTGTGCTTTTCATGAATAACTATACAGTGGACAGCAATTGTTGAAGGTATCTATGCAGTGGACACACATTGCACCGTCACTGCCTGCTGTCAAACAATATTGAACCAACCATGATTAAAGGGTAACATCAGTATTTTTCAACCTGGACTCTATTTTCCCATGTTTTTGTGTCAGAATGAAAAATAGGAACAACCATTTTTGAAACTGGTCCAGTATTGAGTGAGAGCGCTCAGCTGACAGCGGCAAAATAGGCTGTAATGTAATGCTAATGGTAAATTGTACATCGTTAGGCAGTAATTATAATATACATTGGGGGGATCTCTGACAGGTTCAGATTGTTATTTAGTGTCTGACACCAGTATGGAAAGGACCCTACAGAGACAGACCTTTTGTAAAGTCCAGTTCAGACCAAAGACTCGTGACGAGACAAAACCGTTTTAGAACCTTGCAGAGAAAATTTGCAGCAGTGTGATCTGGCCGTCTGCGTTTGAATCAAGCTGGCTGATGGTGTCACCTGCAACTCTGGTCATATCACCGGTGGCTGGCTTTCGAACGTGAGGCACGTCGTCTGTTTCGACAGCCAGTCTGCTTGTAGTGAAGTCTGCTGGTCAAGTCAAAATGGCCGCAGACCGGTTGTTGGCTTGCTGTGGCACGTGCTCTGTCTGTATTTTAAGAAGCTATAAATAATATTAATTCAGCCACAACATAAGCCTGAAAATCTGGAAATCAGAACGGAAGCACAGAGAGTTGTTGCATAGAGATGATACACCATCTCATCTAGTTGCATTGGTGTGAACCAGTAGGTTTTTAGAACGTTGCAGAACAGTGCATTGCAAGTTGCTGCCTGTTTCAACTTGTCCCGTTGCGAATCTTTGGTCTGAACTGGGCTTTAAAGTCACAGAGTAAGTCAAAGAGTAAGATCCTTTATGTGCCTAGAAACAGCACCAGAGTCACTATTGCCAAACTCTCAATACAATTATTTTAACATTATAAAACACGCTAGATTATTAGTCGACAGAAACAAAACAAAGCTCAGAAAAAACTTCTTGGTTTGTTTTTCCACTGTTCCAACAGTCACCGACTCTTGTTTGGTGGAAATAAATTGTTATTCACCCAGTTAGATGTAAAAATATGCTGGCTCTATACACGCTTAAATTACTGTGTCTTTAAATGGAGTCTGGTGCATTTGCTGTTAGAGATTTCAGGGCTGTTTCTAGTTAAAAAGAACAAATTTTCTCCTTAACATAAAGGACTATTTCTTTTAGGATGTATATTGATGGTGCACAGATGCCCTGAGTGGTTACATTGCAGGCTGTTTTCAGCTACAGCACTCTCACTCAATACTAGACGGATTTCAAAACTTGTTGTCTGGATTTAGTCACTGAGACACAAAACATGGAAATACAATCCAGGTTGAAACACACAAATGTTTCCCTTTAGATACACAAATTACAAATGAAGATTTTAGGTGTTGACAAATCATTTCTAGCAAACAGATGACACACTGCATCGATTTACAGTATCTTTCAAATGGCTTTATTAGTAAAAAAAGAGATGCAAGTGAAACAAATATAATCTGACATGAAGTAAAAACAGACTAAACACATTTCATGTGCAAAAGGTTTGAAATAAAGACACATTCAATGACATAACATGGTTGTGGTACAGACTCCTGACTGCTGAAATCAACATTCTGACAATTTCACAAGAGACTGAAATTTCAGTTACACTGACAAAACAAGTTGTATTCAAAAATCCTGTCAGGAGTCTTGTCCCACAGCTTATCTAAAGGAATCTGATTCAAAGTGCCACAGAAAAGGTACAGTAGGTTCAAGTAAGTTATTGAAATTCTAATTTTAAAAAGCCCTCAACACCCAGTAAAGTAATATGTGCAAAAGTATAGTTTTTAAAACTAAAGAGTCTAAATGCACTATATGATAAATACATATAGGGAAGCTAAATAAAAAGTCTTTCTCAATGGGTGGCTCAACTCAGCAGATCAAAGCGCCCATGCAGTTCAAATCTGGACAGTAAATACTGCCAAAAATATTCTAAACTGGGCACTGTATCTAATAATCATAAAAGCTTCTTTACACAGCATATATTTATTTGATTAACATTATGAATATGTATTTTATTCTTGTTAAGCCCAGTTGTGCTCGTATTATGAATAGTCCTGAAAGAAAGTCACAGCCGCAGCTCTACAGCACGAATACAATTAGGCTCCCTCAAAATCACATTGTCTAAAAGTACAGTATGTCCAGTAGAAAACAAAGTATAAAACATGTTTTATACAGACAACCAATTAACCAAGGCAAATCTGAAAATGATACATGATACAGAAAATGGCTTGTAAAATCCCATAAACCAAAAATAAGACAGTGTCGACTTTTTCCACAGCCTCGTGTAACCTGTAATGATCGACGTAAAAGAAATAATCAGCATGATCAGTTACTCTGCACGGCCTCAGATACTCAGAGCATGTGTGCTTATGATAATGCCACGGCTTTTAAACCAGTGAGGAGTGAGTGATGGAATGGCAGGGTGAACTAAAATGAAAAATAAAGTACATGTGGACACAGGGCGCCGGTCTACAGGGAGGAGGTATCTCTAGGCTTAAGTTGCAGACCATTGTTGACCTGGAAGCGAGTTTCATCTGATATACCGTACTGCTCCAAGGGGTCCTGTGGAGGAAGGACAAGATGAGTAAAGACTGTGAGACAACAAATGCTCAGACTGCACAGAGCCCTGTTATTGAAGCAGAATCAAAGTTTATATTAAATGGTTACCTCGGGTTGTGAGACCTTTGAGAGTTCAGCCTCCAACAAAATACAGTGAAGGTGTGTGGAACTTAAAGGAGCTCTATATGACATTCAGAGCAGACCACTGTTTGCTATGGAAAGATGTAGTGGAGTAATGGCATCCTGAGCAGAGAATGAAATGCTCTGAACGGTTCAAAATTAGGTGCAGGAATCAGAACGAAACCAGTTTCATGTTGGTGGAAAGGGGTGTCAGTGTGTTGTAATCCAAGCTTCTTTGTCCGATGTTGTGAAGGACGGTCAGGCAGTGGGTGCAAGTTCATGCTTGTGAATTCCTGCGTGTGTAATTCAGGCCCCCAGGAGGTGTGCCAGACTTTAAAGCCAATTTGAGGTCCATTACATGATGCCATTGGACACAAATGGACTATCTGTCTGTAAATCAGTATATACAGTTTTTGAGCATCACAACCCCTGGGAAATGACTCGATCAGAATATATTCGGTCCGCAAACATTTTGAAAGTCTAGAAGAGCCACATGATTAAATCATTTTATCTCCATTCAAGTTAGTGGAGCGCTAAACTAGAAGTAGACGGCTTGGTCGGGAAGTCCCTGGTGCGCCTGCTCTATGGACCCAATGATGTGGACGATCCGGGGAATTCATACCAAAGATGTTTGGCTTCATGCGCTACTGAGCAGCTTTCCTTGGAATGAACGGGACCCCAGTTTCTTTACACATCCATGTGTGTATCCCGCTGCCTAGCTCATTGGTGCCATGTTGCACTGTGCTCATATATGATCTAGATTTGTCTCAGTATTATTTGTGCGAACAAGTCTAAAGTCTGTGATAAAAAAAAAAAACAACCTTCAACAAATACAATTGTTTTTGGGATTGTTGCATAAATCAAAAAACTAAACTACTGAATCTTCATGTTCCTGCACTGATCTACCCATCTATCCCGTGTTGATAGTGATGATACTGAGCATGTCAGTGAGTCAAGCATGGCACAAATACAATTCACACTTAAATCCTATGACACTGTTGGGCAGAAGGACCATCTGTGTGGCATTCAGTGCACTAAGGTGCTGCTGTGACTGGTCTCACCTTGCCAGTAAGCCTGTGGATCTCAGTTCGATAGAATATCAGGTTCTTCCTCATGAACTCGTAACTGCAAAAGATAACGACATCACACGTTAATTTGACATTCGAAGGAGGAGATCATCCTGTTTGTGAACTGTTAGAGACGTTTCTAGCAAGCACTTCTAGTTTCCTTTTTTTTTTGAGTCACTTGAATGCATCACCTGACCTGGCATCTCAGGAACCTTTAATTAAAGGCAGGTGTGCTGAAGTGAATGTGGAGGTAGAAGATGCCACAGTTACAGTCTTCAACCAACGAGTGTTTGGTTAATCCTGATTTTGATTTTGTTTTGATGCGACAGTCTACACAATCAGTTTATAGCTTCATCCTGCAACTCAATCAACTCTTTAACCACCTGAAGCACCCTGGATCATCAAACAGTGAGTACAAACAAACAAAAGACAGTGAGTTGACCATATCTCCCATTATGCCATCTGTGGGTGGCTGTTTTGGACTTACTGGAAGTCACAATAGGAGCAGTATGGTTTTGTCAGTGGACATAAACACAAGGTCAAGCAGTGATGATTGAGTTGAAATCTGTTCAACACAAGTCACATTGTTGACACTGGAAACAGCAACATCATTCATTTGGGACGGTTTCACCATGTGAGTGTGTGACTGGAGGCTAAGACACAATGACGTCCAAGTTGTTCTGCGCAGTCACTCAAATAACATCTCACTGCACACTGAGACACATTCAGCTGTAGGGAACACAGTGTCTATAATGTGCATTCACATGATCATAGTTTTGTAGTTAGGTTGGAAAAATACAGACATACTGCCTTTTTGTATTTTATATTACTTATTAACCATATGGGAAAAAAATACATAGAGCAAAAATAATCCTGTATTGTTAAGTGTTAATATTTTTAAAAACATATGGACAGAAACGTATTCTTTTGTTTTTATCTGACTAACTAAACCAAAAGTGTGATCTCAAAATTGTTTTACATTTTATGTACCGTAACACCCCAAGGTGCAGCTAGTGACTATTTTCATCATCATTTTAATATAATCTTCTTCTTTTCTTTAAAATGTCAAAAATGATGACAAAATTACAACTTATCAGAGCCTGAAGTGATGTTTTAAAGGAATATTTCACCCCTCAAATGACCATTTGTCTCTAAATTGCTCACACGGTGTTACTTTGAATTCTTGAGGAAAATGTTTTTTTCACACATCTCCACAGTGAAGGAAGAATCCAAAAAAGAGGAAATTCTTGATGAACTGAAGTCATACGCGACCATATTTAACAACAGCAAAACTAGATGAAAACATCTGTTTACAAACTCTAACACAACTTGAGCAGTATAATTAGGCCTATCCTGACCCGAAAAGATGCAGAAAAATTGGTCCACGCTTTTGTTACCTCTAGGCTGGATTACTGTAACTCTCTATTATCAGGTAGCTCTAGTAAGTCCTTAAAAACTCTTCAGCTAATTCAGAATGCAGCAGCACGTGTACTAACAGGAACTAAGAAACGTGATCATATTTCTCCTGTTTTAGCTTCTCTGCACTGGCTCCCTGTAAAATCCAGAATTGAATTTAAAATCCTACTGTTAACTTATAAAGCTCTAAATGGTCAAGCTCCGTCATATCTTAGAGAGCTCATAGTGCCATATTATCCCACCAGAACACTGCGCTCTGAGAACGCAGGGTTACTCGTGGTCCCTAAAGTCTCCAAAAGTAGATCAGGAGCTAGAGCCTTCAGCTATCAGGCTCCTCTCCTGTGGAATCATCTTCCTGTTACGGTCCGGGAGGCAGACACCATCTCCACATTTAAGACTAGACTTAAGACTTTCCTCTTTGATAAAGCTTATAGTTAGGGCTGGCTCAGGCTTGCCCTGTACCTGTGTGGTTGTGCTGCTGCCGTGGTCCTGCCAGATGCCTCCTGCTGCTGCTGCCATCATTAGTCATTAGTCATACTTCTACTGTTATTATACACATATGACTATTGTCACACATGTATACTGCCAGATATTAATACATACTTTCAACATATTGTACCACAGTAGCCAGAACTATAACTATAATATTATTACTTTCAATAATGTTGTTGTAAGCTACTGTTATTACCTGCATCTCTCTCTCTGTCTCTCTCTCTCTCTCTCTCTCTCTCTGTCTCATTGTGTCATGCGGATTACTGTTAATTTATTATGCTGATCTGTTCTGTACGACATCTATTGCACGTCTGTCCGTCCTGGAAGAGGGATCCCTCCTCAGTTGCTCTTCCTGAGGTTTCTACCGGTTTTTTTCCCCGTTAAAGGGGTTTTTTTGGGGAGTTTTTCCTTATCCGCTGCGAGGGTCATAAGGACAGAGGGATGTCGTATGCTGTAAAGCCCTGTGAGGCAAATTGTGATTTGTGATATTGGGCTTTATAAATAAAATTGATTGATTGATTGGTATAATCCAATTTTCATTAATCTCAGTCGTATGTTCAGTACTTCCTACACACAGTCCTTTCCAACGGGGAACTGAACTGAAAGTGACACTTAGCTATGCCTTCTAAAAAAAGGCCACACTACACTCCATTGACAAAAACAGTAATTTTAACTCCCTGAACAGTAGAGTTGTTGGTTGACCACTATCTTGATCAGTTAGTCTTTAATGAATTCAAACTACCTCTTAAAAACACCAAAGTCAAACAGTGGCTTACAGTTACATGATGGCTTCTCATTCAGAATGAAATAAATCTGAATGAAATCAATTAATCAATCAATTAAAGTTTTTCCAGGTAGTTTACATGAGAAATATTCAGATCAGTTTAATCGCCTTTATTCGGGTCTGCGCAAGGTTTGGAGCAGGGAAGGTTTCTGATTGGAGGCGGATGTTACGTGTTTACATTTAGCAGAAGAAAACACTGTTGTAGTCCTCGCTCTGGATAACAAGATGCTTGACGCCGCCGTTCTTAGTGCCTTTTTCGGGCTTGTTTTGCTTATATTCTTGAAGCAGCAGTACGACAACAACCTTGTTCTGCTAAGGCTTCGTCTGTTGAGGAGAAGAGTCTTTTTCAATTGGAATTTTTTTAAGATTATTTTTTCGGGCTTTTTTGCATTTAATGTATAGGACAGAGTGAAATGGGGTGAGAGAAAGAGCGGGGGGTGACATGCAGTAAATGGTTGCAAGCCGGACTCGAACCTGTGACCACTGCGTCGAGGCATCGCCTCTGTACATGAGGCGCCAGCACTAGCCACTACGCTACTGACGCCCCTACATGACCACTTTTAATCGGAATGGCCTTTCATTCCGAATGAAAGTGGAATTAAACTGTCCATGTAAACGACTGACACAAACTGACACAAACTTACTGATGGAGGCAGCAGGAGAAAGGTCTGTCTGTTTGGGAAGTACCTAGCTAATGACTGGATAAATGAGTCTTGGGCTGAATCAATCTACATGTCTATCCTCTGGACTTGTAGACTGAGCCCTCGCAGACTTCAGTTGTACAATGTGTTATGTATTTACCGTCATCATGTAAAGTCTGCGAGGCTGATGGGCAGCCCTCGAGACTGTTTTACTTGTTGCCGTGGAAATGTTTAATTATCGCTGCTACCGTATTCATATATATGTCATATAAGTTGATGAATAGTGCTAAACTCATCTGTTCATACAGATAACAAGATACAGTATAAATCCCATGTATAGCCTTTTCTGTGACCAAACAAAAATGCATTAATACACCTCTATATAACATACAGGCTACACATGTACAAAAACAGAAATGTTTGTAAATAAGGACAGGACTATAACTTAATAACTTGTGCATTACTGACATTATTAACCTTCCTTTGTTGTTTTTCAGACCCTTTTTTTGCCTATTCCACTGCGCAGTCTGATAAGCTGCAATAATAAAATGCATTTTCAGTCTTCATCCTAGACTTATACTTATCTCTGTATCACGATGTGGTTAAATATTATCTCTGGCCTACACAATTCAAGTAACATTTTAACAGGCCATCCATCAATAACTATTTTACACATTCATAAGTTTCTTTTTCGGCGATTGAAAAACCCACAACTTCACATCCGTATTGCAATGAATTATGGGTTATTAAATCAGTCTGCACCCCAAGCAGATTATCTGGAGGTTTGCAGGAAGTCCTCGAGACCCCTTGTGGACTGGGTGAATTGTGGATTTGGAGCCCTAAGCACTCCCGCACTTCCAGTAAACATGACGATATAGTGTGAGTTGTGTTAGAGTTTGTAATTGGATGTTCTGAAAATAGTTTTGCTGTTGTTATACATGGCCGTTATACATGAAGAATTTCCTCCATTTTTTTTGGATTCTTTATGAATGTAACTCAACATGGGGTTAGAAATTGATTTACAAATGATCATTTGGGGTGGTGAAGTATTCCTTTAAACTGCACTACCGTCAGCCATAGAACTCAAAGAATGCAGCTTGTAATAGAAGCATTTGACTTGATAATTGACTGAAATGACTGATTACCAAAATTGCAACCAGTTATTGTTCTGTTAGTTACTGCCAGGTCACAAAACATATGTATCACATTGTGTTGTAATACGGTCAAAAAGACAGGGTCCTACCTGGCCTTGATGATGGAGTCTACCCACTCCCCACACTGCTCCTCTGAGTCACACTCAAACAGATACTTCCTCTCTGCTTCATCCAGAAACGCTACAAAGAGAAACACATCAGAAATTCATCACACAAACACACTAACGCTAACTGTAATATAAAGTCATAAGTAATTAAATTTCTTTTGTGCTGATCAGTGACATATAAACAATACAGTTTGAATACCATCAGCACAAACTTGAGTGACCACTCATTTCCACTGACTTCAGTCAGTGTCAGTCAGCTTGTGAGGAAGTGTAGGTGAGTCATGTTAATGTACTCACCAATAGAGAAGGTCTGGCTGTCCTCCCTCTCCACCCGACACTGCTCCAACAGCAGAGCTCCAATTGGCTGCCAAATAAATAATGACTTAATGATGTTGCCCTTTACAAGCAATGGTTTCACTTTCTCATGAGGCCAGACAGTGAACACATGAGGAATAGATGCTGTAACAGTACAGGCAGGTGTTCAAATATTGATTCAACTCACCTCGTCCTCATCAGTCCGGAAATAAAAGAGGAAGTTGACGATGAGTTTCACCAGCCTCTTCTTTACAACTGTGTCACAACAAAAGGGAACTGAGATCAGATTTTACACAGACAGCAGACAGATGGTGGGTGACATTAAGTGTGTGATGGCTGCTGTTGTAGCATTAGCTGCTGCCCATGTTACACGAAACGGAAGTAGGTGTGATAAGAGCTCGGTGTGAGATAAACCGTGTTACCGTCTCCTTTCTTGGGTCCTCGCATCCCCAGCTCGGCTGCCATCTCTGACGGCTGGCGGCTCAGAGACACCAGCTCCTTCTCGTTGAAACGCATCACGGTCACTGACGCAGTAAAACACAGGTTGGAGGGACAGTGAGGCTACGACCGAGCCTTTCCCACCGACAACATAATAATGGAGTCAGATAACTATAGTGTATAGAGACGGTGACGTCGAAACTGTCGGTTAACCGTCGTCCTGTGTCGTTATCTGGTGTTCCCGAGATGTGGCGGAGTGTGTTTGGTCATTTCTGCGGTCAGGCAAACACAGCGGAGTCACTCCTCTCCTTCATGGTACACAACGGACACACACTGGCAGACACTCCTCACTGGTGGTAGTACGGTGCTCGGCGAGGGTCAAAACAGGCGAACAGTGCGTTCTCAAACTGTGATACTTTCACTATGTAGCCTGATGTAGTGACGAGGTAATATATAGCCTCCTGAGACAAGAACTTTACTCTGGTAGGCATTTTTAGTTTCTCCTCGCTATGTGGGATCAGTTGGACTCGATAAGTATAAAAAACTAAACATTGCCAATGACAATTAAGTCCCAATGTCCTCAAATTAGACGAAGATATAGTCTCAATGTCAAACAAGTACTTACTAATTAACAGTGTCTTAGCTTGTTACTGTTGCTATACAAAACAACAAACATTATTGATACAAATAAACAAGTTTCAACTATAAAATGTGATCAGGTTTTGGACCTTGTCTACTTTTGTGCCGGGATTGGCTGCAGACTAATTTGGCCATCTTGTTTTTATATGGATAAGTGTGCTCTTAATTCCAGTAGATGGCCAAAAAAGTGTCCATGACTGAGGACAAGAGGCCTAACTTAAGTAGAATTAAGTATAAGGTCAAGTAAACCCAAAATGTGATATCCGCATATGAGGACAAAGAGTCCCAGGAGGTTAAGATGTATTTTAAATCTAATTTTACTTCTCGACAAATTTCACATTTACAAATGCAAACTTACAAAAACAAAGAAACAAACAAACAAAAAAGACCCTCCAAAAACTAGATTATTTGTATTTATAAAGGAAATGGAACAGTAGGCCCACTGGTCGATGATTTCTCTTCCTCATAAAGCAAAAAGCTATCAAAACCATTTATGTATACCTTCAAAATCTTTACATGAACCTTTTGTCACAAGCCGCTGCGTTTTTATTTATATTTTATTTTAGATTTGTTTTACAGTTTATTGCCCTTTTCTCTTTGTTAATGCTTTTAGTTTTGTTTTCTCAGTGCTTCATTTGTATGTCTGTGATTCTGATCTGTGCTCACACTGTTTGTAAAATAATCAAAATCAATCACTCAACAACAATAATAATGACAATCCTTATGAATTATGATAAACATAGTTTAATAAACAACACGGATAAATAGATCTGCAAGGGTTTCACTATTTGCAAATGTGGAAAAGACTAAAGAATGACAGGATGGGTGTTTGAGCAGTTAAATGGGTGGTTGCCAACTGTGAATATAAACAACAGTGTCAGATGAATACTTTAAACTTTATTTATTTGAATTTTGTGGAAACGAATGAATTGTGTTGCTTTGCTTATGAAAAATAGTCAGGTATGTGGTTTAATTAAAGGTTCAGGCGATCTGTGCATAACCCTGTTTAGGAACTAGTGGGAAATGCAAGAAAGTGGTGATAGAAAGGATGTCAAAGAGGAAAGAGCAAATATGTATTTAAAGAAGACTGTAATCAGTTATTCTTTGTGGTTCAGCTTAAATAGTTTGTTTGAGAGATAAATTTATGATAAAAAATGCTGTCGATGGATCAAAAAAGTCAACCACAGATGCAGCAACAGATATCTGTGTACAAATAAAATTACTCTGTAAGCCCTTGTGTGGCTTTATTCAGTCATTCTTGATTAGAGTTTTTTTTATTCATTTTTTTTTACTTTGCTTGCGAAAAATATGGTACATAATTATTAGTTATTTATTTTGTGAAGAAAGCCAGTCCGGCCCTTGCTCCAGACCAGTAGGTAGCGGTAATGCGCCGTAAACTGTTTGCAAACCGCCAAAAGCCGAAGAAGAAGCACCCTGGGCATGCGCAGTAAAAAGTACATTGGCATGATCCTAACGTCGTGGAGTCGGTGAGTGTTTTGGGCCAAGAAACTGTTTATATTATCTTGTCCTGTATAATTATCGTTTCTTCAGGTACACAACCACGGTATTATCACATATACAGAATTAGCTGCGCTTTACGTGTAGTTTGAGCATTCGTATTTGTTAAATCCATTTATTACAAGCCGGTAACACCGTTAGCCTAGCATTAGCATTGCCACAGTGCATTCATTAACGTTAGCTTTACGTTATGCTAACATACTAACTATGCTACTATGCTAACTGGAGTTTATAGAAATTACTCAATGACTTCCTCTTAACAGTGGTAACGTTATCATCTCAGGTAATTAAGAAATATTTTGCTAAAAACGGCGCTGTAATGTTTCAAAATGTACTTTCCTGTAGTTAAACAGATCCGTGTTAAGGGGAGTTAGCATAAAGTACCTCAGTTACAAGAGGTTTGAGAAGTCATTGTATTGTTGCTAATTCGTATGAAATGCAACGCAGACTAGTTATAGAAATGTATCAGCCTTATTTCGGATATTTAATTTTTTAACGTTCATTAACTTTACTTAATCTGTCCCCTAAACGATGTACATGCTCATGTGAAAGTAAATACAGAGTCGAGACAGCAGTCTTGTCATGTTTACTATGTGCTTGTGTAACTGCACACATGGTAGTTTGTTGCACCAAATCTAGTAATACCTAGTACTGTAATAACATTAACTAGTATTTGGTTACCTACATCCTTGGTAAGAGTGTGTGTTTTCTTCTCCCTCAGATAATCACAAAGGATCTACTTTGAGTACCTGTCCAGTGTTGACTGGGCAAACCCGTGTGGGTTTCTGAGTGATTAAGCCCATCACTTTGCAAAGATGGATTTCCAACATAGAGCTGGAGGGAAGACGGGGAGCGGTGGGGTGGCTTCAGCCTCTGAGAGTAACCGTGATAGGCGAGAGCGGTTACGTCAGTTGGCCCTGGAGACCATTGATATCAACAAAGACCCCTACTTTATGAAGAATCATTTAGGATCATATGAGTGCAAACTTTGCTTGACGCTTCATAACAATGAGGTGAGGGGGCACATGATGACACTTTACTAGATTATGTTACATAAACTTGGTGTTATTTTTTGTTATCAGAGTATCTTGTTTGACACTGCTCTCCTCTGCATTACAGGGCAGCTACTTGGCTCACACACAAGGAAAGAAACATCAGACCAACTTGTAAGTGCAGTGTTTAGTTTTTATTTGTTTGTCTTGTGTTTTCTGTGACTGATTCATTTTACCTCACCTTCCCACAACTGATAAACTTATCAAACCACAGGTCCACCTTGCAAATCTTCATCTTGTGGTGGATTCATGTTTGCTGTGAATTGACAGGGCTACAATCCACTGTGTCCAGTGCTTTGATTAATGGTTTAAAAAACTGTGTATGTTGTGTGTTTCAGAGCGCGGCGAGCAGCCAAAGAGGCAAAAGAAGCTCCTGCTCAGCCAGCACCAGCAAAAGTGAAAGTTGAGGTCAAGAAGTTTGTCAAAATTGGTCGACCAGGATACAAAGGTGAGCTGGCTGCAATGTTATGTATCATTGCACTCATTATTTAGCTTATGCTGAATGTGGTTTCATTGCAAATGTTTTGCATTCAATATCTTAGTGTCTTAATGTCTTTCTCTCCCTGATAGTAACCAAACAGAGGGACCCAGAGACCGGTCAGCAGTCTTTACTTTTCCAGGTTAGTGTGTATGGAGAGAATGTCAGTGTAAACTCTGATGATTTGAAAGGGTTTCTTGTTGTTTGGAGAAGATTTCCCAAAAAAGGAAATAAACGTTAAAGCTCCACTTTATAGAGATGCCATAAAGTTATCCAGTTTGCTCAGTTGATTGCTTTTGTTTGGTTTCTGAGTGCAGTCTTGATTCACCACTGAGAGCTGAAACAACTGTAAACAGATATTCTTCAGTTTCACAATCTCAGCTCACTCAAGGCTGGCTGCGTACTCTTAAGAAATTAACCTTTTGGCTGAAACAGCTGTTGAATGCGGTGCTCAGTGCCAGAGTCAGTACTCAGTGTTTGCTTTTTGGCATCTCTTCTGATCAAGCTTGCAAGCTGATGTTGCAGATGTTGTTTCTTCACAGTTTGTGCTGAACCTACAGCCAAGGCTAAATGCCAAACTTATTTTTGGTCATATACCTGTCATTTTCCTCACGTTGATGTGACATATGTGTCCTGCTGGCCAAATGAAGTAAGCAGCTGTACACAGAAATTGCCTCGGATACAAGCACCACTCTGTGTTTCGACCTCAAATTGCCTACTGCAGTAATGACTGAATATTATTGTTTTTAGACGCTATGGTCCGACTGTCAAAGACAAATCCCTAAGCTACTTGTTACTTTTTCTCTGTTCATCAGATTGACTACCCAGAGATCGCTGAAGGAATTGGACCCAGGCATCGTTTCATGTCTGCTTACGAACAGCGCATCGAGCCCCCCGATCGTCGCTGGCAGTACCTGCTTTTGGCTGCTGAACCATACGAGACTATTGCCTTTAAGGTGAGTGGGAGCTGCACCTGTGTTGTGCACTTATAAAAGCTGCAGTGATAAGTCAATTAGTCAGTCAAGGGAAATTTAAGCAGCAACATTTGCTGATTTCAGCTTGTCAGACATCTCAAGCTTTTCTTTGCCATGTATTCCAATGCAACATCTTTTGGTTTTGGACTGTTGGTTGAATAAGGGCTGTGGGAAATTATTACAGGCTTTTGTAACAATTATTTGATATGTTTTAGACAAAAACGATTCATGAAGAAAATAATAGTCAGATGAAGAGATAATGTGAGCTCTTTTAGTTTTGTTCTTCTTGCTGTGGCATGACATCAGTGTCTTTGCTCTTTTAGGTCCCCAGTAGAGAAATTGACAAAGCAGAAAACCGCTTCTGGACCCACTGGAACAGAGAAACTAAACAGGTACAGCTGAACTGATTAACATTTGTCACCACAAAGCTGACCTTCTTATTGTATTTGAGAAGTGTTGAAATATGTTTCAACCTGTCACTTGTGTTTTTTTCCTCCCAGTTCTTCCTACAGTTCCACTTCAAAATGGAGAAAGCTGTCCCCCAGTCCAGCGGACCCCCGCCTGCTGCAGGCGTGAAGCGCCCTCCTCCTCTCATGAGTGGAGTTGGACCTCGCCCACCAAATGATTCCATGCCCCCTCCCCCTCCAGGAGGGATGCCCCCTCTCCCACCAGGTGCTCCAGGTACCCCCCATATGCCCCCGCAGATGCCCCTGCCCCCCATGCCAATGAGGCCGCCTCCTCCTGAGAGCCTTATAACCAATAATTGATCCCCCATCAACGTGTCATGATTGCTTTCTTTCATGGTGTTTTCATTGATGTTTAAAGTCTACATCTGGTAGATTTTTATACACTTGTTTGGTTTATGTAAATGTGTAGGGCAGCCCATGTGACCACACTGTTTTGTATAAATGCTTATGGATATGGAGCTATGACTGAGAATAGCTCATATTTTAAGATTCTGTTTTTGTAATTAAATTCTTTGGAGAAAAACATCTGCCTCACAAAGTCTGTGTTTTTACAGAAGCATCACACACAGAAGGAACAATGAAAGGAGCAGCGTGTAGGATTTAGCGCCATATAGATATAAACAGCTCATTCTAAGTATACAAAAACATGATGATTCTTAGTTTCAGGTTATTAAACTCCAAAGAAAATGTATTTTCTATATTTCATTTCTGCCAATACATCCCTCTAAATCCCACATACACTGAACTTGTCATGTATCCTGTGACCATGTGAATGGGTCATGGCAGAAGAGAAAAACAATGCAGAAGTTCCTAAAATATTCAGGATTGAAGTTGCTGATCAGGATGAAAGCTCTTTGTTACTGGGTAGAAGACCTTTTAAAGTGGACTCTCTGAAGCAGTTCTCAGATGACATAACGGACTAAGTGGGTCAAATTATTGATAACCCCTAGTGTCGATCTGTTTGCCATGTTCAGTCCCCATCAGCTACACAATACTGACAGTTACCTGAGCTGGCATGATTGACAAACAATTTATTTAAGTCTTTCAGCAGTAAAGGCAATCAGATGATCAGATGGAGATTAAAACTATGCAGTCAGTACATTAAATAAAGTGAAAATGTCTTAACAGGTAACTCAGAGCTCCATTATGCAAATTACATCTGTCTAGCAAAGCACCTAAAAGCTGTAACACACTGACACTGATTGTGTGCAGTCGTTCAACTGGAAGCCAACCTTATTTTTGTGTCTCCATTGTTTTTAAAAGAATTCAATATCACCTCCTTTAATAAACCTTATCTAATCTATTCAAATGAAAATTGTCAAGAAAATGAGTCGGCCTCTGCCACGTAAGATAGAATCAACTCATCCTTTATGAGTCTTTTTCTTCTCTTTCTCCTCCAGCTTCTTATTTTTTTCAGGCACTGCCTCCTCAGTTCCTTCATCCTCATCTTCACCATCTCCTGCTTCTTCAGGTTCCTCCATTTTATCTCTCTCTCTCTTCTCTTTGGTTTCTTCGTCCCTGGCTTTATTGGCTCTCCTGTCCTTTAATTTCCCTTTTCTTTGCTTCAAGAGTTTTTTGTCTAGTAGTGGCTTGTTTCTGAGTCGGCTTGATGCTTGTGCCTTCACTCCTCTCTTTCCTCTTTTGACTTCTCCATCATCATCCTCCTCATCATCCTCATCATCATCATCATCAAGGTCTGGCAGCCACCAAAACATGACGTCCCATAGAGATGTCTCAGGCTAGAGGTGAACACAATAGTTGAGACAATACAAACTATGGTACATGCACAGCTGGATGATAAAAGTCAAACAGGTGAATCCATGAGTTACATATATCTGTTTTTACCTCTGGTGGTAATCCTCTGTGTCGTAATGTGCCTGATCGCCTCACTGTCAGTCCAACTTCTTCCTCCTCCTCTGCCATCCCCTGACCACGCAGAGTTTCTGTGTTTTTGAAAAGACACCACTCAGTCACAGCGGGCATGTCAATTTGTAACTGTGGTCCTACTTTTACTTTACTTGCCATGAAGCCTCTGAAAACCTGAGGTGAGCACCAGGATGGTGATGGCCACAAACAGACAGCGGTTGAGGGTGACATTCTCCCACGGTGTCTCAATCTGGGTCATGTTTTGGACGGGCACTGCTTTAAGCACAGGTGCTGAAGGAACTGCAAGACAGAGGAGGAGAAGCTTTTATTGTAATTCAGCTGTGGTGAAAGAAGTGCTGATATGTTTTACCTAAAAGTAGAAATACCACAGTGTAGAAGTACTCTAATTTTTTACTGAAGTGGAAGTAAAATGATATTAGCATCAAAATATAATTAAAGCACCAAAAGTAAAGTACTGATTTTGCAGAATGGACCATTTGAGAATAATGCGGCTGTGGCTCAGAGGTAGAGCCTGGTCGTCCACTAATTGGAAGATCAGCTGTTTGATCCCTGGCTCCTCCAGTCAGCATGTTAAAATATCCTTGATCAAGATACTGAACCCCGAAGTGCTCCCCTGTGCCATCGGTGTGTGAGTGCGAGGGAATGGTTACTGAGACGCAGGTGGTCCCTTGTATGGTAGCCTCAGCCACTAGTGTGAGAATGTGTGTGTGAATGGGTTTGCCATTTACATAACATTGTTAGATTGTCATATAATGATTGATGTTTTGTGTGCACATCACTTTAATATTACAGCTGGTAAAAGTAGGGCTAAATTCATATTATATCACGATATCTAGAGAAAATTAAAGCTGCAAGCAGCAATGTACGGGCCCTTGCACCTTTATGCAACACGAGGGTGCCGGCAGGAAGCTGGCTGGCGCGACAGTTAATTTTTGTGAAAGTCAGACACTGCACTCAGGAGTTAGCTGGCATATCCCTCATATCCTAACATGTCATTTCCTGTTGCCAATATGTGGCGCTGTACTCGTTACTAAATATTGAGATATAGATGTGTTCCTGGCGGGACTGTCATCAATCCTGTGAAGTTTGGGGAAGATTGGACCACATATGCTGGAGTTACAAACCACTTCCTGTTGCATGGCTGCACATGGAAGTTAAACTCCTTGCCACAGTCACACAGTTTGAGGAAAACTGAAGCCTGTAATAACTTTCCTTCTTCAAGGTCATTTGGTTTGAAGTCGATTGGATAAAATCTCTAGGACTAGTTAGTTAATTTACGAGCCCTGGATATGGGCAAAAATGCTCAAAAGTGGCACAAGTAAATTCAAAATGGCGGACTTCCTGTTGGGTTTAGAGCATGACTCCAAGAGGCTTTTTTGTACGTTGTAGTGTTACATGTGCCTACCAAGGTTCATACATGCAGGTGAAACCACCTTCGGGGGCTGTCTTTTGAAAATTTGCTGGGGGCGCAACTGAGCCATTTTTTGCAACCAAGCATATATCCCCCCCAAAAATGTAATTTTTCACCACTTCTGATATGTCTGTAAAGTTTCATGAGTTTCTGAGTATGTTAAGTCCCTGTCAAAGGCAATTTATTTATAATAGTAAGAATTCCTTGCACCGCGTGGTGCTCGGGCCCTTATAAAAAAAAAGAAAAAGAACAATGCTATCAGTCAAATTCATCTTAAACTCTGTTTATTGTGCATTTTGCCTCTTTTTTTGCAAATGAATTACACTCAAAATGCATATGTAGGGAGGTGGAGAGAGAGAGTCTGTCACCATAACTATATAAAAGCATACAAATAGAGCAATTACACCTAATGGATAGTGAAAGGCAACCCTTCTAATGTAGTGGAGTACAAGTATATATTTGCATGAAATGTAAATAATATATGCACGCTACCTCCAAATTGCACGTATGTACAGTACATGAGTAAATGTGCTTAGTTACAGAGTAAACACTGAGAGCTCATAAGGCTTAAGGACAGAGAGGACTCACTTGTTCTGGGTAAACTGGGTTCCTTGGCTAAAGTCTTGGGTTCTGCTCTAGGCTGCTGTGGAAATGGAACCATTTCCTGTTGTTAGAACAACATGTAGTTTAGTAGAAAGCATGTATTAGGGATGTTGTTGTTGTTTTCCAACTAACCTCTCTGACTTTCCTTGTAGCGTACATTTCTGAAACAGACAGATGGAGATTTACTGAGGGGTGATATCATAAAGCACAAGCAACAGTCTCAATCTGGAATTGATTTATCCACATTCATTTAATGTACTGTATAATCAGACATTATTGTTGGCTGACGTGCTTTCATTTTATTAACCTTTCATTTCTACAAGTCTTCTGTGCCAAAGATTTTTATTACAGGCAGGCATAACTGATTAACTAAGAGTCTGCAGCCATCTCAGCTGCTCCATGAGACTGTGCATTGAGCTACATGCTAACATCAAAACAAACATGCTCACAGGGACAATGCTAATATGACGCTTACCATGATCAACATCTTTGTTTAGCGTGTTAGCATGCTAAAATTTGCTAATTAGCACTAAGCACAAAGTACAGCTGGGATATGTTTATTTAATAGGCGTAAGCACTGGACAGTTAAAGGGCATCTTCGGTATGTTTCAACCTGGACCCTATTTTCCCATGTTTTTGTGTCTATGTGACTAATGGGAACAACACGTTTTGAAACTGGTCCAGTTTTGAGCAAGACTGCCGCAGACAGCAGCAGTGAAACAGACTGCAATGTAGTCACCTGGGGCATTTGTGCACCATCAATTTACATCCACCGAAAGTGCTTGGTTTGGGCACGAACAGGCTCAAAATATTATGCTGATTGTCTGACAACATTATGGAAAGGATCACTACAGAGACAGATTTTTTTGTTACAGATTAAGATCCTTTTTGTTTAACCAAAAACAGCCCAAAAATTGCTATTGTCAAACCGACCAGATTCCATTTAAAAAACTGTAATTTATCATTGTGAAATATGCTTCATTTAAAGCTGATATAAGACAAATAAAACTACAAAAGCCATCTTAGTGTGTCTTTTCCACTGTTTCAAAAATCACCAACTCTGCTTTGGTTGAAATAAACCCTTGATTCACCCAGTTAGATGTGTAAATACGCTGGCTCTAACTCAGGCTAAAATGGCTGTTTATTTAAATGGACTCTGGTGGGTTTGGCGATAGCGATTTTGGGGCTGTTTCTGGTTAAACAAGCAGGATCTTACTCTCTTAAACACAGGTCTGTCTTTGTGAGAATCTTTTTCATACTGTTGTCAGACACTCAGAGTACAATCTGAGCCAGTCAGTGGCAAAAACAAGAAGTTTTATTGGACGTAAGTTGATAGTGCTCAATTGCCCCAAGTGGTGACACTGGAGCATGTTTCGCAGCTGCAGGTTGCAGCAATCTGGGTCAATACTGGACCCCTTTCAAAAATGGTTGTTCGCATTAGTCACTCAGACACAAAAATGTAGGAAAATAGTATCCGGGAAAAAACACCAAAGTTACCCTTTAAAATATTGGGCAAATTAACCTGATAATAGCACTAATTGTAAATTCATGGGTTCATCAAAGTGTCTGTATCATGCTTCATAATAATCATATTGTTGTTGAGACGTTTCTCTTAAAACCACAATCTCATGGTGGTGCTTTTAAAAAGTCTTTTAGCTTCGTCCTCTGAGGACCTTCAAAAACTCAGCAAAATTATTTCAGTCTGGGCCAAAGTGCTGGCAAATAAAAACACACTCTCCCTCATGGTCTTTTCAGACTTTAAGAGCTCTGCCTCAGAAGACTTTGTGTGTGTTTGTAGAGAGCGAGGCTTATTACACCCACCATCCATTCAGCACGGCCGAGCTGTATTATCACTGTGTTGCCTTTGACCAGGAGTCATATTTCAGTGGCTCTCTGTGCTGCTGCCCCCAAGTATTTATAGCGTTGTACAATATATGTACAATGGATGAAGGCTTTTATGTGCAGGCATTACAGATTCTGTGTGTGTGTGTGTCACCACCTGGTCTGCGGGTCTGTCGAACAGGCTTCTGTGGAGGAGGATCTGCTCTTGGTGGCCACAACTCCTCTTCAAATGTCTCATAGCTTTCGTCCATTCCTTCCCTGAGAGAGAGAGAGAGAGAGGGAGGAAGATGGACGTGGCTCAAAACTGAGTTTGTGTGATAATGATTTAGCAGATTTAGACATGTACATGTTACACAAAGCTTTGCATAACGAAACAGGCTGAACTCAGAGGCCAGTTGTTTGTATTTCTTTGGAAATGGTGTTCTCTCTTTCCAGCTGTTACTTCCAGAAACAAAATGATTCAATGGATCAAAATGTCTTTCTGTTCTCATCAGTATTCTTTGTACTAGTTGAAAAAGTTATTCCCATTGTCTCATCAGCGTTCCATATTGGCTGCATGAAATGATACAAGTAAAAGGTCAGCTTCTCTAGTTTATGAATGAAATTGAAGCAGTTTCTCGACCTTCACATTTACAGATGAGTGCTGTGAGGCCCTTATGTCTTACATGACATTTCTACACGGACATTGAGCTAATGTCCTAGCAGCCCTATAAATAGATGAAGCAAAGCCACTGGAGAGACAGATGGATACACGCTGCATATAAATACACAAAAAAGAAAAGGGCTGATGTATGATTATACCCCAGGCAAGCCTGTCCCTGTGATGAAGCCTAACCTTTGACCCTGATCAAAACAAGGACCTACCTGCCTCAACATCTGGGGTCCCCGTGGGCAGCGTCGAGGAACCTTTGTCACAGAGCCTGTTGTTCCTCTGCAGAGATGGCAGCCGAGTCACGCTCTGAAATGTCTGACAGCCAAGCACAGGTGCCGGAGAATGAAAAAACAAAAAAAGAATTGAGTGTCAGTCAGAGGCGTTGACTGAGGGTTAGGGTTGACATTAACATGTGCCGTACAGCTGTCAGATCTCAGGAGAGGGCCGAAAGGGTTTGAGGAATGTCGCACCTTAAGCCAAGTTTTGCAAAACTCTGAGTCATAACACTAAAATCTGTCATATACATCCATGGATGGATTACTGAACAGGTCTACTGGTCACAGGCCCAGTGGCCCAAAGTGTCAGGGCCCCCCCTGGCCTTCATCTGCAAAATATATCCCAGATTTTCATGTATTAACCAGGAGGAGACTCAAAAAGACCACAAAGAGAATCAGAAGAAGGGCAAAGAGACAAAAAATGATTATAAAGAGACACAAAACAACCAAAAAAGATACAAAATTTCCTAAAAGAGACACAAAATGACCAAGAAAGACACAAAATTATCTAAGAGACACAAAATTATTACAAAGAGACACAAAATGACCAAAAAAAAGACACAAAATTATTTAAGAGACACAAAACGACCAAAAAAGACACAAAATGATCTAAAAGACAGAGAGACACAAAACAATAAAAAAAAAGCACGACATTATCTAAAACAGACACAAAATGACTACAAGGAGACACAAAACGACCAAAAAAGACACCAAAACATCTAAGAGAAAAATGACAGCAGAAAAAAAGTGACAAAAAATGATCTAAAAAGACACAAAATGACTGCAAAGAGAAACAAAACCACAAATCGGTGCATGAGAATAGCATAAGAAAAAACAAAAACAAATCAACAACAACAAAAAAGAGACATCATCACAAAGTCACTGTGTCTCTTGCTCCTGTGTTAGAGAGCAGTGGGGCCTTTAGCATATCCGTGCCCAGGGGCCCATTCTCTTATAATCCTTCCATGTATTAATCCCATAGATTTTAAGCAACTAGGGCAACACTCCTTGAAATAAATTTGTAAAACCTGGCTTTTAAAAGACAGAACAAACAGAGTTTCTCACTTTTAGCCTGACAGTTTAGACACTATAAGGACACTCTTTCATGTCTCACCAGCAGAGAGCGCCACTGTACTTGAAAGATGGAGTTTCAGGCTGCTCTGCTCCTCAAATGAAGTCTGTAGTCTGTCAGACAGACTAGCCGTCACGCAGATTAACAGGAGGGCTGACACATTTTCTCTTTATTGAGCTGACCATCGGCCGCATCCTCTGTATCAAACACTTCAGACACATGCAGCCATTTTTTCAGTCGAATTACAATCCTGATGTTACCTTGGTGCATCTTTCATCAGCAATCCTGTCAACTGAACGAGGCAACTGAATGTTTTTATACCGTGTGTGTGTGTGTGTGTGTGTGTGTGTGCCTGTGGATGTGTACGCATGTGTGGGTGTATATGTGTGTGTGATGGAGGGGGCCATTAACAGGGAGCGGTGTAAACAGATGTAAAGATGATTGGGTTCTATCAGGGTGAGGTGGTTGCAGGCCACCTTTATGTGGGAGGGAAGAGGAAGTGTTGGTAAACAGACTCGTGGCGATGTTGGTGACTCATACCTTTGCTGGGACTCTGCCCAATTCCAGCTGAATCACACATTGCTATACCCATCAGTAATCACTTTGAAGTGGACATAAGCTCTGTAACCTTTTGCCGTGGGTAGACTGACAAGGCCCAGGTCTCAGATAGTAGCCACAGCCGCAGCGTATGACGTCATGTACGAAAACTGACACAACCGATCTCTGTCAGTTGAAATGCCTCAACAGCTATTGGATAGATTGACATGAAATTTGGTTCAGAAATTTATGTTCCCCTCAGGGTGAGTCTAACAACCAGTGAGTCTCTCATTTTTCATCCATTGTCATTATCAGGTCAAGATTTCAATTTGTCAAATACTGATTTATGACCTACTTTGTGTTTGGTGCTGATTAGTAAATGGTACTTTGCTAACACAACGTCATCTTCTATTCCCTTTAAAAAACACCTGTGTGCCTGCATCTGGCACACTGCAATATACATGGTGGATTCAGCAAACTGGAGAAGTGAGTGGTGCAGTGAGAGCAGTGATGTCACTGCAGCAAATATCATGAGACATTAAAGCAGAAAAACTAAAAACTGTAGTTATAAACTTGACAGAGAAAACAAAGGTTAACTTTTAGCTTCTGAAATAAACAGTGAAGTTATGCTGCTCCTTGTGTGTAAATGCGCAGTGTCCCTCTTAAAGGGCAGTCAGACAGCAGCTCGGCTCTGCTCCATGCTATGTTCACACTGTAATTCAAATGTCCTCATTAATGATGTATTGTTTCAACACCTGCAACCCATCCATCAGTCCCTATGTGTGTAACAAGCAGAGTGTACGCACTTTGGAACCCAACTATTTAAGCACGTCTTACTGTCTGAATAATGCGCCCTTTATATAGCAGGAAAATACTCCACCTTTCTGACTTATGCCAGGTGTGTGTCTCAAATCACATACTTCCATTAGTACACTTCCATGTAGTATACTATGTGCACTATGTACTCATTGGCGTAGTGCACGAATTTCCACAGGGTATCCTAGTGTTGCCTCAAACCAAACACGGCCGTTGTGCACTCACCGGAAATGACAACCACAAATTAGCTAGTTAGCAAACTAGCATTAGCATTCACGGTACCAAATCATTACAGACTGCTAAATTAACCCAATAAACTTGCTGGCTTATACCCGACAACAGTATAGTGGTGCTTAGTGCAAAAAACACATGTATATTTGTACAATGGAGCAACGTTCGCAGTTGCACAGTCCTCGGCTGCTATTTCCAGTTTGAAAAGTGGCCCCTTCCCTTCCGCTATGTAGCCAAGATGGCGACCACTGAGGGCGAGAAGTGTCCATAGTTCCACACACAACTTCTTGACCGTTTTGAGTGTACCATCTGGGTACTCATAGTGCGCTGCATTTTTCCATACTTCTCAGTGTGAACGCACTTATGCACTCAAAATATTAAGTGTGAGTACAGAAGTACGCAATTTGAGACACAGCACAGGTTTTTGTTGGTTAATCTGCTGCCTCAGAATATCAGTACGCTAACAATGTGCCTGACCACACCTCATTTTAAGAGCCACACACCCATGGGCACACAGATGTGTGCACGTATTGGCTGCTTACACAACTAGGTGCTGGTCATGATAATGACAAATGTGTTAGTCTGAAATGAGCAATGACTGTCGCGCTGGGCTGTGCATCGCTTTGCATTGGGTACAAAATAGGGCCCACAGACTGTATAAAAGAAGTGAACATAGCCACCATTTTGAAGCTTCGAATGTGACATTTTGTCCATCACTATCTTGGTGTTTTCGAGCCAGAAGTGACCATATTTGGACAAGAGGGTGGAGCTGACTGAGAACCTGAGGACACCGCTATGGTAGCGACTTGTCAATCACAAGGTAAGCATGCCCTAATGCTTTGATTAATTGACTCTAAATGGGACCATATTTGCAAAATGGACATCAAGCTGTATTGATAAAGACTTGAAACTAGTGACTGAAACCATAAACTCATTGGGAAGATGTTTTCTGAGGTGAGAAGTTGGGTCATTTTCTTACAGACTTGTTGTCAGTCCGGCTTCCTTTTGCAACCAGTGGAGTCGAATGACAGTAAAAACAAAACACAACATTACAACCAACCATTCAAAATAAGCTTTACAAAATTTCATCTTAACAATCAAATTTCAAGGTTGAAAATGTTTAATTTCTCAAAATAGCAAATTTGATTTTTTTTTTTTTAATCTTATTTTTCAAAACACAGTATAGACATACAGGTGCATCTCAAAAATTAGAATACTGTGAAAAAGTTGAAAAAAATAAATCAAAATTGTATATATTCTGGACTCACAAAGACCTTAGAAGAGCTCTAATCATCTAATTAACACAAACCCCCCTCAAAGGTTTTGTGAACCTTTAATCTCTCAGTCTGGTTCAGTACACATAACCACAGACTGCTGATTTAATAGTTCAGAAGACACTCATTGACATCTTCCGCAAGGAGAGTAACCAACAGAAGGTCATTGCTAAAAGGGCTGTCTGTTGGCAGTGGTCTTGGTGGTTCAAAGTCCTCTTTTCAGATGAAATTTAATTTTGCATTTCATTTGGAAACCAAGGTCCCAGAGTCTGGCTTAACAGGGGAGAAGCACAGAATCCAAGTTGCTTGAAGTCTAGTGTGAAGTTTCCCCAGTTGGTGATGATTTGGGGTGTCATGTCTTCTGCTGGTGTTGGACCACTGTGTTTTATCGAGTCTAAAGTCAATGCAGCCGTCTACCAGGAGATTTTAGAGCACTTTATGCTTCTGTCTGCTGACAAGCTTGGAAATGTTGATTTCCTTTTCCAGCCTGACTTGGCACCTGCTCACAGTGCCAAAACTACTAGTAACAGGTGTGCTAACCATGGTGTTACTTTGCTTGATTGGCCAGCCAGCTCGCCTTACCTGAACACCAGACCCAACAATACAGATGAGCTGAAGTCTGCTATCAAAGCAACCTGGGCTTCCATAACACCTGAGGCTGGAGGGTTCTTGCCACCACGCTGCATTGATGCAGTAATTTGCGCAAAAGGTGCCCCGACCAAGTATTGAGTGCATAAATGAACATACTTTCCTCAAGGTCAAGTTTTCTGTATTATAAATCATCATTTTTTGATTTGTCTTATATGTGATTCTTATATTTTGAGATACTAGATTTTTGATCTTCATGAGCTGTAAATCATAATCAGCAAAATTAAAACAAATAACGGCTGGAAATATTTCACTTTATGTTTAATGAATCTAGAATATATGAAAGTTTCAGTTTTTGAATTAAATCAAAGGGGAAAAAATAACTTTTCCATGATATTCTAATTTTTTAAAGATGGACAGTTATGTCCTTGTTGCTGCCATACATCTCACATTCAACTTAAGTTCATATTGTTCTAAAAAAAAAAAGTAATAGGGTAAAAATAAAATCCAGTGTCTAATGAAGAGCTGTGTATATGTGCTCTACATTAAAATCTAAACCAACCCTTCACAGGTTTTAAGCTCTCTTGTATAATATGTTATGCATGTATGTGTTTGTGCTTTAGCTCTCATTTTTCTCTATACAGACCACACACTGAATAATATAGTGACATT
Organism: Epinephelus lanceolatus; assembly: GCF_041903045.1. NCBI lineage: Eukaryota > Metazoa > Chordata > Actinopteri > Perciformes > Serranidae > Epinephelus > Epinephelus lanceolatus. The sequence goes on along the minus strand of NC_135745.1, from coordinate 31,452,286 downwards.
ATGTGTTCATTTAGTGTTATTCGGGCTTATAATGAGCTTGTCTGCAGACTTAATTGACCAAGTGCACACTCTCACCCCTCTGATTTGTCAGTGTTTCCACCGTAGTCTCAAGGATACCGCTTCATCACTAGTTAAGAGTGCATCATCTGAGGGAACAGCTCTAAGTGAAAAGTGCATTTGATTTGGATAAATTAATTAAGTATTCCAGCATTAAACTGAGCCTTCAGGTTGAAAGATTTCCTCCTAAATGTCAATAAGTAATCTGAGTTCCTTCGATCTTATTCTCTGCGTGTGTCAAGGTTAAAAAAAGAAAAAAGTGAAACTCTCCCAAGTTTGGGCCAAAGTCTTTAAGAATGTTTCAAGGGCAGCACAACCCCCGTGTGGACACGTCGTGCCCAATAAGGTGAGCAAACACCGCTCGCGGACATCTTCGTTCCAAATTCAATCACTGGAGGGATCCGAGCCCGGTGAAGCTCTCTGTCCCCTTTTTGTCCTTACATAATGGGGACTGTGCTCAGAGGACACACTGACCGTCCAGCACCCAGTGGGAGCTGCTCTATGCCCTCGTACACCGACGAGTATGGTGGAGCGTGAAACAACATTAACTGTGAAGTCTGTCCCTACTCACAGACCTGAATGACTTATAGGGACTTTAATTAGTGTGGGATTTAATTGCTTTATTTTGGTTTGCAGTTGTTGTAAAGGAAGAACTAATGTGTCTTTATAAAGCTAACACTGACAGATGATGTGTCCGAGCTGGAGACTGGAGACTTTGCCTTGAGTCAGACTTGTGGCCTCAGTATGCTTTAAACAAAATGCTTGTCTGATTGTATCACAGTGACAAAATCCTTCTTCCTTTACACCTGCCCAACGTCAGTTTCAGAGGCTGATGTCCAACAATTTTTCTATCTTTCCTAAACTTATGCTCTGACGAGACTGTTCTCTTCTAAAATATGACCCCACAGGGTGTTATTAAAGCAGAAACGATGACCCATATTTACGTTTTTTTGTCAGGGGACGGCCTGTGGTGGCTATAGTAATTCTTCAAACAAGCACCAGACTTACACCCACTGGCAACTTTTTTAGGTACACCTTGCTAGTACCAGGTTGGACCCCTTTTGCCTTCAGAACTGTCTTAATTCTTTGTGGCATAGATTCAACAAGGTGCTGGAAACATTCCTCAGAGATATTGGTCCATATTGACATGATGACATCACACAGTTGCTGCAGATTTGTCGGCTGCACATCCATGATGTGAATCTCCCGTTCCACCACATCCCAAAGGTGCTCTATTGGACTGAGATCTGGTGACTGTGGAGGCCATTGGAGTACAGTGAACTCATCGTCATGTTCAAGAAACCAGTTTGAGATGATCTGAGCTTTGTGACATGGTGCATTATCCTGCTGGAAGTAGCCATCAGAAGATGGGTACACTGTGGTCATAAAGGGATGGACACGGTCAGCAACAATACTCAGGTAGGCTGTGGTGTTTAAACCATGCTCAGTTGGTACTAAGAAAATCTCCCCCACACCATTACACCACCAGCACCAGCCTGAACCGTTGATACAAGGCAGGATGGATCCATGCTTTCATGTTGTTTACGCCAAATTCTGACCCTACCATCTGAATGTGGCAGCAGAAATCCAGACTCATCAGACCAGGCAACGTTTTTCCAATCTTCTATTGTCCAGTTTTGGTGAGCCTGTGTGAACTGTAGCCTCAGTTTCCTGTTGTTAGCTGACAGGAGTGGCACCTGGTGTGGTCTTCTGCTGCTGTAGCCCATCTGCTTCAAGGTTGGACGTGTTGTTGGTTCAGAGATGGTCTTCTGCAGACCTTGGTTGTAACCAGTGGTTATTTGAGTTACTGTTGCCTTTCTATCATCTTGAACCAGTCTGGCCATTCTCCTCTGACCTCTGGCATCAACAAGGCATTTTCACCCAGAGAACTGCTGCTCACTGGATATTTTCTCTTTGTCGGACCATCCTCTGTAAACCCTAGAGATGGTTGTGTGTGAAAATCCCAGTAAATACTCAGACCAGCCCGTCTAGCGCCAACAACCATGCCACGTTCAAAGACGCTTGAATCACCTTTCTTCCCCATTCTGATGCTCAGTCTGAACTTCAGCAGGTCCTTCTGACCATGTCTACATGCCTAAATGTGTTGAGATGCTGCCACGTGATTGGCTGATTATAGCGCTAACAAGAAGTTGTTTCTGCTCCGTGTGAAACCAAAAGTCAGTGTAGAGTTATTTTAACAGCAAAACGTAGTTTGTCGACAGATGTCACGTGACATTTTTTATGAAAGTGATTTCACATACTGTATGTCACATGAGATGTATTACCTTATTAACAAGTGTATTTAATTTAAGCCTTACCATAATATTTTTTCTAAACCTAACCAAGAAGTTTTGTTGCAGCTGAAACCAGTCATAGATGAGCTATCCACTGGTAAATACAGAAACACTACTGTGGGTCATTTTCAGAGATATGAAAATGCAACCTCAGTGGAGCACTTGTTGAATTTGACAGTCTTGCCCACTTCATGCAACAGTTGGTCTCGTGTACAGATGCCAGACCCGATCTATGATTTGAACCTCTCTCTCAAGGTCACTTTGAATTTTTGCCTCTAGACATGTTCACACTTTGTACGAACTTGCTCTTTTGAAGCATACTGAGACCTTTGAGCCACAAAAGTGTGTCCTTTACAGATTTAATTTGCTTGAATTTTCATCACTCCCCAAAAACCTTGACTTGAGATTATTAAAGAAACATATTCATGTGTCATATTTTGATGCGTAATCGTAAAAAAAAATAGAAAAATTACACAGTCAAACAGGCCTTTTGTTGCATTTTTATACTTGAATTGTGCCATTGTACAAGTGCCCTTGTACTGGGCCTATTGCCTTGACAGGGCTTTCAAAAAGGAGTATTGACAATAAACCATAAGACCTTTGAGTTTATTTTTCATCTTACAAGGTTAGATCACAGCCCAAGGTCTACATAGACGCCTTGTCCGGGGCTCGCAGCCATATCACAAGGTCTTCATCAGCAAATTGACTTTTTCTCTTTTGTCATCCAGATGATTCTGTTGACATGTAGGCTTAGTTGCCGTTTTGACTTTATTCATATTTATTTGACACTTCTCATTCATGTTGGCTTTATATTCAAACATCCTTGATCTTGGAAACAGCAGTTTATCAAAACATTTTCTGCAACTTTCAAAGCTCCAGGAAGAGCAACTGGGCCTTGATTTGAGGTTGTTGTGTAAAAGTATGAACACAGCTTGGAAAGAAAAATGCTAAAAACCTGCGTCATTTTAATGATCAACATTCAGAGAGTTCAGAGCATCTTGACGTGCAATTATAAATGACTTCTGATTTGACTCGGACTTGTCCTCAATATTCAAGATATGACACTTGTTCTGACGGACAAAGACTTGACCTAGATTTGTGCCATGAATCTTAAAAACAGCTCTGGGTGTTTGACACTTTATTGAGATGGACAATGTGCAAGAATTGAAACATGATTATGAACAGTGGAATGTAAAGGGACAGTTCGCCCCAAAATCAAAAATACATATTTGTCGTCTTACCTGTAGTGCTATTTATCGATTCAAATTGTTTTGGTATGGGTTTAGTGTGGGAGATATCCGCTGTTGAAATATCTGCCTTCTCTCCAGTATAATGAAACTAGATGGCACACAGCTTATGGTGCTGAAAGTGCCAAAAAATACATTTGAAAAACTCAACAGCAATGTCTCTTTCCAGTAATAATGACCTCGTTACTCAAGATAATCCACAGATCTTGTTGTGAGCAGTTTCATGTAGGAACTATTTTCTCTTCACTGATCTATACCGGCCCATAATATCACCGTACAGATCGAAGTGTGCATCTACTGCTAGCTCACCTAGCACCACTGAGCTAGCTAACGTTACAACTCAGCTAAGAAGGACGCCATTAATGTTTACATCTGGTGCTGTCACAAGCAGGAGATGCACGCTTACTTCTGCGCAGTGATTCGTGTTACCTCTCCTAGTGACAGCTTACCGGCTCCGAACAGCTTCTAGCAGTCTGGACCACTCTGCAGAAGGAAGGAAGGAAGGTAAGGCTAACAATGGCTTTTATTGCAGTCTTCACCACAAGACAACAAACATGGCCTTCTCATGAGGTTAAAGAGTAGCCCTGAGCTTTTCTTGACACTTTATTCTGCTGACTATCATCACTCTTTGCCGCCTGTGTCTTCACCATGACACCCCGAGAGAGCTGCTTCCCTCCACATACACCATGAAGTATACATCACACCCCCACAGGTTAGCCACCGCCTTTAAAGGGGAAAAAGGGTAAGCCGGTAACATACGGTTGGTGGGTGTAGTTTGGTAGAAAGAAAATAGTTCCTACATGAAACTGCTCACAACAAGGTCTGTGGATTATCTTGAGTAACTGGGTCATTATTTCTGGAAAGAGACATTGCTGTTGAGTTTAAACGATGATTTGTTAGGGCTTTTTGCCTTTATTGTAGTGCAGTTGAAGACTGACAGGTAAGGAGGGAGAGAGAGGGGAGTGACACGCAGCAAAGGGCCATGGGTTGGAATCAAACTCAGGCCGCTGCAAAGGCTGTATGGGGTGCACACTCTATCAGGTGTCCTCACCGTTATCTCCAACATTCGGCAACTCACACAAAAACAGTCTAGACTGATAAACAGCACTACAGGAACTGTCCCTTTAAGGTTGAAGGAACTAGAACTGGGTTGGCATGGTGGATGGACACCAGTAGAGCGAAAAGTACAATTAGAAAGTAGAATAGAAAATGATTTATCCTCTCTGGAATTTCCAGAAATCTCGTTCTTTAATGATACAGCCAAACTCTGATTGGAGCACTCTGCTTCATTGAAACAACCCTCTTCGGAGCATCGTCAGCACTTCTAATTCAAATTATTCGTATATAGGACAAGCATAGACTGTAAGTACAAATGAGGAATATGGGATACAGTTTATTTACATTACAGTATGCCTGCATAATATATGTTGGCAAAAAAGTGTTGAACATAAATGATGCTGTTTACACTCTGACAAGTGCTTTTGTGCTCGCAATGTTGCTGACCAAGCAGTACGGCTCCCCTTAGAGATGTTATAATTTATGTGTGATCCCATATATATCTTTTATTTCTCCTGTAAGCCAGATTTTAAACTGTTTTCTCTCATTTTTATTTATTCTGCTACTTTCATTGCCTCATTAACTTTGTCCCTGTGTGGCATTTTATATAATATTTATATAAATTATAGGTCCCAAACAGCAGTCAGTGGGACTGAACAAGAAACCCTCATTTACCAGACAGCCCCACAGGACAACCTGCCTGCCTTCCAGCACAGATATCTGCCTGTGTGTTAAACATCCTCCGTCTCAGATGTGCTGACAGTGTAAAACCCGTGTTTGAAGAGGAATGACACTGGATCCACAAGGATTCAGTCATACGTCTCAGTGCTGCTCGCCTTTCACTTTGAATCTCAAACCAAAGCCTTCATGTTCTTGTGGAGTCACTGTGGGACTCGTGTGTTTCTCTGTATCTCTTCAGGCAGCTTGCTCAGCCTTTGATCTCTCGGAGACCACAACATGTAACTGACCGGATCAGGAGTGCAAGCCCTGTTGAGTTCAATGGGGGTGCGCTCGTGCTGTTATCCGGACCGTGCCCTCAGGCAGATAAGTGTTCGAAATGTCCAAACAATGTGATAAACTGTCCCTCATTCTCCCCATCGCTGGAGGGGGAAGCAGAGGTGTAACATCCAGGGAGATGTCTGAGAGACATCAGCCGCAGTGAGAAGCTGACCCAGAGGAATGCTGGGACATTGCTGGATGAATGACTCCTGCACAGGGGAGGGGATGATCTGAGAAGATTAGATTTTCATCATGTGCAGGCCCCCCCCCCCCCCATTGATCTTTTTCTCCAAATATCTTGAAGCCTTGTTTCATCATTACGGGACAAGTGCGCAGAGGATCGAGGGAAGATGAGAAGCAAAGAGAAGAGTAATTGGTTAGAGATATTGGATTTCTTAAAAGGCAAGGGAAATCCAGTTGATAGTGCTTGATTGTGAACATTAAGTTCAACTTAATCATCTCCCTGCTGCAGAGCCTCTTGTCTATTTGATGATACTTTAATACCAAGGTGTTATGATACTGCTGTCTTTTGTATTACCCTGCCACACATGAACTTTACTTCCCTCTGGTGTCGTCGTCTTCTTCTAAACTTTATAACAAATCACTGACTGAGTGTGTTTTAATTAAAGGAATACTTCACCCCACATGACCATTTTTATATCAGTTACGCAGTGTTATGTTGAATTTGTGATGAAAACTTTGCTTTTCTTACATGCCTCCAGTGAACAAAGAGTCCAATAAAGGCGAAAGCTCTTGATGAATTGAAGTAATGGAGAAGCGCCTTTACCAACAGCAAAACTAGTATATCAAAGCATCTGTTTACAAACTCTCAAACAACTCGTGCTTTATAATCCAAGTCTCATTTATCCAGCTGTATGCTCAGTACTTCTAAACCAGACAGCCCTTTTCAACAGAGAACTGAATGGAAAGTGAAGGAAGATGAATGGAAAGTGCTCTCTTCAAAGCCAGACTCCTTCGACAAAAACAGTAATTTTACTTTGCTGAATACAGGAGCTGTTGGTCTATATCAGTTGGTTTGTTTGTGTTATTGTGTTTCTTTGGTGTTTTAAAGGGTTGTTTCAGGGGCCATTTATACGACAACAATTTCAGCTGAAAACGGTTAACTTTAGTTGCGTTTAGGCCCATCGTTTACACGACAACGGCGTTTTGGGTGCCTGAAAACGGGTTCCAGAGTGCAACGTTTTGGAAACAGCAGCGTCTCTGTTGTCATGTAAACTTGCAATATGCAGCTCCTCTGAAAACGGAGACTTTTCGCACATGCGCATTACAGTTCCAGTCACTAGGCATGCCGACCGTCACAACAACAATGCAGAGCTCTGTTTGTGCTGCTCACCCTGTTGATTTGAAGTGAAGTGTAGATCTGTTACTGTAGCAACTCCACCTCGTCGTCCATCCAGACAAAGTTATCTGTGCATGCTTTCGCCATTGTGTCTTCTTTGTTTTGGTTTGTAATCACCGCGTTGTAGAGGAAGGTGCTTAGGCGCAGGCACATGGCGTCATGCCGTGGTGTTGCTTTGCAAATTTACACTGCCACCCATTGGCCTGGTGTGCATACTACAGCGTTTCCAGTAGATCTTTCGGCTCTGTGTGAACGGAAATCGTTTCAATAACATATAAACGCAGAAGTTTTTTAAAACGCAAAGGACAGACTTTTCCATTTTTACTGAAATCGTTGTCGTATAAACGGCCCCTTAGATTCACCAAAGTCACACAATGACACAAACAAACTAAATGATAGAGGCAGCTCCCATGTACAGTGAGTCAAAATTACCGTTTTGGTGAATGGAGTCTAGTTTAAAAGAGAACAGTAGATTTTTCCACCCAAATTTTCATTTGTATGCAGTTTTTAAAAAAAATTAAATAAAAAATACAGGAACACCTCTTAAAATAGGTGATAGACTGGACTGCTTTCTCATTGCCATTCTGTTTTTATTTTTTTCCGATGTTCCATGTTGGACATCAAAGACATGCTGGAAAACAGGTTTGTAGACAGTAGAAAGCAGAATGAAGGTCAGTAGAAAATATTAAAATGGTTACTTCTTTGTTTCTATCTTTTGTTATCCCTCATTCAGTCTCTAAAACTCGCCACAGACTAAATTATGAATGATGTTTGAGCACTGATTGGATGGAGATGGACTGTATTTTGTGGTGGCCCGTTTTGCATCACTGCAGCTAAGGGGCTAAAACTAACACGTCCACCCAGGTGTTGTATTTCCATCACTGCTGATCAAAGCCAAATGGAGCTGGAGCCAATATATACCCATTACTACTGCAGAGGCATTTGTCCCAGGAGTGAATGCCAGTTGTAATCTTTCCCATTAAATACAAAAGCCAGATGTTAGTGGGTGTAAATGGATTTTTTGTCCAGTGGGAAAGGGGCTTAAGTCTCACTTTCAGTTCAGTTTTATGCATGTGTTGGGAAGTACTGAGCATACGACTGGATAAATGAGACTTGGGTTATACGGCACCATTTGTTTCTAAATTAATATTTTGATGGGGCACCCAGTAGCTCAGTGGGTACAGAGGGCATCCTATGTACAAAGGCAATGTCCTCACTGCAGCGTCCTGTCCTGTCCTGTTGAATACAGAAAAAGCCCAAACAATAAAAAAAAATCTGACGCAGACATCCACTTAGAAAGGGGTGATATTTGAGGTGTTTGGTTGTTGACAGCAGCGTCAGAAACTCTGCACTCTACTGCTGCAAAAAGTGCCTCTGTGTGTCGGCATCTGACAGAGATTTGACAAATTGGGAGTCAGAACAAGCTGTCGTAAACATGTTCATTTTTTGAGACTTCAAACTTAATTTAAAATTTGAATACCACTGCATCACCTCAGTAGTTTGTGTAACTGTGTGACATTCTGGGCTCTAAGACGAACCCTTTAAAACACCAAAGTCACACAATGACACATACAAACCACATGATCAAGGCAGCGGTAGACCAGCAGCTCCTGTGTTCAGTGAGGTAAAATTACACACAACGGAGTCTGGCTTTGAAGAGAGTAGTAATAAGTTCACGTTCAGTTCCTGTCTGCTTGGGAAGTACTGAGCGTATGACTGGATAAATGAGACTTGGATTAAACTGCATGTGTTCTGTGAGAGTTTGTAAGCAGATGTTTTGATATTGTTTTCCTGCTGTTAAACACGAACCCCTATGACTTCAATTCATCAAGAATTTTCCACATTAATGCATCTGGTTAAGCCTGGAGTCACAAGAGAAATTCAGCACAACACAGGGTGAATACTTCACATACAAATGGTCATTTAAAAAAATGAACCTCTTCATCTTCTCAGTCAAACACCTGAGAGATGCTTGGCCCTAATATGTTCAGTTTTCTCCCCCCTCTCTGTCCTCCTCTCATTGTGTCTGCAGGCCATTTTATTGATAGGGTAATTTGCCCTGAGATTGTAGTGTGGTCTCCCGGGTGCTATGTGTATTAATTACCATCTATTCATCTGAGGCTGTTCAGGCTTTCAGCGTGCTCCAGAGCAGTGGTTCCAGGCCAGTGCTTCATAGCTTCTGTCACAGCCCTAATGCTCCGGCAGAAGCGTGTGCGCCTGTGGGAGACGAGTAATGTGAAACCTCATGTGCCGAGGATGAGTGTGATATATTGCTGCTGCTCAGCGATGACCGCATGAATCTGGACGTGTGCAGTTTTGAGCTTTGATCACATGATATCACAGATGACCCTATGAGATGCTCTTTGTGCTCACTGACTTCTCTGCCCCCCCCCCTCAGTGCCTGTTCTTGCATGTTAGCTGTGTGCACACAGGCTTGTGTAATCAATAACTCATTCCAGTCTTTTAAACTCATTGGGAATTTGTGAATCTGCTAATCACGTTTAGATAGAGCTTTAAATTGCACACAGTGAGAGCGAGACAAGAAGCTGCAGAGAGGACAGTCCACTCTACTAACACCACTCCTCTGTCACATATGCACACAGGAGCCGACTATCCCAAGCTTCCCTGATTACTGTTTATCATCCTCTCCTATATCCAGGAGACACATACCTTTAGTTAGACAACCAACCACAGCACAGTTAATTCTCTCCCTTGCAGAATTCCAGCTCAGTTTCATCTGACTAAAAACACTCTCCTTTGCCATCTTGCTCTCCTATGATGGCTGTTAAGAGGAATAACTGCTGCATGACAACATCCTAAACCCTCCTCTTACTCATCCATCAGCCGTCTTCTCTGCCTGATCAAGGAGTCTACATGCACTTAGCTTCTCTCAGCCTGTCTGAGCCATCAGTGGCAGTGCTCAACCTGTGCATTAGGAGCACATTATCTTCTGAGGCTTTATGGGGAAAATTTTCTAAGTGGTAAAAAGGAAAGTGTGACAAAATACCCTGCAGGTGAAAGTCTTGTTTTACTGAAGTATGACTGAAATGCGGTTTATAGTTTTAAAAAGACTGAAATTTCAAAACCAGGTTGTTTGAAATCAGACATAAAAATAATGTACCACAGTGATGGCATTTTGACTATCGCCATCTTGGATTTTTGGAGCCATAAATGATGAGAACTGACTATAGATGTGTAATAACACCTAGATACTGGATGCCAAGACGGCGCCTATTCATTCCAATGGAGCTGCTCACCTGGCTCATACACCAAGAACGTTTCTAGCTTCTGGTTTTACTTCTGCAGCATACAGCCCACTGAATATGCACAGTAGTGTTTCTCCTGCTGGCCCCAGGAAAGGGAAGTTTTACAAATACAAAACCTCCATGGATCAAAAATTCATAATAGAAACAGTCTAAATTGACCTTGTTTGCAGTTTGAGGTGTCCTTTAAACAGTCTAAACTGAGCCAACAGTCGGCTGTCGATCAGTGTTAGGTCAACAGTGAGCATCTGTTGCCCTAGATGGTGCAGTGTGTCCCACACCGCTACCCCTCGTCAGTCCCCACTGACTTTTGTTGGTCGATTCAGCTTGTTTAATTGGCGTCAGCGGAGCCTGTCAGTGATTGAAATCTCTCTGATTGGCTGATCAGTTCAGCGCACAAGAAGTTAACCGAAAGAGAGGAAATAAGAAGCAGAAACATTTTGTGATGGTTTTTGTCATTGTTCACTGTTGCATGGTAAATATGCTTTGTTCTTTCAGCATTAAATTATGTTGTTAATGTGCTAACTGGCTAAATGGCGTCAAGATTGGCTTCCTGTTTCCCCTTTTGAATGATGAATACAGATTACCGCCATTTGCTGGTGTGAAGAGTTATTTCCTCTCACACAGGTGCAGAACGCACATGCTAGTTGGCCGTTGGCTGTAGTCTTTGCGGTGTGTTCATGTGCAACTTTTTGGCCAAGACACAGCAACATAAGGCGACACAGCAGGGGGGCAGTAAAGTGTGGGGAAAAAGCTTTTGGGGCTACAGAGGATTTTTTTTTGCGCTGCAATACTGCACAATGCCACTTGGCTGAGCTGCTTTCTTGGGGGCCTGGCCTATACTCTGTGTACCTGGGGTTACAGAACTACAATATTTTTCCTTAAGCCTCCCTGGTGAAAAATGCATTACCCTCCCTCCACCATAAATAACCTTTTTTTTTTTTTTTTTTTTTTTTACCATTTACACCAAATATAGATGATGGTGCTTAGGATGTGGGCTCATTTTAAAAGCAGTGGGAACATATATTAAGTGGGGGGTCTGGGAGTCCTTCCCCTGGAAATTTTGAGCATCTAACACTTCATTTCCTGCATTTTGGTAAATTTTTATGCACCAAGTTATAGTGGAAATGTCTTTATTCATGTAAAGGAAAATCCAAAGATATATACCAATGAGATCCCTGCGGTAGCAACTTGTCCACTTATGGCACCCACCCGTAACTCAAAGTGGCCACTCCATTATTTATGCATAACTTTAAACCTTAAAACATTTAAATGGGTGAGTTATATTAAAAAAAAGGGTGAATTTTTATTATTTATATATATATATATATATATATATATATATATATATATATATATATATTTTTTATCTTTTTATTAAGTCAAATAACACACAACATATAGCGACATGCAGCACAGTGCACATATACATATCTGGGGGTCATGTAGTCATGGCTAAGCCTCCCTCTGGCCACCAATTTAGACTTGCCATTTGCATGTTATCCGATTGCCCCAAACACTTACCATAACATACACATATACAATACACCCACACACACACACACGGACCCTGCCTTGACCCAAGGCTTAGTTGTTCCCATCCATTTAGGAATTTCAAGGTCTGTAGTTTTCTTTTCGAGGTTAATCCGTCTATCATCCAGTGTGCCTTTCTGTTTTATTATAAAAGCTTTGCCAAACAATATTACAACATTACTGACTGAAGGGGGGAATTAGCTGTAGGAACCAAAACTGTTCTTTGTACCAGGCTGTAAACATGTTTATTCCTGCCACAAAGCTGGTCATGTTAACATGGGCTCCTATGAGGATTGACTCGCTCCTAGAGCCAGTCGTAAGTGGTCATTAGAGGAACTCCAGTTTTTGGCACTTCCACGTTGGCCTTATTTTTCAGCCCCAGAGGTTGCTGCTTGTTGGAGTAAAGTTACTGCTAAATTTCACATGGCCATTCCCAGAAATCTTGACACAACACACACTTTGATATGAAATCTGACTTTGCAGTTACACACCAAAAGCTCACAGACTGCGACAAAAACAACAGATGTACGTATATGCAACTGTGTAATATTCATTTAAATCAACAACTTCTGGTGTAGATGGTGTTTTTAGAGAGGAGCACGAGGTTTTGTCAGAGACAGAAGGCTTTAGAGAGACGAGCCAGTCCTGTTGTCATTCTCTATTCTGATTAGTATTCACATCTGCTGCAGCTTCATCTGTGATCTCAATTATAACGTGTTTTACTCGCAACCTTGCCAGGCTGGTTTTGAAACTAACATCGCCACCATTTTCTTTTCTTTTCCAGAGATATTTTACCCTCCGTGCCCCCTCCATGCCTCTTTCCCTCCGCCGTGTTTGTGTGCGAGCAGCCTTTCAGCCGGCCCCTGGTTGTCAACTGATTGTAGATAATTACAGCTATTTGACTGCAGCTTTCACAGCCAGTCCTTTCTGGAGGCACTTACAGAGGGAGAACATGCCAAGCGGAGGCCCTTAACTGCCTCTGCGGATAACTACAGACACAATGGGAGCGGGAAAATGAATCATATATCTGACTGATGCTGGTGCTACAAGGAATTCATGCATAAAACTGTCCGTCTGTCAAAACCTCAATATTGAAACAACAGCATTAGCAAAGATGCAATATTATTTTCCTCGTAAAGATTAAGTGCTGCTGTTTAGTTCTGCAGAAAATTAGAAAATATTTCCCCTATTTTCGAGCACTTCTCAAGCAGGGATGCTAGAAAATGGCATTTTAAGTGTTTGAAATGTAACAAAAAATAATAAATGTCTCCATTTCGTATTGAGGAATAAGATAACTTACAACTTGACATAATTTGGTGGCAGTTTCAGTGGAAATTGAGTTCCTTCTCTGCGTAGTTTTGTGGAGACTGGCCCGCTCCCTCACATATTATGAGACTAATCCTGGTTTGAAGGAATGTAATTGTTCTCGAGCTGTCGTACATTAGCTACATGCCTCTCAGCTCAGTGCTATATCCAGAACAGTAGGAATGAGTCAGACTCTTTATGATGACAGCTCTCCTCTCTTTCTCTGTCTCCCTCTCTTTCTCTCACTGCCTGCCTGACACTTTTTCCTCTTCCCCTTCTTTCTCCTTTCTCCGCTCATTGTCTACTGCGTCTCTATCTCCCTCCCTCCCTCCTCCGTCGCCTCCTCCTTACATAAGCTGCGCCGTGTGCAATGACAGCGGAGACTTGAGGACCCATCACAGCACTCACTCACCAGGAACCCCCCTTCTGTCTGCCTCCTTGTTTCATGGGGAGCCATGACAGCTGCACACTTGACCGCGGGCAAAAGTGGATAATAGCAAGAGAGATCAAAGCAGAAAAAGATAACACACGCACACATGCGCTTTCTCTCTCTCCATCTTTGTGTATCCCTCTCCCACATACACTCCTTCTCCCTGACTCTCACTTGACACGAGGAACATTACTTTCAAAGTGGACCCAAAAGTTCAAAGCAATAACTTGTTTTTTATGTTTCATGATTAGATTCAGTGAATGATTTATTAGACTCTGCCAGACAATGTCCCCATGATGAAAGGAGATGCAGGGTTGACAGAAGTTGGAAGTAAAACAGGGATGAGGACATGTCTGTTGGTACTCGAGGAAGAACTCACAGGACCCCCCAACTTATCTACAAACGTAAAAGTTCAAAGAAAACAAAATGCAAAGTGGATGGTCACAATCCCATTACAATTAAAACACCAAATCCACGGCTGCATTACCAGTCATAATTACCACAAAATGTTGACATCATACTTCTCTGCAAACCACAGATATGTTACATTTGTACCTGTCATACTTATCATATCAACATTTGTGAAATGTCATTGATCAGAATTATTACATATTAGCTACGTTTTGTTATCATGGGGGTGGTGGATGGTGTGACATTTCCAACCATGTTTGTTGCAACAAAACCATGTATTTTTTAATGACATGTTGGGCCATTTCCAGCCCTGTTTGCTGCAACAAAATTGGGAGTTTTCTAATAACATGTCAAGACATTTCCAGCAATGTTTGTTGCAATAAACCATATATTTTTTAACGACACATTGGGCCATTTTCAGCCATGTTTGTTGCAACAAAACTGGGTATTTTTTAACAACATGTCAGGACATTTCCAGCTGCGTTTGCTGCAACAAAACTGGGTATGTTTTAACGACAAGTTGGGCCATTTCCAGACGTATTTGTTGCAAAAAAAACTGGGTATGTTTTAATGACATGTCAGGATATTTCCAGCTGCATTGAACTGTGACAAAACCGGGTATTTTTAAACAAAAAGTCAGGAAATTTCCAGTTGTTTGAGACAAAACTGGGTATTTTTAACAACACATTGGGCTAGTTCCAGCCACTTAGCTGCAACAAAACTGGGAATTTTTTAACAAAATGTAGGACATTTCCAGCCATGTTTGTTGCAACAAAACCATGTATTTTTTTAATGATATGTTGGGCCATTTCCAGACGTGTTTGATGCAACAAAATTGGGTATTTTTTAACGTCATGTCAGGACATTTCCACCTGCGTTTGCTGCAACAGAACTGGGTATGTTTTAACGACATGTTGGGCCATTTCCAGATGTGTTTGTTGCAACAAAACTGGGTATTTTTTAATGACTAGTTTCCAGCCATTTTTGTGGTGACAAAATGGGGTATTTTAAACCAAACTAGCATGTTTTTAAAACCCTAACCAAGTGGTTTTCGTGCTCAACCGTAACCATGTTAACTACAGCACTGTCACCAAAAAAAAATCTCACAAAACAGGCTGCAATGTAACCACTTGGGGCAATATGCACCATTAATTTATGTTGACTAAAAGTGCTGACAACATTACTGAAACAACACTACAGAAATAGACCTTGTACTTAGAAGGTAAGATCATTTTGATTTAAACAGAAACCCAACAGATTCCATTTAGATAAATTATATTTTTATCATCTTAAGACACACTTTGTTTGAAGAGGACAGAAACAAAATAAAACTCACAAAAGTCATTTTTTTGGTCTTTTTTTTTTTTACTGTTCCAGTAATCACCAACTCTGGTTTGGCTGAAGTAAACCCTGATTCACGCAACTAGATAGGAAAATATGCTGGCTCAATACATTCTAAAATTAACGTTTATTTAAACGGAGTCTGGGGTTTAGCAATAGCAATTTCATGGCTGTTTCTGGTTGAAGAAAATGGATCTTACTCTTTAACAAAAAGGTCTGTCTCTGTATGAACTATAATAACAATCTGAGCCTGTCAGTGGCTAAACAAGCATTTTTAGTTGACATACATTGATGGTGCACAATTGCCCTGAACGATTACATTGCAGCCTGCTGTGTTGCTTCCAGCTGCAGCCCTGTCTCTCAGTAGTGGACCAGTTTCAAAACTTATTGTTCCCATTAGTCACTCAGACACAGAACATGGGAAAATAGTGTCCAGGTTGAAAAATACATAACTTACCTTTTAGGCAACATAGCTCACATTATGACAGGCCAACAAGAACAGAATAAGGTTGCCTTGGTACATGCCCTGATGGGATGTTTTTCTTCTTGCTGCTTCATCACTGGTCTCAGTTTGTATTTATTTCCTGTGAAATGAGGCGGCCAGAGGACAAGCAGGAGATAGAAGAACTACAGGGGAAAAGATGGCAGTAAGTATACGATTATTGAACTGAACTGTGCCCCTGGTCTCCTTCAGGCTTGCATTGTCCTAAAAGGTAGAGCACAGATCCAGAGAGGCACACACACACACACACACACAAGCTCACACACATAATGAAAAAAGGGCAAGCCTTGCTTTTTGTTTATCTCGCCACTGCAGGCACTCTGATTTCCCATGCAGGCTCACATATGTGATTGTTATGCCCACTGAGTGTTTGCTGGCACCTGATGGCAGATTTCTTATTGCCCGCTTGTTGAGTGTGTATGCAAATTGCACATGCTTGTGCTTATTTGCTTGCAGTGATGAGTATTCTTTAAAAAAAAATGGCAATAATTTTTGTACATTTAAGCTAAAAAGATGCTTTCAGCCAAATTTTCACTCCCTGACCAGCTGAGTATATTCTTTTGCATGTGTGAATGGTTGCATAGATGAGAGGCATTTGCTGCCGCTTCCTTTGATTCATCCCCACTGGGCTATTTGCATGATTGTGACCCTGTAGTGCCATCACGGATCATGTAGAAATTTTGGTGATTATTCATGTCTTTTCTTTACTGCTCTGGGGTTGTGTTTTATCTGTGCCTATTTGGCATTTACAGTAAAGCAGGGAGCCAGATATACAGCCCAGTTCAACATAGAACTGCAGCACAAAACAACAATCAATATGGGATCAATACAGGTGGGAGATGGGTGACAAACCGCTTGTACACTGTGTATGTATAATGAAACGTCTGCTTGATTGTGCATTTCTGTGTGTCTTTCTGTTACTGTGGCCCTGCAGCTGGTGATAAGAGGGTGATCAATGTTTGCCTCGTAATAATAGTCCAAGACTGTTTCCATTTCAGCTGTGCGTAGGAGTCCCACGCCAGGTGCCAAAATAAAATAAGATTACCATTTATTCTCTTGGTGCAGTTAGAGTGCAGTGATTAATGCAAACCTGAGCCTCATTCATCAATGTTTTCTCCTCTGTATGCATGAAATGTCATGAAGCTTGACCAAGCGTTTGTTAATTTGTTAATATATCACAGGATAATTGGGGCCCACTGTGAAAGTAAACAGTGCTCAGACTTTGCACAACTTGTGCCAACCTTTCTGCAGATGTGATGCATTATAAAACAAACTGTTTTTTCCCAGCCGTTACTTTGGCGAGACTTGAGCTGAGACAATAATTCACCGTGTATGTGCTCTCTATAACAATAAGGCCTGTATCAGCTGTGGCTTGCTGTTTTTCCATGGCCCTGGTCTCAGGTGTTAGGTGGTCATGCCAGGCAGAGAGCAGCCCAGCCTGCATCAGAGCACATCATCTATCCCCCTCAGTCTCATTTTATGCCGGGAGATAGAGCTCTCATCACTCACCCCTCTCCATCAGCCCCGGTGATTGGCTTATTATCAGATGTCCTGCACAGACGAAGAGAGGGCCATGCATCACTGCACACATCCCAACCCCTGCACACACACACACACTGACTACACAAACATACACATCAAGAATCTAAAAGGATAACACATTTTTTGTCTTGGCAGTCATAACAGCCTGATGGGACGCAGGCATTACACACACACGCACACTTGAAAGTGAACGCATCCTCGTCGGCACCAAGGGAGAAGAAGACATAAGCACCTCAGAAGACAATGAAACAATCCCTATTCTGATGCTGCACCAAAAAACCCACTTGACGTTACAGTTACAGAGGTTACTGGGGGCAGCTGTGGCTCAGGAGGTAGAGCGGGTTGTCCACTAATCAGAAGATTGGCAGTTTGATGTTGAAGTATCCCCGGGCAAGACACTGAACCCCAGATTGCTTCTGATGGCTGTGCCATGGGTGTGCAAGTGTGTGCGTGAATATCTAACCGAGTAGCAGGTGGCACCTTGTTTCATAGCCTCAGCCATCAGTGTGTGAATGTGTGTGTGAATGGGTGAGTTTGTAGTGTAAATGCGCTTTTGAGTGGTTGGAAGAATAGAAAGGCGCTGTACACGTGCAATTCCATTTACCTTGACAGTAAATATTGTGTTAAAGGGGTATTCCGCTGATTTTAAAGTCAGTTTTCTACTCACGGTTTGCAAGAGCGGAGGGTTTTTTCAACACTGAAGGGTGACACATATGAGACAGGAGGTTTGGGTGTCCGCAACCAAAAACAATTTTGAGCATCAAACACTTTATTGTCCACATTCTGGTGAATTTCGTGTACCAATTTCTGCCTTTTCTGCATCAGTTTATGTTGTAAATGTTCTTATTTTGGTCAAAATAAAAGTTCTCTGCTCTACATATGTTCTAAATATTTAAATATTGAGGGGAATATGCCCCCCTCCTGAAATCTACATCTATGACAGTTAGTACTACTAAGTGCTTTGAGTACTTTCAGTACCATCTCATAATGTCCTCTGTGGCTTCGGACGGAGCTTTTTTTTGAGGGGGACACATGGACATTCCAGTGTGTAAATACATACATGTCTAAATGTAATAATATCAATACCTTAATCAGGGGCTACAAAAAAGAATTCCTTAAATTATAACACTGTAAGTTCATAAGGGTTAATTGATCTATCCACAAATTAAATTCAACCAAAAAAAGGTACAGTTTGTGAAGGACTTAAAGAGTCTTATCTTATGAAAGTGAAATTTCCCAATCACAAGTATAAGATTTGTTATGTTACTCAAAAGCTTATTTTTACATTTCAATTTAGTGATAATGTCTTCAGGTGTAATTGATACAGAATGTCCATGCTTGTTATAAACAAACTTTTCTATGTCTCCCCAGAGCACAAATGAGAGGAGGCGGTAACAAAATTAAAGTGGATGGAGCTTTGTGTCAGCCTAAAAAATAATCCTGATGATCATGGGTGGATAATGACACACTAGGCCCCTGGGCACAAACATGCAAAGGCCCCCTCATCCCTCCAACACAGGAGCAGGACACACAGATTTGATAGTTCAGCTTTTCTTGATGCTGTTTTGTGTCTCTCTGTTGTTAGGCCACATTTGTGTCTGTGGTTGTTATGTCCTTTTAAAAGTCATTTCAAGTCTCTTTGAAGTTGCTTGCCGTGGCTTCGAAGTCATTTTTGTTTCTCAGTTGTCATTTTGAGTCTTCTTGCTTTGCATCTCTTCTTAGCTGTACTGCGTTTCTCTTTGTAGTCATTTTTAATCTCTTTGTAGTTGCTCTGCGTGTTTTTGTCACCATTTTGTTTCTTTTTGTGATTGTTTTGCTCTTCTCTGTAGTCATTTTATGTTATGTTGTGGTCATTTTGAGTCCTTTCCTGGTGGGCAAATGTTAATTTGAGTGATATTTTGCAAGTGATAGCCAGGAGGGCCCCTGACACTTTTGGCCCCTGGCCCTGTGCTCAGTAGGCCCGTTCAGTAATCCATGTAAGCTAATGATGTCATCACGGTTATCTTGGGCTTGGGCTTGGAGAATCCAGATTTATATTTGGCTATATAACAAACAGCCTACATTACAAACTGGTATTTTGAAAGCAGGGAGGTAGGGAGGGCATGGCAAAAAATGTCAAGCTGCATGATGGAAAGTGTAGGATTCAATGTTTTGGATCTTAACATATATAAATGATTAAAAGTCAGGATATGGCGGACTCTGCTGCTTCACATTTTATTATTCCTTTATCAGTCTATCACCCCGGAGTCCCCAGCTATGTTATATAGATGTACGATACGATATGATACGTGAGATACGATACCATACGATACGATGTGGTACGATTTGATGTGATACAATTTGATGTGATACGATGCAATAAGATACGATATGATGTGGTACGATATGATATGATACGATAGAAGAAGAAGACAAAGAAGAAGAAAATATATTTTATTAATCCCCGAGGAGAAATTAAATTTTTTTCACTCTGTTGTCATATACACACAGGCCCGAAATACACACGCATGCACAGACAGGACCTGTATGTGCATTAAATGGAGAGGTGTTAGAGCAAGGGAGCTGCCTTGGACAGGGGCCCCTAGCAGTTGGGGCAGTGCCCAGGACACGAACTGGTACCTTTCCAGCTACCAGTCCACATTCCATACTTGGTGTGTACAGGGACTTGAACCGACAACCCTTCGATTACACTGAAATTCATTTTGCGTCCTCAGACAGCTTTGCTCAAGAAGTTCACCCACAAATTAAACATGCAGCCACACAAACATCACATACCCATGAAACACACAAAACAGTCATGACCATGGAAAACATCCCATAATATTCTCAGATTCAGACCTTATTGAATGATGTATAAATGAATTTTTTAGCCTGTTGTGTTTAAATGGAGGGACTCTGAACGGCCTGTTGGAGGGCAGAAGTTGGTATTCTCCTTTAGAACATGCGAGAGGTCAGCACATCAAATTATTGGGGTGCCTGTTTATGGTACATACTAAAGCTATATAGTATAGCTGTATACTGTAGGGCTGCAGCTGGGTCTATAAAGTACGTAGCAGCTACGTTACATCACATCAGAGAGTTCACAGTGCAGTCAAATGCACAGAGTGCCAGCTGTTACTACCTGTCTCTCTTTAAGGAATGGTTTACTGGCCGTAGGCTCTCTGGCTCTTCACTTGATGAAGGCCCCATCTCGGACCAGTCTTCTACTCTTAAATCTTTACATCAAATCATTTCAAAGGGAAACAACAGTGAATAAGGTGGTGAGGGCCTGTGTGTTGTATTGCCCAAGCTCTTCAGTGGATGCATCTGCAGCAGAGCGTGGTTCTGGTGTAATAAACTTCAGTGTACTGGAATAATCTCTCCGTGTTTCAGGCCTGAATTCACTTCAGCCATAGAGTGACAGAGAAATGAAGACAGAGAAAGAGAAGGTGTGGTGGCAAAGGCTCAGCGTTGGAGTGAGGAGTCCAGGGATCAGCATCCTACCTCGTGTGTGTGTCTAAGTGTGTGTGAAAGAGAAAAAGTGAGCGCATGTGCACATGGGAGTGTTGTTTTGCCAGTAGCAGGGGATATAGTTTTCAGTCTGAGGTGAACGAAGGTAACCACCAGAAGCTTCGACAGTCTCCCACCTTCCTCCTCCCTTATCCTCTTTGCACAATCCTTTCAGTTTCTGGCCTCTCCGCCATCATGTCTCCGAACGCAATCTAATTCTGCAACCAATTTCATAGTGTATTTCTGCCAAAGCCTCCATTTTCCCTTCACTTCTACCCACTCACTTGTCAATCCTCCTCTACTTCACGCTTTATATATTTTCATTTAGACCTCCCCCTTTCAGGATGGTTAATCTCTCCCTCTGCTGCTCCAATCCCCACCTTTCACTTCCCTCCTTTCCAGGATCTTTTCCTCTTTCTCTGCTCCATTCCTCTGTGCCCTTCTTCCTGACCTTTTCCAACCTGGCTCTAAGCCTTCCTCCTCTAAACCATGCGAGAGGCCCCAAGTGCTTAAACAAACTGTACAGCTTTTCTAAGGGCTTGAAGAGCTCAAGTATGTGTGAGGTTTAGTATCTTTAATGTTTCTGTGCGTGTGTGTGTGTGTGTGTGTGTGTGTGTGTTTCAGAGACTGTCAGGGGACTTGTGAGTAGTACTAGTGGTGATTAATGCACTGTCTTTTCTCCCCTCATGCAGATCGGACATCCTGGGAGGGGAAAGGCAGCACAAGGACAGGAAGTGGGGCCGCAGGAAAGAGGAAGTCAGTTAAAGAAATAAATTGTTTCCACTTATTTTAGTGGAGGAATGTGCCGATACGTCCATGCTGGATACAGCACAACCTATTAACATTCAGTATGTGGTTTTTCATTGCAGAAAAGATTCGCCTTATGTTCTTAGAGTTAATGCAGGGTAGCAGTGGAGGTGTAGAGGTGAAAAAAGGTGAAAAGAATCCTCGCACTGTCTGGAAAGTGTGGGTGGCAAAGTTGACTAAAGAAAACTTGCAGCAATTTCTATTACAGTGCCTTTGAGCAAAGTTCTTAAAGGTCAGAACCAGTTGTTTTGCATGTTTTTAGTCTGTCAAGTACAAACTGCAAGTATCTTTCCATCCTTCCAAACAGCTGCTGGTCTCCACTCATTTAGCAACAGCATGAAAATCAGGTGGTCAGGCAAAACACTTTGGTTAAGGCCAGGCAAGTATTGTGGTTATTCACAATATAAAAACAAACAGTAATGGCAGGTCTGTCAAAGGGAACCCATTGTCATTCCCAGGGTGTTACACAGCAGCCTGGTCAGTGGCCTTTAGCTTATGTTACCAACGCACAGGGCACCTCAAAGCGTCTGTATGAAACACACAGCTTTTAACTAACTCCAGTGTAATCATGTCCGCAGCAATAACATAGTACAAAGGGCAAGAAAGTCCAAGTAGGGTGGAGGGTGGGAGGAAGGATTCATGGATGGGTCAAACACACATCAGACTTTGACCGAGGAGACCAATGTTTGTGTCCTGTGTGAAACCAAAAGCCAACTTCAGTTATTTTAAACACACAGGCCTAAAGAAGTTACTGGCGTATGTAACATGACATAGTCATCATGTGACATAAAGTTCCCATGAAACAGAGGTTAGAGTGTCTTTAGCTTCTGACGTAGTTCCCAGTTAAACTGAATATTTGAGTGGTGTACAGTAACAAAAGGGGCAATCCAAAGGCCGGTCTGCGGGTCCTTGTAATGTTTTATTTGATGATTATATGTAAACAAGTGGTTTACTTGTACATTCTATTGTTTGAAAACTATGCTCCTCGTGGTTCAATTGATGCAGATCATTTCAAGATACAACCACCACAGCAAGTTCAATGAATGAGTCTCTCAGGCAAGTTCAATGAATGAGTCTGTCAGACATTGAACTTGCTGTGGTGGTTGCGCAGTTATTAAACAGTTATTCCTCGCCTATGAAGCATTATGATAATCCACAGATCAATAATATTCTAACAAAAACGGTCCTTGTACACTCCCAAAGGTCCAGGCAGTCTAAATCCAGCAAAAATATTTCATCCAAACACATTATTACATCCACAGACATCCATAACTGCCGTTGCTTCGTTTCAAACGTTCATATTTCTCTGTTTATAATATCTCCTGTTTGTGTGTTAATCTTGCCGATAGCTCGCTGCTCATTCGTGTTACCTTTTGCATGCCACTGAGTCATCAAACAAGTGAAACAATTTTACAGAAAAAGAAAAGACAGGGATTTTGATGTAAAAAAAAATTATAATAATTTGTTTTTACATATATTTGGCAAATAAGAGATAAATGATCAATTAACCCAGTGACACAGAGTTAAAACTGGGGAAAACAATTTTTCCTGTCATTTAACTCAAACCATGATCATTTTTCTGAACCATCCATCCATTTTCAATCCCTTATCCGGGTAAGGTCGCAGGGGCAGCAGGCCAAGCAAAGCACCCCAGACATCCCTCTCCCCGGCAACACTTTCGAGCTCCTCTTGGGGGACCCCGAGGTGTTCCCAGGCCAGATGAGATATATAATCCCTCCAGTGTGTTCTGGGTCTGCCCCGGGGCCTCCTACCAGTGGGATGTGCCCAGAACACCTCTAATGGGAGGCACCCAGCAGGCCTCCTGATCAGATGTCTAAATCATCTCAACTGACCCCTTTCAACGCGAAGGAGCAGTGGCTCTACTCCGAGCTCCCTCTCGATGTTTAAGCTTCTTACCCTATCTCTAAGACTGAGCCCAGCCACCCTATGGAGGAGACTCATTTCAACTGCTTGTATCCGCAGTCTCATTCTTTCGGTCACTATCCAGAGTTCATGACCATGACCAGGTGAGGATTGGGACGTAGATGGACCATTAAATCGAAAGCTTCGCCTTCTTGCTCAGCTCCCTCTTCACCACGACGGTACGTTGGTTTCTGAACCTAACCAAGTAGTTTTGTCTCCTTAATCTGAAGTAGTTTTGGTGGTGAAATACATGTTCTCTGTGAGGACAGAACTTCACTTTAAGGACACTGTAGCATTTAGTGAGAAGAAATTAACACGGAAACTGACACGTCCAAAAGTGATGTTAGAGGGGTATCTAGAGCGTCATAGTTTGAAGTGTAAGGCCACTGACCAAGCCACTGTGCTTAACAGGATGGGAGTGAGAACATGTTTGTCATAGGACGAGAACTCCAAATCGTAAGGTGCAGAACTCAAAAATGTGGACACAATTTCTAGAGACAATTGGAAAGATAGCTTTTCTCCAAAGCAAATTTTGCCATACTTCAGGACACTTAGCAGGACAGGACAGGAGGAGCTCAGGAGCGACCCAATAAAACTACAACTGAACCATCAACCATCCATTAACAGACAACTCACTCTACCTGAACCACACCTGACAGCTATAAAGAAACTTAATTTACCTCATTCTCACATACAAGAGAAAACTTCTATAAACAGATACGTACTGAAATAAAGCAGAGTCTGTGTTTATTGTGTCACATACTTTCAATAATGGACACCAATGTAGAGAAGCAGTGTAGCCTGCAGTTTAAAACATTTTCAATTTGTAGTTAACTTAATCGGCTAAAACACGTCTGGTCTTTCAATCCCCAACCGCTCCAGCCACCAGAGCTGAGCTGTAGTAAATGGAGAATTTTGGCACATTGGGTAACACTCAGGCATGAACGTATTTACTTGTGAAGGTTTAAGCTGAAGCGCTGATGGAAAAGAGTATCTGAATTTCTGGATGAAGGCTTTAAAAGAGAGAACTTGGGCGGATGAATGTGGTTATGAGGTGTGATAAGGGCATTGAAGAAATAATTGCAATTCTCCCGTCATGGAGGCTTGGGCTTGACTCCAGGTTACATCCTGCCTGCTAGGACTATAGAGCAGGTGGATATACATGGAAATTAATTAAAATTCTCCCTCTCCTCCCCTGTCTATTTTTATGCATATACATAACTACTCAATGCTCATGACCACAGGGTTGAGAGCTGCAAAACTAGGAGGAGGGCAGAGAATGAAAGGTTAGAGTGGGGAGAGAGGGATGTACCGAGGCTGAGAGAGGTAGCAGAGTGATGAAGGTGAAAGATTAATAACCACCTTGTCCTTCACTAACAGGGTACTAGATGTAGTTATATCCACAGCCATCCGTGTGTGTGTGTGTGTGTGTGTGTGTGTGTGTGTGTTGGCATTTGTTAAACCTTTATTCATCCAGGGAAGGCTTACAGGGCTTGGATATGACATCTGCTTCATCTTTACACCTGGAAACTGCCCAATACATCTACATTCAGCCTCCAGGCTTTGTTTTGGGAACACTGACTATAGTTTTTTTAAAAGGAGGCAAAATGTTTTGGTAACATTTTATTTTACAGGTGTATCATTAACTAATAATAAAAGTTCCCTTAAAAAAAGTAATTAAATTCTAATTTTAAAGCCCCCGAAAACATGTTTTAGCATTCAGCTTTTTATGAATAATGAGGTTTAACACTTTTTTGCCAAAGTCAACTGTAATTAACACAGGAGATATTTGTGTGCTGTTTCGTCTCACTCAGTACGTTTACATGCACAGTTTCATTCCACTTTTAATCGTAATGAAAGGCCATTCCGATTAAAAGTGGTCATGTAAACGGTCATTCCGATTGAAAATTAAATCCGATTAAAGGGGGTGGTTTATTCCGTTTGTCATTCCGAATGAAAGAATTTTGTGTGCATGTATACACTCATTCCTCTTTAAATTGATTCCGGTCTTTCTGCGCATGCTCGTTTCCTTGCCCTTCTGGTGCGATGACGTATATAGCGTGCATAGCAACGGGCTGCATAGCAACAGGCTGAGATAGAGCAGTCGGACTTATTGCACTCACCGGTTTCCATTCGCCAAAGCACGGTCTTCTACCTCCCTTCTTCGACCTTCTACCTCCCTTCTCCTCCTCAACAGATGAAGCCTTAGCAGAACAAGGTTGTTGTCGTACTGCTGCTTCAAGAATATAAGCAAAACAAGCCCGAAAAACGCACTAAGAACGGCGTTGTCAAGCATCTTGTTATCCGGAGCGAGGACTATACAGTGTTTTCTTCCGGTAAACATAAACACGTAACATCTGCCCCGCCCCCTATCCAATCAGAAACCTTCCCTGCCCCAAACCTTGCGCAGACCTGAATAAAGGCGATTGAACTGATCTCCCATGTAAACCCTCATTCAGAATGAATATTTCTTATGTAAACTACCTGGAAAGACTTTAATTCCGAATGATTTCATTCAGATTTATTTCATTCCGAATGAGAAGCTATCATGTAACCGTAGCCACTGACAAAGGTGACTACAGGGGTTGAGAGCTGTATCAGAGAAAAAGGTGGTGTCACATATTTTTATGCACCGAACAGAATTCTACAATATCTGAGACTTATGTTAGTTGAGGCCCAGCCAGACACATTGAAGACGAGTGTTGGTGGTACAAGTATGGCAGTTCAATTTGCTGTGTGAACTTATTGTCCCATTACCAACCATGTTTTTGCTAGTAGTCCTTTGTCACAGGAGACATTTTGATATATTTGATTGTCATAGTAGGAAAAGCACAGGTGAAAGTGATAACACTAACAATGAGTCAGTTCCATAATCAAAAAAGTTTGGCCACCTCTAGTTTAATCTATCTGACCAAGCCTTTGTCTCTTTATTTTAGGAACCCTTTTAGGGATTTTCTGCCTTTTATTTTTGCTCCACTTTATCTCCTGTGTTGTGGCTGGTCAGGGTGCTTAGTACTGTATTTGTTTAGTTCTGTGAATAAAGTGAATTATTATTTGGTCATTAGTTTGGGTTGTTTTTTATCACATTGTCCTTGAAGACCCTGACATGTTATTTGCTTAATTTTTTCTAAAATCTTAGTTGGTTTATCTATTAATTATTATTCTGTGAATAAATAACCTTCAGAGTTACACTTAAAAATGTTTCAGTCGCCTTTTCTTGTTATTTTGGTACAATTTTTGTTAATACCCATGTTCTCCTGGACAGTTAAGGAAAAAGTCGTAACAAACCACACACAGTATTTCACACGGATTTTCTTGTGCCTAATTGACCTGTTAGAGATTTTCACAGCCACTCCAGGATTCAAGCCGCAGCCACATCATGTGCTAATGTGTGTCTGTGTTACCCTTCACAGTGGAAGATTATACCGTACTCTTGATTTTTCACAGTACATATCCCCAGACATGTTTCCTGCTACATTAAAGTCATTATTTTCACCCAGCAGAACTCATCATTGATTAAGATCTCTTTGTGGTATATCTTTTTTCCGTGATCCTCCAAAGTAATGTGCTTTGGTCGAATTGTGTGAAAAGGTTTGGAGAGAGTTGTTTTCAAAGCAGGCATGGATTGTGTGTGTGAGAGAGAGTTCTTTCATTGGGTTTTTAATCAGGGCGTCACGCTCTCAGTTCCGATTAGGTACAGCAGGCAGGGCTCTCCAGCCGGCTGCCTCTGAACAACAACACCCTCTAAAAAGCAGATAATGCTTCGACACTCAGATTCAAAGAAAATCAACAACTCTACCTCACTCTCCCTCTCCCCCTTTCTCCGCGGCCCAGATCAGATCGATGCTGTGAGAAAATGAAACTCCACAATAACAGGAAGGTGAGAGCAGCCTCAGGTATGAGATGTGTCTTGTGTCACGTGACAGAAGGAAAACAAGAGAATCTAATATGAGGAGCAACCAGTATGATTCAGTGTGGTGTCCTCTGGCCTTCCACATGTCACAAACCATTTTCAAAGATCATCAGATGCAAGGCACAAACACACACACATACACACGGACACTGCAGAGCGTGTAACACACTGCGGGGATGCACAGCCACAATGATTGCATATTTGTGTTTGTCGTCTGCAGTGACAATATGTGATCCTCACACTTCATTCCACATGTCAGAAGACATTACTCGTGTTGCTCCCCATTAATTGACTCATCATTCTTTCATTTCATCTCTAGCCAGTGTGTACAAGGACTCATCTCCAGGCTCTGCTCCCGTCTACTCGGGACATAATGATGAACAGAAAAAGGGAAGCAATGAAGATGAATATATGCATAAACGATTGTGCCTTATGTTTGTCTTTCTATAAATAGAAAAATTAAGTTTAAAGTGTGGGGGGAAAACGCTGTTTAGCTCTGTGTGCCAGCAGCTTTTTCATCGAGTAAAAACGGTATCATGCAATATGAGAGTAGCTCTTAGGACTGAGGAGAGAGGGCGACTGTTCAACAATTGCTCCATTGTCTCTCCAGTTATGATGATATTCATAAATTCAATTCAGCACCAGACACAAAAGGTGCAGTGCACACCTGAGTGCCCACACAGCAATCAAACCTGTTATGAAAAGAGTAGGAAACACAAGTGTGTGACAGATTGAGACGACACAGGATGAGTTAAAATACACTTTCTTTGTATCAGGTTCCAAAAAAAAGAAGCAAAAATTACACGAATACTTTAAGTTCTATCACTTTTATTGTTAATCTCCCTCTGTGAACCCATTATAAACTCATAATTTTGAATTAAAGTTCTTAATAACAAGAGTCTACAGCCATGGCAGCAGCTCTGTGAGACTATACTCTCTAAAAATCCTGAGCAGAAACCTTGAAATGTCATAAAACACCTTTTATGCTTAAGGTAGGTGGAAAAGTTGGTGTATCGATACAAGGCAAATGCAACTACATGCAGTGTAAACAGATTAAGCGATGATTTGCAGTCATGACGTAATGTATGTAATCACTGTATAGGGCACTGCAAGTTCTCTTTGTCATCTCATGATGGATTTTAACACACTTATGTACACACACAGAGCTGTAACCAGAGCTCTTCCAAGAGCACAGAGCTGTGATATTAGTTCTTCAACACTCTCTGTCCATCGTCCAGTGTGCTTTTTCGTTATTTTACATCCGTAGCTTTCCTTGATTGTGCCCTATTCTTCTGCAGTGGTATAATGATATCTGACTGGAGGAAAAGGGCCACCTGCTGCTTACCTCCGTGAACCAACTCCTGTTATTCGTTTAACAATAGTGGAAGGAAAAGAGCATGAATTCACATTTTCTTTTACCAGTTTTGTGAACATTCAGTTTAAAGTTGCTCTAAATTTGGATGGAAACTGACTAATGACAATGCAAACATGCTGATGATAAGCATGTTTAACCAATGTTTAACCGCGTTACCATCTTTGTTAAGCATGTGAGCATGCTAATATTTGCTAATTATTATTAAACACAAAGTACAGCTAATGGGAATATTGTTAGTTTTACAATTATTTGGTCCTAAACTGCTGGACAAATGAAAATTTTGACCTGATGATAATGGTAGATTAAAAATTAGAGGATCACTTAAGATTAAACAATTTGTCCTGAGGGGGGGCATGAATATCTGTACCAAATTTCATGGCAATCTATCAAATATTTATTGAGATATTTTCAACACATCCAATAACTCCACCTTCTGTGCGGAGTTTGCATGTTCTCCCCGTGTCAGCGTGGGTTTCCTCCAGGTACTCCAGCTTCCTCCAATAGTCCAAAGACATGCAGGTTAATTGGTGACTCTAAATTGTCTGTAGGTGTGAATGTGAGTGTGAATGGTTGTCTGTCTCTATGTGTCAGCCCTGTGATAGTCTGGTGACCTGTCCAGGGTGTACCCTGCCTCTCACCCAATGTCAGTTGGGATAGGCTCCAGCCACTCCGTGACCCCTAACAGAATAAGCGGTTACGGAAATGAATGACTATTAGACTGTCAGTTTGTTTGCAGTGCGTGGTTGTGAAAAGGTCCCAGTTATGCACCAAAACTACATGGTTAGGTTTAGATAAAACATCATGGTTTGTGTTATAATAAGTACGTCTGTTATGTCGACTTTTGGTTACACACAGGACACAATCACCAGTCTCCTGTGTAAAAGTCCTGGGTTGTTTGACTGTCCCCCTCCTCAACATCCCTACATGGACTTAGTCACTCTTTCCTATGATACCCGACTCCCTTTTTTGCTCCTGTCATAATAACTATGGCCACTAGAAGTCACCACCTAACATTCATTCAATTTTATCTTATCCTGTTTGGGTGTCACGGGGGGGGCTGGAGCCTATCTGACCTTGGGCGAGAGGCAGGATACACCCTGGACAGGTCTCCAGACTATCACAGGGCTGACAGAGACAGACGGTGGGACTGTGGGAGGAAGTCGGAGTACCCAGAGAAAACCCACGCTGACACAGGGAGAACATGTAAACTCCACATGAAAGGGCCCCCCCACCCGGGGTTCGAACTAGCTCCCTCTTGCTGTGAGGCAACAATGCTAACCACTCCACCCTGTGCTGCCACCTAACAATAAACATACATATAGGTTGTAAAAAGCTGCTTGCACAGACAACCTATATGGCTGTTTACATATTTCAGTTTCGACCAACCGACAGACATATAGCCATGCTGCTAGATTGGCTACATCTCACAGTGTTTGCTTGTAGCTGTGGGTTTAAGATTGAATGTCCATCTGTCTTTATGTGTTGTGACAGAAAGCAACCTGTCCAGGGTGTACTCTTCTCTCGCCCAATGTGAGCTGGGCTTGGCTCCAGCCCGCTGTGACCCTGCACAGAGTAAACAAGTATTGGATAATATGTCTGTGAATTCACTCTAGTCTGTACGGAGTGCTGTAGCACATCCTCATCATCACTTCTGCTGCAATAAAAGCACCGAAAGACAACATACTGTAATGAAATGCTTGGTTGAATACCTACAATTTGCCTATAACCCATATGGAGCAACTATGTGATGGAATATGGCATGAGCAACTGTGACAGATGCCCTATTATTGGCTCTGAATGGGAACTGTTGCTTCACAGGGAGGATGCCTTCTGCCTTCTGTTTATGCCCACCACATTTTTGACAATATTAAACCAGCAGGTGATGTTAAGAGGTAAGCAATCAGCCACAACTCCACCATCGACCCGCTGACACACACTGCACGCACCCCAACATTTTCGGAGTCGATGAGGTATTTTGTACCTCAAGCTGAAAAAATGGGACATGAAAACTGAGAAAAAACACTAGATTAATTCTCCTTTGGCTCCACATGTGTCCTGCTGATGAAATCTAAACACACATCAGACAGCACTCTGCTGCTCCTCTCTCTGCAGTGGCCTCTAGTGATTTTCAGATTTGATAGTAAAGTTTTAATTATCGCATAAAGGGCCTCACCAGACCTTGTGGCTGACTCCATTTTCAAGCTGATATTTCCTTATTTTCATTGAGACGGCCCACAGGTCCCCGCAGGACTCCTGACCATTAGAGTCAATATGAAAATCAAGACGCAGCCAAGCCTTTCCTTTTAGTCTGAAACTAAAAGAGCCTCTAAATCTCTCACTGAGTTGGAGGCAAACGACCTCATGGACCCAGACAGTAATCTAACGCAGTATGTTCATTCATTCATCTCTCCCCTAATAACTGTTAGGAAGACACGGCAGGGAAACAGTGTTGATTTTACTTAAGCTAAGGAACATTTTATCATTTCACAGTAATGCAGCCTGAAAGGCCCCGCACACCCACACAGGTGTTGTAAACTACGATTGATTAGGCCGTGATGTCACCAACAAGAATGATAAAGGTGTGAGTGGTTCAATCCTAACGAGTTCAACAAAACTAACAGGAGAATGAGACAGATGTCAGTCTGTAGTCAGCCACACAGTCCTGAAGAATATCAAATCAGTGAGAACACTTGTGTGTGTACTGTGGGTGTGAGGGGCTTTAAACACCAGGAAAATGCAAATGTTTTTTCGTTTTGGTAACAAACGTCTCATATTATTATCTCAGAGGACATTTTGACATGTCACAGTTGAAAAAGCACAGGTGAATATAATAAAATTAATAATGGCTGAATTCCAATTAGCTGCTTCAGGCTCCTGGCATCGTGCATGCTGGCTCACTGTCATGGCCTATTGGGACACTTTAGTAGAACAGAGCAATCGTTAATGTTATTAGTAACACCTGAGTGTGGTGTCTGGTTTGAAAAAAGCTCTATGTATTCCAGTTTTTCAGCTTTAGGTATACTGTTAATGGTCAGAAAAATAGATGGGTATATCCTGTATACATAACCTCCACTACACCATTTACTTCCCCCTGCAGTTTGAGTTTAGTGGTTAGCATTTTAACACACAAAACTATGATAGTAAACATCAGAAAATACAGAAATACAGTAATTCTATGGGAGCATATTGCTAAATCACAGTCATCAAATGTACATGAACTGTGAAGTTACAGTTAAATTCAGTAATTTACTGTTATATCAGTAATGTAATGGGAGGTTATAGTTAATGTACTAATGTGTGTACATTAAGCAAAAAATTGAAAATGGCTATGCTGTCCGTTCAACATGTTTCTCTTGTCTGTACAAGAGCAAGGGCACTTACAGAGTTTGGCAAGCTAGCATTTATGTATGCAGCATGTGGAATCTTCTGCAGAAAGAGTTAAAGTTGCACTCTTCGGTTCCTCTCGGCCGTTTCAAAAGCACTGTTGCAGGATTTTTGTACACAATCTTCTACATGTCAGTGTCATGGTGAGGCTTAGCTGATCTTTGTAATCATGTGTAGTTGATGTTTTTTTGTGTTCTTATGGTTCATTTCTGGTATATATATTAACATACTTTGTCTTTTCTTTGTATTCTTATATTGTGTTTTATATTGCATGTTTTAGAGCTGTACACTGGACACTCTTGAAAAAGAGATTTTTATTGTCAAGAGGTTTTTTTGGTTAAATAAAGGTTAAATAAATAAAATAAAATACATAGTAATTTTACAGAAGTAACCTGCTAAATCACAGTAATATGCAGATCACAGTATACAGCTGTCATTTCACAACAATTTACTGTAAAAATAAACAGTAACTTAGGATAAAAGTAACGCAAGTAGTCACCAGTAATTTACTGTAAATGTAGAAAATATTTTGCAGTGCATGATGAGCAAGCATTCTACATTGCGGCTAGCAAAACTGTGGATGTAACTGTGCACAGGACAGTAACGTAATCTGAACACAAGTGATCCGCTGGAGACGCATGATAGACACAGGTGTGAACGGTGATGTGTCTCAGCTGTTGACTTGTGATCAGATCACCCAAACTCATGCTAATACCAGGTCTACACTCTTAAGCTAAAGTGATTTGTGCTAATGTCCTTCAGTGATTGCAAACACACAAGTGTTGTCTTTAGAAATACGCTGAATCAGAAGGGATGCTAACAAAACACTTTTTCAACAGAGACACTCAACTGCTGGAAACTACAGACACGGACTGAACTTGAAAGAAAAGGTAAATAACACCACACAAAGATTTCAAGGTGCTGCATCTGTAGAAATGTGTAAAATCATAGTTTCAGTGTGCAGCTCCATCCGTAGCGTCAGACATGCTGCTGTGAATCTTCCTCACTGCAGGCTCTGCTCAGGTCAGACAAAGACAATCAGTGATCACGCTCAGTGGTCTGCGGGTCGAAGAGTAAAGACAGGTGGGCTAACTGGTATTTAGGCCATCTGAGGCCCAGTTTAGCCTGTGTGAGGGTGAAACAGATGTAAATGAGCTTTTAAGCTGCAGCTAGTTGATGCGGCATTCTCTGGAGCTACCTCATTTATCCCCCTCATCCTCTCCTAAGCTGGGCATCCAGACAGCCGTTGGAGGCTCGTGCCTGAGTTTTTTGGAAGTGAGGGAGTCATTTGGGCTGGTGACCCATATGCCCTGATCTTCTGTCCATCATGCCTCCGTTTCAGGCCTGAAATACGCTCATCTCCCAGAAGCTATGCTCGTCACTGTCTGGGCTCCTGTCGGGAATTTTTCTGACTAAGAGCCCTGTGGTCTGCAGTGGTACGATAACAAAAACATCTCTTCCCTGTTAGGCTGCGAGCTCTTCTCTCCTTATGGTTGGAAAAAAAAAAAAACATCAGGCGTGGATAATAAAGATATTTGGAAGATATTTAGCATCTGTAATTGCACTGTCACACCTAATATTGTGTGTTCCCTCTACGTGTGTGTGAAGATAGTGGCTGTTGGATTACAGTTGCCATGGTTTCTTCTGTTTTGATCATTCTTATATAATGTTATTGGTGGCTGGTTGCTGTGAAAAATGAACACACACACACACACACACACACACACACGCTCACAGTTTGTGTCAGTAAATGTTGCTAACCACCCCCACATCCTTGTCCTTCCTCGAAGAGAGCAGCCTGAGGACAAACAACAGCTCCTCTCACATCATCTTGCGCTCTCTTATATTCATCACACCCTCTCTCCCCGTCTCTCTTTTTCTCCTTGTCACCCCCTCGTTCCCTCTTTCGTCCCTTCCCCCCTGCCTCCTTTACCCTTCGTTCAGCTGTATTGTCGCCCTCATCCCCTGCCCCACTTCTCATTCAATCCACTTTATCTCTCTCCAGTCATAGCTGTATTGATTTTCGCAAGGCCTCTCCTGTCATATCTCCATATCTCTTAATTCCCACACTCACTCCATCTCTCTCCACCTTGCAGGGTTGTTTTCATTTTCACACACAAACACAATCTCTCCCTCCGTCTCTATCATTTTTCTATCTCCAGCTATCTCAGTGCGGCACACACTCTATCTGCCTTTACCTTCCAGATATGATTATTCTTAATCTCTTTTTCTACTCCTCTATCAATCTCCTCCAAAATATCCCCTCCCTCTTAGCTGTGTCCCACTCACTTTATAAATTCTCTTGACACTCCTTTTCATCTCCCCCTCTCCTCACCTGTCTTTTCATGTCCAAACTTTTGTTGTGATTTCTGTCAGACTTCTGAGCGAGGCAATGTGTGTTTGTGGTGGCTCCAGGGCGTTGCATAGCTGCAGAGCGTTTGTAGGATGAAATGCTGATAATGCCCTTTCTCTCTGATGGTATCACTGCGAAAACACACTGTGCTTCTGTGCCATGCTGAAGATTTACATCCAGTCCAGAGAGTTTTTACTACTTGTTACTGCACAGCAGTTGTTGTGGAGGTAAAGAAGAGAGGCACCTTACAGCTGTCGCATAGCAGTGAATCCACACAGTCCTGCCTGCACTGAAGATCTGTGTGAAACCTATGTGTGAAGGCTGAAATGTGCTTCTGCAAAGATACAACAGGAAATAGGTTTTTGCTTTTCTTCAAAATCTCGACTATAGAACTACACGACATGTACCTTCAGCCCCATATAGGGCAAACTAATGCTGTTTGGTTGAGCAGGGAGGGACTGCAGGTAGCACAGAGGTTATGAGCCAGCATGTGACTGGAATGAAAAATTAAATAGCTCACTCTTCATTTTTGAGATTTATTGGTACCTTATTATTTTTCATGGTTGAGAGCAACTTCTTGTGCCATAATTTATTCTTTTATTTCATGTAATAAAAGTTTTTAAATCCACTTTTGCTTTTATTTTCACAGATGACAGTGAGGTTGACTGAGACACAGTCTCTAAGTCTCTGCCCTTCCACGCGCCCACGTGGAAAGCATTAAGGCACATAGAGCAAAGCTCCCTGCCCTTCCACGTGCCTACATGAAAAGCCTAAGGTAGGGAGAGCAGCAGCAAAGACCCCCTGGGAATAGGGAGAAAGCAATAGCGACAACACACAACAAGGGACCCAAGCCGGAATCAACATGGTAAACGTCTTAGACCTCTAGGCCAGTGGTTCCCAAGTGGTGGGTGGGTCGCAGGTCCATTCTGAATGGATCGCAAGTGACTCGCAAATGTGTCAAGTTTGTAAAAAACACACTTTTTTTGAAGAACAGGGAATTTCTGGTACAGAGCTTATATTTTGAAGTGCCGTTTCCTGCTACAGAGTCAGTGACTAACGGATAGCTACTTAGAGCCAGCAAACTAGCTCAATGACATAGCCAAACGCAAGTATGATAGTGAATATATTTAACTGTGTGGACCTTGAACTAATGACCAGGGAGAAATCTGGACCCCATGGCTGGACCAGTTAGAAACCACCGCGCTAGGAAACAGCAACACACCATGATGAACTTTATTTCTATAGCATTTCTGATTTATGAAATGCAGCATCTGCGCTTTGTATGTATTTATTTGTGCTTAGCACAGAAATGCAAAATAAAAAGAAGAAATAATTAATTCAATGACAACGGAGCAAATCCTTAATATGAAAATGAAAACAATGATGATATGGTCAAAAACTGCAGAACAAGTAAGCATGTAAACTCTGAGTGGAGACTGTCTTATCACATAGAATGTTTGGCAAATATCGAACTGAGTTAACATGATAGCAGAACACGCCACTGCGTTGGCAGTCATTTGTTCATTGATTTGTGATGTATTATTGGTAGTTCAGTCAGGACTATTGTAGTCAAAGAAAACTTTAATTCCATTTGTCGTATTATATTTGGCAGTATGGCTCTGTTCTGGGGCCTCTCTGCCCTTCCATGTGCCTACATGGAAAGCCTTAAGCAGGGAGAGCAGCATTAGTGACAAACAGAAATGACATGGATAAGTCAGACACAGCATGAAAAGGAGGAGCTTGGGTGGAGGCCCAAGCGGCTTGCATAGGAAGCAGCAACAGTAGGCAGGCCAGAGCAGT
Organism: Epinephelus lanceolatus; assembly: GCF_041903045.1. Classification (NCBI taxonomy): domain Eukaryota; kingdom Metazoa; phylum Chordata; class Actinopteri; order Perciformes; family Serranidae; genus Epinephelus; species Epinephelus lanceolatus. Next base: position 31,415,902 of record NC_135745.1, on the reverse strand, counting down.
TTAAATAGGGTGCCCTGAATGAGATCCGTCAATTTGTTGCATAGAAAGCAATCAGCTGACTCCCTTCCATCAATCAGCTGCTCCATCAGTTAATTGGGCTGCTTGAGATCAGCTGATGTAGCTGGGATGTGAGCTGAGCTTGACATCATGTCCTACATGAACTAACGCTATGCTCAGTTTCTTGTATCTTAAAAAGAAGTATCTTCAAAGTGTAATTATAATTCAGAGGTTGTCTGCACATGGTTTTCAACATGGATGTGGCTATAAGCAGCACTTAGAATTTGATAGTGCTAACAGCCCAAACAGTGCTAACAGCAGCAGGTGTGTTGACTGGGCTAACGATGTTAACCTGTCCATGCTAGCAGTAATTGTCATAGAGCACTGTGCAAAGTGGCAGTGATTAGCTAGCCAGTGGGACATACACACAGGTATCACATACACATGTGGCCGGACAGTCTACCACAACAATAGACAGAGAAGCTCAGATTACAACACACACAGAGGTAGTGTGACTATACTGTATGTTCTGCTCAGGACGCCATTACTCCACTATATCTTTACATAGAAAATAATTATTTGCTCCTTTAAGTCAGGCCCAGATGTGTTGCTGTAATAAATTGTTGGGTGGAACTCAGATAATTTCCTGGACACACACCTGAATCCATTTGTCAAGGCACCAATTTGTTCTCAAAACATTATGCTGTTCTTAAAGTGATGGAGGATGCATTTTATAGGGAGCAGGTGAGAGTGTTGGGAGTCGAGAGGGTGATATGAATCACACTCACAGTTTTTCAGGCGCAGCATCTGAACAAGATAGATGTGCATGTGTTTTCAACACACACACCCACACACACACAACTCACAAATATTTTCTGTCTAGCAGAGACAAAAACATGTTGCACACATGTTTAGCTGTACAGAAGTGTAACATTTCCAAAGTCCTATTTGTGGGAAATGAGGTACCAGTGCTGTGGACACAAACTGCACTGGGGGAGTTAACGAGGTCTTCCTGAGAGGTGAATTTTACATCAGAGGCTACATTTCTGGTTCCATTGTGAAAGTCTGTCAAAGGACATTTGTTAAACTTGGAATTTTTGGTATTTAAAAGTAGTGATTTTACTTCAGACTGCCTCATGCAGTTTTAAGAATCCATCATCTTTTTATACCAAAGTTCAGAAACTGTTATCGTCCATGTGAATATATGTTGATACATTATGTATATTGCAGCCTTCAGGCCAGATCTAAACCAGCATGGCAATACTCTGAGCCACAAGCAAGAGATTAATGGCATTTGCCCACCCTCGAGGCAACTGCAGAGAAGATCAGACCATCAGAAACCTAATTTCTGAAGCCTGCCTCCCCTCACCTGTCCAGTCCTCCTTATCACCTTTTCGGCATCTTCTCCCTCACCCAACTTCTGCTGTCCTCCTCCTCTCAGTCCCTTCCTCTGCTCCCACTTTTTACTCGCATCACGTCCCATTTTCTCCCCATTTTCCCTCCCACTCTCCTCCTTTTTTGTCTTTTATCTCACGTTCTCCTCGTTCACAACGCATTATCCCTTTCTGATATCCTCCATGTGTCTATCGTCCATCTCCACGTCTCTGCCTGCTTCCAGTCTCCCATTTCTTTTCTTATCCTTCAATTTCACTGTTGCTTTTCTACCTCCAGCCCTCCCCTCCACATCCTCCTCCTGCTCACCACCCTGCTCACGTCCAGGTCTGTTTCCACTGATAAGACTCCCTGTAACACCCACACGCTCACACGCACGCGAGGAGGAGATAACGATGTTGCATTGCCAACATAGTTAGCATCACAGCTAACTGCTAGTCCTCTCTTCCCTAATATCATCGCTAATGAATGTGTCACGAGTGATCTTTCTCTGAGTCAAATAGAAGCAGCGAGGAGATGAGAAAGAAAAGACGGAGAGAGGGAGAGAGAAGGTGAACAAGAGAGGACAAAAAGTTCTTTCTTTTAAATCCATTTTGTTTGGGGCTGCACACTGAAAACAAACTTATTACCTGACATGTCATGGCCGGCTCAGGTAAAGAGAGTGGAGAATAAGCAGCTCTATCTGAGACCGCAGGCTGAGCTACAGGGCAATCAGTTCATTATAAAGTGTTTCTGTCTGAGCCACATAAACAGAGACTTTTCCCAATCAAGCACCAATAAACACAAGTCTCAATTAACGCCACATTTATCTGACCTCATCGGAGGGATTCCTGAGGAGAGTGACAGGAACATAATGTGAACAAGCAGCAATTTTAAAGTGAAAGGTTGACATTTGATTTACAGCATAATAAAAACAGTGGCCAGGCAGTATGCAAGTCTAGATATGTTTTTCACTTTGTTTCCAACTGCTTATATACTTGGGTAAATATGAGGGCTCCTCGTTAGACTGAATTATGATTTTAACATTCTGAAAAAGGTTCTATTTAGGATGTTGGAGGATATATAGGTATGAGCAGGTCTAATGCCAGCTCAGTCACCAGAAGAAAATGTTTGCATTGTATGTTTCTGCAGACTACGAATACATTACATTTGCACATGTCATAGTATGTATCATATCAGCAATTTTAAAGTGACGTGATGTATAAGCTGACTTTGTTATTGGGAGGTGGAGGGGATAGAGTCAAGAAGCTGCAGACCACTGTTCGAGACCAAGAAACAATGAAACAGATTGTAATTCTGTGAATCATTGCTGTGTCTCCAGTGAGGATTGTGTCGCAAAGAGCAGTTGTTTTTTATCAAAACATTGCTGCATTTTCTGCTGGGATAGTGGCATCAAAACATGATCTTTTCTAACCATAACCAAGTGTTTTTTTGTGCCTAAACCTAACCATGTTAACAACAGTGTTGCATAATAACGTAAAAATGTAATGTATCTTGGTTTGCAGAAACAGCATTGGGACTTTTAACTGTACATGTATTTGTCTGCTTTACAGGTGTTCTAAAACATGAATTACATCAAACACCAATTAACATTAAATGAAAACTAAATGATATTAAAAAGCATCATCCTGCTGGCAAGAACTATTTGTGTTGGCCGAGCCAAACAGATAATTAAATAAGCAAACAAATCATAATCTGTTGACACATTTTTATTGTTAACTAATGGAGGGTGCTTGTAGGACTGTTTTACAACAGCAATATCACACTCGTGATCATGTTTGGCCGGCAGTCAGTACAACAGCACTCCCTCTTATGTGTGATATTGTTTAAATATATAATATACAGTAATATAATGTCATCCAATCAGCAATGATTATTTCAGAATTGTGATCGCATGATTAAGATATTACTAAATATTAGCTTTACAGCTAGCATTAGCCTTTTTAAGTATAGTAATTAGTTATCAGTGTCGCCCCTTATTTATAAATGTAATTCATTCATTCAGTTATCTATCTCTCTCTTGTACTCCTCCTGACAGGTGCTGAGGGAAGTGTGTGTCAAGTCAGCAGTTCCTTGTAGCTACTCTAAACTCTGAGCCCTAGGGGCGTTAATATAGACAGTGCAGGCAGGGCAGTTGTACTGGGGTCTGTGGGGTGAGGGGCCCTTGCGAATGATTTTGATCGCTTTATCGCTTCTAGTTTGAGCAGGGCATTACACTGTAGTTTAAACAGAAGATATTACCTTATTATTATAACTCTTGATAAACTTGAAAAATCTGAATCTGGATTTTTAGGATAAAATTACTTCAATTTTTGAGCAACCCTTGAATATCACATGTATGCATCTTTAACATATAGCAGGTTTTTATTTTGGAGATTCAGGGCGTCACATCCTCGGTATAGAGTTACTTGATGGGAAATAGCTCAGGTAATATGAGAAGCGTGTGGTATTTTTGTGACCATGCTCAGAGATGTAATTCCACTTGGCACTTGACTGTCTGCCTTTTGAGCAGGCTGATATGCAGAGAAGTTGCCAAACGCAACAGTAATGAACAAGGCTGTGATTAGTTTCATGACACAGCTGCTGATAGGGAGCGTGTAGGCCAGAACAAAAAAAAAAAAAAAGACAACCATAATGTATGCACGTTTAAATTAAATTTCCTGTTTCATCACCAAGAAGTTGGTCCTATTATGGAATTGATTTGCATATCTTCAAGTACGTAAGCATAAGGTGACAAAGAAAGGTAAGTGAGCATGAATCACTCCCACGACTGAAATTAAAACTTCACTTTGATGATAATGAAAAATAGACTCAGTAGCTCCATTTATCACGTAAATACCTTCCTCACATTCAGCTCTCTTAAACAGTCATGATTTGTACCAGTTAGCTCCTGTTATATTCCATCCAAGCCATCTGATACATTTATGTCCGACCCACGTCCCACATACACTCACAACTCAAATGTCATCCTATTCTGTCCTAAATGTCAGTGCAAATGAAAGTCCTCCCAAAAGCGGGGCTTCGAGAAAGGAGACTGTCACTTGGCTGCCGTGTAAGACCCACGCTGGTATCAAATTCTTACATACATTTGCAGCCATAATCTTCACGCTCTGCACCCACTGTGAAGACATCTTGCGTATGCAGCCGTTGCACACCCACAAGGATATCTTTGCCATCGTTCAAGGTGGATGCCACGAAACAAATACCAGAACTGTCAGTGGAGGTGGAAATTATTTTATGACCTTGAAGTAGAAGGAGTGGTTACAGAAAACCACTGCCTGTCTGCCTGCCTGTTTCAGCAGTTGTGGTAGAAAAACACACTCAGACACTGATAATATTCATAAAACTATCAAAACTATCTGGTTACAGTAACACTTTTCTTAATTATCTCTGTCAGGTGTAAGCCTGGAGTGGATCATGTGTTTGGTTATGTGTGTATCTGTCTGTCCCCAGCTAATCCAGCAAACTACTGGACCAATAAGCCTAATATTTTGTGCGCACATGTATGACTGTAGGCTGGCATGGTTGCAGTGATTCATAACTGTTTTAAAAGCTGTTTAACTGATAGGTTTGAAGCGTCACTGACTGCTGACTCCTCACTCCTCTTAACCAACCGGTTGGCCGTCTGTCAAAGTTGAGTCTTTGGTGAGCATCTGCCGCCCTCGTCGGTGCGGTGTGTCCTGCACCTTTGCTGCACTAGTTTGCTTTTTTGGGCTGTTTCAGCATGTTGAATCAGCGATGGAGTCTGTCAGTGAATGAAATCACTCTGATTGGCAGTTCAGCTCAGTGCATAAGAAGAGAAACGGAAGTGAGGAAAGTAAACAAAAAGCTAAAATCAAGAGAGGGAGTGAGACCAAAACAAACTTGTTATATAAGGTGAGATTATTTTTCTTTAGCCAAGAGCTCTTTAGCGGAAACATTTCATGGTGGTTTGCGTTACTGTTCGCTGGCGCACGTCAGATATGCTTTGTTTTTTCAACATTTGATTGTGTTGCTTATGTGCTAACTGGCTAATTAACATCAAGACGGAATTTTTTTGGCTGAGACATGGTGGCATGAGGCGACGCAGCAAGGGGCTTTGTAGCTGTTAGGTCTCTGAGGTCGGTTTGGTGTGTCTGGGCCTTTAGAGCCGCAAGTTTTCCAGAACTCGACTCAGCTAAAATCAACAAACCTTACCGTCTGTTCCAGGCCAAATTTCACCTTCACTGTGGCTCAAAAACTGAAATTCATGGAAAAGTTTGGTCTTATTTTCAACTTGAGCATCTGTAGACTGATCCCACACTTGATACACTATGACTGACTAAAGTTAGGCACGTTACGAGATTAATTCGTCCCCAGTTTTGTTACCTTGGCTGCCATCTTGAATGTAGGCCAGGAGGGACAATTCTACTGGGTGCAGCTTTGTCACGTTCCAGCAAACCCTATTTTTTCTGTCCACTGCACGTCAGGTCTCAGCTTGTGTACGCAAGTTTGAGTGAGCATGGAATAGCGGTGCAGCAGAGTAAATATGGCTGAGTTGGAGGATTGTTGTTTGGACCGTTTTTTGACCGACATTGAAGTATTTGCAGCCAGATATTAATCACCTTAAAATGTATGGGTCAATAAATGGGTCACTTATAAACTTTTATATTTTATATGTAGGCCATAGGTCGGTAAAAATCAGGTATGTATAAATTAAATATACCAACCTGGAGTACAATTGTGCATAGCGATGCTGTTGACCGCACCAGTGATTTCCTTACATACTGAGTTTTTACGTCACTTTATAAGCTGCCAAATAGAACCAGTTGATTAAATTGGACCTGGGACGTCAGCATTTCCATTTTTAGCATAGAGGAGTTTCTCTTTTTAGCTGTATTATGTCTTTCCATGCCATAAACTTCAGGGGCAACGCCTCTACACCAAGGATATATTGGGACAGGATATGTAAATGACGTTGTTTTTACCAGCTGCCACATTTATCAACATCCAATCATTCCTATGCAATGATTGACAAGATAAGAATGTTTCATAAATCACACACAAACTCTATCCTCAGATGATCTGTGCGCCATTGTATCTATATTTCACATACAGTGCCTGTCAGCAGGAGAAATCGATCTGCTCTGTGCACTTGCTGTGTCTCTGTCAAAAATAGACAAGGTGTGTATTTATATTAGCTTCTCGGACAATTCTGAAATGCGCTGGCTGCTTTGCTGGAATGGCAAGAAGAGTGGCTGCGATCAGCCCAGGTGGCTGATCTGGCAGAAATCTGCATGCTACTGAGAGCCCTTTTCTAGATCATACTCGTGGTTTACTGAATTCGTTTGTTCTCAGCACTCTGTTTACTCATTTGTACAGTGGAAAGGTTGTTCATTAAGTACACAGCAGTGGAAAAACACCACCTGCTCCTCTGATGTTTCTGTCAGATGGCGGACCATCAATAATGTAAGAAATATCTGAAACATAAACAAAACGGCTTGGATAACAAATACTGCAGCAAATTATGCTTCAGGCTCTCGCGGGACTTATTCTTTTATCTGTTCAAGAACAAATAAAAACATAACATCTAATTTATTAAAATAGATCTGCAGGTGAGAAAGTAAAAAGTTTTACTTTGAAACTTCTCTACATGTTGAACAGAGAGGCATGCGACAACCACAAGGAAGCCTGCTCACTGTGCACCACTCATTTAAAGCACAATGGTCTTGCTGTCATCAGATAAGAGCAACCCTTAATCCGCCTCGGTCACGACGCTGCAGTGGATTCGTCTGTAGATAACACACCTCTAATTGACAGGAATCCGATTGTGTCGTAACACCGCGCCATTTCTCTGTTTCTGGGTGTAAGGCAGTGAGGCAAAACTGATCCCAGTGGTTAAAAAGTATATACATAACAGTGTAATTCCTGCTGCTCATGAACCAAAGTATTAAACTTTATCAGCATAAACTCAGATATTACAACTGGATGATTGGTCTAGAGCAGAATTAGATATGGTCAGTGGACAGATGAGTCTTGGATACCTGAGCTTGATGCAGGAGCTGGAGATGTGAAGAGGCAACTCACATCGGAGGAGTACGAATGTGTCCTCTGGTTTGTCTTGTTTTTACATGTTGCATCTTAGGTAAAACGTTAACATCAGCACTGGCAGGCCTACATTCAGATGTCTAACCTTGAACTAGCTGTATGCTGGCTGCTTCTTAAATTACAATGTGGCAATTTCTATTTCTCGATGTGTGAAATACAGAATACACAACATGGCAAAACTCTGAAGTTCTTTAAAGGCAGAGCTGGGCAGGATATCACAGGATGCAAACAGTTCAGCTTAATGTAAGGAATTACATCTGCTGTAATAATGAGTAATTGACTACGGTGTTCAAGTAACACCACACACTAGAAGACTTTGAAAAGACTTATAAAAGACTAAAGTCTGACACCCTCTCACATCTAACAACAGTGTTTATGACACGTTGTCTTTAGATGTGAGAGGGTGTCAGACTTTAGTCTTTTAAGTCATCATACTTTAGTCTTTTAAAAGTCTTTTCAAAGACAGAGCTGCAGCAATTGCTGTCTGCTTTCATTCCTTCTCCACCTTGTCGTGGTACAGATGTGAATACACGCCACCAGCTCCACTGAGCAAGTTCACACTCTTGACTGCCCAGTTTGCTGCTTCCTGTTTGGTGCTGGAGAGAGCGCACTTACTGGCTGTCAGCAGTGTTCACGTAATTGAACCTCACTTTTTGCACGAGTCAACACTAAAACGTACAATAATATCAAGTATGTTTGATTTTATTGTGACTTCAAGACAAGAAAGACTTAAAGAGACAGTTCACCTCAAAATCAAAAATCCATATTTTTCTCTCACCTGTAGCGATATTTATCAGTCTAGATTGTTTTGGTGTGAGTTGCAGAGGGCTGGAGATATCTGCTGTAGAGATGTCTGCCTTCTCTCTAATATAATGGAACTAGATGGCACTTGACTTGTGGTGCTCAAAGTGCCAAAAACTGTATGTAAAAAACTAAACGGCAATGTCTTGCTCTAGAAATCATGACCTGGTTACTGGAGATAATCCACAGACCTTGCTGTCAGCGGTTTTCTGTAGGAACTATTTTCTTTCTACTAAACTACACCCATCAACCATATCACTATGCAGAAGGAAGCGTGCATCTACTCATGGACGAGAGGCTTGTGACAGCATGAGATGTAAACATTAATGGTGTCGTCCTCAGCCGAGCTGTAATGTTAGCTATGGTGCTAGGTGAGCAAGCAGTAAACCAACACTTCCTTCCGCACAGGAATGCCCTACAACTCCAGCAAAACTCTCATGATTTTATTTCGACATTGGAAACTTGCCTAACACTGGTCAGAAACAGAGTTGGGTATAACACATTACAAAGTAATGCGTTAGAGTACTTTGATTACTTTTTGCAGTAACGAGTAACCTAATGCGTTAGTTTGCTGTTTGAGTAATCAAATACTTAAGTACGTTTTCAAACAAGACATCAGTTACTTCTGTTACTTTTAGAACGCTGGTCCTTCAGCTCTGAAACAGCAACGGCTGTTGTTTGGTAATGTTAAACCTATCAGTCTGAAAGAACCCACAGAGCTTGTGGCTTGTTACGTGGTCGGAGAAATGCTGCCGTTGTCTACGGTGGAGTCTCAAGAGGTGGAGTAGGACTCTCTGACAGACATATTTCAGACTCAGGACTTGCATTATGCCTGGTACACGCTACACGCTAGTACTCACCAATTATCCCAGTCGTCTTTCACAGTGTGTGTGATGTCATCGGGTTATTCTTGTCCTGTTTTATTACTTTGACTATTATTTGAGTCACTGTGTCTGTTCATGTGCCAGCCGACATGTTGTTGTAGTCACCTAAAAGCGTCAGCAGATGGCAGGAGCTACATTTGAAGCGCCACGTAAAGTATCATGCTACTGTATCTTCCACAGGAAGTTCTGACAAATGTTTCAGAATAAAAGCCTATTTAGAAAATGGAGGGATTCTCTAGCAGAGGTTATAAGGGCCTTTTAATTTGAAACAAGTGTTGAGTTTGAAATGAAGGTGCGATATATTAACTTTACAAAGACAACAGAGCGGATAAAAAGTAAATATATAAACACACAGAGGGATTAATAAATAACGGACCGTCTATAATGTAGTTTGTTTCAAATGAAGCTGGGAGCCTCTGCAGTTGTGGTGAGTAAAAGCGCCACCGCTATTTGTTAATGTTATTACTTTATGTCCGACCGTGAGGATGTACCATTGTTTGCTAGCTTGATGCTAATGACAGTAACGTTAACTCAGCGGGTTGACAAAGTGCCTCTGCTGTTTCACACCATCATTTCCCCCTTTTACTCTGTGTGGTAACATCCCTAGAGGAAATATTAAACACGCTGGGGTGTTGTTGTCATACAGTTGTCTACGGCAGCAGATCGCTCTGTGTTTCTACTGGTCAAAGTGAGGGCTGTGATGGGAGAATTGGATCTCAGTGAAGGGCAAGTGGTCCGTAACTTTAATTTTGGAGACAAAAAAATGTAGGCTTAGCGCCCTGTGGTCCATTGCCCAATAGGAAATGTAGAATACTCAAAAGTACTTTAAAAGTGTTTGAGTTACTTTTCTCAGGGAGTAACGTTGGAAGTTTTAAAGTAATTGAGTTACTTTACTTAGGGAATAACACAGTAAAGTAACTGGTTACTTTTTTAGAAAGTAACGCAGTAACGTATTTTGATTACTTTTAAAGTAACCCTTACCCAACACTGAAACATACACTGATGGAATACGTTACAAATTACATTTTAAAGGGAAATTTCGGTTTATTTCAACCCGTCTCCTATCGTCCTAAATTTGTTTCAAGTCACTAGTGACATAGAAATAATAGTTAGCATGTTAGCCATTAGCCTAGATACAGCCGTAGCGTCAGACCTGTTAAAACTTAATTGAACAGGCATCCTTTCAAGTGCAAAGTTAGTCCACTAAACAAGCTTTTTCTCCACAAAGACCGCCTCATATCATTAGGATAAATGTCAGAGAACATATAGAAAACGACATGTAAACGTGTTGTCTTACCTTACCGGTGTGGTGCCATGTTTGTTGTTTACCATTTAGCTAAGGCTGCAACCGGTCCCATTCCTTTCAACAGAGGTATTCCTCTTCTGTGGGCACTGGGATACAGCATTCACAGGTAACGTTACACCACCGATCTCCAGAGCTATGCAGCCTTCCAGCAGCCATTCCTCCTCTGTCGTCCTCTAACATTACCTGTTGCGCCTCTCTCTCTCTCCTCCTCCATTCTTCAATTTCACGAAGCTCTTCATCAGTGTATTCTGGCTCAAATAAATAAGGGCGGCCATCGCCTCTCGATGTGGAAAGCCTATATACTAACATTCCACATTTAGGTGGTCTTCAGAGTTGTCTTACCTTACGGTGTGTTTACCGTTTACCTCTGCTTCCCAAAGCACGGCCGAAATATCAGGAGAACAGGCCGCAGCAGCTGCAAGGCAGAACCGGACAGTAGCCTGAAAGGTTCATTCATTTATTTTATGAAAGATTTATAGAATAATGGCTGACTTTTTGCCAGACTTCGACTTTGTGGAGGAGGAATTTGATTTTGCAGAGTTTGATGGCCGCCCTTATTTATTTGAGCCAGAATACACTGACCAAGAGCTTCGTGAAATTGAAGAACGGAGGAGGAGAGAGAGAGAGAGAGGCACAACAGGTAGAGGACGACAGAGGAGGAATGGCTGCTGGAAGGATTTAGCTCTGGAGATCGGTGGTGTAACGTTACCTGTGAATGCTGTATCCCAATGCCCACAGAAGAGGAATGCCTCTGTTGCAAGGAATGGGACCGGTTGCAGCCTTAGCTAAATGGTAAACAACAAACATGGCACCACACCGGTAAGGTAAGACAACACGTTTACATGTTGTTTTCTGTATGTTCTCTGACATTTATCCTAACGATATGAGGCGGTCTTTGTGGAGAAAAAGCTTGTTTAGTGGACTAACTTTGCACTTGAAAGGATGCCCGTTCAATTAAGTTTTAACAGGTCTGATGCTACGGCTGTATGTAGGCTAACGGCTAACATGCTAACTATTATTTCTATGTCACTAGTGACTTGAAACAAATTTAGGACGATCGGAGACGGGTTGAAATAAACTGAAATTTCCCTTTAAGGCATGTAGGCTATTCAGTAATCTGGAGTGGAATATGCTTAAAAGTAACCCTCCCAACACTAACTATGTCGATCATTGGCCAGCCTCATGTTGCACTTTCTAAAATCAGCAGCAAATGGATAATATACATTCACCGGAAGAGAAGTAAATTAAGAATATCATATAAAAAAAACATGGAGGTAATGCTGTAACCGAGTCTGATGTTTTGTTTGGAAGATGAAACTACTGGATTGACATTTCTGCACTTAAAAAAAGGACATTTTTATACGCCACAGGAAGAAAAGCACAGGTGCAAATAATAAAATTTATGATGGCTGAATTCCATTTAGCTGCTGCAGTTTCAGGGTCCTGGTGTAGTGCATGCAGGCTCACTGTCACAGTTTACTGGGGCACTAATAGATCAGAGCTGTCTCTAATATCACCAGTAACACCCGCAATTTGTGTGTGTGAGGGATGAGATGATGAAACTGGTGCACGTAGAGATATTTTGGCAGTGATATGAGTGTGTGGAGCACACTGAGCATACAGTGGAGAAGCTGCAGGAGTGGAGAAGAAGTATTTGGGTGGTATTGATCAGTGTTGCAGCAGGGGAGAGCATTTCAACGATTGATATCCAAAACCTGAGATGTTACTGAGCAGATACATTTTTGGGACCTGACAGCCTAATGTATGGTTGCAGCAGAGATAAAACATGTGATGTAGTGTCTTTATGTGTGGGAGGGTGGGTGAGATAGGCTCAGAGGTTGGAGCGGTAGGTGTCCGTAGACTTGGCCTCCATCAGGCATCATGACGTGCCCGACCCCTGGCCTCAGGGTCGCAGGCCAGACTTCTCCTTTCCCGCGATGAGCTGTTATCTGACCTCAGGGCCAGTCAGTCAGGCTAGAAGAGTGTGTTTCTCAGCGTGTGTTTCTTTGTGTGCATGTGTGTGTGAACCTCAGCACCCTGTGATCTGATTTACCCTGACAAGGCAACAGGACAGAACAATAAAAAATGTCTATTTTCTCTCTCTCTCGTTCGCTGTCTCCCTCTGCACGCTTCAGGCTAAATGGGGGAGATGATTAAACAGAACAAACCCACTGGAGGAATGACATTCCCAAAGAGTAATTTTTGGAGCCTAAATCCCTCTTTTGTGTGTTATACTTATAATAATACATCAGGAACAGTTTGGTGCCATTTGACTCAGAGAGCTGCAGCAAGATTTGACACAAGACCAAAGCATTTCTGTACATGTGAGTGGATGTTTATGATCTCAAAGAAGTATTTCACTGCTGGCAAGATGGTCTTTTCATAAAACTGGGCTGTCTGTGCAGCAGACAGATGCAAAGACTTTTGAAATTTGTGCAACGTGACCAGAGAAAACAGAGAAAAAGGGGCTGTGGTAGAAAACCTACAACTACCACAATGCCTTGCGCCACACTGGAGCAATAAACACTTTTGCTAGTAGGTGACATATGCAAGGAAATACAGCAAACACTATGCAGAATTCAGATGAAGGGGCTAAGCATAACATTTATATGGATACCGGCTCATGTAGGAATCAGTGGAAATTAAATAGCTGACGTGTGCAAAGGAGGCAACAAGAATTAACTATATTGACATACCAGTTCCTTCAGGTAAAACAGAAAAATGATGCAAAATATGATGTTGTCAGAAGGGAATTTATATTGAACCATAAAGAAATTAAGTTAAATTTTGATTTAAGAGATATTTTACAGGGAAGGTCAGGTGAGGAATGTAATCAAGCATTGTTACAGTATCATAGGAGAATGAATCTGATCGAGAGAACATGATTTATTTAATTTATTTGTCTAAATTGATCTATATTAGGATTTTTTCCCTTGTTATCGGAGTTGGTACATTTAGGGTAGATTGCCAATCCACACTCCATACCAGTTGGTGGCGGTAATGCACCATAACCGCCATAAGATGCCAAGCAGAAAAAGAAGAAGAAGAAGAAGAAGAAGAAGAAGAAGACTACCGAGCTTGGCTTTTCTACACAGAAAACAAAATGGCGGCTGGCAGTTAAAGAACAATTTTGAGTTACAGTTAAAGGGTAAGCAAAGTATGTTTCTGTAAACATTTAGGCAGCTCAGTAACCGAATTTTTCTTCATATTTAATCAACAGTGTTTAGTTTTATTGTTTCATCTCAGTATTTTCAGCCTCTATTCTTACAATACAGGAAACCGGAAACGATATGGCGCCTGCTTGTTGTTCGTATTACAGACAAACAGTTCACTTTAATATGTTTCTGAAGACATTTTAAGCTAGAAATATACAGTACAGTAACTGAATCTTGGTTTATATTTGACCAGCGACGCCTAGTTTTACAGTTTGATTTCAGTTTGAGAGAGAAGGAGAGGGGCGACTGTCTCTGAAATGCTTTTATAACGTTACTCTGTGTCTGTGATGGTGGCATATGAAAATGTTGAAGTGCAATCTGTAGTTTGAGGAACAGCTTTAGAGCCAGCAGGATGAGCTGGAAGATGAACAGGGAGATCTGGGTGATGGTGAGGTAGAGGGACGTTTACTACAATTCATTTACACTCAGTAGTTGGATAGGCTCCCAGTTCTTGTTGTGCTAACCTCTTAAAATCCTGAGGTGACTTTTGTCTCTTTTAGCATTGATTTGTGTCTTGTGTATTATCAGTATATTCAAGTCACTGAGCTAAGCTTTAGTTTTTCTTCAAACTAAATATTTTTTTTTTAAACCAAGGAGGGTTTAAAGTTTAACAAAGCTTACTGATGTTCTGAGGGTATTTCTAGAAAAAAATATATACTCTACCGTAAATCTGTTGTGCTGTAAATGTACAGCAGAGAAAGTATTTTTCTATGCAAATAGACAGAAGATTCTCTTAGGATTCTAGAGCCATGATAGCAGCATAGCACCAGGGACGGCAATATCAGTCTCTCAGTCCAGCACTATAGTCCAGATCTTGTGCCATCATCAGGTCAATTTTTTTATTATTATTTTTTGTACACAACAACTAAAGTGAAAGTTAAAAACAACTCCAGATTCACTCTTGCTTTAGAACGACCTTTGTTGACTTGGCAGTTTGTCTCGTTATATGTGTTATTCTGTGCTGGTTCCACGACTGAAGTCGTTGAAATCCGGCCCTTGGGGAGTAACTTTCGGCGTCAGACACTGCTGAAAAAAGCTGACCTTTCAAGTCGGCATAATACGTCGCCGGTTTCTGTTATAGTTAAACAGCGCTCGTTGGCGTCACGGTCGAACAAGAACAAGAGTTAAGGTGGTGAAAGTCAGCAACCACCGACTTTCATCTGGGAGGGCAGTGTTCGCTTCTGGTAAGATGGCAAAGCCAAACCCTGTTCTTATCGTCACATATTGACATTTGGTCATGGTCCACGTCCACATATGATGTGAAAGGTACCCTGGGTGTGTTGGTTGTTGACATTCTGTTGACGTGTCAAGTTCTGCCTGTTACAGGCATTGTCTTCTTTCAAGATACGCTTCCCTTTTCACATGACATGTAACATTTGCATACAGTCTCTTTCAAAATACATGCACTATGTCAGTACAACAATGCGAATTGACTTTTTTTCCCCTTCAGCAACAAACACGTGGTGGGTTTAGCAAAAAAGAACCGGGTTTGACTTCAGAATCTTATGGGACACAAACACCGTTTTCTCAGGTGAAAGTCGATGTTTGTTGGACCCATCCACACCACTTGGATTTTCGGCGCCTTAATTTTGGTCCTTGTTCCACCGCGTTTCCCCCTGACACCGCCAGGCTTTGTTAAACTATAACGGCACCCGGCTGTGTATCATGCTGACTTTAGAGGACGCCTTTTTTTCATTGGTTTCTGATGCCGCAAATCACTGCCCAAGCGCCGGATTTTAACGACTTCGGAGTGAGACCAGGCTCTTATAAATGATATATGATGATGATGAATAGCTCAAACTGGTGAAATGTCACTTTGTGCTTTTATTACGTTTGTTTTAATATTGTGTTAAATTGCATGTTATCTAGCCTATATTTATTCAACCGTAACCTGAACTTGGTTTTGTCTTTTGTAAAGCACTTAATAGGTTGTTTTTAAATTATAATTTATTTTTCTCTCCTCCAGGCTCAAAATGCCGTGATCTTCCTCACTCCTGGTTTTTCCGCCTCCAAAATCTGTGTTTTCAGTCTCTTCGTTTTTCTTCCTGCCCGGCAGTTTAAAGAGACTCCCTAAGCCGTACGCCCGGCAGCCCACTGAATTGTGAATCCAAACAGCCGGAGCAGCAGCAGATAGACAGTGACTGAGAAACGGGAGGGAGGGGGGGTAGTGAGAGATAAAGAGTGAGAGAGCTGGAGAGAGAGAGAGAGAGAGAGAGAGAGAGAGAGAGAGAGAGAGAGAGAGAGAGAGAGAGAGAGAGAGAGAGAGAGAGAGATGAAAAGCATGCTAAGCGAGAGAGAGGCGCTCACACTGAAGGAGGCAGAGGCAACAGCTACAGCAACAGCACGCTCCTTCCCCATCCTCCCTCTCTTCTCTCATAATCCCACATCCACGCCGGGGGAGATGGAGGGCGCCCTGACCCGCTGAGGAGCTCTGTCTGAAGGAGAGGACAATTTCACATGAGCCCCCCCCCCTCCTGTGAGCGCCCGGATCATATTTTTGGGACAATAACCAACAGGGAGTGAAAGGAGGTGTGTACACAAACGAGCCTGCCGGCGGGAGGGAGGGAGGGCGCAGGAGAGAAAAGAGGGGGATGAGTGGCAGGTTCGGTACAGCTGCTGATGCCAGGGTCTGAGAGTGAGACAGACTGAGGAACGGAGGGCTGGCACGTGTGGAGCGGGGTCGGCAACTTGTGGGCCAAGAGGATAGGAAAATAGATTCACATACGCACACAGCTGGACAGATGAGGAGGCATCAGGGACCACGCTTCAGTCCTGGGTATGTCCACATACACTACACACACTCGTACACACACGCGTTTATCCTCAATGGTGGCTGTGTTTTTACCAATAGAGCTCGGAAACACTTGAAACGCAACAGTGCGTGTTTGCAGATCTTTGGGGTTGACGACTACCCACCCTGACAAGTCTCCCTACTTGCCCTCAGATACTTGCAGCAAAGGAGAGAGGATGAGGAGGAGAGATTATGTGTGTGTCTCTCTGAGTGTGCGTGGTCATGCTTTACCATCTACATCCTGTTATTACATTATTGTATAGCACTGGAGGCATTTCGTAATGGGTTTCGTAAGCTGTCAGAGTGATGCATGTAAATAAACCTCCACTGGTGGAATGTTGCCATGTCTCACGTCACCGGAAAAATTAAACAATCACTCTAAACACTTGTTTGTGTGGCTGTAACATTGCTCATGACATTAACTTTGTGCATGAGTTATTTGCGGTCATAAATTGCGCACGACAAGAAAAATCTGAGAGGCGTAACTTGTGTAGCTGCTGAAGCCGGGACTTGTTTGTGCACTCTGGTCAGAGACATGTATAGCTCTGCTTACCCACTGCAGGAGGCCATGTGCAGTAACATGACATGTGTGGCCATGTGTTATGTCACGTTGTGACAGAGTGCATATGGCTTATGACAGCAGGTTTGCATGAGGTGTATCAGCCAGCCGCTCCTATTTCTCTCCATCTAAACCCCCCCCCCCCTCTCTTCCTCCTCTTCCACCATCTTCCTCCTTTCTCTGTTTCCAATTATAGGCTGTCACCTCTCTTGCTTTCCTCCTGATCCTATCTCCTGTTTCATTCTCTTGCTGAGCAATTACCTTTACCTGACTCTGCCCCTCCGGACAGCATGGCTGGTTAGTTTTCTGTCCGCCTTTTCAACAATCAAAGTGAAGGATGGTTGGTGATTTCGTGGCCGTTTTCTTTACCCCAACCTGAGCAAAGAGCGACCTCCATGACGCCTAAACACAGCAGCCACTTCATATTATTGCTGCTCTCGTAGATCTAGAAATGATATGTAAATAGGAAATAGCTGTGGGGGCTTTTCAGTGTGCGGAAGAATTATGCCTCTAATCATGCAATCAGCTCATTATTTCCCGCTCCTCATTAACTTGTTTGGGTTTCTAACTTTATCGCTGTTCGCAGTCTCGTCTTCCCTAAAAACAAAACAAAACAAAAAAAACCCTCACCCAGACAGAGCTGGCGGGCACATTGCTCCCAGCATATGGACAAACTTGCTGTTGGTGTCTGAGAGAGGAAAGACTTGCCAGAGAGCTCAAACCCCTCCAATCACAACTTTTCTTTCCTGCTGATTCCTTTCACTCCTGTATCTAAAACCCCCTGCCTTTCAAGCCTCCTCTGTTCCCTTTTCCTCTGTCTCCTTTCCTTAATCATCTCTGATGATGATCCCACTTTATAAACTCTCTACTACAACAGTACAACTCACGCAGCAACGGACATATTTACATAAACACAACCCCACACTCCCACACACCAGTATAACCCTTTTAGCGCAGCAGTGTGACAGCTACCTGAAGGATAGCATCACTGTCCTTTCTGCTGCCAAGCCTGTAAAATTGAGTGAAAGGACAGAATGGAGGTAGAAATAAGGCACTGAAGAATCACTGATGAGACGGATAAGGCGAGGGGGACATAATTAACAGAAAGAGGGAGACTGGAATAGAGACATTAAAAGGAAATCGAGGCGATAATGCAATAAGGTGAAGAGTCATAGAAAAAGAAAGAGTTCAGACGGTGACTGAAAAATGGGAGAATGTGGTGAAAATGTTTGGCCTCTGCGTCGACAGGTGCTGATTGCTGATGTCTTTTTCCCGTAAATGGACACAGCGACAAAGTGATAGTTTTTAGCCACCCTTGGGGAAAGATGGTGGAGAGAGACGGAGAGAGAGGGAGAGACGCTGATCACCAAAGGAAGCAGAGGGTGTTTGATTTATTTATAAAAACATTTCGCTCGAAGGAAAATTCTGCCTTCTTACAAGTTGGGTCATTTGTTATAGTTTTGGCTATTATTCCTGTCAGTTATGATGATGTTTTATTCACATGGGGGAGTAACAGGAGAGGTCAGACCGTAACACAGTTGGCAAACCAGCCAATATGTTAGTCAGATTAACTTAATTTGGATGTAAAACTGCAGGTGAGCACACTCAAAATGTTGGTAATAACCCCTCACGGGGAAACTGTGTGCAGACAGGTCCCGCCGGTACAATGCAGTCAGAATACTGGTCCATGTTTTTACAATTATTTCACCTTTTTTTGTTTTGTAGCATGGCTCTTTTCATGTGATACTAAGAGAGCTTTACACAGGCTGAATTCAAAAACAGCCCTGGCACAGCCCGAGACACACATTTGTTAAGCATAAAAATATTTAAAGTTGCTCTGATCAATATTTTTATATTAATGTATGAAGTAACTATGTGTAAAATAAAAGGTGTCACTGGCAGCGATGAAACCACAGAGAATTATCCCCCCTTAACCAAGTGTTTTAGCGTCTTTCTGAACACTGTTTGGTTTTACGGCCCACACACAGTTGTGATTCCTTGCACAGCTTCACCTACTTTCAAGGTCAGTGTTGTGAATGAACACACTTAAGGAGAGCATTTGTTGAACATGCTGATATTTTTGTTGAACAGTGAATTGAACACATCAGTTTTTAACTTATGAACATGACCATGAGCATTGTTCACTCTCTCGACAGTTAACAATGCTCATTTTATATCACCTGAGGATTTAGGGCACCTGGCATGGTTAGTACTAATGGCACTTCTGACAGCACAGCTACAGGTACCACTGGAGCCAGTTCACATGGATATTTGATGGACTTTTATGCAGAAAAAAGAACAGATTCCAGTGGAAGAATATTACATTCATGCAACTGTTCCTGCTAGTTCTGGAAAAAAAAAAAGTTTGAAATTTGAAGCGACACATCGAGCTGAAGCATCCGACCAGTTTTGGGAAATTTCTGTGAGCAAATGATGATCACAAGATTTTATTTTACTTTCAAAAAAACAGAAGGCATGAACAAAAACAACCCATTCTCTAACGTCGGCATGATACGCAGCCGGTGCTAGGTAGCCTTTTGTCCGTGAACGTCCAAAAGTGACACAACTGATGCTTGTTACATGCATTGTGTCTTTTCAAATTACACTTCCGTTTTCAAAGGAAATGTAAAGTGTCTGCTCATTACAGGCTTACAGTCTTTTTAAAAAAAACAGACATTTGAAAGACTTCACTTTTAGGTTTATTCCTTAAGTTTAGGCAAAAAAAGGATGTGGTTAGATTCAGAAAAAAAGTCATGGTTTGGCTTAAAATAAGTTCAGGCCTTACTAACGTAATGTCATGTCATGTGACATGTGTCACTAATGTAGCATCTCACACATACTAGAACACGATACTGATACTGTTCTGGTGTTTAATGACCCGTCCACCTCCCTTCCCACCTGCCCTTTACGGACTTTCTCACTCTTTATACTTTGGCAGTTGCTACAGGCTTCATGAGTAGACACCACCCAGTGTGTATCATACCACCTCGAAGAGCGTCTCTGTGCATTGGTGTCTGACAAAGACATCCACTGAACAAGTACTTGACAAGTTCGCAGCCCTCTGCATATTACACTGCCACTGTGTGTTGGTATCTGATGCAGAGTTTACTGACAAAGCGGCAGTATTTGATGAGTTGGGACTTCAGACTTAGTCCAAAATTCAAATACTGAAATATTAACGCAAACTAGTTGATTTAAATCCGTTGAGGTTGCTCTTGTGAAGTGTGAATGTGCACAACACTGTTCAAAGTGCATGGAGAAGAAAAAAAGTCAGAAGAGGTCAAAACTCCAGCAACACTTGTGAGACCAACGTGGTTCAGCTTATGGCCTTCTTCAAGGTCATTTTGGTCTGCAGCTTTAATGATTTGGTTCATTTTCACGGCTCATATCAACCTCATTTTCGTCCGTTTTCAGTGGCAAACCTCTAAAAATAAAACAACTGAACACTTACTGCTCGGCACCAGATAGCTGGCGGACAATGTTAGTGACTAGCTGGTGAGCACAGTGGAGAATTCAGCAGCTAAAGAGCCCAATATTTTCCTCAGGAGTTTGTGTAGATCAACAGAACTCAAAGGATTGGACTTGCATATGTAAACACAGCTCCAAATATTGTTGCTTCACGTCTGCTCGATATGTAAATAAGCAACTAACACATTCGCGCAACAACCTAATATGGGAATGTTGTGTTAACAGCTTGTTGGATCATAAATCAATTACTTCAGTTTTAAGGTAGATTCAGAGTTCATGTGCACATATGCAGGATCAGGCAGTTAGCAGTAAGAATGCAAAGCTCTGCGTTGTTGTGCTGTTTATGTTTAGAGGTGCACTAACCAAACCGCTGCGTGTCAGACAGGTCATGGACATTTATGATTTCACAGTATATGGAACATATGACTCATCCAATACATTGAACCACGAAGTCCAGACAGTTCGGGCATAAATCTCAGAGTTTGCCTTCTTTTTCTCTTCCAAATGTATATTTATAACGTGGGAGTTTGTTTAAAACCTATAGCAGCTAAGCCCTGCATCAAGAGCACAAACATCTCCACCATGTTAATTCCATTCAAAACCTGTTTGATCATCTGAGTGCTCGGGATTCTTGCCCTGTCTGACTTCTTTGAAGCAATATTAAATTGCTGAGTTCAGTTTTATTATAACCGAAAGGAATAATGGTCAGAGCTATGAAAATAAGACAGGTTGTGCGAAACCAGAATTTCCCTTAAAGGCTTAAACGCCTCAGCAGAATGAGGAGTTCAGGAACCATGGGAGTTCCTAAAACACAGAAGGTTAAGACCTCAGGGAGAAAAATGAGAGCGTGATGTTTCTGCTAGAGGAGAGAAGAAGCTTGTGGGCTGCGTGGTGAGAGGATTTGATTGGGAAGGTGACCGGGGGTGTGTGGGCGTGTTGAAGGGGCTTTTGATCTCAGTGTGTGCACAAGCATGTTTGTGTGTGAGTGTGTGAGGTTGATGGTTGACCTTGAGAAAATGCACCAAGGGTCTTAAAGGATGCCCAGTGTGGAGGATTGCTGCTAATAGATTGCTGGATTGGTGACACACACACACACACACACACAATAAAACACCAGTGTTTATTAAACTGGAGTTACAGTGCAGAGCCTCGTGGTTGCATCAGAGGTCACTCACACAACTAAATTTAATGGTCTTGCTTCCAGTGTCATTGAGCACAACATCATGACTGTGTCTGCAGAGGTCATTAGGGCTTTAAAGGAATCCTTTACTCCCCAAACGACCATTTATATATCAGTTACTCACCCTATGTTAAGTTGATTTCACGACGAGTACTTTGGTTTTTTCACATGCCTCCATGGTGAACGAATAATTTAAAAACTGAGAAACTTTACATTAATTACAAACAAACATTAATTAAGTCATAGGGGTCCAAAGTATCTTGTCTACAAACTCCCACACAACTCGTGCAGTAAATCCATTTCTCATTTATCCAATTGTATGCTCAGTACTTCCCCAACAGACAGTCCTTTCTGATAGGGAACTGAACTGAAAGTGAAATGTATTGTAACTCTCTTCATAGCCAGACTCCATTGACAAAAACAGTAATTTTACATTGCTGAACACAGGAGCTGCTGACCTACCATTGCATTGATCAGTGGTTTGTTTGTGTCACTGTGTGACCTTGGTGGATCTAAATTAACCCTTAAAAAAATAAAAGTCACACGATAACACAAACAAATCAATCAGTCGAGGCAGTGGTAGACCAGCAGCTCCTGTAATTCATCAAGGTAAAATTACTGTTTTTGTCAATGGAGTCTGGCTTTGAAGAGAGCAGCGATAATTTTCACTTTCAGTTCAGCTCCCCGTCGGAAAAGTTTGTCTGTTTGGAAAGTACTGAGCATGTGATTGAACAGATGAGACTTGGATTACACTGCAGGAGCTGTGTGAGAGTTTTTAGATAGATGATTTGATATTGTTTTACTGTTTTTGAACACAGACCCCTTTGACTTCAATTCATCAAGAATGTTCTTTGTTTTTGGATCCTTATATCACCAGAGGCATGTGAGACAAATCGTGTTTTCTTCTTAAATTCAGTGTAACACAGGGTGAGTAATTGATATACAAAAGGTCATTTGGAGGGTGAAGTATTCCTTTACCCGCTTGCCACTGCTGTTGTTGCACATGTACAGTGAGGAATAAAGGGCATGATCCCAGTCAATAATGAACAAGTGGGCTCCTGTCTTGGGGCATATAGCCAGCAGGTGGGAATTACGACTCCTCTGCTGTCTCACTGCTCTATTACGACCCCCTGACCTTCTTCCACACCTCCTCTTCCCCTCCTTTCTTTTACTCCCTCCCTCCTGTTAAACGATTCACTCTCACACTTTCCCTGTTTTCATCACTCTGCCCTTTCACTTTTCATTTCGCTTACTTTAATTTACTTTCCTGGCTGCATTTTCTCAGACGTGACCCCCGTGCCTTCACATTCTGTTGTTCATTCTTCCACTTGCGGTTGCCGTCTGTCTGACTGCCTCTGTAACTCTCCGTCTCTCTCTCTGTGGGCTGCTATGGTCTGATAGAGTTTTAAGGTCATCTGGTATCTCTCGCCTAACGCTCATAATGAATTAGCATTTAGTGTTGCCTCATTATTCAGTCAGACACAACCATCCCCGGAGTCATTCTCAGTCTCTTTAAAATAAACTGTCAGATTGAATTTGGTGATGATTGAATCTTTTCAAATTATAGAAATCTTAGCCACTCAGAAATACAAAGTCCTTGAAGGTTTGTCCATCCCATCTTCCTGTTAAAGAGTTCAATCCCACTGTGACGGGAGACTGCTCAGTCAGGTGCAGATTCATTTGAAGCAACAAAATGTTCTCATTTCACTGTCTTTGGGGCTTTCTCTGTCAAATGCAAATATGTTTTGTTTAAGAACTTTTATTTGATTGTGTACAGTTACTCTATGGCTTTGTCTTATTCAGAAGAAAGCGTCTCATTTTGACACCTCACTCTGAGCCTCCCTAGTAAGGTTTCTTGTTCAAGCAGAAAAATAAAGTTTTTGAGACAAAACAGCCCTTTTTCCACAACATCACATAACTGAAGTTAATGTTACACTCTGCCAACAGTCATTATTATCAAACTGCCTTTACAAGCAGAGTAAAAAAAAGTCAGAAAATTCACTACCTTAGTGAAAAATCCAGTTTGGTTCTTACAATAGAGACACCAAAGCAGACAATTTATTGACCTTCAAGCAAGGCCTTGAGCAGACACTGCCATGCTAGCTGGCAAGAGTACTCTAGAATTCTCTGCTCAATGTCTAAATGGAATTTCACTGATTCTCAAACTGCAGATTTGGCATGTACCAGAAATTTGGTAGTCAGTACTACCCACATACTTAAACACACACTGCTTTATTAAAACATTTAAATTAAATAAAAAAATGTTTTTTGATCCCTGATGATCGGCCGCGAACACAAAGTACTACTCTGTGTGAATTCATGAGATTTTGTGGGTGAGGAAACGATTATTAATATATAGCTTACGGCAGTGGTTCCCAACTGGTGGGTCGTGGTCCAAAAGTGGTCCGCGGGTCCATTCTGAATGGACTGCAAGTGACTCATAAACTTGTCAAGTTTGTAAAAAAAAAAAAAAAAAACACATTTGGTTTTGAAGTACAGTGAATTTCTGGTACAGAGCTTTTGAAGTGCTGTTTTATGTAATATGTCTACATATTACTGTACGTGCTAGGTGTCTGCTGTTTTCTGTGCTGTTGATGTTCTGAGATGCCGCAATCAATGTCGTAACATCGCCAGCATCACATGGGTTAGGTTAAGGCAACAAAAGCACAGGGTTAGGTTTAGAAAAAACATCACGGTTTGGCCCATACAGGAAGTGAACACAGATTTTCCTTATTCAAGGGGTTATTCCAGGGTTTCTTGGACCCATCCACTACCCCTCCTACCTGCCCTGTAGGGACTCTCCAGCTCCTTATAGTATGTGGTTACCAACGCTGTCTGGCTGTGTTGTGAACTGACACCACCCTTCGCGTATCATACTGCTCTAACAGGTGCCATTCGACTAACTGGCCGACTGGCGGTGTATCATATCAACACAAAAGGTGGCTCATGGTATTGGTGTCTGATGCCAAAGTCACTGACAAAGCAGTGGTATTTGATGAGTTCGGAATGAGAACAGGCCATATAGTAACATATTTCTCCTCCATTGTTGTTGTTCAACACGTGTACATGTAAGATGTGATGGTTGGTCTTTGAGGTAGGCTATAGGTCCAACCCATCCTCCACTGAAATTGTACGACAGGATAGAAAGTGACAGTGGCAACGTTTCACCCAAAGTTTTAGGCCTCAGAAAAAAAACAGTTTTCTTTTCTACGAATCGAGGCGGAGCAGTTGCACTTGTTGCCGTCTTCCACGTGTTGTTGTTGTTTTACCGTGCTGGTAGTCATTCGTCTTCTTTCTTTGCCACTTACCAGCAGACCAGAACACTTATAGGCGTATATATGCTGCCCCATCAGGCCCGGAAGAAGTGCATCGTCAGTACCTACGGGACCTACAGTACTGGGAAAAAAGTCACGTTTTCAGAATTTTGACATCAACTTTGTTCTAAAGAATCGGTTCTCATGACATCCCCACTACAGATGCCGGTGCAAAACTTAACGGATCACTACTATTTACGATCTTAACATAAAAAAGTGAAGAGCCAGTCTTCTCTTATTGTTTATCTACATCCTTCTCTGACCAACATTTTGCTTCTGAATTTCCCCAACTATGCTGTGACCGGTTTTGGTCTTATATTCACAGACAGTCGCAAAACAAGATTTGCTACAACCTCTTACTAAAACATGCGACCTAAATTAGAAGCTTATTAGGGTTTCTCATGCTACACACTTTCAGGTCAAGAATAGCGGCTTTCATGATTTATTTTTGGCCATGATGAAAGTGAGTTGGGTTGTAAGGTTGTTAACAAAGTGTTGCAGTGTTTTATTTGTTGTTGACTGAATTCCAGGCTGCCACTTAAAGACTGGAATTCTCTGTGCAGTACCGCGATCAAAGAGATTTGGACATCGATTCCAGTGAGTTTATTGTCAATGCAGCATGATGTCATCACAGGGGCAGATGGAGATGTTGCTGAGCTGTTGAGTGAGCCTGGACGAAGTCTTTTGGAGTTTGGCGTAAGGTTGGTCATGGTCTTGTCAGCCTCATTTTTCCTGTTCATGGTCCAATGGTGAATTAAAGACTTTTAAGTGTAGTTGTTGCTTGGTTCTGAAGGTCAAATTCAGTAAGAAAAAACAGTTTATATTTACAGAAGGAGAATGTGGTAGCAATCGAAGGTCGCTTTCACTGGCAGTCGGCCCAGAGTTTGAGAATCCACTAAATATTACCTGTGATTATGGGTGTTGGCTGGATGAGAAATATCAATAGGAAAGGTGAGACCGTGTCAGTGACCTCTTATCACCTGTTGCAATGAGAGGAGTTGAGTCCACCAACTGTGTGTGTGTGTGTGTGTTTATGTGTGTGTGGCAGACCTCTCATTACCTGCCCTGCTTGAATTAAAGACTCATGTTTCTCAGACTGCATTAAATGTTGATGTGGGTCATGAAGTGTGTGGCTTCGCTCACCTGTGCTTCCTGTCCCTCCGCAGATGTTAATGCAGGTCATGGAAATTAACCTTTATATATGTGTGTGGGTGAGTGTGAGTCAAAGTGCACCCATATCTGCTTCTGTTAATTGAATGTTAATGCAGGTTAAATACTATCACCTTACGTTAAATAATGCAGCTCGGTTAATGACCGCATGCAGGATGCAGAAGTTTTACTTTCCTCACTGTACTTTTGCTCGTCTCTCTTACTCTTTTGTTTTCTTCTTCTGCTGTGTGCACATGCTTTGTATGATATCCTATGAATTAGCGCCCCATGAATGATGATACATACGAATGTAAAGTTACGTAGGTTAGGTTTAGTTATGTTCAGGAAAAGAAACATGGTGATGACTTACTTTGTCGGTCTCACTAGATGTAAACTGTAGCTATGAGCCTGCTGTTGGGTCACTAATTTTGGCTGACATTCTCCCTTCTCAACCACTATCTGCGTGTTACCATTTCCAAATCCCCTTCACTAGGGAAACAACAACAACACCCTCCGAGCTAACAACTTACATATTGAAAAATGCACATTTTGATGAAGGTTCGGATCAGGCAAAAAGGCATGCCTGCTTTGTTCTTTCTGTGAATTGTTGTAAAGATCAACAATGAATAAAACAACCTGTGAATGCACCTCGTAAAAGCCCGGACTCTGTCTTGCAGGACTCTCATGTCCAATGTTGATTTGTTTTCTGACGTGGCCAGTTGGAGTTGATTGACCTTGTCTTTCAGCTCTAGCAGCGGCGTGCACCAGTGACAGTGGCTTCACTAATGTACTGATGCATCTCACTTCATAAGAGCTTCTGTGATGTTGTCGTAATAATCTTCTGCTAAAGCTACACGCAGCCAGTGGATTGTCAGTAGTTGTAAGGGGTTAAGTGAGCTCCTCCAGAGAAAAAGCATAGTCAGGCTTCACCAGATTATCAAATCACGTTTATCACTAAAAGATGAATCACACAGTGACATATGACTCTTAATGTTTCTCATGGTGTTTTCTTTTGTGGGGCCATTTTAATGACCGTGCTCGCCTCCTCCAAATGTTCCACCAAACAAGTTCATCCCTGACACTATTTTGCGAGAGCACCATTGCTGCATCCTGGGCTTAGTGCCACCCAAGACGATTGTGATTGGTTTAAAGAAACAAACACAAGCCTATGGCAGAAAGATAATCTGTGATTCCAGACCTTTCTCTAGCACTGACACCATGTACGTAACATCTAAAATAAGTCGGAGCTCACTGGGTTACACACGGTCTGGAACATCACTCTGCTGGTGGAAAGTCCTGCGTTTTGTGACACACCCGTCTCCCCAACCTTCCTCCCTGCACGGACTATTTCTTCTTTTCCTCCTGTTAGCGCATCATGTGATCACATGCTTACACGGGTTATACATTAACTGGGATATTGACAAATTGTGGTGCATTACTTTCGTAGGTATCGAGAGCAGCCTGGTAGACGTGTGTGTGATAGAAAACAGCTGGTTTGGTTTGATGTGATAACCTACTGTTGTTTGAAATTTGCACTCGAATTTGCTGTTACTTATTCAAATGACTGTCCTGATGGCCTGTAGTGTGTGTGTGTGTGTGTGTGTGTGTGTGTGTATTACCATCTAATGCCATCTGTACAACAGACCTTTAGGGCAGGGGGGACGTTATTCATTAATTTTAGCTGCATGACTTTGAGGCAAGAGCACTATTGAAGTGTGTGTCTGTGTGTGCTCTTTACACACATAAGGTCAATCAGTCTCACTTGTGCGCTTCACTTTTCTCCTCTCCCCTCCCTTGTGTTTCTCTCCATCGCTCTTTCGCCCATGATTCTGAGTGGATGAACAGCTTTCTGATCCGTAAGGACTCTGTTAATGAATGCTGTATTGCTATTGATTTCTCCTCTGATCCCTCAGTTTGTTCAGGCGCAACACAAACCACGTTTTCCTGCGATGCGGAGAGGAGGGCTCAGCTGATAGCCGTGATGGAGTGTTGTGACCCGGTCCTGCAAATTGGATTTTAATGATTCAAGTATCATTTCTTGAACACTGCTCTCTGCTCCCTACAGAAATTAAAATGTGCTGCCCACTATGAAAGATCGAAGGAAAGGGTCAGGAAAGAAACGTTTTGGCATTAGAGCTGAAATGATATTAAATTACCTTTAAAGTTCATTTCAAATCATGGTAATGGTGTTTGTTTATCTTGTTTTGAAGCTGAAGTAGGCAACTTTTATTTTTAACATTTATTAAATTATTTATTTATTTATTTTTCTAACATTTATTTTTCTTATATTTGTTGAAATTCTCTTCACATTCAGATAGCAATCAATAAATAAAATTCTCTGGGAAAAAACAGAACAGATCCAGTATCTGTGGTTGTGGGACGCCTGTCGTAAGCCTGTCTGATCACTTCATTCGGCTGTATTCCTGTTTGCTGTTCTACAAATGGAGATGTGCGTGCACTTTCCTTTGGTGAAAGCCTGATTCACTGGCAGACAATCCTACAGAATGTTGCAGAGCATTTGCAGAGCATCCCAAAGTAGAGCTAGACAGCCTTTTAAAAAAGAGTCTACAAGACAGTCTGACAGTAAACTAAATGAGACATGTCAATATCTGAGAAGCGTTTCAGAGATGGAAAGCAAATGTTGCAAATGGTTTTGCCTTTTGGTGACTAGGGGTGTAACGATCCATCGATCTGGACTGATATATTGATTTAATGATCAACGATCCAATATCTTCGATGCAAAGGGAAAACATTGATCCATATTGTCGTCTTTTGCATAGGCTTTTTTTTAGAAGTCTGTGTCACTATCAAACAGCGGCAGGCAGATGGCAAGCAGTGTGGAAATAATTTGGATTTCAGAGAAAATACAGGTCAGCAGACAGAGCACATGGCATATGTAAACAATGCTGTTACGAGATAAAACACAACGTAACGTCACCTGGCTGGATGAGCGTCTCACTCCAACATTAGCTGCTCTATTTTAACAAAGTTCGGCTGAAAAACCCTGCATGCAGGCTGGAATTCAACCTTACTGTTCTGTCAGGAGATGCAGTGACTTAAACCATTGGTGAGTAAGAAAAATAATAACGTTGCATGTAATTTGTTAAGTTATGAGTAGAGGAAAAAACCCCGACTTACGAATTCATGATGGCTGCCGGTCACATACATAGTGAGTAAACACTCTGCTAAAGTACCGTTTATAGCAATTCTATCTTTTTTGTTTTACATTAGGTCAGCCATACCCATAATACTGTTAAATTTTTATCCATGGGCATGTTGCTATGCTGTCTGTATGTGCAAAATGCCACATAGAGCGTTGTTATCAACTGATATTGCTAACAGTGGCTATGGCTAGCCCAACAGTAGAACGGTAACGTCCATGTTTTTTTCCGACTTGTCCACCATTGTCAACTAGAATGCAAAACCTGTTGTCAACTCGGAGTTGACGTCATTCCCACTTCCGACCTCCGAGTACAAAACGAACGCACCATAAGTCAGCGGCTGCAGCCACACAAATCCAGCCAGCGCAAACCCCAGCTCTGAGAGATCGGACAGCTCCATTTCCCCTGTGAATCAGCTAACAGGTTAGACCTACCAGCTCACTGTGACACCCAGAGCTGGGGGGTTTGCACTGGCCAAATTCAACCGCAACAGCCACTGATCGAAGGTCCATCTCTATCTCAACAGTCCAAAGGGACAGTGGGGTGGCTAACATTAGCTAGCCAGTTCTCTTCTCTTTAGTTTACTGTATGAAATAAATGCCTGGTCGTCTGGTGGTGGGAGGGGCTCAGGACAGAGAAGTCAGAGCTGCAGGAGGAGGCTGCATTTTCAGATTCTGGCATCCCCCCCCCCTTTCAGATTTCTGCCTACCCCAGCTTTAAAGTTACATTACATAGATATTTAAAATGTGTCTAGACAACATCGTCTGATCTTAAATTTTAATCAACAGCTGCTGTGGGAAGCTCTCAACGATCTTAATGATTTCCAGAACAATTTTCAAATATACATGTTTCTATCTTTGTTATAGTTTGTATTTCAATTCGACGTTAACAGATGTTGAAATGCAATGATCGTCAGAGTACAATATCTGTCATTTTAATCTGGTTGTGCTTTTTTTCCCCCACATTAAACATTCTCCACCCTGCTGTGGGAATAATTTGTTTGGGTGAATGTAGATGGACAGATTTTCTGTAATGTCCTTCAGCACTGACCCCCTATTTTATACACACACACACACACACACACACACACACACACACACATTTCCCTCTGAGGGAGCACAGATTCAGACATTATTTCTGCCTCACTGCTACACAAACAGGCTTGCAGAAGCCCGGGGACTGTTCACCATTGGTGTGTGTATACACACACATAGACACACACACATTCAGGGAGGCACACATGTGCGTCACCCTCCCTGCAGGACTGGAGGCATGTGGAAGTCACTTGGGGATGCCAGCACATATGTGTCGCTTTGTCCTTTATATTTGTCACATATAATAAAGAGGCCAGTAGTTGAGTCTCTGTGTAAATGTATAGTGTATCTGTGGAGGTCCGTCAGAGCTAAAGGTTAGTCGCCTCTTTAAAATGAAATCACTCTTTGCTTGGCTTCTCCTCTCGTTTATACAACAAAACTCTGTCGAATCATGTGCTCCATTTCGTGCTGACCTCTGTGTTTTTCACCAGTTAAATTGGTCCGAGACTTGTTGCCCTTTAGCGAGGCAGTCAGGGTATTTTTTAAGTAATTGAAAACAAGTTCCAGAGGAGAGAGGAGAACTTCCTGTTTCACCCGAAAGGTAAAACAAAGACGGAAACGAGTGCTGCGTTATTGATGTGCACGTCTACATTCAGAGACGTAAACCGAGTAAGTGTGGGCCAACTTGCGTGACTGACTCTGTAGAGTCTTGTGTCCCCTGACTCAGTGTGTTTCAGCTGCTTGTTAAAGTGACTGTTGTTTGTTTAGAGAGGACAAAAGCCTGTGGCAAATTGCTTCTCTTATTCTTCGTCTTCTTGTCCCTCCTGCTGTTATTATCTGGTACCTTGTTTTTTCTGCAAACTAACTGTACTGGCCCGATTATAAGACGACCCCCCTTTTTCCTGGAGCTGGTTTGGAAAAAGTTTTTGAGATAAAAAACAATTTATTATATGAATCCTGTTGGGAAAGTTTCCCCAAGATACTATTACACCAGAGGACAAGATAATCCTCATTCTTAAAACCTCCTCTTCCATAAAAGTGAAACATTCAGTTCCTCTATTAAAGATGCAATCAGCGATTCTAATCCAACACGCTTTTTGTCAAATTCAGTGACTATCTCCTCATGGTCTGCTAGCTGTCTGTTCTGAGTGTGTGCTGAAAAGAAATCTGATGTTCATACACAGCCCTGGCTCTGTAAACGGGAAACGGCGCTCCTGCACAGGACAGAGGAAAGCAGTGGTAGAGAAGGACGGTAAATCTGACACATGACAGCCTACTTATTCATTTATTTATCTTTTATTTATCCATGAAGGTCCCACGGAGATACAAGATCTCTTCTTCCAGGGAGTCCTAGTCAAGATGTCGGCAAATTCAACATCATCAGTTTCATTTAAAAAAGAAAACAAAAAACACATACAATACATAAAAGCAACATGAGGGGAAACAGGAAAAGAAATGGAATACATGGAAATGAAATACAAGCCATACCAGTGACATCCATACACATACCACTTAGGTCAAGGACTATATAAAGCAGCAACATGTTTCCTTTAGGGCAGTCTTTGAAAGACCTGAAAGACTGAAGTGTTCAGGAAAGGGAGTGCTTCTAAGGTACCAACATTTTGAAGCTCATTCCATACGCAGGGTGCATAAGAAGAGAAAGCAGTTTTACCAAGCTCTGAGCGCACCTTGGGGCATTTAAATGAATGTGATTTGAAGAGCGAGTGCAATAGTTGCTGGATCAAAGGATAAAAGGCTTGAGATTTACAGTGCCCTCCAAAAGTATTGGAACAGTGAGTCCAATTCGTTTACTTTTGTTGTAGACTGAAAACATTTAGGTTTGACATCAAAAGATGAATATGAGACAAGAGATCAACATTTCAGCTTTTATTTCCAGGTATTTACATCTGGATCTGATACACAACTTAGATGATAGCATTATTTGTAATTGAACACAAAATTTTTAGGTGAGCAAAAGTATTGGAACATATAAACTTAAAATAGATTAAAGTGAATGAGAATTAATATTTAGTTGCAAATCCTTTGCTTTCAATAACTGCATCAAGCCTGTGACCCATTGACATCACCAAACTTTTGCATTCTTCTTTTGTGATGCTTTTCCAGGCTTTCACTGCAGTCTCTTTCAGTTGTTGTTTGTTTTGGGGGGTTACTCCCTTCAGTCTCCTCTTCAGCAGGTAAAATGCATGCTCTATTGGGTTTAGTCTGGAGACTGACTTGGCCAGTCTAAAACCTTCCAC
The DNA here is from genome assembly GCF_041903045.1 of Epinephelus lanceolatus. Lineage (NCBI taxonomy): Eukaryota > Metazoa > Chordata > Actinopteri > Perciformes > Serranidae > Epinephelus > Epinephelus lanceolatus. The sequence goes on along the minus strand of NC_135745.1, from coordinate 31,383,327 downwards.
TTCTTGCCCCTGATGAACTCCTTTGTTGTTTTGGCAGTGTGTTTTGGGTCGCTATCTTGCTGCATGATGAAGGATCTCCCAATCAGTTTGGTTGCATCTTTCTTTAAATTAGCAGACAAAATGTTTCTGTAGACTTCTGAGTTCATTTTGCTGCTGCCATCATGTGTTACATCATCAATGAAGATGAAAGAGCCCGTCCCAGAAGAAGCCATGCAAGCCCAAGCCATGACATTACCTCCACCGTGTTTCACAGATGAGCTTGTATGTTTGGGATCATGAGCAGATCCTTTCTTTCTCCAAACTTTCGCCTTTCCATCACTTTGGAAAAAGTTAATCTTTGTCTCATCAGTCCATAAAACTTTTTCCCAGAATTTTTGAGGCTCATCTCTGTACCTTTTGGCAAATTCCAGCCTGGCCTTACTAATGAGTGGTTTGCATCATCTGGTGTAGCCTCTGTACTTTTGTTCATGAAGTCTTCTGCGAACAACCAGTGGTTTCTTTCTTCTTCAGGACATTCCAAATGGTTATACTGGCTATGGGTAATGTTTGTGCAATGGCTCTGATTGATTGTCCATCTTCTCTCAGATTCACAATTGCTTCTTTTTCACCCATAGACAGCTCTCTGGTTTTCATGTTGGTTCCACCTCTAAATGCAGTCTGCACAGGCAAAACCTATCGTACCCAATCTGAAACTGAGCTCAGACATCCAGTGCTATTTATTGTTTGAATAATCAATGTGGGAGACAGAATTGGGAGACACCTGGGCAACAAAACACACCTGTCAGTCACATGTTCCATTACTTTTGCTCTCATGAAAAATGGGTGGGTTCAAACAAAAGGTGCTATCTTCTAAGTTGTGTATCAGATCCAGATGTAAATACCTGGAAATGAAAGCTGAAATGTTGATCTCTTGTCCCACATTCATCTTTTGATGTCAAACCCAAATATTTTCAGTCTACAACAAAAATAAAGGAATTGGCCTCACTGTTCCAATACTTTTGGAGGGCACTGTAAGTAGGTAGTTTACCTAATATTGCCCTGAATTGCAACATGTGCATTTTGGGACCATCCTAAAGATTCATATAAAATGCAGTGGTGAGTGTGTGAGCCTGCATTTGTGACAAAACGTAATGCTGCATGTGTATGTATGAAGCTGCATCTAAGTAAATGACATCCCCATAGTCTAATAAAAACAGAAATGAACATTGCACAATTCTCCTCCTGGCCTCTAAAGGAAAATATTGTTTTAAACGTAAAAAAAAGAGAGATTTTCAATACGCACAATAAAAAAGTACTCAAAACACCATATGCCCACATATTTTTAAGAAGTGACTCTTTCAATACATGTACCTTCTAGTGTTAAAGTAGTGGGATCAGCTTTCTTAGAGCTTGTGCAACTGCACTTCATATATTTGGTCTTCTTGAATTTAGGACCAGTTTTGATATTAACAAAGATAGCTGAGTTTGAAAAGCGTTCTGCAGGAGCTATATGGCTTGTTTCAGAGAAGCAGCTACTGCATAGAAGACTGTGTCATCCGCATACAAATATATCTTAGCTAGGCTTATTCCATGACCTAGGTCATTTTTAAAAAATAGAAAATAAAATAGGGACCAATACTGATCCCTGTAGGACACCTTGCTTACTGTTAGTGAAGCTGAGGTATAGTTCTCTACCACAATATACTGTGTTCTTTTAGATGAGTAATTCTGAAACCAATTCAGAGCCATCTCACCAAGACCTATACAGCTAAGCCTCTATAAAACCAGGTTGTGATTTACAGAGTCAAACACTGTAGATAGATCAACAAATAAAGCTGCACAGTGCTGTTTACTGTCTAATAATTTGATTATATCATTAGTAAGTAGCACAGCTGCTGTTATAGCGCTATGGCCTGATCCAAAGCCTGACTGGGAATCACTGAAAAGATTATTATCAGATAAAAACTGTTTTAATTGAGCATTAACAAGAGATTCAAATACTTTGGGAATAAGAGTCTGGAAATGGGACGATAATTAATCAAGTCATAAGGATCTCCACCCTTTAATAAAAGGAGAATTATAGCAGATTTCTTTGGGCTTTGAGTTCAGATATCAACTATCTTTCTCCAGAATCACTGATTCCACTTTTAAGGTTTACTGTTTATCTACACACTCTCCTGTCAGGCTCCTGAGGTGGTTACAATCCCTTTCTCTGTTTCTTATGTTGGTTTCTACAGCTCAATTCCAAAGCCCCAACAGTCCAAATTGATCCCATTGGACCCAAAGCCCATTCTTCCATCAGCAGATTATCCCGAAAACAAAAGTGCATTGCTCCAAAGGGGGAGTTTCTCCAAAAATAGACTGAGCATGCTCCTAAATAGAAGCACATGGCTAATTATTATGCTGAAAAATGCTAATATGGCGAAGATATGACCTGTCCTACTCTGCCTCTCATTGGCTTACGCTGATATTTTTACTCTAACCCTAACCAATCTCAGTCTTCATGTCTGACCCAACCAACCCAACCAACAAAGGCAATGACTATTAGTCAGTCAGAGGCAGAGTAGGACAGATAATGCCGTCACTGCACGTTAGACTGGTACACACAGGTAATTTACAAAATGTCAAAGCCATGCCCCCATTGGGGTGATAGAAAGCTGAAGATCCTATTGATGACAATGCAATTTGATGTGTGTTTGGATTTTAATTTTGACATGTCTGGTTAAATAAATGGACATGTCTAATAGCTGTATTGCGAACTTGCCTGAACCTGAAGTACATTTATAAATTAAGGGTGATCGCCATCGTGTCCCTTCACTCTTCCCTTCTCAAAGTAGATAAATGACCAAACACAGTGGCCAAGTATAACATCACAATGGCAGTGAATATTCACATATATTATGTGCCTTAAATCTCAGTGTGAAAGCTGTAGTTAATCCACTCCACAACAGCTTTTTGTAATTTTTCTGTTTTTCTTCTACACTGCGTTTCTTTTCCCCACAAGGGAACATGATGCTGGTCTAGTCTATAGCTGCTATCTTCTATCTTTATTATGACATGGCATGGAAACAAACTAGAGACCAGCTTTTTTGGATTCATCGTTGGTGTAACGTTGTTCATTTAAACTGGTTTGCTTCAAGTAGAAATGAGAAGACATGTATCAATCTCTATGTTCACTGATGCCGTCTACGCAGAATGTGTGGTGGCGTGGCGGTGAGGTCCTACTCTGAATGATATTTTGCTAGTCTGATGTGTAGTAGAAATCTACAATGGTGCCATTCTGCAAAATAATTAAGCTGGATAATAGGCTTTCAGACAAATGGGCTTTCTGTCCAATGAGATATTTATCATTGGGGACATTGAGGCTCCATAATTGCAGGAGTCAGAATAATGGGCAGTCCCCCTTGTTTTGAGCTCCTCTTCATGATATCTGTGACAGTGGGAAGTCTTGCTTGTTTGACAGATGATTTTATCTTGGTCTGTTTTTGCAGAAAAGTCATCAGGAGATCCTTTTAACTTGTTTTTACTTGTCAAGAATTTATGTCTGTTTTGGCAAAAGATGAACCACAAGAAAGTCCTGCAATTTAAACTCAACTAACCAAACACTTTAAAGGCTGTTTCACCCTAAAATAAACACACTATAAATGGACTTTAAGAAACTTGCTAGCCTAGCAACATTAAGGCTACAAACAACCCACGCTGCAGCACACTCTGTAGGAGCCAGTGTCACATTCAAAAAGAATATGAGATGTTTTGAATACATAAATGTCTAGTCCTGGAATATGACATGAAATAAAGTCCCATATTTGTGCAAGTACAGTTGATTCAGTCTTCTCCTTTTCGGTTTTTAGCCTGTCAGCTTCACTCTCAGCTGATCCTGGGTTAACATGCCGTGTCGGCTGCACCTTCATGTGTGTGTGGATTTTCACCGAGAAGCTGCTTTAATGCATTTACCTCCAAACCCTCCACATCCTTTTCCATTTGAGAGTTTTTATTCCTCGATCTTCTGTTTCCCCTCCCTCCGCTCCTTCCTGTTTCATCCTTGTTTCACACTTTTCGGCACTCACAACCTGACCTGAGCCCTCCACTGTCTCCCCCCTCTTTTTAAACATCGAGTCATGAATTTATTATGCGAATCAAAATAGAGCAATGACTCTTTGTCCCCGTCTCTGCATGTCATTGGTCTAGAATAAATAATTCAGCCACTGTGGTTGAAGTTAGGATCAGGGAGAAAAAAAAAGGAATTATTTTGGAGGCTATTTTCGAACTGCGAGCTGTCAGCTCCTTTCCTGCAGCACTCACTCTTTTCTTCTCCCTCTCTTCTTGCTCTCTATCATTCCTCCCACCAGTTCACTCTGCTATCACATGAAGATAGAACAGATTCTTCTCTGTCTTCTCTGTCCTTGGAAAAGGACTGCGTACTAAGCAGATAGGATAGGATTGGCATTGGATAAAGTCGGCCGCAGTCTTTGTCTGCTTGTTTCTATATTGTTGGGGTGTGTGTACATTCGTTGTGTTTTTTTTCTTGGCTGTCATTACAATATGTTTGTTGATAGGTTTGTGCAATTTCCAGTGCCAATCCTGAAGGTTGTTTGTCAGTGTGTAAGTGGTGATTATGGATGCTGTTTTGCAGATTTCTGCTGAATAGCTTTGATGGCATAACATGCAAGAGACAGTTTATTTCACCAGCTTTCTCCCTCAAAGACAGCCATTGATCTCATTACAGGGCGCTTGCTGTCTCTTTGACTTGCACTCGATGCGTTGCCGTTTTAGATGTGGAGTGACAGTTATTGAATGCCCCAAAAGGAGTTCCACAAGCTCTCTGTTTGCATTTCATGATACTTTATGAAGTGGAAATCACAGCAGAGGGGCCAACATGCTCATTGCTTCACATCAGAAGGCCTGTTTGGGGATGCAAAATGGTGCAGCCAGGGATCTGATGACTCTGTGAGAGTGCGACAGAGGCCGCCGAGCGGTCAACCACCTACACGTCTATACATGATCTTCACATGGGCAAAAAGTCAGACACACACGATATGTGTGCACATAAGGTCAATCATGTGCTTGGATACACACACATGGATGCAGATGCACACTTGGATGGTTATTCCAGGCCTCCTGGGGCATCATTGAAACTTTTCAGCCGTGACCTCGCTAAGAGGGAGAGGGGGAGCGAGATGAGCATTAGAGGGAGCGAAAATGAGAGACAGAGAGAGTCCTTGAATTTTAACCGGATGCTCCCCGGGGAGGACTCCCATCATCTCTGTGTGTCTTCAATGCCAGAGATCCACAGCTTCCTTTTGGGAGCTCAAGGACCCTGACTGCTCTGATATTCTGTCGAGGAAGCTCGTCCACCGTCGCTCACTTTCTAACTGCTTTTTGGGAGAAAAATCATTTGATGAATCAGTAGCAAAGGGTTTCTCTTATCCGGTTTTAGCGCTGGGTAATGACATTCCTCCAGCGGTAGCCAATTCTTCCAGAGCAGAGGATAAATGTCACTATCAGTTATCAGTAATGTGATCAGGGTTCCAACTACATCATCCCCTATGGTAGTGTGTGGGTGTGGGTGTGTGTTTTAAAGGGAATTTCTTGCAATGTGGATCTTATTTTTGTAGTTTTAGCCACATTTTCTGTCAGCTTTGATAATGCTGCAATCACTGAAGTAATTGCTGAGATCTGAGAACATGAAGACAGATTGCAAATAAAACAACAAATTGGCCAGATTATCTGTCCAGTAAAATCAACACCAAGGCTTGAGGCTGTACCAGCTACTTACAGGACACATGAAGCACCATTATGTGGGCCCTGTCTGAACCTCACTGAGTTTAACTCATCTGCAGTGTAATCATTTTATTTGAGCTGGGTGGTGGTAGCCTGTGGGGGCCCTAGTCCTCCAGCACCGCACACAGCTTGCCATTTGTTTCATTTCATTTGGGTTATGACTGAAACTAAACATTAAGGGCTGAATTCACAAAAGGATTGCGTGGCTTTTGCGGCCACTAAACTGGTAAAAATGGACCAAACAGATACCGTCTAATTCACAAAGCACGCGCAGAGGGTGAACTGCTCCACTAACTGCGCTGCTGAGCAGATTGCGTCTCGGTGCTCCGGTGTTATTTGCACGTATTTAAATAAGGTAATATGCATATATTTGGTGGAAAAATTGGCCATTTCTATGCAAATGAGCCTCACTGATAAACAACGTCTAATTCACTAACACCAGCGCTAATAGCCACACGCAGTTTGAGTGAAGTAAATAACGTCTTTAGAAATCTGGTGCAAACTGGGCGCTCCTCTGTGGAAGCCTCTCGCCCAGACTTTCCAGTGATCGTGGCAGCAGTGATCGTCTGTTAAATCAGTCTGTAAATAATATTTTGACATTATTATTATTATAATCATTATTACATTAATGGCATCCGAAGATATTGATGCGTTGAACAGGTGACAGTCTGCGGTCGTTCTCAAAACGCACTTCTGTCACGCACTTCAAAAGCAACTTTCAATAATTTATTTTACGAAACGGGGGAAACAAACGGTTCCATAATTCATATTAAATTCAAAGATAACGAAAAAAACAGCTACAAGTGAGAGGGAATAGTGATAAAGTGGGCAGACTTGGTCACATCCACAGCCTCAACCCATCCGACACTGTTAGACTGACTCACCAGCAGACATCACTAGGCTACATGAGGGTATACAGTATTCAGTACTTTGCCAAACAAAGTCTGCCATTGTTCTGCCACGGTGTTCTTGGCGCAAAGCCAGCATTTATACTTTGCCGTACATGTGTGGCTTATTGCAATCAGGGGCAAATCAGGGGCAAACTGCACTCAGCTCCCAAACTTTGTGGGCGTGTTTGCGCTGGTATATCATTAGCGCAATCCTGCAATCCTTTGTGAATAGGACGTTGAGACGGAGCAAACTGCGGGTGCAAATGAAGTGCAATTCAAGGTGCTATCAGCGGCCGCAGTTCATTCTTTGTGAATTCGGCCCAAAGTTACTTAAAGGATGGGGGCAAACATTCGCTGTCCCTCAAGACCCAGACAAATACTGTTTTCCACTATTCTGCAGGACATAAGCATTGTCAATACACTAATTTATCCTGGCTTCATATGGGAAGAGGAAATCTCCGCTCATGGCTAGGCTAATTTATACAATGTAAAATGCAATAGGCTTGTGCTAATAACGTTAGCATGTTATATTTGTTTGGAAAACGTGTTCAGTATTAGACAGTTGTTTCATCAGTGAACCTTGCAAGTTATAATGGAGCCAAATTTTGTAACTTTACTTTTGTTAAATGAAAAGATCGCTAGCCACTAAGCTAATTTTATATAATATAAAATGCCATAGGATCATTCTAATTAGCATGTTGTATTTGTGATGAAAATGTGTCCAGCAAAAGACAAGCGCTTTGTCTGTGAATGCTGCGAGTTATAGTGAAGTCGATTTGTGTACTTGTGTTTGAAATTGTCTCTATTAAACCATGTTTAATGTGTGTTTAATGTGTGTTTGTGTTTTGAATCAACTTAACTGAACAGCACTTCGCAGAAACCCCACTGCCGACCAAGTATGAATCCCCTATAAGCCCAATCCTTTGTTGCATGTTGTTCTCCATCTAACTCCCCCCTCACTTCCTGCCATGTTTCTACTGTTGACTCACCAACAAAGGTGTAAAATGAAGACAAAAACAAATCCTGTTTGGCATTTCACGTTCTTGCTCAGTCAGACATCTTTATGGCGATGTTCCCACATTCACAGATCTAAGCCATTCAGATAGTGAGCACAATGCCATTTATACAGATAGTAATATTGTCAGCCAAAACTATGAAAATATGATCCAGATTTTATGAGATTGGAAATTCCTTTTACTGTCAAAGTGAGTGTGTGCACTCATGTAGGTAGGCACAAACACGGACAGGCTAATAGAGGCTCTCACAGTGCTGTGACTCCAGATAGTCTGCTGTCAATCAACAAGACAACCCTGAACTCCTCCCCAAACCTGGCAACCTCTTCATCGCTCAGAGCTCTATCTACCTTTCTCTTCTTCTGGTTTGTCATATTTTCATTATTTCTTCTCACTCCTCCAACATCCCTTATTTGTTCAACCACTTTCATGACCTTTCCAGAAACTTCCTCCCCTGTGATCCCACTTCTCTTCCTCCTCCTCCTCCTCCTCCTCCTCACAATGATCTGTTTCTTATCACTAGCTTGCTCTGCAGTGTTTACAAAGCCTTCACAACCATATGTGTGTATACATACATGTGTGTATATGGGCGTTTGTTTGTCCTCCTCTGGGATCTCTGGTGAGAAGAGGATCCAGGAAATGTGATGATCACCTAATGTCCTGTGAAGCCCCATCTTCTTACAAGCACAAAGCCGCGCAGCACAAACACACACTTGTACACGCACACACTCACACATACGCTCAGTTGGTGTTGTACAACCACAAGCTGAACGGTTTTATCAGTGCTCAGGGATTGTCGCCTTTGTTTCCTCAGTACAAAGGATTCAGCTCTCTCCTTCTTTCTTTTATTCCACATCTCCATCCTTGTCACTCTTCATTTCTCTTTCCACGTCATCCATTCCCATTTTTTTTTCCAGCCTTCACCTCTATTTCTCTGTTTCACCCCCCCCCCCCTTTCTGCCCCTTCATCCCCACATCTGAAACGGTGGCGACGGCTCCTATTGGTTGCGCCGACAGAATCAGAGAAAGGGGCAGCCAATGAGCTTTCGGGCTAACAGGGTCACTATTATCCATGAAGCACGGCAATTACTCTGCCGTCTACTTCCCTGCCATGTATGCATATGCAATGCTTTCCCCGTCCTTGTACCTATACCGCACATTTCTACTGTACATGAACATCCTTCTTAGGTATATGGTTTATTTACAGCTGCTTGACTGAGAGCTAAAGGTCATGTTATATGGTGGAGGATCATTTGATGTCTGAGGTCCTCCATTTTCCACGTTCCTCTTGTGCAATTTTAGAAAATAGAATGAGAAACTGTGCTAGAGTCTTTTTTATTTGACATACATTTGCAATCAGTTTATGCATTCAGGTCAAAGCTATGCACATATTCATTGTAAATTCTCCCCCATGTGAATCCGGCACCATGCTGCTCTTCAAAGACTGGGGATGGAAAGCTGTCACACTCCTCCCCTCCCCCGTCCTTCTCCAACTCATTCCTTTTCTCGCTGTTTACTTGCCACACAGACAGTTATATATTTGTACCAGTCAGGCTGCATTCAGCTGTGCAAATTAGACAAGTTCTCCTCTTTTCTTCTGCGGACAGATGTGGCCTTTTCACTCAGTAAAATGCCACCTTGTGTTATAATCTGAGGATATTTAAAAACAGAATTTCTCGCCATGTATTATCAAGCAACATCAGGATTCCTGGGCCTCTCTTCTGGCATCTGACTGATCGTCAGACCCAATTTGCATCATTAGATTCTCTCAACTGTGGAATAGCTTTGACCTTCCTCCATCATTAGTGACAGAGTGAGACTGAGTGTCCCTCTTACCTCCCCCCTGCTCGCCCGCTCTCTCCTTCTCTTTCATCCATTACATTCACTTCTTTGCTGTCCTCCATGTCCATCATCTCCTCCCCTGATACCCAAATCTATCAGTCGTTCACATTGTGGTCACATTATGCAGCTCCGCACTTATCTGTTCAATCTCCTCCCTTCAATTTCTTTTCATCACACTTCTTCTCACAGTCTTATTGGCGGAATATCGAGGAGGCGTCAACTGTCTTGGTTTTATATTCCCCACTTGGCTTTCACCTATCTAACGAGCTGGAGAATTGAATTAATTTCTTTTCTTTTCGATACCGAGTGGGTATAAAAACACACTCACATACGCTCACAAACATGCACACACACACACGGTGAGCTGTACAGGGTGAAAAAGGGGCCGTTGCCTTTCAGGTGAGATGACTTCAGGGAAATGTTTTTTTCTTCGCAGCAATCACCCAGCTATCATCGCAATCTGCGGCTGCTCCGTTGCGCTGAGAGGAAGACGTGATTTCACTTCCCAATGACCAACCCTTGGGATTACCCCACCATTTTGTTATCTGGAAACTCATTAGCCTTTAGAAAGGAAACGACACCAGAAATGAACTCCCTTCATATCCCGTCTAGAGCAAGGTAATCAGAACTGTGATGACAGAGTCTCCTGTTTGCGCAGAGGGGAGGTTTGTCTTCTTTGGCAACAGCATGAAACCTCATTTATCAGCATGAGCCACACAGTGCCGCACTGACGTGTACAAATAAGACAGATGAGTATTCTGAGAGTATTTCACAAAACGTGAGGAAATACCGTCACATAAAGCTTGTGGCGGTGACCAAGCTTTTTGGAATGTGTGAGATAATTAATGAGTCATTTCAATCCACGCCAGTAATAAGGCCACAGATCCCCAAAGGGCAAGACTAATTCAAGGCTGTTCAGTCACTTGTCAGACTGTGTGTCACTCAAAATGATTGGTGTCTGCATGTGTGAATTTTTTTTTCTCAGACACAGGTCAAGTTTGATTAAATGATTTTATCTCCCTGCTATTCTGAACTCGTTCTCTCTTACTTGCACTCCTGCTAATAGTTTAATAATCTCTGCACTTGCTGGTTAATTACACCCCAGGATAAACAATTGCCACACTAAATGCTTTTCCTGAATACACTTTAAAAACAAACAAACATGTAAACAGAGGCTTATTCGCGTGCGCGCACAGGCACAATTTCTCCAGCTTTGTGTAGCTTCAGTAGTGCACGTACCCGACTTAATGACTCGTAAGTCTTCTATCTGCCTACCAGCTGGCGGGTGTCCAAACCTCTGATCTGCAGAGCGAGCTCTTCGTTGTTCCTGAAAAAAAACATTATGGTGCACATATAGCACCGCATCACACGGACTGGCACACATGCCAACTCAACACATCACAGCAACTCCTCGCTCGGATCTGAACCGAGAACAAAAAGGTGATTTTGTACATCTTTCACTAGGAGGAAATGGGCTCTGTTGTTGCTCCAACCTGCTCGCTAATGAGGCAAAGTCCTATCCTGGATAACAGGACTACACTGAGTGACACTGCCTTACTGTAACTGCTGAATGCAGATGAATGAGGTTCAAATGTGTAGGCAAGGAAATCCCTCAATTAGGGAAACATTCTGCTACTTTCTATCGTCTGATGGGCAATAAAGTTGCTCTGTTTCAAGGACTTGCCATAAAGCTTGTCTGAGGTATCCGTGTATAGATGCTTTGAGTGTGTATCTACATGTGAGTCAGCGCTGCCTGTGACATAAGGGAATTTATATTTGGAGCTTAAACAGATCTAAATTTAGTGATATTATATATGGGTGACTTTTATATGGATGTAACCAATCTGTTCCCCCTTTAGCCCTGGCATTTCAATAATGTCAGCCGACTAAGCCTAAATGGAGATTTATGATAACATTGTAACCCTGACCCTCCAGATCACATGACTTCATTAAAAGTCGGAGGGGAAAAAGTGATGTCACACGGTAGTAACAGTGTATGCGAGTGCACTATGAGTGAAAACTTGTAACACCTGAGCGGAGACCATATGGTAGCAAGCAAGGTTACCCATCTAACGAGATAGATTCCCGGGCCGCCCTCTGTTGTTTGTTTATTACACTATTATGTATCTGCCTGTGTGTGTTTGTGTCTTTTCATGTGCCTGTGCTCTCAGTGTGTGTAGCCATGTGCTCAGGTCTGAGCCAAAGAAAAGCAGGTCAAAACACTGCAGGGTGTGAGAATCATCAGAATAGCTACCGCTAATTAAACGTGCCAGGCCTTCGAGTAAAACCAAAGGATCCATGTTTGCTAAATCTGAGCGCAGACTAAGATACTCTTTGTTTTCAACATATTAGATGGCCAGAGAAACTACTAATCCTCGCAGAGCTGCTGTCTACGGTAAAGGGTCATCAGATATTTATGGTGTCAGCCAATGAAAATGGTCACTTATTCCAGACTAAAGTATCTCAACAACTATCAGATGGATTGCCATAAAACTTAGTTCACCCATTCATGGTGCCTAGAGGATGAATCCTCATGACTCTGGTGATCCTCTGACTTGTCATGTAGCGCCACCATGAGGTTCATATATGTGATTTTTAGTGAAATGTCTCAACAGCTGTATTCAACATATCCTCCAACCCGTACGTTGTATGTTCCTACCCCCTAATACAGTGGTTTCCAACTGGTCCAGCCACAGGGTCCAGATTTCTCCTTAGTCATTAATTCAAGGTCCATGCGCTTTAATTTATTCAGCGTCATACTTAAGTTTGGCCATGTCTTTGAGCTGGTATGCTGTCTCTGATAAGTAGCTGTCTGTTAGTCACTCACTCTACAGCAGGAAACAGCACTTCAAAGTAAAAGCTGGGTGTACTTTTACTAACTTGACATGTTTCATGAGTCACTTGCGGTCCATTCAGACCCACTTTTGGACCATGACCCACCAGTTGGGAACCACTGCTCTAATATGATCCACAGGGGTGTTTCCTAAATTAGCGCTCATTCTGGTGGACAGATTAGCTTATATGTTAGCTCGTATGTTAACGGTCACAGTTTTAAACGTTGGGACAACATTGTGAAACGGTACCAGGTGCACCAAACCTATGTGGTTAAATATGTTTGTTACTAATGTAACTTAAATGTGACCTGTCTCACATGACATACATCACGCACGCCACAAGACATACTACGTAATGTTAAAATAACTCAAAGTTGAGTTGTGGTTTCACATGGGACACCAAATGTCAGACATGTTTGTCTGACATTTCCACCTTACCTTTATCCTGCCCCTAGTCGCACTTTATACTACTTCGCTTGACTACCTTCCTTGCTCCGTCATAGTTACCTTGGTCACTAGAGGTCACTGCCTGACAATTAAGGTAGATATAGGCTGTAATTGCTGCTTGTACAAACAAACGGCGTGGTCGTATTTTGGAGAAGAATTTCAAAATGATTACAGACATTCATGTCCCCCTCTGGAGGAATTGGAATAACTTTTAATTGTTATCCCCTTTCTTTTTTCTGTAACGCTTTCATAAGGTCAAAATTTCACTTTGCACAAAACTATGTTTAGTGCTTATTACCAAAGTTAACATGCTAACACGCTGACCTACAGAGGAAAACGAGATCAATATTCTACCTGCTAAAATGCTCTTCTTAGCATGCCGATGTTAGCATTTAGCTCAAACACTGTGCCCTAAGAACAGCCACACAGACTCACCAGTGTGGGTGAACAGTCTTAGTCTTCTTTACTCTGCAGATATCAGTTAATATAAATGCAGAACTCCTTGAATTTGTGTAATATTAATAAACTAAATTCATCTAATGTAATCCATATTAAAAGTTAATAGATGTTTTTAATCAGGAGAACACACAGTTTCTTGAAAATTGCTCATCCCAGTGGACATCACATCTTGAATAAAATACACAGTAGGCTGATGATAATATTTTGATGGCTTATGTAATTAGCATAATAATTCCAAACATAAAACATGTTTTTGTATATCACATTAATGTTAATGTTATCACAGAGGTTCATTAGCCTTGTGTAAATCAAATACTCTTAGATATGAAGCACTATGATTTGAGAGATGAAAAGGACTGAGCTAATTTTATACATTTAGACGATTTTTAGCAAAGCAACAAAATATAATGATAAAGTTCACATCTGGAGGGGTTTAACTTCAGGTCATAGTATCTCATGCATTTATAAACCACTGGAAAATTAAAATATATCGGTATAAATATGTACATTCAATGTGTGTGTGTCGATGTGTGTTCGTTCTATAAGGGTCAGTAACGCAGGATGCCAGAGAAAGGCAGCAGATGGGACACTACAGGGTTATAGATTCATTCATAGATGTTTGTTCTACTTGTGAAGAGAACAAACAGCGTTTGAAGTGATTCATTGGATGCTGCAGTGTTTTGTTTTTGTTTTTCCCTTTAATCCCACCATCCCTCTGTGTATATTCATCACGACTGTCAAACACAGGCCTGTCTTCAGCTGTCAGATTTCACCCAGAAAGAACAAGAGATAACAAAGACACTGGGAGAAAGAGAGGCAGTGTAGCTATAGCTTTACATGTAGGATTCCAGTTCTTCTATTTTGGGTGTACGGGGGATTTCACATAAAGGTTGAAATACCGATGCTGTGAAAGCTGAGACACTGAAAACTATCGAGTGCTTAGTTTTATGATCGGGAATACTTTATACCAATTTTCATTTTTGACAGTTATTACTTTAATCTGACTGACTAGACTGGATCAACCGCAGCAGATAGATGGTCTGTTGTTTCGACAGGTGGATGGTTTAGCGAAGCGTTCACACCATTTCTCTATCTGCTGTCATTTGCAGTGAGCACAGAGAAAATAATTACAGCAGGAAAAAAAAACTGATGTAAAGATTCAATCACTTTAGAGGTTTGAAGCATGCCCACACACACTTATGCACACACATTCTTCATTGATGTTTGTCATGGATTTGATGCTCTGCACTGCACTGTTACTCATTATGACGGAGAGGGAAATAACAAAGCCAGTATCGAGTGGGAGCAAAATCAAGCAAGGTACAAAGTAACACAAGACATCAAAGAAGTGAAGCAGAAATATTGTATCTGTCTCAATACGCATGTTGTTGGTGACACATTTGATGCAACATCTTACCTGCTGAAGAATAATAGTGTTTTATTTTATTTTTATTTCCAATACAGAGTTCCAAAACAGTGTATGGGACTGATGTGTTGCACAGAAAATTGCGTCAGTGTACATCAGATATTGACCCAAAACAGGAGTGAAACAGTCAACAGCACAGACTTTCGAAAACAATGCAAGCTGTGCCTTGTAATTGACATGTACACTCTCACATGACCACATTCACAGACCTTAATATATGGGAAGATAAATATTTTGAGGGTGTTTACATGAACCGAGTGGCCTCCCTCAGGGCAGGCTACTTATACAGTGTTCAAGTTCATATTCAAGTCATGCCCGTTTATGAATAAACTGAATATTCCAAATAGTTTACTGC
Source organism: Epinephelus lanceolatus (assembly GCF_041903045.1). Classification (NCBI taxonomy): domain Eukaryota; kingdom Metazoa; phylum Chordata; class Actinopteri; order Perciformes; family Serranidae; genus Epinephelus; species Epinephelus lanceolatus. The sequence goes on along the minus strand of NC_135745.1, from coordinate 31,368,301 downwards.
AGTGAAAACACAAACTGCAAATAACAACCTAAACAGTACAGTGTAGAATTTTCTAGGCAGGGAGGAAGGAAAATCATATAATGCCATTTTCTTAATTAGAAAAGCCGAACTAGAAAGCATTTCTACCTCCACCAAGGTTACACAGAGTGCTTTATGAGTTATGTTAGTTATCAATTATGTTTATATTGGCATCTATATAGTATCAGACAATCTTGTGAGACATGTTCCACTCTGAAACAAATACCCGCATCATATACCTGCAGCGTCACCAGTTTGACTCTATCTGGGAACCTTTGAAAGAAAATTGCAAAAATGTTTGCCAAAGCCTTTTTTGCAAGTGTTAGGGAAAACCTTAAATATCTCTTGATTGTAAATATGTTTCAGATATCTCACTACGACGAGGGGTTGGAATCGCCAAAGGATTCACAATACGATATTATTTTCTTAGGTCATGATATGCTATTATTGCCATATTGTGATATAATATATTGTGATTCATTACCTTTTTTCCCAACTGCTAATTATTTCAACAAAGGACACAAAGTCCAGATGTTTTATTGAAACAGCGACGGCACATTTCTGATTTCTTTCTCCAGTGCCTCCATCTTTGTTGCGATAAACTTCCTGCCAAATGCTGCTGACTGAGACCTCGGCTGACTTCACTAGGAAACACAACATCAGCACCATCTGGTGGAAGAAAAAGCAATCGATTTTATTATTGTAGTATCAAAAGTTGTGTTAAAATGTGTATTTTCAAATAATGTGTTTAATAAAAGATTGATGCTTGGCGTCCATGTATCGATAAAATATCGCCACGCAAAATATTTTAATACTGTGCTGTATCAATTTTTCTCCCACTCCTACTAACTACTGTAACACACAGAATAAATATTAGCATTATACGTTTCTGCAAACCACGGAAATATAACCTATATTATATATCAGATATATTGATACTTTAAATTTCAACAAGGCTGTAGTTAACGTGTGCTTATTTCTAGGCATAAAAACAACTTGGTTATGGTTAGGAAAAGATCGTGCTTTGGCTTAAAATACCCAGTTTTGGTGCCACAATCACAGCTGATAACACAATGTTTAGGTATAAACAACCGGTTTTGTTGTTTGTTTTGTTGGTCTGCAGCTTGGTAGCTGGCTCGCCTACATCTCACTCCATCTACCCCTTCACCTCTCCATGAAAAAGTCAGCTTATATACATGTAATCAGAACTACGCCACTCTATAAATGTTGATATGTATGAAATGTAGAAATGTAACATATCTGTTGTTTGCAGAAATGTACAATGCCAACATTTCTTCTGCCGACTGGGCTGTGGAAAGTACTTTGAAAGCACCGAATTCAATTACCTGAAAAAAAGTCCTTATTTTTTAATTCAATGTACAAAAGTCATGAGTATTTTATTTTCTCTTGTAATGCTTGGTAGGAAATATTTTTGTCATCCAATTCCAGGCTGCTAGGAGACACAGAGTTTCGATTGTGTTGATTTTAGCAAAAACTTAAATCAACTCAGTTAAGTTTGTCATTCTTTGTCAGTTAATTCATCCATTTTATGTCACTAATCTGGGTCCAGGTCACATTAATTTAATTAACGATGAAGGATAAATATTGCAGTTCTTCTTGCCCTTATTCCTAAAAAGACTATATTCCTACTAAGCTGTTTATATTGCTAATGAAAATTAATATTCCACTAATATTCCCATTTATATGCAGCCGTGCGTACTCTGATTAACATGCCCTTACATGTCATTTATTACGGCAAAATATGGAAAAGTGGAACAGCTGGAGCCGCTTGTGCCAATTTTGCTTCTTTGCATTAAAATATGTCTGAGTTGTTCGACCTTGCAGGCACAGCCTCCCTATGTAATTACTTCATCCACCTTGTTGAAAAGGTTGGCGATATGTGCACGTATCTAAAAACCTGTTGCTATTCAAGTCTTTTATGATGTTTAAAGTAGGTGTGTTTCTCCCTCAAACTGGAAACAGCTTTTCTTTTGGACATTCATGTCCACCCCACAGCCTTGCAAACTGTTGATTGTGGGACTGGTATTACAATAAATTCTATGTGGTATTAAAGCATTCTTAAAAAGTCTTACAGTTAACTCTTTGAACCTCTTTCACCATTTCTTTGTTGTTAAAGCGCAGGACAGGGCAGCTAAAATACACGATATATAGCTGAGTGAATATTCATTGATTAATTGCCTCTATGTTTTATGGATTGGCTGCAAAGTGACTAATCACACTGAGTAACTTCTGCTGCGCTAAGTGAAACTGATACGGACCAAAGCCATCATGGGATTTGCCAGTCAGACTCCCTGCTGAGCCCGGTGCCCCTCACCGAGGTCTCAGTGTCGGTGCAGTTCAAAGTGAAAACATGTGACAAGTGACACACACACACGCGCACACACACACACACAAACACAAAGAGGGATGAAGCGACCTTTTGGGCTCATCTCCCTTCTGATCCACTTAGCATTGTCTACCTTCTACCCACACACCAACCCAGACAGCTCCTGTTTGAATGCACTGACATTGTGTGTCTGTGTGTGTGTTTGTTGGAGTATTATTCACTCATTCCAACATTACATTTATTTTTAGCGGGATGAAAGTAAATAGTTTTGGGCGGGTGTGATGTTTGTTGAAGAAGTCATTTGAGGACTGGGAGAGATTCTTTCCCGCTTAATGAACAAGCAGCACATAATTTTTATATTTTGGTCTTGTGGGGTTTTTATCTTAGCTTGTTTTAGCTTTTGTTTGTTGTGTTGTTGTTCTTCTGTGGCTGTCAGGCATTGTTCTTGATGCACTGTGCATCCTCCGCTAATGTTCAGTTTCAGTGACTTCTGGCTGACTTTGAAGCAGTTGGAGAACACAGGCTGGAGTTTGCCTTCCTCAGCTCGTGCCACTTTTTGCTAACTAACTCTAACCATATTTGGTGGCGTCTCACGAAAGCGCTTCTCAGGAAAGGTGCAGACACACACAGACATCAGCTCAGAGATATCACAGTGATCTGTGAAGTATTTTGGGGATCACCTGGTTAGAGGGGAAACAGTACAGTAGGATGCTGCGTGAGTCATAAAGCGTCTTTGGTTTCGTGAAACATCATCCCCTGTACGAGGAGACAGTCATCGACAGAGGGGTGATGATGAAGTGTGTGTGTGTCAATGTGTGTGTGTGTGCTATAAGCCTCCTGCTGCAGACTTTCTCAGGAGTATATGAGAGGATTGAGACTGACAGTGTGGATCTGTTACCTTGCATCCTCAGCTCAGCATCCCATCGACTCAGTGTGCACACATGCAATGCCTGTGAAAGTGTGTGTGTGTGTGTGTGTGTGTGTGTGTGGTCTGGTCCCATGTTTATTAAACCTCAAAGAATCACAATTACAAAGCTTCAAAGAGCAACTTTGTAGTATTTATTTATTTATATGAAAAAATTTAAAGAGTTACTTAACAACAGGCTGAGAAGCAATGTTTTGCTGCCCTCTCTGGTTGAAAGTTTAAAGCCTGTTGCACCTGTAACCACTCCCTTAGTGACATCACAGGGTCCTGGAGTACACTTAATGCATCACTGCAGCAAGGTGAGAAGTTAAAGCAATAAAGATCAACGAAATCAAGATTTTAAGGGGGTGTTAAGTTGATACGATACGAAGCAGTACCACTGGAAATTGGGGGTGCAGTGTTGGGTAGTTCAAGCAAGACATGACAAAGATATTTTAAAAATGGTCGAACGGAAGGAATCGCCATGTCGCAGTGTATTTAATGGCCTTGGAGACTACTGGCATCTACAAGGCTTCCTCCGTCAAAAGTCACGTTATTACGACCTCCTCCACTTTCAACCTTGTTTGTTGTTGTCACGAACTTTTGATTCTGCCCTTTAGAGCCATCTGGTGGATGTATCTACACCAATGAAAATGATGCATTGAAGTATGTGGGCAGTGACGGTTGCCGCTTGAAAGAAACCCATTTTCCTACGTAGAGGGAGTACAAATGAGCCCTTAGGATCACAGTACAAGAGCAGAAGTAAAGTGACAAAAACTCTGAGCGGCAGTGCGTAGTGAGTTTGAGGCGGAGCAGAGGGGAGATGGATACTATCATCAGTGAAGTGAAAAGGAAGCTAGAAGAAAAGGAATAGAAAGGGGTCAAATCTAGAAGTGTCGCTTCTGTCTGGGCCTCCTTCATGCAAATTGTGGACAAAGACAACAAGAGAGTCAGCGCTGTTAAGTGTATAACATGTGGGGGACCAACACATTCTTATCCCAAGTCGTCACATATCCTGACTTTGTCAGTGACCTTTCATGTCTACGTATTACGCGCAAGGTATCCCTCTGCGTCCGCAGCTGACATTCCTGGACACCCACTACCAATGCCGGGATGTCAACAAAAGCATGTGGTTAGGTTAGGAAAAGAATATCATGGTTTGGCTCTACATTCATACGGGAAGCGAACATTGGGCTCCAAGGTGAAAGTCCAGGCTTTGATGGACCCATCCACTGCCACTCCCACTTCCAAAATAGTTGCCATTCAGCCGACTGGTGGTGTATCATGACATCACGAAAGGTTACGTGTGGCCGCATGACATACTGATCTTGCCCAGCCACATATCATACAGACCCGAAAGGTGGCTTTCGGCTTTGTTGTGTGTTCGCATCTTTGGGATGAGAACAGGCTAAGTAGACTGTTATGTTTTGATACAGCACGCCATTAGGGTTCGAGTCCCTTATTTTGGACCTGTGAAAACCTCTAGCTTGCACAACATCAGTCACATGTTTTCAGAGCAGAAATAGCCAATCAGAAGCAAGTATTTAACCCCTCATCTGCCTCATTGTTCATCAGTATTTTTTCAACTACAGGAGAGTGCTTATTTAAAAGTGGAACGCTGGAGAAAGAAAGATCCTCGTTCCCAGAATATAAGAAAATACAAATACACATCTGAAATATTATTAAACAGTATATCCAGTGAGATAGGTAAGAACAGTGTGTTATATCCAACATGATAAAAGTTTCTAGGAGTAGAACAGCATTTTTTGTCACACTTCTAATTGCCGGGTGGGTTGGGTCTTTTTCCCTTCAGACATACACTGGGTCAGGTCCTTAATATTTCAGGCAAAATTGAGTCATGTGTATATATATATATTTTAAAAATGACCAGCTTGAATCAGATCTTGGAAGGAACTTCCCAGATCCATTTAGGGTTCAGCTCCATCATTTGGAACCTGTGAGATGCTTTGAGTCAGAACCACCAACCCAAAGCATATTTGACAACCTGGGAATAATCCAATGATCTTTCTCCACAATCTCATACTGCACTTGTAAATTATTTAAATTGTTTAGATAGTAGATATACCATTCGCCTGTCAGATGAAACACTACTGCAGCAGTCAAGTCAAAGGTTTGTGTTTTTGGCTCTAATCAGCTAAAGGTCAAACCAGGCAGCATGTCAGTCTCAATCAGTTCACACTCGCTGCCTCAGTGACTCAGAGTTCTTGGAGGAAGAGGATGCAGCTACAGTAGGATTGCATGGCACCGAGCGCCGAGTATCGTCTCTCTTTGCAAACTCAAAACAACTGCAGTGTTCTTCACTGCAGCCGCCGAACTGATGTCAGCTTTGAAAATGCACCCTTTTCTTTGCAAACACTGGGAGCTGTGGTTCATGGTCACTGGGTGTCGCTGTAATGATGTCGACCAGCTACCAGGACTTTGTGAATGTGGACCAAGTGTTCTGTTGATTCTGTCTGTGTTCTTTGTGTTCCACTTGTTCATTCATATTTTATCTTTGTGTTCCCACTGCAGGCGTTGTACGCCTCGTCACTGTGTGGATCCTGCTCTGTGAGCCACCACCCAGGGCTTCTTCCAGTTTTTTTCCCTGCCTAATTATGTTGTGATGACAGTTTTCTTTTGTTATCATCGAGGGTCTAAGTTTGGGCGTTGTTGTTTTTGTTTTTCACTCACTAGATTACAATGTGTTGTGAATCCTTTTTGAGACTCAGAAAACTTTGATTAGAGGAGACACAAATAAACTTGATTTGACTTTTCAGACTCATAAAAGAAACTTTTATGTTGACTTGGACTAGTTGATACTTCGTGACAGTGAATATGACCAAACTGAGAATTTCCAGACTTTAATGAAATCATAAATCTCGGCTTTGAGCAAATTTAGCAGTTGTCTTCCCTCTTGACTGTTTACATTCCCCTTCTCCCTCCCCATTCAGCACAGCTGTATTAAAGAGCGGCTAAGCTGTGCTCCACACTCGACTCGGGCTTTAAATGGAGTGACTAAGCACAGATTTAATATCAGACTTATAGCTACTTAGCAATTGAAAGCACAGACTGTCAGCGTTCCTCTGAAAAGTAAAAACTTGTCAAGTTTGCACCTCGGCTGGTTTGCAACAATAAAATGTAAAAGCTCTCTCTAATAACCTGCTGACTGCTCCACTGCGCCAACATCACTGATGCTAAATTGTGAGGGTTTTTATTGAGTGTGTGTATGTTTGTGTGTGTGGTGGTGCTGGCGAGGTCAGCGTGTGTGTGTATGTGTGTGATAGAGAAAGCAAAAAAGCCAGACAAAGCTTAGGAAGTAGGGATATCCACGCTCTGCTGGCCAAATATAAAGGCTTATAAAGGCTACCAGTCAACATGGATGACCTATTTATGGTCGGACACACTGCCACACAAACACACATATACACACCAGACAATGACCACATCCTTATTTTTCTCCACAGTTATTTGGGAAGCGTCTGTTCTTGGCATGGTGGCGTTTTTAATCAGGCTATCCTGTCTGTGTAAATCAGGTGAAGCAAGTGCTGTTTGAGACATCTGGCCGTGGTCATCGGTGTTAGGCCCGTGCAGGCTGATGTATGTGTGATTGGACGAGAGGGCATCGTTTCCCCAACATCTGTTCATTAGGTCAGCTATCTAAAAGTTATTTTTAGCTTCTGGGCTGGTTTTCCTCCCATTCTTCCCCCTTTTCTCTCCCTGGACAGCTGGCCTGAGGCAGAATCTTGTCTTAATAGTTGTTGGATTTGCCACTGCTGTTGCCTTAACATCTGGCAGATGTTAATTTACAGTTTGTGGGGCAGATTTGGGGACTCCTAGGGTGGTTGTATGTGTGTTGGCTGGCCAGCTGCAGGAATAAAACTGTGCAAGACTTACTTTGAGCTCTTCCAAAGCAGAATAGGGACACAGGCTGCTGATAAAACCACCTGCTGCAACAATAAAGTAATCCTCAGTATTTGCTATGGGAGTGAGAGTAAAGGTGTGTATTTATTCGCCAGCTCACCGGACTCCTCTGGGTCCGTATGTTTGATGAAGTGTGTGTGTGTGTGTGTGTGTGTGTGTGTGTGTGTGTGTGTGTGTGAGAGAGAGAGCGTGTGTGTGTGTGTGTGTATTTTAAAGATTCCTGCCTGTCCTTGAGTCCAGCAGTGAGGACCTTGTCTGGCTCCACGATGTCAGCTCACTGATTCATGCTGCGACTCTGCCACTGACCCGTAGGATGACTCTCGGGAGGGGTGTGGAGACAGGCTGCATCCATCACACTGCCTAAGAGCCGGGCAGATGTGCAGTGACACACAAACACACACACACACACACACACACAGTATATACACTTAGAATATAACAAGAATGCCGCTGTGTCTTAAATCAGATACTTCCATAAGTACACTTACATGAAGTACACGATGCACTTACTTGCATAGTGCACACATTTTGACAGGGAGGTGTTTTCTTGAATGAAAGACAACCATTGTGCACTCAATGGAAATAATGATTGCAAGATTTAACAACTTTTCCTCTGCTTGGTTAATTGCAACCAAACGTGCCTGAACATCAAACATAACTTCCATCAATAGACCTTGTAGCTCACACCAAAGATTGCTACTTCAATGCCTGATGATAAAATGTGCCACTAGCAAGATAACTTCAGCGTTCATGAAAAACAAACTGATGGTTCCTATCTGACGACATTATAGTGGTAATGAAAAAAAAACACATATTACTTAACTTCCATTTGTACGATGCTTCAGTGTTCGCCCTGGTGGTCTCCTCCCAAGAAGGCTAACATTACAAAACGTTGGGATGATTGATTTGTTTCAGTGAGGTATCCGCAGTCCTGAGCTGACATCATCACTTTATTTTAGTGCCACCTGCTGTAACCCTCCAACATCACAGCTCCACCCCCTCAGCCGCCATTTCACAAGTTTGAAATACATTTCTGGTCTCCCCCCTTCCGCTACGTAAACGACATGGTGACCTGTGAGGGTGAGAAGAATCCGCCGTTCCACTCTTAACTTTTTGTCCGTTATGAGTGCACCATCCAAGTACTCATAGTGCACTGCATTTTGCCATTCTCCGCAGTAAGAACACCCGTGTGCACTCAAAATATCAAGTATAAGTACACAAGTATCTGATTGGAGACACAGCACAAGAGTCTGCTAGTGTCTTAATCACAGCTGTGCTTTGAGCTAAATGCTAATGTCAGCATCATAGACTGTATAAAAATGATCAACGTAGCCACCATGATATCACCCATTGGTTTGTGGAGTCCTGTTTACAAATTTGCGTTGCTTAAGACAGCAGAGGTATGACCTGTGCTGCTCTCCCTCTGACTGGCTACTACCCATTGCCTTTGTTGTTAGGATTGATTAGGTTTAGGCAAGAAAAGTGAGATTGGCAAGGGTTAGGGTAAGAGTGTCAGGGTCAGCCAGTCAGAGACAGATTAAGGCAGGTCGTGCCTTCACCATCCTACGAAACACAAATTTGCTTTCCACTTTGAACTCTTGAGTTTGGCATTTTTGCCATCACCATTTTGGATTTTTGGAGCCAGAAGTGACCATATTTGGATAAGAGGTGGTGCTGTGAAGGAGCAAGAGGTGGATCTGACTCATAAGCCCTTTTTAGAAAGGCATTGTGCAAATTTGCAGGAAAGCCCAATCAGTCTTTTTTCAGCATTGGCAGTATAAAAACAAAATCAGGGAGGGCAGAAAATTGCTGTCTACCTACTTTTGTTTATACGGAATGCGCCTTTTTTGGGGCAATGGGGGGCGTGAGCAAGTAACAAAACGTGTAGCTCAGCGTGTGACGTGTTTACGTCACACGCGTGGGAGGGAAGCCGCGGCTTGTCAGGCGGCGATTCTCTCGTAAATCGGCCCGTTCTTTACCGTCCCCGTCATCTGACGGTTAATGGCCTCTTTGTTTGCGAGGGCAAGAAGGGCGTGCTATTCCTTGTCTCTCCAGTTGCTCATCTTTACAGTGTCTGTCAGGTTTGCGTTTCCCTCTTGCTACTAGCTGCTCTCTAATTCCTGCTATCAGCTGTTTCCTGTTTATCCACCGCCAGTGGCTCGCACTTGCGGCATCATAAACAGCTCCTCCCACAAGTCTTCAGTAGCCCCTCCCGTGGTGGAAGGCCACCTCGGTCTGTTTAAAATTGAAGAGTTCCGCCAATATGACTACCCTACGAGGCGGAAAATTGGGCGCCTCGGATCAACTCGCCTCTCCGCCTCTGTGTGTATAAACGCGGCCCAACATTTGCAGAAAATCTGGCAGTGTAAAAGGGGCTATAGACTGAGACATCCCTTATTATGCATAACTTTAAGCCTTAGTAAAATGTAAACAGGTGAGTTATAATTCACCCTCACTCCTGTCGATTTGTCATGAACGGGGAAATGAGCAATAACCAAAACTGTTTTTTGTACAAGGCTGTAAACATGTTAATGTCTGCTGTAAAGTTGGGCTTTTTAAAATTTGGGTCCATGATGATTAACTCACTCTTGGAGCCAGCCTCGTGGCCATTCAGTTCAGTTTTTGACACTTCCACGTTGGCGGCATTTTTTAGCCCCAAAGGTTTTCCAAATGGCCTGCACGCAAACATCCTCATTCTGATAATTCTAGCATGTTGATGTTAACAGGTGTACTGTATGATTAACATCTTACTTTAATGTGTTAGCATGCTAACATTTGCAAATTAGCAATATACCCCTGAAGAATATTGACCTGAAGATAGCGCTACATGTAAGGTCACAGGATCTAAGTTTTTACAGAGCATTCTCAGGGAACTGTGAATATTTGTACCACATTTCATGGCAATGCATTTGAAAGTTGTTGAGATATTTCCACCTGAATATCTCAATAAAAAGATAACATTTCAATTTCATGGTGGCACTAGTGGAAGAGTAGGGTTATCAAAGTCAGTAGGGCTCATCATCTGGGTACCATGAATGTCTCTGCAATATTTTATGCCAAAATATCCAGTAGATATTTCCCAAAATGACTGAAGAGTTTTACCCGGTGATGGTGCTGGAGGAAAAATCAGAGTCACTGTGATGCATTTTGAATGTTAAAGTAAAACGTGCAAGACGAAAACATCATTATGTCAGTGGCATTAGGATCTAGCCAGTGCAGAGACGCAGACACTAATTTTGTTTGATTTTGTCTCATAAACAGCTCGTTATTTCAGAACATCTGTACACTCGTGTTTGTTTTTCAGATCTCTCTGTTACTCTCCTGGGCTCTTCTCCTCGGAGACGCTGAGGTTTGCTGCTCTGTTGTTGTGGTCATGGTGAGTTGTTGCTGGTTGACAGTGCGAGGCTGAGTAGCTACTGAGAACTGGGTCAGTTTGTGCAGCTGTCTGCACAGCAGCCTCTCTCTGCCTGCGTCTTGTCTCCCAGCGAATCGAAAAATTGTGCCAGATTTCAACCAGATCCTTCAGATACGGGACCTGTAAACAGAGTGTTTTCCCGGCCTGTCAAAAAATTGTAGGACTTATCCACCCTGAGGCTTAGTAGATGAGACACAGTCTCTGGAGATTTTACTGCAGTTTGTGTGTGTGATCATGTGTGGAAAATATGTGAGTATTGTGCGTGTGTGCGGAGAATTTGTCTGCCGTCATTTAAATTTAGCTTAAATCCGGTTTCATCCTGTTTGATCCCATTGATGCCAACGCATTGAAACAGTCAGATATGATTAGACATTCAAGAAGCTGTTTTCAAAATCCAACTTACTAGAAAGAGACTTGAGGCAAAGCCCACAGCTGAGAGAGGCTGTGGCGACTTTTGGCTCTTTTGACTGTGTCCTCTGAGCACTGCCCATTAAGCACAAACCAACCCATATATTATTAATCTGTTTGGCTCTGCCGTCCTCACTGCCAGCATCAGACTGCATTTTTACATGATGCTCCCTGGTGGTGATGAGATATTCTCTCTTATTGCCACATCTGAAAAACAAACAACCAAGCAAATAGTAAAGAGTTTAATATCAGGGGCTAACGCCTGGTCTTAAGCTAAGTCATAGTAACTTGACGAGTCCCACCTAATAGTAACGCTGGTTGCACCATCAAGGCTTAAGCTCTCTTATCACTAAAACCAGGCATAAATGTTACAACTAGTCAAGAGCAGGCGTAAAGTAAAAATCTTGATCGTTTCTATATATCGGCAGCCTGATATAAAAACGAAATCCACAAACCTTGAACAACAACCCACATTAGTGTTTCTGCTGAAGTCTCCTTTTATCTAGCTAACTTACAAACAACTGTATGCATCTAACGATCAGACACTGTACATTTACAGGATAGTCTGGGGGACTCAGTTCGATTGGGCGTGGAATGCTGAAAAATTTCACACCTTCATTTGGTTCGGTTCACTTTCAGAATGCACTTTTTAAAGCAGACCAAACCGCCTGGACAACGTCACACAGTTACAACAGCTGCTCGTTTGGGGGGCAGTGTTGCCCGACCAGGAAGAAAAAAAGCATCCTCTCTTTGGTTCACTTCCTCTCTTTGGTTCGCTGGATAGTCTGTTTGCATTTCCCACTGTTGGAACCCTGGTCCACTTGGAAACTGGGGGTCTCGGTTCACTTGCAAGTGAACCGAGACCCCCAGTTTTCAAGTGGACCAGGGTTCGCTCGTTTGGTCCGCACTGGAGTTCGAATGAGCATTCACACCACTCCGAATGAATCGAACGATCTGTGGAAGCGGACCAGGTTTTTTTTAAAGCGGACCAAATAGTGCCAGTGTGAATGCGTCCTAACAGGCATAAATTGACATGCTGTCCCAGAATGTCAACAAAAAATACAGGAGGATACCTAGCACATAATATGTAGATGTGAATGGCACTGATAAAGTAGTGATATGTTTGACAAGTTGGACTGAGAACACATTGTACTAACACAACGTGTGCATTCGCAGTGTGTTTAAGAGGCAAAGAAGAAAAAGTCTCAGAGGACACGCCTAGACACGCTTAGAGGTAGTATCACATTCTGATACATATTTCCTACCTGACAGAATGAGCCACTCTACTTTAACTATTTTTATAGAGGCAGTGGTCGACTCTGATGGATCTGTTGCTAATGGTAGGTTGTTCTGAGCAGGTGGTGAACACCAGGTGTAATTAAGGCTAAGCTCAAGTTTGGTTGTGCAACAAACCTAAAGTTTATTCTGAAGCCTGGTCTGACTGCAGTGAAGACCGACTTAGCAGTTAGGACCAGGCCAGTTGGTGCAGCCCACTCTGGGGTTTCAAATTAGCATTTCTAGCAAAAACTTTCCTGCTTCCACACACTCAAGTTTTCCCTTAAGTATAAAACTATTACCATTTACTGCAAACGAGATGGACACTGAGTTGTGTTCCAGATCGAATGCCAGGTGCTCTTTGACTGTCTCTGAGTTGAAAACAGTGTGTGGGAGAGATGACAGGTTGCCTGAAGGAATGTTAAAGCACAAGTGATTCATCTTGTCTCTGCGCGAGGAGGACCAAAACGATTTTTAATTCATACCCAGCAAAATGCCACGTCCTACGCATACATGCATCAGCACATACCTGATCAAACACGTAATATGACTTGAGTACACAGTGATTCAATCACTCATTTCTCTTCACATTTCATAGCCGTGGTGTGCGTGGCTCCCAGGCATAATGTGATTGTTGAGGAGCTCAGTCTGTGTATATCCGTGGTGATAATAAATTCATTGTGTTTGTCAAAATGGAGCAGACGGTCTCACGGTGCTGCAAGCAGAGCTGAGGAGGTGCAACGTGCATGAATTCATCTGAAGCAAGAAGCTCCCTCGCATGGCTCCCAGTGTCCCAGTTCTCCAGCTGAAACCAAAGATGAATTAGTGAAAAGACAAATTATCTTTAATATCTTACAAAGATCCGTGTTCCTGTAATGGGGTCTCATCAGATGTATCTTAATGCTGTGTCATGATACGTCTCAAATCTCCGCAGCTTTCGGTACAATATTACTTAAAAACTGCAGGGAACATAGATAATTTACAGCCCTGTGGATGTAATTTTTATGAGCTTGGGAGATGATCTGTGATAAGCTCCATCTTTCTTTTTCATGGCCTCATTATCTTCTGTAGTATCATGTCTTTATCTGTGGGGGAGGAAGTACTCAGATGTTTTTACTTGAGTTAAAGTAATAATACAACAGTAGAAATACCCTGTTACAAGTAAAAATCCTGCATTCAACAGTTAATTTAATATACTTATAGTACCAAAAGTAAAAGTACATATTATGCAGAATGGCCCCGTTCAGACTGATATCAATTATTGGACTTTGTTGTTATTATTGATGCGTTAATTTGCTCATCACTTTAATGTTGCAGCTGGTGAAGGTGGAGCTCATTTTAATTACTTTATGTATGGTTCAGCCAGCTCTCATTCCTAGGCCATCGGATATTGATGCTTTGTCACGTACCTTGACGTGGGATACTGATGCTGAGGGCACCCTTTGGAGTCTCTTTTCTACCAACGTGGAGCCGGTCCCATTCTGGTTCCTTTTCGACCAAAAAGAAATTGATTTAGAGCCAGAAAAGTTAGTTCTCAGCTGGAACCAAACAAAGCAGGTTTTCCTTGACCTGGAGTCTGAACCGTGACAACATCAGTGGGTGTGTCATGTTTTACTGGTTGGAAAGAGAAGATGGAGAAGGCAAAAAAGAGGCTGCAGCGGTCTCATTAATAGTTGGTCCATGCTTGTTTTTTGAGGTAAAACAAATATCTGTAATAACAGAACAAACGTTTGCAATGCAGTCTGCCATTTTTGGTACTACTGTTTACTCCTGTTGTGCAACGCCCTCCGTTGATGACACATCCTTGATTACAATGGTTCGGATTGAATTTGGTTGAACGCGTGCTGGTTCACTAGGTCCCAAGAATCCTGAACGGAACTGGTTCAAGAACCAGAGTGAATTTGGTGGAAAATAGGGATATGAGACGCTAAATGCTTTCAACTAACTCCAGTGTTAACCCATGACGCTCAGACCAACTGACCGAGAGAGTCCACATAGGGCAGGAGGGAGGTTGGCGTAGGAGACAGGACAAACAAACACAGACTTTCACACAAGACACTGCTGTTTGTGTCCCATGTGAAACAAAAAGTCAGTGCCGTTTTGACGTAACATTATGTAACTTACATCCATCCATACATGTTTACGTCATGTAACATACATATAAGATCGACTTTCAGCCAGCAGACAGCTGTTGGTCACATACAGACGTTAACGGGTACGTATCATAAAGATGCCAAAGGGTGCCTTCAGCGTCTCTGAATGCTTTCTCGCTGAAGACACGAGAAAGTGCCAGTATTTGATGACCTGAGATGAAAACATGTTGGCTAGGTAGTTTAATCTATATTCATACATCATCATTCATTGGTTGATTATATTTTGTGTTATTAATCTGAATCTGGAAACTAAAGCTGTCAAACAAATGTAGTGGAGTGAAGAGTACAATATTCCCCTTATATAGTAGAGTAGAAGTATGAAGTCGCAGAAAATTACAATACAAATGTGAAGTACAAGTACCTCAAATGTGTACTTAAGCTCAGAACATGAGTGAATTTTACATTTCATCACTGGCCTCTATTTATTCTTCATTTTTTCTCTTCCTCCCTCTTTCTTTGCTTCTACCCTCTGTCTCGTCTTGCAGGTGCATGGTGCACTGACCCTGCCTGCGACAGGCGAGGAGTCAGAGGACCAGGGCCATGATTGGCTCTCCTGGCCCTGGTGGGCGTGCCTTAGTGCCATGGCCGAGGGTGTGGCAGTGGGTCCTGGCTGCTTCTCTGGTTGCCGTAATAACCGTGACGCTGCCAGGAAGTAGCCAGGCCTGCCCGCCACGGTGCGAGTGCTCGGCTCAGCTGAGGTCAGTGTCGTGCCAGCGGCGGCGGCTCACAAACATCCCAGAGGGCATCCCCACCGAGACACAGCTTCTGGACCTCAGCAAGAACCGGCTCCGCTGGGTGCAGTCAGGCGACCTGGCACCGTACCCGCGACTGGAGGAAGTGGACCTCAGTGAGAACCTCATCGCCACATTAGAGCCCAATGCCTTCGCCACCCTCCAGAGTCTTAAAGTGCTGAAGTTAAGGGGGAACCAGCTGAAGCTAGTGCCCATGGGGGCTTTTGCCAAGCTGGGCAATCTGACCAGTCTGGACCTGAGTGAGAACAAGATGGTGATTTTATTGGACTACACCTTCCAGGATCTGAGGAGTCTGAAACATTTGGAGGTGGGAGACAATGACCTGGTTTATATCTCCCACAAGGTAAGCTCTCCTGCATCTCATTACTGTGTAACTGAACTGGATGGAAAAACACTTAATTTAATTTTTTAAAATAAGAAAAAGGAAAAGGGACAGAAATTAGATCCCAGACAAATCACACTTTCATGATAGTAGTGGAATATACTGTGTGCTTCTGAATAAAGAGTAATGCCAAGCAGCTATTTGCCAGTCACACTGCCTGTAGCAATGCCTGCTTTGGCTATGAAATATGTAGTTCAGCATTTGGAGAAATGGTCTTGTTCACATTCTTGCCAAGTGTTAGATGAGAAAATTGATACCACTCTAAAGTCTGTATGCTAAATAAGAAGTTACAGCCAGCAGCTGGTTAGCTTAACTTAGCTTAGCAGTAAGTCTGGGAACAGAGGGAAATAATTAACATGTTTGATCTCATTTGTTTTATTTGAGCAAAAAATGGTTTTATGAGGGGTTGTGTGTGTGTTTATTGCTTGGGTGCAGTGACTTCCTGGAGTCTGCAGGTTGCTTGGCAACCTCATGGTGACAGCAACACTCCTGGCAGCAAATTTATTTTTTGCTAGGTTGGAGAAGGTATGACCCCCCTTACTCTGCCCTACTCTGCCTTTAATTGGCTTACTCTGACATTCATAAGCCCAGTTCAGACCGAAGATTCGCAATGAGACGAAACTGTTTTAGAAGGTTGCAAAGAAAGGTTGCAGCGGTGTGAACTGGCCGGTCTGAGCTCAACTGCCACTCAGCTGGTTAAATCACCGGTGGCTAGTTTAAGAACATAAAGCAAGTCACTTGTTTCAACAGCCAATCTGCTTGTAGTAAAGTCCAGTTGTCAAGTCAAAATGATCGCAAACGTGGCGGCAGGCGTGTTCGCTAATTGCAACAGGTGCTGTATGCCCTCCCCCCCACACACACATTCTCATTGACTGATTAACTGGCGCTGCTTACTTATATTACTGTGGCATATTTATCATGAATACAGTCCATCTGATGCTCGTTTTGTTTCTGTTTTTCGCCGTTTCATCACGACTACAAATGCACCTGTGGCCAGTATCTCACTGTCACTATCCTCATTCATATTTTAAGAAGGTACAAATTATATTCAGCCATAAATAAGCCTGGAAAAACTGGAAATCAAAACAGAGAGTTGTTGCATAGAGATGATACACCATCTCATCTAGTTGCATTGTTGTGAAGTGCAGAACGGCACATTGCAAATAGTTGCAAGTTTCAACTTGTCTTGTCGCAAATCTTTGGTCTGAATCAGCCTAGCCAGTCTCACTCCTCTTGCCTAAACTCAAACAACCCAGTCAAAAAAGGCAACAAGCACTGGCCAATCAGAAGGAGAGTAGGGCGGGTTATACTTTCACCATCCTAGGAAAAGACATTTATCTCCTATGAGGCAGATTTTGTCACCTTCTGACAGTCATGCTAACTGTTTCCCCTTGTCTCCAGTCTTAATGCTAAGCTGACTAACCGGCTGCTATCTGTAGCCTCATTTTTAACCATTGAACTGTCCCTTTAACGAAGGAAGGTGATGTTTATCATTAAAAAAAGAAAGCAAAACTGAAGCTTTAGCAATACATGAAATATTTTATAACTTGTGCTTGTATCATTATAATAGACCTTTCTGTTGTTGTCATCAGTTAAGTACACTCCATCTATCTTCTGTCTGTTTAAAGATATACTGTGCAGGATTTTCCTAAAAAAAAAAAAAAAAAAAAAGAATACAGACTCATACAAAGGTCATCCCTCTCGATCATCATTTATGACCCACTATTAGTGTGTGGCGGTGTATTTTTCTGCAGAGACTGTGCCCTCTGTCTGTATTTTCTTATTTTCTTCTTATTTTTCTGTGCTCTGGATGTTTATGGACATGTACCCCGACAGCCCTTCGGTGAGGTTGGGTCCCAGTGAGGTCAGGACAGTTCATGAGCAGCAAGCATCACAAGAAACACAGCGCTGAATAAACTCAGATATACCCAGTGATAGCAATGTGGGCTGCCAAATAAACTGGCCAGATTCTGGGGTGCCATTCCCAAGTTTAAGCCGAGTCAGCAACCAGATGCAGCCCGACATATTTCTTCCAGTGTGCAGAGTGTGGGCTGATGCTGGGCCAGGTCATTTTTGTCAGCAGCTGGAATTGAGGCAGGTCATTTGGCCCAATTAATCTTGAATCTCACGGAGTCAGGTATTCGTACCTGGCCTGACTTATTTCGTCTGGCGTGCTGAGCTTGGGCCGATGCTGGTCCAGGTCATTTTGGCTACCTGGGTAGTGAGACAAAACCAAACAAGAGTGAGTCTTGGGTAGGCTTTCAATTTTGCTAGCGAGCGTGTTTACAAACAGTAACCGACCATCCTCCATAGTGCACCTTTAACATAAAACAGAACACTCACTGCTGACTATGACGCATATATGTAAAATAAATCTCATTTTAAGTTTTAAAACCCTTCATCTCCCTCATTCTCAGGCGTTCTCAGGGCTGCTGGGGCTGGAAGATCTCACAATAGAGCGCTGCAACCTGACATCCATCTCCGGCCAGACGCTGTCTTACCTGCGCAGCCTGGTCACCCTTCGCCTCCGTCACCTCAGCATCATCGCCCTGGAGGACCAGAACTTCCGCAAGCTCTCCAACCTGCGGGGTCTGGACATCGATCACTGGCCGTACCTTGAGTACATCTCCCCTCTAAGTTTCCAGGGCCTGGACCTCCACTGGCTCTCCATCACCAACACCAACATCACCTCCGTCCCCTCCGCTTCCTTCAAGAACCTGGTGCACCTCACCCACCTCAACCTGTCGTACAATCCCATCACCACACTAGAGCCCTGGGCCTTCAAAGACCTGCTGAGGCTGAAGGAGCTCATCATGGTAAGCACAGGGTTGACGACAGTGGAGCTCCACGCCCTCGGAGGCCTTCGACAGATCCGGGTCCTCAACTTTTCCTCCAACGACCTGCAGACTTTGGAAGAGGGCTCCTTCCACTCTGTCAACAGTCTGGAGACCCTCAGAGTGGATGGGAACCCCCTGATGTGTGACTGCCGTCTGTTGTGGATCCTGCAAAGACGCAAGACCCTCAACTTTGACGGCAGAGTGCCCGTGTGTGTGGGGCCGGTGGAAGTGCAAGGGGTCAGCCTCAGCACCTTCACCGATTCTGCACTCTTCGATCACTTTACATGCCAGAAACCTAAGATACGCAACCGTAAGCTGCAGCAGGTAATGATGATGATCACATTCAGGTTTAATATTTAGCAAGAAATAAATAAATGCTCATGATTTCATTATTGAAGTTACTCTGCTTCTACAAGCACAGAAAGTTTGTTCTGTAATAGTGCCAGATTTAGTTGTGTATATATTCCCCTGTGTTTTTCTGACTCTGCTGTTTTTATTCGTCCGTGCACTCCTTTCCTCCACCTCCCATAGGTAATAGCGCGTGAGGGCCAACCGGTGAGTTTTCTGTGTCGAGCTGAAGGAGAACCTGCACCTGCTATTGTCTGGATTTCCCCACAGCGCAGACGGATCACAGCCAAGAGTTCAGGGCGCATTACTGTTCTCCCTAGTGGCACCCTGGAGATCCGCTACGCCCAGCTTACTGACAGCGGAACATACATCTGCATTGCCAGTAACGCCGGAGGCAATGATACCTACTTCGCCACACTCACAGTGCGTGGCCAGCCGCTAGATGCCGCCTCAGCCTTCTTTCTCAACCGCTCACTGTACAGCGGCGAGTTCTTCAACGACACAAATCTGAACAGCACGCGCGTTTTCCTCAAGTTCACCTTGGACCTGACCACCATCTTGGTCTCCACGGCAATGGGTTGCATCACCTTCCTGGGGGTGGTCCTCTTCTGTTTCCTGCTGTTGTTCGTGTGGAGCCGGGGACGCGGCCAACGCAAGAACAACTTCACAGTGGAGTACTCCTTCCGGAAATCTGAACCCGCCACTGGCGGCTCCTCAGGAGGGACCAGGAAGTTCAACATGAAGATGATATGAAACAACGCAGCCAGGGGTCCCTCGGGGGAGGCATGAGCACGTCCCAAAAACGTGTTTGACACACGCAAACACACACAGCCACTGACTCGCAAAGAAGTGTGAAAGCACAATATAAGTTCCTGTCTATGGCTCCATTCAAAATTGAGCGCCCACATTAAAACTGGAGCCATGGCTTGATTTGATTTGATTTGATTTGTGAATGAAAACAAAACGACCCTGATCTCTCTGCCTCTCAGTGATTTTATTCAGCTTGTGGTGAAAAACCATGTGAATGACACGGTAAAGAACTACAGCATTGACAGATTTAAGAGCTACTTGTGGTCCATGCTTAACAAGAATAATCGATTCAAGAATTATAGGAGTTAAGTTTTTGAAATTGGCATGATTACTAAGCTGTGGGATGCTGGTAGCCCTGTCTCTCTGTTACATTACTGAGATAATGAAAAAAAAAAAAGATTTCCTCTTTCATTTAAATTTCCCTTTACTGTATTCTGTGCAGTCTGGGATTTTAAAAGAAATGTGATGCGGGGAGATCTGACTACCATCCATTTATAGCATCTGTAGCTATGCTCCTCTAAAGTCTGCCGTGTTAAGAATCATGTAGAAATGCAGCTGAGAGTTAAGTTGTTCAAACCTTCAAATAAAACAAATTGTTTTGAAAAACAGTTTGAATATGTTTTTCTATCGAGCATGTAACAGCCTCCTTAATCTAATCTGACCACGGCTGAACAGTGAGGAGGGTTCTTCATTAGCATTATCATACATCATTTGTTTTAATGAACAAAAGCTTAATGGATGTAAAATACAATCTGATAATAACACCTGATAAGAAGCAAAATGGATTTGGACAGAAGATTCGGCCTTTTTCTTCTTTGTGAGATTTTGCGACAACGTTAGCTGTGTGAGTTTGGGACGAGCACACTGGCCAAGAGCTGGCGTGGCTGCCCGTGGCCCGGAGGGTTTGGTTAGGAAGTCAAGCCCACCGGACACGGGCAGCCACAGTAACTATAGCAACCAACACAACAGAGAGCAACGGGGACGGGGCTGGTGGCCGCAGGAGGGTCGCTGGGTAGAAGAGGAGAGGGAAAAAAGAAGTCCCTACATCACAAGCTCCGTTCATGCTCTTTCATCCACAGGAGAGGCTCAACCTGCCGGCCCACCCTCTGTCCCTGCCCCTCTGCTGTGTTGGTGGACGCCTGACCTTCCCAGTGCTGCCAGGGGGGAGCAGCCCGGAGAGTTGGGTCATACTCAGAGGCAGACAGAGGACACGCTGTCGGGGTCTTCACATAAACACACATTCTAGTGCACATAGCAACACATGTACAGCACCTTTTCTCAGGAGAAGTGAAACAATTAGCCTCCAGAGTGAGTGTAAGCACACATACATGCTCTGTTAAAGATATAACATTCCAGCAATACTGTATGTAGAGCCATAAAGCCAAAATTCATTCTCTCAGAGAGAACTGATGTAAATGTTTGAGTGAAGAAACAAAGCCATAGTATGTGTAGGTTGTTTTCTTTTTATACAGTAATGTGTGCATGATTCAGTTATATAATAATAATTATTGCTACTGCCATCTTACAAGCTGGTGTGATGATCATAAGACCATCTGCTGTCGCTGGGCTTGCATAAAGTTGCACCCCGTAACACACACACACACACACAAACACACACATACATAGAAGTGGCAAAGCCTCATCAAGGTTTCTTAGATTGATAGCAACAACAATCACAGTTACACATGAATAAACATACAAACTGATGAAGCTCATGACGCCGACTGCTGTCTCTCTCTGTCTCTGAGACGGTCGGTGTGCGAATGTCTCTGCCCCCCTAGCCCAGTGCATCCCCCCCTCCTCAACCCTACCCCACCCACACACACACACCCCCACTGGGTCCTCCTTTGGGAGGGGTCCCTGGCTGGAGACCGAGGATTCAAAATGTAAATGAAGTCGTGTTAACCCTACCCACGCCATGTGCATCGTATAGTGGAGAGTAGTACTGTGGTTTGAAAAAAACAACAACAAAAAAATTTACAACAAAAAACTTTCTTTGAAGTGTTCTGTTGATTCTTGTTTGTCCTCCATTTTAATTTCCTCAGTTGTTGTTGTTCTCCGTGACCTTTTGGCTGTTTACCGTTTTAAAGTTCCCCGTCCTCTGTGAGGGGCTGTTCTGTTCTCAACACCCAAAAAAGTTCTCACGCAGCAGATAGTGCTCGTGGCATTTCACATCTCAGCGTGCACATCAGCCAGAACCAGGCAGAGCGATATTTCAATCAAGAAACAAAGCAGTGGTTCCTAAACTAGTGTCACATGTTCAACTGGGGATGTGCCAAGATGATAAATAAGATGAGAAAAAGAAAAAACAACATAGCTCTGCTGCACTAAATTATTCAATTATAGAATAGTTTTAGCTTCTCTGGAGTCGATGCACCAGCTCTTTGTAACGTAACCTAGTTAAAAGTGTTAAGTAGAGATTTACCAATCACTAGATTTAATTGCTGGCACCCAACGAACGATTTCTTACTTCGAGATTGCTTGAAACTTTAATATTTACACACGTAACAGCCAGGTGTAACTGTTGTATAGCTAACTGAATCATTTGACCTGTTGACAGTGAAGAGTTTAAGAGCTAACAGAGTATGGTCGACATATTTAAACTGACACTTGATCCAAATGCTGTTTGATTATAACTTAAACTGGGAGTTTTTTACCCAATATCCCTTAAATTCAGAGGTGTGAACTCACGACATATGACAAGTAAGAATAGAGTCACAAATTTGATGATTTTAGATTCAGCAAAATCAAAAAAACTTTAACTTTAACACAAATGAGTCGTTACTCCACTTGGACTTAGCCTTTTGACTTAAAATAACTTGATCCCTTCTCCCTAAGCCCAAAGATTAAACAATATGTTGTTTAGAAATGTGCTACAAATCATTTAATTTCCCTTAATTTCCGGAACCGACGATTAACAGTAACGCTATTCATTCCTAGCAAGTCGCCACTTTATTCCGCAGATCCACTTTGTTTAAACCAATCCAGCAACATCCAATCAAGTTGCAGCCACCACCCCCCACGCCCCCGGGTGTCCAAGAGTGGGCCAAAGCGAGACATTTAAAACCACTTGGGATTAGCAAGGTGGAGGCTGGGGTGGAGGAGGCAAAGCTTTGCCAGTAGCAGCAGCAGCAGCAGCAGCAGCAGTAGTGGTGTGTGGCAGCATTGGTGTAGCAGGGATCAGTGAGTAGGAGGCCATTTTTAAATGGACCACCTTGTGTAGGAATGGGCTGTGTGGGCTGATTACAGCTGGGACGTATGACTTCAGTGTCCTGCATGAACTAACTCAAAGCTTTATTTGCATAAAAGAATGATACCAAAGATAATTAAGTTTGCATACAAAAACTACGCAGTGGTCAACAAAAAATAAATTTCAGTGTGCAAAATGTGCAGGTTTAAAATTAGAGGTGAAGATGACTTCCAACAAACCTGTTTTAATACATAAATACAAAATTTGAAATGCATTCATAATTTTTGTAATTTTAACATATTTTTACCCTGTTGTTAAAATGGTTGTTAATCAGTTATTTCTGATTATTTTATATGGCCAACTCTTGAACACATTTACGGAGCGACGACTGCAAGCTCGTTTAGACAGTCATATGTCATCTACAAAACACACCCTCCCAATTTGGCGGTCTATTTAAGCTGTTAAATTTTCCCAGTGCTCCCTTTGCATGGTCTATGCTGCTCTTTTAGCCCCACCTCCACCCCAGCATCCACCTGCAGTCTCCGGCTAGGGGGGGTATTTAATAATCACTCCCCAGTATCTCATGTAAACATATCTGTGGGGAGCAATGAGACTGGAGTTTAGACGCCAAACTCTATGTTCTGCTGTTGAAATAAACATACAAACACGAGTTGTCTGTTCTGAACCATGTGTGCAGAAATGTAACAAACTCAACCTACATTTACAGATGACCAACAATTTAATATAGTGTTTGCCACTTTAGTTAATAACATCTAAAGCTTAGTGACAGATTTATACACAGCTGGTGCTTTTCAATTCATTGACATGTGCAATATATCATGAGGAGCACACATTGCGTCATTTTAGGGGTCATGCTGTAGAAAGTAGGGACCCACTGGTGTGAAGCACCTCGACATTGTATAAAGACAAGTTTACGGTTTGGAAATAATTTGCCCCAGGTAACAGAGAACCTCAAACTCTCCAAACTTTTGCAAAATAAATCCTGCAAACTCCATTTTTGTCCCCAGTGAGGGATGATGAAACCACAGCTTCTGTGTCAGGATGAATAACTCAGCAGCTGTTAAAGATTCATGAGGCCGAATGAGAATAGATGAACAAATTGGCCTGTTTTTTTTTTTTTTTTTTTCTCCATTCCCTTTAACAGTGTCAGCGGCCATTTCTGTGTTGAGAACAGGATGTCGCCCTCATGGATGTCTCCTCTCCCTGAGCTGACCCTTTTGTGTTTCCATTCCCCGGTATTTCTCAGTGGAAACTAGGTTTTAGAAGACAGTGAGAATGTCTGTAGTGATTGTCGATGGTGTTATTGTGCAAACATCAATCACAAATGTAAGCGTAGATGAGGGTGTGTTTTCGTTTTATCTTCTTCTTCTCCTTCTCCCCCTCTTTGCGGTCCTCCTCCCCTCTTCCCGTTCCCTGTCTTCTTAACATTTCCACCCCTCGTTGTCCCTGTTCACAGTATTAGGCTGGATTATGGTTGTGTGGTAGTAGACACGTGTCCTGTGTGGTCGGTGTTGTCGTGTTATGATTTGTTGCTCCTCGTGATGCCATCCAACACGGAGCAGTGACTGGATCAGTGGAGACAAAAGATGAAAGGGGTGACCCAGGTTCCCTAAAAAAAAGAAAAAAAACATTGGTTCCCATTTCACGCCCTACTCATTCCCGAAAAACCACTTCTGGAACTTTCCCCGCTCTGCTCAGTGCCGCTCTGGGATCTTTCTCTGGCTATGAAACCCCACAGACTGTACTGTATGTATTTTCTCTGATGATATCTTGTCACACTTTAACTTACAAATGTAGAAAGGGGGGTTGGGTTGTTTTAATACCGTGACTTTGAGCCTACACTCACTTTCTGCCTACTGTGGAGTCATTTTGTCAAGGAAGCAGCTCATTCACTGAAAACAGACATTTTTCATGTTGGTCAGGGTTGAAAATAAGCGCCTGTGTCTCTTCAAGCCCCACGAGTCCTTGAATGCCTTCCTGTCCCCTCCAGCTTCAATTTCCTGCCAGAGATCCATTATCAAAGGCTTTAGAAATACGTTAAAAATTTTAATTGATGGAGACTTTGCCAAACAATTGTTAAGCAGCTCTCTCGTTTTATTTAAAGGTGCCAGTACACACGGCTTTGCAGCCAAGCCATTGCCTCAGTCTGGCTGTCAGACTCTGTGTGTTTGTAGATACCAGTGGAGCTTGAGCTTGATTCATCTCCTCTGCCGTGATACTTGAGAAAGTAGGCTGAGCGATCCCCGCGCTCCCTCCTCCGGTTCGCCCTTGCCTGGGGTTGGTGTACTGTAGTCTAGACGCCCCATTTACAACAGCAGCAGCAGCAACTGCAGCAACAACCGTTCCTTCCGCTGGGGACCTCTTCAAAGACGCACACCAAAATAAGACAAACCCTTTGGCACCAATGATCATGGCGTCATTACCAGCCAAGCCAGAATTATTCCTTTTTTATTATTATCATAATTTCCTAATGTTTCAGTTGTATTTCTCAATTGAAGGACCAGCCCTCTTTGCTGTTGTCTCACTATTTGGCCAAGACGACTGCATTTCTACGTGCATTTTCTTGGTTTCATGTCATTTCTGACTCCATATTAGCTCTAAATGAATCCATCTCCTACTCCAGATCCTACAGCTGCTGTTGCGATTGGATTAGACTTGAGTTGAATTATCAGAGCTGAGAGGAGCAGTAATGGGATGACGGAGAAGTGAGCTCGGCTGATTGGGTGATTACTTGGCTTATTAGTCCCATTTCCATAACAGACCTCGCAGAACAGTGTCTCACGCCAAGACTGGAGGCTGAATTCATGGTGTCATTTTACCTTTTATTTGATAGAGATATTACATATGATAGTTTTAATTGGAGATGGTGATGTACTAAAGCAGTCGCTGTTAACTGACATTCAGGTATAATGTGGCAGAGCATTGCTGAAGGATTGTTTAAAGCACCTTGAACAGACAAATGCTTCATCTTAACCTTGACCAGACAAATTCCACTGCCCCCCTTTCTATGTGGCAATACTGATCCCAAGTGGTCAATGTGAGTAACAGCAACAAATGGGACCATACTGCCGATGCTGATGTATCAGTGTTATTATGTGGTGGGGAAGGTAAAACAACAGCTCTGGGTCTCATACAGTGAAACACTAAAGAGAGCAAATTGACTGTTAGCTTCATAAGTCAGTGCTTTACTGATTTTTTTCTTATAGCCATAGCGTGACCTCCTCTCCGCTGTGGGTGTCTGGGGGCGATGTTTGCCCTCAGCCACCTGTGAGGGAGTAATAAGGAGAGGCCTCCATCTGATCAAAAGCAGCAGTTCTGACCTGGTTTGCCTGGACTCAGTCTGTAGATTGAATAAATACTTTCTGACGCCCCCTCCGCCAGTCTCACGACAAACAATAACAAACCATGATAAAACGTAACAGCATTGTTCTTTCTCTGTATTTGACTGAGAGCTGATCGGCAAAACGGTCGGTTCCTCACAATAGAGAAAACAAAACTTTCTTTCTTGTGGTCTTAGCAGGTTTAATCTATGCATGCCTTTTGTATACAGTGATTGGTCTTGCCAAACTCTCACCTACACTTGTACGGAGAGCTATGGGTGCCATTGTTGCTGGCCATGGGACTGGTTGAAACAGACTTCCTGTAAGAGCAGGTGGGACCATTAAAGGGGACCTATTATGCTAATTTTCAGGTTCATACTTGTATTTAAGGTTACTGCTAGAACATGTTTACATATTTAAATCTTAAAAAAAAAACACTTCCTCACTGTCTGTGATGGATCACCTGTTTTCACACTGAAATGCTCCGTTTGTTTCTTTAAGCCCACCTCCCAAAAAAGGCCATTCTGTTCTGACTCGTCAACGTTTCCTGACCGTATTTTGACATCTTTGCACTGTCACTGCAGCCGGAGAATGACTAAGGATAGTGGCACTTTTTTACCATGACCGGGGAGAATATTAAAAACGCTAGCAACCCAGATTAGGCTAAATGTTTCCCTGATGTTAGCATGTAGCTACATGTACAAGGAATGACTGTAATGGAAAATAGAAACACTGTTATTGTCAAAATCTCAGAAAAAAGCTTTTAAACACAATCAGACATGTTTTGCTGAGAATATGGTCCGAAATCAGGGAGAGTTTCACAACATAAGCACACAAAGTTACACATTTCCTTGACAATAGCATGTAGCTACATGTACCATTGTACTTGCAGCCGAGGAAGGACTGTAATGGAAAAATAGCGATGCGCTTTACTGTAAAAATCACAGAAAAAAAGCTTTTAAACATTATCAGACATGTTTTGATGGGAATATGATCTGAAATCAGGGAGAAATTTCTATCATTGGCAACCAAGTTTACATGTTTCCCTGATATTAGCATGTTGCTACATGTAGCATTGTACTTGCAGCAGGGGAATGACTGTATCAGAGCATAGTGGCACTATCTACCATGAAAAATCAACAAGAAAAGCTTCTAAACACAACTGGACATTCCATGGGAAATATGATCCAAAAACTGGGGAGAAATTTACAACATTAGCAACTGAGTTTACATGTTTCCCAGATGTTAGTATGTACCTACATGTTTTTAGCGGTGAATTTGCAGGAGAGCAATGACTGTGATGGAGAATAGCAACAATTTTTACTTTGAAATATCACCAATAAAAGCTTCTAAGCACAACCAGACATGTTCCAGCAGGAATATGATCCAAAATCACGGTGAAATTTATATCATTGGCAACCAAGTTTACATGTTTCCCTGATGTTAGCATGTAGCTACACACATTGATTTGCAGCCAGTGAATGACTGTTACAGAGAATAGCAGCACTTTCTAACATGAAAAATCAACAATAAAAGTTCCAAACACAACCGGACATGTTCCATGAGGAAGATGACCCAAAAATTTACAACTTGGCAACCTAGTTTACATGTCTCCCTGACATTAGCATGTAGCCACATGTTTGTTTGTAGTATACTTGCAGCCGAGGAAGGACTGTAACAGAAATTGTTGTCAATTTTTAACATGAACAATCACCAGTAAAAGCTTCTTAACAAAACCAGAAATGTTCCAGCAGGAATATGATCCAAAAATTGGCGAGAAAAACATTGGCATCCAAGTTAACACGGTTCCTTGACATTAGCACGCAGCCATGTGTTTGTTAGTAGTGTACTTGCAGCCTAAGAAGGAGTGTAATGGAAAATATTTTAACGTGAAAGATCACCAATTAAGGCTTCTGAGCACAACCAGACATGTTCCAGCAGGAATTTGAACCAAAATCAGGGGAAAATTAGCAACCTTGGCAACTAAGTTTACATGTTTCCCTGATGTTAGCATGTGGCTACATGTAGCAGTGTAGGCTACATAATGTAAACACTGGCAGTAGTTCACCCGGAGGAGATGAAAAAGAAATCGGTCACCAAAAAAAAACGTTCGTATGGTAGATGGTAGAAAACTTTCTTTGCTAATGGGGATTACTTCTACATACATTTACCTCATCATTTGAAATTTTGGCCACATGTGATTTAAACATCCTTCATTGTAACACCATAAGACACAAAGTACAGAGAAGCATAATAGGTCCCCTTTAAAGTGTTTTTAACGTGGTACAAATTGAAGCCAGGGGCGAGTAATCACCTGCACCTGCATTCACGAATATTCAAAGAAGCGTGCATCTTACAAAAGAAGCATTTGTTTACTTGGGATGATTGTACTTTTACACATATCTATCCACACACAGAGGATGTGTAAGCTGTAGATAAAACGATTGATATTCCAAGCAGGATGGTGGGACTGATCAATGCTGTATGGGGATAGGATTATTAATGGCATACTTTCATTGATCTATCTTGAACCTTGCCACTCTCCCAGAATCCCTCTGGAGCAGGAGGAGGCGTACAGAGCTCTTACAGACCTGGTTGGCACTCATTCCTAGGTTTCCATTTTAAGATGATTTTCCTCTTTTAAGAACGAGATGGTGCCAGATTTCGACTATTTTTTCTCTCCCAGGTCTGAGCTGATGTAACGCTCTCTTACGTCTCCTGCTCTTCAGAGGAAGCTGTCATTACGGTATAGCTCTGTATTTGTTGGAGCCCTCTAATGGAAGATATAGTTTATTTCTCAAATTTGGCTGGGGTAAACGTATTCCCTCTTCTCTCACTGTCTTTCTCTCTCCTTCCTCTCTCTATCTTCTCTCTCTCTTACTGTCTCTATCAACTTGGCACCGACCTCGTTAAACATTTCAGAACATTTTTCATTGATCACTCTTAGTTTTTGCACTAATGCACATTTGTTCCCTGTTGACACGGTCGTTACCGACTCCTGAAACCTAGGAATGGGTGCTGAGCGCTCCAATTAAATGCAGAGCTATCATAAAGACAAGTTGTTCGGCTTGTCAGATTGAATAATGTCCTCTAATCAATCATTAAAGCATATGACTGGCTCATAATAGAGTCTGTTATACAGTAAGCATCAAATTTGGACTCTCATCCTCACTGGCTGCAGGAACATCGGACTGTACCTGAATTATAACATTTAAATCTGTGTGGATCCTTGGATGTGAAGAACAGAACCTGTACATATTAGATCTATTAGCCATATCATGTCATCAAATCTGTAGACCTCCTTGCCATGTCTGACAGAGGAAAATGACTGTTGAACTGTAAATAGTGTAGGTATAGTAATATAGGATTTAACTGCTGCTTCTTTTCTCCAGGGATCACCCATGTTTTGCTCAGTCCCATGGCTGCTTGGTCTCAAAGGGAAGGATGAGACAATAATGTACTTGTCTATAAAACACATATGAGTTCTTTTTTATTTCAATGTATGTTTTATATACTGTCTGTCTTGTAAATGAACTCCTTTTTCGTCATAAAAGCATGATGTGACTCTGTCAGAAGTGTCCCGTGTGTCTCTTCTCGTTACCTGCCTGTGTCGCCAGTGGCTCAAAACAATGAAACACTCACACACACGCTACACCACACAGCCAATATGATTGTCTAACATTTTTTTCAAAAACGGGGTATTAATATATTGTTTTAACAGCCTTCAATTCTCCGTAAGGTTCTTCCACAAGATTCTAGAGCCCGGTCGTAAGTCGTTGAAATCCAGCTCTTGGGCGGTGACTTAAGGTGTCAGAAACCAACCAAAGAAGACGTCCTTTAACGTCAGCATGATACACAGCCGCTTGCCATTATAGTTTAACTATGCCTGGCAGTGTCAGGGGAAATGCAGCAGAGCAAAGACGAAGGTTAAGGTGGCAAAAGTCCAACTGGGGCGGGAGGGAGGGGTAGTGGATTGGTCCAACAAACACCGACTTTCACTCGAGAGAGTGATGTTCGCATCCCGTAAGATTCTAAAGCCAAACCCTGTTCTTTCTTACTAAACCCAACCACTTCCTTTTGTTGCCTAAACCCAACCACGTGTTTTTGTTGTGTAAACCCAACCATGTGTTTTTGTTGCGTAAACCCAACCATGTGTGTTCGTTGCAGGCAAAAAAAAACATCAATTTGCGGTGTTGTAGTGCTTTTATTTTGAAAGAGACTGTATGTAAACGTTAAACTTCATGTGTGTATTTGTGTATTTTGAAAGAAGACAATGCTATAACAGGCAGAACTTGACACGGTGTCCCAGAACGTCAACAACCAACACACCCAGGGTACCTTTCATGTCATATCTAGACGTGGAAAGTCCATGACCAAATGTCGACATGTGGCGAAGTCGGAGTGAGAATGTGTTGGATTTTAGAACCCGGCTGCTCCCATTGAGTTACAACAGTGGTCCCCAGTCTGAAGGGACCCCTTTTCTATTATTTAGTAGACTGAGGACCCTGTGTAAGTGACAGATATTTCATATTATATCGATGCATAACAATACCAATACAGAACAGCCTAAACGCTACAATTAACCCAAATAGTGAACACAGTAACTGCAGGAAGTTTGTGTAAAAAGAGCAAGAGAAGAGATGAGTTTTCCTGATATTTTTAGTAACGTTTTGCACTATTCGGTCTCGGTATTATTTTTTTAAATGTTATTTTAAACAATCATTTTTGATAAATTCATTTTTTTCTTTTCCCTGACACTTGGCCATTGTCCTGTTAGCTATTTGGTTGTTTTAACTGCACACTTTTCTAACACAGGATGAGGTTATTTAGCAGCGAGTGAAGGCTCTGCGTTCAGGTCTTCACTGTGTCCTTATCCTGTGAGACTTTTTAAAAGTTTATATTTTAAATAATAATCTAAACTTAACTTAAAAGTAACAGTTTCATTTAGTTCTCAATTGCAGAAATGAATGAAATGCTGAGATATACTGTATATTTGAAAAGAAAATGTATCTTTCACTGCTTAAAGTCAAGAAAGCCTTTCGACCCCCCCGAAGGGTTGGTGAGCCCAAGTGCAGATTGGGACCCCCAGATTGGAAACCAGTGAGCTTCAAGACCATCAGTGAGGTCAGGCATTTGGTGCAAGTATGAGGCCCAATCAGTTTTAAATAAATGAGAAATTATGATGTGAATAGATATGATTAAACACACACACAATACTTAAAGCTGATGTTCAATTTGAAGTTGGTGGAGACCAAAAAAAGAGGTAAAAGAGAGTAAATGTTTGGCTTATGTTCACCAGTAAAACAAAAACACAACTCTGCACGAATAATAATGTTGCATCATAACTGCTGGATGTGTAACTTTTAGCTATTAAGTTTGCCATATCTCCATAAAATTGGTTTAATATCACCATTAAAGATCGTTATTGTATTATTTTATCCTGCTCCTTTCACAGAAACAGAATTCAATAGGCCTCTTTATTTAAATCCACCACGTTTTATTTCAAATAAGTCATCTTTGTGAAGACTGATTTATTTCAAAATGCCAATCATCATCACAAAGTCTTTGTCTGTTAAAAGAAACAGGCCGGAGCCAATAATGTTGATTGGCTGTTGCTTCAGACTTAATGAATGGACAGCCAATCACATAACTGGCTCTGCCTCGTTTGTCTTGATTGACAAAGGCTGGATCTGGGCTGATTTTGAATATGTAACGTGTTCACTCTAGAAACATGACAAGATAAATCTAAAAGCAGACTATTGAATACAGTCTGTACTGTTGCTGTATTTACACAAGGAGATGGAGGAGAAGCTCACAGCTGGAGAACAATTGAATAAATTGGGTGGAGGTGAAACAGCTCCAACATATCTGGGAAAACAAAAGAGTAAGTAATAACTCTTATACACTTACACTGTGGATTAAGAATACACCGATGTTTTATAGGCAGACTCAAATATCTTCACACTCAATGTATCATTAAATTGACAAATACAGAATTTAATATCCTCTTACAAGAATCTCTTTGCTGGCAGCATTGAGAAAACTTTGAAATGATCTTTCAGTGAAAATAGTAAAGGAATACTTCACCCCACAGATGATGATTTTTATAGTCGTAACCTGTTGCATTGAATTCATGAAGAAAACTTCTTGCATCCCTACATTGAACGATGAATCCAAAAACAAAGAAAATTCTTGATGAATTGGAGTAAGAAGCGTCCACGTTTAACAACAGCAAAACTAGATAATCCAGGTCTTATTTATCCAGTCGTATGCTCAGTACTTCCCAAACACATGCATATTTACTTAAACCTTATACTATTTAAAACACTTCTGCATAAACAGTGCAGGTGCTACTCGTCTGTGTGTGAGAGTTATGCAGAAGTGTTTTAACTAGGAACATTTTAGTGAAAAGTCATGGGTTTTCAGATGTACTGAGCATATGCCTGGATGATTTGTGTAAGTTTGTGAGCAGATCTTCTGATACTTTTACTCGAATATGCCTAGAATGCTTTTGGATTCTTCGTTCACTGTGGAGGTGTGCAAGAAAAACATAGCATAACACAGCTTGAGTAACTGACATACAAATGATCATTTGGGAGTGAAATATTCGTTTCAGCTAAAGAATTAAGAATGCACTGGGTATTTCATAAGCAGATTCTAATATTTTTATACTCTGTATTTGCATTTTATTATTTTTAGGTCAACAAAAGGTCAAAGGTCAAAAAACTTACAGGATTTAGTATTTCCTCCTTGAAATTTCTGTCCTGGCAGTGTGGAGAAGACTTTGAAACAAGCTTTCTGAAATCAAATTAAAGCCCCTGAATTTTTTTCTATAACATGAATACATAATGACTAAAGAAGCAGCAATAATCAAAGGTGAAGCTCAGGTTTTCTGAGGGTGGGGTACGATGCATTTAGGGGACCTCAGTGTTTCTAAAATCCTAGCTATGGCTTTGATGCTGTATCTCAGTGGTTCCCAACCAGTCCAGCCATTGGAAATTAAGTGTGTTTTTACAAATATGACATGTTTGCAAGTCACTTGCAGCCCATTAACAACAAACCCATGATACACTTTTGGACCACGACCCACCAGTTGGGACCCACTGCTGTAGATTTCCTGCAATCTGGATGGAGAAACAGCCCCATACCAGCAGTACAGGGTGCACATACTTCCTATTTGACACCAGCAGATGGCAACAGAGCACCAGTAAGAAACCATCACACAGAAAATGAAGTCAGTCAGCCAATTGCTTGTTTCTTTATTTGTTTTAGTCAAAACACACAATTTAACCATACTGGTTTTCACTTGGTGTATTATTTGTTCCAGTTATTATTACTTGAGTCTCCCTCCACAGGCTGAAGGCAGACCAACGTGACTGACAGACTCACTGTGTCACTGGGAGATGAAGATCAGAAGAACGGCTCTCTGGTTGACCAACGTGTGTGTGTGTGTGTGTGTGTGTGTGTGCAGGCGTTTGATCAACATCTTCGATTAGATGTCCACTTAACAAGTCAGACCCCCACCTCCTCCATCGTGGACGGGGGAGGGTCCTGGGTGTCTCAGCCCCAACCGTAAAGGGCACTCTACAGAGGTTAAAGGTGACCACACACACACACACACACACACACACACACACACACACTGATTTCTCTGAGAGCCATCTTTCCTCCTCTCCTCCCATTTCTCCTGTCCAGTCATTTTCTCTGCCCTCCTCCATCGCTCTCTTTCTCTCTCCCTCCTTCTTCTTTTTTTTTTTTGTCTCTGCTCTATTTGAAATTGATTGTCTTCTACCATCACAAAGACACTTGGTTCTGATTGATTGATTGGTAAGGGAAGAGGGAGAGAACATCGACACTGGGGCTTCCAGAGCTCAGAGGAAAAAAGCAAATGACGCCATTTTGATGCACTGGAAGAAACCCGTATTTCAGCTGCCTGGCTGTCTGTTTGTTTATGCTTCTCCCAAAGCAGACAAACACCCAGGCCGATCGAATTTAGATTAAATACGGATGAGCTGAAATACGGGAACGAAACAAGAGAAACTCACACACACACTCACACCTGTGTGATGTGATGAAACAAAGGGTAGATACAAATACAGACATGGAGGTGTGGAGACTATTCCCACACAAAGGGACGGGTTACAACAGGAGGAAAGACACAAAGCGATGAAGCTGGTACACATACAAATACACAGATTTTATACAAACAGCACATAAAAGACACAGAGCTAAAAACAATGTCCTCAGAAACCAAAACCCAGTTGTTGTTTCCCTGTTTCTCCCCCTCTCCTCCACCTGTAGAGGTACAGTTCATCCTGCAGTTTATATACACTTATATAATATCCATGCATAAAAGAATCGCTCGTCCCAACCCTAATGACAGAGGTGCTTTGGTTGGTTCTCTTTTTTTTAATATGGGAATCACTTTAACACACATAGGAGACAATCTTCAAACACAAAATTATCCAAACAGAAATTAATGCGTCCTTGATGTGTCATTTTCACCTTGGTCTTAAACATTTTTTTCAACTACGTCTTGTATCCGTTATCTTGTTTTCTTCCTCCCCCACTGCTACATCATTATCATCATGTATTTTCCTACCTGTTCATTTATATCCTATATGCTTTTAATCTTTCTCTTAAAGGAGTACTTCACCCCCAAATGATCAGTTGTGTATCAGTTACTCAGCCTGTGTTACGTTGAATTCGGGAAGAAAACACTGTTTTTCTTGCATGCCTACATGGTGAACGAAGAATCCAAAAACAAGCCTGGTCTCACTCCCAACCAATCAAATACCAACGTTTTGTCAGTGTCCCTCAGCGTTAGACACAGAGGCAGCCTTTATCAGCGGTATGAGACGCACCAGGCTGTGGTGTTCTTTGACGTTCCAAGCAACTGCTGTTGTATAAAAAGCGAGAAGTCCAACGCTCCCAGGGTACCTTTCACATCGTATCTAGTCCATGACCAAACGTCAATATATGACGAGGTCGGAGTGAGAATAATGTGTTGTTCACTCAGGAGCGCGCTGTTTGTGTCCCGTGTGAAACCAAAAGTCATATGAGTTATTCTAATAACAACGTGGTGTGCTAGTATTTGTAGTATACTATGCTAGCGATGTGTCACATGACGTGACATTACGTTGGTAACAAACAAGCCAAATCATGATGTTTTTTCTAAACCTAACCACATTCTCCTTTTTTTGCCTAAACCTAAAGAAGTAAACATAAAAACAAAGCCTTCATTATTTTAAAAAGAGACTGTATGTATTTACCCAGCAGAAACTGTACATTACCTGTGAAAACTGGCAATGTACAATGTATGTCGTCCCTGAACATCTGCAACTGACACAAGAGGTACCTAGCACTTCATATTTTGACATGCAGGGTCACTGACCAAGCATCGATATTTGACGAGTTGGGAGAATGTGTTGAAAAAACGGAGAAACTTTTTCATGAATTGAAGTCATAGGGGTTCACGTTTAACAACAGCAAAACACTTCCACATAAACAGTGCTAGCGTTGGTGTTTTGATAGTTTTGCTGTTGTTACACTTGGACCCCAATGACTTCAATTAATCAATTTTTTTTTTTTTGTCTCTGGATTCTTCGTTCACCGTGGAGGCATGTGAGAAAAACAAAGTATTTTTCCCCGAATTAAACGCAACACCGGGTGAGTAATTGATTGACAAAGATCATTTAGGGGGGAAGTATTCGTTTAACTCCAAAAGGACAACGTGCAAACCTACAAACAATAAATTAACCGTCTCAAAAAATGTCAAACCATAAGACAGCTTATACTGCACACACTCCTTAAAATAAATTAAAATAAATTACTTAAAAAAAAAAGAAGGAACAATCATTTTGCTGTGACTTTAATGTCACTCTCATTGCTAAACATTGTCATTATTGTTTCACTACATTAACCTTTACAATAAAGATTTGAGGTATATCAAGATGAATTGTCTACACATGCCTGCCTCGTTGTGATGCTACCCTGGACGGAGGGACCAGCGAAGAGGGTTTGGATGGGCGGGGCTCACCGGCAGGCGTCATGTGTCTGTGAGTCGAAGGGTCTCGTCATTTCCTTACTGATTTATCATTGGTCGGTTGGTTACAAAGCTTAAAGTTTTAGGTGCAAGCCAATGAGAGAGCGGGATCAGAGGACTTTTTGTAAACAGTCAGATACACACACACACCTACACTCGGTTTACAAATTACACAAAAATATCTCTGGTGGGAGTGTGTGTGCATGTGTGTATTGTGGAGAGGACTCGGTGAGATGACGAAGTCTCACCAGCATGTAGTAAAAAAACAAAAACAAAAAGGTGGCGGTAAACAATCTTTTTCCCTCATTGTGTGAAAAAAGTGCTC
Source organism: Epinephelus lanceolatus (assembly GCF_041903045.1). NCBI lineage: Eukaryota > Metazoa > Chordata > Actinopteri > Perciformes > Serranidae > Epinephelus > Epinephelus lanceolatus. The sequence goes on along the minus strand of NC_135745.1, from coordinate 31,331,830 downwards.
TTTGAATTCAGGCGGAATTTTTTTAATGTCATGAGGACCTCCTCCTGTGTTGCTCCCCCTTCACCCAGTGTGTGCCCCCCTTCACTTTAAACACTGTGTGTGTTTATGTATGTGTGCGTGTGTGTGTGTGTGTGTGTGTGCAGAGCAGTCCGACCCCTGGTTGAAGGAAAAAGGCACTCAACTCTTCCCACATAACAAACACCTCCGTGTGTTTGCCATGCAGCACGACTGCTCTGTGGAGGTGTGTATGTGCACTCAGGCCCTGTTTGCACCTGGTATTAACATGTGTGATCTGAACACAGGTGGACAACACTAAATACACCAAGACACATTATGATGCGATCACTCAAACCACTTGCAGAGGTGGTCTGGGACGCATTTGACCACATAGCTTCTGCAATGTAAACGCTAATGCATCTTGAGCGTCCCTGACTAGGACTGCATCATCAGCGCAGGACGTGGTGGTTGTTTTGGTGACAGCGACAGTGACAACAAATTGGACAAGGTGTTGCGTGACTGTCCATCTTTTGGCCCTTTGGAAGGAGACATGTTGAATTCTGCTGACAGCAGTATCTCCGGTAGTACGGACACAGCCGCTAACATGACTAGCAACATGGGCAGATTTTAAGACAATGAGCCCCTGGGCACAAGACTTAGGAGCAAGACACACAGACTTTGTGGTGGTTTCGCCTTTTTTGTTGTTGTTGTTTTGCATCTCTTTGTAGTTGTTACACAATTTATATGGGTCTTGGTTGTCGTCATGTGTCTCTTTTTTTAATTTCAAGTCTTTTTTGGTTGTTTTGTGCATCTTTGTGGTTGTTTGCAGTTATTTACACGTCCTTTTGTGTCTATTTAGCCCCATTTCCACCAAGCAGTTTGGATCTAGAGAGACTTTCACTGCAGCCTCTTCTATTTTGTTCTGAAAATGTCAGTGTGTGATCCTGTTCCCTGGACGGCAGATGAGGAGCAGACTTCCATCTGTGTCACCAGTGATGAGGAAATACAGCGAATGCTGGACAGAGCAGTGTGTGACAACAACCCCGCCCACATTTAAGAGTACTGTTAGGGTCTAGGCATTCTCGGAACCCATCAGCTGTATTCGGCGTCTGACTTCCGGCAGACGGCGATACAGCCTCTGGGGGCAGACCCCCGATTTTTTGGCATTCTGGTTTGATTTGGGCGGAGGAGGCGAATTTCCGTTTCCAACTTCCGTTGATATATAAGAAAATATGCTGAACCATTGCGATGGATTCAGAGTTTGCAGTGACACCAATTATGTTCCGCCTTGTTAGTTCACCGCATGGACTGTTTAACCTGGCAACAACTGCAGCCGGCTCAAACGTGATTGGTCAATATCACGCAAGATCTCCGGGGTTTGTCTACAGACTCTACATTCAGTGAATGTAGAGTCTGTATATAGAGACTAGGGTCTAGGTACCGTGTCTGAAGGGTTACTTTTGGTTCCAAAGGTACTATACTGAAAGTGTTTGGTGGAAACGGGGCTTTTGTGGTAATTTTTAGTATCTTTCTTTCTGTAACATGTTAATTTGAGCGACATTTTGCAGGTGAAGGCCAAAGGAGGCCCCTGACCCCTTGGGCCCCTGGGCCTGTTCAGTAATCCATCCGTGGCTAGCGAGCAGTAAGTGAGAGTGTGAACGTAATAACTATGCGATAGACCTTCAACCTCCTAGCACAGGTAACATAGGCAGGAACGAAATCTGAACACAAGTGGTCATTTGGATGTCCACTTGTGTTCGGATCACCGAAATGCATGTTAATACCAGGTGTAAACAGGCTCTTAGAAGCGTATCTGCATGTGTGTGTTTGCATGTGTGTGCATGTCCCTGGTCCAGTGTGAACACGGCAGGCTTGAAGTATCTTTGGTATTGATGGCTGTGTCACAGTCCAGTCTATTCTGTGAGGTAGCCACACACACGCACAACTGTTTCCATCGCTAACTCTTTGGGTCTGAGCTTCAAATATCTGCACTGGAAAGCTACAGTTTTTTTTCCCTCCCAGACCTTGAAAACTATGGAGGAATGTCACGTAAATGTTTCCCTCCAGTCTGATGATGGGCCTCTGATGCTCCTGCTGCACCCTTCTCCCTCCTGTCTGCGTCTCCTCTTCAAAATGATTATCTCCCGCTAGAAGATGCTACACAACAAGTGGCTTCGCCCACAAAATAAAAGATAAAAAAAGACACAAAGAAATGAGGCAGTTCTCATGGTAACCAAAAAACACCATCAGCAGAGGAATGCAGTGACAGTCCAGTTCAAAGGGCTCAAAGTTCAGAGATCAAGGAAGAGGTCCTTCCATCACGTATTCACAAATATACACAGTTCGTCAATTGTTGTATTCCGTCCTGGTCTGTGCATAGGATCAGTCTGTGTTGATTCTCCTTTTTTTTCATCTTTAAGTTTTTACATTTTGTCGACAAGGTGCTTCTTTACATATAGTCTCAGCACAACATAGCACAATAGTCACGAGAGAGAAACCATGTGTCTATGGTACTATTATTACCCGCATCAATAGTTAAGGAGGGAGAAAGGAAAGAAGGACACAACAGGGGGAGTAGCAAGAGAGCAGATAAATAGAGAATAGATAAGACAGAGAGAGAAAGAGAGATGAAACTAAATTATTATTTACAGTCATTTTCATTGTGTTTCACGTCAATCACATCAATGTTTATCTGAGGTATGGAATAGGTGCCCGTGTAGTGCTCGCAGTTGTAATGACACAGGCCAGACACAGCAGGGGCGCATGGCGACGGAGTGGGCTGCACCTGTTCTCTGATTATCATAAAGAGGCAAACATCATTGGCACTCAGGATCCTATATTGTGACATTTGACCTCTGCGTTTGGCCACTAGAACAGAGCAGACCCCCCTCCCTCCCTCACTCCCTACGCTCGGGCACGACACTTTTTAAAACGCGGGGAGTGTCATCCCTGTTTGATTGTTCTCCTTTTGTAACCTGAAAATAACCTCTCAAGCGGCTACGCGGTCTATGGCCATGTCGCCATGCAACGAGACAACATTCAAATGTGTATCAAAGGGTGTGTGAGTTGTCGTGTTCGTCTCAGTCTATTTGGTGTTTGCAGGGCTATACTTCTGCTTATATGGAGTATTGGTATTAGAAGTCTACAGTGTGTAGCTGTAGGCCTACTGGAGACATGTGGCTACATGCTCAGAACATGATAAGATGTGGTTAAATGGACAGCAGGTGGCACTGTTACTCTGATGTGGAGCAGGCCGAATCACTGCAGAGGAATTACACTCAAGGAGCATGTGAACATTACGCACATGCACACGCATGGCTGCAGTGATGCAGCGAGGTGGTATGTGGTTAGCAGGTCAAAGGACCTGCAGAGAGCACTTCACAGACACTTGACACGCAAACGCACCTCTCAATCAGCCTCAGTGTCTGTTACTGAAATGAGGAGCGGTTGATCACGGCCAAGCAGACACATCCACTGTCTGATTTCTGGCTGATTTTTGAAGACCAGCGTGTGGCTGCTCAAGGTTTCCTGTCTTAAAGCTATCTGTTCCCTGTCACGGGTGATTCTTTGGTGTGTTTACATCCTGACAACCAGCAGAGGTTCCTAAAGACAATCCCTCCCTTTTCAAGGCTTCAACACAGACCAACAGAGTGGTTTAGTGTGGATGGATTTTCTTTGGTTTTCAGGTGGATTTACTAAGAGCCACGTGTGGTTGTTTGAGGGCAACTCTTAAAGCTACTGGATCTTTGGTTTTGAAGAGCCACAATTTGAAATGCACATTAGCCCCTATGAGTAACATTCAGATTAAAAGAAAACACATGGAGCATCGAGAGGATCTGGTTCATCTGCACAAGTCGTCAGCACTCTGAGCAGATGAACCAGATGAGTGGTCTGAAGCTACACACCCTGTAGCTGCAGGATCCCCCCCTCCATCCTCCATGCATCCGTTCAACCATCCATCCTGCCACCATCAAGCCTTCGAGAAAGTGGCTGCCGAGGAGGTACCGGGTTGGATCGGTGAAGAGTTGTTGTTGCTGTTCCCGTGAGGAGTGTGTGCATGACCGTGGCCCCCGTGCACCCCGTGACTGAGCTCCTCTGTGTCCCAGCGGTCCGTACAGCGGCGGCGTGAGTTCATGAAGAAGTTGGAAACAGTGGAGAGCTCCAGGCCCAGCTGCTGGGAGATGGTGATCTGCATCTCCTTAGAGGGGCGGCGGTTCTCTCTGAAGATGGCTACCAAGGTGCGACGCTGCAGGTCGGTGAAGACCAGTCGCTGCTTCTTTGGCACCTGGTTGCGCTCTCGTCCTCGGTCCTCCTCCTTACGTTTACATGCTGTAGAGAGGAAGGGAAGGGGCAGAGGGAAGGAGGGGAGGACAGAACAAAAGAAAAGGAGTTTTATTGCCATCAAATTATTTCAGAGTCCTTTAAATTTTCTGAACACATAATACAGAACTGGGTGGGAACAGATGCAACATATGGCAACAAGATGAGGATGGGATGCCTTAGAAACCTAATGATGACATAAATGGAAATGCCAAAGAGTTAACAACTGACAATTAAAATAGGTAAAGGGCAAAGCTATGGAGGCCCATTTACACCAGTGTGATGTCTCAAAATAATGATGTACTTATCTCAAACTAATGACTTGGTATCTCAACATAATGACTGAAAACAATGATAGCCTACTAAAAAGAGATTTATACTTCTGCGTCAAATCAATGCCATACGTAGACCCTACGCCGTAGCCTCATGTGCACCTCCCCAGAAATGTAGCTACATGTTGCGGTGACGCAGACTTCCTGTCTATTTTTGTAAGCTGAAACCATTTCCCTCAGTGGAAAGGAAATGTTTATTTACTTTAATTTCACAGATAAGAAACAATAAATTGTGAAGTCAATAAAGCCTCCACAAAAACAGCATTTAGAGTCTTGTGTGTGATTTATCCTGGCTTCATATGAGCAGAGGAAATCTCCGCTCGTCGCTTGGCTAGTTTATACAATGCAAAATGCCATAAGCTTGTGCTAATAATGTTAGCATGTTGTATTTGTTTGAAAAACGTGTTTAATATAAAACGATTGTTTTGTCAGTGAACCTTGTGAGCTGTAATGGAGCCAAATTTTTTAGCGTTACCTTTGTTAAATGTTACTGTTCTCCCTGGCTTTATATGAGTAGAGTAAAAGTCTGCTAGCTTCTAGGCTAATTTTTACAATGTAAAATGCCATAGGCTTGTGCTAAAAATATTAGCATGTTGTATTTGTGGGGAAATGTGTCCAGATAAAGACAAATGCTTTGTCTGTGAATGCTGCAAGTTATAGTGAAGCTGATTTGTGTACTTGTGTTATTATTTTGAGAAATTTTGTCATTATTTTGAGATACTGAGTCTTTTTTCGAAAAGGTTTCTTATTATTTTGAGAAAGTTCTTCATTATTCTGAGAGATTCTCATTATTTTTGAGATACAAAGTCATTATTTTGACAACTTTTGTCATTAACAAGACTTTAGGGATCTTCTTTTTCATCACACTGGCTGAAATTGGGTTCCATACAAATCAAATGGTGAAAACACGGGTTAAAAATGGACCAATGCAGGTGTTTGTGTGCATGCATGAATGTTTTGTGTGATAGGAGTTGTAATATTTCAGTTGAATGTGTTAAACTCACTGTTAAAATGTAAATTGGAATGAAAATTTTTTTAAAGTAACACATACATGTAGTATAGGGAGAATAACAGGAGGGTATGCAGGCTACAAAAGAGAGAATGGAAAGGTAGAAAGTCAGAAAGGAAAGCAATGAGTCAGTGAGTCAACACTGAGTGAAAAAGACCAAATTCAAACATCTCTCTGACTCTCAGGTTATAAAAACAAAACCTGAGATGTCCGATCACTTTCAAAAGATGTACTGTCTCGCCTAAAACACTGCTTTCCAAGTGGAGTACCAGAGCACCCTTGGGATCCTTTAATGGCCATTACTGTGGCATTTGTACGTTTCAGCCTTTAGAATGTTGTACAGTATATCTATCATTGCTATTTGCCAAAGTACACTCAGAGTTTTTAAGATTGATTTCTTATCTTCCAGGCAGTCTTTGTTTTCCATTTATTTCATTGTGGTATGACAATCAACTTGAGGAGCTCTAAAAGTTGCCTGACAGCTAACGGTTCTTAATGTTCTTGTCAAAGTCTGATGATCTCTGTGTGTTAGTCTACTTCAAAAAGGAAGGTCTGAAAAGTCTTCCTGCCGGTGTCTTCAGGAAGACTCAGAGATTTGAGACCCAGTCGCTGAACAACTCTAGCAGCTGAATATCAACACCTATATGTCCAACTATCCATGATGGAGTACTTCACCCAGAAAGTTGTCATTTGTCTAGATTTGTCTAATTTGTAAAGAGACTTTGTTTTTCTCACATGCCTCCACAATGAACGAAGAATCCAAAAATGGAGAATTCTTGATGAATTGAAGTCATAGGCAACCACGTTTAACAACATCAAAAATACATCAAAACATTTGTTTATAAACTCTTGCACAACTCGTGCAGTATAATCCAAGTCTCATTTATCCAGTCGTATGCTCAGTACTTCCCAAACAGACAGTCCTTTCTGACGAGACCTGAACTGAAAGTGACACGTATCTATGTTCTCTTCAAACCAGACTCCATTGACAAAAACAGTCATTTTGCCTTTTATCTAGTGATCTACCGTTGCTTCAGTTGGTTATTTTGTTTTTGTTAATGTGTGACTTTGGTGTTTTAAATGGCTAATTTGAATTTACCAAAGTCACACAATAGCACAAACAGTAGCCAATCGAGGCAGCGGTAGTCCAGCAGCTCCCGTGTTCAGCGAGGTAAAATTACTGTTTTTGTCAATGGAGTCTGGTTTGAGGAAAGCATAGATTAGTTTCACTGTCATTTCTATATAGATTTCCACGTCTACATACGATGTGAAAGGTACCCTGGGTGCGCTGGTTGTTGATGTTCTGGGACGCCGTGTCAAGTTCTGCGTGTTACATGCATTGTCTTCTTTCAAAATACACTTCTGTTTCCACAGGAAATTTACCGTTTACATACAGTCTCTTTAAAAATAAACACACTACGTCGGTACAACAACATGAATTGACGTTTTTTTCCTCCAACAACTAACACATGTGGTTAGGTTTAGGAAAAAAGATCAATGTTTGGCTGATAATCTTACGAGACACGAACACCACTCTCCCAGGTGAAAGTCGATATTTGCTGGACCCATCCACCACCACTCCCACCCACCCTACTCGGACTTTCGCCACTTAAACTTTTGTTCATGTCCCGCTGCATTTCCCCCTGATGCTGCCAGGCATCGTTAAACTATAATGGCGACTGTCGACGTTAAAGGAAAAGCTTTTTTCGTCAGCGTCTGATGCCGCAAGGGTTATGTTCATGGATGTTTTGATATACTTTTGTTGTTAAATGTGGACCCCTATGACTTCAATTCATCAAGAATTTTCTCAGTTTTTGGATTCCTCCTTCACTTGAGGCATCTGAGAAAAAAAGTTCAACCCATATGGTGAATAACTGATATACAAATGGTCATCTGGGAGGTGAAGTGTTCCTTTAAATGCTTAACAAAGCATCATGATTTAAATGGCCCCTGCTAACGTCTGCAGCAGAACATGACAATAACATTAAAAAACAAACATTAATGAGATTGATCGTTCATCAGGATGGATTCCCTATTTCAGGCAAGTTTCAAATCTCTACAAGTTGATTTTTAAAGTGCAGTGAAATGAAGTGAAACTGGTGGCCGCCTGGAAGATAGGAAATCAATCCAAAAACTTACAGAAGGCTTGGAAAACGGTCATCAGTAATGTAAAGTGGGCTGCACGGTGAGTCTGTGGATAATGGGCCACGACATGCAAACCCACCAGTGGGGTGCTTTAATACAGAGGCTGACGGGGTTAATGTTGTTCAGTGTGAACTAAGGTTTAATTTTATTCTTCTGGTTTATAGATAGGCTACAGATCTCTTAAGAAAAAGGAGGTTGTGGTGGATACAAGGTTTTCATTGTGGGTCTGTGTGTCTGGTTGAAACTGGAGGAGCGTGATGTGAAATGCTGACAAAGAAGCGGCGTGCTGTGCCTGGATGCACCGTCAGTAGGCTCGGCTGTAGCTGTGGAGACTGAAGGGAGTCTGTTCTGTTCTGCTGCCCTAAAAAGCTGCAATGATCGATTTTCCGCGGTTTTCTCCTGAACACGTGGTCCAGTAATCAGGGCTCCCTTCCCCACCCGATCGATCCCCATCGATCCGAGGTGTGTGTGTGTGTGTGTGTGTGTGTGTGTGTGTGTGTGTGTGTGTGTGTGTGTGTGGCGCGCCTCGCATTGGGGAGTACAGCTCGGGAGCGCGCTCTGTGACAGACAGATGGAGAAGAAATTGTTTATCTGTGGAGGAACAAAGGAGATGTGGCGGAAAAGAGTGGCAGTCATCCAGTCTGGGAGCTCTGGAGGAGGAGGACAAAGGAATGTCTCTCATCACACGTCACTGATTATTTCTTATCATTAAAAAATAAATAAAAAGGTGTGCGCGTGCATGAGATGAAAGAAAGAAAAGTGAGGGATTACATTCATCCCGGTGTTGAGGTGTTTGTGGAGGAAACGAGGGGAGAATGGTGAGGGGAGGAAAGGATGGAGAGAGGCTGCAGTGTGGAGGTGGTGTATGCAAATGATTGATGACTTTACAGCAGGTTTAGACAACAGCAGTAAACAGATTTGACTGTGAGGAGGGAGATCAATATGAATGTGCACATGTGTATGCATGCCTGTGTGTGTGTGAGCGTGCATGTGTTTGAACTGCCATTGTTCATGCTTTGTTGCAAGCAAAGCATAATTAAGATATTTTCCTGAGCAGAGCGTACGGGTTATACGTTTGTACCCCGCGCTGGAGCCTCCACAGATAACCTCCTGGACTTCTTCAACTGTTTCCCTCTTGTTGTTTTTCTCAATTGTTTTAATTTGCCCTCAGATTGATAGCCCCCATATTGATTGATCCGCACTTCAGAACCATTTCATGGAACGTTTATTCAATTGGTTCAGGCCCAGCCATGCCAGAATCTCCTCGCGGCTCTCTAAGTGCTGTCTCAAACCAAACTCAATACTCCCTAATGTAATGACTGAATGCTAGTGCTAATATAGTGATAATTTAATATGTAACGCCTGTTTTCGAACAACTTGTGCTACCGGCCATTTTACAATGCCAACACCACTCTGGTTCTCCTCCATCAGCTCAAGCTCTGCAGCTCCGCAGCTCCGAGGCCCGCAGAGCAACACAACCGAGTGAAACCGAGCAGACCTTGGTCAATACATATTTCAGATAATCAATAGATCCATTTTAAATGAGACCCCTGAACGTCCCCCTTCCACAGCAATGAATAGGACCACAGGGAAGGTAAAGAGGGAGCTGCTCATTAAAACAACCTCTCTCGAGACCAGAACCACGGCGTCGTAGGCTATCTTTAGTCGCCTCATTACCAAATGGGCTTTTCTGAAGAGACAAGTGATGACTCTTAGCAGTCTCAAGTGGCACTCGCTCGTGTCGTCTCTTTCATATGTCCTGGTGTCAATGATGCTAAAGGCACTTCGCTTAATCTCAACCTCTTGCCGATCCAAAGATTAAAACACTGAATGTGCAGCATGTTGAGTCGTACTCAAGCCACTCTGCTTTATCACTTAAGCAGATGCTGTTGCTTTGCCTTCGACTGCCTTCATAAGACTGTGCACTTATACATAATGATGGGAAGAGCAGTACGAGGATGATGGTTGACTGTTGTCTCTTGAATTAGGAAGCTACAGCTAAGAGCGAGCAGGCTGAGAATAGTCACTGGATTGGACAACAATCATATTCAGTCAATTTCCGTAAAGATCCTCTTCCAGATGTGTTTTGAGACATATAGAAATACAAAGTGTTGGAGCCACATGTTTGATTAATGTCAAATGTATCGTCCCGCCACGCCACGAGGTGCTTATGTCACTGGCTAACGCAGGCCGTGATGTTTAAGCTCATGCCAGTAAGCATGTTGCTGATGTTAGGAAGCAAACAGTTTTCGACTGTGCTCAGATTAAAATTTATATGGCTGTATTTATTAGACGTTTTGTGTTGAAACTTACTGGAAGTTATCAGGACATCATGGACATGGGTGAGAAAATAAACATATGACGATATACAGCATTGGTAAAGATTGGGAGTCGTTTTCTGAGTACACGTCCAAACAATTTAGTCAATTAGCAACTGCACAAAGTCTCTTTTCAAGTATTTTTTTCCACAAAAAAGTAAAATTATCCCATTAAAAACTCTCAAAACTACATCTTTTTCTTCACAGAAAAATTCAGAATCTATGAATATGCAAATATTTTTCATTTCAAAAGTTTAACTAACAGACACAGGTTGTCTCTGTCACTGAAAACCAGATGTTGTTAACATTTACGGCAGATATGTGCTCTATTTTTCAAGCTGTTTTAGAAAACAATATGCTTACAAGTCTGTACACCACTTGGAAAAAACCATGGTAGTTGCCAAGAAATAAAAATGATACTGTAGAGCCTACATCCTATTTTGATTTAATTGTTCTCCAACTGTCATCATCGATCTGAAACCACAGCACAACAACGAATGTTGAGGATGACTCAGTTTTACTTCTGCACCAAAAAAGACGCAACAACTGTCTAATGTTACTTTTTTAAGTGACATAACGTCAGAATTTGGCATAACCTTCTGTGTTAGTTTACAGAATGAATGTTTAGCTGATAAATCTGCTCTATTTGAATCCATACCATAATAATCTGGGCTGCTCTAACTGCACATCAAGGATCCCCAACAATGCCAAGTAAGTGTGGTCTTACTCTGAAATCAACGTCAGGCCGAAAGAAGAACATTCACTCAATTTTATTAGATTTCTAAAGGGAGTAGCATCGTAGCATAAACAACATGGGCATATATTAATATCTGAATGCTACAAAGCTGAAGATATTTTTTAAAACCTACAAGATTCAGGGTGTTTGAGAAACAAACAACACCAGATCCACCCTGCTGAAAACTCTATTCTAACTTTAAGGGGACCTGGAGGCTTCAGGCGTCCACTTCCTACTTGCATAAAATGCAAAATGACCCACAGCTGGCTCAGACCAACACAGACAAACTCTACCTTCTTTAGCAAATGAAGGCGGAAAGCTTTAAACTCTGCACATGCATCATTCAGAAACAAAAAGCAAAACACATTTTTCTGGAGTGGAGGGGGACTTCAAATTTCCTCCTTAATCAAATAAAACAAACACAAAAGTGTACATGTGTTACAGGCTGAATGACAGACTCAGGTAAACAGTGGGATTTGGTCTGAAGACACTCAACGTGGTGTGTTTTGAAATGTTGAATGTGCAAGAGTAACATGAGACTCTCAGATGGCAGCTTCATCCTGAAGGTATCACAGTGCCATTACACAGAGATGAAAGCCAATAAGTGGATGTGAGTCACATTTAGATGGCCATCTGTCTATCTATCTATCTATCTATCTATCTATGAAATGAAAAAGCAGGTTTGAAATGACAGTAATCCTCAAAAGGAAGAGAACCAAAATGAATAAATAAATAATGTAATGTGTGTTATGTGTGTCTTAACTTAGTGTGTGTGTGTGTGTGTGTGTGTGTGTGTGTGTGTGTGTGTGTGTGTGCGTGTGTGTATGTGTGTGTTCGTGTAAGTGTGGTATGGGGGGGTGAGGGGGGAAGGGGGGGTGCAGACGGTGAACTAACCGCACCGTGCTGCTGCTAGTCGACGGCTGGACGGACGGATGAGATCGGGCTTTGTGTCCGGTGAGACGGGCCCTCTCCCGCCCTGGACGGACTACTGCAGGCGAGAAACAGTTTGACGTCAATCACTCTCTGTCACACCTCTCAGATGTACGGTTATTGATTGTATTGATCATATTATAGGCCTATTCATTGCTGGGGAAAAAGGAAAAACGCCATCAACCCCACCCGCATGGACACACAGCAGCGGTGAAACTCAAACCCCGTCCTAAAAGAAGAATCCTCCCCATTGATCAGGATCGGATTATTTGAAAGCTTTGGTTTATTTGTCGATGGGAAGCCTGTGTTGTCTTGTTGAGACGAGTGATCGGCAGCTTTACAGCCTATCAGATATTGGCTTGTAGTCTATAAACCGTGTTTAATGCCTCTCCTTTTTTCTCCCCCTTTAACCAAATGGTGTAGTTTATTTACTCCAAAACAACTCGGAATAAATTGGCCAATTAAATCCAGGGAGCACAGGCTGGTGTCAGACAGCTCCTGCTGGTTGTAAGGACTTAAACACGGTGAGAGTATGAAGAGAATAAAACGAGTTATCGGTGCAAACGAAATTAAAGACGAGACACAGAGGGGAGAGTTCAGAGCGGTCAGAAATATTTTCAGAAGCGCATAAAATATGTATTATAAAGCTATAATAATATAAAATATACCATTTTATATTAGTGATGATGGCTGATGTAAATTCGGCGTTTTTGTTTTGGGAGAAGGTGTTTCGTGAAAGCTTCAAACACGGTCTCTTTATTTTTTTTTTATGATTATTTTATTATCTTAATGTGTACAATTTCAGCTTTTAATATGACAAGAATCGAAACAGTGTTTTGCCTAATTATGAGGAAATGTGCGGCCTGTTATATCTTGAAAATTTTAAGGATTATTAGAAGTTTGTGAAACTATAAACAAAAATGTTGTTTTTATTTTAAGGCCCACTTAAAAAAACAAATATTCTTAATATAACCTAAATTTACCTTTTAAAATTTTAAATATAAATGCTGAACTTTAACTGAGAATTAACTTTATAAAAACCTTTATAAAAACGCAGTGTGTGTCGGTTTCTCCTGCCGGCCATTTTAATAAATAAAAAAAGGCTAAATGGAAAATTATGTGACTGGAACTGATGAGGTCTGACTGAAATAAGGCCCTGCTATAGGCTACTTATTGCACACACACACACACACACACACACACACACACACACACACACACACAATGACAGATAGTCATTTCTCCTCGGGGACAATAAAGTTAAAAGTTGCAGTTTAATCCTCACTAACTGGACAAATTGGCGCGTTTAAAGGTTTTATTCGCGCCTTTAACACCAGTCTGCTGTGTGTGTGACATCAGGAGGCCTTTTCCAAACCGACACGAGGCAATTATTATCAAAGCAGAGGAAGACTGTGCTCCAGTGACTGAATTCCAAATTACTGTGCTGCAAATTAAGAGTTTGGACTAACAGATGCGTCAACATCATTATTATTTATTCATATTTATCACGATGCCTTTGTTGAAAACTTTGTTTTTCCCGCGTGCCTTCACTGTGAGCATCCAATCCAATAAAGACAAACATTCTTCATGAATTAAAGTGAAGATATGTCGCTTAACAACATCAAAACTATGTGAAATTATCAGTTCACAAACTCTCACACAGCTCCTGCAGTATGATCCAAGTCTCTTTTACACAGTCTACACTCAGTGCTTCCTGAACACGTGCATCTGTGCTCAAACATTATCATCTGATAAATTAATATGCCAGTACAAACAGTCTCATGCATGCCCGAGCAGGTGCCTGCACAGGTGCGTTTGATCTCTACCTAAAGCGGAGATCATACGCATGCGCCTGCTCAGGCACGCCCAGGGCGCGCTGCTCCTGGCGGAAGTGTTTTATATTGTAGTGTTTTAGTGAAAATGCACGTGTTTGCAAAGTACTGAGCTTACAGCTGGATGAGACTTGGATTATACTGCAGTGGCTGTGTGAGAGTTTATAACCGGATGTTTTCATATAGTTTTGCTGTTGTTAAACACGGTCGCCGTTGAGGCTACTTCAGTTCATGAAGAGTGTTCACCTTTTGGGATTCTTCGGTCACCGGGAAGGCCTGCAGGAAAAGTTTCCCCCAGGATTACAACATAACATGCAGTGAGTATTTTATAAAAGCCACAAATGGTCATTTCCGGGGTGAATTAAAGCATTGAGGGTTTTTATATTTCTGTCTTGTGGCCTCATGTTTACACCACATGTTGCAGCCCTGCATCATTTGGGGAAGTTAAAGTAATGAGATATGATTGATTAAAATAGGGAATTACTGCCACAATATCTAATCCTATCAGTTGTATGTCATAAAAGGTCAATTAAAATATCTGGCATGAGGAAATTCGACTATGCAGTGAGTAGTGGATATGGTCATTTTGCAGGTGAATTAAAGCAATTTATACTCAAAAAATGGGCAAAGTTGAGGGTTTTCATATTTCTACGTCTTGGCCTCAGTGCAGACATTCATGTTTCAAGTAAATGTTGCAGCCCTGCATCATTTGAGAAGTTAAAACAATAAGATATGATTGACTAGAACTTCTGCAAATATCTAATTTCATCAGTTGTATGTCATTATTAAATATTTGGCTTGTGTTTGTTTTACAATCTGCAATAAGTCATCTACAGACTTCTCTGCTGTCATATTTTCTGGACACACTCACTCTCACTCATACCGAGTGTCAAAATATTTCACTGCAATGTGCCAGAATTAGTCTGTCTGTTACAGAGAGAGATGACCAGAGAGCAGAAATGAAATAAGGGTGGAAGGCAAAGGATCTGCTTTGCTGATGCTGGTACACAGCCAGGAGAGAAAGAAGGGGGGAGGAAGGCATGAGGGAGGGAAGGAGGGAGGGAAGGAGAGAGCCGAAGAGAGCAGAGGAGAGGAAATCAATACCGATTCAGAGTGAGTCAGATAAGCCTGAACAATGTATAGTGCAGACACACTCTATAACCCAGTCACACACACACACACATGTGGAAGCACTCACACACACACACACGTGCACGCACGCTGGGTGAAATGTGCTTGCATGCCTCCATAAAGGCGCATTACAAACCCCATAAAGCATTGCAACCTTTAAAATCAAATGACATCACAACCTTGGATTGCTTTGAGGATTCGCTGACATGAGCAGAAATCACTCATTACTACGACTCGATAGGCAACTGGACGCTCTGATGCTCTTTGTCTACTGTAAGATGCTCTTAAGCTGCAGTCTTTTCATGTGTGTGTTCAGACACAGGCCCTGCTCTCACTACAGATGTTGCACTTCTGTATTATGATGGCTTCATACGTGTGTTTGTTCAGCACTGGAAGTCTGCACCATCCTTGCGGGTGTCAGATCGACGCTGTTGATATTTCACAGGATGTTTTTGGGTGTAAACAGCGTTCCTGAAAACCACTTACACACCCTCTGCCGCGGTGTTTAGGCGTGTGGTCCTCAGCTGTTAACCACAGATTTGACTTTGCTTACCTAGAAGATGCTGTTACAAGCGCTAACACAGCCTCTCTCTTTCTTCTCCTCTCCCCTCCGTCTCCCTTATACTTATCAATTATTAAGGTCGGTATTGATCCTTTCACTACCCTGCCTCTATCTGGCTGTTCACACAAAGCCCAAACCTGCCTGCCCTCACTCAATCAATGGCATCTCCCGGCTCTTTTACCACATGTCAGTTTTTGCTTTTCTCGCTTTTGCACTTAGGCCGCGCCGAATGAAGTTTTGCACATCCCAATTTGCTCCATTTGGGTTCTTCAGAAAGAAAATAAGAAACAGCAGACTGGTATTAATCTTTCATGCCACAAGCACGTTTGATGGACATTAAAAGATGGGTCTGGTAAGAGCGGCAGGCAGGGGAGAGTGGAAAATGGCTGTGTGCATTGTTTGACTTTATGAAACAGCTCTCATTCATCCTCGTCCTCCAGAGTCCAGTCAATGATTTTTGTGTTTTGTTTTGTTTTTGTTCTGTGGCGCTGATCTCCTGAAGCCAAACAACCTGCCTGCCTGTTGCCAGGTTAACCAGTGAAAGATTAGCGATATTATTGTCATGTGCTGCAGAGAGGGAGAGACGGAGAGAGAGAGAAAGAAAAACAGAGAGGGAGAGCACCAGGGAGTGGGAGAGAAGGGGGTTGGGAAGGGGAAACGACCTTATTGATCTCCTATGTGCAAAGCCAGGCAAACACTGAAAGGACAGAGCTACACTATTAATGACACTCACAGCCTCAGCTACTAATCCTCATCTATCTATCTATCTATCTATCTATCTATCTATCTATCTATCTAATACACCAGTTTTTGCCTTTTCTGTCTGTAAACATCTTTAGTTGAGTCAAATTTTGTTCTCTGCTACGTTCATGTCTTTAGCTGTGGAGGACATGTTCTATTTATTGAGGGGAACATGTCCCCTGCATCCCCCCTATCCCTCATATCTACAGCTATCTGTCTATCCAAGGGCACAGATTTTGTTTCCATATTGGGGAGGTGGGCACATATTAAAGGGCGGGGGGGCTCCAAATTTTCTGGAGCGTCAAACACTTCAGCTAATTTCCTGCATTCTTGTGATTTCTTGCACCAAGTTTTGCCTTTTCTGCAGGTTTTTAATTTTGTCCTCTGCTTCTTTTCAAGTTTCTAGCTGAGGGACAAAGGCCCATGTTGTAAGTATTGAGGGGGACATGTTCCCTGCGTCATCCCCCACCCCAAACATCTACACCTAGCTACGAACCTATCTACACATCCATCTATCCATCTATCTATGGGTGTAGATTTTGTCTCTAGAAATTTTCTGGAGCGTTAAACACTTCAGCTAATTACCTGCATTCCTGTGGCACCAATTTGTGCCTCTTCTGCAGGTTAATACCTTTAATTTTGTCAAAATAAAAGTCCTCTGTTACTTTCATGTTTTTAATTGTGAAGGACAAAGGCCCTTGTTGTAAGTACTGTCCCCTCTTCCCTCCCCTAACCTCCGAAATCTGCATCTATCTGTCTATCTATGCACCACTTTGTGCCTTTCTGCCTGTAAATGTCTTTAATGTTGTTGAAACAGAAGTACTCTGTTACTTTCATGTTTTTAATGGTGGGGACAAATGCACAAATATTGAGGAGAATGTGTCCCCTGCATCCCCCGCTAAATGTATACCTATGTATCCGTCTGTCTATCTGTCGATACATCTACTTTATGGCATAGGGTTTTGTTTCCACATGGGGATTGATCTCCATCAGAAAATTTAATTTCCTACATTCTAATTTCATGCACCAAGGTTTGCCTTTTCTGCATCTAAATGTCTCTAATGTGTCTAATGTTGTCAAGACAAAAGTCCTCTGCAATGTTTTTCATTGTGGGGGACAGGACCCTGAAATCTACTCTCATGTATGTACGTATGTGTCAAGGGTGTAGGTTTCGTCAGGTGAAATTTTTACGCACCACTTTGTGCCTTTTCTGCATGTTCATGTCTTTCAATTTTGTGGAAACAAAAGTCGTCTGTTGTTGTCCTGGTTTTAAGTGCAGGGGACAAATGCACAAATATTGAGTTAGACGTGTCCCCCGCACCCCCTTAGAGAGACACGCTTGTGTATCCGTTTGTGTCTTCTGTTGATCAGTGTAAGAAACACACGAAAACTCCTCTGTTGCAACTGATTTATAGGCACTATATGTATAGATACACTAGTGGTTCTGCTAAATGTTGTTGTCACAAGGGCGTAGGCTGCGTTCAACTTTGGGGGGTGGTCTTCCATTGAAAGAATTTGAGCTTCTAACACTTTAATTTCCTGCGTTATGGGGAATATTTATGCACCAGTTTGATGCTTTTCTTCTGTCAAAAAGCCACTTTCATGTTTTTAATTACATGTAGGGGACAAATGCCCATGTCGTAAATACTGAAGGGGGCATGTCCCCTTCTCCCCACCACCCCCACCCGAAATTTATGCCTGTATACCTGTGTGTCATCTATCTATTCTGTTGTTCAATGTCAAAAAAAACAAACAGATTAAATCCTCTCTGATTGAACTGATTCAATAAAAACTACTAGGCAGAGTGGATACTTTTTATTGGCACTCAATAGTGGGGGTGAGGCTGCATGTCAGTGTCTTAATTTTGTCAAAAACAAAAGTCCTCGTAATGTTTTTAAGTCCGGGAACAAATGCACATGTTCTAAATATTGAGGAGGGGCATGTCCTGTGCAAGCCCTCCTGAAATCTACACCTATATCTCTAATTATCCCTTCAGTTGATCAGTGTCAGAAAACTCATTTAAACCCATCTGATTCAACAGAGCAGAAAGTGTGCTTTTTATTGGCACTTGATCTAGTGTTAAATCTTGTCTAAAAACACTGTGGTGATTCTGATAAATCTACTGTGGCAGATTGCAATATCCACCTGCAAAGAAGTATCAAAGCTCTGATGCATTTCACTGTAATATGGATACTGAATATCTTCACATAACTTCACATGCAGCTATTTACAGTTAAAGCAGAGCAGAATTCCCATTAATGTTTATCACCCTTTGTCTTTTACACTATCACAAACTCTATATGCTCCATATGCTCTATCTATAGGCTACTGGTCCCTGTTAGCAATCCCCATCCCAGTTGCAATCAATATTTCATCTCCACAGTTTAAGCTTATTGTTGCCTTGAAATGGATCTGGGGGTCATATACACTGTGGGCCGGGTTGGAGGCAGAGTTTAATAGTAGAAGCCATGTTTTTAAAGGTTTTTTATATCTGTATTTATATGAGTTATGTCCTGTGTGAGGGTTTATTATGATCAGTGTTTTACAGTTTTTTAAATCCAGTGAAATTCACGCTGACATTTTGCTCGAGAGAAGCGTCTGTCCTGCATCACACCTGCCTCGTGCTCTAAATTTAGAGCCTTTACTACACTGTAGCCCACTAAATGCAAAGCCGGAGAGACCGTGCGGTTATTGCGTCTTTCAGCTCCGATACGAGTATTGATCCGTGTGCCACATTTAAAAGGGAGAGTGGGAACTGGCGTATTGATCAGGCAGCCTGGGGTCACCCCGCTTCTCCCGCGCAACTAGTTGGCCCAGTAACCCCACCACCGCTGTGTGTTTATAGTCGGACACGGAGAGAGGGAGAGGGGGAGAAAAAAGGCGTCGGGGGGGAGGGAAACCATTTCGAGGTTTATTGTGAATCAATGACGATTTGCTATGTGCCGATCAAAAATATAGACCTGCAAATTTAGTCTGCAACAGCGCGCGTAAACGCACGTACACGCCCCAAAACAATCACTAACATCTTTGTTTCGCAGAGCTCTAAATGCACTACAGTTACATATTTCTGTTGCTATAAATAATTTATATTTGTTTCAGGTTTTAGGGAATAAAGATATTTGACTGGTGAAGCCGCGCTTTGTTTTGAGCTCTCCGTGGTGCTGAATCTGTCACCCCGCGCAAGTTTAGTGTGCCTGATAATATTTTGGGGAATATCGGTGGAAGGTGACCGGCTGTTACTTCAGATTGATCACTTTTAATGTGAGATATTAACAGTGTAAGGACAGGATCTTACCGGCCAGCCGGAGAGCAGACATCCGCTGAAACTCTGGTTCCTGCAGCCACTTCCACATCCTCCTGAAGGTCTCTCGGCCTGACTTGAGCTTACTCCAGGGTTTGGGGTTCCGTAGCAGGTCTGAGAGGGTTCCCTGCGACCGGCTCAAGATCCTCTGGGCGAATATGGCCTGCGGGATGGAGTACCGCTTTAGCTCTGCCGTTATCCGCTGAGCCACTTCTTTTGTGTTGATTTCCTCCGCCTGCATCCCCGACCCTGCTACTCCCTGCCCGGCTCCATGGCCGTGCCGCTCCCGGTCCCCCAGCATGACCGCGCCGTTCGCCTGGGAGTGCAGGTGACTGTGCGGGTGGTGGTGCATGCCGTTGAGGTTTGAGATCATGCCGTGGCCGTGGCCTCCTAAACTCCTGGCTAGGTGCTCTTGGTCACTTCGGGACAGCATGGAGGCGTGGGACTCAAAGCCTGACACCGGAGAGAGCATCTTGGCGTCGGTGGAGAGGTGCGCGTTCGGACCGTAGGCTGACAGCGGCTGCTGGGAGTTGTGCAAAGAACCCAGCCCGCTGGACAGAGGGGAGAGCGAGCCGTGACCCATGCCGGACACGGACATCTCTTTGGGGTAGTGACTGTACAGATTGCTCATGGAGGCGAGCCCCCGGTGATCGTCCCGCATCAGCGTGAAGCTGCCGCTGACGTTCCCGGCGGAGAGTCGCTGATGGGCGGCAGCGTGGTGGTGTGAGTGCGGGTGGTGAAACTTATCCGAGACGGTGGATATCGGAGGTAGATGCTGCAGAGGGGTCAGGGTGGTGTACGTGTTACTAAGGCTCATCCCGGTGTCGCACATGCTGATGGACGGGTGCAGGTGTCCGGCCAACGACGGGTCTGTCCGGTAGTCCCCACCGGAGCTCTCCAGGAGCGAGGCCATGCCGGACACCATGCCTGACCGCGCGCCGGGAGCGTGTGAGACCAGATTCCGGGGAGCGGAGCTGGGGGACGGCGACGGCCGCGCGTGCGGGGAGCTCATGAGGTCTCCCGCCTGGGAGTGCGAGGAGACGCTGTGAAGGTTCTCCATGGTGAGCTCCATAGCTGAAAGGATATATGTTCCCCTGTCCCACCCTCCCCACCCTCTCCCCCTGTCTCTCGCTCCTGTCTCTCACGCTCACTCAGGGACGCGCGCTCTCTCGTAGCCCCCTAACCCTCCTGGAGCGATAAAATTACCAAACCGTTTGAATGCCAATCCATTGATTAAAAGTCTCCGATCAATCCAGTGTGGTGCAGATAAGTTCTGATGTTCCGGAAGGTACAGAACCGAGCGTCTCCGCGGCGCCGTAGCGCGTTATGCGTTCATGTGGACGAGAGCTCTCCAGGGCGATATCTCATCTCTGGTCCAACAGCGCTTCCACTAAGAGCAGGCTGTGCCGCGTGTCAGAGAGATGGGAGCGCGCCTCTGTGTATTTAAAATGTGGGGCGGGTACGAGCAGAGTTTTCTTAATAGTCTTCCTCACTGGGATGAAAACGCGTCCGGTGCAAACACGAAGCCTCACAGCGGATATGTCACAGTTTAAATCATCATACCAACAATTTAGTGTCGTGAAGTTGTAAATATTTCATAAAGTGCATCTGAGGTTTAAACGCACGCGTGCAGCTCGCGTGTACCTGCACACACATGACAATCAGCGGACAGGTGATGGCCTGACGTGGAGTATAAAACACAGTCAGTATCAGTTTCCGGTCGCAGGAGTTCCTTACAGATAAACTTTGTTTTCCCACGGACTGTATGGTTTTGCATTTATGCGCTTAGTGATAAACCTGATCGAAGTATTGATTGACAGAGATTAATGACGTGGCGCAGGCCGGTGAGGGGGGGTGGGTGGGTGTAGGTGGGGAGGGGGTGAAGGAGGTCACAAAGTGAGTTAGGATCCTAACGCCGCAGACCAATGAGAGAGGAGCCCGCTGGTTGGGTTTGGGCGAAGTTCACCAAGTCCAGAGATGAAGTTCAGAGCAGCTCTGTCCATCCTTAATAATACTGTGTTAATTATATTTGTTCTATCACACACTGAAATAGGAATATCACAAAGGAAAGTAACAGAGCAAGAGGTTAATTTTAAATTATCTAGAAATGATAAAAGTGGGGGGCCTATACCTTAACATAAATAATAAATAATTAGATAACACATATCCTAACTGTGACTTGTGAGGCAGATGGGTCACCTGTGATTTTATATTAAATCAATAATTTAGATTTTTTTTTAAATGTAGTGTAACGAAATGTAAAGAGCTTTCTTACAATGCTTTTTATTTTATTATTGATAATAAATAATAATAATAATAATAATAATAATAATAATAATAATAATAATAATAATAATAATAGCAACAACTATTATACTGATACCACTACTACTACTAATATTATTATTATTATTATTAATAATAATAATGAGCCTATATCTTTTTTTTATTTCATGTAGTATTGTGTATTATTTATTATTATTTTTATTTATTTTGCAGACAGTGGGTGTCTAATCTCTGTGCTCACTAACTAACGGAAATAAATGGACACTCGGTCAGCTGCAGGAGCAGAGCTACACCGGTGATTGATGCGTGGACCATCCGCTTCTTCAACCGCGGCTGATCTGCTGCTGCTGCCCGTTTTATCTGACTGTCCGTGTGTGTGTGAGTGTGTGTGTGTGAAATCTGAGAGGCAGTTGTGCCACTTTGTCGTGTTAATACTCTCTTTGTCTTCTCCATCTGTGATTCCATCAGTAATTTAGTTTACAGGACAAATGAGAAATTAAATATCATAAGATAAAGATATTTATATTAATTTCTATCCGTTTTATTCAGTTTCTTCTTTAACCATTAACAGAACTTTAATATTCACAGACAGAGGGGCAGATTCTTCCTTTAATTCACCTGTGACAAAGCTCAAACAAAGTCCTTAATAAAGCTAAATGGAGCTTTTTTAGAAAAGGATGTTTTACAACTTATAATCAATGCTGTGAATGAGGTTATAGTTTAAACAAGTTAATTAAATGCTCGTTGCTTTGGATGCTGCACTCAGCTGAAAAAATGATTTTTTGCGGGTTTTTTTAAACCTAAAATAAACATTAATAGAAAATATATTTTCAGTAGTTTGATATTTATGGTGTGTTATTTTGTTAAGATATTAAAAAGCTGACCAGAGAGGTACACACACACACTCACACACACTTTTCTGAGCACATATTTTGCTGTGTGTGAGCCACAGGCCTCAAACCAAAATAACCCTAAAATATAAAGACATTAATTCACTTTTTCTGCTTTTATTCACCTGATTTTGATCATAAATGTATTTTTTTAAGAGCACGAGGTCAAAATTAATAATTATAACCAAGTACGGCTTTAAATTGAACCGGAAAAAAATCCATCCATCCTCACAGTTATTCCCGGATATCATAAAGCTTCATGGCTAAGCTGTTTCGGCTAAAGTTCAGAAATTGATCGCCGCGGTCGATATATTGATCATCGATCACTTCAATCCCGCGCGGCGCTGTTTCCTTATAAACACAGAGGCGTTTGTGTGGGATCGTTTGGCTCGGCGGTGACCTGTAGCACATGTGACTGGCACATATGAAGAAGAAGAAGAAGAAAATAAATGTCAGCTGTTGTTTTATTGTCTTATTGAGTAAAAGGCCATTAAAAACTTCTGCTTCCTCCTCCTCCCGATAATGATGATCTCCGCGTGGGCCTGTAATTTAGCTCGTGACTGTGACGGGCTTCACAGCAAAGAGCTTGTTTCGATGAGGAGGAGGGAAATGAAATATTCTTATTTATTGTATTTTATCGAATAATTGTTTTATTGTGGTCAGGGTCAGTTACAGTAACACAGCACATAATGATTGTGTTATTTTGGGTTTGCAGTGAGCTCAACACATTTTTCTGCACTTGTGACATCATGGTTTTCTCACGTCGACGACAATAGGCGCGTGTGTAAATGTAAAATATATGTAAGATGTTTATTCAAGTGTTTACAGCAACATAACAGTGCATTTATAATTTATTAATTTATTTATTTACTTAGATTTAAATTAAATCTCTGCAGAATGAGAGGACAGTTTTTGTGTGTATATCCACTATTATATATTACTGTATACTATTATATATACTATATATTCAGATGTGTGTGATTCCTTCAATATCTCAAATAATCCATCGTCACCCTGTCAGCCAAATTCACCACCTCTTCATTTTACAGAGGCCAAAAAACCCTGACAAAAAATGATCTAACATCATCTAAATATTTTAGATGTTTCCTCTCTGTCCTCAAAATGTGCTGAAGTGCACCACATGCAGCTTGTTTATGTGCAAGTACAGCAGCGTCTCATATGCTTATCTGCTGCCTGTAGCCAACATCACAAAGCCTGTAACATGTGGCATTGATTGCACGTTTTACAAAAAGAATAACTAAAGATACTGAGTTCTTCTTTCTGTGAGATGAGACACATTAAAGGAGATATTTAAATGCAAAACTAAAAAACAAAATATAAGATACATTGCTGGCTGCAAGAGGAAGTTCAAAGGAAATATTAAGAAATTTACAGTGTGAGATAAATCCTGGAGCTGCACAGATATTTTCTACAAACTGACTGAATGTAGCTTTGTGAGCAACAGTGCAGTAATTAGAAAAATATTAATTAAAAAAATACTTTTTGTATTTTTTATTTTTTATTTTAATTATTTATTGTATCAAAACCTTTTAAATATCAACACAGTCAGTGTGAGATTACGTTTATGTATTTGGGGAAGTAATGTGTTTAAATGCATTACATTTAGAGTCATTACAAAACACAAGACACTTTGTCTTATTTTTATTTCCTCTACTTGTGTTTATTTTGTATTTATAATCTACACCAAACATCAAGACAAATTCCTAATAACCTTCTTCTGATTCCAAGAGTTAATCCAACCTATTAAAAGTCTTTTACTGCAGCGAGTGCATCCTTTAAAAGAAGCTATTAAATCTAGTGTTTTGTGTAAAACCTCACACATGAGATACATTTATATTTATAAAGCAGCACCTCAGTGTTGTATTGAACGTTTGCTTTGCCGTACACGACATGTCCTCCACTCTGTCTCTGTTGCAGGCATAGTGAAGAGTGTGTGTCTACAAAGTCAGAAAATACAGTCTGTCTATTATTAGCTGTTCCAGATGACACCCTATAACCAATATATATTCCTTGTTAAAGTCTAATGAGTCAGAGCAAACAGGGAATTAAACACTGTGAAGGAAATAAAATCAACATAATTACATCTCAAGAATATCTGTATTAAAAAGTAAAAATACATGTAAGATATTGTTTCTATTTAAAGCAACAACTGTTAAATTAGGGATTTTTTTTTTTTCAGTTTTTATCGAGACAAAAGCATTTTTTTTTTACATGTTCTGCTGCATTTACAACTAAAGAATCATACAAACATAACAACCTAATCGGCTCCTTCAACAGGCACAACACTGAAACATCAAATTAGGATATTCTGCACATTGATCCTCACTCTCCTTCAGCTGAGGACTAACCTAACTCGAGACTTAAGACACACGTTACAGTAAGAAAACAACAAGATCCAAAACACCACGTTCCCTCTTTTACGTCTGCGTCATTTCTTCCCGTCATCCCTCCTCACAGTGACGGTGACATTTTCATTAATCATATCTCTTTATCAAGTGAAAATGCTCAGGAGTACAACTTCTCCAGCATCCATATCCTCTCAGGCACCGGTTGCTAAGTAACAGAAGGAGAGATGTATTGAGACAGAATAGTCAATCAATTCTCCTGTGAGGTGTGTGTGTGTCTGTGAGTGTGTGTGTGCTTGGTGTTTGTGTAAGTATTGCACAGCCGTAGTGTTTCTGCAGTCGGCTGCAAAGCTGTGAGAATATACAGTATGTGTGTTTTTAAAATTAAAACGTTTGAAATATCTTTTTATCTTCAGCAATTAAATCTTGAAAGTAGGTCGTGATATGAAGAGATCATAAATTCCAGGATTGTTTCCCACACTTGTCATTTCAACCACTTGATACTGAGAGCAACATCATCTTCAACCATTTATATCCAGAGGTCAAAGGTTGCCTGGCTTCTCCTGCGGGGATTAACTGCTTTCATCACATCACTCAGCGCAGTTTGAGGCTTATAAACGGGGGAAACTCTTATCTTCAGCATACAGAGGCAAAGCAACAGATTATTAGTGAGCAGGACCAGCGGAGGACCTCTTGCTGCCTACGTGTACCCAAAAGGGACGAATTGGACATCGTTTGTTTGCCCCGGATCGAAAGCGGCTCCGAAAACAAAAACAGTCCCAACCTCTCTGGAGTTCTTCAACAGACTCTAAAGTCTTGTTGAACTGTTGAATTGTTTAACAGGGAAATTTAAGAAGACAAATGTTTCTTCACATCTGTTTCTAACATGGGCGGATAATGAGACAATGGGCCCCTGGGCACAGATACGCAAAAGGCCCCCCCACCTCATAGGAACATGACACACAGCGACTTTGTGACGATGCCTCTTTTTTTGTTATGCATTTCTTTGTTGTTGTTATGCACCAAGTTGTAGTTTTGTGTCTCCTTGTGGTCATTTTGTGTCTTTTTTTGCCATTTTTGTCTCTGAGGTAATTTTATTTATTTATTTTTGTCTCTTTGAGGTAATTTTGCATCTTTTTTAATTGCTTTATGTCACTTTATGGTCTTTTTTTTTATCTTTGTTTTGTGTCTCTTTTAGGTAACTCATTGTCTTTTCTTGGTTGTTTCTTTTCTCTTTGACGTCATTTTGTGTGTGTTTTGGGTGCTTTATGTCTCTTTATGGTCAGTTTGTGTTTTTTATCATTGTTTTGTGTCTCTTTGAGGTAATTCAGTGTCTTTTTTGTTGTTGTTTCATGTCTCCTTGTGGTCATTTTGTGTCTCTTTGCAGTAGTTTTGTATATTTCTTTGGTCATTTTGTGTCTTTTGTTCTGATGTTTTGTGTCTCCTTGTGGTCCTTGTGGCTCTTTTTTACTGTTTCTTGTCTCTTTGAGGTAATTTTGCATCTTTTTTAATTGCTTTGTCTCTTTATGGTCTTTTTTTGTATTTCCTTGAGGTAATTCATCGTCTTTTTTGTTGTTTTATGTCTCCTTGTGGACATTTTCTGTCTATTTGTGGTCACTTTGTTTCAAATTTTTTTGTTTTGCATCTCTTTGTAGTAATTTTTATCACTTTAGGGTAATTTTGTGTCTTTTTTGTTGTCTCGTGTCTCTTTGAGGTAGTTAAATTTCTTTTTTGTGGTCACTTTGTGTCTTTTTTAAATTGTTTTATGTCTCCTTGTGGTCATTTTTTGTCTCTTTGCTTTCATTTTGTGTCCATTTGTGTGTCCTTTTTTTGTTGTTGTTTTGAATCTCTTTGTAGTAATTTTTGTCTCTTGGGTAATTGTGTGTCTTTTTGTTGTTTTGTGTCTCTTCAAGGTAATTGTATTTCTTTTTTGGATGCTTTATGTCTCTTTGTGGTCACTCTGTGTCATTTTTCATTGTTTTGTGTCTCTGTGGGGTAATTCTGTGTCTTTTCTTGGTTGTTTTGTTTCTATTTGTGGTCATAATGTGTCCCTTTGTGGTCATGGGTCTCTTTGTGTGTGTTTTTTTGTTTGGTTGCTTTGGGATTGTTTGTTTGTTTGTTGTGTCTCTTTGCAATAATTTTGTGGCTTTCTTTGGTCATTTTGTGTCTGTTGTATTTCTACACCCGTTTTGGTTGTTTTGTATCTCTTTGTAGTCATTTTGTGTCTCGTTTTGGGTAATTTTGTGTCTTTGTTTGTTGTTTTGTATGTCTTCGCAGTCATTTTGTGTCTATTTGTGATCATTTTGTGTCTTTTTGTGTTGTTCAGTGTCTCTTTAAGGTAATTCTGTTTCTTTTTTGTTGTTGTTTTTATAGCTCTTTGTGGTCCTTTTCTCTTTGTGGGCGTTTCTTGTCTCTCTCTTTGGTCATTTTGTGTCTCTTTGTGGTTCTCCTATATCTGTTTTGGTTGTTTTGTATCTTTTTGTAGTCATTTTGTGTCCCTTTTGGTGGGGGGGGGGGGTCTGTTGTTTTGTGTGTCTTCGTTGTCATGTTGCATCTCTTTGTGGCCTTTTTCCCTTTTTTTTGTGGTTATATTTAGTCTCTTTGCAGTACTTTTGCATCTCTTTGTGTCTTTTATTTTTATTTGCTTGGTTGCTTTTGAATTGTTTGTTCTGTTCTGTCTTTTGAGCCCCTTTCTGGTCTACATTTTGCAGGTGAAGGCCAGGGGGCCCTGACAGTTTGGGCCCCTGGGCCTATGCCCTGTAGGCCTGTTCAGTGATCCATCCAGGATTTCCAAGGGTTGTTTTTGTGTGTTTGTGTGTGAAGATTTTTTCTGAATCCAGTCAGAGGAGTGTCTTATGTTGTACGGATTGTAAAGCTCTATGAGACAAATGAGTGAATTGGGGTGTGTAAATAACATTGACTTGGGAGAGCAGTGTCTGCAAAGTCACATTAACTGTATTGTCTTTACTAGCCACAGTGAGCATGGTCTGTACCCGGGAAGGTCACAGTTGATCGTGATGTGAAAACTGCAACTCAAGACAAATCAATCTCTATGAAAACACACTTCTGTCAGTTCAACTTCTCCATTTAAATATATGAGATTTTTGTTCCAGTGCTTAAAAACCTCACTGTAATAATAAAAGACATTCAAAGACCAAGTAGAACTGTACAGATTTACCAAACCACCTTCTCCATGTCTGCTCCCCTCAGGTCTCTTACAGCAGGAGGCAGAGAAATATGCTGGTTTCATACACTGCATCGATTTTGCCCTCGAACAAAGACAGACAGAGAGAGATGGAGGCAGAGAGCAGAGGCGCGGAGGAGAGGAGGAGCGAGAGAAATGAGAGATGGATGAAGAGCACTTGCCACAATGGTAAATTTTCTTGTTTTATCTAACGCATAGCCACATAGATTCTGTTTGCCAATTATTGGCAAGTGGGAAAGGAGATACAAGGAGGAGCGTTTAATATTGGGAGGATTTAAACGTTGTGTGTGTTTACTTCAGAGGAGGAAACACTTATCAAGCTGGCTTCAAACTCCAACTGCGGAAAGAAGCGACGTTTACTTTGCAAAATGAGTGTGACACAGAGCAACAGAGCGAGGGACATAAACAGAGAGCAACAGGGAAGAAGAAGAAGAAGAAGAGGAGGAGGAGGAGAGAAAGGAAGGGAGAGAGTTGGGCTGGTGTTAAGGTGATTAGTCTGGTGGGTTGGCGATAGAGAGAGTTGATCAATAACCTATCGATCTCCCATTGCGAGTGTCAGGGGGGTAGTGGGAAAGAGAGGGAGGGTGAGAGGGTGAGAGAAGGGATAGGGAGGGAGTCGGTCCTGGCTTGACTTTTAAAAATCCTTTACTCTGCAGATGACAAATAACCCATTAGATTGCAGGAGAGCTGGAAAATCTGGAAATCCTTCCGGCTGCACACACACTCACACACGCCTGCGCCTTTCCTGAATGTTGCAAATATTTTTCACTTTCAAATAAGCATGACACGGACGATTTTTCAACTATGGCCGCATGCAAAAGAAAAATCATTTCTGTAAGTAGTGTGGAGGAACTATTGAGCTCAATGCAGTGAAGTTACTTAGCAGACCATTACTTCAAAGAATTCCTCTAGGCAGAAATATTCACTGAAGCAAGTCTCACTCGATACTCACCCCCAAGCCTTTTTAAATGTTCTGAGTCTATTAGAAACAGGTGACGAATTTGAATGCAAACAGAAGCAGAAAAGAAGCAAAGGTACTTCTTTTTGCAAATTCTGGGCTGCGAAGAGACAAATGTGTCGCATCCAAGAACTTGACAGGGAATGTGTTCAGAGCCTTAAACAGGAAGATGATGTAAGATCTTGTGAACATAATCAGATGATGACAAACATGGCTATTAACCACCCAGTCCTCGGGCCTCGGACAGCCATTACAGAGTCTGAAAAATGAAAACCGGGAGAAAATTCTTGAACAAATACAACAAACAAAGAGCTAATCAGGACTCACGTGAATCTCACATGAAACAGGAAGATGACTCCGTGTGCGTGTATTTCTGTGCAGGTGTCTTTGTGTGTGTGTGTGTCACCAGGAAAGACGTCATGTTGTTACAAGGTTTGTCGCTCCCTGGTGTAATCTGGACTGTGCAGGGTGGGGTCAGAGTGGAGGGGTGAGAGGTGAAGGGTCACTTTGGTCCTCGAAAATACCACACAGCCCAAAGGACGGATGTCAGAGTAATAGAGGAGAGGGTGATTATTGAACAAGCCATCATTTTTATTGTCAGCTTCCATATACCGGAAGTCTTTTATGACAGCAGGTGGGGTTCAAGCACCCACAGTGGAGTCAAGATTCGGCGCAGGTGTAGTGCGGGATATGCATGGCCCTTTTCCTCTCGTGAATCAACGTTGTGCTCTGCTTTCTCTTTGCAGAGCCTTTGGAGGTTTGATGGCGGAGAATGATGGATTCTCCTCGCATTGGGGCTCAGCTCTCAAACAACCATTATCATTACGAATCCTGCTGACTTCAGGGCTCATTCGGACAAATGGAGAGGGCTTTTGATATTTGAGGGAAGCCATGTATAAGAATGGTTAATGGGCAAAACACAGCCTCTTTGTCCTGACCCCTCTCTCTCTCTCTCACCCACGCTCGCCTCTCCCATCCTTCATCCCGCTTCCATTTCCTCATTTTCCTCTCGTTTCTCCTCCTCCGCCCGGCTCTCTCCTTCTTGTGTCCTTGTCTCTTGTGTGCCACCGCTCCCCCACCATGCCTCCCTCTACCTGCAGAGAGCCCCTCCCCCACCCCCACTGTCTCCACTGCCACGCAGTCTCTCAAATTAATGTAGAGATATTGACAAGTGATGGGCCTGGGAAGCATAGATCATCAGGAGGGAGAGGAGAGGAGGGCTGGGATGTGGCCAGGCCAAAGAGATCGAGGGATTTCCCTATCATCCACCCAACACCAGCTCACTGTATGTTTCTTCAAACCAGGAATATGTTAAGTTTGTACTCTTCTTATGTTTAATCTTTATATTTCATATGTAACGGATATGTTGAAACTCTCCACAAACACATCTGGAAATGTCACTGGTATTGAACAGTGCTCCGTTGTTTGGCTTGGCAGCTGTCTCGTGGTTAACGTGTGATTGGCTTTAGGCATAAAAAACACTTGGTTAGGGTTAAGAAAAGATCTTGTTTTGGCTTAGAATACCTAGTTTGATACCACATTCACGGCTGGAAATGTCCTGATCTTTTATTAAAAATACCCAGCTTTGTCAACACAAACATGTCCCCATGTCTCTCTAAAAATACACATCTTTGTTGCCACAAACGCAGCTGGAAATGTCCTGATGTCTTGTCAAAAAATAAATACAAAAAAAAAAAGAAAGAAAAAAAAGAAGGTTTTGCAACGTCTTGTTAAAATATCTGGTTTTGTCGACACAAATACGGCTGGAAATGTAACTGATTTTAAACAGTAGAATTAGGTTTGGGTACAAAAACCTTAGTTACACTTTTTATGGTGAGGAAAACATCATGTTTTGGCTTAAAATACCCACTTTTGTTGCCACAAACACAGCTGGAAAAGTCACGGGTGTGCTACTTGGCAGTCATCTCGTGGTTAACGTGTGGTTAGGGTTAGGCACAACAGACTTGATTAGGGTTAAGAAAAGTTCATGTTTTGTTTTAAAATACCACAAACACAGCTGGAAATGTCCTGATGTCTCATTAAATGTCAAAAGAGCTCCAGCAACACTTGTGGTGTGGAAAAAAACTTTATTGACCGACGCATTTCGGCTTGTGGCGTTCATCAGGGTCATCAAGAAACATATTGCACACATCATTTAAATAGGTTCATTTGAAATTGAAAGAATAGAAAAAAATAAAAAATGCATGCATGTGACCAATCCTATGCATCCACATATATCTATCTATCTATCTATATACAGTACAGGCCAAAAGTTTGGACACACCTTCTCATTCAATGCGTTTTCTTTATTTTCATGACTATTTACATTGTAGATTCTCACTGAAGGCATCAAAACTATGAATGAACACATGTGGAGTTATGTACTTAACAAAAAAAGGTGAAATAACCGAAAACATATTTTATATTCTAGTTTCTTCAAAATAGCCACCCTTTGCTCTGATTACTGCTTTGCACACTCTTGGCATTCTCTCCATGAGCTTCAAGAGGTAGTCACCTGAAATGGTTTTCCAACAGTCTTGAAGGAGTTCCCAGAGGTGTTTAGCACTTGTTGGCCCCTTTGCCTTCACTCTGCGGTCCAGCTCACCCCAAACCATCTCGATTGGGTTCAGGTCCGGTGACTGTGGAGGCCAGGTCATCTGCTGCAGCACTCCATCACTCTCCTTCTTGGTCAAATAGCCCTTACACAGCCTGGAGGTGTGTTTGGGGTCATTGTCCTGTTGAAAAATAAATGATCGTCCAACTAAACGCAAACCGGATGGGATGGCATGTCGCTGCAGGATGCTGTGGTAGCCATGCTGGTTCAGTGTGCCTTCAATTTTGAATAAATCCCCAACAGTGTCACCAACAAAACACCCCGACACCATCACACCTCCTCCTCCATGCTTCACAGTGGGAACCAGGCATGTGGAATCCATCCGTTCACCTTTTCTGCGTCTCACAAAGACACGGCGGTTGGAACCAAAGATCTCAAATTTGGACTCATCAGACCAAAGCACAGATTTCCACTGGTCTAATGTCCATTCCTTGTGTTTCTTGGCCCAAACAAATCTCTTCTGCTTGTTGCCTCTCCTTAGCAGTGGTTTCCTAGCAGCTATTTGACCATGAAGGCCTGATTGGCGCAGTCTCCTCTTAACAGTTGTTCTAGAGATGGGTCTGCTGCTAGAACTCTGTGTGGCATTCATCTGGTCTCTGATCTGAGCTGCTGTTAACTTGCCATTTCTGAGGCTGGTGACTCGGATGAACTTATCCTCAGAAGCAGAGGTGACTCTTGGTCTTCCTTTCCTGGGTCAGTCCTCATGTGTGCCAGTTTCGTTGTAGCGCTTGATGGTTTTTGCGACTCCACTTGGGGACACATTTAAAGTTTTTGCAATTTTCCGGACTGACTGACCTTCATTTCTTAAAGTAATGATGGCCACTGGTTTTTCTTTAGTTAGCTGATTGGTTCTTGCCATAATATGAATTTTAACAGTTGTCCAATAGGGCTGTCGGCTGTGTATTAACCTGACTTCTGCACAACACAACTGATGGTCCCAACCCCATTGATAAAGCAAGAAATTCCACTAATTAACCCTGATAAGGCACACCTGTGAAGTGGAAACCATTTCAGGTGACTACCTCTTGAAGCTCATGGAGAGAATGCCAAGAGTGTGCAAAGCAGTAATCAGAGCAAAGGGTGGCTATTTTGAAGAAACTAGAATATAAAACATGTTTTCAGTTATTTCACCTTTTTTTGTTAAGTACATAACTCCACATGTGTTCATTCATAGTTTTGATGCCTTCAGTGAGAATCTACAATGTAAATAGTCATGAAAATAAAGAAAACGCATTGAATGAGAAGGTGTGTCCAAACTTTTGGCCTGTACTGTATATCTCAGCCAATCAATCACTAATAAAGGTGAGCGTGTTGGAAGCACATGAGACCTTTGGACCAACCAGAACTGCCAGAGAAGTAGGGGGAGTGTCTAGCAGAGGTGTAGAAAACACCATGTTTGGTCGTGAACTAGAGAGCAGTAACATGAGGAGATTTAAAGTGCTATACACAGAAAAAATGAACAAAAGAACAAAAGAAAAAAGGACCAGCAAATGATGTCTCATTAAGAAATAAAAGGTTTGGCCATCGAAAACAGGACTGGAAATTTCCCACTGTCTTGTTAAACATACCTAGTTTTGTCATAACAAATACGGCTGGAAATGGAACTGATCTCAAACAGTCGTCCGCTGTCCAGCAGCCTGGCTAGTAGCTGTGGCTGTGGTTTAATTTAGATACAAAAAGCACTTGGTTAGGGTTAGGAAAACATCATGTTTTGGCTTAAAATACCCATTTTGTTGCCACAAACACAGCTGGAAATCTTCTGTCATCTAGTTAAAAAATAGGCAGTTTGATGAGACGTTCACAGCCGTAAATTTCCTGATGTTTCAATAAAAAATACTTCATTTTGTTGCCACAGCTGGAAAAGTTGTTGGTCTGCTACTCAGCAGCTGTCGTGTGGTTAATGTGTGGTTAGGTTTAGGCACAAAACAACTTGGTTAGGTTTAGGAAAACATCATGTTTTGTCTTAAAATACCTGGTTTGGTTGTCACAAACACAGCTGGAAATGTCCCAACGTCTCATTAAAAATTAAAAGGTTTGGTCACCACAAACATAACTGGATATTTCCCAACATCTCATTAAAAATACCTAGTTTTTGTCAACACAAATACAGCTGGAAATGGAACTGATCTTGAAAAGGGGTGCGCTGACCAGCAGCCTGTTTGGCAGCTGTAGCTGGGGTTAAGGTTAGGTTTAGGTTTAGGTACAAAAACCATTTGGTGAAGGTTAGAAAAACATCATGTTTTGGCTTAAAATATCCATTTTGCTGCCACAAACACAGCTAGAAATGTCCTGTCGTGTCATTAAAAAACAATATCCTGTTTTGATGCCACACTCACAGCTGGAAATTTCCTGATGTTTCAATAAAAATACTCATGTTTACGCAAACACAGCTGTAAAATTCACAGGTCCGCTACTCTGCAGCCTGCTTGGCAGCCATCTTGTGGTTAGGTTTAGGCACTTGGTTAGGGTTAGGAAAAGATGTTTGGCTTAAAATACCTGGTTTGATTGCCACAAACACAGGTATTAATGTCCCACTGTCTCATCAAAAGTATTGTGACCACAAACACAGCTGGAAATGTCCCAGTGTCTTGTTAAAGAAGTACCTTGCTTAGTTGCCACAAACACAGCTGGAAAAGTCTTGACAGTGGTCCACTACTCAGCAGCCTCGATGTCACGCCATCCACCATCCCCTCCTTGTCCTCATGAGAACCTCAGCTCATATACATGTAATCTTAACTATGTTACTTTAGAAAGGTTGATATGACACATATGGAACATACACACGTTACATATCTGTGTTTTGCAGAAACACACAATGCCAACATTTTACTCTGTGGACTGAGCCTTACTCAGCTGGCTCTGCCCAGGAAACATCTGCCAGCTTCACGAAATTGTCGACAGAATCTCAGAAGTCCTTCATCAGTTGATTTACCTCCTCCATGACTCAGAGATCATTAGAGGCGGAGGCAGGAAGAAGAGGCAAACACACCTTTTACAAAACATTAGCAGGCACATAAATAAAATCACCACCCTCCACACTACACCTCAACCTATGTAAACTGGATAAGGTGCTGCTAACAATGTGCAAAGGGCCAGTTGGTCAATACGCCAATTACATAGATGAGGGGATGGAAAGGGCAAATGATAGCCAATCAGTGAAGTGCTTTTACTGTCCTCTAGCAAGAGCTGACCCCCTGACCCCGTTTGATGACCCTCGGGCCAAAGGTCTCCTCTCCAGGGGTCAGAGGGCATTGCCGTGTGCTGGCCAGAGAGGCGTTGCTATAGTAACGGCACTGGCTGAAGAATGGCAAAGGTGTGGTGTTTAGGAGGAGAGGGGTTACCGTGGATGGACTGAACGACGATGTGATGCTGCTCAGTGGCAGCTGGGTAAAATGTGTGACTGTCCCACCAGTTCAGTAACCATTACAGTATGATCTCATGCTGCAAGGCTTCTTACAAATGCTCATGAATGCAGAACATCTGATGACTAATTTGATGCTACTGTTGAAAACAGTTCAACACACAGCACAAACATGTGAAGCCAAATATCTGAATGTACCACCCTGACACTTGTTTTTAATGTGGTTGATAATTTAGTTGGAATCTAAAGATTTACCTGTTGGGAACAAAAGATTCATAATTATACTGTTATTTGTGTAACCGGTGGACTCTGGTGTTGTCTGCGTTGTGTTGATATGAAGAGGCCCAGACCGTGGAAATCTTTAGAGGTGAGCTCCGTTTATTCCTGACTGCAAGAGGTAAAAACCATATAACTCCAGCCCCTCTCCCACAGAGCACAACAGTGCTCCGTGGGAGGCCATGTTACATTAAATTAAGTACAATAAAACACAGAAAACATACCTGACAGCAAAAGTAAAAACAAAATCCTCCTCAATTATGACCAAATAACTTGAGCCCCTACACAAATTATGTGATACAGGAATATATTCACATATTATACAATACATTTAGGCTGAAAAATGAACTTATAAACAGCTTAACTAAAACATGGAAATTACTATGAGAGCAATGTTGCTTACCTCTCCAATGGAGCAAAACAACAGAAGGGGAGAGGCAAGGCTTGAGACACCCCTTTATAGGTGGGGTACATTTGACTTTGTTACAGATTTTACTGCTGTATAATTGACCCTTTTACATCTGTGCTCATAAATCATATAATAATAAAGACCAAATAAATGTTTTTTGATTACATTACATTAAATTATTGCCGTGTGAACAGGTACAGGACAGTACAGGTATACTGGAATTGTGCAAATCTCTCAAAATCAACTTGTAAAAAAAATAAAATAAAAAAAGGCAAAGAAAGGCTGTTAAAAGAGCAGCATAAAACACAAGTTAGACATTTCATTTAAAAAAAAGCGCACACTATGAATTCTATAAAGATGTACGCTATGAATAGTTCCACAATTAATTATTTAAGTATAAAGAATATGTTCAATCAATCAATCAATTTTATTTATGAAGCACAATATCACAAATCACAATTTGCCTCACAGGGCTTTACAGCATACAACATCCCTGTGTCCTTTGGACCCTCACAGCAGATAAGGAAAAACTCCTTGTTTAAAAAAACTATAATTTAAAAAGCCAAACTCAAACTTTTGACTGTAAAGTTTAAGGGGGAAAAAACCCTCAACATTATCAAAGGTCTCTCAATGGTGCTTTGTTTTATCTGTTTTGTAAATAAAAATTTAAAAACCTTTATTCAGTGGTGGAATGTAACTAATTATATTTACTCCTGCATTGTACTTAAGTACACTTTATGGTACTAACTTGAGGGTTAGGGTTCCCTACTGTCACTACATTCCTGCAGGAAATATTAGATCAGTTTCAAATTAAAAGGATAAAAAACTCGGAACTAAACTACCTCAGTGTATATAAAATAGTTAAGGATATAAGGCTGTCTGAGTCACTGGCTTCGTTTAAATCTCTCCTAAAAACATACATCTATCGGAAAGCATATCCTGACTTTATCTGAGCTGTCTGTCTATTTTATTGCTGTCTTATTGATTTTAATGACCATTTATTATCTTGATTTTAGTTTTGGCCTATTTGTTTTATTCTCCTGGTGTTTTGAATGTGTTTAGTTTTATTGTACAGCACTTTGTAACTGTGTTTTGAAAGGTGCTGTATAAATACAGTTTATACAGAGTATAATTTGCTTTTTTTACATGGTATTTCCAATACAGGAGGAAAATATGAATATTATTATTTATTAGCAGTTATTCCACCACTGCTTTTATCACAACCTTTATAATTATTATAATATAATAATAATATAAGACACACTATAAGACCTCATTCCTGAGCAAACGCTTATCTGGGCAGCTGAACCTTTCCCACTAGCACATCACTGTCTATTTTGTGCTGTGCTGCACCATCTAGTGGTGGTTGTTCACAACTACTGTGGTGGGTTCTTCATGGCTGTTCCTGATCCATTTATTTATTCTGACGGATTTATCACCCTCTGTTCTGTTTTATATTATCTTATGTATTATGTGTGATGTCATCTGCCTGTTTTAATTTGCAAACAAACTGCTCCTATAGGAAAATGTTGATTGCCGACTGAACTGGAGATATATTAGTACCACAGAATTTAAGGGAATACTCCTCCTGCAAAATGATTTTGGGACCCATTTCCTAATTATCTGGGTGCATCTGCATCTTGTAGGATGAGATCAGGGCTGATAGAACTGGGACAGGATTATTCTCAATGATGAGAGAGTTTTAGGTTACAAGATCCCAAGGGACCCATGGATTGTGTACTTGGGATTAATACCTGATGTTATTCGTAAGAGGGACACTTACAGTATCTGTTCAAAATCCTTACACTGGCGTGTAAAAAGGCTGTTACCAGGAACTGGCTGAAACGTGACCCTCTTGAGTCCAGGACAGTGGATGGACATTGTAGAGGAACTATACTCCATGGAAAATTGACCTTTCACCTGAGGACTAAAGCAAAGACACATGTGCAACGCTGAGATAAATGAACAGACCATAAGAGAAATGAGGTGTTATTTTGTCAGCTGGTCTGAAGACATGTATTGAAAGTTGTAAACTGAAGGCAGTGGTCCCCCAGTGGAATGCCACGCATCTCCTGACAACAGATTCAATGGAGAGGCAAAAGCAAGACAACCCCCAAAAAGACAATGGTTTTACATGTGGTTTCCACAGACAGTTGCTCTCTCCTTATCCTTCCTGACTGATTCTTCTCTAGCTTTGTGCTCTGCTAGTGTCCTCGTCACTACTGGTAGCATGAGGCGGTACCTGCAGCCCAATCAGGTTGCACAGGTAGTCCAGCTCCTCTAGGACAGCACATCTATGCGTGTGGTCCCAAGAAGGTTTGCTGTGTCTCCCAGCACAGTCTCAAGAGCATGGAGGAGATACCAGGAGACTGGCTGTTACATGAGGAGAGCTGGACAAAGCCATAGAAGGACATCAACCCAGCAGCAGGACCGGTAAATGCTCCTTTGTGTGAGGAGAAACAGAAGGAGCACTGCCAGAGTCCTACAAAATGACCTCCAGTAGGCTACTGATGTGCATGTTTCTGACCAAACTGTAAGACACCATGAGGGTGGCATGAGGGCCCGATGTCCTCTAGTGGGGCCTGCACTCACAGCCCGGCACCGAGCAGCTTGACTGGCATTCGCCTCAGAATTCTTTTTAGCTTTGTATGTTTCCATCTAGCTTGGTACTCTAGAGAGCACCAGTATACCATATACTTGGCCACATGTTTGACACCTGCTTTTGCTCCAGAAGGTGAGTCCTTCAAAAGGGTCTTTGAAAATGACTGTGTTGCCACAATGAAGGTGCATGTTCACACATTAACACTCACAGAAGACATGTTTATCAGTTTATTGTCAGTGCCTTGTGACTTTTGAGTTGCATGTTTAGAGTCTGTAACACAGACGACAGAAAATCAGCAGCCTCAAAGTGGCGACTCGGCAATAAACTGCAGTCAAACAAGGTATAGTCAAAACCTGGTGTCTCAGAATGCACTTCACTTGCAGGAGGGGTGAACCAGTTGATGGGCTCGTACTTGCACCACTTTTTTTTTTTTAAATTAATGAGGAGGCACTCCCTGTGAATGAGGGGCAACACTGGAAACACAAGTCTCTTTAAGACATACCAGCAGTTGCCATTTAGCTAACCTCATGAAGACCTTCTTTATTGTGCTCTGTGTGATAACACTATCTGTGTGACCTCAAGACAACCTGCACAACCTGAATTAAATCTGTCCAACAGGTTTTACTGCTTCAAGCACCATTCTTAGACACTCATTGCCTTGCCTTTGCATGTGCAAGTCTCGAATTGTTGCAGTGACAAATGAGCTTTAGTTAGGGTTATTTTTTAAACCGGTTCTGCCCGATTTAGTGTCTGTTTATTGGCGCATTAGTCGCACTGTATTACTGTCGAACTTCTCGCACTTGGAATCAGCGGTGTTTTCAGTCATGTCGGGTGGAAACATCAAAGACTTCGATGAAATCACGTCTTTTCTGGGAGACTACGGCTTCTTTCAGTATCTCATCATGGTTGTGCTCAGTTTAAGCACAATCACATGCGGGTACACGGGAACGATCGTGGTTTTCGTTTCGGATACGCCCGAGCACCACTGCAGAGTGTCGGGCAACTCCACGCGTAACGGCACAGATGTGGAGCAGAGCAGCTGGATCGGACCTGACAGCTGCTCCCGGTACAAAGTGCACGGAAACTGGACGGAGACAGCGGGACCCAGCAACGACACAGAGCCATGTCTGGATGGGTGGGTCTTTAGCCGGGAGAGATACACCGCCACTATAGTGTCTGAGGTATGTACATGCAGAGTGATGGGTGTGGGACATCAGGAAGGGGAGACCGGGGATGGCTGTCACACTTTTCGTGTTCTTAAGAAGCTCAAAAGTTTCTTATGGAGAGGAGAAAATGGTGGAAACACGAAGAGGTCAGAGAAATATTCTCCCAATGCTGGATGACAGGGAGTAATTGAAATGCTACAGATGAGACTGTGCATTAGGGGGTCTCAGTTAGGATGAGCACACATTTCTCACCCAACAAAATAATGCTATAACGCCAGAAATAAAATGATCACAACACTAAGATGTTTAAAAAACTGGAAAAATGCAACAGTGCAGCAGCGATGACTTGAGTCTGTCTCAACCTTCCATCAGCAGAGTGATCACACTAACAATGACAACACTTTCACAGTCAGCAGTTCATTTCATTTCCACTGTGCATCCAAAAGGGCAGGTCTGTGACAACCAATCACATCTGTTAAAAGCAAGCATTACACCTAGCAACAGGGTCAACCACACCTCCTCACTAAGGTAAAAGTTTCTCTCCCTTCCTTGCTCAGAGTTGCTCTGAGAACTTTCCTAAATCACTTTACGAAGTTTTTAGGCTAAGTTAGGAGCTCTCTCAGAGTGTTCTCAGAATCTTTGTGGCCCCACAACTTCAGGTGCTTTTCTTAGTAATCTATGAAAAAGAGTCCCAACGTTATCTGACTTTGTGTTGTGCTCTCTGCTCACTTGAGAAGTGGAATGACTTGTGTTGCCCTAAAACATATGAAGTATATCTTTATATCTG
Source organism: Epinephelus lanceolatus (assembly GCF_041903045.1). Classification (NCBI taxonomy): domain Eukaryota; kingdom Metazoa; phylum Chordata; class Actinopteri; order Perciformes; family Serranidae; genus Epinephelus; species Epinephelus lanceolatus. The sequence goes on along the minus strand of NC_135745.1, from coordinate 31,291,556 downwards.
TTTTGTTTTCTGACACCTCAAGGTCAGCCAAAATTTTATATAAGATTCGACTTCACTGTCTCTGAAATGTGTCTTGCAGTAACCTGAATGATTATCATCTCTCCTGTTTATTACAGTGGGATCTGGTGTGTGACAGTGCGTGGAAGGTCCCTTTTTCTACCTCCCTATTCTTTGTAGGAGTCCTTATTGGATCCTTTATTTCTGGTCACCTGTCAGACCGGTAAGTCTGTTGTGTAGAAATAATAGTAGTCATATCGAGTTGCAGAACATGGAGAAATTAATGATGAATTAAGACAAAAAAGGCAACTTAAACAAGGAGAGGCATGCACGAGCAAGAAGGAAAAAATGTGCAAAAATAAGTACAAATATAAAACAGCTGCTCTGTCAGGATGAGCTACCAGAGACAAAAGTGTTTTAAGGGGAGTTATAGCTCGTCTGTCCTTTGGAGAAATGTCTGTCAAAATGAGCTACTGAATGTGTTTAGAAAATAAGGTTGAGCAGGGAGATCTCTTCACATTCACCCTGGAAACACATTTCAACACAAGGCCTTCATTAGAGTGATTTATTATTTAAATAAGAAACCATAAACGCAGGGAATGCCAAACATCCACCCAAACACCACAGTCAGTGAGTGTGTTTCTGATTAAACAGACTGTGTGGTTCCATTATGATTCCATTAAGGACTTGAAGTCATGCCAACGTTTAACACAACGAACGATCTGTTGGGAATCTGCTCAGAGGCCTGTACTATGAAACCAGTTCAACTTACCCAGGATATCTTTTTATTATCTGGTTTGACTAACCCTAACACTGTCCGTCTGGATAACCAGTGGTACAAAGCTGGTTCTCAGCTAGTTCAGTCAACTCTGTTTTTTTCTATCCAGCCATGAGCACGTTCATATGAAAGAGGCGGGGGTGTTAATCAGAAGCAACATCATCTGAACATGAATGTCGGCTACTTCATATGATATGTGAAGAAAAGGTACTGAAAGTGTCTGCGACTGCGAGACAGTAAAATGTAAATGATGCTGGATGTAAGCGATACTTAAATCTTATAACGGAAATGTAGAAACATTGAAAATACTGTCCAAAAATTCACAGTTGGCTGAGACTTCGATTACATATAGGTATCACCAGGCTTTAGTAATGAGTATTTTTTGCTATTTAGTTGGATGATGTTGAAACTACTCTGTTTATGTCACATAAAACACTGAAGTGATGCCAAACTGTTTCTGCTACTGAAGTCAAGTGTAGAAAAATAGTCCAGAAAATGACTGATGAGGTCTATCGGACTGAAACGTTGCATTTATAATAAAGAGACAATTAACAGTGTTTGGATTATTTTTCTAAGAAAACATCTTTTTTTCCTAGTTCTTGTCACACAGGTGTCTCATGTCAAATATCAACACTATCACCGCGGACTAAAATAAACTTTGCATAAGTTAAAATAGTGTTAAAATCATGTGTTTAGAGTGTAAACTATCTCTCCATTTGTTAGAAGCAAAAATTTACTTTTTTCCTGATTGGCAAAAAATGTCACTTCACATTGTTGTACTGACGTAGTGCTTTTATTTTGAAAGAGACTGTATGTAAATGTTAAATTTCGTGTGAAAACAGAAGTGTATTTTGAAAGAAGACAATGTATGTAACAGGCAGAGCATCAACAACCAACACACCCAGGGTACCTTTCACATCGTATCTGGATGTGGAAAGTCCATAACCAAACGCTGATATGTGACGATGTCGGAGTGAGAATGTGTTGGCTTCAAACCATGGGTATGCTGTAACATACCCATCATATGTTGCAGATATGTTTCCTTATGTTTCGATTTTCAATTTTATGTTGTGACAACACTGTGTTAGGTTTAGACACAAAAACCACCTGGTTACTATCAGGAAAAGATCATGTTTTGGCTTAAAGTACCCAGTTTGTCGCAAAAAAATTGGCCGTAAATGTCCTGACATCTCATTAAAAAACCCCTGGTTGTTTAAAAAAAAAACAAAACCTGATTTGTTTCAACAAACACGGCTGGAAATCCCGACGTCTTTCAAACTTTTGTTGTTTGAAAGAGTGGTCTTCTGCTGCTGCTGCTGCTGCTGCTGCTTGGCAGAGGGTCTCGCTGAGGTGTCACACCACCCACTATGTGCTCCTCCTCATGAGAAACTCAGCTCATATACATGTAATCTGAACTATGTCACTTTAGAAATACTGATATGATACAAATGTAACATATCTGTGCAGAAACATATGCCAACATTTCATCCAGGGCTGTGAATGTACAGTAAATGGAGCTGAGAGGAAGTCCATGACAACTGAAACCAACAAAACTGAAATGTTAAATTTAGATACATTTGATTTGCTAATAGCTTTAAGCTGATTGTATATTTGACTGTAATCAGAGCTTCAGCTAATAATTACTGCCATTGTGAATTAATCTGCTGCTTATTTTCTCAGTTCATTAATTGATAACTGAGTTACCTGAGCCCACTGTAATATCTTTAGGTTTTTGCATGTGATGTTCACTCACAGATCACACATGTTCTCTTCATGTCATGTTTCTGTGTATTGTCTCACAGGTTTGGCAGAAAGCCGGTGTTTTTTGCCACCATGGCCTTACAAACAGTCACTCCCCTGATCCAGGCCAGCTCCGTCAGTTGGGTCATGTTCTGTGTCCTCAACTGTCTGAGAGGAGTCGGCCAGATATCCAATTACATCACGTCACTCGTACTGGGTGAGACAGCGCACGCACTTCTGACTGTCTCAAAGAGTCCCTGTCTCTGTCTCCTCTCCAGTGTCTTCCTGTGACTAAGTGTAGCTTACCTGTGCTTTCCTGTGAGGTAAGCTGGAGATGTTCACTGACTTGTGCTCAGGCTGTTGAAGGAAGCAATGACTTTAGTCAGGCTGCAGACAGTTTTCACAGTTCTCTGTGTTCAGTTAACATCATACACTTTCATGTTCTCTCTCATCCTGACGTCATGCTCCTGATCCTCTTCTCGGTCAGGCTCCGAGATCCTTCGCTCGAGGGCCAGGATGAGCTTCTCACTGCTGGGCCACAGTTTGGGTTTTGGCTTTGGATACGCCTTGCTGCCGCTCTTTGCCTTCTTCATACGAGGATGGAGGATGCTGCTGGTCGCTTCTGCCATCCCCGGCTTCCTGTTTATTCCAGCATGGTGGTAGGTCTCAGCCTTGTAATGTAACGAGGTAATAATACTTTGTTACAGTACTTAAGTATTTTTTGGAGTATCTGTGCTTAACTTGAGTTTTTATATATCTGTCAACTTTCACTTTTACTCCACTACATTTCCAAAATAAAACATATAATTTTACTCTAATACATTTCCCCTGAGCATCTTAGTTACTGCAAAATAGGGAAGGAAGAGGGGAAGGAGGGAAGGAAGGGACAAATGGACGAATGAAAACGTGAGAGAGATGGAAAAACTGGATTTTGTTCTTTAACCCTCTGAAACCTGGAGCGACATCACTTTTCTTGTTCTGCTTTCAGACACCTTTCACAAGTATTAAAACCTTTGAACCCTGAGCAAATTGGTGCAATTTCTTTCAAAAACTTATGGGAAAAAGGCAACGAGCAACTAGGTAAAAAATGTTCCATAAATTGAAAAAAAAAAAAAAAAAAAAAAAATAGATTTAGAAAATTATTTTTAAAAATTAGGGGGGAAAATCTAGGGTAAAACTATATTTATAATTATCATAATTTATATATTTAAAATGATATATATTTAGAATTATGTTAATTTTTTACCAGGTCATTTTTCTGTTTGTTTTTTTGTTCATTTTTAACTTTTTTTTTTATTTATTTATTTATTTACTAATTTTCTTTTTTAATTTTTTGTTTTTACGAATTTCTTGCTAATTTGTCATTTTATTGCTCTTTGCCTTCTTTCTCATGCCAATTTGCTCAGGTTTCACAGGGTTAAATCCTTTAAGTTGGGAATAAAACATGTTTTTATTCAAATGTAATGTAGGCACACATCTTACGTCATCATAATCAGAAAAAAATCTCGCGGCTTGTTTTTTTTATTAACAGCATTTACATGTACTTTCAATTTCAATATCTAAAGACATTTAATATCATACAATTACTTTTGATACTTAAATACAGTAAATATCAGATACTTTAAGACTTTTACTCGAGTAATTTTCGAACAGGCGATTTTAACTTCAAGTCATTTTCTGGTAAGAAATCTGTACTTTTACTAAAGTGTGGTTTTCACTTCATTCACCACTGGTAAGTTTGAATGTGGGCTGATAAATATCATTGTTCAATGTTATGTCTGTTTTGTAAATCTTCTTTAAATTTGAACTAATTTTTGATGGATTAATATTTCTTTTACGAATTAGTTTTTTTATAAATCCTCCTTTTAATGCCCATCAAAGATCCAGTGTGTAGGATATAGGGGGATATATTGGCAGAAACGGAATATAATATGATAAGTATTACGTTTTTTAAGTGTATGATGTCCTGAAGTTGTTGAGGTGAGTCTATTCATATAGCAGATTTTAGCAATGCTGTTTAGACTGTTACTGTCTTTCAACGTGAGGCTGTGAAACAAAAACACAGGAGGCTCTCAATAAAAAACTGATAAAAATGGCAGAGGTCAACGGGACTGACGGAAAAGGAATTTAATTTACGAAGACGGTGAATTCTCTGTTGCTCTCGTTTCACAATATCTGCAGTGTTTACATCAAATTTAAGATGTTCTTTAAAATGTTCTTTTAAAAAATGCTTTCTTTGGCTGTGTCTCTGTTACGTCCAAAGTCAATAATCAACTCCTTCATTTTAGACACATTTAGGTCCAAGAAATTATTATCACACCAAGAAATAAAATCTAAAAGAGCATCCCCATGGTCTGATTCTGATCCACGAAGGAGGGACAGTAGTGACACTGCTTTATTCAGAGTTTTTTGCCAGCTTTAATCACCTGGCCCGTTTGTCCTGGAGAGGAAGAGACCTCTGCGGATAATTTGGCTCCTGATAAAAAACCTCCTGAACAATGAACACTGAAGGAATTCTAACCAGGAGAGGTCTTAGCTGGTTGCAATCTGCAATCCTCACCAAATGCGCCTGTTGACTTTTGAACTTCTGTCCCTTTGTCTCTGTTCAGGTTGATCCCTGAGTCTCCCCGTTGGCTTTTACAGAAAGGTCGGTTGGAGGAGGCCGAGATGGTCATTCGCACTGCCGCCAAAAGGAACGGAGTCCCCGCTCCTGAGATCATATTCAGGACGGATGAGTGCATGGAGCTAACGGTATTTATTCCATTTTCATTCCTCATGCTGTGGAAACTATTGTGTTACAGTACTGAATATGTCCCAAGCCTTGACAAGCGTGTTTGCTTCGTGACTGTTTGTTTCTTTTCTTATGTCTAATTCAGAAAACTAAAGATGAAGAGGAGCACACATACTCCTTTCTGGACCTGATACGCACCCCTAACATGAGGAATATAACAATTCTGAGTGTTATTATATGGTAACATGTCTTCTTTTCTCCATTTGTAACTTTCCTGAATATGGGTGCACATACACTTTATTATAAATTAAAGAAAGTCATTTGTTTGACAAATAAGTGCTCCTCACTCTGATTGTCAGACTGCCTCCCATAACCTGGAAAAGATGTATAGTTGAAACCATTTACACTCAGTTATACAAGATCAGAAATTAGGCATTTTAAAGTCTTTTGTAGATTATTCCATGTATAAGGAGCTCTGTAAGAGAATGACAGACTTCCTAGTTCAGTTCTGATTAAGGGAGTGTGAAGCAACAACCTATTCTGTGAGTGAGTACCAGGATTATGTGAGGTCAGAGATAAAAAGGATGAAATACAGGATGGAGGCATCTGCATCAAAGCTTTATAAATGAACAAATACCAGTGCTGTTCCTCCGTCACAACCAAATGTGGCCAGACAACCTTTCGGTAAAGGTGGTAGTATGTAGAGTGCGGCGATGAGCTAGTCAGTATCCCACTGATTAGCTTATCACCGCACTTTGCGCTGATATCGTGGTTAACACTGATATCGGTTGAAGTGTAGTACCCACTCTCCAGTTTCCCCTGAGGTTAACTATGTTAGTGCTGTCAGCACTGTTGCCAATGTTAGCACTGTTTATACAGTTAGCATTGTTAGCCACTAGCTGCCAATTCAGCCACCTCGAACTTTGCAGCATTGGCAGTGAAAGCAAACAAAGGTGCTAGGCCATAGATGTATGTTTTCTTTGTTTTGTTTTTTATTTGGTGTGTTTCTTTTTGTATAGGCCTACAAGAATAATAAATGAAAATTAAAATGTTAAAAACAACTCTATATAAATTTTTTGTCTAATCATCACTGCTCTGCATTGTGCTTATACGGCGGTTACCACTGCTATCAGGACAGGGTCACTGTAGCGCCCACTCTTTAATTTCCCCCCAGTGCTGTAAGCACTGCTGCCATTGTTAGCACTGTTTATGGAGTTAGCATGGTTAGCTGCTAGCCACTCAGCCACCTCCATGTTGAGAACTGTGTGCAGACAATCCCAGCCCAGACTCTGAATCATAGATATGCTCTAAATGTCACATACAGCTCCCTCAGACACACTGCCTTGCATTTTCATCCAGTCTTACTTTTGTATGTCTGCAGGATGTCCACCTCCATGGTCTTCTACGGTCTCTCTCTCAATACTAGTAACTTAAATGGAAATGCCTACCTCAACTGCTTCATTTCAGCAGCCATTGACATATTGACGTACATAGCCACCTGGGTACTGGTAAACCATGTGTCACGACCCACACTCCTCTTCTCCATGCTGACGTTCTGTGGCATCATGCTTCTAGTTATAATGCTGCTTCCTGAAGGTCTGTATGCTCTAATAGTGACTGAATCAGGCATCTCTGAAAATACTGAAAAACATTACGGATGATATTTTCCTTGTCTTATAATCGTGTTTGTTTTTCTCAGACATGCAAGTCATGCTCCAGGTGTTAGCTTTGGTGGGAAAGATTGGAGTATCTGCTGCTTACTGCCTCATCTATGTGTTTTTCACTGAGCTGATCCCCACTGTTGTCAGGAACATGGGCTTAGGGGTCGCCTCCACAGCTGCACGCATAGGCAGCATCATTTGTCCCTATGTCATCTACATGGGTGAGTGTTGTCTTGGTTCTTCCTGTTTTTGTGGTTGTGTTTGTGTACACTGTTGAAACTGAAGAACTTTGAAGGAGAGAGACAGAGAATGGAATAACTCACTGTAGATGACATTAATACACGTGAGTGAACAAACCATTGTGGTGAAGAGGGAGCTGAGCCAGAAGGCGAAGCTTTTGATTTACTGGTCCATCTACATTCCAACCCTCACCTATGGTCATGTGCTCTGGGTAGTGACAGAAAGAATGAGATCGCAGATACAAGCAGCCGAAATCAGTTTTCGCATCTGATCAGGATGCCTCCTTGGCACCTCCCACTGGCACGTCCCTGGGCAGGGACGTTTGGGCAGACCCAGAACACGCTTTAGGGATTATATATCTCATCTGGCCTGGGATTGCCTTGGGGTCCCCCAGGAGGTGCTGGAAAGCATTGCTGGGGAGAGGGAGGTCTGGGGTGCTTTGCTTGGCCTGCTGCCCCTGCGACTGGCCCTGGATAAGGGGTTGAAAATGGATGGATGGGCAAATACCACAACACCAACCTCTTCAAGAGGGTGGCTGAAAGAATAAAAGAGGGAGGCTGTGTTCACACTGTCAAGTCCACCACCAGTAGGCAACTTTGAGTTTTGACATGATAAACGACATGTTAGGCACGTTACTCAGAGTCTGCACGACTGCATGTGTATTGGAAATTATTAATATAATTGAAAGGTAATCAACAATATAATAGAAATGATGTAATTATGTAAAATCTATGCAACATTTAACACATATGTAATGGAACTTTGAGGCCTCTGTACCATGTGCCGTACATGGCGTTTACTCTTTGTCAGTGTGTAACAAGCTGTGAATGCTTTACTTGATGTCCAAAGACATGACTAGATAAGCTGGCCCTTTGTCACCCCTCTGATGATGCTAGTTAAAGATCCCTGACCTCGGCAGTTGTCAATAAGTATCTGACATCCCATGTGTTCAGGGCTCACTCTTTGCACTCAGGTCGTTCTTGAGCGTTTGTTATGAGTCCATCTGCAGATGTTGAATTAAACTTACAGAAAGACAAGTTTCTGACTCGATGTGTTTTGTCTCGTAGAAATTGCCACCACACATTAGTTTCATTAGCCATGTAAACAGCTTAGTAGGACTATCGTACACTTAAGGGAACCCTTAAATCACACATTAGTTCAAAATCACCAACCCGCTGAAGGCTGGATTCAAAATTGAAATTCATCATTGAAACCACAGGCTGATTCAACTTGTGTGAATTTTATCATGGCAGCTCAGTAGTGTGAATGGCCCCCGCTCCTGGCAACATCTGGGCATCCTCCTGATGAGTTGGTGGATGGTGTCCTGGCAATCTCCTCCCAGACCTTGATCAGGGCATCCATGAGTTCCTGGACAGTGTGGCGGTACTTGGCAGTGTCCAATGCACTGATACATAATGTCCCATAGGTGCTCAATTGGATTTAGGTCAGGGGAATGGGCGGGCCAGTCAGTGACACCAATGCCTTCATCATCCAGGAACAGCCTACGAACTCTGGCCCTATGAGACTGGGCATTGTCCAGCACCAGGAGAGTTGTTCTGAGGATTTCATCCCAGTACCCAACAGCAGTCAGGGTACCACTGGCTATAACCCTCCAAGGATATGCCTCCCCAAACCATCACTGACCCGCCACCAAACCAGTCATGCTGGAGGATGTTACAGGCAGTATAACATTCCCCATGGCGTCTCCAGACTCTTTCACGCCTGGCACATGTGCTCAGTGTGAACCTGCTCTCATCTGTGAGGAGAATGTGGCACCAAAGGCGGACCTGTCAATTCTGGTGTTCTCTGGTGAATGCCAACCAATCTGCACAGTGCTGGGCTGTGAGCACAGGTTTCACTGAAGGATGTTAGGCCCTGTGTCCACATAGCACCTTTTTCTGAGCGCCAGAAGAAGGCCAGCGTCTTTTTTCAATTGTTTCCAATGAGGAGAGAGCGTCTGCGGCCTGATGTCACTTTCATTTGCACCAAAGCAAGTGAAACTGATTCACAATGACTTGTGCTTCCTAAATGGACAGATTGATATCCCTGAAGACTTGGTGCTATACTATGACCATTAAGGGTTCCCTTAATTTTTTTTGAGCAGTGTATTTTTCAGAATAGGGGCAAAACTAGACTATTTTGTGTGTGTAAATGTTGTCACAATCCCAGCACCCTGAAACTTAAACAGCCAGCAGGGAATTATTAAATGGTATTATTTATACCTGTGATTTTTCTGCTGTGGCATGTCAAAATGTCTTCTGTGAAAAGGCCTATGGGTGTAACACATGGAAATAAACATATCAGTGACAAATCTAATTCAAGTGTCTTTTATTCTGTTTGCAGGCGAGTACAGCAAGATCCTGCCGTACATTGTTTTTGGGGCAGTCAGCATCATGGCTGCCACTGTTAGCATGTTGCTGCCAGACACCAGAAACAGCAAACTTCCTGATCTTACCAGCCAGGCCAGACCTATCAGAGGGTATGTCGGTGTGTGTCTGTGAATATGTGAATAATTATTAACAGAAACAATGATCACTACCAGACTCCTATAAAACTGAGACAAAGAAAATCTTGTGCCCTGACTAGGATTTTGCGTAACTTTGGTATTGCATCAAGAGTGATAAGAAGTGCATACACAATGAAGCAAAAATGTCACTGAGCAAACTGAATGACAGCTTTATCTCTTAGTTTGTGATCATGTGCGTTGTAACAGTTCTCTGTCTGGCTCTTTGTGTCTTAAAGCTGCTGTTGTCCAAAGGAAACTGCTGAAGCCCAGTCAGATGCAACTGTGAAGGCTTAAACAAATGAGCAGAGCGCCCTCTGCTGGAAGAAAATCACACAGCAAACATTGACTGATCACAGACAAAAGACTGGAAAACAAATGGGAAGTATTTGTTTTGTGATGTGTTGGACAGACATTAATGTTGTTTATGAGACAGATCCTCTGAGCCTCTCAGGTTCATTTTCATACATGGTGCAGAATACTCAATATCAGTTGCATCATTGTGAAAAGATTTTTAACAGTGTTTATATGTCAAGAGGCAGCTAGGCTACATTTTCCTCAAACCACTATAGTTTCTTGATAAATTAAAAAAACAGACGTCAGGGTTCATTTAGTATCATGGTACAACACAGGGACCAACAGCGTTTAAACAGCAGCAGCAAAAACACTGTTGAATTTGCCAGGGAGATAATGTGGCCAGTATTTTAATCATGTGCATTATATCCTGTGGTCCAGTGTAACACAGTGACCTTGTGTTGAATTGTAGGCCTAATTGTGATGTGTTTTTTTATTTTAGTTGATTTTGTGTTGTCATGGTGCAAAAAAGTCTTTTTTTTTTTGTTTTGTTTTTTTAAATAAAAATGACCATAACTTAATGGCGTACAGTACAGGCCAAAAGTTTGGACACACCTTCTCATTCAATGCGTTTTCTTTATTTTCATGACTATTTACATTGTAGATTCTCACTGAAGGCATCAAAACTATGAATGAACACATGTGGAGTTATGTACTTAACAAAAAAAGGTGAAATAACTGAAAACATGTTTTATATTCTAGTTTCTTCAAAATAGCCACCCTTTGCTCTGATTACTGCTTTGCACACTCTTGGCATTCTCTCCATGAGCTTCAAGAGGTAGTCACCTGAAATGGTTTCCACTTCACAGGTGTGCCTTATCAGGGTTAATTAGTGGAATTTCTTGCTTTATCAATGGGGTTGGGACCATCAGTTGTGTTGTGCAGAAGTCAGGTTAATACACAGCCGACAGCCCTATTGGACAACTGTTAAAATTCATATTATGGCAAGAACCAATCAGCTAACTAAAGAAAAACCAGTGGCCATCATTACTTTAAGAAATGAAGGTCAGTCAGTCCGGAAAATTGCAAAAACTTTAAATGTGTCCCCAAGTGGAGTCGCAAAAACCATCAAGCGCTACAACGAAACTGGCACACATGAGGACCGACCCAGGAAAGGAAGACCAAGAGTCACCTCTGCTTCTGAGGATAAGTTCATCCGAGTCACCAGCCTCAGAAATGGCAAGTTAACAGCAGCTCAGATCAGAGACCAGATGAATGCCACACAGAGTTCTAGCAGCAGACCCATCTCTAGAACAACTGTTAAGAGGAGGCTGCGCCAATCAGGCCTTCATGGTCAAATAGCTGCTAGGAAACCACTGCTAAGGAGAGGCAACAAGCAGAAGAGATTTGTTTGGGCCAAGAAACACAAGGAATGGACATTAGACCAGTGGAAATCTGTGCTTTGGTCTGATGAGTCCAAATTTGAGATCTTTGGTTCCAACCGCCGTGTCTTTGTGAGACGCAGAAAAGGTGAACGGATGGATTCCACATGCCTGGTTCCCACTGTGAAGCATGGAGGAGGAGGTGTGATGGTGTGGGGGTGTTTTGCTGGTGACACTGTTGGGGATTTATTCAAAATTGAAGGCACACTGAACCAGCATGGCTACCACAGCATCCTGCAGCGACATGCCATCCCATCCGGTTTGCGTTTAGTTGGACGATCATTTATTTTTCAACAGGACAATGACCCCAAACACACCTCCAGGCTGTGTAAGGGCTATTTGACCAAGAAGGAGAGTGATGGAGTGCTGCGGCAGATGACCTGGCCTCCACAGTCACCGGACCTGAACCCAATCGAGATGGTTTGGGGTGAGCTGGACCGCAGAGTGAAGGCAAAGGGGCCAACAAGTGCTAAACACCTCTGGGAACTCCTTCAAGACTGTTGGAAAACCATTTCAGGTGACTACCTCTTGAAGCTCATGGAGAGAATGCCAAGAGTGTGCAAAGCAGTAATCAGAGCAAAGGGTGGCTATTTTGAAGAAACTAGAATATAAAACATGTTTTCAGTTATTTCACCTTTTTTTGTTAAGTACATAACTCCACATGTGTTCATTCATAGTTTTGATGCCTTCAGTGAGAATCTACAATGTAAATAGTCATGAAAATAAAGAAAACGCATTGAATGAGAAGGTGTGTCCAAACTTTTGGCCTGTACTGTATATAAAACCTTGAAACAGCACTCACGATTCTAGTATAGGTCTTCCGACATGGACATGCCATGATGACTGTTAGCACTGTTTCTGATGGGACCTTGGGTGCACAGGGTACATTCACAGTTCATTGAAAGCAGTAGCCTACGTAGGGGTGGTGAGTGCCAATGGGAGCCCAAGATGGGCCCGTGTTGGGCTGCCCAACAGCAAATACTGCAAAGATAACATAATTAATATTTAGAAAATGAACATGATCCTATATGTAATGGTATTTTTGGTCATCTCATAATTCCATTTCCATATCATTACAACCAAGGGTAAAGTTTTTTTCTCAACATCTGGGGGACACCAGGCCCCCAGGAACGCCACTCTTCATTGCTTCCAATTTTTCTCAGTGGCCACTCATGGTATTGTCGACAAAAAAATCCCCTGCAGCCCAAAATCCATTTTCCCTTAGACCACCACTGTAAATGCCTTGGACTGCAAACAGTCAGTTATGACTCTCTAGAATGAATTTTCAACCCATGGAGGTTTTATATTTTTAAAACTTTCCTTGAGCCGAGTAAAGCGATTTAAATCTCAGTGACGTCATCACAAAGTAAAGTCTATGAGCTAAGCATAAGTAAACCCGGAAGCTAGAATCTTTTTTGGTGTATGAACCAAGTAAGCAATGCCATTGGAATGAAAAGGCACCATCCTGGCACCCTTTTACACAAACTGTTGTGGCACCTAGCATACCAACTCAACACCACTTTATCCCATTAAAACAATACTCAGAACTTGTATTAATTTCTATGAAAAAGCATCTTGATTCTTTTGATCTGAGGACCCTTATGGACTAAAAGAATATGAATAAACTGACAGGGTAATCAAAGAATGGGCACATAATTTGAGGTAGCCAGCAACCTGGGTTTATACATCCGAGAACTTCAATTAACAAATGAACTGCTTGGAAACCAGACCAGGTGTTTAATTGAGACAGGCGTTTATTTGTCAAAATGTGTAGCCACACCGGGCTTGTTCAAACACTTTCCTTTTGCATCCATTTATGGTGGACATGTCTTTAATTTTGTCAAAATGAAAGTCCTCTATTACTTAAAGAAGCCTGGCTTGGATGCCAACTCCTTAGAGCATTATAGACCTGTCTCAAATCTTGCCTTTTTGTCAAAAGTTTTTGAAAAAGTTGTCTCAAATTAGCTTTTGAAATACTTGACATTAAATGACCTCCTTGAGCCTTTTCAGTCTGCTGTAAATTATTCAACTGAAACAACACTCACCATGGTGGCAAATGATTTATTATTGGCTGTAGATTCAGAATCAGCATCTGTGCTACTGTTGCTCGATCTAAGTGTGGCATTTGACACATTGGATCATTCTATTTTATTGGACAGACTTGAAAATTATTTTGGCATCTCAGGTCAGGTGCTCCTTTGGTTGAGATCTTACTTGTCAGACAGATCTCAACGTGTCTTATATAACAAAACATTCTTTGAACCGCATGCTGTTGGTCATGGGGTTCCACAGGGGTCTGTATTTGGTCCACTGTTATTTTCTGTATACTTGGCACTGTTGGGTGAGATTTTACATTAATTTGGGATCTCTTTTCATTGTTATGCAGATGATTTACAGTTGTATTATCCTTCAAAATGGGTCAGATATAACTAAACTTGATACCTGTGTAACTGCAGTTAGGGGATGGTTATCTAGAAATTTCCTGTTACTTAAGACAGAAATGAAGATTATTGGTCCTGCGAAACTAACACGCATTTAATACTTCTGTGTTGAATCAACGCCATAGCTACAGCATAGGCTCCACATCGACATCCCCAAGGTCCGCTGAAAGACGTTTGGTGAGCGTGCTTTTTCATTTCGTGCACCAACCTTGTGGAACAGTCTACCTATAGGTATGAGGCAGGCATGTTCAGTTGATGTTTTTAAAGCAAAGCTAAAAACCCATTTGTTCACTACTGGGAATAAGTCTTGATTTGTCTGTTTATTGTTGTCTTTCATTGTTTTATTGTGTTTTATTTATTGTATACTGTTTTTAGTAGCTTTTCTGTTTTAAATGATGTTCACCACTTTGATTAAAAGCGCTTTACAAATAAATGTATGATTATTATTATTACTTTCATCTTTATTTTGAGGAGGACAAATGCACTTGTTTTAAATATTGAGGGGGACGTGTTCCCAGCACCCCCATGAAATCTACTCCTATGGTTTCGACCATAGGTTTCGACGACTGCACAGCTGACTGTCATTGCTTGAAATATCGCGAGACTGACTCCACGGTTGAACCCACCGGGCTGTGTGCGGATGCTGCTCCGCGTCGCTCCCCCATCTCTGTTGCTGATACTGGGAACCGGTGTGTGTGTGTGTGTATATATATATCTGTCTGCAGTGACCACACACCTGCTAGCAGAAATAAGGGAGTCCCATTAGGCTGTTGTTTCTAACTCAGACAGTGTGGGGACACAGCACAGACACAGCGTTAGTAAAGTAAAACAGTCGGTTGCTATCAGCTAGCGTTGAATGTATCACTCAACGGCTAACTACCTAGCATGCTAGCTAACGTGAAGTGCAGCTAGTGATGGCTCTTGGGTTTAAAATATTATGTTTGCCGTCATACTGTAGGTAATGTAGCACAGATTAATTTAAGTGTTCATACCGGTAACATTATTTAACGTAAGTGTAGTGACAATAATGTTAGTTATCGTGCTAACCAGTGTAAGTACCGTTATGTCTCATTTAAAACAAGTAACATTACTATAATCAAGCTAACGTTAACTTAATGTTAGCCAGCTAGCTAACGTTAGCATTACAGTGCCCCATTACAGCATCTGCAAGATAATACCTGTTTTACTTAATTAGCCAAACCTTTACATGGGAAGTTAAACTTTATGCTAATTCCAAATATCATTGACTATCATTTCCCAGTCAGAAAGTTAATCTTTTTCAGTTATAGCCCAGGAAAAGTCTCTCTTAAGCCCAGCCCAGTTCATCCACAAGTGATCATGGCTCCTAAAAAGAGACCAATGCCCTTAAACATCGCTCCTGCTAGTGATGGGTTATCCACCTCCACCAACACTGATGTTTCATCTGAGTAAGTTATTCTGCTAACCACATAAATATCTCAATATACCATATAAACTAAATATGTCATTCATATTTGTGATCTGAACGGTGCCTTATTTGCTCTGTGACATTTCCCGCAGGGCCAATTTAGAGGCACTTAAAAGAATAATGGAGGAGCTGGACCTGGATGAACAACAGAAGAAAAGGTTAGAAGCTTTCCTCACCCAGAAGGCCAAGGTGGGCGAGTTGAGAGATGATGACTTCAATCGAGTATGTGAGCTGGGTGCGGGCAATGGAGGAGTTGTCAACAAGGAATGTCACAGACCTTCAGGAATAATCATGGCCAGAAAGGTGAGCCACAAGTAACACTATCATATGATGTGAATATGATCAAAAAGTGATACTGAACACGGTAATAAAACATTGTTGAAACACATTCACTATAACAATTCTCTTTTTCGTTCAGCTCATTCATCTTGAAATCAAACCTGCCATCAGAAACCAGATCATCCGAGAGCTTCAGGTGCTGCATGAGTGTAACTCTCCCTACATTGTCGGCTTCTATGGAGCATTTTATAGTGATGGAGAGATCAGCATCTGCATGGAGCACATGGTGAGTCAATTGGAGGGAGTGACTGTGTGTGGGTGGCAGATTAAAGTATTAAGGGTTTTTCTGTATCGATCAGTTTATCCCCAAATGGATCTTCTTTTTCCACTTTGCACATTTTTCATGTTGTATACCAGTGCAGAAGGTCAGGTAGAGAAAATGTTCAACTGAGTTAGCGTCCTAGTTTCCTTTTATGCTTATTTCAAGGACAGTGATATTGAATAAAGTAAAAAATACAAGATCCTCTTTGGCCTTTCTATATGAATATGTGTCAGTCCCATGTTTAAGCAAAGATAATGCAATTAAAAAAACAGTTAAAATGCTAATCTTGAATTCTCCTTGATGTACTGTGGTTGGATTGCACCTCATTTGTACATCACTTTAGACAAAAGCATCCACCGAATGATTACAAAGAAATTTAGATCTCATAGAGGGTGATTTTTATGGTAAATGTAGTGTTGTCATGATACCAAAATCTTTGTTTCGGTACTAATACCATTGTGAATTTTGATACTTTTCGATACTCTTCGGTACTTTTCCTAAGGAAAAGTCCTTTTGGATACAAACCTTTAGAAAAATAAATAGTAGGGGTGTAACGGTACCAAAAAAATCATGGTTCGGTAAGTACCTCGGTACGGACATCACGGTTTGGTAACTCAAATGTTCCACCAAGTTTGTGTTGTCTTGTTTTGTCTCCCTTTGCGAGGCAGACTTTCTCTCGTCTTTTTTCACGTGCGCCAGCTGCGAATGTTGATACAGGTGTTGTCATACACACCACTTGTGCAATCTGTGCTCCAATAGGAACAAGAAAGGCGTTTGTGTGCATAATTGAGTAAAATAAATTAACTAAATTAATGAATTGAATCAGATTCAAAGTACCGGTATTTTCCGAATGCAGTATAGTACCGTTTGGAATACTCTAGTACCGCGGTACTATTTTAGTACCGGTATACTGTGCAACACTAGGTAAATGTAAAGCAAATTTTCTGTGGTGAGGGATGGGAATTGAGGACTGATTCCAGTTAAGAACTAGTCCAAATTGTCTGATTCATCAGAATTGTATGCCTCCAGCCTTATCAGTTCATCTTAACCAATTGCTTTAAACTCATATGTCTACACTGCTAGAAACTTGTAACAAGGAGTCACAGTGTAAAGGAGGATATGGTCCAAAGTGTGGCTTCATTTCACGAAGACAGATGACAACAGTGCTGCTTGTAATGTCTATTAAATTATCATTTCAAGTCAGGGTGGAAAACCCAGAAATAATTGAAACATCTTTCTGTGCAACATGGGCTTAAATTCCAGTAATGCCATGTATTTGACAGTCTAAACATGAGTGCCACTGCTTACCAACTGAGCGACATGTCAGTTACTGAGGGTAAATATCCTGTTATAATAACATTAGAGACACACACACAGGTCGCTTTTTTCTTTGAATAAGAAAACTTCAATGAAAGTGAATACTTTTACAAATATTATCTCATTTGATTCATTTTAGATGATGCCAGACAGAGTGTTGCTACCATTAGTTCCGACCCAGAGATAATGAAACCATTATGTTGATGCCGAAAAGTTTTAGAGGCCTACTTTTTCCCACACCGAAAATCGATCAGGAATCAATCAGGGAATCGATTAAGAATTGGACCGATAAGCACAATCAATAATGGCATTGGTGTCAGTAAAATCTTATCATCTCCCATCCCTAATTGTGGTAAGCATGGCATAAAACTGCACAGTACTGTGTCAGACATGTATATGTTCCACAGAAAAACCAGTAAATGTACTCAGTGCACATCACAATAATGGGAAAGGTGTGATCAATTGAAATTCTGTTTTAGACAGAATGCTCTTTTAGCAGTCTGTATTTTGACCTCTTGTATTCTTTGCTGTCTGTCTTTTGTTCAGGACGGTGGATCTCTGGACCAGGTGCTGACAGAAGCAAAGCGAATCCCTGAAGAGATTCTGGGCAAAGTTAGCATTGCTGTAAGTGTATGGTTGTCTTTTATATCGTCCATCCATTTTTATCCGCTTATCCAGGGCCGGGTCACGGGGGCAGCAGGCCAAGCAAAGCACCCCAGATGAGATATATAATCCCTCCAGCGTGTCTTGGGTCTGCCCTGGGGCCTCCTACCAGTGGGATGTACCCAGAACACCTCTAACGGGAGGTGCCCAGGGGGAATCCTTCTGTATTGTAATGTCGTATAATATTGCATGATATTGGCAATAATAAAACAATTGTGGCCTTAATGTACACACACAAGCGCACACACACACCACGGGCCTAGCTGAGTTTTACCTTTGTTTCTATCTGTTACTTTCACATTAAGATTGCTTACAATTATTGACTTGTGTAACTTCTGCCCTTTTTGAAACAGGTTTTGAGAGGCCTTGCGTACCTAAGAGACAAACATCAAATCATGCATAGAGGTACTTGTTTTTTCATGGGATTAATTACAGAGTCTTGTATTTCAACTGCAAGACATGATGTACAGTAGCATAGTGCATTGTAGTTTGTTAAATCATGTGTGCTAACCTGGTCATACAAATGATCATATGCCAAAGATAACAAATATCCTAACCTTTATGTTAATGTTACTGTAGGGCTGTACAGAGAGCCCTTTTTCACTGCACTCTGTTATCGTTGTCCAGTCAGGTGAAGTTTTTGAATGCCTTTTGTACCCCCAGATGTGAAGCCTTCAAACATCCTGGTGAACTCCCGTGGGGAGATCAAGTTGTGTGACTTTGGTGTAAGCGGGCAGCTCATAGACTCCATGGCCAATTCCTTTGTTGGGACAAGATCTTATATGTCGGTATGTTGGTCCTCACTGAATTATGCTTGAAACGATAAACTCAGTTTGGTTACTCAGTATTACTGTGATGTGATACCGTTGTGTTGAACTTTTTGTTGAGGCTGTTCAAATGAAATGTTCCCATCCATCATCGTATTGTGTGTACCACTAATGTCCTTTAAGATATTATTGACCTAACTTCAACCAGTGCCTCAATTTACATATAAAAATAAGCAATATTTTAGCTGTTTGATTTCAGATCATTTAATGCCTGTGCAGTGAGCAACAGTTCCTTGTAGTTGTTGATATAATTATTCTGTTCTGTGTTTTTATCTTTGCTGTGTAGCCTGAGAGATTGCAGGGAACTCACTACTCTGTGCAGTCAGATGTGTGGAGCATGGGCCTGTCCCTTGTGGAGCTGTCAATCGGGCGCTTCCCCATCCCTCCTCCAGATGCCAAAGAACTGGAGGCCATATTTGGACGGCCCATCTTGGCTGGTAGTGAAGAAGAGACGCTCAGCACTTCGCCCAGACCCAGACCGCCGGGTAGACCTGTCAGTGGTGAGCAACACAGCTATATTGAAGTGCAATAGAGTGCTCCAGGGATGACGTTGTTCTCTAGGCCGATACGATACTTGCATGTTTTGTTCAGCAAGATAACCTTCACAAATGAACACCACTTTAATGATTTTTGAAGCCTGAATGCAATCGCCAGAGGTAAAAGCTAACGTTTGGCTATAACGAACTACACTACGGTAACAGTACTTCAATGTCACCATCTCAATGATGCTGTAAAGCTGTGTTCGACGTGATGACGTAGCCTCAGTTAGCCACTTGTTAGCAACCACCTTCTTAAAGACACATAACAGCTTCAAAATTTAAGAGTGATGTATTTACCTACAGATTTTATGTCGTAGAATGAAACCTGGAAGTCTCTACACCAAAGTCAAAGTCAACACCATTGACTTCAAGACAAGGGGACCGAGAGTGCTAAAATGCAAACTCATTTCTGGGGTTTAGGACTCATTCCTGGAGCAATCTATAGATAACTTTGCACTCAGGCAGCTCTAGGTGGCAGTATGAGAAATAGTGACACATGAAGTAAGTAAATTACACTCTGAGGTATGCCAGCCTGGCCAGTCTACTGAGTGCCACAAGGGAGCGCATCTTTCAGCTCTCTCCTGCTGCTGTTGTCAGGACAGTTTGCATGTTGTTTTTATGTTTTGATATACCAGTTCCTGTTGTGAGAAACAGGATGAATCTTTTATGTGTGATGATAACCAGCATAAGGGTTTTGTTGTGGCTCTTCAGTGTTATTTAGTCTGATAAAAATGAGTGTTTTTACGTAAGTCTTGCTTGAAATGTTTAGTATAAAACACAGTTTAACTTGGCTCCTTTTCCAGGTCATGGTCCTGCAATGGCCATCTTTGAACTTCTAGACTACATAGTAAATGAGGTAAGAGTTGTCCAAAGAAAAACTGGTTCCGTAAAGTATTTACTGTGATCAGATGTTCATTCAACTTTGTTCTCTATTTCAGCCCCCTCCCAAACTACCACACGGCGTCTTCACCTCTGATTTCCAGGACTTTGTGACAAAGTGGTGAGACATTTTATCTTGGAAACATGCAGTTGTCTTTTGTCTACATTCACGTTTTCTTTTTTCCTTAATGGATGGAAAGTCATACCTTAAAGAGCCATCTTTCCTCTGTCATTTCCTCAGTCTCATCAAAAATCCATCAGAGAGGGCTGACTTGAAAATGTTGATGGTGAGTAATCTCAGTTAGACTGTGGCTTAAGTTTTAATTTAAGCTCCTGCTTTTCCTTTTCTGTGATATCTGACAGGTTGAAGGTCTAGATCACAAACTGGGGCTTATTCATACACACTTAGAGTCAGCAGCAGAAAACTTTGTTCTGTTATATGATTAAATTTTCAATGTTCAGTATCTTACCTGTATTTATACTTTGTTTTGTTGCAGAACCATATGTTTATCAAGCGGTCTGAGGTGGAGGAGGTAGACTTTGCTGGCTGGCTTTGTAAAACCATGGGGCTGAACCAACCTAGCACTCCCACACGCACTGCAGACTGAACACACACTGACCACATTCGCGCACACACGCGCACGCACACACACACACACACACACACATGTAAAAACATGGAGAAGCTGCTGCCTAAAACCTGATGCCCACACACACACGTTGTTTGCCACGTCCTCCCTCAGGTGAACCTCTGAAGTCTCCATCTATCAAATGAACTCTACTGACAAGTAAGCCAGGAAAGATGCTCTATCTACAGCACAAGTGTGTCAGTTATTACAGTCATATGTGATACATGTGTGACTTTGTTTTCATATGTGTCATGCAAACACATTTAGAAGAGTAAGGATAGTTTATTTTTACTGAACAAGTCGGGTTATGTGTGTCTGTGTTAGCAAGAGATGATTGAGTCAAAGAATGTGTTTTTTGCATTTGGTGATGTGACTGATTTCTACAAAGATGTCTTGAGGTGAAGCACAATGTTTAAAACATTTTAGCATGACCCTCATGTCAAAGCCAAAAATGAAAAAAGTTACAACCTTAAAAGCACCCTCTGCGCCCTCTGTATTTCAGGGTTGTTATCTTTAAGCATCATCCTTAGCTTGTTGTGGTACCATTAGCTTCAGATGAGCTACACTGGGGCAGAGGCTGTCTTTGAAAATACCAGAGACTCATCCCTGGACGCTACCTGCCGTAATAAGACCGCTTTTATCTCTTGAGCAAGATGCATCACGACTCACTGAGCAGTCTCTGCGGAAACAAGTGATTATTTCTTTGTATTCGTTGTCATGTAAACAACAGGACACGGATTTGCCATTGAAGTACATCCTGTGTTGTGGCAGGATTAGGGCATTTCGCTCCTTTGTTTTGTTCTATTTGTGTACTTCCTCCTTTAAGTAAATGTTTAAAGGGACAGTTAACCCCAAAATCAAAAATACATATTTTTCCTCTTACCTGTGGTGCTAGTTATCAATCTAGATTGTTTTAGTTGCCAAGTGTTGGAGATATCAGCCGTAGAGATGTCTGCCTTCTCCCTGAAATAATGGAACTAGATGGCACTCAGCTTGTGGTGCTGAGATAATCCACAGACCTTGCTGTGAGCAGTTTCATGTAGGAACTATTTTCTTTCTACTGAACTACACCCGCAATCCGTATCATGTTTCTGGTCATCCACAAACCATGTCACTGAAGGACAAAGGATTATTTAAAGGTATTTTAGGGCTTTTTGTCTTTAATTGATAGGACAGTATTAGGGTGAAAGGGAGAGAGAGAGAGGGGGGGTGACATGCAGCAGGGGGCTGTGGGGCGAAATTGAACCCACGGCCACTGCGGCAAGAACAAAGCCTTTGTACATGGGGGACCTGCTCTACCAGGTGAGCTACAGGGTGCCCCAGGATAATGGATTTCAAGAGTATCACTGAGCTCGTTAATGTTACAGCTCTGACAAGGAGGACACTATTAATGTTTATATCTCACACTGTCACAAGTGCATGAGTAGATGCACGCTTCCTTCTGTGCGTTGATGCAGTTTGCAGATGTAGTTCGGTAGAAAGAAATTAGTTTCTACATGAAACTGCTCACAACAAGGTCTGTGGTATATCTTCAGTAACTGGGTCATGGTTTCTGGAAAGAGACATTGCTGTTGAGTTTTTCACATGTATTTTATTGGTGCTTTGAGCACCACAAGCTGAGTGCCATCTAGTTCCATTGTGTTCATGAGAAGGCAGACATCTCTTCGACAGATATCTCCAACACTCTGCAACTCACACCCAAACAAACTAGACTGATAAACAGCACTACAGGTAAGAGGAATATATGTTTTTTTGATTTTGGGGTGAACTGTCCCTTCAAATATAGATTTTTTTTTATGGCAAAATCATGGAAAGCTTTGTCTATAAAATCAGAATTGTCAATAAATTGTATGTATTGTAACATGATGTCTTCATTTGCCGGAGTATCACTTCAGTGTTTTACACTCCTTTCACCAGAAGGGGGAAGCACTCAGGTGCAATGCACTGAGGAATTCTGGTACAATTACAAACTGAAGTGTGCTACCATACAGAAAATATAGAAATATACTTATCACTGTGTGTGTGGTGCACTGTATATACACTACAAGTTGGCTCATGCTTATACTGACTGAGAAGAAGAGCAGGACAGTGAATCAAAGCCCTGCTGGAATACATTAGTCCATTTAAACTACCAGCACAATGGCTCATCTGTTTGGCTCATGTCTGGGGTGATAATGAAATGTCTTCCCTTTAATGTCAGTCAACTCCTGGCTTAAAATGTGAGGCCTTGGGCTCGGAGAAAGACGTAGTGTTGCAGTGTGTGGGGCGGCTAAGTCTGAGCAGTGTTGATGGGAGGGGGAATGCTGCAGCAGAAAAACAGCAAAGTCTGCAGTCATTAATATGCAAATATGCAAATGAGAGGGTAATTAAGATTGGGCGTTTGTCAGTGGCTCTTTGATTGCTAATGAATTCAAATCTGCAAGAAAGGGGGGAGGGGATGATGAGCTAAAAACGAGGAAAAAGAACAGGATGCTATTGTGCTTTTTCTTGCAAAAAAAACGAGTAAAAGAGTGAGTGAGCGGTCTGTAGAATGTAAAGGCCCTCTTGAACAGAAGAAATACTGAACATCGATGCATCAGTTTTTAAATAAAGACGACAACGCCCACCCAAAACTGATAAAAAGGAACTGCACGTTAAAAAAAATCATTAAACAAGTATGTTAAGATTCTCAGAAGCCACATCATAAGAGGGGGAAACCAGAGTGTGCGTTTCTGCCAAGACAATCAACCATGCACGCTGTCACTGAGCGATCAGCATGGCAGGCTACAGCCGCCACAGGAAGGAAGAGAGATTTCAGCTCATTTAAGAGTGATGTGACTGACCCCTGTTGAGAGAGATGCTCAGGTATCTTGGCGGGGGGCGTGCAGTGGCGGCATGTTGTGTGTCACAAACAGCGTTATTTTCATATTTCTGGGGAACGGGGGGGGGCTACAGTTCACACATGAGCAAACACTGCTGTTAACGCTGTTTCAGTGGTCCCTTGACACTTGTACATCTTCCTCTCTGGCATGTGAAATGAGAATATGTATACAAGGAATAAAAACAAATTAAATGTTGTGAGGAATGGGGCAAAACAGCTGCTCTTGTCACCTTATGGCATAATGACTTTCTCACAATGCAGCAGTTTTGTGTATTCTTACAGAGCTGAGTACTCACAATAATGTCACTGCCTGCACAGGCGTAGATTCTGGGGCGATATAGGGGATACGTCCCCCTTAATATTTAGAATATGTGCATTTTGCAGAGGACTTTTATTCCAACAAAATTAAAGACATTAACACCATGAATTGATGCAGAAAATGCACAACTTGGGGCATAAAAGAACCACCAGAACACAACAACAAACAAATTAAGTGTCTGACATATTTTCTGGGTGCCTCAACCCACCCCCGTTTCATGTGCCCCCATGAGCCTGTTTTTACACTGCCTTCTCACACCATTGGCACTATTATGCCACCTCAATGTTGTGTATAAAAGATGCAATCGTGGAACGGTAGGACAGAGTTGTCTCGCCTTTAAGCCAGCATTGGAGGTAACGCTCCAAAGTGACATTTATATAAACAAGTCGGCTGGCAGGAGGGGATCATGAGTAGCACGGGTGTGATGTTTTGACAGTGTATGTGTGCGACCCACTACGGGAGATTTAAAAAGTAGCTGCTGGCATGAATAACAGCAATCAAAAATATCCGCAAATTGGGAAAACAATGAGGTCCAGGAGCTCCTTACCCTCCGAGCAGAGGACAAGATCAGCCGCCATATAACAGGGATAGTAAATGATTGTTACTGCCATGCTAATGCCATTGTCACTGTTCATAAAGGGCTGTTGATGCATATGTTATATGTCACACTACTGATGTGTTAATGTCACACCAATCACGCCTCTTTTGATTCAGCAATGCCGGCATGCTGTCTAAAATCATACACTGGAGCGCAATGTTGCAGCTGTGTAAAAATGCAATGTTGGCTTCATTGTTTTGGCCCTGAGGTTGTCACTTCAAGACAGGGATTTCACACCATTATGCCGCCTCGCTGTTGAATATAGAAGGTACAATCGTGGAATGGTGGGAAAGAGTTGTCTCGCCTTTAAGCCGGCATCAGAGGTCGTGACAGCACCGAAACGACCTCTGTATAAAAGCAGCAGACGTCAGGGTGTGACGTTCGATGATGTGTTACATGCGCAACCCAACGTGGGAGATTTAAAAAGTAGCTGTTGGGTGAAGAAGCGGCCGAAAATATCCGCAAATTGGGAAAACAATGAGGTCCAGGAGCTCCTTGACCTCCGAGATCAGTCGCCATATAACAGGGATAGTAAATGATTGTTATCGCCATGTTAATGCCATTGTTACTGTTCATAAAGGGCTGCTGACACGTATGTTACATGTCACACTAGAGACCAACGTGTTATGTGTCGCACCCATCACGCCTCTTGATTCCGCAATGCTGTAAAAATGCAGTGTTGGCTTCATTTTCCAGGCCTGGAGATTGCCGCCTGGTGCCCCCCTCCTCCAGTGTTGAAAGGAAACCTACGCCCCTGACTGTCTGTGACACCCAATCAAAAAGACATTAGACTGAGTCTGGTTGGGAATAATATCAAAAGAGAACGCATGACACCATATCAGTACGATATTTATATTTTGAATACATTCCCAAATAGCTGAGCCAGGATTACGAGCGCTAATGCAATATATTTGGAATGGGGTGTCAGCAGCTGATCCCAGGCCTGCTCTGTTCGGTGAGACGAGCAGTGGAGTTCATGAGTGTGTTTGCATGTGTGTGTGAGAGTGAGGGGGCTGTATTTTTCACAGGAAACAGGAAACCAGAAGTCATAACAGGATGCCCCAAATTTTCATACTGTACCTGATGCGTGGGTGGCTGCATGGGGGTAACCCATTTACAAAGATATGGGAGCTTGTCTAGAAGAAGAGAGAGCCCAGGAAAGAGTGGGTGGAGAGGAGGGTACACACTTAGGGGGGTAGGAAAATGGAGTTCCACTCTAAATATAGCTTTTTGGTGTGTCTCAGGCTTTATCGTACAACCTTGATGTTGTTTTGCCTCCGTGCCGTTCGTCCTACTTTTTAAAAGGTAACAAAGCAAACATTGTTTGATGTTTTGTGTAGAGCTGCGATACCATCACGTCTACGGCAAATACGTGCGCCATCTTCCCCCAGGTGTACTGGAGGAGCTTCTCAAGTGAATCTGTGACATGAGACCAGTTTTGTCATAATGAGGTTGATCTGCTTACACTGACTGAATGCTCCTGAGTTGTACCTTCACCCCATTTAACTGCATCTCTCTTTAAAGCATGCATTGGCTGTTCCTGGGGCTAAGTAAAATATACTGTCGTACACTTTATATATTTATTCAGTCTTAGAAGGATAACATTGCAACCAGTCTTTAGTCCCACTGTTAATGACATACAGGTGTGTGCCTGAGTTGCATGTGTGCAAAGCATGCTGAGCGTGAGTGTGTGTTTGCGAACCACAAAGTGGATGGCTGAGTTTTCTCGTAAAGGCCAGCACAGATGTTATTTAGGTTGTTTCCCCTCAAACCAGTTGAGGTTTTCTTTAGAAAGTCTCAAAACAAACGCTGCAGTCTTGTTTACATAACCACCGAGGTACAATTCATGAGAAAACAGCAGCCAGGCCATTTTATATGAGTCCGATGCTGGCTCATGCAAACTCTTTTGATTCCAGCTCGACAAAAGGAAGTAGATGTACCATTGCTTTTTTTTGTACCACTTTCTGTCTCTCGTCCATGCGTAGATAAAAACACAGTCCTGCAGTCACACATGTTGCACTCATTTACTAACTGCAGATGTTTCTGTTCTTCCCTAACACTAAAGTGCAGGACAGATAGTGAATATGTAGTTTAATGAAATATTAAAAGATGTCAAATATCATACATATAGGCCACTGTGATATACTGTATGTGCTATAAATGCTTTTCAGGGATGTCTTCACAACATAATGTAATCACATATGTTTTTCTCCTCAAACACAGGACATGACTATTTTACAAAAAAGGGGTGATGATAGTTAATACTGCAAGATTGTAAGGTAACATGGGGAAGACAAACCCCTTTAGAACAAAGTCAATTTACTGTAAAATTAAAAAATATTTGGATAAGAGTTTAGCATGTTCAGGATGATGATGCATAAACCAACACACTGTTTAAGTAATGCCCCACTAAGCCCCCAAGCTACACAGTTAGCTGTCAAACTAAATAAAACAAACTAAAATCCCAATTCTGACACATGTATGGATTATCTAGAAACCTTTTAGCCATTTCATGAGGCAAATTGTTTTATTTCAGGATGTCTTCCTCCAGAAAGCTGGCTAAAAATGTTTGCTAACTCTAGATAGCTAGCAATGCTAATGATTGCTAGCTAGCAAGCTAATAAAACTAGCAAGCTGTTAAAGCTACAACAATATACTACCACTACTACATATAGATATAAACCACATAAAGTCACATATGACTATACACATAATCTAAATAAACAATATTTTGAGGCAGGATGCCCTGGTGGTTTTCACTGTCTTTCTAAATGGGGCATCTTGCCACTAAGGGTTGAAATTTACATATTTACTTTAAAGGAGGAAGGTTTTAATGTACAACATAATATAAATACACAGGTCACTTTTTTCCAGTCGGTTTTTAATGTAATCAGATTAAATTATTTTTGTTTTGGTAGAGTTTGCCTTTTTATTAGAAAATGGGTGTGCATAACATATTGATACACTCAATTAAAAAGTCATTCATAACTTTTTGTGTAGGCCCAGTTTAATATTGCAGTAATAATGTGTGGTTATCACTAAATCCCACGGCACACCTGGAATGCCAACATGACACACCATTTGAGAACTACTGGTATAGATTATTAATATTACAAATACAACTTTAGATAGGCTACTAGAATATATAATCAATCGCTTTTTCAGTCCAATAGATACATTTTGCTGCTGCTGCAAAAATGGCTGAGGTGAGATAGTTTTCCTTTGGGGGCATAATTTAATACATCCCAATATGTTTTATGGGAATACTCAGCATATTGCAACATATTTAAAATCCCATTAATATTGTATCGCGACATTAGTATCGTGATGATATTGTATCCTGGATCCTCTTGTGATCCCCACCCTTACAGTTAACCCTAAAATGGGTCTGGTGGAATAAGTCTCAAGAATGCAGTAACGCAGATGAAATATCACAATTCACTAGAGCAGTAGTTCCTAACTGGTCCCGCCATGGGGTCCAGATTTCTATTAAGTCATTAGTTCAAGGTCCCATAGTTTAATACATTCAGCGTCATACTTGTGTTTGGCCATGTTGTTCCGCTAATTTACTGTCTCCGTCAGGTAGTGGTCTGTTCGGTACGCTTTTTTTCCGTCTCCACTGAAAAGTTGTGGATGGTACCAACAGAACCGTTCGTACAGTTCCCATGTTTGGTCCCCCCTCTGTTGGGGTACACACACACAGCACACAGATCTGGTACTAAAAGGTGGAGCTGTGAACACTGCAGTCTGATTGGTCAACAGAGGACGGTCACTCTGCTCAGGGCTGAGTTGTGGCTGGTTTTGAGGCTCATGTAACCACTGTTCATACTGTGGAGGGTTTAATTAGTAAACTGTAACTATAAAATGAAAGGATGTTTTGCTGCCTCTCACAGCAGCTGGAGTCTGAGAAAAAATAACTGAATTCACTGGGCCGACTGCCGGCAACTTTTAAGGTGGAACATTAACTTGTAATGTTACTTTGAGTGATGTGACGACGTAAATCCATCAGCACATCTTAAATATTCCATATTACCATTAATTTAGTTTTTATATGACATACTTTTAGTAACGAGTGGATCTTTAAGCATTTATATATATTAATTTGGGCCAGGTCATGTGAACTGCATATATTCTAATCCAAAAAAAGCTTTGTGGAGCGTCGTTCCTGTGGGCTCCGGCAACACTATACCCCTGAGCTTGCCTGAGAAGGACTAAATACCCAAACCTGCCATTTTTTAAATATCCCATGGAGACTCTCACTGCAGCCTGTTTTATTTTGTTCTGAAAATGTTGGTGTGAGCCTCGTTCTGTGGACGATAAACAAGGTGCAGACTCCCATCTGTGTCACCACTAAAGGAAATACAGTGAGTGATGACAACTCCGCCCATATTTAAGAGTACTGTTTGCAGTGGAAACGCTAGGGTCTAGGTACCATCTCTGAAGGGTTACCTTTGGTTCCAAAGGTACCATACCGAAAGTGTTTGGTGGAAACGGGGCTATAGTGTATCAGGACACTTTATTATGCTCCATGTGCAAGAGTTCGCTCGCTCCCTGTATGTTAGAAAGAAGTGTAAGAAGACCCTCTTTAGGTTGTTTTCTTGAGCATTGCTTGTGTGATCCTTATGTCATTACAGATGGTTAGATTATTATATCTCCATACTCTGCTTGAAAAGTGTAAATGCTTAAGCAGTATCAACATCCAGGTTTTGGATCTGAACATTGTCAAAATAACACCAAAAAATGGCTTGTATCCACCTGACCCTTGTGCTTCTATAGCCCTCCATATAATGGCAACACTATTAAATTATTATCATGTGAAACGGGGCTGTAATCGTTCACTCTACAGTCGGAAACGGCGCGTCATGATAAAAGTTTTGTGCTGGAAATCTACTATATTTAAAAATAAAATGTGTGGGGTCCATTCAGAATGGGCCTGTGACCCACTTTTGGACCTCGACCCATCTATTGGGAACCACTGCACTAAGCACAGCCTTTCAATACATGTGTTGAGAGTAGATTTAATGGCACATATTCGTTAGGAGAGGAATTAAGGGGGTGGGGTCGTCTTACCCCATCTTATCAAATATATATTACACATTGTGAGATTTATTTATTGCAAGGTCACCTCATTATGTGATGTTTTGGGGCATTAATTGAGACAATATGGCCGATTACACTGCACCCCAAGAGAAACTTTCTTATTCATGTTGAGCACAGTGGACTCCCATCTCTCTTTGACACACGAATATTTTTGTAGCTTGAGAACAAAATTAAAACGCAGGCAACCCGTAGGCAAAGTGAGCCTGCCCTCAAGCTTGATGATGAAATATATTTGGGCGTCCTACGTGCCAATCAAATTTTGGCCGCATCCCATTGGTCCTCCCTCTGATATTATCATTCCATCTTCTACTGGCTGTTGGGCTTTCCGCTGTCCTCATCCGCCAATCGACATAGGTCCCCGGGAATTGCTACTCCGCTCATTTTGTGTTCCGTTTACAGCCACGAAACAGTGACATTTTCTGCGGTGTTAAAATAATTGTCGTATCCGTGAATAAAATCGTGACACCTGCTCGGTTTGGTGACTGCGTTTTAGCCGACATTGATGCCACTGATGTTTCAGCGTCCATGTCCCCCGTAGGCTGTGCTGCGGAGTGATACTCATCTCATCGGTGCCGACAATGTGGAGGCTGTTAAAATGTCTACTTGGAAAATGAAATGGTTACATTTTCTCCAACAATAAGGAAACGGAGCGGCGTAAGAGTTATGGTTCGCGTTAGAAACGTGTTTCCAGTTTCGTGACGAGGACGACGACGAAACGAGGCGACGGAGGAGTGGTTCATTTTGTCTTTCCTCGTTTTATCGAGCCCACAGTCCGGACCACGGGGGGAAGGATCCTATCCCTAACTTTGTTTTTCTCTGTGCTGCGGCCGTTGGTTTCTCCCCGTTGGATGCCATTTAATTGAATCCAGGTAAATATGTGTACAAATGCACGTTCCTAACAAGCATATGCATGTCAGACAGCATCGTCTGTGGCGTTGTTACAGTAGTAATAATCAAGTTTTAAGCGCATCGTTCAAGTTGTTACCGAGTGCCACAGCCGGGAAAAGCGGGGTCTTGGATTTTCGTCCCTTCGGCCTCAGCGAGCTCGCAGCAGTATTACTATAACGAGTATTAGTAGCTTATGTGTGCTGGAAAAGATTTCTTTGTTCACTTCAGTGGGCTATAACGTTACAGCACATTAGCATATCACCGCACCGAGTTAGCCCGTCTGTCAGGATTTAGCTGTCTGTACTAATTTAGCATTTATATCGATGTAATAGAAACAAACGTATGAAGTTAGCTGTTAAACGTTACACATACGTTGTTGATTTGTTTTTAGCTAGCGGTGTGACATT
Organism: Epinephelus lanceolatus; assembly: GCF_041903045.1. Taxonomy (NCBI): domain Eukaryota; kingdom Metazoa; phylum Chordata; class Actinopteri; order Perciformes; family Serranidae; genus Epinephelus; species Epinephelus lanceolatus. Next base: position 31,260,655 of record NC_135745.1, on the reverse strand, counting down.
CCTGCTTGTGGCTAAAATGGCAGTCTTTCCCACCTGGCATCAAGATGTTAGAGTTTGAGAGATGTGGATTAAGTCAGCGTAGTTATAAAACACAAAATGGAGCTGATAAAATCATTTTTAAAAGTATAACTGTTATTTTTCCACCTCTTTCACCAACATCGTAACAAGTAGTAAAAATGCAGCAAAAGCCTCATTTAACTCTCAGCATCCTGCTCAATTTATACTACATTTTTATCAATTATGTCATGAAAATTTGACTTTTTATTCCCATATTGATGCGTTTTGACCGTCCAAATGAAACTTTGGCTACCCGAGTCTTTGTGTTCATTAGTGGCCCATTCTCCTGCTCGACGTGAGGGGCAGGCAACAGGTTTTAAGGCCCTTTTAAACGTCCCGCAGGATTTTAACCCACCGATGAGCCATGAAAACACAGGCTGTCGATAACACACTATCTCCTGTTAGACGCCCAGGTATGGTTTGTTCTGTGGGTATTTGTGCCTTCAAACTTTTCCTCCAAATGGGCAGGCCGGAGGTGGGGGTGCTCAAGACAAGCGTATACAACTTCCATTTGTTAGGAGGGGCTAAACACTTATCCCCCATTTTGACCTCGGCTCAGCCAGAGACAGAGATGACTACATTATGTAGCACCAGGGTATTTTGGCTTGCTCTGATGTATTAACACGTTTGTCATCTGTGATTAATTGGTAATTACCTGTTGTACTATTATTTACATTGCTTTTGCCTGTTAGACATGATCGAATGTTTGCATCCTTTCATGCCCTCACAATCGGATGAGGATGTTGTTTCAGCAAATTGTTGATTGTTGCTGCTATCACGGGTTAACTTGATTATAAACAAACTGGTGAGATCACTTTGTTTATTTCCAGGAGGGTCACTGCACTCCTGTAATGCACACAGCATTGCATGATGTATTTTAATGTGCTGGGTAATATTTTTGAAGTTCCCACGAACAGCTCCAAATACTGAAACTAATTTGGTTTTTCTGTTTTCAGTGTATTATTTTAGACTAAAAGTGAATCTTTGGTCATGCCCTGAAAACGATACTGAGCTATTCAAGTGGTAGAAGTGAAATCATCTCAGGAACATCTTACAGATAAACTTGAGGTCACGACTCTGAAAGTTGTAACTGCGTTAAGTGCTGTTTAAATTGTTTAAGATGCTGTGTGCTTGTTGTAGTATTTGGTCATTTTTGACCCCTATTTCTTCACTGAACTAACTACTTGCAACAAAACAAAACATTGGACAGATTAATAGAAACACGTCATGATGCAGTAAATTATTTGGAGTATCTTACAGTGGTCAACCTTTGTTGATTGACTGTAAAAAATGTTAATCTCATACATTTTTTAAGTAACCATTATGTTGGTTTTCTGTGACCGATCTTTGCACTCAGTGTTCTCTTTTGGCAACAGTGTTTTTTGTTTATTTGTTGTTGTTTTGACATTACATATACTTTTGCAGGCTAAGCAATTGCAGCAGTTCAGACAATATTTCTGATACCAATGATAAAGTGAAAATGCTGCAACATTAGCAGATGTTGAAATGCATACTAGGTCAGTTGTTAAGGCCATTTACAGAGGCACACAGGATTAGCATCCTTCTCAAACAGTTCAAATGTATTTAAAGTCTCAAGAGTGACAACATATACCAAACTCAGGAAAACTTCATTAGCTTCGAGGAACAGTGTCCTCAAGTCAACACCAACTGAGAGACACTTAATTGTATATTTGCTAGACTGCATCACAAACTGCAGCCACGAAATTGAACTCTTAATCAACGCTTCTGAATACAAACAAAATCATAACATTACCGTTCCCCCAGCTGCTATTTACTGCAATGATTTTGTATTGCAAAGTGTCTCTGCTGGGTTGCTGGTTTCATGTAGAAACCATTAGGTGATTCACACACATACACACATGCATTTGATACAGGCTGGTCATACAGCGCATTTCCTGTTTGAAAATTGAGCATGTCGTGATAATGGTCTGTACGTTTTTCCAAGAGAGCTGTAGAGCAGGTTGGTTTTTGAGGTGGAGGAAGCTGCCTGAGTCCAGAGCCTGACTAACAACGAGTGAAGCATGGCCTGTGGCTAAACCATGGTCGCCCCTGTTAGATGTGGGCTACCAGGGAAACTCTTAAAACTGACTGTATTTTTCAGTTTTGGTCACTAGTCCGAGTATCTTGCACAAACGTGCCACTAGAACAGTAAGTCTGTATTACAATATAGGTATCAGTTATTCAGGTTTAACTTCATTAATTGTAGAAAGATTACCGGAGTCTTAATTAAAAAAAATATATAGTAGGTTATGTATGTCAGGAGTTGTTTATTGTAATGTATCTTCAAGCAAACTTTTTCCCCTTCTCATTCTCATAACTTTTGCCACCATTCCTATTAGGTTTGACATAATTTTGTTTGCTAGCTTTTCTGATGAGATATGGGGACACAACATCACCACTAGACACAACTTTACAACTGAAGAGGCAACCACTCGGGCACTCAGACATGTTTAAACAAGTCTTCAGTTTAACTATATTTTCTAAACCACTTATTTGTAAGTGAAACGGAAGGAACCTCTAATGTCCAGTTGCCTCTGGCATTATATAACCGCATACCTGCACCTCTACCATAAATGCATGATGAACAAAACAATGAAATAAGTGATTTGTAAAACAAATAGGAAATGATTTGTTTTAAAGGCTGCAAAATAGCAGTAATGCAGTTCCCTTTTAGTGGACTTAGGTAAACTTCTTTACCTTTATCTTTGCAGTGGCTTGCTGAGACTGAAAGAGCCAAGTGAACAGCAGCAGAGAATGGCTGCAGTGGAAACAGACAAGGAGCTCAACGACTTGCTGGATTTTAGCGCGGTAAGATTTCTCTGAGGCTTGCTTGATTTGAATGTGCATCCTTTCCAGCTCATTCTGTGCTCCGAGTCCTGAACAGTCCTGAGCAGTTCTCAAGTAGGTTGAAATGTGTCAGGGCATCTCAGAATGAGCGAGTCGGTCAGGATTTGAAGGATCGCACCCCGTACGTTAGTCATCTTTTTTACAAGACTTGTTGTCACGTCACTTTAATTTTAGCAGTCACTTAGTCAAAGCTGGCATGTGAAGATTGCCTCAAACCCTGTCCTGAATAGGACAGGATAAAGGATAGGATAGTTTGAATTATCACCTAATGAACCTTTTAAACAAGTAAAGAGGATATAACTCAGCAAAGTCTTCAGTTTACAACTTAATTTCTTTCATTTCAGATGTTTGAGCCTCCAGTTTCAAACGGCAAGAACCAGCCGACTACCCTCGGCAGCAGTCGGTTTTCAGGTTCAGGTAAGACAAAAACAGATTCTCTCCTTTTTCTATGATTTTCTTTCACTCTGGCTTTGTCTTCTTTTGCCTCCAAATAAACTGAAGTGAATATTAAAGAACATTTTACTTTCTCTTCCTTCCTCTCCCCTAAAGCTAGTGTTGAAACTATTTTATTGGTTTGAAAGGCTCCCTAGTGCACCTCCTGACAGTAAAGCATGGTGATAATGGGCTGTCAGAGCTTCTTATTGTCTCACAACTCCACTCTATCCATTCATGGTGTTCTGAATGGTAACAGAAAGGGAATTTGTTCTTGTGCCACACATGTTCTTATGAATTGATTATTGGAAGGAACTTCAGGAAAGATTACCCGGTTATTTCATGTTATGTAGATCAAGCATCGTCTCCTCAGCACTTCCTCATCCTCGCCTTGCAGGTGTCCCTTCCCTCACCTTCTCAGCTGTTGCCATTCAATCATTTAAGGACAAAGGCAGAGGGTGGGGGTTGATGGGAACAGCTCAATTAATCTCAAGTGTTTTCCGTTGTCCTGCAATCTCACACCCTACTTTTCCTCTTTACATTACTCAGTATCCAGCCTCATCATCGGCTTTACCAGCCTTACATGCATACATGCAGAATACTATAAACAAGCAGCATTGGAGATACTCAAAATGAGACTGTGTCCTTTTTTTCAGTGTTTCTCAGTCCCTCTGTATTGCTGTCATCCTCAGTGTTTAGCTTAAAAAAAAAAAAAAAAAAAAGCCTACCTGTCCACCTTTATTCCCACTGTAGCAGACCCCCTTGCCCTACATTAACCTTCCTCTGTCACTGCAGTATCTCTAGAGGTGCAGTAGGTCTTGGGGCTGGCGATAGAACTGAAACAGGATATTGAAGCTAAGATGAAAGACAAGACAAGTGGTGGCTGGGTGGGGTATACAGGACTCTATTTCTTCTATTCACTTGAGGGCCACTTACATGTTCTTTTGTCACAGCAAGGTGTGTGCTTACAAAAGAGACACGCTGGTGTTATCAATCCAGCGGCTTCCCATGGCATTGTCCGTCAGCCTTACGATTATACTCCACCCCAAATCTGTTTTTTTATTAACAAAAACTCACCCTTGTCAGCTGTAATAAAAATGAACGATGCTTCAGGCTAACTTTTTGCAATGATTGTACTGTTGTGAAAAGAAAAAATAAACCATGTGCATTCAGAGGATTGTTTAGGTTAGTTCCACCTTAGCTATATGCCTATGTAAATTTTGCGTCAGTAATTGTGTGACTGTCTAAAAGAGTGCTTGAAAGGAGTTCGGCTCTGGTTTATTGTTTTCCTTGACCCAGTGATTGGCACGTCTCTGTGATGCTGTCGAATGTGCGCTAGAATGTTTGATGTGTTTCCATTCACATACCCTACATGTTTGAGTAACGCTGACACACCGCCCTCATCTCATACACAACTCTCTCCAATGTTGTTGTAGTTGACCAGGAACTCCGAGCTCAGCATATGTCGCTAACAGCGTAGGCAAACGACTAAAAGGTTTTGGGCAGAACTTGTGCTTGTGAACTTTGGGTCCACATTACCTGCGCCAATGTAATAAACATCAGACACACCTGTGTGACCGATGAAAATGTTTAGTAGCATTTGACAGATTTTTGGTCTGGAGTGGTTGTGGTTTCCTTCTTCAAAAAGAACAGCTCTGTGGTCTGCTTAATGATATTTACAGTGGATTCCCAAAGGGACAAGTTTTTACAGCAGGAAAAATGTTTCACAAGGTCCATAGAAACTCATACTACATCACTCCTGCACCACTTTTCTGCTGTCCACCTGTCCTTTCAGTATGTTCCAGGGTATTTAGCCACACTTTGGAAAAACAGTGATGGTTTGGAACATAATGAGCAAATGGATGAACAGTGGAGACGCCGATTATGATGCGGGAGGGGTATAAAATTGTTTCTTAGGATGTTTAAAATTCCTTTTTAACTGCTGTGAAATTTAATCATCATCTTCTAACTGACAGGACTTTAAGTCGACCACAGCGGCTGTTCTTTGTCCATGAGCAAATTAGGAATTTTCAACAGTCATCATTTTAAGCTTTTAAAGGGTTTTTGTTCGTCACCCTCATGTCTGAGTGTTTGCTACAAAGCTGGGGCCAGGAAGCAATTAGCTTAGCTTAGCTTCAAGACTGGAAGCAGGGGTAGTGGCTAGCCTGGCTCTTTCCAACGTCTGAAATAGTCCTACCAATGTTTTTTATAAAGCAGACTCATTAAATCAAAAGTTTTATCTCGTTTGTTTAATCTGTACATAAACAGAAATGAAAAAACAATAATTAGTGGTTTTTAGGAGTAGTTACATGATGTAACTATTTTTATTGGATGCAGTGTCTATCTGATGTTCTGTTGTCGCCGTGAGGTTGCCAGGTTTGGTACCACCTGTACAAAGTCTATACTAAAACCTGTGCTCACTGAATCTGGCAACCCATGCTGCAGGCAGAGGCACTGCACAGAAGTGCTGGGCAGATGGATAAACTGTTGTTCATCAAGGAATAGCATGTACTTTTCTATTTTTTATTGTTTCCACATTCCTCTTTGTGTACAAATCTTAGAAAGAAAGCACACCTCCGAGATATGAATTATTCAATCTTTTTCAAGGCTGTACTTTCTGTCTTGGATACTTTGGCAGTGGGATGTGTCAGCGCAATAGCCTACTGCTGGATATTCATGTAGCATATGTGGCTAAAAGAATACTTTTTAAGAAACATGTCTGTCTGCATGCAGCAAAGTTGGTCATTTAAGAGCGTTTCTGTTTTTCTGTGTACCTAAATCTGTGCTAAGAACCTGCCTTGGTCAAACTGTATTCCTGCTGTTTGTGGAGCAGCTGCCACGTGTTTTCTTATAGAGTCAGTTAGATGCCTTTTCTCCCAGTATGGTTAAGGTTTGGGATATGTGGAGGTTTAACATGTGTGGCTATGGGGAGCCTCCCTTTTAGAGCCTTCAGTGATGATACTATCTCTGCTCGGGTCTTGTGTGCCTGTTCAGTCGCTTTCACTAGCCAGTTAAAATGATTTCAGTGCACTTTCGTTTTTTGGTGGCTGGAAACTGAGAATCTTGAAATGTATTTTTAAACTTCGTTATGGGCTGAAATGCAGAAGGGGGAGAGTTCAAAATTTGCATGAGATGTTCATTTTTTTCACACAGATGTGTTGGAGAATCACAGAGACAAAAGGATGTTTAATTCACGGATAGATTTGCAGTTTAAAGTTTGAATTTCTGACGCATATTGCTTTTCAAGTGTATATAATTTCATCCACTATCAGAACCAGGATATTGAAATGTAAGCTTTATTAATGGATTAGCGCATACTGTTGTGTTTGAGAAGTCTACGGTGACTCACAGGTTAAAACAAGCAGGCCTGTGTTATTGTACATTGTTCAGTATTTCATTAACAGTGTTCACTCTCTTGAGATTTGACCTGACATCATGCTTTGTGTCTGTGTGATTCACTTTGCCAAGGGAAGGAAGAAGGTGTGTAGACAAAACGACACACTCAGTTATTGGTGCCTGGGGCAGTGTTCATGTAAAAACCAAGACATGTCTGCAAGTTTGGTCAATGTATGTGCCGGAGATTTGCTCATGAAGCCTATGACTCAGGCTGGCTGTCTGTTTCCAGTATTTCTTCCTGTGTAATTATAGACTAGCCATGCTTAAAGGGGCGTTGCATGCTAGGAGGAGAAGTGCATTGGGGTTCACCAGAGAATATGTCTGATGTTACTCACCCTTTTCTTTATTTTCCCTCTCCAGCCCTGGTAGTCTGTCTGAGTAGTGCACTACTCATGCTTTTCTCACTTCTGGTGTTGCTAATGGAATAATGACACAGGATTCTGTGCCATTTTGTCATTCAAAATGTGATTTCACCTGATACCTCTGTTGAAATCTTAATCATACAAGCAGCAGTGTGATCTGTTGTGGAGATGAAAACCATAACAGGTGCAGATAAGACAAAGGAGTAGTGTGGTGAAAGGAAAAGCAACACATTACAAACTGAACAAAACTTCAAAGAAAGACAAATAACTACAGCAAAATTATTCTGAATCAAGGAAACTTTGGTGTAGACAGTGAAGACAAGGAAAGAAACATATCCAAACCCAAACACTGCGCTTGTTTGGAACATAGAAATCATGTTTCATGTTTTTTACACATGATAATAATTTAATAGTGTTGCCACTATAGGGAGGGCTATAGAAGCATAAGGGTCAGGTGGATACAAGCCTTTTTTGGTGCTATTCTGATCATGTAAAGATCCAAAACCCAGATGTTGATACTGCTTAAAGCATTTACACTTTTCAAGCAGATTATGAATACATAATAACCTAACTATTTGTAATGAAATAACAAGGCTCACAGAAGCAAGACTCAAGAAAACAACCTAAAGAGAGTCCTATTACACTTCTTTACTTTAAGAAAAATCTTATTTCCACTCATGTGTTAAACATTTATCCCATAATTCCATTCCTTCAGGTGTGAATATTCACATTAAACTTCCCATTATTTCCTCCACAAAATCCACTGATTCCATTAAACTTGTTCCCAAATTCATACATAACACCTCTTAACCCTACACTTGACTGCCGTGAATTCGGCATTCTTCTCAAAGAGGAGTTTTGTGCTAGTTTTCTGCAAAGTGCAATATGCACCCTGCTGTTTGTGAAATGAAATGTGACAGTTCACATTTCTTTTTTCTAGTGGCTTACAATCCTCATTTCAAGAGGGTAAAAATACCACATGTTCGTGTCTCGCTAATTAGCTTTGCATCTTTTTTTTTTTTTTTTCCAGACTTTGCTGATATGTTACACGGTTGAACACATGGTAGAGTTCCCACGCGTCTTGGAAAACAGTTGAGCAATTTTCCAGTCATGGAGCAAAAGCAAAAATTCCTGAAAAATTATTTTAACATTCTCATATTTTCCTTTTGCTGAGAATGAACTACTAGGCAATCTATCAGAGCTCCCCAAAAAGTATCTCTATCAGAAAGGGCCAGGTTATGTTCAGGATCATATTAACATTCAAATGGTAGTTTATGGACGAGAGTATTTTGAGAAGGCTACTCTCGTTCATGTTATGAAATACTGTAAACACACCCACAAGTCACGCCACATGGTAGCACGAGCAAGTTGGATGACGTTACCTTGAAGTGGCTGAAACTCCGAATAATGTCAGTCAAGCGAAGTGTCGAGTGTGAAGTCGTTTGGATGAGCGATTCTTGATAAAGCTGCAAGCGGCAATACTGGAAACCAATAAGTCAAATCATTTGAACAGGCACATTTTGGATGAGCACTGCACAAGTACTAATAAAGTGAAGTGCTTTATATCTGCAGGTTTGTTTGCATTATTTGTTCATCAACTGAACATAATTTCTAAGCATGTAAGAGATGATATCATCAATCAGACTTCCACAGAGAGGAGGATATTAGCAGAGGTCATGATTTCCTGGAAAACTTATGGAATTAACTGTTTTCCAGGCTTGGAAATAGTTTTGAATTAACAGAATTTTTGGAAAAGTTTTGGATATTCATTCTGTGAAATACATTCCTTGTATTTCTAATTTAAAATCTGTCAGTTGAAACGCCACTTGATTCATGTAATACACATTGGCGTATGCAGCTAGGTGGTGGTGGGAACGTGTAATGAATGATAGCAAGCACTAGCAGTTTGCTTATCCCAATATGCCTGGAGAGTGTGCGTTTCATAATGTATGGCTCTAATGTAATACATTGCTCAAGATAGACCCTGGTCGCGCTGGATGTAGACTCAGTCTGCACCAAAATGTTTGACCTTGGCAACATGGTGGAAGTGGCCCTGTTCAACCATGCTTAAAGGAAAGAGCATCAACCGAACCAAAAGGCACCTCAACAGGCTGCCAGCATCGACACATATTTCTGCTCTAGCCAGGCCAGATAACGTTACCACTTTGTGGCTACTGCATGTGTCGACACAAAGGGATTCCATCCCATATTACATGCCGCATTTCAGCGACAGTGCCTGTCTTTGGGCAGTTGTAGTAGCAGCGGAGTAAGAGCACCCTATTATTGTCATATAGGCCTGCCTATTGTAAACAACGTAATCTAATGAAAATGGGGTATAATATGGAAAAGTTATGGAGATGTTTGGGAAATACATTGGTAAAAATGTGTGGGAACCCTGTATTAGTGTTAGGTGTGATCCCTGTTTGTCGTACCAACTAGATCATTACTGGAAATGTCCTGGAAAATGATGTCGAGTGCGTAGAGTGGTAGTAATGTAGGTGCATGACGGACGAAATGTGGTCCTGAAAATTGAAGCTTGTTCCACTTGTCTGTACATTTTATTTTGCAATACTGTTTATGTGACGCTGCAACTGGCTTACCTAAATTTAGTATTGATAACAAAACTGTCAAGAAAAGCGTAATGCAGTGTTAAACACAAAACATTGAATCGGAGCCTGTTCTTGTCTGGAGCTTGGGTTCAGATGACTTACAGCGGAAACAAATGGTTGGCGCATTTTCTTTATCGTCTTTGATTGACGTGGAGAGTGACAGTCAGCCATAGAGAGGGGACAAGACATTGTCTCCTTCATCTCTTATTCTGCTGGTGTCGTGTGTATAGATCACAGTTGTCACGGCAATCTAGCAGCTCTCAGCGCTGTGGACCCATCAGTCTGTTCTACTGCTGATCCTGTCATGATTCTAGCCCGCCTCTCCCCCCCTCCCCTCTCCCCTCTCCGCTTTTTAATTAGACAACAAAACAAAAATATGAATATTCATAGAGCTGAGCTTCATTAATATGCACAATTATGCAAATCAGTACGCAATTAAGCTTCAGCTTTCCCCTAGAGATGCTGTGTTGCAGTATGAGAGGAGATGGAGAGAAAGGGGACGGGCAGGAATTTCTGCTTCACCAATCTTTAAAATCACTCCTTTCAAACGCGTTCATCTTTCTGAAAGCCGGAGTGCTCTGGCCAGGGATAACGTGTGTCAGCCGTGTAAGACTGAGACCTTCAGTGTGCGTCTGTGTTAAGGGGAAGGTGTAGGCCAAATGTGAATAGATGGGGGACGAATGACTGTTGCCATGGAAAATGTAAAGGAGTGGAGTGGGAGAATGAAGAATGTCGAGGATGATTCTGGGAGCCTCATACTGGGTGTTAATTATTCAAACTTCCTACAGCTCATATCCACACTATGTGACAGCGCTGTCACTATGCTGTCTCTGTGTGAGCTGTGAAGTGAAGCTCTTCAATTGAGGTTACTCTGAGCAGCCTGCAAAACCTGTATCAAAGCAGGTCAACTTCATCATTCTCATAAGTTAGATTTAGTTTTTGCAAAGCCTGAGTGTAAATTCTTGTTAAGAATGTGTCTGCCTTTTTGTGGTTAATAGGCCTAACCCAGTTCTTTGTCTTACAGGTTTAGATGATAGGAGTGGGTCCAGTCCCTGGGGGCCAGGAGAACAGAACAGTCCATCTTTCAACCAGGGACGGGTACGGTTTATCCTCACTAACTACATAGAGTCTGGCCGATAGCAGATGCTATTGAGAGAAACACAACACAAGCTTTCACACACAATGTATGATATGGAACAATAAGTTTTCAAACTGAATTTGACCCACTGATACAGCACAAAACTGGTCGTGGGTAAATAGTAAGTTATCACCTGGTTCTACACCCTTAGTTTAAAAACACCTTAGATTAAGACCTGGCTCAGATTTTAGGAGTTCACAAGAAATAAAGTGGATTACACACATAAGGAGACATTTGACACATCTTCTAGGAACAACACCATAAACATATTCACACGGAACAGTGAAATAATGGTGAGTCACACATTACACAATTTTACGAGGATTGTCTTTGGAGAGGGAGCCGTGCACCAGCTCTGTCACAAGCGTTAGTCTGTCTCATTAATCTCTATATGTCTCATAGATCAGTGGTTTGGATCTCACTGAGTATTGTGAGCCTACTTGTTAAGCTCAAAAAGCCTTAATTCTACCGTCCAGAGTCCTACTATTATTTAACAGGTTTGCAGTTATTGGAGCAGCTATTTAAGAGGGTTAAGATCTTATTTTTAAATCAGTCAAATGACTAGATATTCTCAGTTTAACACTGGTAGTAACAACCAGGGTATGGGTTTAATAAAATACAAAAGCAGTTCCAGTACCAGCACCCTTAAAGTGATACCGATACCAACAGACTACATATGACTTCATATGACTTCATATGATTCCTTTATTTCTTCTTCATGTGAATGGGAGCATTCAGTTGTGGAAAATGCCACCAGATGCCACAGGCCTGTCATGTGTTGTGGCATTTTATTGTAAAGCCAAACTTTTTAGGGGGCATATCAGCGTGCTGAACTGTCACTTCCGACAAATACACCGCCCTTGACTTAACCACACCACAAATTGTATGTGTAGTAGCTGCTGCGGCAGTGGGCCAATCACATGTTGCATAAAATCAAAGAATGCTTGCGGTGATTGGCTGCGAGCAAAACCATGGAAGTCGTCTGTTTCTGCTATATCTGGGTACAAGAAGGATTGAATGCAGGTATTGTTTGACTGTAGAAGTCTTGATACTAATTGGCACTGGGTTATTTTGGTCGATACCATAAAGGGATCTAGTACCAACACCTAGCCATACTACAGACCTGTACACATGCCACGTTTCTTGCACCCTCAAATCCTAATGTGTTTTCAAACTAGACACGTTGTAGGTGCATTCACAAGTGAGAGTGAAGCTGGTAAACATCTTGCCTTTCTTCCATAAACATCAGTGTATGATAAACATGGAGAAGAAGTTGATTGTTGCAGTGTAGGGCTACCCAGAGCTTTACACCTGTCCCACGCACAATATTTTTGGCTTAATGCACACTTGGGAAAAAAAACCTGGAAGAAGATCAGCTCCGAACTCAGGATTTCTGGTTAGTAGGCTATGACACAGTGCCGGTTATGGTCACTTAGCAACTTCAGAAGCAACCTGCCTCCACACCCTTTGGCACAGAGTAGAAACAAGAGTAGCAACCAGTGCCCAATCTGGCGTTTTCTAAGCGGTTTAAGATGCCTCGGGCAGGCATTTATGTTGAGCCCTGATTCCCACTGTCTCTCTCTGCTGCCGACTGAGCAGCGCTCTCACTCATGCTTCGGAGACAGACCATTTAATTGTAAAATAAAATGACAAAATTGCTAAAACAAAACAACTGTTGATGTATTCAGACAGTTGCAGATAGCTGACATATTTGTCCAGCTGCCCAACCCCACTGGGTATCTTGGGTTTATGGATGGTGCAGAGTCTCCCAGACATGTCGACCTGTCCACACTTTGAACTTCATTTACTCACATACTTGTACAGACATTTTCATTAGACCTAAATGCAAACTGAGAAATATTGGTAAATGCAATTTATGGATCACTAATCCAGTAGTGTAACTGTGTAGCTGCTAAAGAATGCCATGTTACCCTGTCATCCCAAAACAGAGCAGTGTGAAGCCTCGTGAAATACTAGCTGTCCCCAGTCTCAAAGCCAAGATGGATAATCTTTGTTGACTCATTTCATGAACATGCAATGTATTTTGATTATATATGTTTTCTATCTCTATGTCCCTGATGTCTCTGCTGTCTTTCCCTCAGGGTTACGGAGAACAAGGCCTTTACAGTGAGCAAGAAGGCATTGCCTCTGCCCCCATGTATGGATCAGGAATTGTAGGTAAGGAGGTTTGAATTATATAAAGCTGTTGAAGCATGGACACCACAACTTTCATGTGGGCTTTTTTTAAAAAACCAAAAAGAATCAGGGGAATTTTGGGGCCCAGTGTTTCTAATGATAGGACTTCATGACAGAAGAACATGCTGATTTAAGTTTATATCAATGGACTGTGTGACTGAACCAACACAACGAGCTGTTTGTTTGAGAGAGCAGTCATTCATAGAATAGACACTAATGTACCACTTTAGGGCAAGCCATATTTATGCTTAGGTGGTAATGGATGAAGAGAGCAGGGTAATCAGGGAGGATGTGGAGGAGGGGTTCTTTCATGTGTTGTTGTTGCAGTTTGTGTGTTCAGGGCAGGAGGGGGTGGGAGGATGTAAAGGGCACCCATGCACAAACAAGGCTTTCCCTTGGGACAGTGGTAGCCTATAGCTCTCCTCTGTTAAACTGTCAGGGGAGGGGACGGAGGTTTGGCACAATTGCCCCTGAACCATTTATAATGGGCCAATTTGTTGTTGTTTTGCTGTCCACAGCCATAAATACCACACATCATCATATACACTCGCACAGCAGATGGGAGGCACCCAAATGAAGAAAGGGGGAATGGCCAGATTGTGATTTAGTATTGACATAAAAGCCCAATGTTCACGATCATGACCTCTTTTTATATTCCTTTCTCCTCACAGGGAAGGCTGAGCGAGGAGCATACTCGTCATTTGCAACACAGGTAGTCAGAATCATCACCGTCTCTCATCATGCTCTTTTAGGGAAATTCTGTCCCTTAGTCAGTTTCCTTCACTGCATCACTCTGATTTTACTGCTATAATGATTTACTTCTACACCACATGAGCTTGTGTTTTTTCCACCATCTCTAGCCGGGCTTTATGCCCAGTGAGATGCCCATGCCCAGTCCTGATGCTCTCTCCCCGTCTGGCCTGAAGTCCAATCCCCAGTTTTATTCCTCCTATGAGGGAGGCAACTCTCGCAGGAGACCCTCACAGGAGCCCGTTGGTAAGATTGTAAAGGACTGTTATAAGTGTTGGACACAGTCATGAGATTTCGTTTCAGAAAAAAATTCTTTGTGCTGATTTATATTTAAGTGTATGTACATCATCACTTCTGCTGCTGAGGTTTAAAAAAGTGTTTGAGAAATCTCACTTCTGCTTAGTTAAAGAAAGTGAAATCACCAATGAGAGAGGTCATTGAATGACATGAGATTAGAATACCTTTTGATTGGGCATTAATAGTCAGATCGTGCTGTAGCGCAGCTATGTAGTCTCTTCTTTACCTCTCCTTTGCCTTTTTACACAGAACCAAACAATGACAGCATCATGCCGCCCCAGTGTGTGATTGTAGAGGTGTGACAGGCGTGATGTGTACCACAACAGTGTCAGCCTCTTGTGTGACATATAACATGTGCATCAGCAGCGCTTTATAAACAATAACAATAGCATAACATGGCAATAACAATAATTTACCATCCCTGTTACATGGCGGCTGATCTCATTCTCTGCTCAGAGGGTAAGAAGCTCCTGGACCTTTATGTTTTCCAGACATTTTCAGTCAGTGTTTTTCTTCTTTGAGTTAGCTGCCAGCTGCTTTTTAAATCTCCTGGCAGTGGGTCACCTAAGATGTCATCAAAACGTTACACCCATCCAGTCCATGGTAACATCCTGCGAGCTGGCCCTTTTACACAGACTTCGATTAGGCACTGCCTTCTTAAAGGCGATACAACTCTGTCTTTCCACTTCGCAAACCTATCTTTCATAAAGAATGGCGCGGTGGAATAATGGCGCAAAATTCCTGCTTTGAACAGGCAGTGTAAAAGGGGCTAGTGAGCAGTCATAAAAAGGATAGAGTGGTTCAGCAGGGCTTCAGAAGGAAGGGGGCTGCATTAATGAATCCCTACATTGGTGGTTGTATGAGCAATAAGTTACCTTATAAGTTATCTTTGTGTATGCGAGCATGCTTTTGTGATTTCCCTCACATTTTGGTTTTAAACTGCATAACTATTGCTGTGTTTCACACCTAGTGTCCACCCTACTCTAGTGTTTTGGAACCCCTAAAACGGAGGCCTCTGAAAATGCTGCTGACCCTGTTTTAGTGTGAAAACTCTGGGGTTGCACTTTAGCTTGGACGACCAAAAACGGAGTCTTCAGAAAACAATTACGCAGACACACACATTCGCTTTTCAGTCCCGGCATGTCATGCAAAAACATCATAGCTAGGTCTAAAGCTATGCCTACGTACCTTTTGTGATTTTATCCTTTTTGTCAGGGCACCCCTTTCTCATTGCCATGGCTTCCTCCAGTGATGGATAATGCTTTGTTACCACTCTTATATCACACCCTATTTGCTTTGCAACAACTCCCAATCTGTTTTCCGCAGCCTTCACTGTCTTTTCATGATACTTTCAGTAACTGTTCCGCCTTTTCCTCTGTCCAAGCAAAGAACTCTCTGGTCCTACTTTTTGCCATCTCCGTATTTTCTGTAACTAAGTAGCCAACCGCAGAGTAGACAGTCTGCTTCCTGTTTACATCGGCATGCCTGGTTATGGGATATGCATTTTCAAGTGTGTTAATATGGAAGGAGATTATGTCTGATATGGTGCTTAAACACTTGTGTGTGTACGGAGTTTGAAAATTTTAGTGTGGATGTGGCCTTTGTGTGTGTGAGCATGCTTATGTAATTTCCCTCTGTCTTCCTCCCCTCAGGACCACAGCCAAAAAAGATCAGGAAGGTGCCCCCTGGCCTGCCCTCCTCGGTGAGTACAAGCATCCAGAAACGTTGCAGCCCTGGAATATATCTCAGCCCTCGCAGTCAGTTCATGGGAGCTCATGTTGTCATGTTTTAACACTGCTTTTCGCATTCCATTCGGCATCTTTAAGCCTCTCCTTGGCTTGCAACGCAGTAGAATAGCTGCAATACAGGACATCCAGCTCTTACAGCTGTGAAACTGCACCACTGATGTTTAAAAAAAAAAAAAAAAGTAGGAAAGGGGGGGAAGCCACTCATTCACCCAGTCAGTCATTTGCAGCATGTATTTATAGTGTGTTGTATTTGTAGGCCCTTTACTTTATGGCCACATTTCTTCCCCTCTGCCAAGTTTACCCGTTAGATCACTGAAGGGAATTCATACTGGGGTTTGATAGTTCGTACTCCACCTCATTTTTTCCCTCCCACTCTTGCTCTCTGGGCACCCTATTTCCTCCTCTTCTCTGTTTCTTCCTTCCCCCTCCCCCCTCCTCTCTACCCTGCACCCCTCCCACCGCACCCCCCCCCTTCCCGCCGCCTCCCTCCCCTTTCTCTCTCTCTCCCTCCCCCATCCCTCTATCCCAGCTGCCAGTGGAGTTGGCTGCCGTCCAGGATTCGGCAGATGGTTCAGTAATTAGGAGTGCATCTCTCCGTTCCCTCTTCTCCTCTCCCTTCTTTTTCCTCTACTTTTTCTCTCTGTTTAATCAAATTACAGAAGAAAACTTCAGTCCATTTGGATTTGAGTTTTGCAGAGGCAGTTTGATACTTGCTTTTCGTCTAGAATAGTCTTGATTGAGAGCGATGTGATGGTTCAGAACATTGGGTCCTTTATACCCATATACCATGCTTCAAATCCGATTGCATCTCCCATTGTGTGGTCACATATAAATGTGTTTAAGGGTGTGAATTATGTATCTGAAAACCATTCTCAGTGCCATTCTGTTTAACAGGATAAAATGTAAAGCCCCATAGAGATGGGAGAGCTCAGTGAGTGAAATCACTGACACTGCACATTCATACATAATGCTCAGTGCCCCAGTCTGCAGAAATGTTGCAACAGACTGTTTATTGAATTAAGTTGTAAAACCAGATCGTAAAAATAGATTCTTGTCTAGTAAGGAACACATACTTTTAAGAGCTGTGTTTAATCAGGTATTTAATGCATTTATCTTTTTTTTTTTAGTTTAAAAACTTAACTCAATTCCCGCCACTATTTTTATGGGGAATTAATTTGTGGTCATGCTCCTAAGCACAAAGCACAAGGACTCTCCGAGGGAACTTTTTTACGAGTATCTCAACAGAAGTATGCCAGATGCAGTATGCACTGTACGTTCAACGCCTTGGATAGACTTTTTTTACGGTAGTGATTTGTGATACAGTTCACAAACACTGAGCTGAACTCTTTCACCTTTTTTCCGTGTATCCTCTGTAGGTTTATGTATCAGCCTCAGGAGAGGATTTTAACAGGGACAATGCTGGCTACCCGGCCTCCAAGACAGGAAACGTCTACCCACCACCATTCTACATGCAAGGTCAGTCGAAACAAGATTTGCCTTCAAAGCGTCTCCTTGTTCATTGTGTTGGGTCAAGAAGTTCAGACTGACTGAGACACTTGTTGTTCGTGTGGGTAAATGTATCGGACACGTACAAAGGTAATTATGACCTGGAATTAGCTCCTAAAGATATCCTTACGGAAGTCCTGAAGAACCTAGGAGCTGTAGCCGTATGCGAGAAAACACCAGGGTTGCCATGGTGAGGAAATTTTCCCACCGGTTAATAAACTTGTGACAGCGCTGGTGTTACCGGTCACACAGGACATTTGTGGATGACTCTTTGTATCTTTAGAGTACTGCCAACATTTTCTATTGCTGTAGCTTCCCGTTAAAACTGGCAAACATGAGTTGACTTTTTTTATGAAGTGGTCACAGGAAATGCATTTGTTACTAAGATTAGTGCTGCTGCTTTCATTCATAATAAATACATCTACAAAATATGATAACGGTAATTTCCAGCATTTGTTGGTAGTGGATCAGTTTTGAAATATTGCGGGGAGTAATGGAATAAGAAGGAGCAGCTACAGTGTGATGAAGAGCTGCAGACGACATGCTGCACACCTCCGACTTTTTAGCAGTTTAATCAATGCCTTTTCCTTCATTAGGCAAGGCAAGACAAATGTATCTATATAGTACATTTCATGCCAAAAGGTACCTCAAAGTGCTTAACACATTATACAGGGAAAAGCACAAGTAACAAATTATAAAAACAATAAGCAAAAGCACATAGACTAAAGACATTGACAGCAAACAGGTAATAGCACATAGAGTTAAAACAAAAACAGTAGAACAAGTCTCTAATCTTAGCTCATTTGGCCATTTGCTACACATTTGAGCAGCATAGAAGCTAAAAGCAGCTTTGCCATGTTTAGTTTTGACTCTGGGAACAACCAGTTATCCAGAACCAGCCAATTTGAGAGGTCTATGAGGTTTGTCCTGGGTCAGAAGATCTGACAAGTATCTTGGACCCAAACCATGCAGTGATTTATGGACAAGCAATACAATTTTGAAGTTGATTCTGTGAGGAATGGGAGTTAAACTCTGAGCCTTTTTTGGTCCTTTTTATAAACCTGGCAGCAGCATTTTGGATCAGCTGAAGCTGTCTGATTGCTACCCTCAGCAGACCTGTGAACAGACCAATGTAGTAGTCTCGTCTGCTAGAGATAAAGCATGTACAAGTTTCCTTAACATCATCAGGTTAGCTATCAGCTTGGAATTTGAATCACAAATATTGCCAAATAGGTCTATCATCTGACTAGTAAAGAGAGCAAAATGACAGTGGAAGCGCTGGGCGAGTAATCTAATTGTTGTATGCCCGAACACCGTGTAACACCAGTAACACCGACTATCGCGGCAAGCCTAGTGAGCACCCTGTGGTGCCCGGGTGCTGAATAGTGCACCACAGTTGAATGAAGTCATCACAGTAATGTGACATGTCTCATATGTGGCCTTCATTGTCCTCTCTTCTCCTGTGGCCTGTTATCCCTCACCCTTCTTGCTCCCCCCTCCTCTGCTGGATGTCCCCTGACAGAAGGCCTCCACCCGCCCTCTGATCCATGGGGCTCTGCCAGGTCGATGGTTCAGCCTGGTTATTCTGCCATGCTGAGCAACTCCCCCCATCTGAACCAGCATGCTCCCTTCACTGCCATCAACCCCCAAGACAGACTGGTGAGTTGTGGCTTCACACTTTGCTCTTGTTTATCTCTGAGGGCATAATGAGGTCTTTGACACTTTTTGACTAATGCATCAATGAGGGCTTCTGTCGGGTCGTGTATTTAAATCATTAAACATATTTGCTTCCCAGAAACGGCAGCCACTGCCCCTCTCTCCCCAAAACTACCCCATGCATGGCAGTGAAGTGAACGGGGCTCATCCCGCTGGTTTCCACTCTGGCCCCAGCAGCTTCGGAGTCCCCAGCCACACACCCCCGATGGCTGACACCATTATGGGTAAACCCTTTAGTGTGTGCTCTTTTCTTTGTGAAAAGTTTCATGCTATATTTACACGTAGCAGAATAATTATTGAACATGGGATTTAATTGAAATTCTTCTATTCTTCCCCAAAAGCCAATCGAGGTGCAGTACCTGGCAGTTCAGGTGATGAGATTGGAAAAGCCCTGGCATCTGTAAGTAGCAAGAGCCACAAGACTTTAAATGTTATATATTACCATAGCATAAAAATGTAAAGGAATAAGATGAACTTCATTTAATTAAAAACAAATTCTTCCTGTGTCCAGATCTATCCTTCAGATCCACACAGTAACGCCTTCCCTCCATCTCCGTCTACTCCCTCTGGCTCTCCACAGGCTGTATCAGGTGAGGGGAAGCTCTAGTCATTTTTCACTGAGGCTTCAAAGTGAGCTGGTTGATTTGTAGTTTTATTCAGGTTCTTTCCTGTTGTGTAAGGGGATCATAAAATCTTAAAAATGCATTGTTGTTATTCTGACTAAGCCTCAACTGTTCTTCATGACAGTGTAGCTCCATCTATTGGGTTAAAGGTGGAAGTAAAACATCATTTTAAAACTCATTACTTTAGCTTTACTTTCTTGTGTGCAAATTCCATCACAATATGAATCATTATAATGAGTCAGACATATTACTCAGAACACATTACATGTCCCAGGAAGCCGGTCGCTGCTACTTGTTATGGGCCTGTCCAAAAGAAAATCCTTTTTGCACAAGTTTTATATTGAATTAGTGACTGTTTTTGTGACATAACTCACTTTTGACTGGGAACACTGACAAGCGATCATCTTAGCTGACAAGTCTAGGTAATGACCTACAAACAAAATGTCTCCACAGCATTATACTCAGAGCATGGCTGAGCCGCGCACAGTTCAGGGTCACCCTTGATTTATCTGATTGGTTTGCATAATATAAATAACCCAGATTGTTGTTTTTCAGTGACATTCTTCTTGTGCTGGCACTGAACAAACAAAACAGAGATAACTTTGGCATTCAAGACTGTCTTGACATTTAGGTCATCTGATTTAGCAGTGAGTTAGCTGTAAGAAAAGTTTCACCTATTAATGGAAATCTTTCCAAGATGCAATGGATACTTCTATGGCCATGATTTTGTTGAAATTTCTTTCATTTATTTTAAACATTTTTGGCAATTTTGAAAAGCAGACAGTAGCATTTTTATTTGTACATACTGTAAATGGAAGTCATCAGTATAACCTTCACTTGATCTTTCAAACAAACACGCACACACACACACACCATCCAAATATAACTTATGAGAGAGGAAGGGAAAATACAGAAAAAAATAAATAAATAAAATGAGGGTGGGGTCACTTCCCCATTTGTCTCTACACTGAGTCCATGAGTAAGCTCATCACATATTTTATACATCAAGAAAACGGGGAAATTGAGGTAAGTATGATTCCAATAAAATAAATGACCTTACTTTAAAATTGTCTATTCAAGTCATACTTTGTCTAAGTAGCGATGACAAATTTAAGTTGAATATCTTATGTAATTGGATGTTTCATATCCCCATCACAGTGGTTTCACATGTTGAAAAGGTGCAGTCAAAAACACAGTTTCAGTCATCCCGTGTTTCATGTTCAACACATGATAAAAGCATCAGTGTGTTAAAAAAAGACATTTCTTTTGCATGTGTAGGGCTTAAAACAGTAAAACCTGGACATAAAGTTCCGAATGTCTTTGACTGAGCATGCTGATATGATGTGTTAGTATAAGGAGACCATTACTCAACAGCAATACCCAAGCTCAAGCCCCAGTTACATCGTCTACTCTGGTGTTTGAGAGTGAGACATGAAAAGCTTATTTTCAGGAGTGCTTCTTGTTGACCGACTCAGCGCTCACATGTCCCTGTGAACATGGGGGCGAGCAAAAACTGGAATATCCATTTGGAGATAAATGAAGTATCATAATCCACTACAAAGTCTGGGGCATTACCTGTGTGTAATATGTATGTATCAGTTAATAGCTGATGCAGTTAATAAGGGCAAATGTACAAAGCAAAACCTTGTCATCTTTTTTGTCTAGGCTCTGCTTCCCAGTGGACTCGATCCTCCGGCCAGGCCACACCTTCACCCAACTATGAGGTTCAGTCCATGGTGAGTCAACATGTCTTTTCTTTTTCACGCGAGGGAAGCAACAAAAGTTTGTTGAAGTAAATACAAATGGAAATACAGGATGCAACAGTCACTCATGCATCACCTTCTACTGTCTCATCGTCGCATTATTCTTTACTCTCTGTAGCCGAGTAAAGTGGAGGACCGCCTGGATGAAGCCATCAATGTTCTTCAGCGTCACGCCAGTGGACAAGGAGGGCCAGGCCTGGCTGAAATGCACAGTCTGCTCTCGTCTGGTTTAGGGTTACCTCAAGCCTTCACCAGCGCAGCACTTGGATTGGCTGGTCGCCTGCCTGGACTGGTGAGATTAACAGTAGCAGCAAAGGAAATCTGTCTGCAAATGACTGAATGGAGTTTGATATTTTAAATGAATACCTGTTTTGTTGCTCTTATGCTACTTATGTACTACAAACGTCTGACAAGATCATTGAAACCCTGTTAAATTGTTGTCCTGAAGGTGTCAGGTCACCACGAGGACTCTGCTGGTCTGCCATCTAGTGGAGGACTAATGCATGGACACCACGGCCCCTCCTCTGTGCAGCCTGGCTCTCAGCCTGAAGGTTTCACCGGTGAGACTCACCATTTGTTCTTCCTGTCAGAGAAATAAGAACAAGTTTGGCATCACTGGATGTTAAGTAATATTTTTTGGTTCTGATTGTATCTTATTCAGTATCTTTGTGTCTGAACTCTCTGTGCAGGTCTGTCCAGTAGCCTCAGTCGCTCCAGTGGTTCTGACATCAAACGAGAGGATAAGGAGGACGATGAAAATTGCTCCATCACCGACAGGTCAGAGGACGAGAAAAAAGACATGAAGAACCGCATTCGAACAAGGTGCCTAAAACTTTTTATTCCCCACACATATTTATACTCCTCTATCATTGCATGAGATATTCCTGCTGTGGTCAAAGTTTAATATGTGTCAGAAAGAAGTCTTTGAGCCTTTCTAGATATGATTCTCATTGATTTCTTATTTAATTAATAGACTTATGGGCACTAGTCATTAAGCTCAGAACATGCAATATATAATTTGGTTGTGCTCCAGCCTTTTCTTTTTTTGGTATCGGAGACTGTTCAGTTATAAATATATTCTTGTTTCTAAATCTGTATTGGATTGTTAAGATTCATCATGTGTATGGAGGAAAGATCACAAGTAGGGGCTATCGTTTACTTTTAAGTGGAAATGGAAGACTTAAGAAACTACATAACCAAAACACTATCCCATTTCAAATTTTGAATCAGTAGAGTCCAAAAATAAAATCCACATCCAAGAAAATTTAGCACTGAGTAAAAAGACCAACTTTTTATGTAAACCCGACGTCCATACAGATATAATATCTGTATCAGATATAAAGGTTAATGAACCACAAACAAAAGACGATTTCATAGCCAGTAATTAGAAGAAAATTTGGTTTTAAGAGTTAGAATACTTGAGCCAAAGAATGACCATTAATGGATCAGTAACTCACCGTGTGGTGCGTTGAATTTGTGAAGAAAACTATTCTTTTCCAGTATTCCTCCACAGTGAACTAACAGTCCAACATAGGAGACATTCTACATAAACTGAAGTCATAGCGGTCCATATTTAACAACAGCAAAACTATATCAAAACATCCGTTTACAAACTCTCAAACAACTTGTGCAGTATAATTCAAGTGTCCTTTATTCAGCCTTTTGCTCAGTGCTTCCCAAACACACAATATTTGTCAGGACAAACAGCTTTGTGCAGAAGAGTTGTGCACCTGGGCACGTGTGCATTTGAACTCTGCTCAAGCGGAGCTTTAACATACTTGCGTGCCCAGGCAAGTTCAGGGTGCTCTACTTGTAGAAGGAGGTGTTTTATATTGAGACTTTTTAGTGAAAATACATGTGTTTGGGAATTAGTAGGGCTGGGCGATATGACCAAAATCTCATATCACGATACAGGTCATTTCATATTCCGATAAAGATACATATTACGATATAGCACATTTTAATCCAATGAATCAAAAGTTGCCCCCACCCCACCCCCCGGCATAAATGTGCCTCTGTGTGTGCTTTTACATAGCATGCAGGTGTTCTGGATTCAGAGGTGTGACGGGGATCAGACTGATCAGAGCTTTAAACTCTGCCATGAGGGAGTACAAAAACGTTACTAGGACGAGGGGAGGGCATTTCTCCTCGTTTGATAACATTACGATGAGTCGGGCAACCGACTAATTTTAAAGAAGACGAGAGAAAAAGACAGCGAGAGTGAGCAGCTGTGGTCGAGCAAGCTCGAGAGTGAGTGAAGAGAGGGAGCGCTGGTAGCGAGAAAGCTGGTGAATCAGATCAATAAAACGTTATTTTCTGATTGTTTCACAGCGGTTATGTTCTAAAGCACAAACACGCCCACACCCCCACACACCTCCCGCTCAACACTGAGGCTCCACCTGATTTGGTCTGAATATTTTCGCCATCTCGCTGCGTCTCTGTGGGGCTGAGCCGTCAGTGCAGCGCAGCAGAGACAGTCAGCGGTGGAGTTATATAAACTCATTATGTTACTGTAAGTGCCGTAAAAGCTTCTTGAATTAAAAAGCCACGAGGAGTAATTTATCAATGAGATCCGTGCAAAAGATGGACAGACTCCAAATGAAGAAAAATATTGCCGTAAAAAGTGTAATTTGCGTCACAACGATACAAACGATAGAGCAAAATATGAAACGATAGACATTTTTCTCTCGTCACACGATATATATCGTCATATCACACAGCCCTAGGAATTAGTGAGCAATCAACTGATTAAATGAGACTTGGATTATACCACATGCGTTGTAGTATATTGCTGTTGTTAAACGTGGACCCCACGCCTTTTTAGATTTTCTGTTCAGGAGGCATGTGAGAAACACAGTTTTCTTGGCAAATTCAAGGTCACAGGCATGGAGTAATTGATGCACAAGTTGTTGGTGAAGTATTCCTTTAAACCAGATCAACACTTCACGAAATTGGACCTGAACTTTGAAGTAATAAAATCACAGCTATAAACACTGCTACAGTCAATCACATTATCTCACATTTAAGTGTTTATCAGCAATATTTTCTGTTGATTCTTTACCAGCATTTTGACCACAGGAACCAAGTACAAATTTTGGTTCCTGTGCTGTTCTTCAGATGTGGATTCTGTTCCTCAGGCTCCATCATTCTGGTATCATTTGGTCAAAAACTGACAAAGTGCTGCGACCAAATGCTAATGTGACCCACCTCTGTAGCAGTGTTTGTTACTGAAAATTTATTTTACACTATAATTAGGAATTTATTTTCAGTGAACTGTACCCATACTGTTGTTTCATTCCCTCCTCACCTGCCATTGGCTCTTCACTAGTCTGGATGATGAGGAAGACGATGAAGATCTGCCAGTGGAGATTAAGGCTGAGCGGGAGAAAGTGAGGAGGATGGCAAACAACACCCGTGAACGGCTACGGGTGCGGGACATCAACGAGGCTTTTAAGGAGCTGGGCCGCATGTGTCAGCTCCATCTGAGCCACGAGAAACCGCAGACCAAATTGATCGTGCTGCAACAGGCCGTTAACGTTATTCTCAACCTGGAGCAGCAAGTTCGAGGTCAGTGGGTGTCCAGGGAGGAAGGAAGAGGAGGGGAAGGGCCTCTTTTGCAAAATAAAACTCTCCCACAGCTTCACTTCCCAGCTCCTGACACATCCTGTTAGGCATTATAAAACTTTGAAAAATTACTTGTGGTAATTCATGGTACTCCACTTGTGGTGGTAAACACGTTACGCCTGCTAAATACCAGTGAGCACCTGTTTTAGGGGGGTTACTTTTAAAACATATACTTCTAAAGATTACTAAATACATGCACCTCTGTTATGTCTTGGGTGCTCGACTGAAGATGTAACCACTTTAAAGATCGGCAAGAACTTGCTATCTTTCGATCTTTGTGCTTTTTAAACCTAAAACTCATGTTTTATAATGTGACATTTACTGGAAATGACACACAATATAGCCAAAAGCAAATAGGTTGTTCTTAGCGATGGTTATTTACCAGAAACTTTAATCTCCCTGGTGATCTCCCTCAAACCAGCTGCCATCTTATTTAGGTTTTTGTTGTCAAATAAGGAGGTGTTGTGTCAATAACTCCTCATTTCACCTTCACAAATCAGCCGTTCTTCGTCCGTTGAGGAGCTTTATAAGTGAACGCCAGGAATAAATAGAAACAGGGCGTCTGACAAAAGTCAAAACAGAGGCTGCATTGCTCGTGGCCAGTTAGAACATTTCAATATAAAACAATGCAATCAAACACCTTGCGTTCATTTAGGGCAGGGTGTCAAAGCAAATACTACAGAAACAAATAAAGCAATCCCTTCGTGTAATCTATTTTTAAAGACAGTAGCTGAATTCAGAATACAGCTAAACCAAACGCCAGTGAGCGCTAGTCCATCCCAGAAATGATCCACGCAAAGAGGACACGGCATAAGGAAGTGAAGCTGTGTGACTGTTTTAAGACACGCCCATTCTCCACTTCATCTTCTAAGGTTTTCGTCCTCTGGTAACACATACAGGACGTCTACTTGTTCTGATGCAGTATGTGTTGCCTTGTCTTATAATTGGCTGTCTGTTTCCACTGTGTAAATGCTTACATGTCTCTGCCTCGCCCTCTGACTGTATTAACACATCTTTTAATGTGCTCATTTGCTTTTTCCTTCATCGAGCTTTTGTTAAACCACAAAGTCATTTTAATTTCTACGTTATTTCACATTAAGATGTCCTTTTCTTTTTTCTTCTTCTTTTTTTTTTTTATAAACCCTCCACTCATAGCATACCTGTCTGTTCACTGGCACCCCGGTTAGCATGAAAGCAGGGCTGTCTGTTGTCATGTGTATTAACCTGTCGTCAGCTTCGTTGCAGTGTTTCTGTGCCGCATGTCCCAGCCTTTGAGCATTAACCCTTTCATTTTTTTGCCACCCTGTTTTTTCGAGACCAACCTCTCCATTTCTCCACTCACTCCCCCGTCCTCTGTCATTTTCTTTTTACAGATATCAACAGTGACCTCCTCTTCCTCACACTCAGATAAATACATCTCCTGCTGCTGATGTATTTAACACGATGCCCTCAGTCTCTCCTCTTGGCTTTTTTTTCTCTGTGGCTCTTTCTATGTTGGCAGAGGGTTTTGCTTCCTCTCTCTCCCTTTCTCTCTCCCTCTTCATAACTTCTCTCATTCTGCTGGACAGTCACCATATCCCCTAAACTTCCATCCTGGACCCCAATGACCAAAAGAAATCGTTGTTGGTTGGTTAGACTTCAGGACAGATCCATTAGACCTGGTCGCTCAGGTCGACTGTTGTATCTCGATCGTCAGTGTTCTTGGCTTGAGATCATTTAGAGTTAAACTTAAAGCTCTTGAGAACACATCCATTCATTTTTAGATGTATTATTTATCATTTTCATATTTTAGATGTACAAAAACAGTTCCCACCCCTCCGCTCACTCTCCTGCAGCACAGCCCCACTCCACTGGGATCTTCTTCAGCAGTTCCACCTGTCTCATCTTGGGTAAAGAGCTTGAGGTCAGCATCATATATAGAGGAAGGAAGGCACACTAAGAGCTGTGTTACAGGTTTAAAAGAGTGTAACTGCAGTTGTAGCCTAGGTTCAGCAAGGGTTGTGATTTGGGTTTGTTAACCAGCCCCTCCAACCCCCACTTCTCCTCCTGGCTGCAGCGTTGTCTCGGTGACCGATGAGAACCTGACTGCCGAGGAGAAGGAGCAGAGGGAACGCGAGCGCCGCCATGCTAACAACGCTAGGGAGAGGGTGCGCGTGCGCGACATTAACGAAGCCTTCAGAGAGCTGGGCAGGATGTGTCAGGTCCACCTGCAGAGCGACAAGGCCCAGACCAAGCTTATCATCCTGCAGCAGGCTGTCCAGGTCATAATGGGCCTGGAGAAGCAGGTGCGAGGTAGGTCAGCCAATACAGGAGGGTCTGATCCACATCAACCAACCAACCATCTCTTATCATAGCTGGACAAGTTGCCAGTCACTCACCTGTAGGAAAATCGCTCCTCTAATTTTGTTCTCACTTACTGTGAAGCCTTCACTCTCTCTCTGCTATTTGCTCGTATCACTTTGAGAAATGGAGGAGAAAGGGAGAATATCTGAGGAAGTATATCCCTGCTTTCTGCCAAACGCCTGCAATTTCCATCTTACTTCTCATTTTCCTGTCTTACCTTTCCCATTTTTTTGTTCTCCTTGTCTGTTACTGACTGTTTGTGCACTCAAAACTCTGCTTTAATGTCTTGAAGGAGCAGTTTGTAAGATTCAGGGGGATTATGTGGCATGAAGTAGTGAGGATTGCAGATTGCAACCAACTAAAACTTCATGGTTAGGAAGGAAACTCCTTCAGTGTTCATTGTTCGGGAAGTTGTTACTAGGAGCCGAATTATCCACAGAGGTCTCTTCCTCTCCGAAACATTTAGGCCAGGTGATTAAAACCGGTAAAAAGACTGAATAAAGCAGTTTGATGTTAAAAATCAGTGTTTTTCTGATACTGTTTGGCTCTTCACAGACAAACTCTAATGTGTGCTCACCTATTTTCTCTGGCAATTTAATCTGTGCTCATCTTATTTCTAATCCAGACAAGAGGTTTTTACCGTGAGCCAAATTATCCAAAGAGGTCTTTTCCTCTCCAAAATAAACGTACACATTGATTTAGACCAGTAAACACTGAATAAAGCAGTTTCACGTTGAAAATCAGTGTTTTTCTAATGGTGTTTGGCATGTCAGAGACAGCCCGTTTTCCCAGCACTTGCTAACGCCTGCTCATGTTTTTTCCTTTGATTAATTAAGATCCAGACATTCAGGAGGTTTTTACCTGCAGCCGAATTATCAGCAGGGGTCTCCCTCTCTCCAAAACAAATGAACCTAGTGATTTAAACCAGTAAACCGCTGAATAAAACAGTTTCACGTTAAAGATCAGTGTTTTTCTAAAGCTGTTCATCACGGAGGGGCTTCTCACTACAGTGGCTGATGCAAAAATTCAGGTGGCCCAATCTAGAGTGTGTGTTTGGTTTGCTCATTCTGGGCTAACGAAAACATGATTCTTATATTCTGGTGATTATAAACTAAGAAAAACACACTTATTATATTCCATTTCTGCCAGTATATCCCCCTCAATCCTACAAACTGGACCTTTTAAAAAGATTCCTGAGGGTAAAGCATAGTGAGATAATCTCAAGACGTCCTGTTCTTCTTCCTTTACTGTGTCTAATCTCTGTGTTGATCCTTTTCCCCAAAGAGCGTAATTTGAACCCAAAGGCTGCCTGCCTCAAGAGGAGAGAGGAGGAGAAAGTTTCAGGCGTGGACCCCCAGATGCAGCTGGGTGGGGGGCACCCTGGTCTAGGAGGAGATGGACATATGTAACTCTCAGGTCAGTCTACAGAGTGTGCGCAGTGGGATTTATGGTGCCTGAACAATAGCTTGGTTTCGTTTTGTGAAGATACTCATTGTCTTTTCTCTTCTCTCTTCCAGTTCCTGTTGATTGTACAGCCCTTAGAACACGTGGCCTTAATCTATCATTGTCATGCATCTCAGTGTGTGTTAATCAACTCTTGGAAAGCACACACGCACACACACCTCATTACTGACAAAGCAGGTGGCCACATTCCTGACTACGAATACAAAAGTAACAAGCACACTCTCGCAGAATGAGCGGAAATGTATTAACTTTAACGTGACAACACTTTGAACCGAGGACAGCGGTTTGGAGACGGCGGAAAATTGGATATGAGGACATTCTTACGATCGTGTTTTTGTAAGACACTTTGGAAAAATTGCTTTTACTTGTTGGGAGCAAAACTTGTTTGGATCAAATGAAACTTTTTGGATCAACTGCTTGTGTGAGCAGAGTTAGGGTTTGTATTGTTGGATGATTATTGGCATTCCCATCTGAAAAGCAGGTCTTACATTCTTCACAGGCAAAGAGGGACACTGGGTTTATGAACCCGTTAAAGCGTGCCCACAAGAGGCCTAATGCATAGTGTTTAAGATGAAATAGCCATCATTATTATTTCTCACGTGATGACTGAATTACAGAGGCAGGTTTGGAGACATCCAGCTACTAAATGGCAATCAGAGAGCTGACACCTTTTTTGTATTTCTGGATGTGTTTTTTAAATTTCTTGCTTTGGCTGAAAAGGTGCCACAGTCACTGACTCACACACACGTGATGGGTTATTTTTTCTTTATTTTTAACTGTGGAGTCTTATCTCTTAAGTCCTGTACATCTGTTATGGTCACTGCCATGCAAGTGGAACGAAAAGACAGCCGGAGAGAGACCCTCCACTGACACAAACGCGAGCAAAGACTCGATACAGATCCAGGAACCACAGTGATGTTGACTCAAACGTGCACATCCTGACCGGTTGGACTCGAGCGTTCAGATGTCATCCTCACTGCTCAGCTCCATGATGAAGTCAGTCACTCTCAGCCTGCCCCTGTCACACCACACCTAAAGACTCTGTTACAGCATGGTGAACTTACTAAACTGAAGTCTCGGAGCGATTTGTGTCACATTTTGCCAGAAGACAGAAATAATTGAGTATTGAAAGGGATCATGAGTGTTCTGCTGCCCTGTAGAGAATTTACTCGCCATTGACGGACTTGTTTTGGTTGTTGCTGTGTGTTGAGAATTACGTGTTTTTGTTTTCCCCTTTTGAACAACTGCAAAGCCTGTTGTGAGGATCTTCCTTTTGTAGAATTGATTTACCTTTTTTTTTAATTGTTTTATTTTTTACTTTGTAAAATAGTTGTATGAGTTTTGTTTTTATCATTTTGGAATGCTTTTTCTTTATTTTTTGTTTACATTGTTTAAATGTAACACGACTCTCAATTTTTAGATTCCAGGAACAAAGTGAGGTGTTTTTCTTTTCGTGCCAGGTGCTTAGAAATGTTAGAAATGACAAACTTATCTGGCTGTAACATCACATGTTGTGATATTGCTCTCTTTAAAAAAAAACAAAAAACACAATGCATGTTTCAGCACAAAGCTGTCAGGCCAGTTGTAATTGGATGGTTCTGGTGTTTGCGACAGATTTTTTTTTTCTTAAATGAAACAATATTTTTCTTCAGCACGCCCCCCTCTCCGCTCCCTGATGTCCAGCTCTCTGATGAGCGTGTTGATTAGTTTGAGGAAGGGGCAGCGGGGGCGGTCTGCACAATCTGCAACATAATTCACTGTTTCATTGTGATATGAAGCATAAAATGAATCAAATAGGGTGGCCTTAGTCATTTTCCTGACTTTGGGAGTTTTGATAATGGTTACTCACCAGTGCCTGAATACTTCACTGCTACATGGTGGATGACGTTGCATTTGAGGATTTATAGGTTGTACCTTTTTATATTACAGATGTATAAAACATATATACTTCATCTGACAGTGTCTCAGAACATCTAAATGAAGAATTACACTCAGTGACGCTGACTGCTTCAGTGTCCATGTCATTAAATGTAAGATGACTAATAACCAGGGATCTCATTTATAAGAATACGTTGGATCTATACTAAAAATGTGCGTGCAACAATAATTTCTCCATCTGTGTCGCCATTTTCCCATCTCTAACTGTTTATAAGCATGGGTCAAAGCTTCTCCAATCAAGTCTGTTTTTATAGATCAAAACTCCTGCGTGGGAAGTGTCGCACGCAGTTTATAAATGAGACCCCTGGTATTCAACTTTGACGCTGAAAACTACTTAAAATGTTTCATCTTTTATGTACTGATTTTGTTAAGTATAATTTTGTCCTTGACTGGCATGTGCATTGATATGTATGTACAGCTGTATGATACGTCAGCTTTATCATTGTAAGCTGATACTGATATGTAACAGTATTTGGTTTCTACCTGTCATGTTTTGTCACAGATCCCGCCCCGCGGACGAGCCCCAAGCATTACCTTTCAGTTACTCTAACCTTTCGGCAGAAAAAACGTGGTGTTTGTTGTGATATGAAAAATCTCTACTGAAGACTTGTACTTTTTATTTCTTTACATGAAAGTTTTTTCTGCAGTATCCGAGGATCAAATCATGCACCAGATATTTTTTTTGTTTTTAACAGAACCCTTTCTGTCCTTCACAACAGATGAACTGCTACAAATCTCTCTGTCTTCACTCATGTTTGGGGACAACATCTATGTAGGCTATGTCCTCAAAGTGCCTCCAGTTTCCTATTTTTTATATATAAAGTAGATATAGAGAACTGTTGTGTATATAACAGTAATGTAGCAATAAATGTGCCATTTTTAATAACAAACAAAATGTCTCTTTTTAAAACCAAGACATTTGAAAACACATATGTATTTTCCCTTTTGCAATGCAACCAGGTAGAGGTTGCTCCATTCAATGTTTTGTTTGTGAAATTGGGTTTACCCAGCCGGGACAGACCAGTTAGGTAGGCATGCTTTCACGGCAGCACCACAGCATGATTTGTTCACTGCGGCGCAGAAATTAGCTCCACTGTGAGCTCATCTTCCATCGCCACTAAAGCACACCGCACTCAGTTGAATACATATTGCACAAACCTGGCAGGAATACTGGGACTTAAGTGACACAGGAAGACATATTTACAGTATTTAAAAACATGCAGATGTTGGTGGAATATGGAGTAGAAGCCCCAAGAGAAGAGATGGTTATTCCCCATCTGAGAATATGACATACTGGATTAAATTAACTAAATAGATAGGCAAGAGCCCTCCTGGTATATTTACACACTATAATGACTGGAAAATGTCAAAACTACTGATAGATGGCAACAGATGTGATGAAGACAGAAGGTAGTTAATAACAGCTTCCAATCCAGCAGGTGGCAGTAATGCACGTAAAAACTAGTTTGCCAACCGCCATTAAAAGCGTATATATATATATATATATATATATATACATACATACTCTTTTAAATTTATATCAAAATCTAATTTTATAAGGTTTCATAAATGTCCATTATTTTTAAACAATATTGATAATTCTATATCGTAAATTTATATAAAGTAGAGTCTTCAGCCCTCCTATGCAGAAAAGCTACCTTGTTCGCTGTGTGTAAATTAATATTTGACATTTTAAATTAACACACATATATGTAGAATAAAGCAGCATCTGGAATAATAATTAATAATTTATTCTAAACTGGAATAATAAAGGTGTAACAAATGGGGAAACTCGGGAAGCTGCTCCTCAGTTTTATCAAAGAGCATGGATACCAAGAGGCGAAGCTCCGTTGAATTTTTGCCAACAGCCACTAGGGGCGCCGCGGTAGCGCTGCCGCCATTTTGGACTGTTGAGCTTGGACTGTTGCGCCCAGACAACATGCAAGATGTCAAGGAGAGAAGAGAAAAAAAGTAAGAAAACAGTGTAGTGCAATTAACTGCAACAACTATCAGTGGAACACCCCGCACCTGGCCTTCCACCGTTTCCTGAAGGATCCCGACAGGTAAGAACTCCTGAGGTGTACGTTTTAAAGTGTTTTAATATCAATTTAATATGCCAGTTTTGGAGGGAAGGTAACACACACACACACATATATATATATATATATATATATATATATATATATATATATATGGCCTCCTGGACCATTTATATCAGAACTGATTACTGCTTTAGCATTAAAATATAGCCTATCATATTAAAATAGTCTATATTATTATTATTATTATTATTACTGTACAAACTGTAAATAAATCTTTATTCCTGGCTGTGGCGTCACCATTAATGTGTTTCTAGCTATGGTTTCTGGTAAAAATATTGATTTTATTTTTTGGTAGATTGTCTTATGGGGTGATTTTGAAGGAGTAATTCTCATAAGTGGATGTAATATGTAGAGATGCCGTCTCGGCCGTTTTTCTTCGTGTTTTTTTTTTTTTTTTTTTTTTTTTTTTGAAGTCCATATTTTGCTTTACAAAAACGTGAAAAAGCAGCTGTGACCAAGCTATCACGAGGTGAGTAGCATTGTAAGCATAATTAATAGCGATATACTTCCGTTTGTCTGTGTGTTTTTGTATGCAAGCGGGTCTGCTGCCGTCTGCTGACAGTCCAAAATGGCGGCGGTAGGACGAAACCATGGGCGAGTATGGTATCCATGCTATTTGGGTTTATCCATTGCACTTTTATTTTAGAGTAACCGGAAGTTACCCCACGCACATGCGCACTAGGCGTAATGAGCAAACCAGTACCGGAAGTTCTTCTAAACTCTTAAAGCGGCACGTCCAACGTTAGGAGGACATATTCCTGCCAAAATGATCAGTAAAGTGATCGGTGCGAAGTATGTAGCTATTGCTAAATTATGGTAAGATGTTTCTTTAATATCTTATTAGTAGTAAAAGGCGGGAATAAGTCAGACTTTTGTTAAACGGAGTCTCGATGTGTCCTTAGCTAACATTAGCTGTTAGCTTAGCCGAGGTCATTGCTTTGGGGACATGCTGACTTTAGCTACCTGGCAGCTAATCTCGGCCTAAAGATGCATAAAATGACCGTTATGAAGTAAGAAACAAAGTCAGTGTTACCTTATCCCACAGTGACTTTTTTCAGCATGACAGCAAAATGTGAATTCCATACGTTTGTTATTCAGTTTGAATAGCTTTATGCTAATCAACTAACCAACTGATCCACTGATCTCTCCTAAAGGGCTGAAGCTATTGGTTTCGTTATAGATTATATAGATCCATTATTCGTTTTGTCCACAGTCATCAGGTATCAGGACAAATCAGTGTCCTTAAATCTGTGTTTTGTGTAACAAGCTATTAATGATGTGAAACGGTGTGTTTGTATTTGTGAAGCTGTAGCCAGTAAATCTGTTTTTATTTTAACACAACAAGTATAATAGTTGACTATAGAAGTTAAAGTTGCTCATTTCATGCATGCATTACTCAATAAGTTGTTCCAATACTTATCTCTTAAGGAGTCAACAAGGCGTGTGATGTTTGCATGGATGTTTGTCCTTAAAATCACCATTTACATTCACTGAATTCAGTTTGTTCTCAGATCATTTCATTCACCTTAATTTGAAGTAAAGTTGCTTAATCTTGACAGTGTTGTTTGCTCCACAGGATCCCAACTCTGGCTGCATGGGGCACAGCTGGAGGCGTAGCTCTCGTCCACTTCACAGACTGGCGAGTGATATTGGATTATGTCCCCTACGTCAGCGGCAAATTCAAGAAGGACGAGTAGTGGCACTCAGGTTAGTGTTTTGTGTAAGCATCATTATTTCTGCAGCCTCTGTGTCTTTTAAAGCCAGAAACAAGAACCTGACACTGCTGCACGATGTACAATGGCCCCGCTCTGTTTTAATCTTTACATCTGAATTGCATTTACAGACTTCAAAAACTATTCAGACTCACATTTCTAACCTATTGCATTAATTTAAAATGGTCTCTACCTATCTGTTTCTATTTATCTAGACAAAACAAGAAATATTTGAAAAGCAAACACATTTTTTAAATAGTTATAGTATTTTTTAGACCCTTTGTTCTATAACTCCATATTGATTACCGCTAACTTATGCATGCTTTAAAAAGGGCACACACCAGTCTACCTGCAGCATTAATGGTTATTGTGTAATTATTGAACTATGCAGAGAAATTCCGTGATGAGTCTTTTCACATACTACATGATTTAGGGGCATGGAAGATCTATTTCTCTGTTTACTATGGTGGCAGCACTGCGAGTGAACAGTTGCAAAATGACACCAAAGTGTAGCATTCTCCCACAGGCTGTGTGGAAACAGGGTCAGACCTGTGTACAGAGACCACAAGCAGCATTGGGGGAAGGTCTGCCCCTGTTACAGCAGATAACAAGTGTTTCCTGTGTAGCCACAGCCTGATACCAGCTTATGGCTCCATCTGATATAACTATATGTTGTCTAAAAACTATTAAATGCTTGTCAGACTCAGAGCCATACTGTTGCACTGGGTTACATACTCAATGTATTTGAACAAACACGACCAATGTTGGTTTTCCGAAATACCTCTGAGACTATAGACATCACTGCATACTCAGGGACACTATTTCTTATGCATGTTTTGCTACTTAAAAACCTAAGAGTTTGAGAGGGCAATATATTGATATTATTGTTATTATTATTATTTTTTTTTTTAAGATATTTTTGGGGCATTTTTTGCCTTTAATGGACAGGACAGTTAAGTGTGAAGGGGGGAGAGAGACAGGGAGAGACATGCAGCAAAGGGCCACAGGCTGGACTCGAACCCGGGCCGCTGCAACAACAGCCTTGTACATGGGGCGCCTGCTCTACCACTAATCCACCGACGCCCCGATATTATAATAAATTATCTGATTTGAGATATTTTATTATCCCAAGTGTTTTAATTTCATGGTTTTAAAGGCTGCATTTTAATCTTGAATCTTATGTAAATATTTTGTGAAATCACCAATAGTCAACCATACAATGTCACTGCATTAACATCGAGGTATTCTGTCAAAGATATTATATTTGATTTTCTCAATATCGCCCAGCCCTAACTGAGTGCCAAAGAAAGTTGTAGCAATGGATTCTCTGAACATTTCTGCCTTTGTTAACATTGGGACTGTTGTGAAGAAGACATAACGTTACAGTGTCCCAGAAGTGGGAAAATTAGTCGACACAGTTTTTACAGTTAAACTACACATAAGTGTAATGAAACAAAATGTAAAAGAGGTCTGAATTATTCCCCAAAATTTGTAGTGTGGCAACCTAAAGCCATCATTATACTTGTGTAAGACAGCGTGGCATGGGCTTCAGGTGCCTCGTAAGCATTGTTTTTTTGCAGTATGCAGTATCCTGTGAACAAGCAAGACATCAATGAGAGTTACCAACCTAACGCTATAGACCAAACATGTAACGCTTCAGAGCCAAGTAGGAAACTCATGTCTCATATCAAATATTCATGGACATACTTTATCACCTTGATACAACCACTGGAAGGAAAGGAGTCAAATAATTGGTACAAAAAGTGTATACCAATCAAAGGTTGAAAGTTTGAGTATCCTGTAAATTATTTAATTTAGCTGGAAAAATATTTACCCAAATGTAGGTTTTTAAAGTCTCCTATTTTTAAAGAATATGAAAACAAATTGGCTCTTTCTAACATCTTGAAACATTTATTTAAATTTATCGGGTTTATATATATATATATATATATATATATATATATATATATATATATATACACACACACACACACACAGGATAAAAGTCCTCCACACCAGACTGTCCAGCTATAACAAATAAATCATACAGCAAGACCACAATATACATGTTTTTATGACAATATTTATAACAAAATATAGTCACAAATCAGTTTTAAAATTATACAAAATATCATTTGTTGACCTGAATGTATGCAGTCTGGTTTTAAAGAGTTAACTGAGGAGCCTGCACTACATCCTCTGGAAGCTCTTTCCATGTTTTTACTGCACAATGTGTGAGGAATTTTCTCTCTTTGCAGAAAAACACCCCAGTTGGAATCATTTTAATCATATATTTGGTAAACAAGCTTATAGATCTCAATCATGTCGTCTCTGTGTCATATTAAGAATGAAAATTAATCCATTATTTCACTTCTTATTTGTTTGCTTTCATCAACATTTGTGGCAATCATGTCTGAAAAGCCCCCCACACAGCAGGCATCTAGTTACAAACATTCAGAGGTGGATGTGATGACAAACACTGAGACAAGTTGCAGAGCCTTCGCACTTTGTGCAAAATACATGGTGAAGTTTTTGCTCACGCACCCTTTCACTACGGCGAGCACAAACCTAGCGTTAGTCTCTACATCTCATTAGATACTAAGTGCCACATCTGGTAAAAACAAGAGGTGAATGTCACCTGGTTAACACCATTGATGTGATGAAACCTGATGAAACTGTGGGAAACCATCAGGACTGAGAGGACAATATCAGAGTGAAAGTCAGAGACTGTAAGCCAGGTAGTTTAAAGGTGTCAGGAGACCAGAATCCAGGACAGTGGCCTATTTTAAGACCACAAGTAGCAGCCTCTAATAAGACAGGCAAACCTTCGACCACTCTGCGACCTAGTTTTTTGGCTTGGAAATGTCAAAATTAAATCATGTGTTAACCCACAAAAATCAGAAAGTCTATGAACAGTGTTGGCTGTTGAGTGTAGAATTTTATATTGTGCTTTTAAAATAAAATACAGCAAACAGACAAATGTGCTTTCAGGTGTCACCTAAACAACATTTTTTCATCAGCTTTGATTAGTGTGTCACAGCAAAACCTCTTTTCTATTGTTCAAACTAATGACTTTGTTTTCCTCCGGTCAGGTCGCTGCTGTTTTTTACACAAAGACTTAAGTGATGAACAAAAAACTGCTGCGGCTCGTGCCTGGTGTGCCGGGCCACTGGAAGCTGTCATCTTCACCCTGCAGCTCAGTCAACATTGAACTGTTCACCATCATCATCCTCTGAAGTGCACTGGAGTTTGTCATTTCAACGTTCCTTCGGGGAAAACGTGGATGGAAGGAATATGAAAACGCCGGTGATATATGGACTTTGGTTTTGAGGGTCAGGTATTTATTTTAATCATCAGTCTGCTGTGGGTCAAACCTGATTCACAAATTGGAAAATCTGTCCGTCATGTCATACTGTAATTGTTTTGGAGAGAAGAAGTAAAGTATGAGATGTGTCCTGTGTTGTGGTTGTGCATAATTATTTGCTTGCAATTACTTAAAGATTCAAGATCAAGTTTAATGGTATTTGTATCCTAAATGAATGCAGTCCCATCAGTGGAGTTTGGCCACAGTTTGCTTTGACTTAAAACTGGGTCGGTTCACTGAACGACATAGTAATTAAAAATCCTGAATTTAGCCTCTGATTTCTTAGTATTTCCCTTAAGACTGCTGCTGATCATAATAAAAAAAAAGGCTTTGTGAACAGAAATCAGTGATGAAAACAAACCCTTAAAAACATCATAACACTCAGTCCGTGAATTAAAGGTCCCATATGATGCTCATTCTTAGGTCCATGCTTGTATCTGGGGTTTCTACTAGAACATGTTCACGTGATTTAATGCTCACAAAACACACTCTTTTTCTTAAAATGTCTGCCTGAATATACTGATATTCACCCACTGTCAGAAACACGCCGTTTTAAGGCCTGTTTCTTTAAGCCTCCCTGCCAAAAAGCCCCGTCTGCTCTGATTGGTTCGCATGTCTGGGTCTTTAACATCTGCACTCGTGTCTCTGCACCCACAATACAGCTGTTAAATAACTAAAACAAGCCGCAGTTTCCACCTTTTATAGTATATTTGTGACATCACAACTTAACAGAAGTCCTGATGGCTCATTTAAAGGCACAGTTGGTGAATACGGACTGTGTGCATTTCTTTGTGGATTGAGCGTTTCGGTTCTTTCACAGCATTTATAAGGCACCTATACCTGATATGGGGCTGGTGTGGCTACACATTTTGACAAAGGCCTGTCTCAGTTAGAGGCCTGGTCTGGTTATCAAATAGTTCATTTTAATAGAAGTTCTTTGGATATATAAAAGAAGTTGCTGGCTACCCACTTGAGCTGATGTTAGTTAGCTGCTTCGATACACATACAAATATATATGTTTAAACTTTTGTCAATATAGAAATGCTACATATCGTTAGCTGGGTTATATTCTCCGCGATTCAATTCAATTCAATTCAATTGTTGTTCAATTACTGTTACTACAGTATGAGCACCAAAGAAGACAGTTATTCATTGAGGTTTACCGCCCTGGGAAACGAGAGAGATGAAAAAATAATGGCGACTTTCTTACTCTTATTCCATCTAAGTTGTAAATATTGTTTCAACAGAATAAAGTGTTCTGCCAGTAATCATTGAGTGCCGTAAAACAAGCGTCATTAACTATCTCTGTTTTCGATGCACTGTCTCAGGCAGCTAGATCAAATAAATAATTCATGTTATTTGAAGTCTAGTTTTTATACAAGTAATATTCATACTAGTTACTCGTACTTTTCATCTTTGTAAAGGTCTGTCCCATATAGACGTCTATCCCAAATATAAGCCTGTTGAGTTCAGTAATTTAAGCAAATAATAGCCCAGGCTACTAATAGAATTTTTACAGTAATCCTATACTAAAACTCCTATCTTGAATTTTGATTTTAGATGGTGTGGCTACTTGTTTGGATTGTTTATCTGCATGAAAGATAAGATAACATGTACCGTACTGTTCCCGGTGAGACATTTCCTTGTGCAATAGTGCCAAACCCAGCTGTAATCATTATGAAGATGTGTCT
This sequence comes from Epinephelus lanceolatus, assembly GCF_041903045.1. NCBI lineage: Eukaryota > Metazoa > Chordata > Actinopteri > Perciformes > Serranidae > Epinephelus > Epinephelus lanceolatus. Next base: position 31,220,956 of record NC_135745.1, on the reverse strand, counting down.
GTGTGTACAAGGCTTAACATACTTTGTCAAGTTTAACGAAAGGTTACGACGGAGTTAAAGCATTTCCACAGATCTTGTACTTGTTGTAGAACGATCCTTCAAAGTAAATCTAAGGCAATAATGTAAAATGACACCATCACTCTGTATTAGGTAGTATTAGGATTGAAATTACATAAAAAGTACATACATATAATCAGCAAAATATACTAAATATCATTAATATTTTTACTCACGCTGAATGATCCATTGATGGTGTTAAAAGCTGACTAACCAGCATTTTAATGTAGCCAGTCAGCCAGTCTACTGTGCATAGTTTAACTTAGAATGTGTTGTTACCTGAGTTCAATTCAGTTTATTATTGTCATTCTATATACACCAGCATACAATGAACACAATGTTACTCACAAATCCAGACGCAGTAAAGAACATGTAGCTAAGAAGACATTCAACATGGACAGGACAACATTAGAGTGTAATAAAGTGCATTGTAAATACTCATAAGAATAAAAACAGGTTAACGCAGAGGAATGAATATTGCATTCTTATTATACAGTGTTTATCATGCAATTACTCTGTGTGGAAAGTAGCTACAAATATCAAGGGTTAGAAAGTACCAATATTTCTCTACACTGTAGAAATACAAAAGTACCTTAACTGCACTCAAATGTGGCACTTTAAAGTTATTTATCTTGAAATGAACAATTGCAGAGTAGTCATGGACACTGAAAATCTTGGGTCACAGACTCTCTTCAACAAGGCAATTTAAATATATATAAATAATAAAGTCGCAGTAGTAGAAACAAAAATAATTTAGATGTAAGTGCAAGTTAAAATAAAGGATAAAATATAAGGAAGTATGAAGTGATATAAATCAGTAGTTGCAAACATAGAATGTACACTCTGAAAAAAAATGATGGGGTTAGTTTATAGCATTTAAAATAAAGGTTGACTGTTGACAACTTATTTTAGGAACTTGGTCAAAATCAAAAACATTATAGACAGTATTGAGTAGGATGGAATTAGAATAAACAAGTCAGAATATCTTAAATAGTTTGACCTCTAAATATCAACAAACAACATCTGGATAAATATTATGTTGGCTCAACTTAAAGTTTTCGAGGTCAAAGCAAATCGTGTTGGTTGTACTAAACTAATTAACTTAGATTATAAAAGACATAATAATGCCAGAGTTGCAACTACTTTAAAAAATGAATAAAAATTATCACCTCATTTTTTTTAAGTTGAACTAGTAGATTTAGATGTGTATGAATATTAGAGATGCAAATCTTGCGGATATATCCGCGACATCGGCGGATATCCACAATCCGCAGATGGGTGGGCCAATAAAAATTTACATTGTAATTCATTTCGGGTGGATTGCGGGTGGACCGCACACTCCGTAAAACAGGGCACAAGAGGACTTGACTTACTTCAAAGACTTTTATTATTGCAACAGACCAAACAATATTAGGCTAGAGTAATTTTTACATTAGAAATGTGACCACATTCGAAAGTAGCCTATACTCTTTTAATTGTTTAAGTCAAGAAAATGCGCCTATATGAAAAGCAAATGAGCACGAACGGCTGGACATACTTTAAATGTAAATACAATAACTTAATGTTTGGCGTGGGTTGGGTGCGGGTCTATCCGCGCATCTCTAATGTATATGTGTATAAACATAAATATATAAGTACGTATATATAAATAGATATGTACATATATGTGTGTATGTGTATATATATATATATATATATATATATATATATGTATAGGGAGAGGGAGAGAGAGAAAGATTTTGATATATGTTAGTTCAGGTAAAAATAATAAACAAGTCAGAATATCTTAAATGAAACAATTTGACCTCTAATTAGCAACACAACATTTGGATACATATTATGTTGGTTCAACTTAAAGTTTTTTAGGTCAAAGCAAATCATGTTGGCTGTACTAAACTAATTGACTTAGTCAGATTATAAAAGACATATAACAATGCCAGGGTTGGAACTACTTGAAAAATGCATGTTAATTATCACCTTTTTTTATTTTTCAAGTTGAACTAGTAGATTTAGATGTGTGTGTACAAAAATACATAGAAAAACCTGGCGCGGACTATTTTACAGTAGTGTGGCGGAGTGATCTGTAGTGTCGGAGGTCCTGACGGGAGACAGACAGCCAGCGGGGATCGATAACAAACAGACTCGGTGGAAAATTATGACTGCAACAAAAGGCAGCTAGCTGGCTACTTATCGTTTCACAAGCCAGAATCAAAGACAAGAAAACCAAGACAGCCGAGAGCATGGAGAGAAAAGGGTGAGACTCTTAAATGTTCCGGCGAAGGAGTTGTTAAAATGAAAGTTTCTCTGCAGGAAATACACGCATGCATACATGCGTCTTGCACACTTGAACACTTCGCAAACGATCAAGTTATTGTTATTTACTCTTTTGTTTCGTTAGCTCAACGAATGCTTCATATCGTTTTTAGTTCATTAGCTTTGTAAAGTAGCAACTTCGAACAATAGTAATTGATACGCTGGTCCGTTGTCGTTAGCGACGCCGCTAGCTTGATTAGCTAGCTAACTTTCATTGTTTACACACGCTTGATTTGCGGCGCGTTGGGCCCGACACAGCTCCACTAACACACGGTGTGAAACCCTCAGCTGCGGCTCTGTTAGCTTGTTTTAACTTGTATGTGAAGGACATGCTGCCTCGTGTAGTTCAGTGCTGCCTGTAAGTCTCTTATATGACTCACTGTGACCACAGCTTGTACAGGCAGCAGGCTGTTGTGTTACAGTTACAGAGCTGTAGCTCTCAACTCTAAGGCTCCACCTACTCACCTAAAGATCATCACACAGGTGCTTTCACTCACTGTGGATGTTACACCACCTGTGCGCGTGCACACATGTACCTGACACTTCGTACTCCTTGTGATTACACCTGTTAGGGTGGAACAGCTTATACCTTTTGATCATTGTTAGTGATAACATGAAGCTTGGTGACCTCATAAAGCTGTGCCCCATCAGCCTGACAGAGGTCATGTATGAGAGCCATAACTGCTTTAAAGGGACAGTTCACCCCAAAATACAAAACACATATTTTTCCTCTCACCTGTAGTACTCTTTAACCGTCTATATTGTTTTGGTGTGTGTTGCAGAGTGTTGGAGATATCGGCCGTAGAGATGTCACGTCTTTAAAATATAATGGAACTAGATGGCACTCAGCTCGTGGTGCTCAGAGCGCCAAAAATACATTTGAAAAAAACTCAACAGCAATGTCTCCTTCCAGATATTATGACCCAGTTACTCATGGTAATCCACAGACCTTGTTGTTGTATGTAGAACTGGATAAAGCTAGGAAGCAGGACGCCATTCATTCTTTTGAAAGTTGCTCATACCCCTTTTCCAACGATATGGAACTGGCTCTGTTTCTGTTCCTATATTGGGAAAAAAAAATGCAACTGCATGTTGAATCTCTCCTTTATTTTCGTTATTTTCTAAGTGGAGACTTTTTTTTCATACTTCCATTTAGGTATGGGCATCAATTTTCGATTATCGATGATCGATTGTTAAGGCTTTTGATCGATCACAAATAATTTTGATCGATAGTCGCAGTGTTTACCCTACAATGCCTGGCATAGGTCCGGCAAGCTGCCGTGCCAACGAGACCCCCCGCCCGGCAAGTCGCCATGCCAACGAGACCCTTCCGCCCGGCGAGCACGGCGGCTCGACGGGCCTACGAGACCCCCGCCGGACCTATGCCAGGCAAAAAATCAGAAACAGACGGAAGCTCTCATCGCTCTCCAAAGCCTCGGCGGCTTCCCTTGAGGCCTTTGAAAACACTACGCCATTGAAAGACGGAGGTTTTTCTGAAAACTGAAGCCTATAACTCTGGCTGGCAACGGTTGTAAACACCCAGGGGTGAACTGCGCATGCGTGCCATTCTTCCTCTTTGGCCTGGGGGGTTGAAGCTCAAAACTGGGGCATCTGCGCTCTCTTGCGGCAACAGTCTGCACTGCACTCTTTTGTTTTCTCTCTTTTGAAATACTCGCTTATCAATTAATCGATAATTGATCGTTAATTTTTTTGATGATCGAATAATGAATTTTGATTGTTTGCCCATCCCTACTTCCATTAACAAAATGATTTCAGGTTTCAATTATGATAACAAAACCAACAATAATCCTCAGTTTTCATTCCTCTTAGGGTCATTCTGACTGATAACAACAGTAATACTGTGATACTGTGGAACTGCAATATTTTCTCAGGTGAAAATCTCATACTGTTGCAACTCTAGATCCTGCACCTAATTTTGAACCGCTGAGAGCATTTTGACCAAAACTAAATCAGTTAGAATCTGAGAAGTTGGTTCCCGGCTCAAACCAAAAATGGCAGGTTTTCCTTGACTAGAACTGTGACATCAATAGTGGGCGTGTTATATTCTACAGGATGGAAGAGAGGATGGAGAAGACAAGTAAGAAATCACCACACAAGAGAGTGTGCAGTGGTCTCATTAATAGTTGGTTCAGGCTTATTTTGTTAGGTAAAAACAAGTATCTGTAATAACAGAACGGATGTTTGCAGATAATCAATGTGATCCACAATTTTGCTACTACTGTTTAAATACATTGTACTTTGTGCAACACCCTCTGTTGATGACAGATCCTTAACTACAATGATTCCATGCAAACCTGGTGGGAATGCAGGCTGGTTTGCTAGAAAGCACCAAGGTTAAAAAAAATCCTGAATGGAACCAGTTCAAGAACCAGAGCTTATTTGCTGCAAAGGGGCCATCAGTGGCTCATGAAGCCAGACACAATCAACCCAGATGATGGGCACTGTATGCATCCATAGAACAAGTGCACTAGAGACTTCTATTGGCAGAGCCAGTGATTCATGTTTAGCGCTCAACTAACTTAAATGGAGATAAAATTATTTAATGGTGTGGCTCCTCTTGACTCTCCAGATGTTATCAGACCAAATGGATCTAATCCCGATAGTAAAACAAGTCAATTTGCGGGGGTTGTGCTGCTCAAAATATGTATCTACATGCCTCTTCACAACATAAGTCTATGGGGAAAAGTCTTTTTGGGCCCAATGACATCACTTGACGGTGTCGTTCCATTTCTGGCCACTATGAAAATTGGCTTCAGAGCTTGGCATACTTCCCGGGGGCCTGGCTGTGAGCAGTTTCATGTAGGAACTATTTTCTTTCTACCTAACTACACCTGCCAACTGTATCACTGCACAGAAGGAAGTGTCCATCTTCTCATGGACGAGAGGCACCTGACAGAATGAGGTGTAAACATTAATGGCATCCTCCTCGGCTGAGCTGTAACGTTAGTTAGCTCAGGGGTGCTAGGCGAGCTAGCAGTAGGCAGAAAATACGTCCTGCGTCAAACTGCTCACAACAAGGTCTGTGGATTATCTTGAGTAACTGGGTCATGATTTTTGGAAAGAGACATTGCTATTGAGTTTTTCAAATGTATTTTTTCTTTGAGCACCTCAAGCTGAGTGCCATCTAGTTCCATTATATTCGAGGGAAGGCAGACATCTTTATAGCTGATACCTCCAACACTCATACTGATACTTTAACAACATATCAAGACAATGCAGAGGAAGAATTTTTGGAGTGAACTGTCCCTTTAATGCCTCAGTTATCGACGAGGTAAATCTTGTGTTGGTGAGTTTTCTGTTTTTCCTTCCAGTGTTCCTGTTAAGCGCATTCTCAACAAGCCCCAGATCGTCCGCACTCTGGGCAGCAACCTTCACACAGATGTGAATGCCAGCCACTCCCGGGGTGGATGGTCGCTCCTGACCAAAGTGCAGCGCAGCAGGCACAAGCATCTCTATGACATCAACCATCAGATCAGGGTGAGACTGTGTTTGGTGTTGGTATTTATGAAGCATAAATGACTGAGCGGTGCTAAAACAGAATGGACACGGTGCTTTTTCAGTGATCTCTGGACACCAATGCCCATAAAACACATTCACCTCCCCTGAAGGTTAGGATGTTATTATTTCACATCATTCAATCAAAGCATTTTTAATAAGACTTTCTGACACTGACCAACACAGCAGGAGACTTTAATATTCAAGTGTTCCAGAGGGATCAGCGGAGGCACATTTGACAGTAATTACAGCCCTGAGTTTATGTGAGTAGGTTTGTGTCTGCTCCGTACATCTTGACAAGGCAGTTTTTCTCCAGCATTCCTCGCAAACCTGCTCCAGCTCAGGTTACACAGGGACCTGCCACACATTTGGATTAATTTAGGCCAGAGGTGTCAAACTCATTTCAGTTCATAGGCCACGTACAGACTGATTTGATCTCGAGTGGGCTGCACCAGTAAAACCATTGCATAATAACCTATAAATAACTGCAGCTCCAAATTTTATCCTTTTCTTTTAGTGTAAAGAACATTCTGGAGGTATCTATGTACAAAACACCCCAAACAACCTGATACACATCAAGAAAAATAAGTTCTCACTGTCATTACATGTGCATTTTCCATATATTTCCACTCCTGTCGTAATGCTGGTGTCACCACACCAAGCTTAAGTGGAAGCTATTGAGGAAGCAGGTTAAATTAGTCACTCCATGACACATTTGAAGTGTTGTCCTGAACCCAAAACATAGTGGGAATGATAATCAGTGCGGCCAAAAGGCTCAGTTGTGCCTCATTAAACCATAAAACCTTCTCTCACTTTGTTTCAGAGTCCACGTGCCCTCTGGCAAACACTAGTTAGTGTGTCATGAGACTTTTTTTTTCCTCTAACTGTGGCTTTCTTTGCAACTGTGCCATACAGTTGAACCAGCCTGGGCAACACTTGACCTATGACCTATATAATAAACATTCAGTAGATTACTGTAGCATCAGTGTAGCTTTCTGACACTATCTTATGATAGAATTTTGATGGTAAATATAATGTACAAGGCAGTGAATAAAGGGAGATTTTGGACACATCTAGACTCTTAATCCTCGCAGAGAAACTCTGTAGCTACTTCAGAGGGTTGTTGCCTTCCTCGCTCTTAAACCTCTCCCACAGAAATTGTTTTATGATTGACTGATGACTGCGATACAAGGAAATGTACTTTGTAAAACTGACATCAGTTAAGCCTTTTATCTGCTGTTCAACTTGAGAGAATTCTCCCTCTAAACTGCTCTTGCATCATAATAGTTACACCAGGTTGTTGTAACGTTTACATTGTCTCTTCACACTTTTAAGAATGAAGTAAGGGATGCAACAGTACCGCCTGTTTGGTACTGACAACACTGACATTAACGCAGTCAAACAAATATGTAGATTTGTGCAGTAACTTTCAGTGTTGCCAACTCTGTTCCATTGAAAGTAGGTTCAATAGCTCCAACAGTCGTCATACGCTCATTCACATATCAGTGAGGTCATGGTGCATCAATGTAAGCATTAAAATTTGCTGAATTAGATTCAAGAGAAATATTTTCTACAGAAAATTTGAATGGCATTAAGAGCTGTGGTGCTTAGTCTATAGTGCGCTACTGTCTCTCGCTTCCAAGCCAGAGAGTGAGCGCATCAACGTAACCATAGAAACTCACTTTAACTCCCATGGCGAGTAGTGTCTCGTCTCCTCCTGCCTGCCCCATATCTAATGCATGGTGCAAGAGGAGAGAGGAGGAGAGACCGCACTGACATGCATAGGAATAATTAAAATATAATGTATTCTCTAATGTTTTCTCTGATGGTCTGAAGAAGTTGCTGAATCTGTCGATAGTTGCTTTTTTAGAAATAAAGTTTCTAAGAGGGTCTGAATTTGAAAAGTCACTAGATATAGCAAGAAAGTTGCCAAGTTGGCAACTCTGGTAACTTCTCACAATCAGTCATTCAGACACCATCTTTTCAACAGCGACCTTCTGGTCATTGCACACGCAAAACCAAATTTATTTATCTTTATTTAACCAGGAAGTCCCATTGACAGTGAAAATCTCTTGCAAGAGAGACCTGGCCGAGGTAGCAGCCAATCAGAACACATAAAATACAACAAATACGACATATAATACAAAAATCCACAATAAAACAACAACTATTCAAACACAGAAGCCTCTCAAGAAAATCAAGCACATGTCTCTGTCACCACATTCTTTATGATGCCCTTGAACTCATCAGTGGATATAAGTGTTTCTCAAAAATGAGCTCTTCACACAAGGAACCACCAATCATTCACACACCATCTCAATAAAGAGCTCCTCCTCATTTCCTTGGCCTTTTCCAGATAACTGGCCCATCACAAATGTCACAATGTAACAGTTGTATTTGATTATGAGAGAGAACTGGTCAGAGCTGGTCATCAGAATTTTGGACAGTCAGTCATGTTGTTGTCTCTCCTAAAGGCCAAGCCTGACTTAAACACAACACTACCAGTTCGACAGACGGCATCCATCTTCAAACAACCAGTGACCAAGGTGACAAATCATCCCAACAACAAGGTGAAGACAGACCCGCAGAAGGCTGTGGACCAACCCAAACAAGTAAGTCACAGGGCAGAAAACATGCACAGTTAGACACTCTATACTTTTCAGGAAACTATAACTCCACCATCAATACAATAGAAAGGCAAGTGAGTAAAAAGAACTTACTGATCCTGTCAGCAGTTGAAATGTTTTGCATAGCTGACCAAGATAAAACCTGATGTTCTCTTATGTCTCTCTGGCTTTGCTGTTATCTAGAAAGTGCTGACAGGTCGTTGAAACCTTGTTCAGTGTCCTTAAAATGATGCATATGTTCAGTTTGTGTGCAGTTGTACCTAAAACTTGGTTTGTGTTAATCTCCAGCTGTTCTGGGAGAGGAAGCTCAGCGGGTTAAATGCGTTTGATATCGCAGACGAGCTGGTGAAAACTATGGACCTTCCCAAAGGCTTACAGGGTGAGTGTAACTGAACAAATATGACAGCTGTCTGTGATTCAAAGCTGGTTTATTGTAGAAGCTTGACTTATGCTTCTCTGCTGTCCTCTGCCCAGGTGTTGGTCCTGCGTGTTCAGATAAAACGTTGCTTTCTGCCATCGCCAGCGCTCTGCACACCAGCCCCGCGCCCGTCACTGGACAGCTCACTGCTGCAGTGGAGAAAAATCCCGGAGTGTGGCTCAACACGACACAGCCTCTCTGCAAAGCCTTCGTAGTGACTGATGATGACATCAGGTAAAGTGTTCCCTACTGCAGGGTTAATCAAATCATGAAAACTGGAAACTGGAATTAGGCTGAATCCATCGCTGGTGGCAAGGTGTCAAATGTTTGCCAACCCATATGTATTTTCCTGAGACTCCTGGTTTCCTCCCAGGGTCACTATTCTCCCGTATTTCCTCTAATTTAAGACAAATTTTCACACCTTTTTTCTTCTCGTTATAATAATCTGTTTCTGGCACTGCACATCGTATATAAGCCAAGCCCTGCAAATCTTAAAGTCTACTTTGACCTCCAGTTGGCGCTCCCCTTTCTCCCTTCTTTTCACACCCTCCAGGGTTGGAGAGGGGTGCCCATTGGGCCTGCATAAGTCAGACATAGCTACCAATGGACACCTTGTCTCTATGTGGAAGTCCAGTGGGATGCTCTAGCTGGGGTTTGAGGTGTAGCTTGGGGAATGGATGGGGTGCAACTTGCCCTTCTCCGCTGCGGCAGGGTACTCAGCTGTCACCCATTCCACCTTGCTTAAGCGTCCAGGACCCAGGGGTGTGTGGGCCAGAGAGGGGAGGACAGCTGGCTGAGGCCCCTGGTGCAGCCCAAGCCTACAGCTTGGCCTCCCTCCCTCCTCCTCATAGTCTGCTGGAGTTAAAATATGTATTCCTCTTTTTCTTAGGGTGCTGTCACACCTGCCCTGTTCGGTTTGGTTCAATCAAACTCAAGTTTGTTTGCCCCCTAAGTGTGGTTCGTTTGGGCAGGTGTGAACACAGCAATCGCACTCAGATGTGCACCAAAACAACCCTGGAGTGCTTTGGTCTGAATCAGGGACTAATTTTGTCCCTGATTCAGACCAAAGCAAGACAACTCTAGGTCTGAAAGCACCCTTATTCTTATTCCAAGATGCTAAATAATAAAATTCGGGAACACTTTTAACCACTGGCTGATGACTGCTAAAATTTACGTCATAATTAACAACAGTGTCAGAGTCTCTCTTCCTTGCAAGCAGCTGAAGCAAAGCTATATGTTTTGTCTATCTCTCCTCTGCTCCATTCAGCACTGAGGACAGCGTCGCACGGTCAGTTGGTCAGAGTGTGTTGGTGTGCATACCCGCACACTCATCAGTGTTGCAAGTGTCGGTTATATGCAGGGGATGCCAATGTGAAACTATTGTGGGGCAAATTAAATGTAATATTAATTTAGTACTTCTACAGCTAATGACAATGATTATTTAATACATTGATGGGAAAACAACCTAAATATCATTTTGACATTACCAAAGTGGTTACTGGCGATCACTCTGACCATCGTCGACTCTAAGATCGTCTTTTAAGCACAACCCTAGTGTACATGTGTCTCCTGTCTGAGACAGAGCTCCCTGCTTCAAATGTGCTCCAGTCAACTTAAATAGCTACCAAGCTGGTATTGAATTTTTGTCACTGCTCCTTCTGTAAAATGTATTTCTGTTCGAACACTGTGAGGAGGAAGCTGCTGTTTTTGGCTTCTTGACACTTTTCACTCCTCTCTGTTGACATATGGATTTCTTCAACACAGTTATTCTACGATACTTTTAAATAAGGATGTCCAGATCAAGTTTTTTTTGCCCCTGATCCGAGTAATTTACCATCTTGCACAATGTTTTTTATCTGTCCTGAGCCAGTACTTCTCTTTTCCTAGATAATACAGCTGCACAGCGCACACTTGAAGTTTATTAAAGTTATTCAAATGAATCCAATAGATATGCCTGACAGTTGACATTATTAATTACTTTATTACAAAACTATAAAATAACAAACCCTGTCTGGACTCTCTTTGGCTGTGTTGCTGTCTGGAGGGAATGTTTCTGTCCCTTTTAAGAGAGTATTCTCCAGTGCTTGTTGCCCTCTGTGCAGCCTTTACCTGAGTTAGCCTACCTGAAGGAAACATATTCCGCAGAGTGTTTATTTTGTCGTCTGGATTAGGCTACATTAATAAATGACTCCTATTGGCTGTTTGTTGCTAGCTAAGTATAGCCAGTCCCGAGCAGGTAAAAATCAGCCCCCATACTGAACCCTTAGATAAGACTGAGCCTTCCTCACTTATAAAACTGTTATTAGTCTCATAATGTTTTGATGCCTCACCTACGTGTCAGCTGAAAATTATTCTGTAAATGAGACAAAAGTACACGTACATAATACATTGTAGTTAAATGTTGAGACTTACTTACTCTGCTGTGTTTGTGTAGTAGGGTTGGAGTGGTGTAAAAATGTTCAAAGCGGTTTGACTCTAAGCTGAACAGCGACTTTATCGGTGTACCGAATTTTACCACTAGAGGCCCGTTTCCACCGCAGGAACTTCGGGGTAAATTTACGGGGCCGGGGCCATTGGTGCGTGTCTCCACCGCAGGAACCACCCCCGAAGGACAGAGTTCCGGAGCTTTTACAGGGGCTAAACAAGTCCCTGCCTCAGGGTAGGTACTCAGAACGGCCCCGAAAGACTCCTCAAGGCAGAATGTGACGTCAACAGAAAGCAACAAAATAGCTGGCATTTTTAAAACTTGGCAGACGAGAGTTAGCTTGCTTCCACGGCCATGTAAACAAACTCAAGAACTGGTCCGTGAAAAAACATATTTTTTCCGGCGGATATCTTAGTTACAACATGATTGAGCTAGCAAAGCAGTTTTGTGTTGTGATGTGTGGTATTTATTCAGTTTTGGGAAATCACGATGTCTAGAAAGCATCACCTGACAGGGACATTTAACAGCAGCAGCAAAGCTAACATCAGGACATCATCTGTTAAAAGCCTCCCGTTGTCGGAAACGACATGAAACTACTCCAGTTAGCGCAATCATGTTGTAACTAAGACATCTGCTGAAAAAATATTTTTTTCACGGGCCACTTTGTGAGTTTAGTGAGTTATTACAGACACCGCTATCGGCTATCGGCTAACAGCTAACAGCGTCCCTACGCCACTACGTCGCCCCGGTCAAAATGGTTGTGCAACAATTACATCACATCCAGAGCCCGGTAACTTTACAGGAACCTTCCTCCTACTCCGCTCTCTCAGTGGAGACCTTCTCAGTGGAGACCATATATAGACTGTGGTGGAGACACGGCGGTTGAGAGGGCTGAGCGAGAGGACGTTCCTGTAGTAGTTCCTGTCCCCCAAATAGTACCAGGAACTACTTCAGTGGAAACGGGCCTTAGGTGTCTTACTTGACCCAGCAGCCGCTTCAGAGTAGAAAATAAAGAGACTTGGCTCTGTTACCACCTCTGCTGTTGGTGTCCTGCTTCGGCTCGGCAGTAAGTCCTCTCAGTCCTCTCAGACACTGGCAGCGGCCACGTTAGTCCGTTTATAAACAAAAATAATATTTAAATCACGTTGTCTTATTGTGTGTAACTAATGCAGTACAAATGGATTTATCACCGTGATGCTATCGGTGTAGGCGTAGCAACTCCAGCTCACCTGCTTGATGATGCTACAGACTGCTGGAATGGCTACTATGACACCCAGAAGCAAGATGGTGTTAGGGAGCGCTTCTCTCAAACCATCAAGCACATGCTACGATGGTTGGAACAAAGTCAATCATCCTTTCCTCTTTGCCTTGTGTTCCTGCTGTCTGTACATTTTTCTCTTTCTTGGGCTGTGACGCCGTTGGCACAAGTTGCTGATGTAGACAACTTTTTAATTTTTCAGAATGTGCCATCAAGACAAACGCAGGTTCAGCCTGTTTGCATTTAAATCAGATGGGTTTAAACTCGTACGTACATCAGACCAGACCGGTAAAACTGGAAATTGACTTGACTCTAGATGTAAAACCTATTGTTCGTTTTTAATAATCATGTTAAGTTTTTGAACACTTGTAATTGGTGTTACGTATAGAGTGTACATGTGTCTTCTGCCTGAGACAGAGCACTCTGCTTCAAATGTGCTGCAGTCAACTTAAATAGCTACCAAGCTGGTATCGAGTTTTTGTCACTGCTTCTACTGTAAAGTGTATTTCTGTTCGAACACTGTGAGGAGGAAGCTGCTGTCTTCTACATCTCAGTGCTTTTCACTCATAGCTGTCAGCATGTAGATTTGGTCAACACAGTTATTATTTATTCTGAGATACTTTTAAACTGTTAATAGTCTCCTGATGTTTCACCTACGTCTGCTTTATGATAGGTTACACAATACACTGTGTTCTGTAGTTAAGTGTTGAGACTGACTCACTCTGCTGTGTTTGTTTAGTGCAGGGGTGTCCAAACGTTTTTTGAGTGGGGGTCAGATTAGATCATGTGAAAAATACCTGGCGGCAGCTGCTTCACACATCAAATGGGTTATTAAAAAATAGAAATCACAAACGAGACAAATGCGACTGTTCCTCCTGCAATAACAATGTATTCAACTTTCCATAGCAGCAGTCCTCACCGTCGACTTTACGCTTTCTTGCTATGGCCATGTCTGCTACCTGTCAGGAAATGTCCGCTGTTTGCTAACCATTCCTGTGCTTGTTTACCATCTGTTTATGAAAACATGAGTTCTGCGGAGTTCCTACTTGATGCGTTTCTACAAACTGTATGAAGGGAAAAAATGCAAAGTGATCTTGCTTGATTAACCAGTATTGTGTGGTGGGCCACATATAGTATATTTTAAAAGTCAAGCCAAAGGCTGTTTAAAATCAGTCCGCAGGCCATAATTGGCTCCTGGGCTGGACTTGTGACATTCTCGGTGTAGTGGATTTTACTCCACCAGTGAGGTGAATATGCTGTTGGGACAGGGAGATCAAGAATCCCCAGTTAAGCCCCCTGGTTCCCATGGATCCTTAAAAATATTTAAAGGGCTTTGAAATCCATAATTCAAAAATAAGGCCTTAATTGGTATTAAAATGTCTTATTGCAATATTTCAAAAGTCTTAAAAATTCTAAGACATGGGAAGAAGGGTTTTATGAATCGTTGTTCTTTGGATTTTCCTGTAAAATGCTGTCAGAATCTATTTTTTCCATCTTTTTTCATTTTTATTTTCCCTAAATGCCTCTCACATTAACGTCACCACATCAGGATAGTAAAATCAGCAACACTCATATTTTGTTTCTGTCCGGGATACTCAGAGCAGAGGATCCACTGTCTGCTAGCTAACCGTCACTGTACTCTGGACGACACAGGGAATTCAAAATTCAATGAAAATTGGAGATTTAACCAAGATGTTGCGGCATGTCTAAAACCAGTAGAAGGTAGTGAATACAAGGCTCGACGTATTTTATGCAAGAAAGTTTTTCAAATTGCACAGTGGGAATCGAGACAAAGTGATAAACACAGAATCGCCAGCAAATTCACCAACAGACTGCAGGTATTTCCCAGTTATGTGCAACCAATTCAGGTGGCATTACAAAAAGTCTTAAATGTAACTCGTCTTAAGCTGCAGGAACCCTGAGTGAGTCGCACTGTGTTGCTCATCTTATACTGAGTAATCTCACTCTCCATTGTGCACATAGTCTAACTGAATGAATGACTGTGGCAGATTCTGATACGTTACACAACAGCTACTGTACTGATGCTTTCCTTTGTTGATGCTGAGAGCCTGTGGAGCTCAGTGTGTGATGAGCACAGAGACGAGATCAGGGGGACAGTCCTTCACTCATGCCAGATCTGTACGGGCTGAGACTGCACTACACGTTACAGCTTCTGTGAAATCCTCTTTGTCGTCATCATCAAGTCTTTTCCATGAAAGGTTTGTTTTCATCAGTGTTTTATTTTTTCCTTGTCTGTGCGTCTCAGGAAGCAGGAAGACCTGGTGCAGAATGTGAGGAGGCGGCTGGAGGAAGCCCTCACAGCTGATATGTTGGCTCATATAGAGGACACCGCTGCAGACGCAGCAGCAGCCAACAAAGTGGAGGAGAAGGTTGAGCAGGTGGAGAAGGAGGAATTATAGCCAAGGTACACAAAACTGCAGCACTGGTTCCACTCAGTGCTTTTCTACTGGTTCATCATTCACTGCCCTTTGATTGTCTTACATAGTTATGAACTGCGGCACATGTGACGCAGGCCTAACACCAAATGACTTTTAAAGCAGTATCGTTTTCATAGAGTTGTCGATTGTTCGGTGTAAGGGAGATCATAAAACTCAGTCCAAGCTGTCTTAAGTCAGTCTTTTTCTTGTCTTGACGTTCCGACAAATTTAAACATGTTTAATATTATCCTAAGTTTTTAGTCTTGGCTCATGCAAATAATGGAATTCAATGGCGTGAACATTTTCAACAACCAATAGCTGAGCTCCAAACAAGGAGCAGCAAACCAGGTAGACCGTTAAAATGGAGGGGACGCGCAAGAACGTGAACAAATCCAGATCGTCTTTAACTGTGAAAAGGAGGAGAAACTGGCGGAGCGTTTAATTCAGTGTGTATCTGATGCACCAGTCAGTGCTGTTTTTATTGAAAAATCTTGTTTTTGAAGCAGTTTGCCTCTCATTCCCACCGTCTCCTCCCACTAAAGTAGCGCAGCCAACCAATGGGGGCTGGCAGTGAGTTGAGGCGACAAATCCAAAATGTAACGTTTGTATGCGAATACAGTTGTATTGATGCTGCATTGACAAGTACACTGTCGACATATGACACCTTTTACCTCCTGTTTCTAGAGTTACGTGTTTTTGTAGACACATCAGGAATTAATGTGTCGCTAAAGTGAGTTGGGTTCAATATTTTGGGGCTGGGTTATAATTTAAAATAGAATCTAGATGTAGACTTGGAAATAGTGACCCTGCAAGATCCCACTCTGTTAACAGGCGTGCGGGGTATAAAAGATTCTGATCGACATGACATGTTTGAAGAGTGACGGATGGCTTACCAGCTGTTTATGACTGCAAAGACTGACAAGATTTGCTGCAGCTATGTAACTCCCTGCAGCAGCAATGAAGTGGAAATGCAAATAGCGGACACGCGCTTGTCAGTTTAGAATGATTCTGATTCACTAATGTATGCACAGTGGTAAGAACAAAATTGGCCATTCCACTGCATCATGAATCCAAGGGTAATTTTAAACGCACCCTAACTTTGTGGGCAAAGTAAGAGCATTTCTCCGCACATATTAGTGAATGAGGCCCCGTGTCTTCAGATGTGAGCGGGTGTCAGATTTAAAGGTCTAATGTGGAGGATTTAGTGGCATCCAGCAGTGGCTGAAAACACAAGCAGCCCTGTCTAAACCAAGCGTTTGATTTTTCTTTTCTGGGATACTGTAAAAACAACATGGTGGACTCCATGGAAGAAGATATATAAAGAGAACTGGGGCTGTCCGTTCCTATAGAAGTTGCTCTGTAGCGCATGAAGCCAAAATGGTCAATGCTATTATCGGTTTAGCGCTCCGTTAACTTGAATGAGCATAAAATAATTTAATCATGATGCTCTGCTAGGCTTGACAAATATTATCGGGCCAAATAGATAAAATTCTGGTGGTGAACTGATTCATTTCAAGATCGTGATGCTCAAAAGTGTAACCACTGATTTTCACACATCTCTTACGCCATTTAAGTCAATGGGAAAAGGTGTTTGGGGGCTGTGGGGCATCATGTGATGGATGTAACAACACTGTTAGGCCATTACAAAAATTGGCACACTTCCTGGGAGCCTGTACAAGGACCTGCTCAGTATGTAGATATGAACTGCTCATTCCAAGTTTACAAAAATACGATTCTTATTGTTATTGTTTTCAATATAATACACAATTCCTGCCAATAGATGCCTCTAAATCCTACACACTTGATCTTAAAGTCTCTTCAGAGTCTTCTAACATGTCTCTTCCCGTCTCTCCCACAGGTTTGTTTGACATGAAGTTTGCAGGTAAACTCCTCAGTTTCAAATAATTGGCTCCATGAAGATTTTTATACACTTTCACCAGAGATAGACCCTACATGCAGATACTCTGCAGCTTCTGTTTACCCACTCAAAGACTGTTTTCTTTTATTTGTGTTTTTTTTTTTTACATGTGACGGTGTAATCCTGAAAGGGTGCTTTGGGTTCTCAGTTTGTTTTTACCTTTACTATACTAATGTATGCCGACTTTCTTTAGACTCTATGTTGTTTAGTGTTTTCAGGAAACAATGACATCACCATTTCGCCATTGACACAATAGGGAGTCAAAGGAAATTACTGTTCCTACAGCAGTTTATGACAGTTCTGGATGATGCTCTATACAATGCAGTGTTACATTTAACAGCTGTTCAAGCTCAAAGTTAAAACACAAACCTGTTGCGTGTGTGTGTGCGACTGAAGTGTGTGTGTGTGTGTGTGTGTGTGTGTGTGTGTTGAATGTATCAGTTCATGTTGATGTCTTAAAGTGTGTTTCTTTTTAACATGTTGCTCTTTTATATTTTACTCTGGCACTGTAGGTAGTGTGTTCATGTTCGGAAGCATAGAAACGGTGCAGTATGTTTACATGCACGCAGCACGCTGAGGCTGTGAATATAAAAATTTAGTTTGATTACAGGTTTAACAGTTCAGCACAGTGTTACTTCTCACCATATCCTGAGTGTACATGGTTTAGAAGTTTAACGCTCGGTATTCATTTGAAAGAATGACCAGTACTGCTTCAACAGCTACATTTGAGTTTAAACATTAACAGAAAAGGTGCGTACCCTCAGAAGATTCAGACACAACACTGATGTACCTCATAACAAGATGTACTGTACCTCATTACAAGATTCATTATTTGTCTCTGTACCACTGTCAAATAAATGCAGCTCTTTCATGACTGATGTTTTTTGCTTGGTCGTTATTCAGAACTCCAGGAGGTTTTATGGTCTCACATTGACTCACATTGTTCAAGTCTATCTTAAAACAATACTCACATGCCTGTATGTATATTGATGTTACTAGTCCCTGTAATGATTCCTGCTTTCCAAAATCCACAGCAGGGCTGCAACTAACGATTATTTTCATTATTGACTTATCTGATTATTGACTAGCCGATTATTTTCACGATTATTGTATAGTCTATAAAATGTCAAACATTGTGAAAAATGCCAGAACCCAAAGTGACTTCTTCAATTTTTTATCCAATGAACAATCCAAAACCCAAAAACCCAATTCTTCATTTACTGTCATAAATGACAAAGAAAGGCAGTGAATTCTCACGTTTAAGAAGCTTGAACCGTCAATTTTTTAACAGTTTTGCTTGAAAAATGACAAACGATTAATTATCAAAATGGTCGGCTATTCATTTTCTTTCAATTAACTAATCTATTAGTGTGACTCACCAGATGTCGACTGTGGCTATGAGCCTGACATTCGGCCACTGATTTCAGCCGACATTCTCCCGTCCTTCCACTATCGCGCATTACCAAGTCCGCTTCGCCAAGGGAAACAGCCTTCAAGCTAACTATTTACACGCTGGAAATGGCACGTCTTGACGAGTTGGGATCGTCCAGTAAGACTTACTGGATTATTCTTAAGGTTAGATCTACAACGAATAAAAAAACATGCCCAGATGCTGATCTGTTTTCTGACACGACCAGTCGGAGTTGATTTGCCACACCTTTTGACTCTCCAACGTACTGATCATTGGACTCTTCAAGAGCCTCTGTGATATTGTCATTTTGCTAGACCCACATACAGCCAGTGGATTGTCTGTTTTTTACTGGGTCCAGTGAGCTCCTCCAGAGCTGAAGTATCGTCAGGCGTCACCTCTAGGGCATCGATTATCCATCCATCCATCCACCTATCCAGGAGCAGCAGGCCAAGCAAAGGACCCCAGACGTCCCTCTCCCCAGCAACGCTTTCCAGCTCCTTCTGGGGGCGTTGTCAGGCCAGATGAGGTATCTAATCCCTCCAGCGTGTTCTGGGTCTGCCCCGGGGCCTCCTACCAGTGGGACGTACCTGGAACACCTCAAACGGGAGGCGCCCAGGAGACATCCTGATCAGATGCCCAATCACCTCAGCTGACCCCTTTCAACGTGAAGTAGCAGCGGCTCTACTCCAGGCTCCCTCAGGATGTAGTGCCCCCCCAGCAAGATGATGCACCATGCCACACAGCAAACATGGCTCAGGAATGGCCCAAGGACTTTGACAAAGACCTCAAAGTGTCAACCTGGCATCCAAATTCCCCAGATCCCAATCTGAATGAGCATCTGTGGCACGTGCCACTAACCCACTGGACTAAATGGATCTGTCGCCAATGCACTGGTGCCAGACACACAGGACACTCCCAGAGATCCTGTGTCCATGCCTCGACAGGTCAGAGCCAAGTCCGATCCAAGGAGGCCCCACCTTGGATTAGGGGTACATCTGGGGTACCGGCACATCACAAGAATCCTTGAGCAGATTGGGACCTGGGAAATTTAGAAGCCAGGTCGACACCTTGAGCTTTTTGTCACGCTCCACAGGCCATTTCTAAACTGTGTGTGGAAACACAAAGAGGGAGTATGGTACTAAAGACAAACATTTCAGGAGGAGATCTCTCCACAGCCAGTATGGACACGGGGAGTGATTACAGTGATCAATAACTCCACACCACCACACTGTAGGTGAGCTTTGATCTAAGATAAACTTTAAAAACATGTGAACCTTTAATTTGTTCCTCTCAACTTATGGTGCAACAAGAGGCAATGCCTTGAATATTTCTTCTCCACAATAAATATATATACACTGCCTGGCCAAAAAAAAAAGGTCATACACTCTAATAATTCGTTGGACCGCCTTTAGCTTTGATTACGGCACGCATTCGCTGTGGCATTGTTTCGATAAGCTTCTGCAATGTCACAAGATTTATTTCCATCCAGTGTTGCATTAATTTTTCACCAAGATCTTGCACTGATGATGGTAGAGTCTGACCGCTGCGCAAAGCCTTCTCCAGCACATCCCAAAGATTCTCAATGGGGTTAAGGTCTGGACTCTGTGGTGGCCAATCCATGTGTGAAAATGATGTCTCATGCTCCCTGAACCAGTCTTTCACAATTTGAGGCCGATGAATCCTGGCATTGTCATCTTGGAATATGCCCGTGCCATCAGGGAAGAAAAAATCCATTGATGGAATAACCTGGTCATTCAGTATATTCAGGTAGTCAGCTGACCTCATTCTTTGAGCACATACTGTTGCTGAACCTAGACCTGACCAACTGCAGCAACCCCAGATCATAACACTGCCCCCACAGGCTTGTACAGTAGGCACTAGGCATGATGGGTGCATCACTTCATCTGCCTCTCTTCTTACCCTGATGCGCCCATCACTCTGGAACAGGGTAAATCTGGACTCATCAGACCACATGACCTTCTTCCATTGCTTCAGAGTCCAATCTTTATGCTCCCTAGCAAATTGAAGCATTTTTTTCCGGTTAGCCTCACTGATTAGTGGTTTTCTTAAGGCTACACAGCTGTTCAGTCCCAATCCCTTGAGTTCCCTTCGCATTGTGCGTGTGGAAATGCTCTTACTTTCACTATTAAACATAGCCCTGAGTTCTACTGTTGTTTTTCTTCGATTTGATCTCACCAAACGTTTAAGTGATCGCCGATCACGATCATTGAGGATTTTTTTCCGGCAACATTTCTTCCTCGAAGACGATGGGTCCCCACTATCCTTCCAGTTTTTAATAATGCGTTGGACAGTTCTTAACCCAATTTTAGTAGTTTCTGCAATCTCCTTAGATGTTTTCTCTGCTTGATGCATGCCAATGATTTGACCCTTCTCAAACAGACTAACATCTTTTCCACGACCACGGGATGTGTCTTTCGACATGGTTGTTTAGGAAATGAGAAGCAACTCATTGCACCAGTTGGGATTAAATAACTTGTTGCCAGCTGAAAGATAATCGCCCATGCAGTAATTATCCAATAGGAGGCTCGTACCTATTTGCTTAGTTAAATCCAGGTGGCGACTTTTTTTTTTGGCCAGGCAGTGTATTTTAATGTTCAGTTCTGTAAAACAGCCTTTTACATTCATATAATACAGAACATAACAAAATTGCTGCACTGATACAGAACAGAGGGAGAAGAACGCTCCTCATTGGTTAATAAATGTTTATCTGGAGTATAGTAATTGAAATAAATGCAAAATGTGACAAGTATTAAAAGGAAAATTAAAATTATACAAACTCAGAAACTGCGTTATTCACAGAAATGTATTCATCTACTTGATCCTTAACAATTTATGAAGTGTCTCCGTATATTCTCAAATGTCTGCTGTTGAGCCGTTAATATATGAGTTATCTTTTGTAATGGAAGGCTTGATAACGTCCATCTTATCCCCTGAGAAGTGTCTGGTCTGTGAATGTTTTTTCATAAACTTACTTTACATTTTATGACTTGAAGCAAGTTGAGGTCTTTAAATGCTCCTTCATTTTACTATAGTTACCTCTGAATAAAAGAACAGAACAGACTCAAGTGACATTTTTTTTTAAATAACCCTCTCATTTATAACTCTTAACTCTTCCCAGAACCTTTTAATCTTTCTGCATCAACAAACACAGTGAATCAATGTTGCCTTGAATGTTTTGAAGTGTTTACATGCTTTGAAATGAACCCATCGCCCTCCATTATTTATTATTAATTTTATTTAATCCAACTCCGGGGAAATTCACATGTTACAGCAGCTCAAGAGTCAGAAGCAAGAAAGAAAAAAAAAATTAAAAATGCACAATTAAAACACAAAAAGGCAAGAAAAAAAAAAAGAATAATAAAATACAGTGCAGGGAGAGGCAAAAACCCAGAGGGCTCATTTGAAGCCTCCACCTAATAACATTTTCACAAAATTATTAAGAACTCAAAAGCACAGAACGATAATGAACAATACATAAAATAATACAAGTGATAACACACTACTAATAGCAAAATATGTTTGAATGCAGCAATAAGAAAACAGCAATGATGAAGATGTAAATTAGATAACATAAAATTAAAAAATAACATCTATATACACCACACACCTTTCAATTGTACACACACTGTATGTTCATGATTAATAGTGGCACAAGATAACTGAAGCACACATGGTGTGTGTAATGTATTTAATATGAATATATAGAGCCATAGGCCATATTGTCCTGCAAACCCTGCCTATGGTTCCTAAGTGCTGACAGGATGAGGAAACGATCTTCTTGGGGTGCCGTCTTCTTGGGACGCCCACTTTACGGCCTGTCTCTGACATCCCCCATTATATGGAACTTGGCCTTCAGTTTGCAGAGGGTACCAGGGCTCACTCCAAATAATGCCGCAACTTGGTTTTGCAGAACATCAGCTTGAAGTTGCCCTATCGCACGGGCCCTATCCAGATCAAAGTGGCGTGCCAATTCTTGGAGCAGACACCAACTGACCACTGTAGCAGGGCCTGTGCTCACAGGTACCTGGGGGTACCAGAGGCTCAAAACAAGAGTCAATAGCAACATCAAAAAAAAAAAAAAAAGCTGTTTGGCATAGGCAGAGAAGACAACCCACATTTCTCATTTTATTTATTTAGAGGACAGTGCACATTAATGAACATTGCTGTAAATGTGCCGGTGTTAGCCAAAGGCTAATTTTCAACTGTAGTCCTCCGGCATGATGTTAAAAAGACCTCAGGCCATTAAAAAACACAAAAACAGGAACACAGAAGTCATAAAATATAAAACAACAAATAAACAAAAACAGGAACACTCACATACTCAGCTCTGCTGCTCATCCCACAAACTCATGTTCCATACAAATGTGGCACTATTTAAAAGGGAAATAAACAGGCTTTCCAACGGTATAAGATTTATTGCCAAGAAGCATTGTTACAAAAAAAGAAATAATCTACCAAACACAAATGTCCTTACTTTTTGTGCTTAGTTTAGAAATAATCAGGGGTTGGGGAAAATAGGTATAGCATAGTATCGCGATATTTTGCGTGGCAATATTGTACCAATATACAGGCACCAACTATTGATTTCTTTATATTATACAAATTCAATTTTATTTTTAAAGCCCAATATCACAAATCACAATTTGCTTCAGAGGGCTTTACACGACAGGGAAAAATTATGAATATTGAAATTATGAATTTAGCTAGAACAGGAAAATAAGTTGCTTTTTCAGTCCACTAGATACATTATATTATTTAACTTTTTTGTCTTATTACTGTTTTTATTGCTGTTTATATATAATTCTTGATGTCTTATAGACTTCATCACTTTATTGCAGTGATATATTTGTATACTTCCAGCCCATTTAAAATGAACTCAATCAATTTCCCTGAATAAAGGATGGATATGATGATTACCTAGAAAGCACAAATAACAGCAAGCACCCCCACACTGCATGAGCATCACTTGTGTTGGACCACCCAAAACACCTCATTGGTAGCCATGATGAACACACCCAGCTCTGACCACATTTTTAAAGCATGTATCAATGCGTGTACAGTCTGGCTGCACAGACATGCATTAAAGAGGAGGGGGGATAAAGTAGTGCCCTGCAGACTGACAGACACAATGGCAGTGACAGCAGCTCGCCGTTGATGCTCTCCCCTCGCTGCTGCATGTGGCCTTTGAACCCATTGTTGTGTCGCGGGTGACGTCAGTGCCGTGTGCGGGAGACGGAGCGGCGTGCGCCTGGCGAGACAAAGGCGGCGGACCGACCGGGGTCAGGCAGCAGCAGCAGAGAGCCGAGAACCACTGTTTTTTTTTTTTTTTTTTTACTAAAAGGTAACTGCTAACCTTGGATTTTCAGCTGCGGCGCGTGTCGGTACGCAGAATGAAGACCCGGTGACACTCCCAGGAATATGCTGTGACTCTCCTGAAAGAGGAAAAAAACAACACTGCCCTCTCTTCGGTTTTTAACGTTTTTCTCCTACGCCCCCCCGTTTAGCGTGCTAGCTAGCTAACCGTGCTAGCTCCCTAGCGTTGGTCTCCTCCTCCTCCTGGCTGCTTCTCATCTTTCCCTCAAAAACTGGGCGACGGGCGAAGGGAGGATCTCGTCGACAAAGGCAAGATAAAGTGAGTTCATGTGGTTTTTACACTTGTTTAATTTTAAAAATCGCCGCTGGGAGGGAGTTCGTCTGTCAGAGCGAAGCTAACAAGCTAGCTGTGGTGCTCCCAAACAAAGGGGTCGACAACGTGACTGAGTGCCGACTATGTGGAGCTAGCCTGTTAGCTTGGCTGCTGGAGCTAACAACAGCTCATATACCTATTTTATCTTTTATTTTTTTAATCCGTTCAGCGCATGTAAAAGTGTCTGGAGGTAATGCCACGCGTGTTCTTTGTATCTGTACTGAGCAATAGTTATTCCACGGGTGTAAAAGCGGACATGCTTTATCCTGACTAAACAAGCAGCCTCTGGATGGTTTCAGTTGTCAGACAAGGAGCAACAACAGACAAAGCAAGGCGCCCAAATCAACACTGCTAATGTATGCTGCTGTTTATGAATGATCCGGGGGTCCACGGTGCGCATCCCCAACCTTGTTTTGTGTGTTTATTTACAAACAAACAGCTGACTTTATTTGTTATTTTTCCTTTTTTTTTAATTCCAGAAGAGGGTGAGCTCACTCCCAACACACAGGCATCCGTGATCTGATGTGAGATCCACGGAGAGACTATGCCTAGCCCTTTATTCCACCCCGAGATTATGGACCACGACGTGGTGATCAGCAGCCAGCACAACGGGGTCGGTCTGCCCCGAGAGACGGACCAGGAGTCCCGGGAAGAGGACCACCAAGAGGCGCTCCGCTTCGCCCTGGACCAGCTGTCACTCATGGCCCTGGAGAAGGTGGACTGTGGGGGCGGCGGTGGCAGCGGAGGCGGCGGGCTGGTCGACACTCTGGATGGGACCCAGGGTCCCGGCTCTGAGGGCTGCAACGGCGTGGGCGGAGGGGGCTACGTGGATCTACAGATGCTGGAGCATCCCAACGGGTCCCGGGACTCGCCGACGTCCTGCTCTCCGTCCCCGGAGTACTACGGCTCGGGCGGGTACCACATGGCCGGCTCGCACCCCATGCTCCACGGGGAACAAAGCTCCGTCCTCTGCAGCAGGAAAAGAAGTGTCAACATGACTGAATGTGTGCCTGTGCCCAGCTCTGAGCATGTGGCAGAGATAGTGGGGAGACAAGGTAAGAGCATGAGTGTGTGAGATTTATTTGGTGTTTGTGGACAGCTTGTTCAGGCAGCATGCAGCCTGGTTGTTCTTTGTTTGGGTGGCAGTCTGCTGAGAGGAGGGTTCCTGAACTTTTACAGCCTGAGCTCGGTGCTCTGGTCGGGCTGCACTCCTCTATTTGGGTCTTTAATGTCAGCATAATGCGGCTCCTCTATTCAAAAAAGCCTCGCTTTCTATATTAACACTCCATTTTTAGCAGTATTTAGACAATGCATTGACATAGAGTGACTGAGAGAGTGTGGTTGATGAGTAGGAGGGAGGGGGAGGGGTGGGAGAGGGTCAGACAAAGCGGCAGATTGTCGGGAGTCTGGACATGTCTAGCAGCCTGCACCAAACAAAGAAAATACACCAAAATGCGCTCATTTTAGAAATCGCAGACCACAAGAGGTAGCTTTTAACACTGGACTCGCATTTCTAGCCCATGCATATGTTCACAGTAGATTATTATTGTGTCTGTGGAGCAGAATTTGGAGCTGAAACGGGGCAGCAGGCGCACAAACACGGGACTGGGCGGTGTTACGCCCTGCACCCAGCTCTGTCTGCCGATGCTGCTGCTCGCCTCGCAGCCGCTCCGCTTTATACATCCAATTTTTCTCTCCTGTTTCTACCAATATGCGTCCTCTACATGAAATACACCCATGTTATGGATTAGGTTTGCCCGTCGCGGCCGCGGCAGCGTTACGGCATTGTTCTCTTTGTTTGAAAAAGCCATGCTTTCTGCTTCCCAGAATGACATCACACTCCGTGCGCCCGATTGGTCGCCGAGCAGCGAGCGTCCATATTTAAAGAAACAGAGCGCAGCTGATGCTGGCGGAGGAGCATGAGTTGACACAAGCAGTGCAGCAGATATTGACTTTATGTTTGGGCAGACAGGCTCTTCAGGAATATCTTGCGTGCATGCTGCTGCTGCTGCCACGGATATGTTGTAATGATGCGAAAATGATGCATCGTTAAGGCGCTTTAACTGGAGTGCTGGGCTGATTACTTGTTTTTGAGGACTCAATATTCAGCATGTTGATGCAGCCATGTTGATTTATTATTGATCTGCATATGTTTTGAAACAGTTGATGATGTGTTTCTGCACATTAGAGCTTCAGATTTAATATCAAAACAGCAACATGGCAAAGTGTAATATCCAAATTACAGGAGTTGCACTTTTAGTTAAAGGTAAAATATGTCACAACACACCACGGAAAACAAAACAACATGGTGATACAGAGATGCCCCAGCCTTAAAATCATATTTCAGATGTAAGGTAACACGCTTGTTTGGTACAGACTCCAGCAAAAATCACATCACAATAATTTTTATATAATTTTTCAGTGAAAATGAAATGCAAAAATTACCATTCCCACTAAAATCATGACTCACACTGCAATACTAGTCAAAATAATTTAAATCAGTTTTTTTTGTCTTATTATGCGGCACTACTTTACATAACATAATTGTCAGTTAATACACCTACTGTAGTTAAAATGAATGCAGTCCTGCAGTAAATCCTACCATCATGAAGATTGTTATGTTCAGTTTTTGTTGAAACAGTTTTAGAGAGGCGGAGATTTAACTTTATGATTAATCTGGAGGCTGCAGTTTGTGGTTGTTTTATATTAAGGGGTGTTTTTAATATTTTGTCTACCTCATTTACATCAGAGTGCAGCTAAATACTAGAAATAACTATGTGTGGGGGGGGAATAGATAGCATATTAGCACAGTATCAAATTCAATTCAGTTTTATTTTTAAATCCCAATGTCACAAATAACACCTTGCTTCAGGGGACTTTACAGCATATGACAACCCTCTGTCGATGGACCCTTACAACAAGTCAGAAAAACCATTAACAGGGAAAAAATATGAATATTGAAAACAGAGTTAGAATAATAAAATCAGTTCATTTTTCGGTCCACAAGATAAATTTTGCTGCTATAAAAATGATCAAAGTGAGATGAACAGACTGAAAACATTATCTTAATGAATTAAACATGTCAATAAGTAATCACAATATATGTTAACGCAGTACTCAGGATATTGTAAAACATTTAGACTTGCAGTAATAATAATGTATTGTGACTTAAGTATTGTTATATATATAGTATCATGGTGCCTCTTCCCACCCCTAGAAATAACACAGGGTGTCTGCAAGTCCGTAAAAAGTCCTAAGATGTCATAAATTAAGATTTAAAACTTATTAGCCCTTGAAAGTTATTAAATAGTCTCAAATTTGAATTTTATGTAAACATTTTATCCATTTTTTAATTTCTTTTTGACAAAATGAGTCGAGCTCTTCAGCACGAAAGTCCACATTTCTGATGTTACTAATCTTTAAACCTAACACTGAACCTGATACTGTCTTTTTCCTTTATACTTACTGTTTGGCAAAATGTAGAGTTACCTTACTCGTTCTATCTCTGCAAAAAAATGATCTCTGCACAGGATCTGACATGGTTTATTTACCTTTTATACTTACCCGCAATGCTTGAATTAAAAAAAAAGATGTTTTGTCCTAAAATCAGTCTTAAATTTGTTTTTAATGATCTTGAAAAGGTCTTAAAAAGCATTCATTTTAAGTGTCTGATACCTGTAGACACCTTGTAAAAACACGAAAAACTACAGCGTCCAGATGTCAGATGAACATCTCAATTTCAAAACTGAACATTCACGTAGGTTCGATTTATTACAGCACTGTTGTGTCAGACTGTTTTAACGAGGTGTACTTGACAGGCTGCTACCAGAGTGTATCTGACCTGTTGTCTCAGACTTAATGTACATAATATAAGCACACTTGTGTGTGTGGCTGTGTTAAAAGTGTTAATATATGTGTGGGTGTGTGTTTGAACGTGTATAAGTGATGCTTCTGTGCTTCTGCGTCCTCCAGGTTGTAAGATCAAGGCCTTACGTGCCAAAACAAACACTTACATAAAGACTCCAGTCAGAGGCGAGGATCCGGTGTTCATTGTGACGGGACGCAGGGAGGATGTGGAGATGGCCAAACGTGAAATTGTCTCCGCCGCTGAGCATTTCTCTATGATCCGGGCGTCCCGCTGCAAAGCCGGAGGGCCTGGAGGAGGAGGCGGCGGCTCCCTTCCCGGACCGCCACACTTACCTGGACAAACCACCATACAGGTACAGACCTCCCTGTGGCTTAGTCATCATACTGTGTTACTGTTTTACTCTGCCAGATGACAATATATAACATCTGTTTGAGAAAGAAAAGTACAGCTCTGTTCTCTGACGTTAAAATACTTCTCTTGTCCCCAACCCAGGTGCGGGTGCCCTACAGAGTAGTTGGGTTAGTTGTTGGACCAAAAGGAGCAACTATCAAGCGCATCCAGCAGCAGACTCACACCTACATCGTGACGCCCAGTCGAGAGAAAGACCCGGTGTTCGAGGTGACCGGCATGCCGGAGAACGTGGACCGAGCGAGGGAGGAGATTGAGACCCATATCACCCTGCGAACTGGAACCTTTGTAGACCTGCAGGGAGACAATGACTTCCACTCCAACGGCACTGACGTCAGTCTAGAGGGCCTCGGCGCCCTGAGCGGAGGCCTGGGGGCATCTCTGTGGTCCAGGGCTACCGGCCACCATTCTGCCCCCCCTCCTCCTCCACCCTCCCCACCTCCTCCTCCTCTCCCCATGTCCATGCACCACTCCTCCAGCCGGAAGATGTCCTCATCAGTTGCCTATCACACGCACAACGGCGGGATGAGCTCAGACAACTTCAGCACCACTCGCAAGGCCAATGAGGGCGGCAGCCCCACGAGCCCCTTTAGCACAGGCTCCAGCAGCGCTGGAGGAGGATTCACTTTCGGGGGCGACTCCACCCCAGGGCTGCCCTCGTCAGATGAACTGGGCTTTGAGTTCAGCGCTGCCAACATCTGGGCGCCTTTCGTCAACGGTGGAACAGGCAATAAGACGGGTGGCTCTGCCCAACAGCAGCCTCTACGTCGCAACAGCAGCGGCCTCAGCGGCGGAGCCATCACTCCACGATTGTCTCCAACTCTGCCTCAGGACACGGGCGTGGGCCCCCTGGATCACCCATTAGCCCGTCGTGCACAGAGCGACCCCCTCAGCACTCTCTCCTGGCTGCAGTCCGGCAGCGCAGGAGGCGGCTCCTTCTCCGGAGCGTCCAGCTCCAGCTCCGGCGGCTCGTCGACTGGCTACTCCTCCTGCTCGGCCTCCTCCCTGCCAGGCGGCTCGCCCACTGACTCCGAGGGAGGCGGCAGCGGCGTGGGCCTCAGCTCCGGGATGCTGAGCCGACTGAAAGGCGGCTCCGGCCCCGGGGTCGCGGGCCTGGTCGGCGTTAGCCCCGGGATCAACAGGGACTGCTTTGTGTGTTTCGAGAGCGAGGTGACGGCAGCCCTGGTGCCTTGTGGCCACAACCTGTTCTGCATGGAGTGCGCTGGGCAAATCTGCCAGTCAGCTGAGCCGGAGTGCCCCGTCTGCCACACCCCCACCACACAGTGCATCCGCATCTTCTCCTAATGCCCCGGCAGGGGGGTGCGGGGCGGGGGGTAAAATCTGAGGGAGGCAGGAAGAAGACTGGAGTGGGGCACCAGCTGTGGGAGAGGCGATGGAAGGATTCACACTAATAACTTTCACACACACACGATGGACCATAATAAATGCATAATAGAGATGATGATACTATACGGATGTTGATTTATTGCTGGTAACTGTCAAGATTAATAATAATAATAATAATAATAATAATAATGACAATGACTTATTTTCAGAGTGAAGTTAATTGAAACTGGTCTGCAGACAGTCGGAGCTCAGACAGTCTCTCAGTGGTGAACTTATGGAAGGAAACTAGTGTCTTATCTCTCTTCAGGCCTTCATTTTGACCCGGAGCAGCCCGCGCCGCCGGCTGCCGGTCTGTCTTGACATTTTCTTCATTCTGGCTTCTTCAGATCTCTGCCTGCTTTCTCTCTCACAGCCTTTCCTTTTGACACTTTTGTACTTAACAGATATTTTTCGATGAAGCTGTCAATGAGGCCTGCACTTTTCTACTCCTTATTTTAATGTTCTCAACAGGACGCAAACCGTTCCAATAAATCCTGCCCCCCCCCCCCCCCCTTCTTCGCTTTCTCCTCTTGCTCTCACTCATGCTGTTGCGGGGGGGTTGCTATTTTTCTGGAACTTTTTTAAAGGTCGGCGTGTAGTCGGGCACCTATCAGAACAATAAGAGGGACCTCTTCGGGATGACTTCCTGTTTCTCGTTGCCACACAAGAATTAGCCATCAGTTATGCCAAATGAATGCTATTAATAGGCGTCTCTTAATTCTTGATCAAATTCCATAACTTGTGGGATGAATTTGAATGCAACACATTTCAGATGTGGCTGCTGCATTAGATTCACATGATGTGTTTTAATAAGTGAGAAACGTCCCATCAGTGATACTGTAGGAATGTGTCTGAGGTCAGTTCTCTGTGCGTTTGGGCTGCCTGACAATCCCTTTACATCTCTCTTTCTTGTGTGTGTGCGTGTGTGTGAATAACGCCCGCTCTTGCTGTTCATCGGCATCGTTACGTGTCTTCACCGTGAGAACGTCTGGTTTCTGTCCCGCTGCCCCTCTCCTTCACTTCACTCTGAGTCTCACAGGAAGGCTTTGCTCCGATCCATCCTCTCACATCCCGTCTGTTACGCTCACATCGACTCCGTTTAGCGTTTTCTACTAGATTCTGACTCTTGACTGTCAAGTGTGTGGCTCGCAGACATATTTTGAACTCTAGGATAAGATAGGGCTTTTCTGATGTCACACGTGAATGTTCTGTCCAATACGGAGAGGCGGCTGCACATGAAACAATAACAAGGGGCTCGATCGAACCATTTTTTCTTTTCATGCACTGTAACTCCAGGCCCCTCTAAAAAAGGTTAAAAAAAACAGCTCTTAACTGTTTTTGTTTCGGTAGTTTCGGTCTTCCACCCCACTCTTCACAGCAAAACTGTATGGCACTCTCTCAGATGACACACGGTCCATATAGCGCTGTATTCCCAGCCACATTTGGTGCACTATATGATTAGTTGTGTGAGATTTGTCCTATGTTTTCATAGCATTACTGAGTAACTCCCGTTGATGCGGTCGCATCCTGTTTTGTGTTAGTGGTTTTTAAAGAATTCAGTGTGAGTTTGCAGTAACTGCCTCTTATAGTGTTAATACTGTATGTATGATTTGGGCGATGTTGGTTGCCGTCAGTGGCCCTTTTTTTTGGTTGAACATGTGTGGAAATCGGCTCATAGAATGAGACAAGCCATGACGACAGAATTAAAACGACACACCTAATTCTCAAGGGCTTCCTCTGACTGCACAGACACACGATCACATTTTCAGGCTCACACGCAGTAGGTATCCTTTATGGCAGCTAGTAGCTAGGTCATCCAGGGCTTCCAGACACTCTTTGTGTTCAAATCCCAGCAGCTGCAGAATGTTTTGCTCGTTGTTTTTATTTTTAATTATTATATTTTCTAACTGTCCCTACACGGTCATCACATCGGGATCCTGTCAGTAGGGCATGCAGTCACAGTGTGTCCTCCTCTTCTGGACGTAGTCTCAGATCAGGACAGGGTGTAGGGTTTTAATGTCCAGGAAACAAAAGGGTAACTCTACTTGAGTGAGTAATTGGGCAGTTGCTGCTGTGCTTTGGTGCTCCAGCCGGTATGATGTTAAACTTATTTGCTGTCTGACTGTTCGTTTGCTACTTTAGGTGACGAGGGCAGCAGCTGCACAGAGGAATCTAATAAGCCGCTGTCCTGGTTGAGCGCAGCAGTGCACTAATTCATGTGTAGGAAAAAAACTCTGCCCCAAGAGCTGAACCGGTAGTGACGACTACCCATGGTGCTTTGGTGCAACTCCCTACTGAAACATGGCGATGAACAAACCCCAGTTGGGGGCGGTGGGAGGCCTCTTATAGCTCTCAGACTTCTGCAGTGCTCCGTAAATCTGACAACCTCGTCTTGTTAACCGGCAAACCCACCCCCTCGTCGGGCTCTGGTGTCAAACGTCGCATTTCGTCTCATGCGCACTCGGAACAGATGCAGGGCCGTGAACGTGTCCTTATGATCAGATTCGTCGTGACTGTCGTGTGAGTCTGTTGAGGCCAACCTCGAAGCCCTTCTTCAAACTGTCCAAGTCGACGTGTTAAAGGAATTAAACGTGTTGTATTTACCAGATGGCTCTAATGTAAATCCTGGTGTTGAACTGGGGTGTTTTTCTGGCCAATGAGAGAATGTTAGGGTTTAATGTACAGTAGTTTCATTGTTAAAAAGGTACAAAGTTTTTCAGATTGACTGCTGATTTTTATTTTTTTTAGCCAAACTTATCCCCCTCCCCCATTTCCTTCCTTAAAGGTTTGAAAACAGGGTTTCCTGAGGCATGCTAGCCAGTGACCTCTGACCTTTTTTTTTGTCATTAGAGAGGGGGGGGGGGGGGGGTGCGAAGAGAGCCACGCCAGAAAGGGGTGACAGACACCCCTTAAGCCTCCGCTCTCCTATTTTTTGCTTTAATTCTCTTTGTATGCAGAACCAAAATGTAAAACGTCGGCAAACTAGGTTCCAGGCCCGACCTGTGTGTGTATATACCCTGAATACAATCAACGGGATCTTGTTTTCAAAAGCAAAATGACTTAATTGAAGATAAGTGTAGTTTCTAAAGAACATGTATCATTATTTGTAAGTTAACCATCTGCATGTCTTCAAGCCACCTGGCATTAGCTAATAATTTTTAAGATAAAAAAAACAAAAAAACTTTTTACACATTTTATTTTTTACAATTTATTTGCTTACCTAAATATCCCAGACAATAATGTGACCCTTTTTATTACTTCAAATTTATTTTTATTTTCCATTTTTTTATTTTCCTTATTTCCTGTGTACTACATATAGGCAATTTATAACAAAATGAGAAAATTATTGAAGAAATTTTAAAATTGAAATATATTTTATTTGAAAGTTTATGGACCTTTTAACCGTGAGCCGGGAAAATTGTATAATCGTATAATTTGAGCTGACTTGACGGTTATGAGAAATGTATCAAGAGTTTTATTTTTTATGCTTCTTTAATAAAGTCTTGTTTTTTGGTTTCATTTTTTTACTGTAAAATAAGAGCTCGCCTTTGTGTGTCTTCATTTCAGTTGGGGAACATGCAGCAGACTGCAGCGGCTGCGTCTTGGCCACATGGTGGCAGCACAGACACACCTGCAGCAGACAGCTGCATGAATCATGGTGCAGCTCAGGCCTGTTTGTGAATCTGAGACCAGACATCGGGTAGTTTCCTGGAAAATCAGAACAGTGGTGTGGGCCTGGATCTAACACATGCATAGATTTTGGTGTAGCTTTAGAAGAAAAGTGTTAAAAGTAGAGCTGATTCAAGAGTTTAAATCCCTCATCAAACAAGAGTGCCTTATTTTTCAAACAAGATAAACCTTAAATGTGAATATTTGCTGCATTTTTATGTTTTAAATCAGTATAAATTAATTAAATACAGACTGCTGGTCTGGCCAGGATGTCAGTTTGGATTCTAATATTTTGGTGGTTTTCTGACATTTTATAAACTAAAACAGAGCTGAGATGAAACACTAAGACAATTAACAGCAGATTAATTGGGAACTTTTAATATTCAGTCAAATTTAAGTCAATTTTGCCAACTTTTTAAAGCTTCCAGCCTCTCAGATGTTCAGATTGGCTGCATTTCCTTGCCTTACACTGTTGTAAAATGTATATTTTGAGGATTTAGACTGTTGGATGTTTTTAAGCTACTTGTAGAACATTGTGAGACATTTTTCTAACATTTTATAGTCCAAATGTTTAGTCAAGTTGTAGCTTAAAGAAAATAATTAGCAGATTAATTCATAATGAAAACAATCATTGGTCACCAAGGCTTGACCTCTTTACTCCACAGCTGGTTTAAAGGGACAGTTCACCCCCAAATTAAAAATACATATTCTTCCTCTTACCTGTAGTGCTATTTATCAGTCTAGATTGTCGGTGTGAGTTGCTGAGTGTTGGAGAGATCACCGTAGAGATGTCTGCCTTCTCTTCAGTATAATGGAACTAGATGGCACTCGGCTTGTGGTGCTCAAAATGCCAATTAATACATTTGAAAAACTCAACACATCTGCACCCTTGTCTCTCCTTTTTTTGCCTTGTTCAAGCTTATTCCCCCTCCTTCATCAACTTCATACACACACACACACACACACACCAACAAACACTCAAAATACCACTCAACACTGTCAGCATATGTTATACTGATATGCCTGTGTTTGTCTTTTGTGTTGATTGTCATTTTAAACATGTCCTGTCTCCCACATAGTAATGTCCTTTTCATGTCTTTCACTTGTTTAGTGCCTGCATCACCATCATGACCTGGTCACCCAAGATAATCCACAGACCTTGTTGTGAGTAGTTTCATGTGGAACTATTTACTTTCTACTGAACTACACAATGTAGAAGGAAGAGTGCATCTACTCATGGATGAGAGGATCGTAGCAGCACGAGATGTGAACATTAATGGTGTCCTCCTTAGCTGAGCTGTAACATTAGCTAGCAGTAGATGCATGTTCCTTCTGCCCAGTGATTTGGTTGGTGGGTGTAGTTTGGTAGAAAGAAAATAGTTCCTACATGAAACTGCTCACAACAAGGTCTGTGGATTATCTTGAATAACGTCATGATTTCTTGAGTTTTTCAAATGCGTTTTCTTTGGTGCTATGAGCGTGCCATCTAGTTCCATTATTGTGGAGAGAAGGCAGACATCTCTACAGCTGATATCTCCAACACTCTGCAACTCCAGACTGATAAACAGCACCACAGGTAAGGGATGGTATATTTTTGATTTTGGGGTGAACTGTCTCTTTAAGTTCCTACTGATTTGCCTTTCTTTGTTTAGACTAACGGCAGCTGAGCTTTTCCCCTCCCCTCTGTCGACTGCGGAGAAGGAGCCAAAACATCTGGTTCAACTTGTGTAAAGTGGTGTGCGATGCTCCCCTCCCCCCCCTCCGCAGAGAGGTCAGAGGTCACATGGAGAACAGACTGAGCGCTCACTGAAGTGGAAGCCCGTTGTTCCAGCTGAAGGTCTGTGTTAATATAAAAGCCTGTTGTCTTCATCTGAGAGGGGAAACACATCTGCTGAAACACTTGTCTGAGTTTTACAACGTTTCATAACTTGTCGCACTGAAGGTTCAGATTATTAGAGAGTATGTTAGACGTGTGTGTAGCCGATCCTGAGATGTAATAACTGGATAAAACCATTCCCACACATACAAATCTAACTGCAGTAATGTGATTCACAGGCGCGGCGGGGTGAATAATAAAGCAGACGTTTAGATCGTGACACAAATGTCCTTTTAATAGGAAGCAGATCACAATCAGGCTGCATTCCAGTTCCACTTCATCCTCATTAAAGAACAATCAATAATGATAAGAAACAAATTAGAAACATCCTTAGTAGAAAATAATTCTCTCATGCGAGTTCTGTGTTCACACTACATTCATATTGGTTACAGATGACGTATTCACAAGCCGTTGTTGGAAAACAAAAAGAACATTGATGACTTATCATTACATAGCTTCGGAAATTAAAAAAAAAAAAAAAAAAGTCACATCAAAGAGACACGTGCTGGCACGATAAAGTTTCCCATCATGCAATTGTAAGTTGATTCTATTCACAGGGTGGGCGTCATTGGTCTCCACGGAGTTGTGTCGGCGTGCATGCATGCATGTGTGTCATCTTACGTGTGCCCTTTTGTGCTTGAGCAGAGATCGGTGTGTGGATGTGTGTGTAGGTGTGTGCATGTCTTTAGTGTGTGCAGTGGTGTGTGTAGGTGTGTGCGTACATACATGAAGCAGGCAACCAACAAGCCCCAAACTGGATAATCAGTTATTTTTTTGTTGCTTTTTCAGCTACAACCTGACGTGTCAAGTTTTGTCTTGAGCCCTGGGATCAAAACATAAAAATAATGTAACTGCACTGTGTGTTAAATTGGGCGGAAAGCTCCTTTAAAAAGGCTAGTTCACCCAATATTATCCGTTTTATTTAAAGGGAAACTTAGGTATTTTTCAACCTCGATCCTTTTTACGTCCATTAAAAGTGTTTGCTTTTGCCACTGACAGAATCAGATTGTTATTCGAAGTGTCTGGCAGCATTATGAAACGGACCCTAGGGAGGAATGAAACATTTTTCCTTAACTTCCACTGGTCTGTTTGTTGTTGTGACCAAGTCTCGCTCAAGGTGAAGTATCGTTCTAAAATCTCTCAGACTTCACCACATTGTCAATATCAGCAGAATATTCAGCAATAACACTGAGCTACGCTTTCTGTACTCTAACACAACAAACTCCTCCCAGCATTCCTCTATCCATGTCTCTCCTATTTTTCCTGCAATAAGTCACCTTCTAAGTCAAGACTTGGTCACAATAACGTTATATTTCTTTTCCTCAATGTTGAACAGACACTTTAAGCACCCCTCTACCCTTTTTTTTTTTTACTCTAACAGTAATTAGTATCTAGTTACTAAAATGTTGAGGCAGAGGGTACTTGCTGTAGCTCTGGGTGAGGGCGAGAGGCTGTCAGCAAATTGTTTGTTGGGCACAGATAAACGGAGATTTGTGTGGGTACATGAGACCCTAAAAAAGAGGGTGGGTCGTAGGGAGTACCACCAGTTGGTCCAGGAGCTTCTCCTCCATGATGGACGTTTCCAGGCATATTTTAGGATGACTCAGGGGCAGTTTGACAACCTGCTGTCTATCGTCAGGCTGGGTATCCAGCAACTGCTACCACCAGTTCCTCCTCCATTGTTTACCAACTGTAGACTTGTTGTCATGACCACCACAGAGGTCCTGCCTCTGAAATCATCCGATTGGACAATGGGAAAAAGATACCAATAAAAGAGATGACGTTGGGCGCTTTTCTGCTCTGAGTTGAAGTTTTTTTCAACTCGAGGAGTTCAGTGCGTTCTGGTGCCTAGAGCGCAGAAACGCGAGGCCCATCCCAACACAAAAATCGCAAGCAAAAAGCTTCATTCTCAATAAAGACAATTACAAAAAATCACCTCCAGCAGCTAGAACGCTTTCTGTATGATCGGGGCCTTATACTCCCGTTATTTACGAAAACGGATGCATTAATTTCAACTGTCATTACCCACATACTTCCCTGCGTCCTTTATGTTAGTATAGATACATCCACTAGATGGCACCAAAGGGCAGAGTCAAAAGTTTCTGACAACAAACATGGCATTGGTGGGCTAGGTCGTAATAACGTACCCTATAATGTGTCCCTATACTTATCTAACTTTGAGCATGAATGAGCCATTACAATAACAGTATGAGCCTGTCAGTGGCAAAAACAAGCACTTTAAATTGATGGTGCACAATTGCCCTCAGAGACTACATTGCAGCCTGTTTTACTGCTACGAATCTCTCAACACTCGGCCAATTTAAAGATGATTGTCTCCATAGGTCGGTTAAACACAAATACATGGAAAACAGAGTCCAGGTTGAAAAAATACAAAAGTTTCCCTTTAAGTGAAATTTGGACGCCTAAATCAAATGGCAATATCAGTTTTACTTTTTGTAAAGGCATGAGCCGGTGTCCCCAAGCTAGTCGTGGTTTTGGATATAACCATCCCTTTGTTCGTAAAAAGAAGGCTCTGCTGAGATAAACAACATTCAGAAGCTTTGTTTTTGGTAGAATTCAACAGTATTCAGTAAAGACAACATGTGACAGGCCAGCAGTGACAGTCTGGTGAAGCCCCACACAGCGACAGGAAAACCTCGCTGTCACTGACACTGTTAAGTTTCACTAAGAGAATACAACACGAGCCGGACTACGACTGTGAGTGTTTGCTCACCTTTTTTTTTGCAGTGAAAGGTAAAGGGGTTGTTAACACACTTGACAAGACTTAAACTAAGACAACATAAATGCTTGGCGGTGACTCCGATGGCTTCTTTCTTTGAAAAACAAAAAAATAAACTGGTTCGTGCAAATTTGGTCCAAAAGGCAAATAGGAATTCAAGGACAAAACACTTTCCTTCTTATTCAACACGTGAGAAAAAGCTTACAAATGTCCAACAGGAATGGGGATTTTATGAGTCCATACATAAAAGTAAATTAAACACAGAATCATAAGTTTCCCCATTCCTTGGATCTGGATATTGCAGTTGGTGCTCCTGTATTTATATTGACAGCGCATACATTTAGGGTATGTAGATACAATATATTGCTCACAATCTCAGAGCCCGTTTTGCCAGGTGTGACAATCAACCCCCCTCACACACACGCACTCACACACACACACTTACACACAATCTTGTACTTCTATGTTTGTGAGGACCCTCGTTTACACAATGTATTTCTAGCTCCTTACACTAACCTTAACCATCATGACAAAATGCCTAAGGCGGAATTTGTACTTCTGTGTTGAATCGCTGCCGTACCCTACCCTACTCTGTAGCCTGACGAGCACCTCCCCAGAAATGTAACGCAGACCTTCTGTCTGTTTTCTTAAGCTGAAACCTTTTCCCTCAGTAGAAACAAAGCTTTTATTGACTTTAGTTTCACAGATATGAAACAATAAATTGTGAAGACAATAAAACCTCAGATAAAATAGCATTTTAAGTCTTGTGTGTGATTTATCCTGGCATCATATGAGCAGAGGAAATCTCACTGGGCTAATTTATACAATGTAAAATGCCATAGGCTTGTGCTAATAATGTTAGCATGTTGTATTTGTTTGGAAAACATGTTTAGTATAAGACAGTTGGTTTGTCAGTGAACCTTGTGAGTTGTAATGGAGCCAAATTTTTTGACGCTACCTTTGTTAAATGTTGCTGTTGTCCCTGGTTTCATATGAAACGAGGAAAGTTTGCTAGCTGCAAGGCTAATTCATACAATGTAAAATGCCATAGGCTTGTGCTAAAAATATTAGCATGTTGTATTTGTGGGGAAAAAGAGTCCAGTAAAAGACAAGTGCTTTGTCTGTGAATCCTGTCAGTTATAGTGAAGCTGATGTGTGTACTTGTGTTTGAAATTCTCACTATTAAGCCATGTTTTATCCATGTTTTGAATCAACTAAACTTCACAGCACTCCGTCGCTGAGGCCACGTGCGTAGGCCACGTGTAGGCTATGGCATAGGGTCTGCCACACAAGCATAAATCCCCCTTAACCTTTAACCTTATTTAAACTTAGTTGTATCCTGAACCTTAAAACCAAGTCTTAACCCTTAAACAGGCCTCTGAAAAAGTAAGGACCGTCCAAAATGTCCTCACTTTACAAAAGTGTCCTCTCTCTTAGTCCTCACTATGTAGCAAATACAAGATCACCTTCACACACATGCACACACACAATAACAAAAGACACAGCAGTGTTCACAGGGGGTTTGTTCTTCGTAAAAACCACAAGGTTCAGTGTACATACAAACAAACCACTATTGCCTTAAAGAGATGGGTTTAGGTTACGTGTGCAGTCGATCAGGAGGAAAGTGTCCTTCAGCATCGCATGTCCTTTGGCCGTCCTCCACAGCGTCTCTCGTGAGAGACTTTCTGAATCGGAGCGTGTCTGCAGTGTGGCGATGTGTCTGTAGACACACAGGTAGATAGTGGGTGGAGGGGGATTCGTGGGAAAACCTTGTGGTCAATTTGCCGACAGAAGCGTGGACGGCATATATTAGTGCGTAAACTGACATCCCAGTCCACTGATCCTGTAGCCCTTTTGGAGTTAATGTGCACTCTCGGGGTGTGGATGTGTTAGACGCTGGGGTATTGCTCCGTTTGTCGTGATGTGAAGCAAGAAAAGTTTTTAAAAGAAAAAGCACATTGCGGCCACAACCTTCATCTCTATCAACACGTCACACATCAGGCTCAGCATGTTCCCACTGTCGGTGTGTTTTCTCCATGATAATGATGGTTAGTCGGGTCATGATTATAAAACCTTATTGTACCAGGGTTATATATGCACCATGCTCACACGGGTAAAATATTGGAGGCACCCATCTTTTATGTGGGGGGGGGGGGGGGGTTGCCATGGTTACAGCAAAGTGGATCACAGTGTTCCTGGGGTCAACATGCAGGATGTTGGTACATTACAGGACAGACAAGCAGTGACGTTGCCCCTGGACACTGATCTAAGGTCAGTGGTTTTTTTCTCTTTTTGGATTTTTGGGCAAAAAAAAGGAGCTGATCTTAGATCTGTGCCTGAACTCCAACCTACACAACACATCACACCGTGGGAAGACTACGCAGAGCAAACGACAAGGAGAGGGAGAGGAGGAGGAGGAGGAAGGGGGGAAAGAGAAAGACCGACGGACTGGAAGAACGACACACAGTCAGGCAGGCAAGCGGACAGACGGACGGACAGACAGAGCATAGCTAGGCAAGGACTGCTCTCCTGAAGACACAGAGAAGCAAAAGTGCAAAGTGGTCGTCCTCAAACTATTCACATGGTTTAGTTCTGCGTTGCATTATATCACATCTAAATGTACAGCGTATAAAAGGTGTGATGTGTTATGGGAAAGATTGAGTGAGGGGTTGACAAGTGCTTGGTAATGTGAGGCTAACCCTAAACTGAGAGCTTCGAGTTGAGCTGCTGAAATATTCAAAATTAAATATGAATGCTTATAAACATAACTCTCCATGTTTGCATTGATAACATTGCAATGTAAATGTTGCATAATGTATGCAGATATATGTACAATAGAGCATTTTCATGTGTGTGCTTGTGTATTGCACATGGTTGTCTATCTATGTCGGTGTGACTACTTTAAGTGTGCATAATACTATGTCTCTGGTGGTCTTGTGCACACGTGTGTCCTCGCTCTCTCCCCCCCCCCCCCCCCCCTCAGCTGCGGCCCTCCTCGGCTGAGCGCTGCTCTGACTTGAGCTTGACGAACTCTTTTGCCACGTCGTCGTTGTTGCGCTGAGAGAGGATCCGCAGCACCGTCAGGCCCGTCTCGTCCATATGGATACGTCTGCCCAGGGGCATCCACAAGGTGACGCTGCCCTTGCTGGCTATGTCCTTCAGCTGCACCACGGACATGCCCACGGTGCGGTCCTCTCTGGCGAAACAGTAGTCCTTCACACACACCTGCAGCTCGTAGCTCTCAGGACCCACCTCAGTGCCCAATGAGCTGAAACGAGACAGAATCATATCAATGTTTGACTTCATGTCTTTAACTGTATTAGCTAGCTAATTAGTAGAGCTGCCCCTTAATAGTCGGCCAAACATTAGTCGACAAAAAAGGTCATTAGTCAGCAAGATTTCATTGGTTGCATAGTTGCAGAACAAAAGTAGATATAAAACAAACATAAAACTCTTTTAGGAGCTGGGCCTTGTCAAAATAAATTAAAACCTATCTGTTTTAAGGGGTTTATATATAGTATGATGGTTTGTTAGTATGTTGTGTTACATGTCCTGTCTGTCTATCACATTCTGCAGAGACAGGTGATACTCACTACTGGAAGCTCTCACTGAACTTGGGTGACCATGTGTTGTTCTTGGACTTGGTGGCAAATTTCCTCTTTTTGTCGCTGAGGTGGGGGCCGATGATGTAGACCTCCACGAAGGGCCTGAAGCCCTGCGCCTTCCATTTCAGGTCATTAGCAGCCACCACTGGAGGATGAACGCAGGTAACGTTAGAGAAGGAACACAGGAGAAGACAAGAAAACTGGGACGGTGGTGTAGCCTGTCCTGCTTTTCTTTTCTCTCTCGTTTTTTTTTACCTTTGACACTGATCTTGTGTTCTCCATTAGGCTGGGGTAAAATGTCCACACCCATGACCACCTCGCCAACTGCATCCACTCCAGATGCTGTACAGACAAACACGGTAATTACTCATGTGAGTGTGAGCCATTTGTCTTTGCATAGCTATAACCTGTGTGTCTGTTTTTGCAGTACACAATGTAGCACAGCAGAGATATATGACTTGCAGAATTGGGATGCATCAGCAGATTGTGAACTAAATTTAAACATGCAGAAACCACACACACACACACACACACACACACACACACAGGTTCTCTGTGATAATCAGATGAGCAGGACTTGGCTGGGTAGCGCAGCTTTTGTGCCAGCTCTATTGCTGAGCAAATGGCAAACTGTAACTCAGTAATAGCTGGTAATTTGTTCTTAACTCTCTATTCACACTGAAGGAAAAAGGGAAAAGGAGATGAAACAGAAACAATCCAAACTGCAACACAAAAATCTGGAGAAAATCTGTGCACGACTTGTTCTTTTATTCATTATGTCTTGCACATCCCTGCCTCTCCTCACTCTCACGTCACTGCGGTTTTTATGTTCAAGCTCTCACCTGCTCAGCTGATTTGGACTTCATCTTTCTCTGTGCACTCTTCGTATGTAATAGACTTAATCTACAACAAATGAATCTATGCATAAGTCAGGTTTTTCTTATTCAGCTGATAAAAAGGAGTTCAATCTGGAAAGTAAAAGAAGAGGTAAAAAACAAGAAGAAGCAGAGCGCCAAGGGCTAACACTGCTCACTGTCTTGGGTTATCTTTGGTTGCTGACAGTTTGATCACACAGATGTCTGAGCACAAGTCTGAGCTGCTGCGGGTTGCCGTGGGGGACATGCAAATTTTATGTAACAGTGCTGACACGTACGTTTCTCTGGTGGTGTGTCTTCGTTCGCCGTGCACCTGAGCCCTTTCCCTCCGTGGACTGAGAGCAGACAGGAGAAAAATTAAGCATTAGAGGATAGTACACAAAGTGTTCATTGGTAAAACAGGTGGAAAAGCATGTATGCATCTTGTTAAATACTGCAAATGAAAGTGTTATGGCTGATGATAAAGTAACAAGACAACTGTGGTGTCCTTGAGCAAGACATTCCAATTTTCAGCTCATCAAAATCCATTTGTGGGCATTAAAGTTATAGTCTGTATAACTAAAACCAGTATTTGCTGGTGTTCCTACTGTAATTCACTGAAGCAAGGAATTTAACATTTTCTTCCAACATTGTCAGCAAGTTATTCTATTTAATCTCATAATCCCATTTTAATTCCATAAGCCGCAGTTACAGTAAGAATAAGCAGTGGAGCTCTTTGAGAGTAACTGAAAGCATTTTTCTGTGAAATTGTTTGAACTGCCGTGTGACAGTGTGTGTGTGTGTGTGTGTGTGTGTGTGTTGTTGTCGTTTGAAGTCATACCCTGAGCGCCCTGCGAGAGGACAAACTTCCTGATGAGCTTGTCCGTGGCCTGGGTGTACAGAGACAAGGCGTAGCGCAGAGACTGCAGGTCTGGACTCTTTTCCAAGAATGTCTTCTTCAGGCCCACACCACCAGCGTGGAAGTATTGCTGCGTAACAGATGTGACATGACACACGTATTTATAGATGGGTGGACGGCAAGCAGACAGGCAGAAAGACAGACAGAGGGCAGGACACAGGGAGCTGATGTGGGAAATGTACAACTGTGACAAAACTGTGTGCAACAACCTTGTCGGCCCTGGAGCTAAGGAGCAACAGCATGCTGAGTTTAGAGCTAGTTTGGCAACTAAAATACCTCTAAACCTAGACTTGTAACAATGAATTAAAAGAATTAAGGAAAATGTGTAAATTCAAGAAAATGTTTAAAAACATTACATTTTACACATGTATTTGTGATTGACACTGAGAAACGACTGACATGACAGCGATACATGATGTGTCTTTACTTTATCTTTATTTTTTCATTGTAATTTATTTGACCAACACTAAGGTATGACTTCTATCTTTGCTTTATTTATCTGCTTCTGATTTATGATGTTGTGTTTCTTCATTAAACAGTTTTGTCTTGTTTTGTTTTTTTTTTTCATGCTAGGTTGGATTACGTAAGGGTTTGTAAAGAATTGAGGGTAAAAAATTCAGTATATCATCGAAAAACATGAAAAAAAGTCATAGTATAGTATGTCGTCCAAAAACATGAAAAAAGTCATAGTATAATATGTTGTCAAAAATCATGAAAAAATGTCATAGCATAACATGTCATCCAAAATCATGAATAAATGTCATAGTATAGTATGTCGTCCAAAAACATGAAAAAAAGTCATAGTATAGTATGTCATCCAAAACCATCAAAAAAGTCATAGTACAGTATGTCGTCCTAAATCATCAGAAAAAGTCATAGTATAGTATGTCGTCCAAAACCATGAAAAAATATCACAGTATAGTATGTCGTCCAAAACCATCAAAAAAGTCATAGTATAGTATGTCGTCCTAAACCATCAAAAAAGTCATAGTATAGTATGTCGTCCAAAATCATGAAAAAATGTCATAGTATAGTATGTTGTCCA
This sequence comes from Epinephelus lanceolatus, assembly GCF_041903045.1. NCBI lineage: Eukaryota > Metazoa > Chordata > Actinopteri > Perciformes > Serranidae > Epinephelus > Epinephelus lanceolatus. The sequence continues at coordinate 31,176,498 of NC_135745.1, read as the reverse complement.
AAACCATGAAAAAAGTCATAGTATAGTATGTCGTCCAAAATCATCAAAAAAAGTCATAGTATAGTATGTCGTCCAAAATCATCAAAAAATGTCATAGTATAGTATGTCGTCCAAAATCATCAAAAAATGTCATAGTATAGTATGTCGCCCAAGATCATCAAAAAATGTCATAGTATAGTATGTCGTCCAAAATCATCAAAAAATGTCATAGTATAGTATGTCGTCCAAGATCATCAAAAAAAGTCATAGTATAGCATGTTGTCCAAAACCATGAAAAAATGTCATAGTATGGTATGCCGTCCAAGATCATCAAAAAAAAATCATAGTATAGTATGTTGTCCAAAATCATGAAAAAAGTCATAGTATAGTATGTCGTCCTAAATCATCAAAAAATGTCATAGTATAGTATGTCGTCCAAAATCATCAAAAAATGTCAAAGCATAGTATGTCGTCCAGAATCCTGAAACGTTCAGCAAACACAGACCAAACTAAAAGACTGTAAAAGTAAGATTTGAGGGCACAGATTTCCCTGCCAGCTGTTGTGTTTGTGTGACACACCATACTTTACCTTAATAGTGTCCAGTGCCAGCTCGATCACTGCACACTGTTTAGGACTCAGAGCTTTGGCCTCCTCTCGCCCCATGTGCTCCTGCAGGACAGATCAAACAAAGGAGTCAGTCTATACCACAGCTCCTGCTAAATCGCAGCCTGTATTTTAGATGCATTTTATGTTTTCATCACCTTGAGCTTAGAAAGCTGGCCCAACTCCTTAGCAGCATTGAAGATCATCTGAGTGCCCTGTCATGGAGAGATGGACAGACAAGTGAGTGGACTGAGAGGAGAAACAAAAGGGGGTGTTTGGGAGATCTGCAGTTGAGTGAGAGGTGAGTTCAGGAGGTTTAGTGAGGATGGACAGCTGCAGATACAAGAGTCTGAAGAGTGAGGGGGAGAGTAACACTACACATTTTATACCTATCTGTATATCTTTTAAATAAACATTCATGATAAACATCTTGGGAGAGAAAGAAGGTTTTAGTGCTTTGGTGTACAGTCAGTCAGTATTGCAGGGACTCAAGAGCAGATAATGTTGTCTCTGGTGCATCGTGCTGCCATTTAATGCACTGATATCCACAGAGAGGGAGAAAGAATTGTAAAAATCAAAAGCTACAGAAGGTGGTGTTAAAGTTCCTGTTAAAAATACAGAGTGTTTCTTCATGCTGACAGAGGCTGTACACACACACACACACACACACACACACACACGCATACTTACAATAACCTAAGAAAGGAAGGAAGGGAGAGAGAATGGGGTAATGGCAGGATAGATGGATTAATGTTCAATCAGAATGGACAGCAGCAATGACAAGCACTAAAATTCAAAAGCAAAGAAGATGAAGAAAACAGAAGTGACTGTTTTTTTTATATAACATACCGTCTGGTCAGTGAGTGTTGGAAGCACAATAGTTTTTTCCATTGTGTTCATCACCAGTTTCCACAGCTCCTTTAGCACTCTCTTCAGGACAGTCTTCTCACAGATCTTAGCAAACAGTGACAGGCTGTAACATGCAAACACACAATCTCTCAACTGACTGATACAAAGTATGTCCTGACAATTCATAAAAAAACGTCATAGTATAATATGTCATAAATATTTTATTTAAAAAAGTCTTATGCAAAGTCATAGTATATGTCATAAAATTTTGATAACAAGGATTGTAAGTGATAAAAATGTATTAAAGTCATAGTATAGTATGTAAATTCTATTAAAAGAGTCATATTATGGTATGCAATAAAAATGTCATAAAAAGTCATATTATAGTATGTAATAAAAATGTAATTAAAAAAAGTCATCGTATAGTATGTCATAAATGTTTTATTAAAAAGTCATATTATAGTATGTCATAAAAATTGAATAAAAAAGTCATATTAAAGTATGTCATAAAAATTCAATTAAAAAAAGTCATAGTATAGTATGTCAAAAAAATTATTAAAAAATTCATATTATAGTTTGTCATAAAAATTGAATTAAAAAAGTCATATTATAGTATGTCATAAAAATTCAATTAAAAAAGTCATATTATAGAATGTCATAAAAATTTAATTAAAAAGTCATTAAAGCATGTCATGAAAATTCAATTAAAAAAGTCATAGTATAGTATGTCAAAAAAAGTATTAAAAAATTCATATTATAGTATGTCATAAAAATTGAATTAAAAAAGTCATATTATAGTATGTCATAAAAATTTAATTAAAAAAAGTCATATTAAAGTATGTCATAAAAATTCAATTAAAAAAGTCATAGTATAGTATGTCAAAAAAAATTATTAAAAAAGTCAGATTATAGTATGTCATAAAAATCCAATTAAAAAAAGTCATTATAGTATGTCATAAAAATTTAATTAAAAAAGTCATAGTGTAGTGTGTCATAAAAATTCAATTTTAAAAAGTCATATTATAGTATATCATAAAATTTAATTTAAAAAAGTCATAGTATAGTATGTCATAAAAAATAAATACAAAAAAATCATAGTAATTAAAGTATAGAATGTCATGAATAAAAAAGTCAGGGTGTAGTTTGTAATGAATATATAAATACAAAAGTCATAGTATAGTACATCAAACAGATGTCATTAAAAAAAGTCATAGAATAGTATGTCATAAAAATAAATATGAAAAAAAACATAGTAATCATAGTATAGTATGTCGTAAATAAAAAAGACGAGTGTTGTTGGTAATAAATACAAAAATAACATTGAATTATTCATACTCATACACGGTCAATTAATCCAATATAATAAATGCTTGGGTCAATTCTTAAATTGTACTGACATTCCATATCCAGCTGTACGTACTTGCTGTCCAGGAAGTCCATGATGGGCTGCAGGACATTATCAGCCTCTTGAACCACGCTGCCGTTGGCCGGGACGGTCTGACCTTTTACCTGAGCGAGGATGTCTCCCATTTGCCTCACGTTGTCCTCAATCTGGGGCTGGAAACTGCAGAACAACATGTAAACAGCTTAAAATCAGCTGGAGCTGGAACTGGTTCCAGCATCCCTAAGTTCAACAGGGCAAATTAAACAGACACACCCACCTGACAGCGAAGATACGGCTGAGGTCATCCATAACGCTGTTGAGTTTGTTCTGCAGCTCCTTGAGGAAGTCGCTTGCCTCCAGATTAAGCTGGAAGAAGACAATAGGATGACTTCAAGAGCAACGTTATAGTGGCACAGTCACAACAATAAACGGCATGTATGGAAACTCACATCTTTGCCTCCCATGGCCTCAAACATCTTCTCCAGCTGAACTCTGAGCTGCTGGATGTTATTGATGATGATACATGGCTGAGGGGAGAAGGAGAAAAAATCATTACACACACACTTCTCACTGCCGTTCCTCTGTCTGCTCCCAGCATTTTATTGTAATCAATCAAGGTTAGTCCTCCTAACTTTCTTTATTGCTTCTTTGGCGAAAAGCACTCTTGGTGATACGGGGCAGGAGAAGCAGGAGTTTTCAGTAATTACTGCTCCTCTGGGGGCTCCTGGTCTCTCTGGGAGAGCAGCCCACTTTTCCCCGAGCCTACACCACATTCAGCTAATTACACAGCCCTAATTCACTTTGAAACACTGCAACTTGGGCACGGCTGTTACGCTGAAGAGCAGTTTATTGTGCTAAAATTAATCAACCTGACCACATACACCAGAGCTCCTGATGGAGCTCAAATTAAACTATTAAATCAGTCACTGCTGTTTGTTCCGCTGACACAAATTTCCATCTGGTACGTTGTTGTGCCAAACTGTTGACACACTGTTATGTCTTCTACGTTAAAACATCTTGAACACCTACCACTTTCTCCTTCTTGACATGATTGGGAAAGTCCTTTGCAATGATGTCGGCATAAGACAGCAGGACGTTGCCGATGGTCTGAGAGAAACAAACAGAATAATGTAATGAGTTCATACTTGTACTTTGGGTTTCTACTACAACATGTTTATGTGCTTTAATATTCAAAAAACACTTTAATTTCCTCATACTGTCTGTGCTGGAACACCTGTATTCACCCTCTGTCTGAAATGCTCCACTTTAGCCTCTTTTTCCACCAAACACTTTCAGTATGGTACCTTTGGAACCAACAGTAACCCTTCAGACATGGTACCTAGACCCTAGTGTTTCCACCACAAACAGTGCCCTTAAATGTGGGCGGGGTCGTTGTCACTCACTGTATTTCTTCCTTTATCAGTCTGCAACTCGTTTATCGTCCACAGAATGAGGTTGCACGCCGACATTTTCAGAACAAAATAGAACAGGCTGCAGTGAAAGTCTCTCTCCATGGGATATTTAAAAATAGTGGGTTTGTGCATTTAGTCCTTCTCAGGCAAGCTCAGGGGTTTAGTGTTGGCAGAGCCCACAGGAACAACACTCCATGACACTTTTTTTTTTTTTTTCTCTGAGTGAGGATTAGAATATATGCAGTTCACATAACCCGTTTGATACTAATATATATTTTTAAATACTTGAAGATGGATTCATGTTGTCAACTCATGCATTGAGTAACATTACAAGTTAACGATCCACCTTAAAAGTTGCCGACTACAGCGGCTGCAAGAGGCAGTAAAACATCCTTTCATTTCATATTTATAGTTTGCTAATATATGTGAAACTCTCCACAGTATGAACAATGGTTACATGAGCCTCAAAACCAGCCACAACTCAGCCCTGAGCAGAGTGACCGTCCTCTATTGACCAATCAGACTGAAGTGTTCACAGCTCCACCTTTTAGTACCAGATCTGTGTGCTAGGTACCCCAACAGAGGGGGGACCAAACATGGGGACGGTATGGAACGGCTCCATTGGTACCATCCACAACTTTTCACAGTGGAAACAGAGAAAAAGCGTACCAAACTGAACTGTATCATACTGCTCGGTGGAAACAGGGCTTTTATGGCAGATGACCATATTAAGAAATCTGTCACAAGGCCAGCTTGTCTCCAAAGTAGTAAAAACCAGGGCTTCCCACTCATTCATTTATTTGTGGTGGCCAGAAACAATACCAGTATTTGTTGCCAAATATTGATTTTCTATTTTTGGAGCTGAGCGTTCATCCCTTTGTCCTATCCTGCCGGCTGCCTCTTACACGGATGTTGATTCTGTGCTGTTACTATGTCCGCTGCTAGCTCAAAGGTAAGACAACTTTATCCCCTGATTCTGCGATTGAAGAATAACAGTGCAAAATTTCCACCTTGAACAGGCAGTGTAAAAGTGGCTATAGATTCTAATTCTATAGCCACTGAAAAAACACTGAAAATCATTAGTAAGAGTTTGCAGAACGGTCTGAAGCCTGTGGTTTTTGCTCACAGACTTTACTTTTACCTCATTATCTGAACTTTTAGCCAGGTTTAATATGAACCTTGGACACTGTAACATTACTTACATGACAGAATATAAGGAAAAGCATAAAAGGTCCCCTTTAAGAGCGACTACTCAGGTAAAGTGATTCTGTGAGAGCATTAGAAGCTGAAAGTCACCTTGGCGAATCTCTTCATATAGTTGCCAACGATCTGAGGGTCGGGACACTCCAGTTTGCGGATGATTTCAAAGCTCTGATTGAGCTGAGAGAACACGTCCACCACCGAGCAGGAGAACAAAGCGTGCTCTGATGTGACCTGGAACTGCAGAGGGAGAAGAAAGGTGTAAGTTGTCTTGTGGTGCTGATGCTGCAGCACGATGATCTGAGAACGGCTAACACTGAAAACGAGGGATTGGATTCCCCCGAGGGCCACCCTGGGGAGAAGTTCACGGGGTGTTACACATCACGGACAAATGAAAACTGACCCCTCTTCAGCTGAGTGCAATCAAAAGATTTGTGAGGTGATTCCTCTGAAAGCACTTGGATGAGAGCGATGGAGGCGATCAGAGGGTTATGACGAGGAGCAGGGCCCTCATTAACAGTCTGACTATTAGTGAATAGTGTTATGGGATGTGACTAGGCCTGGGGACTGCTGTTTTTTCGCTGACGCAGGAATGCAGAAGCTGCCTCTGGCAACAGTAATTGGACCCAAAGGAGTCCTGACATATGAGCCGGGAGAATCTTCAGCTGCTTTGTATCGACCTTCGTGCTGTATGGATATGTAGGTGCGAGTGAGGCTGAGTGTGGTATGTGTGTGTACATCGACTTGCGCTGTAGCATCTGCAGTTTTTTTCCATTTGCCTTTGGTATTGAGTCATTATTGATTGCCTTGAGGCCTTCAACCCGCTCTTCTCAGCCTGGAATGTGCTGAGTCAGCAGAGATGGTGTGAAGTGCCTGAATTTGCATGAGAAATGCATGAATACATTTTTGGAGGGGTAAATGCTGTAGGTAGGAGCTCGCATTTTAGCTCTCAGACTGTAGTTTATTACCGTCTCAGCAGAATTTGATTGTTGAAGTTTAGTCAAACTTTTATCTCACATGACCGTCTGTTTCTTTTCTTTCTTTCAAAAGTTTTTTCTCTACATTTGTCCTGCACACTCTGCTGTAGAGAGCTGACAGTGTTCGTTAAATGAATAGTTAGACATTTTGGGAAACATGCTTATTTCCTTAAGTTCAGAGAGTTCGATAAAAAGATCACTCCTACTGTCATGTCTGTGCTACCTCTAGGAGACTGTTACATTAGCTTAGCTTAGCACAGGGCCTTTCAGCAGACTCCAGGAAGTCACTGCACCCTCCCAAGAAATAGTCTGGCACATGTCCTTCAGTAAAACCAGTAAAACCAGTGTTGTTTTACATATTTTTGCACTTGAAGAGATGCAAGTGACAGACTGTGGTTTCTTTTGTGACAACACAAATATGGGGGACATCCCTATGTTCTTAGGGTTCTACTACCCAAATGTATGTGGCACATAATGGAAATGTGACAAAGGGTCAGATGTTCCCCAGTTCTGCATATGTGTTTTCCCAGGATCCTGTGTTTCTCACCTCTATATAGCACATTATGGAAACCTGAAAAAGATGTTCACCAGCTCAGTATTCGAGCATGGGTTAGGTTAAGGGACTATAATCATGACTCCAAAGCCCAGTTCAGACCAAAGATTTGCAACGAGAAGAAACTGTTTTAGAACATTGCAGAGAAAAGTTGCAGAGGTGTGAACTGGCCGGTCTGAGCGTTTTTTGTAAACAGATACTTCCCTTGACGTTGTGGCTTCTTGTCCACACACAAATGGAGAATTAGGTCCCTAAAATGTAAATTTATTAAAAGGCCTTCTATGGTGCAGATTTTTCAAAACTCTGGTCACTGTTTATCCATGTAAACATTTAAAATGGAGCGTTTGGAAAAAGATAATATCATCTCCTTAGTTTGTGCATGTCAATTGTTGCTTTTTGTAATGAATATACACTAGAAACAAAAACAACAATGGCAGACTATCAGTTTGCTAATGTTTTGTTAGCACTGCTTGGTCCAATGACTACTTTAAATCTAAACTCAATGTGGCTGCATGACTTCCAGACAAACACAGCTGTGGCAGCACCCAACATTTTTGCTCCGCCTCAGTGTGTGTGGTTGGGCAGGAATTGTATTGAGCCCAATATTGAACCGAAGAACAAAGGACCTGAGGAACTTGCGCCTTGTTTCCACTTACGTATGTGACTGTAGATCCAAAAATATACCGATGATGCTTGTAGTGTCCGACGCTAGGAAGTGCATTTCTTTACAGATGAATAGAAACCTGATAGAAACTACCTGTAGCCATGGGGGAGAGGCAAATTATTATTTTTTCTCTCGCTTTTTGCCATCCAGTTATTTAGAATATTCACTTGGAACATTATCAGGACAAAAACAGGACTTGCCAGCATATTCTGTGAAATATTTAATCAAAAAGACGTACGAGTCATAATGACAATTTGACTGTATGTAATGTATAGCCATATTTTAGCAGATTAACATTACTCAAGTTCTTTTTAATCAAACAAACTCACTTGACAGTCAACACAGGCAACTGAATTGAAGGAAACAGCCTGTTAGCCAGTTAGCAGCCTGTTAGCTAAACTAGCACACTGTCATACAGTCTCTCCAAAATCCACCATAAAAGTACTCTTATTATTCCAGACCGAAATATTACAGAGGGGAGGAGTTTCCTAGGCACATAGGATATCACAGAGATTACCATGGGAATGAATGGACTTCTGGTTGCCTCGTCTCTGTACACATACGTAAGTGGAAAAAGGTGTTAGGGCGCTAGGAACATAGAATCTTGGGAACAAAGAAACCTGGCATCATAGGACCTTGGGAACTCAGGATGCGGGGAACATAAATAGATTAAGTTTGCAGATGAAATCAGTTACCCCGTCTTTTTTGTCCCTCTCCAGGGCTCCATGCAGAAAGTCTCTGGACACTTCTTCGTTCTCGTCCAACCACATGATGACGAATGGTTCAAACCAGCTGCAGAGCAAGGAACAAGCAATGATGAGTCTCTGTGCCACAGCGGTAGACGTCAGAGTTAAAAGCGTGGGTGCTGTAAAACACTTACGCTGGATATTCCGGTACGTGCTTCTGGAAGGTGGGCAGCTCTTTGCAGTACTCGTTGTAAAGCCATTTCACCTTGAAGTGCAAGTTCATATAATCTGCACTTTTACACAGGCGGTTCTTCTCGTGCTCTGAATATCAAAGAGAAACAAAGAATGAGGAAAGTCCCACTTCATCGCTCTTTCTCCAGACATGGTTCACACATTAAAAAGACCTCTTGACACAAACTAATGGCTCCCCTCTCCTCTCCAGCCCTGCCCCTTCCAAACAACACACAAACACCTACCCTCCATGGCGTATTTCATGTCCTGGGCAAACATATTCCACATGACCTCGGCGCTGATCTTGCCCACATTCAGTTCCTGGGGAAACCTACAACAGGCAGTACTCAGGCTTAAATCCAGTTCCAGATGCATTAATGCAACTCTATTATTTAACAAGATAACCCAGCCTCATTTTTATGTAACTCTATCAGTGTTTCCTCTGGATATTTTTAGCTGCCACTGACAGAAAAATGCACCAGTGCGAAAAGCTACTGAAGGTTTCATAAAGTAGCATGAGATACAGATCCAAACTACCCCCTCCCATTAAGTGGCTGTTTGTACAGGAATGACTTGTCTGTACACACTCAGGCTGAAGGTTCACTGTCAGTTTACATTACAAATATAAACACACACTACATGCATTTTAATACAGAAACATGTCGAACAGCTGGATGCTTTTGTTTTTGTACAGTTTGCAGTTCTGTATTTGCTTTCCTTTCCATCTCAGGACTGACAGGACACACCTGTGGCTTCAAAACAAACAAAGGCTGTTTGTTTGAGTGTTTGGCGTGTTTACTTTAATGCTCAGACACTCCCCATCTCTATTCTTCACTTTGTTTTGTTTTCTTAAAACAACAAACCTATACAGCTGTTACCTCATAAATCGTTTCTCATTTTAAAAGGATACTTTGAATTTTTTGAAGTGGGGTTGTATGAGGTTGTATATCGGTCAGCATGCCCCCAGTTTGGAGAAGCAGGCAGGAGTACTGAAACCGAAGCTAAGCAAAGTATTGCTGTCAACAGGGGCAGCAAAACAAATTTTTGCCACTTCCAAACATCAGTAACAGTTGCGCTAGTGTGCGCTACATGTAAAATATTTTCACTGCTTTACCTTGCAGTCAGACAGCCCTTTCTGTCAGGGAACTGTAGCCATGATATCCACCTATGCTCTACTCAAAGCCAGACTCCATTGACAAAAACAGAAATTTTACCTTGCAGAGCACAACGCAGCTGCTGGTCTACCAATGCCTTGATCAGTTAGTTTGTTTGTGTTATCATATGACTTTGGTAAACCTGAACTTACCCTTTACACCAAAACCAAAACTTATACAATAACACCAACAAACTAACCAAAGAGGCAGTGGTAGACCAGCAGCTCCTGTGCTCTGCAAGGTAGAATTACTGTTTCTGACAAAGGAGTCTGGTGAAGACAGCATAGATGGATATAACAGTACCGGTTCCCCATGTGAAAGGGCTGTTTGACGGCAAGATAAAGAAGAGAAAATATTCTCATTTAAACTAATATTGATATTTTTAAGTGGCTAAAACACATTTTGCTGCCGCCCACATTCACATCAGTACACTGCTCATCTTCCTTGGTGGTACTCCTGCCTGCTTCTCCTAACTGGAGGCTTGCTGAGCACCACCAACTGTATGCAATACACTGATCATCAGGGCTGCCCCCTAGAGGTCAACCAAACGTTAGTCAACCAGAAAGGTCATTAGTCAGCAAGATTTCATTGGCTGTTTAGTCGCAAAAAAAACAAACAAACGTGGAACTCTATTAGGAGCTGCTTGTCAAAATAAATCCAAACCTATATGACTGGACCATGTGGGGATTTAATTTGAAAGGACAGACACAGGAAGTGTCCACACTCAGCAGTCAGACAGGTCACGTTAATTTCCAGGGCTGGTACCTGTGGTTATTCCACAGGCTAGTTAATAACATGTCGGGCAGGAAATCCAAAGTGTGGGATCATTTTGAGAAGGTGAAGGACGAACCCAAGGTGATATGTAAACTCATCTTCACTGGTCGACTACAAACATGACGTATCATCTGAAACATGGAAGTAGCTACATGCCCATTAGCCCACAGCGTCATTAACAGGCGGCTCGCTCAGTGTGTGACGTGCACTTGTAGATAAAATATAGACCTATATTAATGAAGGTTCATTAGTACGGTTTTGTATTTCTCTGTAATGTAGCACAGTGTTAACAATGTTACTGATACTATTCTTTCTCACACCTTCAACTCAAACCATTGTGTTGCTCTGCCCAAAATATATCATTTATTCATTAAATTAATATCGTAAACATGCGGGCGACTAGTCGACTAATGGACGACTATTGGTCGACTAGGAGAATTCTTAGTCAGGGGCGGCCCTACTGATTATGTATAACAACCTTATACAACCCTACTTCAAAAAAGTTTTTCCTAATCTAGCCTTGAAAGGTCCAACACTGCCTCTGCATGCTAAATTTGAGGAATCAGGCAAATGTTACTAGCACAGACTCACTGATTAAGGCATGGAGTGTAGGAGTTTTTGTCCTCCTCTATGATGGAGACGATGAGGGTGATGAGTTTGGACCAGAAGTCCAGGTTTTTGATGCTGGGACCCTGCTCATCTGGAGGGACTGCCTTGGACTGCAGACAGGAAGAGGTTAGAGATTAACACCGAAACAGCTGCATCTGTCGAGAAGAGCAGGAATACTGTAATGGCATCATTTGCTTCACACACACACTCGCACACACACTCACAGGGTCCGTCTGATATTCCCTGTTGTAGAGGTCATGGCAGTTGTTGAAGATGTACTCGTAGGTGGAGTTGAGACAAGCTTTCACGCAGTCCTTCACCACCTGGCTTGCCCTGGGGGGACTCTGCAGCTCCTGGACCTGAACACAAATGTTACAAAACATATGGTTGAAACCAGTTCACTTCAAAGAGCTGTCAGACACACGCAGTCGCAGCAGGTTATCTCAGTGGGGAATTATCCGTAAACCCACTGAGCTGCGTGAATCGCACCAGAAATACATCAACACCCTGACACATCCAAACAGAGTTTCATGATGATGGCTTCAGTTTGGATAGGGTAATGTTCAGCTGATCCTCAGTTTATGCCTCAGGCCTCTTTACAGAAAGTACTGGAAATTTGTGTCACGTTTGTTTTTGGAGTTAACTGCTAATGTGAACAGAAAAGAAAAGAAAAGATCTATCTTTCAGTCATCCTCACCTTCATCCTGAAGAATGTGATGCTCGTCAAGAGATCGACTGTAGACTTGAGGTCTTGTAGTCTTTCGGGACTGCTAGCAGGGAAGTTATTCTGAGGGCATGTTCACACACAAAAGAGACGATTATAAACGGTACAAGTTAAAAATGTTCTCTTCCTTCAGGTAGTAAGATAAAGGAATTAAATATTAGCAGTGACATCAAGACATCATCCTTTTCATCCCAAAACAGAGGCAATGAGTAAGACCCCAGGAAGACTAATAAATAAACATTCATGTACATGTATACACACAAATTGTGGCACTTAGACTCAAAGTGTTGAAAGAGAAGTGGTCAGTACCCGGTACATGGACAGGTCGATCCTCAGGGAGTTGTGCAGCTGATCCAGCAGTTTGACAAACCTCTCCTTCTAAACAGGAGAAGACACAAAAACGGTACAAACCTCACCACTGCTGACAGATTACTTGTTACCACACACAAACCCCAGGCCGGATCTGATAAGGCTCAGCTGATTGGATGTTTGGAGAAGTGGGAGGGGCCACATTTAACTGACTGTTACCTACAGCCCAAGGGGACCACAGGCTAGTCTTTTCTAATGACTATTAAAAGTAATGTAGTAAACAAGGTTCCTACAGCTTAAGGCAAGTTAAATGTAAGACTTTTTTTTTTCTGCCACTCACCATGAAAATTGCAATAACCAAAAACTTGAATTGACATCAATTACTTAAGTAAGGGGAAATGTTTACTGTAGCATAAAACACGATTTCTATGTGTCATGGCGGAGAGGAGGATAGAGCAGTACTGGGAAACACCAGTCTGCACATGGGACTCACTGCTTGGATTCCTGCTGTGAGTTCTAAAAACATTTTGAATAAAATACACCGAGGCTTGAATGTGTTATCTTTTATCAGTTTCAGTCAAAAATCTTCATTAAATAGCCAATTTTTGATGAATTTGCACTTCCCCATGTCGTCCAGGGTACAGTGGGTGTTTCTCAAAGTCAAAGAAGGATCCTTAAATGGCTGAATTTTAAAGATGGTGCGTCATCAAATCCCGTCTGAGGACTGTTCCAAATAAAGGATCCCTCAAATTCTACCGAGGACTGAGTTCCTCATTCAGAGAATTTTCAAGGATGCATGTGTGAATCCTCAGCGGGAATAACTTTGCACATGATTTGCTGGAAGTGAGGGCGGGGCCTCTTCAATGAAACCTGCATCAGCAGAGCTCGGCAGGATTTAGATAGATGTGTCATTTATTTGGATTAGTATCTCCAGGAGTTGTATCATACAAGCATGAAAAATACTGACAGAAACCACATAATTTACTTTCAAATGTGTCCACTGCCAAATAATGAGATTTTTAAGATACCATGATTTCGATAAAACAAAAGTTTTTAATCATTTACAGCACTGATGGAGCGCTAAGTGCCACAAAGGTTTCATTGAGCCTACCTGTTTGTTTTTTTAAGTATAATCCAGAAATATATTCTCCCTAAAAGTCACGTGACTCACTGCTCACTGTGACGTGAAAACACTGCTTACATTTGTTCAAATTGTACAACAACATCAGAGAGTGCCAAAATGGTCACATTACCCTGAAACCCCCTCAGTCTGCTGAGGGTTAATGACATACACCTGGGGACACTCGTTAGAATGTTCCAATGTGTGTTCACTAAATGCTAAGGAGGACTCTTGCCTCTGTAGGATCCTTCCAAGGAAGAGTCCTTAACTTTGAGAAACACCAGCTGACAGCTAGAAAGTGGATCCTCCACTCTAAGCATTTCCCTAAGTATTGTTGGTTCAGCTATCTCAATATGCGTAATGTAAGGGACGTTTGGCAAATTATCTATGAAAAACAGGTGTTACCAATTATTTTGAGATTTTACAATGCAACATCAGAAAAAAAATTCACAAAATCCTACTTTCCCTGTCTTTCCGTGTCTCCGTGTATTTTTTAAGACTTTTGAAAAACTGATTTGAATTCAAAGATTTTTTAAGACTTGCAGAGACTCTTGTATAACATGTTTCACTTTGAATATAAGGCCTCATGTAGTATACAGTCACATATATACGAGGGAAGGACCAAATATTACTCAGGGACTCACGCCAAAGTTTGATGCAGCAAATCTGTCCGAGGCAGAAACATTGTTGGAGGACTGGGTGGTGTGGGCGTAGTAAGCATTGATGTTGGCAAGCAGGGTGCTCATCACAGCTGGCACTCCTGGGCACATGTACTTCGATGACAAGCAGGCGAAGTGGCTGTGGGGTGGGAAGTGGCAAAAAGAACATTTAATGCATTTATTACTCCTCGTACCCACGTACTGGAAGGAAAACATAAACTATATGTATCCAACTGTCTTATCTAACCATGTAACAGTGAGTGGAATAAAATCAAAAACTTATAACATACAACTTATATAACTTAATGGTTGAAGCTGAAATAGACAAGTCTTTTTTTATTTAACAAAAGTAACTGTGGAAAACGAAATGCAGCGTGTCCTGTGATGTTGGTAGCTGCCTCACTCTGAGTAAAATGGAAAGCAATCTGGTTGTCTTTCCAATAGTGGCGCCAACAATAATACCACTCAGAAACTAAGGGGGAAAAATTGAAAAGCTGTCTGTTTCCACTTTAAACATTGACAGTAATGGTGGAAGGACTGACGTCATGGCCTGGTAGATGGACTCCACTCCGTATCTCATGGCGAACTCGTCCACTATCTCCTGAGCCGTCTCCTCGAAATACACCTTCCAGGCATCGTCCCCTTTGGCATCAGGGATCTTTACTACGCCGCCGTTCTGCTCCTCGGTGGTGTACTGGAACAGATGCTGAACAAAGACAAAGGACAGGTAAGTGACAAGAAAAAAAATGTAAAAACAATGATTACATCAAACCAGCCAGATAAAAAGGCGAGGCTGTACAGATCAGGTTAAGAAGGATCAGATCTACTGTAAGTATTAATGCTTGGTGAGCCAGGAGCCTTGATGACATCAAGGAGCTGTATGCAGCATTCGGAGCATCTTCTTGCTGTAGCTCTGGTTGAGGGTGAGAGGCTGTCAGCAAATAGTTTGTTGGTCTCAGGGAAACAGATCTGTGTGGGTACATGAGACCCTAAAAAAGAGGGTGGATCACAGGAAGTACCACCAGTTGGTCCAGGAGCTTCACCTCCATGATGACTGTTTCCAGGCATATTTCAGGATGACTCAGGGGCAGTTTGACAACCTGCTGTCTATCGTTGGGCTGCATAGCTCTGGGTATCCATCAACCACTACCACCAGTTTCTCCTCCATTGTTTACCAACTGTAAACTTGTTGTCGTGACCACCACAGAGGGCCCGCCTCTCAAACCATCCAATTGGACAATGGGAAAAAAAGATGACAAAAAAGGAGATGACATGCGGCACTTTTCCTATCATGTACACACACAAATCTCTGTTTCCCTGTGCCCAACAATCTATTTGCTTTGTGCAGGACTAAAGTTGGAAATTAGCGTTTTTTGCTAAATCTGGTGGAACCATGTTTTCATTTCTTGTAAATTAATAATGTAATTGTCCTCTTATAAATCAAATAAACTAAACTTAACTAAACTCTGAGTTGAATATTTTTTAACTTGAGGAGTTCAGAGCGCTCCGACAAAAATGCCAGGTGCCTAGAGCGCAGAAGTGTGAGCTAAAAGCTTCACTCTTATTAAAAGCAATTGCTGCTAAAACGCTTTCTGTGTGATCGGTGTCTTACTCTAGTATAATTTTACATTGCTAACATGTCAGTGCACTTTATTTTTTATGTATGGCAAATTTCCAGCACAGAGCTTTTATTCTGAAGTGCTGTTTTCTGTTGTAGACTGAGTGACTAATGGACAGCTACAGCACAACACTGGAAACATTGTCAAAGTGAAAATGTGTCTAAATCCAGCTTGATGAGTTTAAAGTTCTTCAGTAATTTTAGGATAGTGACTCATCCCCTTCTTACAACCCTGCAGTTTAACAGGATTATATATGAAACTGTGAAATAGTCTATAGGACTTTATGAGGAGCTGATATATGACACTGTCCCATATCCAGCAGGTCCATATTTGACCTACATTGGTACATATGCCTCAATAATTCCAGACAGTTACTAATGAAGTCAACTGTTACACCGTTACGACAAACCTCATGTTTTATTATTTTGAAAAGGAGCGCACATTTCCCAGGGTGTGAAGGCAGAAACAGAAAATTCACAAGGTGATTGATTGTGTTAATGTGAAACTCAGAATGAAATTGACTGGGGCTAATTAACTCAGAAGGTTGCTCCTGCATAATTAATGCTTTATTTCAAGTGCAAATAATCACAACAACATTTGGAAGGCTTCCACCAGATGTCTGCTCACACTGACCTCATGTAGACAGGTGTACTGGACATGGTACGGAGCGACCGTCTCCTCTCCTTTGATCTCCACACTTATGTGCATCCGGATGGCCCCCGACACGGCGGACTTATCAGTTCTCTTGTCTGTCGAATGAAAGAAAGATACACATGCTTCCTTAGTTGGCTGAAATCTGTTCAATCTACAAGAGACAAGCACTTCAATTATCTGTTTCTTGTTCTGTTATCTCTGTGGCGGCTTCCTGCTCCTCTCATCCGTCTCTAATTCTCCACCGTCTTGTCTCTTATCTTGAAAACTCACCCAGGTTGTACCAGACGTCCATCTCCCCGCTCAGAGTCCGGACTTCGATGATGGTTTGGCCCAGGAAGTCATCGCTCTCACGTTTGAACCTCTGTTTCACGCGGGACTTGATGTCGTCATCCTCGTCCCACACGCGGACCTTGATGCGGTCGGAGGAGTTGTGGCATTCACTGGATGAGGCAGAGACAGAAAGTGTTGGCAAACCAAAGAAGTCCACAGCTGTGATGCAGAGGAGCGAATCATGATGGTGGAGGAAACGAGGGAAAATACACTAATTTCTAAGTACTGCGTGGTTCTCTGGTGATCCGAAAGACATAATAAAGTGTCTTAAATTAATTTTCTGAGATAAAACCTTAAATCAGGGCAATACACTGTCCATACAGTGACATAAAATGACATAACCAGGATGACCACAGGTATCAGACAGATAAATTGAATGTTTTTTATGACCCTTTTAACCAAATTTAGGACAGAATTTTGGACAAATCATATCTTACTTATCTAAGCATTGCAGGTAAGTAGTGTATAGCCTGTGTGGTGTTGTGCAGAGGGAGGTGTTATGTAGGAATATATGGCTATATTTTGCCAAAAGGTAAGTGCAAGTGTGAAATAAAATGACAGCATTATAGTTTTTAAAGGTTTGTAACATTGGAAATATGGAATTTTACATAAATAAAGCTTCACTCATTTTCATAAGAATAAATTAGAAGATGTATAAATGAAATTAGATAAATATGTTTTCTTCACTATTTCAAATTTAAGACTATTTAATGACTTTTAAGGCCTCATTGTTGTAACATTGAATCTAAGACTCTTTAAGGACCTGCAGACAGCCTGGTAACAGCATTGGAAACCCTCCACTGTACTCACAAGTGAAAGTTTTCGTCCCAGACAGGGTTCAGGTTTCCGTAGATGGTCTTGGTTCTCTTCTTGGTCTTCCCAACTTGAACAGTCACATAGGGGTCACTGGAGCCTGTTTTGTCTTTCGCCTGCAGGCCCTGAGCACAAACCACTGAGGAGGAGACACAGAGACATTCAACACAGACCTGTACAGCTGTCTGACTAACACATCCTATTAGAAAATAACTAACCATTACTACATATACTG
Source organism: Epinephelus lanceolatus (assembly GCF_041903045.1). Taxonomy (NCBI): domain Eukaryota; kingdom Metazoa; phylum Chordata; class Actinopteri; order Perciformes; family Serranidae; genus Epinephelus; species Epinephelus lanceolatus. The sequence continues at coordinate 31,158,959 of NC_135745.1, read as the reverse complement.
AGTTACACTTGAGATAATTCTCTGAATATTTTTGGGTCTCCTCTCATTTGTCTGTAGCTGCTACGTCAGCGGCAGTTGGAGCATGGCTCGGTATATTAGCCTCACCCTCTGCAGTTTTGCCACTAGTTTCTGAGGCGGACAGTGTGTCAGAGTCTTTTGCTCAAAAAGTTACCAAACGATCCTTTGTGGCTCACAGGAATGTCACAGCACAGTTGGAATAATAATACAGCTGACTGGCCAATAATCTCATGTGCAATATCTGTATCGACACTTGATATGTGCAATAAGGTCAATTCTGCCACTCAGCCTCTCTATTAGTCATTATAAATAAACTGTTTTTATTTTTACTGCTTACAATCAGTCACTCGGGTGTAATATCAGTATTGTTAAACTGTGCAATATCTATACTTCCATCGGTCAATAATGTGAATGCAGCTATTCAGTCTGCGTCTTTATTATATTCTGCTTCTTTTTGATGCTTCCTGATTATATTGCTTTGTGTTTTTATACTGTTTGATTCTTATATTGCTCTTTGATTTTGTACAGTTTACTTATTTTACGTACTTGTACTTGTACGGGTGCTGCACAGTGATTAGTGTTAGCTAGCTCAAATGGTTGCACAAGGATTCAAGGGTAATAGTTAGGCTATCGTTAATGTTGTGTACTGTATTTTATTTATTTAATTTATTTATGAACTCGTCCTGAGTCCACTGCTTTCGTGTTGGTTTCGGATCTCCGAGATCTCCTTCTCACTAATGTTCCTAGCGAATTCATCTCCACTAATAATATGTTGGATTTATGTTGATAAGTATTTTCACAGACATTATAATTTTTGTAAGAAAAAACAAAACAAAAACCAAAGTAAATTAAAGGTTAAAAATAAAATTATAAAACAGTAATTTGGTGGCCCAAGTGCGGTTACTCTGAGGACCCCGTAGAGGTTGCAGACACCCTGTTGAAGACCCAGGCTCAGAGCTGCTGGCTAACTCACCATTAAGAGAGACGCTGTGGTCATTTACACGAGGAACAACGTAACTTTGTTGACTATTTCAGAAGCTAAAATTTTACTTCTGTTTTCTCTGTCAAGTTTCTAATTACAGTTTTTTTAGTTTTGCTGCTGTGATGTTCCACAATATTTGCTGCGGTGACATTTCTGCTCTTACTGCATTCCTCAGTAGAAAACCACTCGCTTCTCCAATTTATCAAAACCGGCATGTAAATATCAGTGTGCCAGATGCAGGCACACCTGTTTTTTAAAGAGAATGGGAGGTGACACTGATTCATTGAATTCATGTTATGCCCCAAACCCACTTATGATTAATTAAGGGACGAAATAAAACCCTGTTCCCCCTTGTACATTATTCTGCGTCCACATTATGCGCCATTTAAGTAGCAAAAGTGGAACTGGACACCAAAATGAACTTGCACCACAGATTGTTTGAATATGGCCCTGTATGTGCATATGTAACATTTGACACCCTTAACTCACCAGTGATGCTGATCTTCGCTGACCATTTGGAGGTCCCGTCGAGCACGCTCTGCTTGATTTGTTTCATCTGCGCAGCGTGTGTTGTTTTGTCAAGGGCGAACACTTCCAGGATGAGCTCAAAGATTTCTGGTTTGTTCCTCTCTCTGATCTTCATGCGATCCTTCAGGACCATGATGATGTTCTGGGTTCGGTCCTCCGCCCCGTGCTTGGAGCTCTTCTCTGCAGCTCCTGATGAGATGAAGGATGCAGGAAGAACGGTTTATAGTGTAAAATATATTCAAGGCAATATGGCGCACAGACTAGCAGCTTATCTCCTGTTTCCCCCTGCAATCTATCTCTTTAAAGCTGAGTGCCAAGTTAAGATATCATCAAATCAATTTTTAAAGTCTTTGACATTTCTTGGCAGGGGATCAAACCCCAAACCTCCCAATATTCGTGCAAAAACTGAATCCACTTAACCACTGATCTGGTCAGGAAAAAAAGTAGATAGAGAGTAAAAGACCAAGAGATGTTGTTGGCATCGAGATCTTGTGAGACTCTTTGGAGACAGCAGAGCAATGAATTATGCATAGCGTAGATTGACTCCGTTTGAATCAGTATGGGAATTGGATAAGTCACCCCCGTGTGGAGGTGAATTAGACAAAGCAGTATGGATGCAAAGGCTATGGGTGTAAGAGAGAGAGGAGAGGCAGGGGTATGACAGCACATTACTCAGGAGATAAATTGGAAAGGAAGAGGGAGGAGAATGTGAGAGTGGATAGAGAACAAGAATAATGGGATGTCAATCGGGCAGAAGGATACAGAGGAGGAGCTAAAATAGGTTTTGGGTTTGTGTGGACGGCTGTGTGTGTGTGTGTGTGTGTGTGTACCAAAGTAAAAATAGATGCATAAGTTAAAAAGAGTGTTTTGTGCAAGTGTGCAAAAATGTGTGTGTGAGCGGATGCTGCCATGCTTACTCTGCAGACAGTCGGCGTTGAGCAGATCCTGGCACTTATCGTGGCATTTGACGCCGCACTCGGAGCAGCGCATGCCTTGCCTGGCGATACCCCAGAGCAGCCCCTCGCATTCGTAGCAGTAGGTCGGGGTGGTGGCTGTCCACACCTCAAAGTTGTGTGGAGTGGTGGAGGAGATGGGGTAGATCAGAGCCTGCAGGGTCTTTTTATAAACATGACTTTTCTGCAAAGGGCATGAAGGAGAGAAATGTGAGTTTTTACACCGGTGGTGATGAAAGGTCGGAAAATCCTGAATAGAATTGTGAAGAAGAAGAAGAAGAAGAAGAAGAAGAAGAAGAAGAAGTGAGATGAGGAAACCCACCAGCTCTTCATTGCCGAGAGTGGTGGAAGCCATGGCGGAGGTGATTCCAGCCTTACGAGAGTTCTGCACCAGAGACTGGGGACGAGAGGGCGTACAGAGAAGTGTTTATGTTTGAATGTTTGAATGTTTGAACTAGACTGTGGACTTTATGTTTGATTCCTGTGAGAGACAAGCAGGTACTCACCATGGCCTGATGAGGCCGGGCAGCGATGAGACAGAGGAGGAGATGTGGAGGAGGAACAGAAAGGAATATATTTTAGTTTAGGTTTCAGACACGAGCAATACATGTATGTACAATACATGCACATTTTTATCAATCCCTGTGAACCACAACTTCTTCAAACCTGACCAGTCATCTCAGTTTCCTTTAAGTTTCACCAATCACAGAAGTCTTCAACAAAACATCATCAAACTGACTTCCTTGTTTCTGGTTGTCAAGATGCAGACGTCTCACATATGACAACAAAATGGCTGCTAAAGGTATTTCCTGATGCTCTGCACAAAAGTGGGGGTAAACCAATGTGTTCCACTACAACACACAACACTCTTCTACCGCCAAAGACACCTGGAGAATGGCTGAAAGAACCAAAGCGACGAGCATCTAGTGTAAAATAAATCCCAAACTCAAAACAGTGTGGTTTGATTCTCACTGTAACAAGTTTCCTTTGATTTTTCATAAATCACGCATTAAAAATCTTTCCAATTTTTGTTTGTTTACACAATTTCTTTGCAAAATATGCCTAAAAATATCACAACATGTTTTTAAGCTGTTAAATCAGGCATTTCAGGCTCCAACTATCCCAATAAAAAAAGCTTGCAAAATCCTGGAGAGACTGATTTATGAACCCCTGTGTGTGTATGTGTGAGCCACTATGCATATCTGACAGGTATGCCTTAACCTCTAGAGGAGAACAGCATAATTACATTGATTAGTTACTGTAATTATATCAACACCACCGATATGCATGCATTTATCAACAAATTGAGCTTATGACACTGTGGAAGGGGCAACAGTCAGACGTCGACATGAGGAGTCTTCATGAGTATATTCACTTTGGATTATAGACAAAAAAATAACAGAGACGTACAGGGGAACTGAAATCATGTTAATTAGGGATGCACCGATTGCAGCCGAACATGGGTATTATTTGCCGACATTCGCCTTGTTGGCAAATAAGATGACATTTACTGATGGCAGTAGCTGATGTGTTTCAGTTGTGTTACATCAATTTTGCACAGGCTGAAAGGCAGAGCTCAAGACTAATGGTGTCCCAGGAATATTAGAGAACACGTTTAGGGCGAACAGAGGACGCAGAAGTCTCCCTGTTGACACATCAGAGAGGACACACCCTATTTTTCCTACATATTGACATTGTGATCAACAAATCAATGTTAACACCAGCACAAGGAGAGCTAGTTAATGTTAGCTGTTAGCAGAACTAACTGCTGAGTTATATTATACAACAGTTAGTTCCGGCCCTGCAATCTGATTGGTCGAGAGACAGTAAAACCGTGATGATATTGGAGTACAACATCACGGTTATTTCACTGTGTATGTATCACTCCGCCTCACAGCTGATTGCAATCAACAATCAAATCAAAACTGACGGTTAGTGTCAGTTAGGTCAGCAGTTGCGTTGTAGGCTAATTAATTCATCCACTGTCAAACAGCCAAAAATATGGATTTATTTCCTAAAATAAGTTTTGAATTGCACTATGAATGGTCATCAGAGGAAGATGAGGGAGAGGAGAAGCTGAATCCATCTGAGCACACATCCAGGTTTGTCAGTGTTTCATCAGCGGAGCTCAATGACTTGGAGAAAAGCAACATACTGTCAGATCAGAAGGCAGAGTCGGCTGTGCCTGTGAAGCGACAGTCCACCATGCAGTCACCAGAGACTTATTTCACCGGCTGCACAATTAATGGAAATGTGCAGATAAATGTGTATAAAGAGTAAGTGCCTGGCGCACCATGTTTGTGTTACATAGCAACGGTGACACCGGAGTCCTGAGGGAGCTATTTTTGTTGGCGGAAGACAAATAAAATGCTTAAATTATCTATTTTGTCCTCATTTGTCAACATTTCTTAATCAGCCTTGCTTATTTAACTGTTGAACTGTAGTATAAAAGCAATATCACACTCGAGCTCGTGATGTTGTACTGTGATATCGTCACGGCTGTGATTCGGTCGTAGGCACGAGGCTGCAGGCTTAATTATGATGCATCAAGCTCTATTTGCTAAAAATGTGTATTGGACGAAGGTTAATTTCACAATCGGTGCAACCCTAGTTCAGATGTTTTCATTGTAAGAAAACAACTATAAAGCATGAGAGGCAGGAATAGAGATTGTTGATTTAGAGTAAACTGAGATCCAGAGAAACCAATAAAGTCTGCAACAACAGTGATTACCCCCTCATACTGGTGTACATTACTGCTTGTGTCCGTGTTTGTTTCTCACCAGATCTCTGACGAGAGGAATGGCTTTCCTCTTGCGAAGGTCAGGCATGCTGTCGATACTGTACAGTGCACCTCCCATGCTGAAGAAGAAAAGTACGAACCATTATACATTTGTATAAATATGTTCATTGAAATTTACAGTAGAAAAAAATATTCTCTCATCAAAATGTCTTACTGTGAAATCATGTTTTGTTACTGTGGGGCAGATGTAATTCCCTCCATCAGTGTTTCTAATGCTCCAGTCAAGGGCTTTACTGGAGTTTAATTACGTCGACTGCCTCGTCTCAAATAGTGGCAGCGACACTCCTCACACCTGGGTATAATTTCTGGGTTTCTATTTGGCTAACTTAGCACTTATTCAGTATGCAGCCTCAGTTCCACTCTGAGGTCTGCCTCATCTACAAATGACCTGCCAGCTAAGTCAGGGCAGCCCACCGCCGCTCAATACTCACTGGCCAAATGCCACGAGCTGAATGAGCCTGTGGATCGGAATGAAATGGAACGGAGGATTCCCGGACTAAAGAAGGGCATTTTCAATCTAAGGCGGCGGCAGTGGCGGCAGGTTTCCATGATGAGCTGAGGATAATTTTAATTGAGTTTAATTTATGGAGTTATTGCATTAGCTCGACTAATACACCGTGTGATTTATAATATGTTCTGTGTGAGAGATATTACTGCAGGAACTGAGAGCAGACACTCACCCTCCTTTACCAAACCACAGGGAGTTGGAGGTCTCTCCTCGAGCCTGAAGGAGACAAAGAAAGAATGTAAGAGGAAGAAAACTTAACTGTATCCCTGCAGCCTTTACTAACATTCATATACTGTATGAATGAGGCTGCATCACTAAAGGAAAGCGCTTCATCAGACTCTTCACATCTAAAATCCCATCTCATTGGTGCGTAGGTTAAAATTTCAAGGGTGACGCAGGCGACATGTCCCCCTTAATATCTAAAATGTGTATTTGCCCCCCCTCCCAAAAAAGCATTAAAGTAGCAGAGGGCTTTTACTTTGACAAAATTAAAGACATTTACACCATAAATGGTGCAGAAAGGGCACAAAATGGTGCATAAGAGTTCACCGGAATGCATGAAATTAAGTGTGTGATGCTCCCCGAACCCCACATTTCATATATGTGACACCCCTACACCCAATGTTCAAGCATGTCAAAGCCTACATCCTTTCATTTGTTTGTTGTCACCTCAGTGGTAGAAAGTGGGCTGGGTCAGTAAAAACTCTTATTTAGTGCTAATGCTCAAGGATCTCTAAGGACGCATTTACACTGGCGCTATTTGATCCACTTCAAACGAACCCTGGTGCACTTCCACAGATAGTTTGGTTCGTTTGGAGTGGTGCAAACGCTCATTCGAACTCTGGTGCGGACCAAACAAGCTAACCCTGGTCCGCTTGAAAACTGGGTGTCTTGGTTCACTTGCAAGTGAACCCTGGTGCGGTTCGCTTACAGTGGGAAATGCAAACGGACTATCCAGCAGACCAAAGAGAGGAAGTCACGTAGAGCGCAGTGCATATGTATGATTTATGGACATTTATGCAGTCTGAAAATGAGATTAGTTGGTTACTACGGTACCAGCTAATGGGGATCCTTAATAAATTAAACTAAACTAAACCTCGCTCAGCATCTGTTTAACCACAGCAGCATGTCATTGTCTCTCACTCTCCGCTGTCTTTTCTGGTACTGCTGCATTTGTCTCATGTACAGAGCAACATGCTGGATAGGGAATGGAAGGGGATGGATTTCCGTTTTCGGTCCTGGCCAATCGCTGAGCCAGATTTTCTTCTTCCTTTTGCTTTTTTTCTTCCAGGTCAGTGCTCGAAACAAGCACTGACCAGGAAGAAAAAAAGCAGCTGTTGTAACTGTGTGATGTTGTGCAGGTGGTTTGGTCTGCTTTAAAAAGTGCAATGTGAAAGTGAACCGAACCAAATGAAGGTGTGAAAGTTTTCGGCATTCCCCGCCCAGCCAAACCAAGTCCCCTGGACTATCCTGGTGTGAATGCGCCATAAGATGCCAAACACAATTTGTACAACTGGGAAATAATCCTGAGGAAATCTGCCAAGACTTGATTCATAGGCAAGCATAATTGGGAACTAAAAAGAAATGTCACCCTTATTAATTAGAGAATACATAAACTGGTCTTGTAACTATGCAAAACTGTCTTTTGGAGAACCTGATGCAGTGCGGCTGATAATCAGACTGGATGACAGCTTTTACATGCCACAACAGAACAGATCAAATTGTTGTGAAGATGAGTGAGCATAGTGAAGGTGCCTGTTTACACAGTGAGGACTTCAACAAGACATCTGTTGCACGCATCTCCTTCTTTCTCTCAAGCATCCAATCAGATTGTACCTACCTGTCAGCATGCTCCAATGATGGCCGAGCAAAGTGCATGTGAGTGTCACTATGGCAATGACATGAAACTGGAAAGAAAACAAAGTGGGTCGGCACAAACAAAAACAAAACCAAAGAAAAAGGACAAACGAAAGGAAGCCAAATGTACAAAAACGCAACGCGACACACATCAACATAAACATCAAAGCAAGTGATTAATTCTTTGTACAACTGAATTCAAAGGTAATGAATAGCAACAGAATATGTGAATAAAATGTGCAAGTGAAAACTGATCAAGCAAAACTGAATGTGCACAATTAAATCAAGCAGATTTGTTGAGGAGCGGTGTGGTGCTGCACCCAAACTAAAATAACAAGCTTGCTGTCTGTCACCCAAAAGGTGGCTATCATAGAATATGAAACACATTAAAGGGACGATTCATTCCCAAATCAAAAATACATAGTTTATCTCTCACTTGTAGTGCTATTTGTCAATCTAGATTGTTTTGGAGATATCAGTTGTAGAGATGTCTGCCTTCTCTCCAGTATAATGGAACTAGATGGCACTCAGCTTGTGGTGCTCAAAACGCTTAAGAACTACATCTGAGAACATTAACAGCAATGTCTCTTTCCAGAAATTATGACTCGGTTATTCAAGATAATCCACAGACATTTTTGTGAGCAGTTTTATGTGTTTGTGTGTCTTCTTTCTAACAAGCCACACCCATCAACCATATCACTGCGCAGAAGGAAGTGTGCATCTACTCAGCTTAGCTTACTCATACACTTTTCAACAGTCATGGGCTGACTTGGCTTGACTTGGCTTGGTTTGGGCTGCAGCCCAGCACAGCAGGGATTTGCACTTCCATTACAACAGGGCTACCATCTTGAAGGTGTCTTCAGCTGATGATGGCTCGTCTTGGGTGATGACGTTTAAAAGCAGCGGGCTGATTCACAGCTAAAGTCCCCTTTTATTTTTGCTGCATGTGTTTTAGTTTACCTGTTGGAGGTGAGCTGTTTGCAGAAGCGCAGTAAGAGCATGTTGTCTGCAGCTCTTCATCAACATCTCACTGTGGCTGTTTCTGCTCTCACTGTCCTCCCTGCCGTATTATCAGAGTTGCTTTTACTGAAGAGAAGCTGCTAACAAAGTTCCACCAGCTCAGTAATAATATTTAATTTCCTGTAGATTCTTCACAATAAAAGTAAAAGTATGAACTTTTACTGTGAAGCAGCAAGATAAGGAAATGTTGAGTTTTCGAGCAGCAGCTTCACACAACTTCTAATGCGGTGGATAGTGATTATGGAACAGTAAAATAAAGCAGATATCTAAAGTACAAACAGGACGCAGGAGAGAAACTTAACTCCAAGCCACAGAGATTCAGTTAGAAGCTACGCTAGTACTGAGAGACTTTGAAAAACACCTTTCTCTCTGGGCTCCTGCAGACGAACGTGAGTTAAGTTTCACAACACACACGCTTGTTTGGGGAAGAGAAAAGGGGTCGTCGGTTGGAGAGAGGTCACCGCTACACACAAGGGCGTACAACCCAGTTTTTGGATGTACTCCAGCAAAGGTCCATCTCCGGCATGGCTTGGTGTGGCACGGCACGTCTAAACTGACAAAGAAAACAAAAATCGACGCAGCATGACTTTGCTCGGCATGGCCAAGAGTGACAATGGAAAAAGGGACTCAGTTTTGCCAGGTGAGCTAGCAATAGATGCCTCCTTCTGCACGGTGATACAGTTAGTGGGTGTAGTTTAGTAGAAAAATAAATAGTTCCTACATGGGTTACCTTCCTTATCTTGATCAACGGGGTCATGATTTCACGAGACAAGCTGGGAACAATTTGCAGACGTCTCTGTGGCCAATATCGCCAACACTCACACCAAAACAATCTACATTGATAAAAAGCAACACAGTGAAGAGGAAATATATTTTTGGTGAACTGTCTCTTTAAGTCTTCTTTCTGGTGTCCAGCAAAAACACACCATCAAAAAAAAGAACTCAAGAACTTACTGTATGCACCCTGTCTTTGCACATAAATAATGCACTGCACATTCATATTTCAGAGACTTGGTAGACACTTTTAGAGGCTCTTGAACTCGGGTGTATCTTTTAGATTACAGGGTGGAGCTGAATCGAGCAGGCCCGCAGCTCTGGGAGTCGGACTGGACTGTTGTGGAGGACTGGACTGGAATTTGGAGTGAGGGTGGGGTTCAAACCAGTGATCTTACCTCCCGAAGCTGTTCTAAGACTTTGTTATAGAGCCTCAGCCAGTTCTCTTTGGCTCTGACTGCTGGATCCACTGGCTCTTTGGGCTCCTCTATGACTGGAGGACTGAAACAAAAAAAACTTTTTAGAGTTTTAACAAAAACGTCTGCAGCTGATACATTTATAGGATTGGTGGTGAATGTGTTGGTTCTCTTCTGGTCTATTTTTGTTGTCATTGATCTGAATCCTTTCAACCTTCGCTCCTACCTCTCCGGCGGCATCTCTTCTTCCTTTACTGGCGTCGGCGGCTGGCTCTCTTGAAAATGCCCCTCTGTCTCCTCCATGGGGAGCGTCTCCTCTGGCTGAGCAGGGGGCGTCCTGGCCTCCTTCTCCAACATCGCTTCCTCCTCCAGCCATGGCTCTTCCTCCAGATTGACAGCCTGGTCCTCAGGGGCAGCTGACTGTGTGGTGGCAGGACCGTTGAGATGGGATTGAGGCTGCCCAGAGGACGGAGTCTGTTGGGAGGGAGGGCCCGTGGCGGTCGAGGGGGGCTGGGAGGCTGAGTTAGCCACGGTGGCTGGGTGGGATGGAGGGACGCTGCTGGCTGCGGTAGACTGCTGTTGCTGAGATGCGGCTGCGGCTGGAGGCTGAGCCTGGGCAGGCTGCGCGGTGGGAACAGAAGACAGGAAAGTAGAGGCCAAGCCTGTGACTGCAGCTGTTAGAGGTTTGGCCATTGAGAAGAAGGAGGTGGCAGACGGGGCTGGCTGTGGCTGTGTTTGGGGCTGGGGCTGCTTAGGTGGTTGGACTGTTTGTTGACCAGAGGGGGGCTGTACTGACAGGGCCATGCCAGGAGGCTGAGACTGGTTGGATGTTTGGTTGGGGGGTTGAGTGGGGGGCTGCTGTTGGTGCAAGGACGGCTGTTTCTCTAGTGGAGGTCTGGAGCTGGGCACATCCAGAGTTGGGGCGGCTGTTGACGTTGGGGTCGGGGTAAACGGAGGCTCCAAGTCCTCACTGAGGGTCCCATCCAAGTTGTACAAATCCTCGTCATCATACATCATCTCCTCGTCCTCATAGAGGCCCTCTTCTTCTCCCTCGTACAGTCCTCCATCATCCTCCTCGTACAGAGCCGCCTCCTCTCCTCCGTCTTTGCTGTAGCCTCCCTCATCGCTGTACGCCCCCTGGGTCTCATCAGGGTCCCAGTCAGGAGAGCCTTTACTGTAGCTGACCGAGGAGTGGCAGGAGTGGTAAGAGTCGTTCTCGTCGTAAGGGTCCCTCTCCCCATACTCACCGCCATAGTCCTCCTCACTCAGCTGACTGCTACACCGACTCAGCTCTGCAGAAGATGCATAACTCCCTGAGGGACTGAAGGGAGGAGAAACAGAAACAGAGATAAGACACAAGACTGTATGCCCAGGATGGACTAATTATCTAAGGATACAGTTACATAACAAACACGTAGGTTATTATTGCATGTATACATGTACGCATATAAAATAAACAGTTTTCCCTCCCTTTATGAGCCATAATCCCAAAAATGCTTACAGAGCACTTTATCCGAACACTCAGAGGCCTGTACACTTTGTACTCTATCAGACAGCCCTACTAAAAACCTTTTCTACATGTCTTGGGGTGGCCAGGAATAATGCTGATGGCTAATCGATGAAAAGCACCGGGGATACAAGCGTACCAGACAAGCAGCGAGAAATAGAGCAGAACAGAAAGGTGAGAGGCCTCCAGAAAGCTGACAAAAGAAAAAGAACAAGCATCCAGAAATGCAACAAATAGGGAAAAAGTATTTATACTCCCTGATGAATGGGGCTATTAAAAACAGAATAGAGGCACAGAGAGGAAGGAGGATGGATGGGGGGAGAGGGAGATAGTGAAGACAGGAAGGGAGTGGAGAGCGCAGAGACAAATAGAAAGAGAGAGCGGAGTGGAGAGAGCTGAGAGGAGAGAGATGAAGACGAATGGGCGGGGGTGTAGGCAGGTTGCCCTGTCCAATACAGTCACACAGGCTGCTAATCTTATGTGCAGTATTGACCATTAGATTGTGAGTTGAATAATTCATAAAAGAAGGGGTGAAGGTACGCATAGCTTCAATCCCGGTCCGTGAGAAATACGTCAATACAAGCTGAGAAATGAAACAGTATTGTAAACAACTCTGAAAGAGAAATAGCGTTTGGTCTGTGTGACCCAGTGAAGGACACACTTACACACTGCATGAGAGAATTTCATTGACTATGGTCATTCAATAATTGACATTTTTCTCTGCACAGGTCTAAATAATAAAATGATTTTGATCAGGTGTCTGCTACCACTGCTGATTTCTTGAAAACCGTATCAGCTATCAAAATGTCCTTTTAGCCTAATAAAGTCCCAGATCTCATGAACCGTTTAAAGTTTTAATCATTTTTCCATGTTTAAGTATGACGATTTGTTCAAGCCCAAAAGAGGAGTGACTTTAACTCTGTCCACGTTGATTTCTCAACTATCTCTCGTTACTTTGAAAAAGAAATTTAAAGCAGTCTTTTGCGATTTTCATAAAAACGACTTAGCGAATGTCTGAGGAAAATCAAAGCACATCATTCCCAATCATTCCACAGGTTTTGATGTATTTTTTACAAATGTGTTGGCAACATTGCAAGAGGAATAGCATGCCAAAATTTTATGGATGAAGAAAAAGAGATAAGCCTGATGAATTATATATATAATGTACCTTCTCTTGCAAAGCAGGCACCCAAACTATGGCCAAATTCCAAGTATTAATTTTGCCTCTAACCTGAAACCAGATCTTTTTTAATTTAACACTGATCAAAATGTCCTCAAACCCCCAAAGACGTCCTGATTATTACAACAATTAGTTAATTAACCATTGAGTCAACTGAGAAAATTAACATCATTAAAGGTGCAGTCAGCGATTCTAATCCAATACACTTTATGTCAGATTCAGCAAATCTCTCCGCACGGTGCTCTAGCTGTCTGTAGTGGTGTTCGTACACAGGCCTGGCTCTGTAACTGGGCAACAAATGAAGTGGCTTGCACTGAACATACTAAGGAATGAGCAACACAGGGCTCGTGTACAGGACAGGGAAAACACCATGGATGTATAAAGAGAAAGGCAGCGAGGGCAAGAGAGGCGGTAAAATGTCGGGCAGGAAATCCAAAATGTGAAACTCTATCAGGAGCTGCTTGTCAAAATAAATCCAAACCTATATTACTGGACCATGTATGAATTTAATTTGAAAGGACAGACACAGGAAGTGTCCACGCTCAGCAGTCAGGCAGGAGTCAGGTTAATTTCCAAGGCTGGTACCTGCGGTTATTCCACAGGCTAGTTAATAACATGTCGGGCAGGAAATCCAAAGTGTGGGATCATTTTGAGAAGGTGAAGGACGAACCCAAGGTGATATGTAAACTCATCTTCATTGGTCGACTACAAACATGACGTATCATCTGAAACACGGAAGTAGCTACATGCCCATTAGCCCACAGCGTCATTAACAGGCGGCTCGCTCAGTGTGTGACGTGCACTTGTAGATAAAATATAGGCCTATTAATGAAGGTTCATTAGTACGGTTTTGTATTTCTCTGTAATGTAGCACAGTGTTAACAATGTTACTGATATTATTCTTTCTCACACCTTCAACTCAAACCATTGTGTTGCCCCGCCCAAAATATATCATTTAATAATTACATTAATATCATAAACATGCAGGCAACTAGTCGACTAATGGACGATTATTTGTCGACTAGGAGAATTAGTCATGGGCAGCCCTACTGATCATTACTTCCACGTCCCACTCACACTGACGCAGGCACACACCTGACAGTCCTCTGATGTTGGTAGTCGAGGTCGTGGCTGTTGCCAGAGCGTGGGTAAGAGTAGCTTCTGGAGCTGCGGTGCTGGTGGCTGATGGGATACTGGTGGACAGAGGCATTGGGCTGGGATGTGCTGTAGTAAGGAGGGGGGATGCTGTTACTGGTCTCACTGCGGTAGTCGCTGTCCCTGTCATCCACAGCACTGTCTGGGTCTTCATCTGCACAGAGGCACGTGGCAAGAGAAAACATTCATCAGTCTTTTTGATGGCGTCCTCACAGAGTGCAGAAATAGACAAGAGAAAAGATGGGAAAAAAGAAAAGAACATCATGAAAGAGATGATCCCAACTGGCGACTTGTCATGTGGCACAAAGATAAGAGGCTCTAATCAGCACTGAACCAATCTTTTAGTACTATGGTAATTACAGATAATATAGATGAGATGGCAGCGTTCCACTACTGAACCCCCATCAGACCCATATAGGTCATTCAGAGTGCATCCATACATGAGGCACATGATGAATGTCATCAGCGGCTTCCTTCTCATTCTCATCACCATAACTGAACATAAACCCGTTCCTGCTCACGAAGGACATGCTTTATTTTTCTGTGGTTTCCATAGATCAGAGATTAACATCCCAGAGGGAAGTGATGAGAGACAGTGCTGAATCAGTCAAAAGTGAAACCAGCATCTATTAATCATTCATCATTATCCATCATCGTCTCTGGCGCTCGGACAAAGGAGGCTGCTGCACCGCTTACACCTTCATCGTCATCTGTTTGGGCGTGTAAACACTAATTAAAGGCATCGAACTTTGTTTCTCACTTCAACCGTGTCCCCGCGTGTCTCTCGCTCACTTCATCAGCTCACCATCTATCATTACCCCCCTGCTCTTTCCATTTCCTCAGTGTGAACAGAGATGAGATCCGTCTGTGCAGTTGTGTGGGTGAGTCTGACAGACACTTACATAAGACCATCTGCTAATCACAGGTAGAGAGAAAGACAGACGGGGAGCAAGACACATAGAGGAAGACAGTTTTATTTGCATATACGTAATGTACACTCACCGGCCACTTTATTAGGTACACCTGTTCAACTGTTCATTAACACAAATAGCTAGTTGACCTGCTGAAGTTCAAACCGAGCATCAGAATGGGGAAGAAAGTTGATTTAAGTGACTTTGAACGTGGCGTGGTCCAGACGGGCTGGTCTGAGTATTTCGGAAAATCTACAGGGATTTTCACACACAACCATCTCTAGGGTTTACAGAGGATGGTCCGAGAAAGAGAAAATATCCAGTGAGCAGCAGTTCTTTGGGCTGAACTGGGGAAAAACAATGTGTTTGGGGGAATTTAGATGAAGTGGCTCTTTAGGTTCTGACATTGAGCTTTTAGCATGTTTGAAGGTGAACAGGGAGACTCAAAGCGCATTCCATACACATTTCCAATTTATAAACGGTAAAGAAGGACAGTGACAACAGCATAGGTGTCATTTACACTGGGGACACTAGGGACATGTCCCCACCACTTTTTAAAAGGCTGATTTTGTCCCTCACTTTTTAAAGCAATGTTAAAAAATACTCTTAAAATCAGCTTGCATCAAGAAAAGTTAACTTACAAATAAGAACGCTTTGAGAAAGGTTCACTTACTCTATAAAAAATCATACAATGCAATGTCAGTATGAAAGAAATAAATGTGCATTGTCCAAAAAAAAAAAAAAAAAAGTAAGGTAAGCTAAAATTATCTTGCCAAGCCTCTTGATTCTAAAATGACCTAAAAATGTGCACACACTGATCAGAAACTTTAACAAAGCCCTGACAAACTTTCTTCCTGTCCACATTTTCCACTGTGTCTGTGAACATGACAACACATATGAGCTTTTAAAGTCCTGGAGGTTTTAATAATTCAAATGAGTCAATGTGTCATTGATGTGAACAGGTGCCACATGCACATTTAAAGAGATTAGATCCCCAAACAAAAAACACAAAAGAAGACTGAAGAGTAAATCAACCTCACATGTGTTGACTGAGCAGAGATAACATTAAGTGTGAAAGGTTGATCTACAGAAGAATAAATATTTGAGGGTTATACAGAATGCCTGAGAGCTTTACTGCATTATATTACATTATATTACAATATTATTTTGAACTGTCACCTGCCGCCTG
The DNA here is from genome assembly GCF_041903045.1 of Epinephelus lanceolatus. NCBI lineage: Eukaryota > Metazoa > Chordata > Actinopteri > Perciformes > Serranidae > Epinephelus > Epinephelus lanceolatus. Next base: position 31,143,161 of record NC_135745.1, on the reverse strand, counting down.
ATTTTGAGTTTTTCCATCATAAATTGATGCATTAAAATTCACCAGAATGCAGGAAATGCAGGAAGCCATTTCCCTCAGTGGAAACTAAACTTTTATTTACTTTAATTTCACAGATAAGAAACAATAAATTGTGAAGACAATAAAGCCTCCACTAAAATAGCATTTTAAGTCCTGTGTGTGATTTATCCTGGCTTCATATGAGCAGAGTGTCCGCTAGTCGCTAGGCTAATTTATACAATGTAAAATGCCATAGGCTTTTGCTAATAACGTTAGCATGTTGTATTTGTGGGGAAAATGTGTCCAGATAAAGACAAATGCTTTGTCTGTGAATGCTGCGAGTTATAGTGAAGCTGATTTGTGTGTTTAATGTGTGTTTTGAATCAACTAAACTTTACAGCACTTCACAAAACCCCTGCTACCCACTAGTGTTTTGGAGGTGTAACTGCAGAGTGACACAGACACACCACGCACAAGTATAAATGCTCACAACAGTGTATGCCATGTATGTAGGCTACGTGTGTAGGCTCTACTAAGAGCTGACACACAAGTAGAAATCCTACCTAATATGTGTCACCCCTCCCACAACACTGAAGCCAAACCAAGCCTTTAGTAGGAGCCTGGGCTATGCTTTTTTGGTGTGACATTTTCTGCCAACCCACCATAAATATCCACTCTGACCACATACCTACGGCCCCATTACATTACCTAAAACTGAATATGTTGAAGAAATTAAATGTTTTCCATCAGAGCCCTGATGCCCCCACCACATGAATACAGCTGTTTATCCAGTATGCAAGTAAACACCCTCAGACTGAAGCTGAAGGTGAGCACTTTACCCTTAAACTTGCTGTTTCATTTCAGACATTACCGAATGAATTACCAAATCAAATAAAAATGTGACTCTCCAGATACTTATGGATGGTACTGTATGTACAGTATGGACTGTATGTACACTTACTTTGTTGGTCTCCCCATAGACTCCAGTTACCTGCAATAAAACAGGAGGTTGTCAGTATTGATTATGAATTGCACTGGTGTCCAAACATAAACATGCATTCCCACAATAAACGCTCTGACGCTCCCAGATGGAGCTGGTGAATGGAAACAGAGCGCAGAGGGAGTGCTGAGCCTCCAAGTCTTTCCACCTGCACCAGACAGCTGGCTCAGCAGGCTCGGCAGACTGGGCCAATAGTGGAAACACAGCAGCATCCTGGAGGAGCTCGCCTCCGGACATCTGATACTGCTATCGATCCTTTACAGTGCAGCAATTCTTTCCCCTCTAACACACAACAACCCATGTGTGGTTACACGCATAATGCACATGCTGAGCTTAAGCAATCTAATTACATCTCAGCAGCTAAACGCATAATTCTCTTGTTCAGCACAAACTAATGACTGGTATGTACAAACAGTGATCGGTCACTTACAGCACTGGGTTCCTGGTACACGTAGAGGGCGTTCCTGCTCTTCCTGGTAAGAATACTGGAGTCAGACAAATGAAAAACTCCATGAATGAGGTTAACCGGTATCAACAGGGACATTTTATGCCTACATACAAGAAGTGGAGAAACAAGTTGGATTTCATCTTGTAATGTGTGACATAGTTACTCCCCCAATTAATCATGTTGGCATGTTCCTAAAATGTGAGAATATGCTGGGGTATTAAATCAAACAGGGTGACAGCTTACATCTTGGTCCCTCATGGCATTGAGCTGCTCCAGTTTTTTGGCCCAGTATCGTGCCTCATCCTCGGGGATATCTGAAAACAACAAGCCAGACACACTCAGGTGGCATAAAACAACCCCGATGGAGCTCCACCTACGTAGTCTGTTAAAATAGTTACTCACAAAACTTTTTGCCTAAAAACTAGGTCTGAGTATCGCCACTGGTTTCTTGAATCGATTCGATGCTGATTCACAAGATCCAAATTTGATTCGAGTTTCAATTCAATTCAATATCCATCCATCCATCCATCCATCCATCCCTCTCCCCAGCAACGCTTTCCAGCTCCTCCTGGGGGATCCCAAGACGTTCCCAGGCAAGACGAGATATGTAATCCCTCCAGTGTGTTCTAGGTCTGGTCCGGGGCCTCCTTCCAGTGGGACATGCCTGAAACACCTCCAACAGGAGGCGCCCAGGAGGATCCTGATCAAATGCCCGAACAACTCAACTGACCCTTTTCAACGTGAAGGAGCAGCGGCTCTACTCCGAGCTCCCCCCGGATGTCCGTGCTCCTTACCCTAACTCTAAGGCTGAGCCCAGACACCCTTCTCAAACTCATTTTGGCTGCTTGTATCCGCAATCTCATGACCATAGGTGAGAGCTGGGACGTAGATGGACCAGTAAATCGAAAGCTTTGCCTTCCGGCTCAGCTCTCTCTTAACCATGTCAGTCCAGCATAGCGCCTGCATCACTGCAGACACCACGCCAAACCGTCAATCCATCTCACACTCCATTCTACCCTCACTCATGAACAAGACCCCGAGATACTTGAACTCCCTCGCTCTGGGCAGTAACTCTCTCCCAACCCAGAGGGGGCAATCCAATTTGTGCCATCTAGTGGTAGTAAGAGCACAATACACTAATCCATGTAAAAACAAGATGGCAGCCATCTCTGCCAAGTCAGTCAAGTGAAACTTGTTTGTTTATGATTAATAACGTTTGTAGTTTGATATGGCAACAAATTTGACCAATTTTAGCAAGTACTGGTTTAAGGACATTAGGAATTCATTATCCTCTTGTTTGAGGACATTGGGTCTTAATTATTGTTGACAATGTTTAGTTTTTTATACTTATTGGGTCCTACTGATGTCAAATAGCCAGGAGAAATTGGAAAAAGCATACCACAAAAGTCCGGGTGTCAGGAGGATATAGAAATATATACAGTACAGGCCAAAAGTTTGGACACACCTTCTCATTCAATGCATTTTCTTTATTTTCATGACTATTTACATTGTAGATTCTCACTGAAGGCATCAAAACTATGAATGAACACATGTGGAGTTATGTACTTAACAAAAAAAGGTGAAATAACTGAAAACATGTTTTATATTCTAGTTTCTTCAAAATAGCCACCCTTTGCTCTGATTACTGCTTTGCACACTCTTGGCATTCTCTCCATGAGCTTCAAGAGGTAGTCACCTGAAATGGTTTTCCAACAGTCTTGAAGCAGTTCCCAGAGGTGTTTAGCACTTGTTGGCCCCTTTGCCTTCACTCTGCGGTCCAGCTCACCCCAAACCATCTCGATTGGGTTCAGGTCCGGTGACTGTGGAGGCCAGGTCATCTGCCGCAGCACTCCATCACTCTCCTTCTTGGTCAAATAGCCCTTACACAGCCTGGAGGTGTGTTTGGGGTCATTGTCCTGTTGAAAAATAAATGATCGTCCAACTAAACGCAAACCGGATGGGATGGCATGTCGCTGCAGGATGCTGTGGTAGCCATGCTGGTTCAGTGTGCCTTCAATTTTGAATAAATCCCCAACAGTGTCACCAGCAAAACACCCCCACACCATCACACCTCCTCCTCCATGCTTCACAGTGGGAACCAGGCATGTGGAATCCATCCGTTCACCTTTTCTGCGTCTCACAAAGACACGGCGGTTGGAACCAAAGATCTCAAATTTGGACTCATCAGACCAAAGCACAGATTTCCACTGGTCTAATGTCCATTCCTTGTGTTTCTTGGCACAAACAAATCTCTTCTGCTTGTTGCCTCTCCTTAGCAGTGGTTTCCTAGCAGCTATTTGACCATGAAGGCCTGATTGGCGCAGTCTCCTCTTAACAGTTGTTCTAGAGATGGGTCTGCTGCTAGAACTCTGTGTGGCATTCATCTGGTCTCTGATCTGAGCTGCTGTTAACTTGCGATTTCTGAGGCTGGTGACTCGGATGAACTTATCCTCAGAAGCAGAGGTGACTCTTGGTCTTCCTTTCCTGGGTCGGTCCTCATGTGTGCCAGTTTCGTTGTAGCGCTTGATGGTTTTTGCGACTCCACTTGGGGACACATTTAAAGTTTTTGCAATTTTCCGGACTGACTGACCTTCATTTCTTAAAGTAATGATGGCCACTCGTTTTTCTTTAGTTAGCTGATTGGTTCTTGCCATAATATGAATTTTAACAGTTGTCCAATAGGGCTGTCGGCTGTGTATTAACCTGACTTCTGCACAACACAACTGATGGTCCCAACCCCACTGATAAAGCAAGAAATTCCACTAATTAACCCTGATAAGGCACACCTGTGAAGTGGAAACCATTTCAGGTGACTACCTCTTGAAGCTCATGGAGAGAATGCCAAGAGTGTGCAAAGCAGTAATCAGAGCAAAGGGTGGCTATTTTGAAGAAACTAGAATATAAAACATGTTTTCAGTTATTTCACCTTTTTTTGTTAAGTACATAACTCCACATGTGTTCATTCATAGTTTTGATGCCTTCAGTGAAAATCTACAATGTAAATAGTCATGAAAATAAAGAAAACGCATTGAATGAGAAGGTGTGTCCAAACTTTTGGCCTGTACTGTAAATAAATCCAAAAATGCAACTGGACACCCGCCTTTAGGTTTGCTGGTGCTTTTAATGGAGCAGCTCCAGGCATGTTTTGATTCAACTGAGGTTCAATAGTCTCTCATGTGTCCAGATCTCATTGCACAAAGAAGCAAAGGCCGGCCATATGAGACTAAGGGGGTTAAAGGTCACGCAACTACAACAAAAGGCACACATTAAAAGATCGATCTCCGGATTTTATGAGTTGATATCGGATCATTTAAATGTAAATCGAAAAAACTGTTTTGCTCTTTGAAACAAACTCCATGAGATGTGACGACGTAAGCTAAAACAGCTCATTTGCAAATATTATTTAAGCCTGCTAAGAACACAGTGACATTGAAAATCTGTCTTTTCACTTACAGCCCTACAGCCAAACCCCTATAAATAGGTCAGGTCCACAAAATGAGGAGTCAGGTGTACAATATCGACTAAAGGAAGGGGAAACAGTAAGGAAATGACACCTAATCAATGTTAAGAGGAACACAGCTTGATCACTGAGAAGGAAAGGACACAAACACTCTCACTGACACATACACACACACAGAACAGCCTTAAATACACATCACAGAAAAGTAGGTCAGTAATTAATCAGACAGGGATTATTGGTGTTCATATATCACTGTTTGCTGTGAAAGTATACAGACAGGCATCATTTATTCTAGTCATCTTCTCCTTCCCTCGAGGGTTGATGATTTCCTATATTTTCATATTCTCATCTTCCCCCACCTATCAGCAGTTTCTGACTTTGATGTGAATATTGATTTCTCACCGAGAGGCAGTTCAAAGCGCGTGTCGAGCAGCACCAGGTGAAGGGTGGGATCTTTGGTGCCACAGATCTCATTATCAGTCATGATGACCTGAGAGTCCAGTGTGAGCCACTCGCCCGGACCTTCCTGCGTACAGATAGACATTTTGCGACTGAGTGACTCCCCAGAGTACAGCTGAGTACAGAGTGTTCAACTGCAGTATTTCTCAAGTTGTTCTGGTGGTTAGTGGCAAACCTCATTTGACTGTCGGATGCTACGGAGGGGTATCCACACAGTGCCGACCATGGTGTCCCAGATTAACCCCTTGTTCCACACCTCTACTGTCAGACCCAGGTCCAAGCGATTAATTTCACTGGGTAGGAAGAGAAAGACAAACAGTAAAGTTAAAAGTCATAAAGTCAAATTATTAGAATACAGCTGTATAAAGACACTCAGCACATTTATTCCACTACTATGCTTAAGTACATTTTATTTGTACTTTACTCACCTATATCCATTTTATGCTGATTAAAAAGTTCTCTTGTATTTTTCAACCTGGACCCTATTGTCCTTTTTTGTCAAAGTAACTAATAGAGACAGCAATTTCTAAACTTGGTTCAGTATTGAGTGAGAGGGGTGCAGCCGACAACCGAAAAGTCAGGGCATTTGGCGACATCATTTTACGTCCACTTAAAGTGTTTGTTTTTGCCACTGACAGACTCAGACTGTCATTTTAAGTGTCTGACAACATAATGGAAAGGATCCCTACAGAGATAGACCTTTTTATTAAAGAGTAAAATTATTTTTCTATAACCAGAAACAGCCTCAAAATCACTATTGGCAAACCCACCAGACTCCATTTAAGGAAACAGTAATTTTGGTGTGTATATAGAGTCAGCATATTTTCACATCTGACTAGGTGAAGTAAGGGTTTATTTCAACCAAACCAGAGTTGCTGATTGTTGGAACAGTGGAAAGACAGACCATGGTGTATTTTATGAGTTTTATTTTGTTTCTGTGAACTTTGAATAAAGTGTGTTTTACTATGCCAAAATTACTGTTTATTTAAATGGAGTCTGGTGGGTTCGGCAATAGCAATTTCAGGGCTGAAAAAGGATTTTACTGTTTTAAAAAAATGTCCATCTCTGTAGGGATCCTTTCCATAATGTTGTAAGGCACTTAGAATAACAATCTGAGCCTGTCAGTGGCAAAAACAAGCACTTTCAGTGGACATAAATTGACGGTGCGCAACTGCCAATCAAAATTAGATGGCAGCCTCTTTCTGCAGCTGACTGAAGCACTCACGTTTAATACTGGACCAATTTAAACAATTGTTTTCTCCATTAGTTACTTAAGCACTATTCGGACAGGATTAGTCTTACATGGGCACGTGGGGTAATGTCACTTTACCACAGGACGTCGGTAATATTAATGGCCAATTTGCACAAGATAAGAAATATCAGTAAAACTACCACAAGTGGGAAGGGTAAATCCATTCACGCACCGCTGTCCCCTCCTGTCATCATGTGCGTATGACGCTGCTTCCAGGCAAAACACAGAAGATGGCGACCTTCTTTTGGTTTTGAATCGTGTTCGTAGTAGGCCCACAGTACCTGAGGTTTCACACGGACTTGTCCGACTGTGAAGTGCAAAACTGAGTGCTTCTTCAAGAGCCTCCATGATTGAAAATCCATGAAAAAACACTTGTAAACAGGATATGACAAAATATCTACACACATACAGTCAGGTCCATAATTATTTGGACAATGATACAGTTGTCGTCATTTTGGCTCTGTACACCACCACAATGGGTTTTAAATGAAACAATGAATACCTGCTTAAAGTGCAGACTCTCAGCTTTCATTTAAGGCTTTTTTCAAAAATGTAGTATGAACCGTGTAGGAATGACAACCATTTCTTCACACAGTCCCCCAACTTTAAGGGCTCATAAGTATTTGGACAAACTAACATAATCATCAATTAAACAGTCAGTTTTAATACTTGGTTGCAAATCCTTTACAGTCAATGACTGCCTGAAGTGTTGGACACATAGGCATCACCAGATGCTGGGTTTCTTCCCTGGTGATGCTCTGCCAGCACTTTACTGCAGCCGTCTGCACTTCCTGCTTGTGTTTTGGGTGTTTTGCCCTGAGTTTTGGCTTCAGCAAGAGAAACGCATGCTCAGTTGGATTCAGGTCAGATGATATGACTTGGCCATTGCAGAACATTCCACTTCTTTGCCTTAAAAATGTCTTTGGTTGCTTTTGCAGTATGCTTCAGGTCAATGTCCATCTGCACTGTGAAGCATCGTCCAATGAGTTTTGAAGCATTTGGTTGAATCTGAGCAGATAATGTAGCCTCAAACACTTCAGCTTTCATCCTGCTGCTCTTGGCAGCAGTCACATCATCAATAAATACAAGAGAACCAGTTCCACTGGCAGCCATACATGGCCATGACATAACAGTACCTCCACCATGCTTCACTGATGAGGTGGTGTGCTTTGGATCATGAGCAGTTCCTTCCCTTCTTCCTTCTCTTGTCTTCCCATCATTCTGGTAGTTGATCTTTGTTTTATCTGTCCATAGTATGCTATTCCACAACTGTACAGGCTTTTTAGATGGTTTTTGACAAACTCTAATCTGGCCTTCCATTTTTAAGGCTAACCAATGGTTTGCATCTTGTGATAAACCCTCTGTATTTATTCTAGTGAAGTCTTGTCTTGCTTACAAGAGCAGCAGGATGAAAGCTGAAGTGTTTGGGGCACCATTATCTGCTCAGATTCAACCAAATGCTTCAAAACTCATTGGACGATGCTTCACAGTGCAGTTGGACATTGACCTGAAGCATACTGCAAAAGCAACCAAAGACATTTTTAAGGCAAAGAAGTGGAATGTTCTGCAATGGCCAAGTCATATCATCTGACCTGAATCCAATTGAGCATGCGTTTCTCTTGCTGAAGCCAAAACTGAGGGCAAAACACCCAAAACACAAGCAGGAAGTGCAGACGGCTGCAGTAAAGGGCTGGCAGAGCATCACCAGGGAAGAAACCCAGCATCTGATGATGCCTATGTGTCCAACACTTCAGGCAGTCATTGACTGTAAAGGATTTGCAACCAAGTATTAAAACTGACTGTTTAATTGATGATTATGTTAGTTTGTCCAAATACTTATGAGCCCTTAAAGTTGGGGGACTGTGTGAAGAAATGGTTGTCATTCCTACACGGTTCATACTACATTTTTGAAAAAAGCCTTAAATGAAAGCTGAGAGTCTGCACTTTAAGCAGGTATTCATTGTTTCATTTAAAACCCATTGTGGTGGTGTACAGAGCCAAAATGACGACAACTGTATCATTGTCCAAATAATTATGGACCTGACTGTATTTACTGCTGGTCTATTCGCACGAGATTAGTATTACCTGAGGTAATTTTCCGGGACCCTTTTACAGAAGGTAAAAGTCGCGGTAATCTTTACTGACATCGTGCGGTAATGATTACTGACACGGCACATTTGGGCAGGACTAAAATCTCTGGTAATTATTACTTTACCCCAAGTACCTATGTAAAACTAATCCTGTCCGAATAGGGCTATAGACACAAAAATGTGGGAAAATATGGTCCAGGTTGAAATATACAGAAGTTCCCCTTTTACCCTACTACATTTTATAAGGAAGTATTTGCACCACTACATTTATTTGAGAGCTGTAGTTACTTTTCAGATTCGATTAAAGAACATATGATGAGTATATAAAATACAGCACATTGCTGGGGATTAGGTGTTGCAGTGGTTGTTTGAAGGTAAAATTACCAAATAATTCATAAAAAAGCAAAGATAAGAGAGAAGTCCAAAACATGAAGGAACAATTTTGTAGCAGAGCTTTCTTTCTTTCAGTTTATTCTTTTTGTTTTTTTCTTTTCCGAATTTCTTGTGACCCTTTGGACAAGATTTATAACCACTGGACAAAACTACCAGGCTGTATATAAAGTAGATTAAACTCTAATCTTTCTATCCTACACATTGTTACATCTTTATCGATATGATAACTTACTATTCACAGAAGCAGAGGCGGATTTTCTGCATTATAAGTACTTTGATTTTAATAATTTAACTACTGTAAATTCTGCTGTTAATACTTTTGTTTAAGTAGGAGTTTGAACAAAGGACTTTTTTCTTCTTACACTGTTGAATTGGTGTTCTTACTTTAATAAAGAATCTTCTTCCACCACCGTTTAAAGACAAATGCTAAACACACACAGGCGCTAATACACACACACACACACGATGCACAATAATTACTTGTGGGCTTCACTGTGACAAATATAAGACACGTCTCTGTGGGAACAAGCCTGAGAGAATCTAACATAAAACATTTACAAGACAGCAGGAAGCAGGACAGAAAGAAAATAGTGAGAAAGAGAGGGAGAGAGAGCAGGGGATGAATGAGGGGAGGGAAGGAGAGGAGGCTGTGATGAAGGCAGTGGAGGAGGTGATTGTATCGCATGCCTGGAGGGAGAGAGTGGGAACTTTAATTAAGAAATAGGGGGACTGGATTTCCCGTCTCAGTGGTGACTCCTTTTAGGAAACGTGCCTGTTTGATTCATGGCAGTGACTGAGGGGGCGCAGTCATTTAAAGGCTGTTTGAAGGAGGGGATGAGGCTCTCTCTGCAGCCCAAACATTACATAACACGGCCTCACTGATGCAACCCCAGTACAATGCTCAACGCCTCCGAGCATCATACAAATGCACAGGACTCCGCAGTCAGCCTGCCCGCTGCATCCCACATGCTAAACGATTCTCACCATTTATCGCCCATATGCTGCTACACTGTCAATACCACCCTGGTGTTCTCTCTGCATGCCAAATACTCTGTGTTGTGTAATGTTCTAATGATTGCTTTCATTCCAAGATTTCTCGAAACACAAGCTCAAACAAACTCATTTAAAAGCGCTGCTAATGATGCCTAGAGAGCATAAACAGGAGGAGGGGGAAGAGGGAATATGGGGTGAAAAAAGTAAGGTTGAAATGGAAAGAAGAGGGAGAGGAGGAGGAGGAGGAGCAGGGGCCGAGTAGATGAAGATCAAGGAGCAGTGTTTAGAAGAAGTGACAGAGGAGAGGAAGGAGGGGCTGGGAGGGGAGCCAAGGTTGAGGATGAGGATAAGAGGGGCAGAAGTGTCGAGGGAGAGCAGATGAAAAAGAGGATGAGGCGGAGGTGCGGAGGATGCAGAGAGGAAGAGCTACGTGAAACAATACAAGGATGAAGGGCACTTGGGATGGACGAGGGGGAAAAAGAGGGGAGGGAGGAAGTTTGAGAGGTCGGTTGAAAGCAAGAGATAAAAAAAAACAACACAAAAGCACTCAAGCAGCTGAAGTGAAGAGCAGATGAGAGGATGAAAAGAGCAAGCGGAGGAAAGAGCGAGGAGAGCGAAAGGGTTTTGTCTGAAGATGATGAGGGACTCACAACATGAAGTCTTGCTCCCAGCTGGGCAAGTTGCCCCTGACAGCAATGGTTGTGCTCTTCACATTTTGTACCTTCAGAGTCACATAAGTGTTGAACTTCTCTGTTAAGGAGAGAGGGATGGAGGAAGAGATGCGTTACATCATCTACATTAGAAAATAATCATGCACTCCCTGTAAGATAAAGACGTTATATCTACAGAGTAACTGAAGTCCCATCCCTTCATTTCCATTTACCGGCTGCAGCATGTAATGTGTCAGAGTCTGCTGAAACATTTATGTCACATAACGGCGAGTCACTCCCTCTTTCTATTTACAGGATCCCAGGTCTTACCTTGGGGTCCATCCAGCTTGGCTTTCTTCACTGTGGACACACAGAGAGGGACAAAGTCACACACAGGAACACCATCTGCTTTCATCTCTGAACGCTCCTGCGTCCTCTTTTCATGCTTTTACACAGAGAACAGGCGGCAAGAGGATGTCTGTGATCATTTAAAACAGCCTGTAATTATAGTCTACATTAAACATTTGCAAATTACTGTAAAAACACCATGTTGACCATGAATTGTAACACATTTGAGATGTATTTTCCGATCACCATTTACTGCTGGACTATACAGTGCATACACATGAGTGTTGACACAGGAAAATGAAATTGCAACTATGCAGTTTTGGACTACGAGCTGCCTTTTTTGCCATAAGGTCCAGACATGTTGGCACGATGAGTGGGGGCAAAACATAGCAACACACAGCACTGGAAAAACACAGGCACTTCCCCGCTGTGCTTCACGAGTGATGGACACAGCAACAGAAAATACAGTACATGCAAATAAAAGAGAAACACGTAGCACAGATTAAAGAGATGACTAAATTTGTAATAGTAGGTGTAGTGTAAAACCATTTCAATTTCAGAATTTTAAAAGGGACAGTTCATCTCAAAATCAAAAATACATATTTTTCCTCTTTCCTGTAGTGCTTTGTATAAATCTAAATTGTTTTGGTGTGAGTTGCCGAGTGTTGGAGATATCGCCCGTAGAAATGTCTGCCTTCTCTTGAATACAATGGAAATAGATGGCACTCGGTTTGTGGTGCACAAAGAGCCAAAAAAAATACATTTTAAAAACTCAACAGCAATGTCTCTTTCCAGAATATCATGACCTGGTTACTGAAGATAATCCACAGACCTTGTTGTGAGCAGTTTCATGTAGGAACTATTTTTTTTCTACTGAATTACATCCGCCAACCGTTTCGCCACACAAAAGAAAACATCCATCTACTGCTAGCTCACCTAGCACAACTGAGATAGCTAAGGTTACAGCCCAGCTAAGCAGGACGTCGAGCACGTGCCTCTCGTCCATGAGTAGGTGCATGCTGCACCGTGATACATTTGGCGGGTGTTGCTTCATGAAGAGAAATAGTTCCTACATGAAACTGCTCACAACAAGGTCTGTGGATTATCTTGAGTAACCGGGCCACAATTTCTGGAAAGAGACATTGCTGATGAGTTTTTCAAATGTATTTTTTGGGTGCTTTGAGCACCACAAGCTGAGTGCCATCTAGTTCCATTGTGTGTAAAAGAAGGCAGACATCTCTACGGCTGATATCTCCAACACTCGGCAACTCACACCCAAACAATCTAGATTGATAAACAGCACTACAGGTGAGAGGAAAAATGTGTATTTTCAGGGTGAACTGTCCCTTTAACAGTGAGTACATCAGCATGCAGTGACTCAATCATGCCTGATTTTATTATACAAGCATTCAAAGGGAAAATTCCCACCTTTATCAAACACAATGTGTCAGAGAATTTTAGCCCAGGCTCTCTCTCTCTCTCTGCAGCACCTTTTTACCAGCTTTGACGTAAGTCACGCATACATTTTTAATGCTCTACTACCCGCTGCTCCCCCGCGTACACACATGCTCCACACTGCAGGTGAGCATACATCATGCACAGAGGTTTGCATTAATAAAATGCAAACGCAAGCTCAACACGCTGTGTAAGTGAACCTGCACCTTCATCGCCCCCTGAGAAACGTGACTGGAACGCCAAGCCACAACTTATCTTGTAATGTTCTCCACAAACCATCCACACCAGACCCGTTCACCACAGTCACCGCCGCAAAATGAAAAGTTGATGTAAACCTGCCTTAAGTCAGCAAGGTACTTTTCTTGTTTCTATTTCTCACCACTTTAACTTCGTCTTTCTTTAATGAAACACACAGACTCGAGCTAAATCTGCAGCTTAAGTGCTGCTACACACACACACACACACACACACACACACACACACACACTGCAGTTTAAGTGCCATGCACACACACACACAGGCACACACACCCAACTGCAGTGACTCACTCACATACACCTGCAGCAATAATAAGAATATATACTGCTTCCATTCATACCTCACCAACCTTAATGGCAACTCAACATGCAACACATACAAACATACGTGTAAATAAACACATCTGTGTGTTTGCATCTTTACTTGAAGACGTATTCCACTGCATGAAAGATAGTCTTTTCATTAAACTGGGCTCTCTATGCAGTACAAAGATGCAAATACTTTTGAAACTGGACCAGAGAAAACAGAGAAAGGGGCTGGGGCTAGAAAACCTACAACATGCAGAATGCACGGTGCCACACTTGACCAATAAACGCTCCCAGTGATGGGTGACATAATGCGAGCTTGTCCGTTTCGACCAAGGAAATAATATGGCAGCCAGCTGGTAACAAACAATCTCGCATTACAGCATCGGCAGTGCTTCATAAACAATAAAAATGGCATTAACGTGGTGATAACAATCATTTACTGTCCCTATTATATGAAAACTGATCTTGCCCTCTGCTCGGAGGTTAAGGAGTACCCGGACCTCACTGTTTTCCCAATTTGCGGTCATTTCCGGCCACTGTTCTTCTTTTTTGAGTTAGCTGCTAACTGCTAAAAGCTGCTTTTTAAATCTCCAGGAGGTGGGTCGTACACGTCATCAAAATGTCACACTTGTCCTACCCACGGTCCCAACCTATTGGCTGCCCTTTTTACACAGACATTGTTTAGGCACTGTTACTACTTCTGCTGCCAGCTTAAAGGCGGGTAGGGCTGCCCCCTAACAGTTGACCAATCCTTAGTCGACCAAAAAGGTCATTAGTCGGCAAGGTGTCATTGGTCACTTAGTCGCAGAAAACAAAAAGCGTGAAACTTAATTAGGAGCTGGGCCTTGTCAAAATAAATCCAATGCTATATGAACAGACCATGTGGGGATTTAATTTGAAAGGATAGACACAAGGAAGTGGCCACGCTCAGCAAGTCAGACAGGAGACATGTTACAAACCAATCACAGCTGACAGATATCTTTCCCTTCTTTCGTAAATATTCAGTCTGATAAATACGGAAAAGTTGATCATGTTAGTGCAGGGCTACTCTGAATTTTACATCTGTCTCACGGACTACTATTCTTTCTCAGACCTTGAACTCCGCCCCATCAAAAATATATAATCTAATAATTAAATTAATATTGTAAACATGCGGGCTACTAGTCGACTAATGGCCCTAACTGACGACTATTGGTGGACTAGGAAAATTCTTAGTTGGTGGCAGCCCTAAAGGCGATTATACCTTTTATACAGAATAGTGAGGTGGCATAAGAGCCTGAAATTCTTGCCTTTAGGAGGCAGTGTAAAAGGGGCTAGAGACAGATAGAGAGAGAGGGGCACTCCTTCTTGATCTGCTTCTATACTTGTGTCCATGGTGGCGGCCATACGAGAATGTGCAAGTACAATCTTTAGTTCTAGCTCTAGACTTCGACCGGGGAGGTGAGCAGGGAGATCTGGGTACTAGTAAGACAGAGGGAAGTGTACCACAGTTCATTTACACACACTACCCACACTGTTAGGATACAAATCTGGTTGAAAATTGGCAAAGTTTCCCTTCAGGGGCACTGTATTAATGTCATGTTTAAAAATGATCCAATACAACTGAAAGAAGACAAAAAAGGAACCTCGTTATGTGCTAAGCAGCCCTTTACATTGTTTAGGCAGAGCACATGAGAGCCTCCTTCGCGCTGTGTTTTACTGTCAACACTAAAACAGCCCTGGAAATATATCAGTACATGAGGAGGATCAATAAAAAAGGAATTGGATTTTCGACAGTGGAAAGCTGAAGCTTAATAATACCACGCAATCATAAATCTCTCTGACAGGGTGAGTTACGATGAGATATGTCCACAAGCCCCACAAACAATATTTTGTCACAATAGCATGATTCTGAGCAGACAGGACGACCTAAACACACAAATACTGTACATGTAAGTGCCCATAACTCATAAACAATGAGGCTGTGAAGGGCTATAACATCAGATCAATCAGCTGATATGTAGGTTATGGGTGAGTAGCCTAGATTCAGAAAATGAGGTCAAAGCTATAACTATCTATCACCATCTGATTAAATGTCTAAAAGGACACATCAAATCAAAGTGTGTTTGGCTTGTTTTATTATTTAATCAGAGGATGCACAGCACAATCTGTAAGACTTAACAGTAAATTTTGTGCAACCCCATTTTTTAAAGCCAAGATTTCATTCAGGAAGTACCTCTGACACAGCAGACTCTGACTTATGGGAAGTAAGCGGATTGCCAAGAAAACAGAGACTCGACAGGGGAATCAAGCAAACCCTTCAACATGAACTGTCAGGGAATGTAAAGTAGGGAGTGGGTGAGCTGAGTTCAGCCATCCAATGACAAAATGAGGGCTGACATGATTCAGATAGACAGCGCCGTATACTGAAGGATCATATATACACGCACATCTGCAGTAGTCCTTGCAACTGCTGACAGAGACATTACACTCCCAAGATTTAGTGTCCAAATCAAGACAGGGAGAAAACTGGACTTGAAAGTATGTGGAATATGTGCAGGAAAAGATGCCAAGTTTTTCAGAGTTAATCTGTATCTGTGTCTGAATTCTGCTTTGTCGGCAGATGCTCCAAAGAAATGCTGCCTATTCAAGAGGCACAAAGTACTGTGGAGGCCAGAAATAGCTCCAGTCAGGTAAGCATGAATGATGTAACAGGAACAGAAAGAGGGCTCTCTGCCAAGTCTCGTAGTCTACGACACTGACAGCCGCAGCCGGTGTTTATGAATGAATAACGCTCGGGGTCTTAATGACACCTGGGACTGACTCAGAGCAGGGACAGTCAGTGGGTGGACCTGACGGGACCGGATGAGGTGGGGTAGCATCCATAATGGGCCTGACGTAGAAAAGGTGACTTTGAAACCCCATTTTGTCCCCACGTTGCCATTACTCATCTACGACTGCTCAAACATTCTCACGGTCATTTACTGACCAGCACTTGATCAGATTTAGATTTTAAAGGATAGTTGATTAATTGATTAGTTGATCAACAGAAAAATAATTTGTAAATGTTATGATCAGGGCTGGACATTAGCACCAGCTAACAGCCAAATGCTGTTGAAAAAAATCAAAATACTCTTCGGTTTCATCTTCTCCATTGTGAGTTTTGTTTTGTCTTATGGGATCAAACACACACTTTTGGACTGCTGGTCTGACAAAACAAGCAATTTTAGGACATTACCTCAGGCTTCAGGCAATTGTGATTGGAATTGGGGTTGCAGCTAATGATTGTTATCAGTATAATTTTCTGAATGAATTGATTAGTCATTGGGTCTAGAAAATGTCAGACAGTGGTTCAAAACCAGACATCACAATATCCTATAAACCAAGGCGACATCTTCAAATGTCTTGTTGCCAGTTCATTTTCTTTGAGTCACTTATCGACTAATAAACCAGTCGTTTCAGTTCAAATTGGGAATCTAATAGACCAGTGATATTCAACAAATCTGGCCCCAGTAGGATGCCAGGTGGTCCCCCAAACCATTTTCTAATTCACAGGGAAAATAAAATGTTTCACACTAGGATTTATTTTAATGCTTTTAATATACATTAAGCTATCTTTACACCACCATATGGCAACCACCATGACAACTACCTACCTGCAAGAGCGTTCCCTAAAATAGCAAAGCAGTTGCTGCCACCACAGTCCAGGGCTATGATGACAGGCAGATGTTTCACTTAACGTCACTGATGAAAGTGCAAGCTAGCTTAGCACCATGAAAATAATGGCATACTGTAACCACAACACTTAAATGACCAAAGATTTCTAGAAATTTGGACAATTTACCCATCATCTAAAGTTTGGTGGAAATGTATCGCAGGCGCAGTTTCTCTTCTGGTTGTATTTACAAGTTGCTAGCAATGTGTTGTACAACTCTAGGCATTCAGACACCAACATTAATGGCTCCTCCATCTTGTTGTCTTTCTTCTTCCTTGATGCCCGCCCCCATTTGATCGTCCAAAGCAAAGTGGCGTTCAGCAGAAGTTCAACATGGTGAACTCTGCCTGGCAAAGCAAAATCTGTGCGCCTTCATGTGGGCTGCTACTACTTCATACTTGGGATGCACGATAATATTAGCACGTCATCTGTATTGGCTGATATTGCCTTTGAAATTAAATATATCTGAATCGGCAAACATGCTGATAATATCAGTACATCATTGGTATCAGCCAATATTGGCTTTAAAATGAACTATTAGAATCAGCCAACAAGCTTTTTCTTAAGTTGCACTACGAATGAATATCACATACATTGAAAAGCATTCTACTTTATGTCTCCATCTGCTGGTGGGCCATCGCCATAAGAGTACAAATGCATAATATGATGTTGATTCCACCACAGAAGAGACTTGATGATCACTAAAATAAGTTAGGAAAAAAAGTGGATATATTGATATCAGTGTTGGTTATCTGCCAAATAAGTCATTATATATCGGAATATCGGATATGGACAAAACATCCAGTATCATGCATCCCTACTTCATACTGCCATGTTTGAAACAATTTCCCCTCCACCATCTTCACCTCACTGAAATAACTGGTGGCTGCATGTTATCGCTTAAATCAAAATACAATACAAAATTTACAGTCTCATTTACGATCTCACTCCAAAGTCGTTGAAATCCGGCCCTTGGGCAGTGACTTGTGGCGTCAGAAACCAATGATTAAAGGCGTCCTTTAACACCGGCATGATACGTAGCCAGTTGCCGTTGTAATTTAACGCCTCGCGGTTTTTTTTTTTTGGTCAAATCCAGCCACATAAATCTGCATTGCTGTGCTGACGTAGTGCTTTTATTTTGAAAGAGACTGTATGTAAAAGTTAAATTTCTTTTGAAAACGGAAGTGTATTTTGAAAGAAGACAATGCATGTAACAGGCAGAACTTGAAACGGTGTCCCAGAACGTGAACAACCAACGCACCCAGGGTACCTTTCATGTCGTATGTGGACATGCTAAGTCCATGATCAAGCACATCAATATGTGACAAGTGAGTGTGAATGTGTTTGATATCCAGGCTAAGCCCCAAATGTCCTCAAATTCAGAAACGCCCCTGCACATACATCCCTGACCTCCTGTCATTTTGCAAAAATAATCCAATGGCAAAGCAAGTTGAGCATCCCTGTTATAGATCAACCATTGATCAGTTAATTGGGAGAATATGCAATCATTAAAATCATGGTTAGTTGCAGATTCCTGCTTGACAGTTTTTGGTATATCAGGCTGCTCCTCCTCTGCCTAAAATCAAGTCAAGTGAGGACAAACTGCACACCAAAAAACCTCACTAATTGTCATTCCTGTTTGCTCCACTATGAGTTCACACAACACATTTTGAGAGCACTGTATCTGCAGTTGTCCTGATTCAACCCCTATCTACCCAAAAAAAGAGCCTAAAACTGGAGATCCACAAAATGCGTTTAAGAGGGGTCCCCTCTCTCCTATCATAGGATAGGATATATTCTCCACCTGCATGTGAAGCTGGGGGTGGTGTTACTTTATGAGCAGTCACAGCAGATGCTTATTCATCGCACTGAGAGGCAACAGTGTCAGCATCAGGTGCTTTCTGGGAGCCTGGAAGGAGGAGGTGACGCATCGCTTCAGGGAAAACGTTAAGAAAGTGACGAGCATCTACGAGTATTCCCTCACGACTCTGGCGGAGCGGCAGCGCGGAGGCGCGGCGGCGGTGCGGCAGCGGCAGCGGCAGCGGCAGGGGCTTTTCCTCGTCCTCCTCCTCCTTTTTCTCACTGCCCACGCATGAATGAACAGAGCGGATGACACACACACACACATACACACATATACACACACCGCAACACCATGGGAGGAAACAGCGGTTCTCCTCCTCCATGTAGACATTAATAGAAACTCAAACAGCCTGTGAATGCTGGTGTGAACAGTCACGACTGGGCTGTCACAATTTAGTCTCCTTTTATTCTTAGCTGTCATTCATACATTGAGTAAATCACACAAATCATTCAGCAACAGTGCAGCTAAAGTATCCCAGTGGCATCCCCCACTATAAACGTGCCGTGTTTCCGTAAAGACCAGCTGCTGTGTGATTTAATGACTGATCAGCACAAACCCTCCGCTGCTGCTGCTCGGGCTACACAGACTTTTCTCCGGAGCTGATCGCCTGCAGGCTCTGTCAAGACAACTGGTGCAGCTAGTGATACTTCAATAACACCAAACATACAGGCTTTCATCCCCCCTTTCATCCCATCTCTTACCTCCCACACAGAGCAGGGACATCTCTGATAGCGGCGTGAGCGTCCCCGGCTGTCCTCTGCTGAGTGCTCCGTGATTTGTTTGGTCAGTTCGGTTGTCTCTTGGTTACAGGATAGAAAAAAAGGAAACTCTAACCGTCACCCTAAATGGTAACGGAAACCAATTAGCATCATGTCGGAAGTCTCTTTCTCCGCGGAGCTGTTGCTCTTCTGGCAGGACAAGACACACAGGAGTGAATTCCTCGCCCCCCTCTTCTTCCTCCTCTGCATTGCCTCAGCTCTCCTCCGCTGCTGCTGCTGCTGCTGCTGCTCCTCCTGCGCGCACAGCCATCTTGTTTCAGCAGCAGCACCCTCCGCGCGAGGACAACTCACCCGCGCCGCGCCGCCCTGACGTCACGCCTTGATGAGTAGCAGGCAGGGATGGAGAGAGAGAGAGAGAGAGAGAGAGAGAGAGAGAGAGAGAGAGAGAGAGAGAGAGTGGGGTGAACGGAGGAGACGGGATGGGGATGAATAACAGCGGGCCGGATGGTGTGATGCACTCAGTGATGCCGGCCAGGAATTTCATTCATTGTTTTCTGAACTGACAAAGCATTTTAGAAACCTTGTCTGTCTGGTATTTTCAGCTCATGCATCCAGCTTTGTAAACAGCATTTTTAATTCCATTGCACGCGCCAGGAAACAGCACTCTGACAGACCAGGGGTGTAGCCTAAAAGTGTAGTTGCACTGGGGCCCCTGCAGGCCCCCTGAAAGCAGCTCAGCCTTGCAGCAAATTTACCCCAGTGGCCACTCCCTGGTACTGCAGCGACAAAGTCCCCTGCAGCCCAAAGCATTTTCCCCATTGGCCACCATTATGGTGTTTAATTAGTCTCGAAACCCGCGCGCACACACAATAGTATCCGCAAGTGGAAAAGCATCCTCACGCTCGACTCTCCCTATCCGCTCGGTTCTCCTCAACACTCGCACAATGTCAAGAGTAGCGCAATGCAAAAAGTTGCATTTTGAGACTGGAGGCGGGGACAGTGGCTGAAGTCTCCACTCCTTTGATTGGTCACTTTCAACACCAGCAGTTTCTTTTTGCTGGCAGAATCATCACGCAAGAAGATGTCAGAGGGAAAAAGAGGTCACTTAACCAACGATACTCTATTTCTGATTTCTAATTTCCAGACTCTCTCTGGTTTCTAAACTGTCTCTGACTTAACTTAAACGTGAGGAACACCACCTCTACAATTCCCTTACCAAAATGTTACATATTTGTGTTGACAGCAGTGCCATATATAATGCATGTATTTTACAATGGTGCGAGCGATGGATGTAACTCCTGCTAGCTATAGGAACTTCTGTAGGGAGTGCTTTCAGCTATTAGCTAATATTACTCTTTTACTTTTTTTGTTAAGTGCAAGTGGTCAGTCCAGAAGACAAGACCAACTAGACCCCAGCCACTGTCCCCGCCTCCAGTCTCAATATGTAACTTTTTGCATTGTGCTACTCTTGACATTGTGCAAGTATTAGGCAGAACAGTCACAGTGTTGTGTTCGCAGACCTCATTTGCTATGCTCCCTTGCAAGGATGCTTTTCTGCTGGTGGATACTGTTGTGTGTACGCCAGGTTTTGAGACTAATTAAATGCCATACAGCATTTTAAAAAGCACGTCCATAATCCCAAGAAGTAGGGGAGCTGGGGGCGCCTCTGGCACTGAAGCACTTCGCTGCAGCACCTTGCAGTTTAACTGCTATATGTCAGGTGATCAAGCAGGTATTTACCTATGACCTGTTGTTGGTGACGTAGCAAACTGAAAAACTGTCAAAATGGCACAAAAACACATTTTTGATTATTTTGGGAAGCCTCAACAGAACAAAAAATGGTTCTACGAGTTGGCGGAGGCTGACTTGCAACCCAGTCTGAGCACCTCCAGCACAACCACTGCCGCACCTGCCCCAACCCAGCTACTACTGTTGCCCCTTTTACACTGCCTCTTCAAGGCGGGAATTCCTCGCTGTCATGCCACCTTGCTGTACTGTATGAAGGGTACAATCGCAGAACAGGGACACAGAGTTGTCTTGCCTTTAAAGTGGCATCAGGGGTAGTAACAGCACCAAAACAATGTCTGTAGAAATGGGATCATGGGTGGTACGGGTGTGATGTTGGCGGCTGTGGCTCAGAGGTAGAGTGGGTCATCCACCAATCGGAAGATCAGCGGTTCGATCCCCGGCTCCTCCAGTCCGCATGTCAAAGTATCCTTGAGCAAGATACTGAACCCCAAATTGCTCCCAATGATGCTTCCATCGGTGTGGGAGTGTGTTAAAAACTGAGTAGCAGGTGGCACCTTAATGGTAGTCTCGGCCACCAGTGTATGAATATGTTTGTGAATGTGACTCGTAGTGGAAAAAGCGCTTTGAGTGGCTGGATGACTAGAAAGGCGCTATGCAAATGCAGGTCCATTTACCATCCATGTTTTGATGAGGTGTTGTCATGTGTGCCACCCACCACGGGAGATTTAAAAAGCAGCTGACAGCAGTTAGCAGCTAACTCAAAGAAGAAGAACAGCTGCTAAAAATGTGCTCAAGTTGGGAAAACAGTGAGGTCCAGAAGCTCCTTACTCTCCGAGTAGATGACAAGATCAGCCACCATTTAACGGACAGTAAATGATTGTTATTGTCATGTTAATGCCATCGTTATTGGTTATAAAGCGCTGCCGACGCATATGTGAAGTGTCACATGAGAGGCCAATGCTGTAGTGTTATAAGTCACACCAGTTATGCCTCTTTTGATTCTGCCGTGCTGGCCTTCTGTCTAAAATCACATACTGGAGCGGCATGACGCCACCGTTGTTTTTGGTCCTGTGTAAAAATGCAATGCCAGTATAAAGAAGAGACTTTGTAGTGGCACATATAGCATGATCTCTGTGTAAAAAGTGCTGATTTTGACATCTACAGATCTGCAGTGATGATTGCTGGGTAATATGTATGTCGATGTCGTCCAATGTCATGTCTGTATTTGATTGTGATGATACGATATGATGCGGTACGGTACGGTACGATACGATACGATATGATACGGTATGATACAATACGATATGATGCGATATGATACGATTCATGGATGCTAGTTAAGGTGCAAACTATGAAAAGACTAACAAGTTGAGCTGTGTGTACTTTATAATTAGCAACTAGCATGCACTAGGGGCCTGTTGTAACTGCCTTACACCACTGTGGCAGACTCTTCAGTGAATCCATGTTTTAACTGCATCTTACCACAGGTGTTTGAAAGGAAGACATAATAATAGTGAGGGCAATATATGAGATTTAGTTTTTAATATAAAGGTCATGAGTCCCAATCCCTCAGTGTTTTCTAATTAAATTTTATTTCCCACCTGAAGGCCTAAATCCACTTTCAAAGCCTCACTCTACTAGGGATAAAATGTTAGCGAGGAAATACTGAATCCTTTACATATATATCAGGTTGACCTGAAAATTCAATTCAAATCAGCTTATGTGGACCAACTATATGTAGTTTAAATTGTATGTAAACTCCTCCACCTCCCATACTCCTCAAATTCCCAGAAAAAAAAACAAAGAACATGATTTGATTGCTCCTCTGAGAACCGTCACCTTATCGTGGTGGAGGAGTTTGAGTGCCCTAATGACCCTGGGAGCTATGATGTCGGGGGCATTTTGCCCCTGGTAGGGTTTCCCATGGCAGATTGGTTCTGGGCGAAGGGTCAGACGAAGAACGGTTCAAAAAACCCTTCATGATGGATACAAACAAGGACACGTGTACCCGGCCCGGAGGGTTACTGGGGCCCCGTCCTGGAGCCAGGCCTGGGGTTGGGGCCCGTGGGCGAGCACCTGGTGGTCGGGCCTTCGCCCATGGGGTCTGGCCAGGCCCAGCCCGAACCGGCTACATGGGCTCGTCCCCCTGCAGGCCCACCACCCGCAGAGGGATCCAGAAGGGTTCGGTGCAATGTGGATTGGGCAGCAGACCAAGGCGGGGGCCTTGGCGGTCCGATCCTCGGTTACAGAAGTTGGCTCTTGGGACATGGAATGTCACCTCTCTGGCGGGGAAGGAGCCGGAGCTTGTGGAAGAAGTTGAGTGCTACCGGCTAGATATAGTCGGCCTCACCTCGACACACAGTTCCGGCTCTGGAACCCTAGTCCTTGAGAGGGGTTGGACTCTCTCCTTCGCTGGAGTTGCTCCGGGTGAGAGGCGGAGGGCCGGGGTGGGCTTTCTGATAGCTCCCAGACTCTGCCTGTACGTTAGGGTTTACCCCGGTAGACGAAAGGGTTGCTTCCCTGCGCCTTCGGGTCGGGGAACAGGTCCTGACTGTTGTCTGTGCTTATGCACTGAACAACAGTTCAGAGTACCCACCCTTTTTGGAGTCCCTGGGACGGGTGCTGGACAGTGCCCCGACCGGGGACTCCATTGTTCTGCTGGGGGACTTCAACGCTCAGGTGGGCAATGACAGCGGGACCTGGAGGGGCGTGATTGGGAGGAACGGTCTGCCCGATCTGAACCCGAGTGGTGTTCAGTTATTGGACTTCTGTGCGGGTCGCAGTTTGGCCATAACTAACACCATGTTCAAACATAAGGATGTCCATCGGTGCACGTGGCACCAGGACAGCCTAGGTCGCAGGTCAATGATCAACTTTGTAGTCGTATCATTTGACCTGCGGCCATATGTTCTGGACACTCGGGTGAAGAGAGGAGCAGAGCTGTCAACTGATCACCACCTGGTGGTGAGTTGGATCAGATGGTGGGGGAAGACGCCGCGCAGACCTGGCAGGCCCAAACGAACAGTGAGGGTCTGCTGGGAACGCCTGGCAGAAGAACCTGTCCAGATGATCTTCAACTCCCACCTCCGGGAGAGCTTCGACCGCGTCCCGAGGGCAGAGGGGGACATTGAGTCCGAATGGGCCTTGTTCCGCTCTGCCATTGTCGAGGCGGCAGTTGCGAGCTGTGGCCGCAAGGCCGCTGGGGCCAGGCGCGGCGGTAATCCCCGAACCCGCTGGTGGACACCAGAGGTGAGGGGAGCCGTCAGGCTGAAGAAGGAGGCCTACAGGGCATGGTTGGTCTGTGGGTCTCCGGAAGCAGCTGACGGGTACCGGCGGGCCAAGCGGAGCGCAGCGGCGGCAGTCGTTGAGGCAAAAACTCGGGCGTGGGAGGAGTTCGGTGAGGCCATGGAGGAAGATTATCGATTGGCTCCAAAGAGGTTCTGGCAAACTATCCGGTGCCTCAGGGGGGGAAGGCGGCAACTTGCTCACACTGTTTACAGTGGGGGCGGGGAGCTGCTGACGTCAACTGGGGACATTGTCGGGCAGTGGAAGGAATACTTTGAGGAGCTCCTCAATCCCACCAACACGTATTCCAGTGAGGAAACAGAGACGGGGGTCTCGGGGGCGGGTCGTCCAGTTTCTGGGGCAGAAATTGCTGAGGTAGTGAAACAACTCCGAGGCGGCGGAGCCCCGGGGGTGGATGAGATTTGTCCTGGATATCTCAAGGCTCTGGATGTTGTAGGGCTGTCCTGGCTGACACGCCTCTGCAACATTGCGTGGACATTGGGGGCAGTGCCTCTGGAGTGGCAGACCGGGGTGGTGGTCCCCATTTTCAAGAAAGGGGACCAGAGGGTGTGTTCCAACTACAAGGGGATCACACTCCTCAGCCTACCCGGTAAGGTCTACTCCAGGGTGCTGGAGAAGAGGGTCCGGTTGATAGTTGAACCTCAGATTGAGGAGGAGCAATGTGGTTTTCGTCCCGGACGCGGAACCGTGGACCAGCTCTTTACCCTCACCAGGGTGCTGGAGGGGGCATGGGAGTTTGCCCAACCAGTCCACATGTGTTTTGTGGATTTGGAGAAGGCTTACGACCGTGTCCCCAGGGGCATCCTGTGGGGGGTGCTCCAGGAGTACGGGGTTGGTGGCCCCTTGCTAAGGGCCATCCAGTCCCTGTACCGAAGGAGCATGAGTCTGGTTCGCGTGGCTGGCAGTAAGTCGGACCTGTTCCCGGTGAGGGTTGGACTCCGCCAGGGCTGCCCTTTGTCACCGGTTCTGTTCATAACTTTTATGGACAGAATTTCTAGGTGCAGCCGAGTGGTGGAGGGTGTCAGGTTCGGTGACGGGAGGATCTCGTCCCTGCTTTTTGCGGATGACGTGGTCCTCCTAGCTCCATCGAACAGTGACCTCCAGCTCTCGCTGGGGCGGTTCGCAGCCGAGTGTGAAGTGGCTGGGATGAGAATCAGCACCTCCAAGTCTGAGGCTATGGTCCTCAGCCGGAAAAGGGTGGATTGCCCACTCCAGGTCAGGGGGGAGGTCCTTCCTCAGGTGGAGGAGTTTAAGTATCTTGGGATCTTGTTCACGAGTGAGGGTAGGATGGAGCGGGAGATTGACAGGCGGATTGGGGCGGCGTCAGCAGTGATGCAGGCGCTTAACCGGTCCGTTGTGGTGAAGAGGGAACTTAGCCAGAAAGCGAAGCTCTCAATTTACCGGTCAATCTACGTTCCAACCCTTACCTATGGTCACGAGCTCTGGGTAGTGACCGAAAGAATGAGATCGCGAGTACAAGCGGCCAAAATGAGTTTCCTCCGCAGGGTGGCTGGGCTCAGCCTTAGGGATAGGGTGAGGAGCTCAGACATCCGGGAGGGACTTGGAGTAGAGCCACTGCTCCTCCACATCGAGAGGAGCCAGTTGAGGTGGTTCGGGCATCTGGTAAGGATGCCTTCCGGACGCCTCCCTTGGGAGGTGTTTCGGGCATGTCCAACCGGGAGGAGACCTCGGGGCCGCCCCAGAACATGCTGGAGGGACTACATCACCCGGCTGGCCTGGGAACGCCTCGGGGTTCCCGCGGAAGAGCTGACAGAAGTGGCAGGGGAGAGGACTGTCTGGGCTTCTTTGCTGAGGCTGCTGCCCCCGCGACCCGGACCCGGATAAGCGGAAGACGACGACGACGATGATTTGATTGTTTTCAGTGCCAGCTACAACCCTTATTAAAGACAATGTCATTATAAATTGATGAATGGACGCACCCAGGTGGGTTTATCTCATAATAAAGATATCTTATTTCCTTAAATCTCAAAATTACACATGCAGCTTCACTCGTCTGAAGCCTGATATAAAGTTTGTCTTCTCTGTTCATGTCTGTCGACTTATCCATAGACACATTTGTGTAGTTTATGGAATTCTGTATCATATTTAACCTCAAAATATTGCAGTTTATTACAAACATTATACGTCTCTTGGAAAGTCTGGGATAAAGTATGCAGGTAAGGGAAATATTATTTGTTTCGCTGCTCCAAATTAATAATGTTTGCTTAAGTTTTGTTCTTAGTGAAGATATTTTGATTAACTGGAATTTCAATAGAGTTCATTGCTTCATGTAATCCTATTTTACTAGTTATATTTTGTTAAGTCAACTAAAATACTGTGCATCAAAGTATTAGAAACTGGATTTTCATAATAACAGGGAGGAGTGCTGCGGCAGCCACACTAACATGTATACTTTCATTCATTTCCAGTCAGTAATGATGATGGCTTTGATACTGGATAATTTATTTGTAAGCCCTCTGAGACAAATTGTGATTTGTGATATTGGGCTTTATAAATAAAATTGAAATTGATTGATGGTGGGTTTAAGGTTTATATTGTCTATGTACAGCAAGACGGTCCATGGTCCAAATGTGTCCCAGCAATCATTGCTGAAATTTATGGGGCAGTTATTTGGCGGAGGTGATGATCCAGGCAGTGATAAGATGGATGTGGATACTAAACACCCAAAATGTTGACTAAAATGGAGGTTTTAAATTATCTTTAATTGATACATTTAAAGACTGTGTGTCCCTGGATGAGTTGGTGTCTTCTAAGATTGAGGTCAATTGTGGTGTCCCCCAGGGGTCCATTCTGGGACCCACTCTTTTTAATCTGTACATGTTGCTTCTGGGAAATATTATTAGAGAGCATGAAATTGATTTCCAATGCTGTTGATTGTATATCTCATTCTCATCAGATGATACAATCCCAACCCAACAGGGACAAAACTGAGGTTGTAACCATTGGTACAAAGGAAAAGCAATTTCAATTTAATACTCATTAACAAAAGCTGGCTCTGGACATAAAGCATGAAGTAAAGAACCCTGATGTTATCTTTGATTGTGATTTTAGAAATGTTGCCCATGTGCAAACTCTTTTATCTAAAGAAGACACCGAAAAACTTGTTCCTGCTTTCATCTCAGGCAGACTTGGCTACTGTAAAGTCTTGTTATCAGGCCTGTCAAAGAAATCTCTGAACAACCTTCAGATGATCCAAAATGCACCAGCAGGTCTACTCACCAAGACTTAACATCAAGAACACATTACCCTATTTTTAAAGGCTCTTCTTTGGCTTCCTGTTCATTTTAGAATTCATTTGAAAAAAAATTCCTTTTAGCTTTCAGATCTCTTAATGGACTAGCTCCTGACTACTTATCTGACATATTGGTCAAATACATTCCCTCTAGATTCTTAAGATCCTCCACCTCCGGTCTACTAAATGTCCCCCAGAGTAAAAGTTTCATGGTGAGTAATAAATCTTAAACCTATCTTTTTAGACTTGCACTTATGTAGCTTACTTAAGTGGTATCAAACGTAATTCGTATTTTGTATGTGTGTGTGTCCGTGTGAGTGTGTGATCGTGTATTTGAACCTCATTAACTCTATTCTACTCTGTTGTTATTAGTATTATCTTTGATATATTATTAATTTAGTTTTTATTTATTTATTCATGTATTTATTTATTGTCTGTCTTTTTCTGCATGTTTTTGGTTTGTGCTTCCTCTAAGTCCATGTACATTGTCTTGTAGGGCCGCAATTAATAGTAATGATGGCGATAATAATTACATTGATAATTCTATTTGTTTGTCAATGTTAAGCTACTAGTATTTGCAGTTCTCTAGCTACTATGGACTCTCCTTGTCAGGGTTTAGGGGGTCGGGGTGGAGGGGATCAGGGGAAAGGGACCAAGGGAAATGAGAGGGGCAGAGAAATGTCAGATTTTTTTCTTGTACTGTACCACATTTGTGGTAAAAAAAAAAATGTATTTACTCTATAGATTAGGGTCCTGAACCAGGGTTTACCCCGTGGAGGTCGGATGCCAGGGGCTTTGTTGACAAAACAGTGGTCAAACTACTCCACAGTGCTGGAATGACAGGGTCAAATCTGCGGAGGGCCGTGAAGGAGCTAGGAGAGGAGGCCATAAGTGAACGAAACATAAGTGAACGGCAGCCTCCAGCTGACGACCCTGCAGCTGACCTTATGGCACCGGTGGAGGTGCGACAGGGCAAATGCCGATGCAGGATACAACACCTCACCTGTATAAAGAACTGTCTTTTATCTAATAAATAAAGACAACTGGTGCAGCTAGCGATACTTCATAAATAAATAAATAAATCTAAAATAAATTTATACTACTACTACTTACTACTAATAATAATCACAATGATATTTCTTCTTATTATTATTATTATTATTTTTTAAAAAGGTAAAAACAAAGCAACTGATTCGCTATTACCCTAAAAAAGTTGGTATTTTAGTTCTAAGTAATCATAAACAAGCGTGTCCATAGATTTAATATTGGTGTGAGAGGAAACTAGACCTCCTGTGCAAAGGAACAGCGCCTTGTAGTACCACTAACAAACTGCAGGTGGCAGCCAAGGGTACTTATAACTGTTGAGACTACTGGAAATACTCGAACCGATGGAGCGCGTTGTTTACGCCTACACTCGGCTCAAGATGGCTGCTGGAGACAACAGCGGCAGGCCTCCTTGCCTTAATTTCTCCGGTCCGGGTCCTTTGGGAAACAGCCAGCCCAGCAACAGCGTCTTCTCCATGCCTGCATCCAACGGCGGAGCGGTCGGTGCGGCCGGCGGAGCACAGGGAGCAGCGAGGCGTCCCAATCCGCAGCTGGGGCCTGGCGGCGGAGACAGCAACGGTGTTTCGAGCGGAGCTCCGCCGACTGCGCAGAACTCCCTGCAGCAGTCCGCTGCGGCAGGTGCTGCGGCAGCAGGAGCCATGGCCACCCCGGCGTCCAACATGGCAACCACCGCAGCGTCAAACGCGTCGGCGGCGGCAGCACCGACCGCCACCCCGGCTGCTGCGTCCGTGCTGGTGTACCGAGAGCCGGTGTACAACTGGCAGGCGACGAAGAGCACCGTCAAGGAGAGGTTTGCTTTCCTCTTCAACAATGAGGTGCTCAGTGACGTTCATTTTTTAGTGGGCAAAGGAATGGGGGTTCAGAGGATACCTGCGCACAGGTAAGAAGACAAACCATTAGTTAGCTAACAGTGAATGTGCAGAGCTGCAATACTCGGCCTGACCGCCCTCTTGTTCTGTGGTGTCGCTGCTTGTTGACAGGTTTGTTCTGGCTGTGGGCAGCGCAGTGTTTGATGCCATGTTTAACGGTGGGATGGCGACGACCTCAACGGAAATCGAGCTTCCTGATGTGGAGCCAGCTGCTTTTCTGGCCCTGTTGAAGTAAGAGTGGGGGAGAGCGTGCCATTTAAACAGATGATGTGCGTGTCCTCAAAGTGGGCGTGTATTGTTGGTTTTTTAGTGTCATCATGCCGTATCAGTATTTGGGGAAAAAACAAGAAGTTGCAGGTAAAATTAAGCTCTGACATTGCATCATCAAATGCAATTATGTTTATATAAATAGTAATAATAATAATAATAATAATAATAAAACAAGCAGCAATACATCCATAGATCATAAAATCAAACAATCCAGCAATATACAGTGTTTTATACTGTTTGCTTATTAAATTGCTCTTTGTTTTTGTACAGTTTACTTATTTAATGCACTTATATATTTGTATTTTCTACTGATGCTTCCTGTTTGCACTAACCCAATGCTGCTGCAAATTTCCCCACTGTGGGAAGAATAAAAGATTATCTTATCTTATCTTATCTTATAATAACTTAATAATAAAGCCAGATAAAAATCATATTGTACCAGGTATAAAATCATCATTATAAAGTCATCATCAGTGTAGATTTTGATGTGTGTGTCACCTTTAAATCAGACCGAATGTCAGCTTGAAAAGATCTTTACAGACAGGATTTGAAGGTGGAAATTAGGGATGGGGTAAAAATCATCACAGCACAATGTCAGGATATTTTTGTGTGGCAATATCGGAATTTCACATAGTGCCAAGTATTGATTTTTTTTTATCATAATATTAGAAATACAAATTAAACTTAAGGTAGGCAACTAGACAAATATAATAAGTTGCTTTTTCAGTTCATAGAGACATTTTGCTGCTGCAAAAATGGCTGAAGACAAAAGGCTGAAAACTTTATCTTCTTAGATAAAACAGATGTTGACAGCATTTCTTTGCAGACATAATTTACAGTTGAAAAAGGTAATAGATTGATATATACAGTACAGGCCAAAAGTTTGGACACACCTTCTCATTCAATGCGTTTTCTTTATTTTCATGACTATTTACATTGTAGATTCTAACTGAAGGCATCAAAACTATGAATGAACACATGTGGAGTTATGTACTTAACAAAAAAAGGTGAAGTAACTGAAAACATGTTTTATATTCTAGTTTCTTCAAAATAGCCACCCTTTGCTCTGATTACTGCTTTGCACACTCTTGGCATTCTCTCCATGAGCTTCAAGAGGTAGTCACCTGAAATGGTTTCCACTTCACAGGTGTGCCTTATCAGGGTTAATTAGTGGAATTTCTTGCTTTATCAATGGGGTTGGGACCATCAGTTGTGTTGTGCAGAAGTCAGGTTAATACACAGCCGACAGCCCTATTGGACAACTGTTAAAATTCATATTATGGCAAGAACCAATCAGCTAACTAAAGAAAAATGAGTGGCCATCATTACTTTAAGAAATGAAGGTCAGTCAGTCCGGAAAATTGCAAAAACTTTAAATGTGTCCCCAAGTGGAGTCGCAAAAACCATCAAGTGCTACAACGAAACTGGCACACATGGGGACCGACTCAGGAAAGGAAGACCAAGAGTCACCTCTGCTTCTGAGGATAAGTTCATCCGAGTCACCAGCCTCAGAAATCGCAAGTTAACAGCAGCTCAGATCAGAGACCAGATGAATGCCACACAGAGTTCTAGCAGCAGACCCATCTCTAGAACAACTGTTAAGAGGAGACTGCGCGAATCAGGCCTTCATGGTCAAATAGCTGCTAGGAAACCACTGCTAAGGAGAGGCAACAAGCAGAAGAGATTTGTTTGTGCCAAGAAACACAAGGAATGGACATTAGACCAGTGGAAATCTGTGCTTTGGTCTGATGAGTCCAAATTTGAGATCTTTGGTTCCAACTGCCGTGTCTTTGTGAGACGCAGAAAAGGTGAACGGATGGATTCCACATGCCTGGTTCCCACTGTGAAGCATGGAGGAGGAGGTGTGATGGTGTGGGGGTGTTTTGCTGGTGACACTATTGGGGATTTATTCAAAATTGAAGGCACACTGAACCAGCATGGCTACCACAGCATCCTGCAGCGACATGCCATCCCATCCGGTTTGCGTTTAGTTGGACGATCATTTATTTTTCAACAGGACAATGACCCCAAACACACCTCCAGGCTGTGTAAGGGCTATTTGACCAAGAAGGAGAGTGATGGAGTGCTGCGGCAGATGACCTGGCCTCCACAGTCACCGGACCTGAACCCAATCGAGATGGTTTGGGGTGAGCTGGACCGCAGAATGAAGGCAAAGGGGCCAACAAGTGCTAAACACCTCTGGGAACTCCTTCAAGACTGTTGGAAAACCATTTCAGGTGACTACCTCTTGAAGCTCATGGAGAGAATGCCAAGAGTGTGCAAAGCAGTAATCAGAGCAAAGGGTGGCTATTTTGAAGAAACTAGAATATAAAACATGTTTTCAGTTATTTCATCTTTTTTTGTTAAGTACATAACTCCACATGTGTTCATTCATAGTTTTGATGCCTTCAGTGAGAATCTACAATGTAAATAGTCATGAAAATAAAGAAAACGCATTGAATGAGAAGGTCTGTCCAAACTTTTGGCCTGTACTGTATATCACAATATATTTTATCAAGATACTCATACATATCGCAACATATTTAAAATTGCAATAATATCAACTTTAGTATCGTGATAATATCTTATCGTGGATCCTCTGGTGATTCCCACCCCGAGTAGAAAGGGAGTCAATATTGCAATTGGAGGATCCCAGAGTACGGGAGGATGTGTAGATATGAAGGAGTACAGTCAGATACAGAGGGGCTATATATAAAGTCACTAAACTGTGTGGATCTGTTGCAGGTTCCTCTACTCCGATGAAGTCCAGATCGGGCCTGAGACGGTGATGACCACACTATACACAGCTAAAAAGTACGCAGTGCCAGCCCTGGAGGCTCACTGTGTGGAGTTCCTCAAGAAGAACCTGAGAGCAGACAACGCTTTCATGCTGCTCACACAGGTCTGCTCCACCCGTCTATCAACCACTTCTTGTATGCGATTTGATGTGTAGGACTGATTTTACCTCCTTTATTGCTTAATATACCATTAGTCAAAAGCTGCAGGTTCTTACAGCTCTTAGTTTAGCTGCCCTAGATGCAGTGTGCCAAAACTGTCAGTGTGATGTGCAACAGAGCTGAAATTTTTAACCCACAGACAGAGTTGGATGTGGTTTTTTGATACTGGTGCTGATGGGACAGCAGAGGTTTGGAAACATTACCAAAACAATACTACCTTACTTAAGAAAATGTGTTTTTGTTTGACAAAAGAAGCCAAAGATCTCAAATATTAAATATTGTCCAAATTGACAAAAATTCTGATTTAAATCAGAATCTGTCCATCAGTCAATGGGTTGACAAGATCACAAGCCTGAGCACACATTTGATGCCAGCTTTTGGTATTTGTCAGTTATTGATACTTGGTGCTTTTAACATATTTCAGTCTGTTCCCAAAAAAAAAAAAAATTGTCACAGTTTAACAACCAGTCCTACTCATAGATGTTAGTGTATAGTATATTTTCTTTGGTGTGCAATCACCTGAAAATAAGAATCATTGTGTTTTTGTTATCTTAGAATAAGCAGTTTATATGTACATAGGCAGCAGGTCCTCGTCTGAGCAGATTGCCATGTTGCACCGCCATGTTTCTTCAGTAGCCCAGAATGGACAAATGAAACACTGGCTCTAGATAGGACCGTTTCTTCATCAGCCGCCATAGTAAGCAGCCTCTCCATGACGGGCAGGAAAACACTAATTTTAGTGTTTTATGGGGTACGTTTGTTTTGGGCAGGGAAAGACCTCTGCAAATAATTTATTTCCTGGTAAAAACCTCCTGAACAATCATCACTAAAGGAATTCTAACTGGGAGTTCACAGTCCCAGCTTCAGCTAGTTGCAATCTGTAGTCCTCACCACTAGATGCCACTAAATCCCACACACTGCTCCTTTAATACTGAATTTTCATCCTTTTAAAGTGCAGATCACAATTCTAAATTTTTAAATGGGATGTGTCATTGAAAAAAAGTGTATTCTTCATTTCAGGCACGGTTGTTTGATGAGCCTCAGCTTGCCAGCCTCTGCCTAGAAAACATTGATAAGAACACTGGAGATGCTCTGGCCGCTGAAGGCTTTACAGACATAGATTTGGGTAATGTCGTCTGGTGAATGTTGTCACTACTGTCACATGTTGTATTCAGAAAAACAGTCTGACTGACCAGTGGTTTTCATCTCTCCCTCCTTAGATACGTTGGTGGCAGTGTTGGAGAGGGATACTCTCGGGGTGAGGGAGGTGCGTTTGTTTGGTGCTGCGGTGCGTTGGGCAGAGGCCGAGGCTCACAGGCAGCAGCTGCAGCCCACGCCTGAGAATAAACGCAAAGTGCTGGGCAAAGCTCTCACACTCATCCGCTTCCCTCTCATGACCATTGAGGAGTTTGCTGCAGGTGAACAGAAGCTTTCACTTTTTGTCAGTTCTTCTCTCTTTGCCGAAACATTCACACATCTTGTACTCCAGTCGCTGATCCTCGGGTCTTTTCATTGTCCCTTCAGGTCCAGCCCAGTCCAGTATTCTGACTGACAGAGAGGTGGTGAGTCTCTTCCTCCACTTCACAGTAAACCCAAAGCCTCGCGTCGAATTCATCGACCGGCCTCGCTGCTGCCTCCGCGGGAAGGAGTGCAGCATCACACGCTTTGGGCAGGTGGAGAGCCGCTGGGGTTACAGCGGGACAAGCGACCGCATACGGTGAGTGAGGAGCAGAGGATTTAAAAAATTTAAGCACATAGCAGAGTGCATGCTGTGGCAGGACTATAGTTAATGCTTTCTCTGCAAAGCCAAGTGAAAATGCCAGTTGTTAAGAAGAAGGTGTCTGATTTGTGACTAGAGAACAAAATTAAAGGAATACTTCACTTCACAATTAACCATTTGTGCATCAATTAGTCACCAAGGGTTAGTGCGTGCCTCCACTGTGAACGAACAGTTAACTATCATATCCTCCTCTTGATATGTTCCTGTTCTGTTTCTCTTCTCAGGTTCTCAGTAAACAGAAGGATATTTGTGGTTGGGTTCGGTCTCTACGGCTCTATACACGGACCAACAGACTACCAAGTTAACATACAGGTGTGAACCCTAACCCTTTAAAAACGTTGTCATGAGTTTCACTCCATATCGTAGGCATGTAGTATAACCTTTTGTACGTGTTTATGTCTGCCTTCGCTGCACACAGATCATTCACACAGACAGTAACACAGTGCTGGGCCAGAATGACACAGGCTTCAGCTGCGATGGATCGGCCAACACCTTCAGAGTCATGTTCAAAGAACCAGTGGAGATATTACCCAACGTTAACTACACTGCCTGTGCTACACTGAAGGTCTGTGATGCGTTTGTAATGATACCAGATACATATGAAGCACTACACTGTTGAGTAGAGCGTTTAATGTCTAACCTAGGAAAAGATATGTGTTTTTACCAGGGCTGCAACTAATGATTATTTTTCCATCATAATTTGGTCTATAAAATGTTTTCACAGCGTTAAACAGTGCACAAATCCAAATATATTCAATTAACTCTCATAGAAGAGAAGGAAAACTGTCAAATCTTCACAT
Organism: Epinephelus lanceolatus; assembly: GCF_041903045.1. NCBI lineage: Eukaryota > Metazoa > Chordata > Actinopteri > Perciformes > Serranidae > Epinephelus > Epinephelus lanceolatus. The sequence goes on along the minus strand of NC_135745.1, from coordinate 31,107,724 downwards.
TTGAAAAGCTTGACTTAAAGATGGGGTAGGCAGTTTAATTTCGCCGTCATTGGGGGAAAAAAATCCCATCATAAACATTGAGTATATTGTAATTCAACTGGACTGAGAGGAAACAAGATGTCTGTGCCTCCTCTTGGTTCTGTTGTCAGTCTTTAGAAAATCTAAGCTGTGATGGGAGACGGGTAAAAGCCTGATTTAAAGGATAACGTCTGTATTTTTCAACCTGGGCCCTATTTCCCCATGTGTATGTGTGCGTATGATTCATAGGTACAACTCGTTCTAAAATTGGTTCAGTATTGAGGGAGGCGGATGCAGCTGGGAGCTGCCAAACGAGCTAAAACGGTAACGGGGGCAAATGCGTTAAGGTAAGGGAAACGCTTAGTATGCTATTTACAGAAATAACACTGGCGATCTGAACTGGTCAGTGGCGAAAAAAGCACTTTTAATGCACAAACTTATACGGGACGCATTTGCCTCCGTTACCGTTTTAGCTCGTTTCGTGGCTCACGGCTGCATCCGGCAGAGAATGGCAGAGAATCCTACAGAGAAAGTTGCTATTCCAATGTTAGCCTACACTCCAGAGCAACCCAGAAGAGAAAGACACACTTACCAAAAACAGAATCTAAAAGAGAGACTGACAATAAATAAAGTAAAACACAAGTCAATATCTGCAAGGGTTTGAGAGATAGAGAAAAAGGTTACTAACTGTTTAGCCGTCTGCTAACCAAAGACTCATGGCTGCGGCTTCAAATTCAGATTTACATAGCTAACGTTAGCTAGAGCCTCATATCACAGTGAGTCCTCTGCCACACTGCCCACCGCTACACACCACCTTAACAGGGGGAGAGCAGGCAGCAGCTCCGGAGATTGACCCCCAGTCAGCGGTCACAGTAACCCACACTCCCAGCACCATGTGACCTAACCGCCCCGACTCATCACCAGTAGAGCAGTCTTTTTCGGCTGCCGTTGCATAGCGTAGACCCAGCGCTGGCGATCAGCCCACTGTGACACCCATGCTACAGCCACCAACCAGAGGTCTGTCTCCTGAGCTGCTGCCTGCTATTTTCCTGGGGACGTGGTCTACAGGAGTAGGCAAGGAGGGGTTGAGCGAATGAGCTGGGTGCAGCTGTACAATGAAATAAGATTAAATAAATCAATGAATGGGAAACACTGGGTGACTGTATGAAGTGCGTGCAAATGCCCATGGTCGCCTGGTGGGAGGGGCTGAGAACAGAGAGAGGAGAACTACAGGAGGAGGGTGTGTTTTCTTTTCCTTTTCCAGATTTCTGCCTTCCCCAGCTTTAAATAATTAATCACTTATAAAAAAAATTATTCAATTAATGGACAGGTTCTTTTCCCCTTTATTGCAATATCTAATCTGTCACTGTGCGCCGTTGGCTCCACCAGTGTATTCACCCTCTCTGTCTATCTTGCAGGGCCCAGACTCTCACTATGGGACTAAGGGGATGCGGAAGGTAACACATGAGTCATCATCCACTGGCACAAAGACGTGTTTCACCTTCTGCTACGCGGCGGGCAACAACAACGGCACTTCTGTAGAGGACGGACAGATTCCCGAGGTCATCTTCTACACATAGTCACCTCTGACATAGCTATGATCTTCCATCAAATGTGACAACCTGACACCAGCGCGGGGCCACACCTCAGCAGCCGTTCTGGGGACTAATCTCTCTGACATCATACTGTTCCCTCCATATAGTGCACTACTGTCGGCCATGTGGGATGACTAATAGCCGTAAAGCGATGTAGGTCATTACATGGGGCGTAGCTTGTCGTATGAGATGCTGTCTCTCTCTTTCTCGGCGGCTTCCTTTATCCCTTTGTGTCGTAGTGATGCCAGCCTCTGAAACAGACATGACTGTTACCGACTCCACAAGGGAGGGAGAGAGGGAGGGAGGAGCCCCTCAGATGATTCACAGTATTGATGTCACCGCTGTGGATTGACGCCATAAGGCTTGACACTGAATTCTACTTAAGATGTACAATTCCCCTTCCTGTACTCCGTGGCATTAGTGCAAGGGAGTCACAACTGTATGAATGTACAGTTTATCAGATTTGCCAAGACAAGATCCACATCACCGTTCAGTACAGACCAGCACACTCAGTTCCACATCAGCTGTAACTTCCATAGACCTCATAGGCTTCACAAACTCTTTGAACCAAACTCCATAGTAATCTTAACAACATGATAACAGTAAGCAGACATTCGGGTTTCTACATACAGTATGATCTGTGATGTCTCGTGTCCTTGCTTGGTAGTTGCCTATACCCAAGATACCTTGCACTTCTCGGCCTTGCATTATGTTCATTTGGTTGTTCTATGGATGCACACTAACTCTTCAGATATGTTTCTTTTTAGCTTTGTTTTAAAAAGTGTGGGCGGAAGAGCTTTCCCTCTTGGTGCGGAAGTTAAAGGGTTGTATATTAAAGTGGCATTTATTAACATTATATATGTAACTTGAAATAACTATTGATTAAAGAGTGAAGAAAAAAAACTGTGGTGCTTGTGTTTTTGGAAAAGAACCCACACACTTAACCTTCGGCAAAGATATGTTACAGGCTTAAAATCCTTGAATGTCTGAGTTTGAGAAAAACAATTCTTGTACATAGACATAAATAGACATGGTTATTGAAAGTGCTTTAAATTACATATTTTGTGCATTACTGTAACAAAGCACAACTGATTCATACATTCAAGCCTCTGACACTTTACTTGTCTGTGAGCTTCTATGAACTCTGCTAGTTCTCATTATTAAAGTTCTGTGTTGTAACAGTAATTAATCTCAAACTATGCCGAGTAGGGTACCTGAGTTTAAGGGAAGTGAGCCTGTAAAGTCCTTGAAAAGTCCTTAAATTTGATGTTTAAGAAGTTGTGGGAACCCTGATGTTTTGTTTTTCTGCTAAATATAAGGCTAGGCTAAACCCACCCATTATCTAATCACAGTTTATTCTTGGAAAAAAACAAGTTTTCTGTCAGCCAATTTATATTGTTTGAGAAAATTTGATTTCTTTGCTTTGCGTAGTAACTTCCTAGAATATCCGGTGGTTGCCTGGCAACAGCTCTTATGGTAGAGGGTCATTTTTTGACGCAAGGGGTCTCACCATTTTCCAGCATTGGACGCTTGATGGGTGTGCAACTAGGCCTGTCAGCTCCTAGATTTCATACATGACCAACATGGCAGCACTTTTGGAAACTTTCTCCCATATTACAAGAAGAGTTTACGAAAATGTGTCTCTGGAGACCTTTAAGGTGAGAATAAGCTATGCAGTTGCTAAATCCGTTCTCTTTTTTTTTTTTTAACATTAATTCATTCAACTTTTAGTTCAACTCGGAAATACATTTAGGTAGAGACCTCATTTACAATGTAGCCGAGTAATACAATATAAAGTTTTCAGTTTTCAAAGTCTTTAGTTTCAGAAGCGGTGAGTCACTCTGGACGCCCCGGATTTGCGTAAAGTGGGACAGATTCAGCTTCATGCAAATAGATTAATGTCCCATCTCTCTGAACGCAGACTGCATTGCACAGCTGTTTACATAGACAATGAATGGGAGGCATGGCGAATCCTCTGGACACATACCATAAAAAAGCTATTTGTGGTTTTTACACTTAGGCTTCTGCAAAGAGTAAACATGCTAAATATATCATGTTAACTGTTGAGTTCTGGGGATGCTGGTAGGTGGATTTTGATATTGTTGGACAGACAGCTAAACAATTTCTGCCATAGATGAGCTGAGAAGAATATACGGCCGTAGGTTTCATTTCAACGTTGGGGAGTTTGGGGTCCTCCACCAGAAAATGTGTGCCTTTACTTGATGTAACTGTCTTTAATTTTGTCACAGCAGAAGTCCTTTGCTACTTTCATGTTTTAACTGGCAAGTGCACATGCTCTAAATGATGAGGGTGATGTGTCGCCTACTTCCCCCCTGAGATGTACGCCTGTGGAACAATAGTTTCCCTCTTTTCAGTGTTTGTGCTAAGCTAAGCTAACCAGCTGCTAGCTGTTGCCTTGGGCTATATTTAGCATACAAATGAGTGGTATCGATCGTCACATTTACGTCACTGCCTCAAAGTGAATCAGCGTATGTCTCAAAATGATGAACTATTCCCTTAAAAGCATTTATGTTAATAGAATTAAACGCTACTAGAGAAATGACTGAATTTCAGGAGTCACATTTTCATCATGAGTTGAATGTTTTTATTAATTATATCCACTGAACAAAGTTCCAATCCAGGGAGTTTGACTTCTGTAACACTTGATAGTGGTTTCCATGGTTCTATCTGACCATGACCCATTTAAATTTGCATTATTGCAGCAGTATCACAGTGCACTGTACAGGCCCATCCTGGCAGATGAGAGGGGGAGGAAAAGGGGGATGATGTGGAGGAAAAGAAGAAACAAGGAATACGACTGCTTTGATCCAATTGTTCCCCAAAACCCTCACCCTAGGCACTTGGTGTACTGTAGCTGTGAAATGAAAAAAGCATCACTGCTTCCACTAGCCTACAACAAAAGCTTAAAGCTTTGTTTCTGCTCCGGACTCAAAGTCAAAACAATTTGTGCGATGAATCTTTAAGCCTGTGCAAAATTTTTAAAGTGCCCACGGGGTAGGGTTTAGAGATTGATTTGGTATTTTTATAATCCGGGCTCAGTGTTTACAGTTTGTCCAAGTAGTTGTCAAGAGCAGGGATGCCCTCTTTCAGACCTTTGCGTTTTCTAATTTCAGCAACAACCTGGAAGGGTTTGGTGGTGGCGTCACTGGGGTCTCCCTGGAGAATCTGCCAGTGGTCGAACACGCACTGAGGGAAGGCCTGGCCTCCAGTGTTGCTGCGCAGGTCAGCTGTGAAACCTGGAGGCAACAAATGCAGATAAATGCTAATGTTTTAAATAGTGGAGTACTCTGCCAAAAAAGGAAAAAAAAACGGAGACCAAATTTATAAATAAAGTCAATTATTCTTAAACTAAACATATTATATTAACAAGTATCAAATTTTGGTGAAACAGTTGAAAATACAGGAGGATTTATACAAACCAAACTCACCAAAGGACTCATTGACAGGCAGGTAAGCTTTCACCACAAACATGGGAGTGCCCATCACCTGGGATTCCTCAAACACGTGACCTCGCTTCCTGTTCAACACACCATAGATACCGCCGACCACCTGCTCCGGGCACTGCACCGACAAGAAGCACAGCAGTCAGACATGAAGTGTGAACTGGCACACGTATAATTCTGACGTAGCATCGTAGCATATAAGTGACTAACCTAAAAAACCTGAAGTCACTTCTGTAACACAGTAAACTAAAAAATGGTGGCATTTTCTTTCCCTTCGTAAAGCTGACTGCAATGTGTAATGCCTGGCCACATGCTCTAAACTAATGAGGTGTGGCGTCAGGCTTTAGTTTAGGCTATTATTGTAGCTTGCTTTGCTTAGTTTTAGCAAGATCATAGTAGCAAGAAAACAGCCACATCAAAACCATATATATCAACGCCATTGTGTTATTAGTTGCACTGTCTGTGCTCCGTGTGTCTCTCGGCTTTCTGACAGTCTTTACCTGAAAACAATGGATTTGGATATTGGACCTCAGATTATCTGGCTCTGCACCGTGGATGTTTTATCAAACAGGCCCTACCCTGGGGGCCAAGGGCTCAGGGGGCCGCTCGGCCCGAGAAGTCGCTGTGATTAACTTTGCATTTCTTGTCAAGGGGCGTAGTCATTCATGTTAATAACAGAGCCCCTAAAGTCCTGAAAGAGGACCAAAGGAATGGCCTAAAAATTTACTTTGAAAATGTCACAAGAAAGAAAGAAACCTTTAATTTATCTGTGCAGGGGGATAGGGGGGCCTTTTACACATCTAGACCCAGAGGCCCATTGTGTCATAATCCGCCTACACTTTGGACGCGTTTTGGCTTTTATCAGTGCTTGGATTGAGACAATTTCAGGTCAAGGACTTGAACGAGCAATGAATGGTAAGTACATTTGTGTTTCCCAGGATAGCAAAGGCATGATCTGCCTTACTTTGCCTTTCTCTGCCTCTGGTTTTCCCTGACGTTCTTACCATAACCAATCTCACTCCTCTCACCTAAACCTAACCAACCCAACCAAGGCAATGAGAACTAGCCAATTAAAAGGGGGGTTGGGCCGGCCATGGATTTGCTGTCCTCGGAAATGCAAATTTACAAACAATAGGCCTGCAAGCTAGCTTAGCCTAGCTAGCTGGGCTTGGCTGTACTGGCTGACAGCAGCAGTATCGTGGATTTCAGACCTCAGATTGTCTGAACTGGGACGTGAGCATGGACCTGGACCAAACTGGGCTGGTGAGCCTGGTGACTAACTCGGCCTGGTTGGCTGGGCTGCACCTGGCCGTGTTAACCGAGTAACTTGTACTTTGTGCAGATGCGTAGATATGTGTTTGCTGGAACACGTATACATTGCACCGAGCAAGCAAGGTAGAACCAAAGACTGCTCTTCTTGTTGCAGAAGACTAAGTCGAGGACATAATAGGACTACAAGTCGCAAGTTATCTCAACACAATAAAACTTAATACTTTACTTGACTTCATTGTCCTTTGACTGAGGGCAAACTGGATGCTACAGTGACTCACTATCGCCTCTTGAGGTACAAGTGGTATTACAAGACAGGATGGCCCAGGGCTAATGTCTTTGACATAAAATCAAAGCTGTTACTTTTTCATATTCTGTTGATGTTCATTCTTTTAATCTTTTAAACTTTCTTACACATTGTCCTTTTCAATAGTTCACGTTTTTCTATTTGCTAACCATAACATAATCAAGTATAGTCTCCTCAGATATCAATTGTGATATATAACAAAAACTTAAATGGTAATGGTACAGTTTTTATAGATTTACACAACTGATACGGGTCATTTATAGTTGGACCATTTCACAATGTTGTTTTAAGGATTTATTTTGAAGGTAATCTGTCTCCATACACACCTGAATCTCCACCAGGTATACAGGCTCCATGAGTCGTGGCTGAGCAGTGAGCTGGCAGGCGTACAGAACCCTGCGAGCTGTGGGAATAATCTGTCCTCCACCACGGTGGATGGCGTCTGCGTGCAGTGTCACGTCATGAATGTCAAAGCGAATTGAGCGCATATTCTCCTCACACAGGGCTCCCTGCATGATGATGACAGAGACTGCAAGCTTCATCTCAGGAGCATACAAGTACAGCACAAACACAACAGAACAACAGTGTATCTGATACACAGCTACCAATTTAAAAAACTATTTCCCACCTCTTTAGTCGCCCACTGGAAACCAGCCACGACGCTGTCCTTGATCTCGTTGAGGTATTGAACCCCCTTCGTCATGTCTATCAGCAGGTTGGCCCCGCTTCCATCTGGACCGAAGCACCAGATCTTCCTGGCTTCTGTCACCTCCCACTCATACTTGTCGGCGAGGTAACGTGCACGTGCCTTGAGCTCCTGGCGATGGCTGACCTCTCCCTTCTCAATATCTTCAGCCAGGCCATCGGGGAAGGGGCGGGACTTCATGAAGAGACGATTGTGCTTGTTGGGAGACTTAGACAGACACATCTGGTCTGATTCTTCCGTCACTGTCTCTCTGTACGACACAACTGGGTCTGATTTCTGGAAACAGATGAAGGAAAGGGGAGTCAAAGTTGAGAGTATAGATGGTGGTCCAACAATGTGAGAAGCAAATGTGCATTTTTTTGTGTTTTATCCCTTAAAATCGTTTGTGTTTCTGAAAGACATTATTCTAGTTATACTCAACTTGAGCTTTATTTTCCTAACTTTGCTGTTACAATGAAATTCTGTCTTCAAATGTTACTATACACATTAACACAGCCATGTAAAGCTCTTAGAGGGATAGCTCAGAAGTGGGGTTGTATGAGGTGCTTAGCCACAGTCAAGTGTGGTAGATGGCAGTCAGCATGACCCCAGTTTGGAGAAGCAGGCAGGAGTACTGACACAGAAGCTAAGCAATGTACTGCTTCATAAACGCCACCAGACTCCATTGACAAAAACAGTAATTTTACCTCGCTCAATACAGGAGCTGTTGGTCTACTGCTGCCTCAATCAGTTAGTTTTTCTGGTGTCATTGTGAGACTTTGGTGAATCCAGACTAACCCCTTTAAATGCCAAAGTCACACAATAGCACATACCAAATAACTGATCGAGGCAGTGGTAGACCAGCAGCTCCTGTGCTCAACGATGTTAAATCACTGTTTTTCTCAATGGAGTCTGGCTTTGACAAGAGTGACAACAGCTTCAGTCTCCCGTCGGAAATTGCTATCTTACAGTATTGTAAAGTGGTAAAAAATATTCCAAATATAGCATACACTTAAACTGAAATCAATTTTCACATCCAAAGCAGTACATTCCTTAGTTTATATGGCGGCACTCCTGTCTACTTCTCCAAAGTGGAGGCGTGCCGACCGCCACCTACTGTACATAATACACTGACAATGGATAAGTACCTCATAAAACCCCACTTCAAAAGATCCAGACTATCCCTTTAACTTTACAGAGTGGTAAAATCTCTGTTCTGCTCGTCTCACCTTCAGTGGAATGCAGGCGTGGTCTTCCTCCAGATCCTTCAGGCAGATCTCCAGGTGCAGCTCTCCCGCCCCGGCAATGATGTGCTCCCCGGACTCCTCGATGATGCACTGCACCATGGGGTCAGACTTGGCTAGACGCTTCAGTCCCTCCACCAGCTTGGGCAGGTCAGCGGGGTTCTTGGCCTCTACAGCGACTCTGACCACAGGGCTCACACTGAACTTCATCACCCTCATGTTGTGGGCCTGCGGACAGAGCCAGAGTCACCGAGCTAAGTGTTGTAACAGGAAGAATTATGCTGACAGCAATAACTCAGTATAATAACTAAGGATCCACTGTGTGGTGCTTGAACTTAAGTATACTGGGGGAAAAGCAATACGCTACTTGGTCATAGGTGGTAATTGTCCCTGTCTTAACCAGGAACTGGTCGACTCCAACAAGACCCACGATGTTGCCACATGGGACATCTTCAATAGGCTCCACATACCGGCCCATCATCAGAATGGTCCTGGATGGAGGAAAAAAGTTGCCAATACATGAAAACAAAAGCATGAGAGGAGAAACATGAATCCAGAACTTATTTTCTATGTCCTCCAACCATCTCAGGCCTCTGTGCAGCGGTTTAAACATCAACATGCTCACCTCTGGATGGGTTTGATGTAAAGATCCTCCTTCTTTCCGGGGGCGAAGTTTGGCCCCATGATGCGCACTTTCAGGCCAGTGGACACACAGCCAGAGAACACGCGGCCAAAGGCGTAGAAACGACCTTTGTCGCTGGTTGGGACCATCTTGGAAATGTACATCATCAGAGGAGCCTTGGGATCGCAGTTCTTAATACCTGAGAAGACAGCAGACAGCAGAGATATAGTAAGCTCTGAGGATATTACAGCTATAACACAAAGCTTACGAATTAGGCCAAATCATCATAAAGCTCCATATCTAATTATGTCCTCTCCAGGTGGTGAAGGGTGTGTTCCACTGACCCATGGCAGCCTCGTCGTCTCCTGGCCCTTCATAGAGCAGCTCACAGCGGTACTTCTGCGCAGTGACAGGGGAGGGCAGGTGGATGGTGATCATCTGGAGCAGGGCCTCTCCGGCAGGCAGCCAGCGACGCATCACTGCCTTCAGCAGGGGCTTCCCTTCTTTCTCCCTGTCCTCTGCGTCGAGTTTGACGTCCAGCTTCTCAATTAGTTTGGCTGTCTCCTCCTTCTTAAAATTCATGATGGCATCGAAAACCTAGAGGGACGGTGAGAGAGGGCAAAAAGAAGACATCAAACTTGAGCCCAAAGGCATCGCCTGAAAGTCAATGCGTTAGAGTCAGCCTTAACTTTGTAAAGCCCCTGTGTGTGTACACTTTAATGTGATATTTCAAATAATTTTGATGGCAGTTTTTGTCTTTATCTACCACATCTTTTTGGTGCTGCCCTACATGTTTCCAACGACATAATCTTACATGTAGGTGTTTTAAATTACTTTAAGACAATATAAAAACAAACGAAGATCATCAGATATGGTTAACACATTAATTGTCAGTTTATGTCACCTTTCTTCTCTTTATTCACCTTAAAGATGGGGTCCAAAACGAGCTGGCTGAAGGTGCGGGGAAGTTTCTGGCCATCAGGACCGGTGGCAGTCTTACTGAACTTGCCGGCACTTGGGTCAAAATATCTGTGGATATAATGATCGTGTAAGATCATGACACTCAACTCATCATCCTGTTTAATTGTGGAATATATGCCAGTTATTATGAAGATTTCTTTGTGTGTGTGTGTGTGTGTGTTCAGGAAAAGTTAAAGAGCAACTTAACACCAGGTAAAAGTATAGGTATTGCTGACCTCTGATGGTTTTACCTCTTGTCATGTACAAGCATACTCAAGGATGGAAATGCCAAAAAAACTAAATATTTTTTTTTAAATATTGCAAAAACGTTTTCACGCTTGGTGGTGGTGAAAAGTTATATTGATAAAAGGTAAATGTGACTAAGTGCAATGAACTCAGACTAGGGAAATAAATTATGACATCCAGTCACTGGATAGGCCACTGCGAGCTCTCTTTGTTGTCTCTGGATGGCTTCTAAAGGAAAACTTCTGTATTTTTCAACCTGGACCCTATTTTCCCACTTTTTCTTTGCCTAACTGGCTGATAGACAACACATTTTTTGAAACTGGTCCAGTATTGAGAGAGCCATAGCAGCAAAACAGGCTGCAATGTAATCCCTATGGGAAACTGTGCACTGTCAATCAATTAACATCCACTAACAGTGTTTCTTTTTGCCACTGTAAGGCTTAAATTGTTATTATAAGTGTCTGACAAATGCACTGCCAATCACACCAATATATTTAGGCTGTGGGCTGTCTGAAGTTAGGTTTATTTCACAAGACCCTACAGTAGCACTACTGGTTGTTATCCCTGAAAGTCTGAATGTAGGGGATAGGAAATACCTCTTACATATGTATCACTTACAGCAAGTGTGTAGCCATCAGATGGCTGAAACCAGAGCCTCCTACATACAATACATGGATCCAAAAAGTCTGGGACCTCTATCAGATGGAACAAATTACATAAGATTACAAAAATCCAAATGACGGAGACGTTACTGAGAGTCAGGGAGGAGGAATGCCGGGATGAGTTTGTAGTTGTTGGAGTACCAAAAGCGTAGCTTAGTGTTATCTAAAAAAAACTGTCAATGTCATGGCTGAATATTTAGCTGATTTCAACAATGTGAGAAAGTCAAGATATCAGAGCGAGACTTGGGTACACACACAAACAAACACACCAGATCAGCAAAAGGTAAGGAGAAGTGTTTTATCTCTCTGTAGGTCCTTTTCTGTAATGTTTCCAGACACTGACAATGACAATATGAGCCCATCAGTGGCAAAAAAAAAAAAAAAAAAACAGCACCGAAGGTGGATGGAAATTGACGGTGCACTATTGCCTGTAGGAAATACATTGCAGTTGCTGTGGCTCTCTCAATATTGGACCAATTCAAAAGCCGTCTCCATTTAGATGCAAGAACATGGGAACATAGGGCCAGTCTCAATAATACCAAAGTTTCCCTTTGACACGCTTATGCACACAAGACTTTTATCAAAACTCTTCTTAGAGCACACAGCTGTTATATTAGCTGTTCAAAACTCTATTTTCATTGACCAGTGTGCTCTTCTGTATCATATATCCATTGTTTTCCTTCATTTGAGGTTTCACTGGAGCTCTTTTAGTTGCGTTCTCTCGTGGTGACCACTTCTGCAGTGGCACCTGACTGGAGAAGTCGCAGCATCTACTGCTCTATGAACCCCTCTTCCAATATTCACCTAACAGTAGCGGATGGAAAAGCACATAAATGCGAATTTTCTTTTGCCGATTTTCTGGAAATTTGGTTAGGTTTGGGTGTGGTCCCAGGTAGCACACAAGATGCTTGAAACTTTCAACCAGAGAAGGCAGAAACGCTGCTTTTCAGCTTCGTGTTAAGTCACTATGTGAAGCATAATTCTGTCTACACATGTTTGTCATCATGTTTACCTCTCACCCCACAGTTTCTTCATCATGTCCTCCACTTTCTTACACCTCTCTGCTGGTCCCAGTTGAGCGTCTCCTTTTGTGAACTTAGCCACGTACATCTCAGCAAACTGCTTCAAGGTGAAAGCCCAGCCATGGAGGCCAGAGCCGAAGCCGACTGTGCCAACAACAGGGTCAATCTGAGGGAACAAAAAGTCCGGTATTCTTTGAAATTGCAGCTTTTGTAAATGTACAGCAACAGTTAGCCGGCTATTTGAGCATCTGCCTCACCATGATGTTCCCCATGGGTCCCCCTTCATCCTCTCCATAGGTGGAGATAATGACGTTGACGTTCTCTACGATGCGCTGAAAGGTCTGGAAGAGCTCATCGGGCTCCAGCTGCAGCTCAAGCAGAGCCCGGTCCATCTTGTTCATCATCAGCACCGGCTTGATGCGCTCGGCAATGGCCTGCCGCAGTACGGTCTCAGTCTGCACGCACACACCTGTCACAGGAAACAAACAGGTGAGCCCGGGTGAAAAACGAGTTTGTGCACGAGGAAGATGTGGAGGCGGTTAGGAGGGTGTCAGCCTTTATGTAATTACCTGAGACACAGTCCACCACCACCAGGGCTCCGTCAGTTACCCTGAGGGCAGCGGTGACCTCAGAGGAGAAGTCGACGTGACCAGGAGAATCAATCAGGTTGATGAGGAAACCGTTTCCATCTTTACTCTGCTTGATAAAGGCCAGGTCGTTTTCTCCAAGCTCATAGTACATGGAGATGGCCCTGAATAACAGAGGGGACAGGAGAAGGCTGGGAACGTGTTCACTGTTCACCTACCACTGCATCATTGAAATAAACTTTAACACCAGTTAAAGCAGCTATGAGGAGTTTAAACTGGATATAAAACTGTCTAAATTTGAAACTCTATTTGACCTACATAAGCAAAGCAGACCATCAGCGAGAGGATTGGCTATTTCTATAGAGTTATTCTTAACGCCTGTCACTGAGTCTGATTCCCCACAAAGTCAGACGAAACAATTTACGGCAAGCAAACAGGAAGAGCCGATGTTTACATTCTCTCCAAGCCTCCAGCAACAGCACCAATTTGATTTAGTGGCCAAACTGTGGACTTACAACTTACAGTTACGTCACATGATGCCATTGAGCCCAAAAGACTTTTCCCCATAGACTTATATTGTGAAAGAGACGGCGGATACATTTTCTAGTATCACAACCCCACGAAATGACTCGTTTCACTAGAAGAACTTGACCCATTTGGTCTGATAACATTTCTAAAGTCTAGAAGAGCTGCACAATGAAACCACTGTATCTCTATTTAAGTTAGTGGAGGGCTAAACAGGAAGTTAGCTGCTCAGCTGGCGAAAGTCTCTCGTGCCCCCCTGCTCTATGGGCCAAACAAAGCGGAAGCAGAACGGAAGATTTAGGTCATTTTACCCATTGATGTCAAACATTTTTAGCAACTTTAGTGGGAATAAATGGGGCCCCACCTTCAATGCTTTATCAAGTTCTCATTATACATCCATGATTTTTGCAGGCAACGTTTCGCAGTGCATAAAAGGTTAGCCAGTTCAAAGGAAGCAGGAGAGAAAATTGCTTTGGAGAGTTTATTATAAACAGCGCAGACACACTACTCGTCCTCATGTGAGATTGCTTATGCAGGAATGTTTTCAATAGTAAACTTTTAACGAAAGTGCATGTGTGTGGGAAGTATTGAGCGTACGACTGGATAAATGAGACTTGAATTATACTACATGATTTGTACGAGAGTTTGGAGACAGATGTTTTGATATAGTTTTGCCATTGTCGAATGCAGACCCATATGACTTCAATTCATTGTGGAGTTTCTTGGTTTTTGGATTCTTCGTTCACAAAAGAGGCTTGGGGAAAAACTTTCACGAATTCAGCATAACACAAGATGAGTAATTGATATACAAATGGTCATTTTGGGGGGTGATTTGAGGGCTTTAATTACTGAACCACATACGTTGATTTGATGGTGATGCAGCGCTCCTGCTCGTCCTTGCGCGTGTCTGTGAAGCGGGTCTCTCCGGCACGGGATGAAGCAATGATCCCCGCCTTGGACACCAGCGAGTCCGTCAGAGTGGACTTCCCATGATCCACGTGGGCAATCACAGACATGTTCCTGATGTTGGACTTCTTGTCCATGATGGCACGGATCTGATCCACGGTGAAGTTCACCTGGTGGGGGGAGGGTCGAGTGTATGTGAGGGGTTACATATTCATCCATTCACAACCAGCAGAGCTTTCATCTTATTCATCATATTATGTTTATCGGTGTCCACTACCAGATCTCTGCAGCCATTCCAAGAAGAGTTATAAAAAGAAAGAAATGTTAGAAACTGAATCCACCAGCCTGACTAGGAGGACAGAGTGTGGGCACCGCATGAAGACTTTACCTTCTGGTTCCCAATCAAGCAACAAATCAGGAATGACTGAGTCACTGCTCACATGCTGCGGCTGAATGGACCCAGCTCAACCATTTCACAATCACAAGTCAAGGGGACAGGGTGTTGCAGTCTCATACCTTAAATTCTTAATATTAAGTTGCTGAATTTGATCTTGAACAGACCAATAAATGTTGCTCATGCTCTCTATTACAAGTGAGATACAAGTGAGGCCTAGAATTTAACAATAAAATGGATGTATGCAGGAATTTAGTGAAGACTAAGCCCCTTTTTTTTAAGATGATGAAAGCTTTTTGTGGGATGTTTGTCCCTTAGTATGGTAGGGCATTTTCACTGTAGGCCTATGTGGGCTTCAGCATAATGAATTTAATTGTCAATATATAATAAGAAAACATTATTTAACACATGTTAAATGCAGTCTGCCTGCATAATAATAATAATAGAAATATCAAATTTGGGATGTCCAGACATTCACTGAAACATTCACAGGCTCTTATATCATAATAATTACTTATTATAAGCCGATAGAAAACCTTATCCCACCACTGAAATCAAATTCACTGCAGCTCTCTGGGCCGGTGACGTATTATATGTAATAATATATTTTGTCGCCTGTTACATGAGAGTATGGCTATGACGCAATCTCTTGTAACCTCACCTAAATCTACAGCCTAATAAAAATAAGATCCTCCGATGGGACATGTCAGCATGTGCTTTGTTTCTCTCAGCATTTTCACCCATGATATTTGTGCAGTCATGTTCCAGCAGCAGCAGATATTAAAGGATTTGCTATGAACGTCACAGAGAGGCAGAGCGGGCCGTGCATGGAAAGGCCACAGCCCTGCTGCCTTATCAGCTGGCTGTCTGCTGCGTATGTTACAACGGACCACATACTGAGCCTTTATCTGAACACATAACACCACCAGAGCATCGGCATCCATTTCACACACACACCTGACGGGCTCCATTGCAGCTTGTTGCACCGTTATAACTTGCAAGAAGGTTACACGGCGGGGCGGCTCTCAGCCTGCTTTTCACCTGCTACTAATACATGAAATGAGCAATGGTCGGAGGGTTTGAGCCCCAAAATCGACTCACCATTTTGTCTGCAGATCGCTGGTCTTGGAGAGTAGCGGTTTATTGCTCTAACACACTGCCTCGGGGAACGGGCAGTCCCGGCGGTGACAGGAGAGACGCTGCTGCTGCGGCTGCTGCTGCGGCTGCCGTGTGAAGGTGCAGGGCGGAGGCTGCGGCAGCAGGTGGCGCTGCTGCTCAACAGCCGGGACACTCAGAGATGATGGAGGTGAGCCAACTGCTCTCACTAGGCTCGTTCGAGACGAACTGCGCCTCGCCTGAAAAGTAGACGAGAGCAGGCGGCCGCAGCGGGGGGCGGTGACAAAAAGCTGCGGTGAAGTCGGACAGTTTCCCGACAGTTTCCAGCAGCCTTCAGTCCGTACAGGAAGTCACAGACACACTAACATCCTGTCTGGAATGATGTCAATTCATTAAAAAAGTGATCAGGCCCATATATCAGTTTGTTTTCACCATCAGTCACACAACATGTTTTCTGTTCACAGAATAAACCTTCAGGTCAGACAAATACAATCTTAATCTCTAAAATACAACAAAAATGAGTAGTTTATCTAAAACGTCATCTTGTTGAGTCGACATCTGAACCAATCAGCTGTTAGATCAGGTGAGAGCCAGGCGGTGCAGTCGGTGGAGAGCAACTGCAGCGCCTGGCTCTAAAAACTGCGGCCGCCTCGCTCTCGCGGTTTTATCGCCGTCCACTTTTGTAATATGTCAGAGCAAGTCGGGATGAAGTCGGACACAAAACTAACCGGCATGCATTGTGCGCCGATCGCCGGTGATCGAATCTGCGCAGGCCTGGCTCATCTCGAACGAACCTAATGTTGAGGCTCTGTTGCTGCTGCTGCTGCTGCTGATAGGTGGGTTTGTGTTTGAGCCTGAGTGGGAAAGAAAAATAACTTGACCATGGGTTTTATGTATTTAATCATATTTAAATCACAGTGCCCTACAACAGCAAAGAGAAAACTGAAGTTACATTTCAAAAGTGAAGAAGAAGAGTCTAAAATGGCAGTTAGCTTCCTGATATGCTAGGCTAGTGCTGCTGGGTGGGTTTGTGTTTGAGCCTGAGTGGGAAAGAAAAATAACTTGACCATGGGTTTTATGTATTTAATCATATTTAAATCACAGTGCCCTACAACAGCAAAGAGAAAAGCTTAAATTACATTTCAAAAGTGAAGAAGAAGAGTCTAAAATGGCAGTTAGCTTCCTGATATGCTAGGCTAGTGCTGCTGGGTGGGTTTGTGTTTGAGCCTGAGTGGGAAAGAAAAATAACTTGACCATGGGTTTTATGTATTTAATCATATTTAAATCACAGTGCCCTACAACAGCAAAGAGAAAAGCTTAAGTTACATTTCAAAAGTGAAGAAGAAGAGTCTAAAATGGCAGTTAGCTTCCTGATATGCTAGGCTAGTGCTGCTGGGTGGGTTTGTGTTTGAGCCTGAGTGGGAAAGAAAAATAACTTGACCATGGGTTTTATGTATTTAATCATATTTAAATCACAGTGCCCTACAACAGCAAAGAGAAAACTGAAGTTACATTTCAAAAGTGAAGAAGAAGAGTCTAAAATGGCAGTTAGCTTCCTGATATGCTAGGCTAGTGCTGCTGGGTGGGTTTGTGTTTGAGCCTGAGTGGGAAAGAAAAATAACTTGACCATGGGTTTTATGTATTTAATCATATTTAAATCACAGTGCCCTACAACAGCAAAGAGAAAAGCTTAAGTTACATTTCAAAAGTGAAGAAGAGTCTAAAATGGCAGTTAGCTTCCTGATATGCTAGGCTGGTGCTGCTAGGTGGGTTTGTGTTTGAGCCTGAGTGAGAAAGAAAAATAACTTGACCATGGGTTTTATGTATTTAATCATATTTAAATCACAGTGCCCTACAACAGCAAAGAGAAAAGCTTAAGTTACATTTCAAAAGTGAAGAAGAAGAGTCTAAAATGGCACTTAGCTTCCTGATATGCTAGGCTAGTGCTGCTGGGTGGGTTTGTGTTTTAGCCTGAGTGGGAAAGAAAAATAACTTGACCATGGATTTCATGTATTTAATTCTATTTAAATCATGGTGCCCTACAACAGCAAAGAGAAAAGCTTAAGTTACATTTTAAAAGTGAGAAGAAGAGTCTAAAATGGCAGTTAGCTTCCTGATATGCTAGGCTAGTTACCTTTGTGTTTCTGTTTTTCGTCGTTTCATCTCTACTACAAATGCAGCTGTAGCCAGTATCTCACTATCACTATCCAGATTTTTATTTTAAGAAGCTACAAATTATATTCAGCCACAAAAAAAGCTGGAAACCAGAACAAGAGTAGAGACAGTTGTTGCATAGAGATGATACACCGTCTCATCTAGTTGCATTGTTGTGAACTGGCAGGTTTTTAGAACGTTGCAGAACGACGCATTGCAAGTAGTTGCCTGTTTCAACTCTTCTTGGTGCGAATCTTTGGTTTGAACTGGGCTTTAGAAATATGCCTGTGTTCAAAGGAAAAACTCCATTTGCTATATATGCTTTTGATTGTTATAAAATATATGCCTACTCTCCATAAACTATAAAAAACTTTAAATTAAATGAATAATCCCTTATTTCTGTTGGTATTTTTGTCACACATATGCGATCATGATTTCTGGGTAACACGTATGTTGGTGCTATCCAATGTCAAGTCTCTATTTTATCATGTGTCGATAAGATGATAGAGCACCTAATTTAGGCGCATGACTAGTGTGCCTTAGAGTCCGTCATAACAAGTCATAATAAGTTTCAATTAAATACGTCATTGCTGCATTTTGACTTTGCAGGGTTTGACATATTTCTTGGCATCTGTTTGAGTATCTGTTACTTTTGTAATCGTTTTTGATTATCTTTTATGTATACAATAGTATTTTTTAACATATAATTATTATTATTTTGAGTTAGCCTTGGATGTGTGCTCTCATCTATTTGGTTGAAACCACACACCCAAGTGATGGTCAAATCAGTTCATTTAATATCTTCCAACATCACAAATTTGCCTAATGTAGTAACTGAGTGTTGACTTTAGGTGACTCGTTTGGTGGATGGATCCATTTCTTTCAAGTACACAACACCTCCACTGGGTTTGTGTGATTAAGAGAAAAAAGCAATAGAACAAATTTAAGAGAAAATTGAAGGACAGTTAGCTATTTTCAAATTGTATAGTTTGGAGCCTGAGGCTATTTTGTCACCTAGATTAACATGGTTTAGCCTCTGTATAGTGGTTATTTTAATACATTTCAGAATTATATTTCTAGGCACTTGGAGCACTGCCATTGCTGTTGGATTTGTCCCTGCTTTTAATAAAAATGATAAGCAGTCTTTGTCTTTGGAAAATGCAGACCCTCTGTGGACAGGGTCTGTGGCAGTGTTGTATCAGGATGTTGAAGCAGCCTTCCACCAGCTGAGGGCAGAGCAGCACAGAACATCTCAGCGTGGTCGAATCTGAAATGGGACACTGAAATTAGGAAAAGCTGAATGAAACAGGTGATACATCGCTGCTGTGTAAATGTGCACATGTGTGTGTTTGCAGAGGGTAATGGGATGTTTCCTGTACCCCCAGTGGATTCCATGTGCTCACTTCTACACTGAAAATCCATTCTTCAAGAATGTACAGGCATATAATGGACCCGTATGAGAGTGGATGAGGTGTACCTGCCACAGCAGTTTATTGTTGTGGATAATTACAAAATAGATATGACTTTATAAAAGCTTGGGAAGAAATTCACAAAAAGAACGTCATAAAAACTGCAATCCCTATAATCAGATATCTGCAGATATATGAAGAATCTGTAGCAAAGAGACAAGATTTTAGTATCAGAAGTGTTTAGGTTTCTATTTGTAGTCTGAGTAGTATTGACCAGTCGCATCGAGAGGCAGGTAAATGGACCGTGGTGAGAAGTGGAACGCATCAGCTGTCGTCTGACTACGATTTAGGTATTTATTAGATTTATTTTAAATATTTATATACATTTATATGCATGTATTTGTGTACAGAGATTAGCTGAAGTAACTGCTGTACAAAAGAGAAAGTAAAGACAGTTTGGGAGTAGGTTACTGTCCAAAGAAGAGCGAGAAGAGAGAGCTGAGCCAGAAGGCAAAGCTAGCGATTTACTGGTCCATCTACGTCCCAACCCTCACCTATGGTCATGAACTTTGTGTAGTGATCGAAAGAATGAGGTCAGGAATCAGGTTGTTGAAATGAGTTTCCTTTGCGGGGTGGCTAGGTTCAGCCTTAGAGATAGGGTGAGGAGCTCGGACACCCAGAGGACTTCGGAGTAGAGCTGCTGCTCCTTCATGTCCATAGGGGTCAGTTGAGGTGGTTCGGGCATCTGATCAGAATCCTCCTGGGCGCCTCCAATTGAAGGTGTTCCGGGCACCTCCCACTGGCAGGAGGCCCTGGGGCAGACCCAGAACACGCTTGAGGGATTACATATCTCGTCTGACCTGGGAACGCCTCGGGGTCCCCCAGGAGGAACTAGAGAGCGTTGCTGGGGAGAGGAGCGTCTGGAATGCTTTGCTTGGCTTATTGCTCCTGCGACCCGGCTTCGGATAAGCAGTTGAAAATGGATGGATGAATGAATGGACAAAAGAAAAAGTCTTGGCCCAGATATCCCCTGGTAACACAAGATCTCCCGGAATATTGGCCGTTGCCCCCAAGAACAGTGTCTGGCTTTAAAGCCAATGTGACAGTGGCAAAACTGTGTAACTGCAACTTTTGGGTCCTGATGCTATTGTGCCTAAAGACTTTTTCTCATAGACTTACATTGTGAAAGAGATGTCGGTTAAGCAGCAGAGGGTGTAACCAAAAGTATAATTCTCAAGTGCGCTCGCTCTAATGGTCCAGCAATGCAGAAGAAGAGCTGGAGATCAGATCATTTTTACACACAGAGGCTGAAGTTTTGGCTTCATGTGCCACTGAGAAAGGTTCATAGGAATGAACACGGCCCCACATCAAATGCTGTGTCCAGTTCTCCTTATACATCCATGGTTGCCCCCAGAGGCTTATTGCAGTCAGACCGACAGCTTAATGGTTCTGACCAAGATTGCAAAAATGAGCGACTTACTTTTTAATGGGTACATCTCTTTCACCAGTTGAAAAATGATAAAATAAGGAACTGATCTTTTGTCCAGATGCTCTTCAGTTATTTTCCAGAGGACAAGCATCGGTAGTGACATTGTCCTGATTAATTTAAGAGAAAGACACAGGGGAAGTCCAAAGACATGCAAGCTAGGTTAATTGGTGACTCTAAATTACCCATAGGTGTGAATGTGAGCGTGAATGGTTGTCTGTCTCTATGTGTCAGCCCTGTGATAGTCTGGCGACGTGTCCAGGGTGTACCCCACCTCTCGCCCAATGTCAGCTAGGATAGGCTCCAGTCCTCCAGCTACCCCTAACAGGATAAGCAGTTATGGAAAATAAATATATGAATGATACAGGTACAAAGCAGATGGGGCTGCAGAACGGGTGAACCCGGAATAAGGTTAAAGATATTCATTGCAGTGCACAGGGGAAGATGAGCTGCAGGTTAGGAGAAGGTTGAGCTGGTAGCTGACAGCCGGGAACTGAGGCCAGTGCAGTTAAGGGCTGAGGAAGCAGGTCCAGAGAGAGATCAGAGGAGACTGAAGGTTCTTGTATGTGCATTTTCAATGTGCACATACAAAGTGCTGCAGAAAAGGTTTTACACTTGGGGGAGGTTGAAAAGTTCGTATATCGATAAAATGTAAATGCGACCAAGTGCAATGAAACGGATTCAGTGAATGATGATCTCTAATACTCTTGTGTCTGAACACAAATATTAGTTGTTCAAAACTCTATATTTCGACTGTCCAGTGTGCTCTCTACAATCATACAGCCATTGTTTTCCATTTTTTGATGTTTGACTGCCTTTTTATTCACGTCATCTCATTGCACCCTCCTCTGCAGTGTCACCTGACTGAAGAGTTAGCTGGTGCTTATCTCTATGACACAATGCCCAATATTTGCATAACAGCAGTGGATGGTAAAACACATAAATTTTCATTTTCTTTTGCCTGTTTTCTGAAAATGTGGTCAGAATTTGTGCAACATTTGGATGGAAACCCAGCTTGAGTTATGGGCTCCAGGGCAAAGCAGCAGGCATGAGGTTCAAAGATAGGCAGGGATCAGACATCAGAGTCAGAACAGGCAGGACTACAAGGCAAATGGAGGACAGGATGAGAACAGGCGACAGGGACTAAATACAGAACAGCAAAACTGGTAATAGCTTGGCTTGTGGCAAAGCAACACCGACTGATAGCAGAGACTACGATCTGGCAGAGTGGAGGTGGCAGGGCTGAGTATTTGTAGAAGATTGATTACAGAGATGAAATGCAGCTGGTGTGGCTCTGCTCAGACTGTCACACACCTGCAGGCAAACACACACACAAACACACACCGTGGAGAGAGGAGGAGGACCACTCAGGGAGTGGCAGCAGGTTAGTGAGGCCCTGAATTAGAGGTAGAGGACATGGCAGATGATAAACCAGTGACAGATGTGACACCTGGAGGAGGATACACACTAGCAAATGTATTTTTCATAACTTGACAACCCCAAATTTGCAATTAATACTTGACTATTGTAGAAAGAGGTGCTGCCTTTTTTTGTCTCCACATCACAACTCGAACACACAAACAGAAATTGAAAGTTAAAAATAACAGGCTGTAAAAACTTAACTCATCTCTACTACCTTCATGAACACAAGGGAGGCAGGGAAGTTATTAAAGTTTCTAGCAAGAGCCAAAATCCAGTAATTTCTGTGGTCATTTCATTTGCAGGAGCACTGTGTCATGTTTCCACCAGAAGAGTCGACCTACTGAAACAGTGATGCTCGGTGCAAATGTGTCTGTTTCCAGGTGTCAGTCAAGGTGATGAGCACCGATTGCTTCACGTCAAAAATAGTGACTGCTTTATGGCGTAACATCTTCCTATATTTTTTGCACAGCTGGTGTCGCCTTGAAGCTTCCCCCTGTAGGATGTTGACTGTTGCAGTGCTGCTTTAGCTGGAAAAAAGCTTTTGTAAACACCAAGGGGAGAAATCTGAAGCTGAAATCTGCTCCCTTCACTCAGCAAAAAAGGTTTGAGAAATGCACAGACTTGGTGCATCGAATACTAGATATTAAAGCTCAGTCAAACCTATCAGATGATAAAATTCCTGGTAATTTGATATAATTCACCTCTAAACATCAGGCATAATTTAAGTGTTGGTTCCTGTGCTGATGAAATTCAGTCACACATACAGTTTTAGATAAAATACTGATGATATATTTTGCACCACTTCCCTGAGGAACACGACAGAAACTGACCTGAATTTAGACTTAAAATAAGTGATGGAGTCACTGCAGGTCAGGCTCTTTATGGAAATGTGAGAGCTGACCAAAAACCTGAGGGACTGAAAAAAACCCAGTTGTATTTTTATATTCTGCACAAGTCCTGCAGTCAAGAAAACTCTGATGTGACACTTTTAGTTTTAAAGTTAAAGGGACAGTTCACCCCCAAATCAAAAGTACAATTCTCGTATCTGTGGTGCTATTTATCAATCTTGATTGTTTTGGTGTGAGCTGCCAAGATGTCTACTTTCTCTCGAATATAATGGAACTAGATGGCACTCAGCTTGTGGTGCTCAAAGCACCAAAAAACACATTTGAAAAACTCAACAGCAATGTCTCTTTCCAGAAATCATGACCTGGTTACTCAAGATAATCCACAGACTTGTTGCGATCAGCATTTTCTTTCTACTGAACTACACCCCGCCAACTGTATCACCGTGCTGAAGGAAGCGTGCATCTATTCATGGACAAGAGGCTTGCGCTTGTGAAACATAGGATGTAAACATTAATGGCTTCTTCCTCAGCTGAACTGTAACGTTAGCTAGCTCAGTGGTGCTAGGTGAGCTAGCAGTAGATAAAGCACTTTTATAAAAACAGACTGTGATCAAAATAAAATGCAAAGACAGGATTTTTTTCCTGTTTGAAAATATACTGCACATTATGAAAATGAAAAATTAAATAAAACAAATGTCAGGGCTGTAAGTTAACTTTTTGCACACAGCACTGAAGCTACAGAGGTTTAAAGGTTTGCAGGTTTATAGCATGAGTATAAAGGTATCAAGTAGGTCTAAATCCATTGTAGTTTGGAACAATTAAAAATCTTTGTGGGGGTTAAAATGTTGTTTTCTATCTGTTGGCCTTTCAAATGAATCTAGTGCTGGAAAATGATTTAAATATTTTTATTTATTTAGGCTATGAATCTTATTTCAGAGAGGCCAAGGGAGGGAAGGAGCGAGAGACACTTCGTTCGCGTTATATACGTCTTGTGTACAAAATGTCCGTGTTCTCACTGTGTTTTTTAAACAAATCTGTTGTCTGCATCCAGGCGCTGTCTCCATGTCACACATTGGACCACAACTACCAAGAAGAACGGCGACACGCTATGATCCACCCCACACACAAACTATCAGCGCAGTGCTGGATTGCATATGTACTACTGCGCTAATTTCATTCATCTCACAGACTGATTTACCTTAGCTTGTTCAACATATAGACCGATGTTGCACTGTAGACAAATTAACAGACAGATTAAACAGAGGAGCAGCTCTGTGTCTCGTAGTGTTGCTGGAGAACTTGTGAGTGAGTCAGTGGGACGGAGCTGTGTGGAGAGTGTGAGAGAGGAGAGAGGCACACTGGTATGTGTTATGTACTTGACCCTATATCAGTATAAACAGTGTTGTCTAAATTTTTATCTTGCTTGAAAATATATGGATATATCGTACATAGCTGTTATATCGGCCAGCCCTAGCAGTTAATGCACACTTCGTTCTGCACGGTGATTCGGTTGGTGATAGATCCTACATGAAACTGCTCACAACAAGGTCTGTGGATTATCTTTCTGGGGCTCTGAGTGCTACAAGCTGAGTGCCATCTGGTTCCATTATACTGGAGAGAAGGCAGACATCTCTGTGGCCGATATCTTCAACACTCAACAACTCACACCAAAACAATCTAGACAGATAAATAGCACTACAGGTGAAAGGAAAATGTGTATTTTGTTTTTGGGGTGAACTGTCCTTTTATCTTGACGATTAAAGAATGATGGGAAATGGAAATGTGCTGGACTGCCACCATATTGTGTTGACATGTATTTGAACTTCATTTCCTGAAGCTGAATTTAGGGTTTTACCGGTTAAGTGCTCCAAACTCCAGCAACCGATTTCCCTCCACTCCAGCACAGAATTGCTTTCATTTCTCATATTTGTGACACACAGGGGATTTCTCACAAGCTGCAGCTACTGAATCACTCTGTTCATGTCAGAGTTATCACTGAGCTCTAGATAAGAGCCATCCAACATGCATTTCACAGTTGGTGGAGTGATAACGCTGTATTCTTTGAGCACGCTCTGCTTCCCACCCGACCTGTGGGTGTGAAAAACACATCTATATCTGGATTCAATTCAGTAACTTTTCATCACCCACCGGTTCAACCTGGTATTTCCAACATGTGTGTTTTCGATTCCATACGTCCTTGTGGAGGACACCAGACTGTGTGAACTCTGAGATCATATTCGGTGGACTGGAGTTGCACTCACAAATATGTGCTGGTTTAATAAAGTCACTGGAGGAGAATTCTGCAGCTCGACTGTATTTCATGGCACATTTCATGTTATTTGGTGAAAGACTTCCAGAAATATTGAATATATATCCTTTCCCTTATGCCTTATTACACCCATGAACGAAGGTAACTCTTCTTGACCCTCAGTCTCAGGCATCCAGATAGATAGTAAGGATTTACAGTATGATATCATCAACAATCTGCAATAACACAGCAATTATCTTCACTGAGCTGCAGCCTATTATTGATATCCAGAGATGTGCTTTAAATGTCCTGGTTAGATAATATCTGCATGTACTTTGAAACTCTCTAATCTAAGATAGACCAACAATAAAGATAGCAGAGCTCCGCTGCCATGCAATTACGCCTATAACAGTGCTGATAATATTGGGCTCTCTGTCATAGATACGTGGATTTTAATGCAACAAATACACTTTAAGGTGAGTGCTTGAAAGACTGACGGATGGTGATCACATGGGGTTCGTGCAAGGGCCACAGTTTATGAATTATTTTAGTTTTATAAAATAGAAATGAGTTCATCAGGCCCAGTCCTTCATGAATCAGTGAAACCCTGACTCACACTGGCTCCACAAGGATTCATTTCACTAACCTTGAACCTTTTCCTTTAACCTTAAGTATGAGGGTTTTTAAACATTAGAGACACTTGAACTGTTTTTTTATTCCACAATTTCTGACTGAAAAGCCCACAAGAGCTGTAAAACGAATGTCTGTCTCCTCAAAGTGTTGAAATCTCGCCCTTCAGAGCTCCTTCAGAGAGTCTGATTTATTCAAAGTGTGTCATGCCTGACACATAATCAGAAAAGATGAGAAACAACCTTCCTGTCTTTATAGTTGATTCAGAAAACGACTCCTAAGGTTTGTGTCATTTAAGAAACCCCAGACCTGAATCTGACCTGGGACCTTTGTGGCATGAGAGTCTCCTTTTCTGACTTCACATTACTCCCCACTTTGAAACTTTGCAGCGGATTAGTGGGGGAGGATGTCCCACAGAAAAGAAAGTTACAAAAATCAAAAGAAAATACATCATGTCTTTGTCTACTTTGAACTGTCTGATGAAGGTAGAAGTGTCAAAAGAAATCATCTGGAAAGAGAAGAAAATGGCTTTCAATTATTTGAGCTCCCAGATCTACATATGAGGCTCTCTTTCCCCAGAGGTGTAACAGTACTTTGAAGTCAAGTGAGTGATGGAAGGGTTGTCTCGTTGAAAACTAGGAAAAATTGGAAACTACAGGACAGACTATTGATTCTACTTTTTTCTGTGTTGAAGAGAAGTATAATAGCTCTGCCACAGAAAGAATCTCCCCACTGTGATAATAGTTAGATATGTCTTTACAAGTGTGCATGTTCCTCTTGTGTTACTGCTCAGGGAACATATTACGTAATTACTTTGCTTTATGGTGTGTATGCTTGAAATAGCATGAAACAGATGCTCCTAATTGTGGCAATAAAGATAAGAAAAGGTGAGGTGTGGTGAGGTCGTTCTGTGGAGAAAAGCAAAAATAAATCGCCATTGTTCAACAGCATGTCTCTTTGATCGTCACAAAAAATATGAAAAAAAGTCCACTTTGACCACTTTGAAAATCGAAATATAATTTAGAGTGAGTTTTGTAGAAGTTTTGCAGACTCACTGAGAAGTACGAGAGGGCAGCTGTTCCAAACTTTTGTTGCATGTGTCCCTTCTAAACAGATCAGTGTCCACTTGCAACCAAATTCCTTGACAATCCATCCGATAGTAGTCGAGACATTTCATTCAGAAACGCTCATGTCAACCTCATAGTGGTGTAGATTAAAGGGCAGTGGCTCACCAAAGTTAGAGTGATTCATTCTCTGAGGACGATGAGTGTCTGTTTCAAAATTTCATGACAATCAACCTAATAGTTGTTGAGATATTGTACATACACCCACTGGCCACTTTATTAGGTACACCTTGCTAGTACCAGGTTGGACCCCTTTTGCCTTCGGAGCTGCCTTAATTTGTGGTGGCATAAATTCAACAAGGTGCTGGAAACATTCCTCAGAGATTTTGGTCCATATTGACATGATAGCATCACACAGTTGCTGCAGATTTGTCGGCTGCACATCCATGATGTGAATCTCCCGTTCCACCACATCCCAAAGGTGCTCTATTGGACTGAGATCTGGTGACTGTGGAGGCCATTGGAGTACAGTGAACTCATCATCATGTTCAAGAAATCAGTTTGAGATGATTTGAGCTTTGTGACATGGTGCGTTATCCTGCTGGAAGTAGCCATCAGAAGATGGGTACACTGTGGTCATAAAGGGATGGACACGGTCAGCAACAATACTCAGGTAGGCTGTGGTGTTTAAACCATGCTCAGTTGGTACTAAGGGGCCCAAAGTGTGCCAAGAAAATCTCCCCCACACCATTACACCACCAGCAGCACCACCAGCCTGAACCGTTGATACAAGGCAGGATGGATCCATGCTTTCATGTTGTTTACACCAAATTCTGACCCTACCATCTGAATGTGGCAGCAGAAATCCAGACTCATCGGACCAGGCAACATTTTTCCAATCTTCTATTGTCCAGTTTTGGTGAGCCTGTGTGAACTGTAGCCTCAGTTTCCTGTTGTTAGCTGACAGGAGTGGCACCTGGTGTGGTCTTCTGCTGCTGTAGCCCATCTGCTTCAAGGTTGGACGTGTTGTTGGTTCAGAGATGGTTTTCTGCAGACCTTGGTTGTAACGAGTCTGGCCATTTTCCTCTGATCTCTGGCATCAACAAGACATTTTCACCCAGAAAACTGCAGCTCACTGGATATTTTCTCTTTGTCGGACCATCCTCTGTAAACCCTAGAGATGGTTGTGTGTGAAAATCCCAGTAGATCATCAGTTTCTGGCACCAACAACCATGCCACGTTTGAAGTCACTTAAATCACCTTTCTTCCCCATTCTGATGCTCGGTTTGAACTTCAGCAGGTCGTCTTGACCATGTCTACATGCCTAAATGCATTGAGTTGCTGCCACCTGATTGGCTGATTAGCTATTTGCATTAACAAGCAGTTGAACAGGTGTACCTAATAAAGTGGCTGGTGAGTGTATATACAAGTGGTGGACCAAACAACCCACTGATGGACAAATGTCAGTATGCCATCAGTATAGCCATGCTATGCTGGTACTATGACGCCAAAAAATGTAGGTAACCTCGGATGACATCATGTCGAGAGGAGACTGCTTGCTCTAATCGAGTTTGAGTTATTTTTGGTAGTTTTTGCTACAATAGCTTGCAGGTGCTGGGAAGGGGTCTTTTCAATATATAAATACCAACACTCATGTTCTCTGGTGCATCTTTGTACTATACTGACAGCCTTTATATTGGTGACTCTCTTTACAGCCATCTTTAGTCAACAGCTATTTGTTCCATCTATAGTCACTAACTGGAGTCATGGTACACACTGTTGAAACCGCAATGACGTACGGCAGATCTCCTGGTTACATCTGTGCCATCAGCATCAGACTGTTGTTTAATAACCAGAGATCAGCACATGCTTTTGCGTCTATCAAATCTGTTGTTTCTATTATTCTACACAGTTTCTTCTGCACACCAACGAGTGTGTTGGCGACACAGTGACACATGCAGCCCCACCAGTTTTGTGTCAGCGTGAGTTTTCTCCAGGTACTCCAGCTTCCTCCCACAGTCCAAAGACATGCAGGTTAACTGATAACTCTAAATTGTCCATAGGTGTGAATGTGAATGTGAATGGTTGTCTGTCTCTATGTGTCAGCCCTGTGATAGTCTGGTGACCTGTTCAGGGTGTACCCTGCCTCTCACCCAGTGTCAGCTGGGATAGGCTCCAGCCCCCCCTGCGACTCCTCACACGATAAGCGGTTAAGGAAGATGAATGGATGAATGGCCAAAATGTCTCCTGGAGCCCCTTAATGTAAATTATAATAGCCTATAGGGAAATGTGTGGCTGTGATGAGTAACATTACGTGATAGAGACTGTTTGGTTGCAAAGCTAAAGTTCAAAAATTTCCGTTCCAAGTCCCAGACAACAAGTGTCCTCTGAGGAAAACTTTCTACAGCACTCACAGACTGTCAGTGCATCATGACGAGGAGAACTCTGAATAACGGTGGTAGAAGTAATGAATATGATAAGCCATGATTTTCACAGCCTCTAATGCACCCACCTATCATAACGAGTTCTCTCTGATCTGTGCCCAAGAACGCCACAGGTGCACCGAGGGAGCCTGGATATGACACAAAAGTGTGTTTGGCACACTTCTAACACACTTGGTAGGACGCACCTGACTGCAATCTGGCTGGCTGTGTTATCACACCACCTGGAACTGGGGGGACAAAAAGTCTCATTGTCCATCCCATCTGGCACAGTGGCTGGTAATGCTGCTAAAAACAAACTAATTATCTGTAGAATAAATATGAGTAATTATCTCATGATAGTAAGAATCCCTATCCTCAGGTTGGAAAACAGTGTGATAGAGAACTGATTAAAAATATTTAAAAAATTATGTTTATCCATTGATATTTATAATAATCAAGAAATATATGCAACTGAGTGACGAAAGGAGCAGTGAGTTGTGTTTGTCTCTCCCTGAGTGACAGATCAAGCCAAAACCTGTTTAAATAATCTTAAGTTGTCTACTGACAGTGACAGATGAAGTTAGACGTGTGACTCCCTCCACATTCTGCCTTAAAAATATCTCTAAATCACCCCTGCCCAACAAAAAAAATGAATATGAAACCACACAGGGAATCAATCCTGTCAGCGTCTTCCTTTTGTGCTGATTGGCTCTCTCAGCTTCCTGCTAAACACGTGATTGGACGGTGATCAGCTGGGTTTGGGGAATACACTTGTGTGAAATGGCCTTTCAACTTTGTCTCTTGCGACAGACTCAGACATTCTCCAGACGTCGGAGTCACAGAGAGGAATGTATTGACCTGCTTGTTTTTACTTCTGCTGGATAGTTTCACTGTAATTTCATCAGCTGCTGCTTTAATGTTGGAATTATGACACTGAATACAAACACGGTAAGATACGTTTGTAGTCAGATCACTGGGTGCAACTACAGGTCTGTGTGTAAGAGAATGAGTCAGACTGAGTGGGTAAAGGTGTATTGATTCCAGGAGTTTTTGTGAAAGGCAAATGTGGGATTGAGCAACCTGAGTTTGCAACACCTCAAGTGAAGTCAAAGTCATATTATTAAAAGCAGGCACACAGGCTGGCAACACGGCTTTTCCTCTGAGAATAAGAGGAACACCTCCACTTTAAACCCATCGCTCACAGTTCTTCATTTCAGGTGCATGGTGGGATGGACCTCATCGACCTCCTTCTCAGGAACACAGATGAAACCACCGGTTGCCACAACAACCAACCATGGACCACAACAATTCATGAAGTGAGTACAGCGGCCATTCTGCACTGTTGGCTCCTGAGCAGAGTCACTCAGGGGACAGTGGGATCACAACCACAAATCTCATTATGAAAATCTGAGGGCGAGCTGCATTTTCAACGAGGGTGATGTGATACTGGACTGAATCATGACATATGTAGGAGCTCATTCAGTTTCATTGTTTATGAATGCAACAGTGACTGACAGCAATGAGGCAAAGAGTCACGAGAAAAAATGGTGGCCCCAAGGGGGGGACCAAGGGGGGCCATGGCCACTCTAGCCCCTTTTACACTGCCTCCTTAAGGCAGGAATTCGCGCCATTATGCCATCTCTCTGTTCTATATAAACCAGTGGATCCCACCTGGTCCCGCCACGGGGTCCAGATCTGTCTTGCTTTCAAGCCAGTATTGGAGGTAGTAACAGCGCCGAAATGAGGTCTGTATAAAAGTGACAGCCAGCAGGACATGTTTGTTATGTGTGCAACCCACCGCAGGACATTTTAAAAGTAGCTGATAGCAGTTAGCAGCTGCACACAGCTTGCAGAAAGACTCCCGCACGCTATCTTACTTGCAAAAATAATGATTTTAATGCCATGGCGTGATGGTTCTGCTCATACCTCTTCGATGCACCTGTTTGGAAATAGATGTGTAAAGTATTCCTTTGTTCAGCAGTTAGCAGCTAACTCAAAGACAGATAACAGCAGCTGAAAATGTCCACAAATTGGGAAAACAATGAGGTCTGGTAGCTCCTTGCCCTCAGAGCAGAGAAAAAGATCAGCCACCATATAACAGGAACAGCACTTTATTGTTATTGCCATGTTATGCCATTGTTATTGTTTATAAAGCGCTGCTGATGCATACGTTTCAAGGCACACTAGAGGCTGAGGCTGTTGTGTTACATGTCACACCAATCACGCCTCTTTTGCTTCTGCGCTTCCGGCATGCTGTCTAAAATCATGCACTGGAGCAGCATGATGCTGCCATTGTTTGGTTGTGTGTAAAAATACAAAGGCCGCATAGAGAGGGAACTTCTTCTTGTGTCCCTATAGCCTGATCTCTGTGTAAAAAGGGCTCCTGATACATTTGCTGTAGATTTAGAAGGCAACAGTGACATCAACAAGGGTAAAACAGGCCTAACTAAATGTAAAGACAGGACAGGAAAGTCAGACAGGAATCGAAAGTCTGGTGTATTGATGTTCTTGTCTGTGTTTGTGTGTGCTGATGTGACTCATTAAGCCGATCTAACCAGCAGCAGTGGTGGTGTCATGGGATGATGCATACATACATTCCTCCTCCTCCTCAGACTCAGAGCCCTGAGGGAAGTTCTGCTGATGACTTCCTGGACGCCCTGCTGGGTGGGAGCGACTCCTCCTCCGTTCCAGCATCCCCCCTGTGGTCACCCTGCACCACTGATAGCGGCATCAACGAGGACACCCCGTCAGATCACAGAGACAGTCTTCACCCACCCTTCTGCACAGCTTTTCCAGCCTTCAACACACAGCCTTTCCCTCAGCCTTTACCTCCAGAGAACCAGGCACCACCAAATGAAAAAACGTCTGACGTTTTCATTGAGCTAGGTAAGACAGGATTTATTGGGAAAGGGAAAAGGGAAATTAGGATATGAAATACTGGCATTTCATATTGGTAAAAAATATCTGTGACAAGCACAACTACAGAGTGAGCTGTGAACAGTGAATAGTTTCAATAGAGAGAACAAAGATGCGCAAAAACTAGATGAACATCGTGAGCCAGGTCAAAATCCAAGACCTTGTTGTGAGTTTTATCCATTTGTGCTTCCTGTCTCAGCACAATGAGACAAACTGACTGACTGCCTCTGACTGACTGTCTGAGCCTTTAGACAATTAAGGACTCTTTCAGGGAGCAAATAATTTGTTTTTCCTATTTCTGAATATTTTCAAAGAATAAAAGGTGCAATTAATCACGTGAGGAAAATGTCTTTTGAGGGTGGCTTTTGAATAATGGTCCCCTTTCACACTGCTGATTATTCACCCCCTCAGTGTTGAAAATACTTTGAAATTGAATGAGCAAACCAAATTTGCAACCACACAAAGATTATCAAACACAGAGAAAAATGTGACATGTATTTTGTCGTGTCTTGTAAAGAACAGCGGGGCACAGCAGTCACAGAGGTCCACTCCAAGACAAAGGCAACAACCTAAATATTTTGTGTTTTGCTTGAATGGCATATGTGGGCAATTTTGAGAATCATTGCCTGCTGTTTCACCGGTTCAATCTGCAGGCTGCGAGTCGGATGACCTCCAAGAGCAATTTGGCATTGCACACTACCTCACTACGAGCCAAACCTCCCCTCTGTCCTCCAGTCAGACTCTCACAGTTAAGGACCTGCTGCTTTCCAGCCCCGGGCAGAGTGTAAGTGGAGAAGAGCTGAATACTTCTATTAAAGATTAGAATTTTGACAAACTTTCAACATAAGGGGGCATTAAAGGAGCACTTCACCCTTCAAATGACAATTTGTATATCAATCACTTAGCCCATGTTATGTTGAATTCAAGAATAAAATTTAGTTTTTCTCACATGCCTCCGCAGTGAACGAAGAATCCAAAACTGGAGAAAATTGTTGATGAATTGAAGTCATAGGGGTCCACGGTTAACAACAGTAAAACTAAATCAAAACATCTGTTTTCAAGCTCTCAAACAACTTGTACAGTATCATCCAAGACTCATTTATCCAGTCATTCAGCTCAGTACCTCCAAAACCAACCAACTCACTCCGAAGTCATCAAAATCCAGTGCTTGCAGCATCAGACACTGACAAAAAAGCTGTCCTTTAAAATCGACATGATACGCGGCCTGTCGCCATTATATTTTAATGGTGCTTGGTGGCATCAGGGGGAAACGTGATGGGACAAGAATTAAAGTCCAACAAACACCAACTTTCACCCAGGAGAGCGGTGTTCGCGTCCCAGGAGATTCCAAAGCCAAACCCTGTTCATCTTTCCTAAACCTAACCACGTGCTTTCGTTGTTGGAGGAAAAAACATCAATTTACGTTGTTGAACTGACGTAGTGCATTTATTTTGAAAGAGACTGTATATGAACGGTAAATTTCCTGTGAAAAGAGAAGTGTATTTTGAAAGAAGACAATGAATGTAACAGGCAGAATTTGACATGGCGTCCCAGAGCGTCAACAGCCAACACACCCAGGGCATCAAACACTGACCAAAAAAACCCCCGTCCTTTAACGTGAGCATGATACGCGGCTGGTCAGTGGTGTCGAATGAAAGAATGAATGAAAGCTAAGGCAGCAAGAGTCCAAATGGGGTGGACGGGAGGGGTGGTGGATGGGACCAACAAACACCAACTTTCGTCCGGGAGAGTGGTATTTGCGTATCGTAAGATTATAAAGCCTAACCCTGTTCTTTTTTCCAAAACCCAACCATGTGCATTAGTTGTTGGGGAAAAACAAATGTCAACTTGTACGGTTGTAGTGCTTTTATTTTGAAAGAGACTGAAGACAATGCATGTAACAGGCAGAACTTGACACAGTGTCCCAGAACGTTAATAACCAACACACCCAGGGTACCTTTTCACATCGTACCTGGATGTGGAAAGTCCATGACCAAACGTCAATATGTAACAAGGTCGGAGTGAGAATGTGTTGCAACAAACACACAGCCTCTCCAACAAGGCAGTGAACTACATACTTATCGATTCTGTCTTCAAAGCCAGACTCCATTGACAAAAACAGCAATTTGACCATGTTGAACACAGGAGCTGCTGGTGTAGCGCAGCCTCACTCAGTTTGTTTGTTTGTGTTCTTGTGTGACTTTGGTGAATGTGAGCTAACCCTTTAAAACATCAAAGTCACATAATAACACACACAACAAAAGAAACAAATGAGGCAGCAGAACACCAGCAGCTCCTGTTCAGTCGGGTAAAATTACTGTTTTTGTCAATGGAGTCTGGCTTTGAAGAGAGCACTGGTAAGTTTCACTTTTCATTTAGTTCCCTGTTGGAGAGGACTGTATGTTTGGGAAGTACTGAGCACAAGACTCAATAAAAGAGACTTGGATTCTACTTGTTGGATTGGATGTTTAGATACAGTCTTGCTGTTGACTATGACTACAATTCATCAAGAATTTTCTCCAGTTTTGACAAGAGACATTTTTGTGGTGGCCTGTCCCCATGTGACAGCAAGAGAGCACCATTTGCACCAAATAATCAGAATTTTATGACCTGCTCAGAGAGTCAGTTTAACTGGAATATTCTGTCCATCTGGTTCACAGGCACAGCGGATCCCCCAGCATTCCCTGCAGGAGCTTGTACTTAATGAGGATGAGAAGAAGCTTCTGGCCAAAGAAGGGGTGATCTTACCCAGCAAACTGCCATTGTCCAAGGTACATGAGCAAGACACACGCTTACACATATGTAGGGCAGATGTCTGCACACACACACACACTCACCATACACATTCACTGCCTTCTCTCTCTCTCTGGCACACACATGCATGCATCAAAATCTAAATCTGTATCCCCAGTTTCACAGCCTCTGCCAGTTGCCCCCCCTCCAACCCAGTTTCCCCTCACTTACCCTTTTCTTCTTCATTTTCTCTTGTCCCTATCCTCCCATGTGTTTCATCACCCTGACAAGTTTGAAGACAGGGTTTTGAAGAAGATCCGGCGGAAAATCCGCAACAAGCACTCGGCTCAAGAAAGCCGGAAGAAGAAGAGGGAATATGTTGATAGTCTGGAGGGAAGGTAGGAGCCGGCTGCGCTCAGCGTCCTCACACAACAAAACATAATCTCTGCACTGGCCTAGAAAATTAAACTTTTAACACTAAACTTGTAACACTTTACTTGAAGGTATCTACATAAGGGTGACATGACACTGTCATAACTATGACATGATACTGTCATGAACTTGTCATAAACATTATGTACATGTCATAAACGTTTATGACTGCTGTCATTAAGTGTCATTCGGTTTTTGTAATGACAAGTTGACATTGTTTGGGTTGACTTAACATGACATTAATTAAAGTGACATTACCAGAAGATGTCTTTGTCATGACAAGTTGACATTAAATTTGTTTGGGATGTCCTTATTATGACAACTTGACATTAACCAGGATGATGTCTTTGTCATAACAATAATAATCATTATGTCAACTTGTCATAAACACAAAAAGAGGTGCATTTCTTGTTAATGTCAAGTTGTTATGACAAAGACATCTTCTGGTAATGTCATCCTGGTCAATGTCAAGTTGTCATTATAAGGACATCCCAAACAAATTTAATGTCAACTTGTCATGACAAAGACATCTTCTGGTAATGTCACTTTAATTAATGTCAAGTTGTCGTAATCAAGACAACCCAAACAATGTCAACTTGTCATTACAAAAACCGAATGACACTTAATGACAGTAGTCATGAACATTTATAACATGTACATAACATTTATGAAAAGTTCATGACCAGGTCATGTCATAGTTACGGCAATGTCATGTCACTCTTATGTAGATACCTTCAAATAAAGTGTTACCAAACCTTTATCTGCATTCGTTGTGATCTGAAGCTCTCCATAATGATACACTTAATTCACTTTAACAAACTTTTGCATGGATTGTGTGGTTACATTTTTAAAAAATCAGTTTTTACTATTTCATATCATTTTTGATGAAGTGGAGTTTATGAAAACTTTTTTCACTGATATCCGGTGTTTATAAAATCTTCCCTGGAATAAGCTCCTCAGGCTCACAGCAACAGAAGTGGTTTGTTTGGTAATGAAAAAAACAGAGAGCGGTGCAGCTGTCATGGTTGAGCAAACGAAGAGAGATCAGATACTAACAGAAACTCAAACTTTTTCAACAGAAAAAGGCTTCACAGAGCTGTACACAAAGTTAATTGATATCTGGAGAATTCAGCACCAAAACATCACAGAAATAACAAGGAGTTATCACCAATGCTCCCCAAAGCAAACCACAAGGACCCTGTAGAGTTTTACTTTAACTTTCCACTGATATTTCTAAAAACTGACATGTTCGACAGATGAAAAATGTCAATTACTACTACTAACACTCACACAAGCATCATATCGGGTTATTAAGATGGTAAATGAAAGTGCTATGGGAGTATGATGTGCTCAATACTTGTCCAGACATGTAT
This sequence comes from Epinephelus lanceolatus, assembly GCF_041903045.1. Lineage (NCBI taxonomy): Eukaryota > Metazoa > Chordata > Actinopteri > Perciformes > Serranidae > Epinephelus > Epinephelus lanceolatus. Next base: position 31,070,964 of record NC_135745.1, on the reverse strand, counting down.
ACATGCTTGGTAACATATGTCCTCAGGCACATTGCTACACACCTTAGCATGCTAATGTTCCCTAATTGTTATTATCCTGATTGTAACGACAACATATTGTGGACTATGATCAGTTAGAACTAATAGAAGAAGATGATTCGGTCATGTTTGGTGTAACAAATCAAAGGCATTATACACTCATTGACCACTTTATTAGGTACACCTGTACAACTGCTAGTTAATGTATAAAGCTAATCATGTATAGACATGGTCAAAACGACGTGCTGAAGTTCAAACCGAGCATCAGAATGGGGAAGAAAGGTGATTTAAGTGACTTTGAACGTGGCGTGGTTGTTGGCGCCAGACGGGCTGGTCTGTCAGAAACTGCTGATCTACTGGGATTTTCACACACAACCATCTCTAGGGTTTACAGAGGATGGTCTGGAGAAGAGAAAATATCCAGTGAGCAGCAGTTCTCTGGGTGAAAATGCCTTGTTGATGCCAGAGGTCAGAGGAGAATGGCCAGACTGGTTCAAGATGATAGAAAGGCAACAGGAAGTCAAATAACCACTGGTTACAACCGAGGTCTGCAGAAGACCATCTCTGAACCAACAACACGTCCAACCTTGAAGCAGATGGGCTACAGCAGCAGAAGACCACACCAGAATTTGGTGTCAACAACATAAAAGCATGGATCCATCCTGCAGCAAGCAAACAGTTTTCTGACCTCAGTGAAGATGTTGTTTTTGAAAGGCTAAATACCAACAAATAAGGATTGAAGCAGACTATTTTGTTAGATAAAGAAAATATTTTTTAAAATAAATTTTGACTTTTGAACTGTACAACATTTATTGAAAACATTTGGATCATACGAGTCAGACACAATCCTACACAGGCACCACTGGAATCTAATTCTACAAAGAGTTTAATACTAATAATATTAGTGTAGCTTAATACGTATCTGCAATTGTGCAGGAATACCATGCTTAAACAGAATAAATGGACATGGAAAAAAAAGCTGCAAAGCATTTGAATGATAATTTAGGATCTGAATGTCTGTGTTATGGATGACATTCAAAGCCCTAATCCTACGATACATGTGAAAAAATAGGCAGCTAAGGACTGACATATAATCAGTGAACAGTCTCAGGATGTGATGGTTTTCCAGAACAATTAGAAAATGTTACATCAGTACAGCTGACAGCTTCCTTTGTCTGATCTGTGGTCAGCTGGACAGAAAACCCTGAATAGTGTGATCACCAGCAGGACAAAAGGGCCGCTGAGCTGCTGTGTGTGTGTTGTAGCTGGAGGGGGGGATTTAGCAGAAGTTGAAGACGCTGTGCAGATGCACCATCTCACAAAAGAGGGACAGGAGGCTTTACCAAGATGAAGCCCAGTTTAGTCCTCCTCCTCCTCCTCCTCCTCCTCTTCTACCTCCAGGGTCTGCAGAATGAGTCCTATCACACAGCCAGCCTTTGTCACCAAATTTGTTAATCCTGCCTGCCTCCCCCACGTTGGCTCTCCCTCCCCATCACTCCTCCGCAAACAATGCAGAGTGGAAAAGCTTGTAGTTGGATTTATACGGTGAAAGACTCCTTGAAAAGGGCAATGCAGCAATATTCCCACATGAAACTGTGTGTCAGATGCCTCTGGGTTTATTCATCAGCCTCTCAGTATTTGTTCAACTGCTTGATCTTACTGATGCTGAGCTTCACAGGACTGCACCACTGGACTCTAAAACTTGCCACCAGTGATTCATCTCAGAGTCATCTGAGACTGTGCGGAGGTGCCAGGACCCAAAGTTGGATCTGAACTCTGAGAGAGTAGAATAAAGTGAGAGTCCAAAGATGGACAAGCTGTGGCCAGCGTGTGGTAATCTATAAACCAACAAACCATGGTGTTTTCCACCTGAATCAATAAACATGAATTTTAATTAGATCTATACTTTGGGATCAGTTTGTATGTTTATATCCTCTGTCAAATATTAATGAAGATTGATTGTGTGCCAGGCCACAGAGTCACCAAACAAACTTTTGTGCATTCAACCAGACTTTTTTTTTTAAAAAAAACACCTATCTGATAGTTTGCTATCAACATCTCATTTAAACACAAGCTCCGTTGCCTCTGGACAACAAGTTTCGTGATGAGATTGTCACTCCCAGTGAGCAGAGTCAGCATTTGTTGATAATTAAGCCAGCTGCAAGCGGAGCGTATCAACATGGTATCATTATCAGTTGTAGTTCAGCCCAGTCAGAGGACCATAATGGAGCGTGACTCACAGTGACTAAAAGACAGCAGCGACAGCAGAAGAGGGGAGGTGGGGAGGGAGGGAGGATTCGCTGGATGACAGAATGGGGTGCGAGATAACACTCAGCAGACGGATATTGGCAGGGAGACAATACGACATCATAACACGGTTTTATACGATAGCCTTTATCAACGTTTCTCCTCTCTTTGTCTTCTGTCTCTTTCTGCAGGATGTCTGCATCTAGTGCTCACAACCTGAAGCTGCAGAGGAAGATCCAGCAGCTGGAGGAGACCAACAAGTGAGTCCCCAAATCAGTCGAGAAAATGGAAATGGAAAATGGCCATCAATTTCCCCAAACCCAAAATGACATCTTCAAAGGGTTTGTTTTGTTGGACCAACAGTCTAAAATCCAAATATCCTCCTGTGACCGTGTGCCCTCATACGAGGACATCACATTTTGGGTTTACTTGACCTTATACTTCATTCTTCTTAACTCAGACATGTTGTCCTTGTTCATGGACACTTTTCCGTGCCATCTAGTGGTAGTAAGAGCACAATACGTTAATCCATGTAAAAACAAGATGGCAGCCATCTTTGCCAAGTCAGTCTGCAGCTGATCCCGACACAAAAGTGGACAAGGTCCAAAACCTGATCACATGTAATGGTTGAAACTTGTTTATGTATAATTAATAATGTTGGTAGTTTGATACGGCAACAAATTTGACCAATTTTAGCAACAGTAACAAGCTAAAGGCTAGTTGACATTACACGATTTCCACCCTGATTTTGCGTCGCAGAGACTATTGTAACCTTTTGAGTGTTCATACCTTGCGATGTTTGTTTCTGTCAGAGGGAGTCTTGCCAACTGCGTCACGACCTGTGTGTGCACACCACAAGATTTCTCCACCGAGCCCTCGCCGACAGAGCCCCAGATAACGCGGTGACATCACCAAACTACGTTTTTTAACTTGGAGACGACACATCGTAAAGGCATGGATATTCTCCCCAGTGTTGAATCAGATCTGCCTCCAGGGCCTGGGTCCAAACACAACGCACTCCCCCGATCCTGTGGACGCGCCATTGTTGTCGTTGCTTGCCGGCTTGTCAATGTTGCCAGATCTTGGGAGAGAAACAAGCAACCAGGGCTATGGAAACAAGCCCAAAAGAAGCAACTATCATGCGTTTAAATAACTTATTAGACGGATATATATAGAGGAAGGTGACATTTAGAGAGCAAGCCCAAACAAGCAACTCCACTTTAGAAACAAGCCCAAAGTCTTGGCTAATAAACGCACCTGGCAAGTGGCAACCCTGCAGCTTGTCCTCCTCACATTTCTTCTGTCCTCCTGCGTGCTGACGTAGGACGTGTCCCGCCTCTCATTGGCTGATGCTCTCTGTCAGACGTGTCACACTTCTCCAGTTTTCTAGCATGCCAGATATCCAGTCCCAGTCGCAGACGAGGGGGCGACTTGCTCGTCCCACACATGAGGACTCGTCGTGGCAGACTATCTGCCGACTCACCTCTCTATGTCAAAACCGTGGTAAAAACCGTGTAATGCTAACTAGGCTTAAGACACTACTAGTAAGGAGGTACTCGTTTGAAGACATTAAGACTTTATTATCGTCTCGTTTGAGGACATTGGAACTTTATTATCACTGGCAGTGTTTCGTTTTTTATACGTATTGGGTCCTCAAATAGCTAGGAGAAATTAAAAATGCATACCAAACAAAGGTTCAGTCTCAGGAGGATATTTTCAATTTACAGTGATTTAAATAGCATGGCAAGAGTTATTCAGCCTGTTCTAATTCCTACAACATCAAATACCAATGCCTTGGACACCCTTAAAGTATCTATGTGACACACAGCTGAAACACATTGTGACTTGTGGTTAATGTTGTGAAACGGTCATGGTTAGGCTTAGGCAACATAACTACTCGGTAAGGTTTAGAAAAAGGATAATGTAACGTAATGTGACATAAATACATCATATGAGTGATGTCAGATCATGATGAGCGTATGTAAATTGCGTAATGTGATGTTTAAACAACACTGACTCTTGGTTTAACACGGGACACAAACTGTGGTCTCCTGGGTGAAAGTCCGGTTTGTGTGACCCATTCGCCCCTCCAACCTCCCGCCATGCCTTTGACATCGATATCATCCACTGAAGGCTGTTACAGAGCAACAGTGTTTGATGCTCTACAAATGAGAACGGGCTGAATTTGAGAGGCTGGAACTATTTACTGTTGTCATTATTCTTTAGTGACTTAAACAAATATTTTGCCATCTAAAAATGATAAACTACCACTGTCAGATTGTGTCAGCTGTAGCTTATCAATTAATTAAAGACCCTGTAAAAGGGGTCAAACACGTGCTCTTGATGGTTACATGCATAATATGGAGCTAAAAGACTGAAGGTTAAAGCGAAGGCAAAACATCCATACTGACTTGACATTTCTCTACATTGAAATACACATGAAAAATTCAACAGCAATGTCTCTTGGGCCGCAGTAGCTCAGCCCATAGGGACGCGAGTTGGGAACCAGAGGGTTGCCGGCTCAAGTCTCTGTCTGGACCAAATATGGAGTGTGAAGTGGTAGCTGGAGAGGTGCCAGTTCACCTCCTGGGCATTGCAGAGATGCCCTTGAGCAAGGTATCATGACCCAGTTACTCAAGATAATCTACCGACCTAGTTGTGAGCAGTTTCATGTAGGAACTATTTTCTTTCTCTTTAAAACCACACCCACCAACCAAATCACTGCTCAGAAGGACGTGTTTACCAGAGATGGGGACTCGAGTCATTGTGACTTGGACTCGAGTCGACTCGAGTTGCTGTTTTGATGACTTGTGACTTGACTTGACAAAAAATAAAATACTTGAGACTTGACTCGGACTTGGAAGTTAAAGACTCAGGACTTGACTTGACTTGAGACACGATGACTTGAATGACTTGAGTGTTATTCACATCATGTTTTTGGTTAGAATATAAAATTAATAAATTAATTTAAAAAATAATGTCGATTACCCGGTAGGAGCGCAGGCTGAGAATGGCGTTGTCATGATTGGATCACTACCCTGTCAATCAGTCATGCCCTCTCTACCTACCTTACGTGTTTATTAGAGAAACAGGCCCTCTTATATCAGATAGGCATCAACATGTCAGCGGGAGGGGTACCCAGAGTCATCATCTTTGGCTTTCGGAATTACCATTATTACGGCAAAAGACGAACAGCGCAGTGCAAGACATGCGGCATAAACATCTCGGACAGCCAGGCAACAACTTCAAACTTTGTTCGTCATTTGAAGAGCCATTCTGCCCAGTAAGTGCTTGTCAAATAGCTAATATTATCTGGTTAGTCGGTAGTTACCTAACGTTAGCTTGATACAATACTGGGGTGGGGTGGGGGGGTGGGTCGGTTTGGTGGAACTTGTTTTTTAATTTATTTGCTAACATTAACCCCAGAAAACGAGAGCGAACATTCCGACCGGTTCATAACAAGACCGGCTGTACATTTTATGAACGAGCAACACAGGGTTAAATGAGCTAAATGGGTGATTTTGGCCGCTGCCTTGGTTAGTGTGTGTGTGTGTGTGTGTGTGTGTGCGCACGCGCATGCATGGGGGTCGTCCCTGCAAAGTAAACATTGCAGCGATGAAGTCAGCGTTTACTGACAGTTACTTATATCTTGTCTTTTCACTTTATTAAGATCAGATTCTGCAGGTAAAAACACAATAATAAGGTGACTTGACTTGGACTTGACTTGACCCATTACAGGACTTGACTTGACTTGACATAACCTGTGACTTGACTTGACTTGACTTGCCCAAGAAAAAATGACTTGGGACTTACTTGAGACTTGAAGGTTCAGACTTGAGACTTACTTGAGACTTGCTCATGTGTGACTTGGTCCCATCTCTGGTGTTTACATTTACTGCTAGCTCACCTAGCACTGTGGAGCTAGTTAAGACTGCAGCTCAACTGAGGAAGACACCATTAATGTTTACATCTCATGCTGTCATGAGTAGATGCATGCTTCCTTCTGTGCAGTGATACGGTTGGTGGGTGAAGTTCAGTAGAAAGAAAATAGCTCCTACATGAAACTGCTCACAACAAGGTCTGTGGATTATCTTGAGTAACTGGGTCATGATTTCTGGAAAGAGACAATGCTGTTGAGTTTTTCAAATTTATTTTTGGGGCTCTAAGCACCACAAATCGAGTGCCAACTAGCTCCATTATATTCGAGAGAAGGCCGACATCTCTACAGCTGATATCTCCAACACTCTGGAACTCACACCTTCCACGTGCCCTTCATGGTGGCATAGATACAGCCAATAGAGGTCAAAACGAGGTCCCAGTGGCGGAGGCTATATTTTCCCCTTTAACAGAGGCAGCATTGAAGACGGAAATATTCTGTGTGGCCAATAAATACATTGCGACATGTGGGTAGATAATTGTTTTCACTATATTACTGATTTGTTCCCTTCTACCACTTTTTAAATGTCTTCGTCGTATCCCACGGTCTTATCTTGCTTAAACTATGCTCCACTGCCCACATGATCTCTGGTGGTACCACTCCATTTCATCTGTATCCATGAGCTTTCAGATAACACGCACAAATACAGACGAAATGAACGCAGAGTGTAAACAGAGGGCTCTATCTCTGTCTGTATACATATCTAACATTGAGCAGGAATGAGTCCTAGAGGAAAAATGTGTATTTTGATTTGAGGGTGAACTGTCCCTTTAAGCTCTAGAGCCAGCTGCTGCAGAAAAAAAAAACAATTCCACAAGCATCCATCAATCCTCACAGTGTCATGAACTCAATTTTGGGCCTAATCTCAAACACAATAATTAAGTGGAGCCTTGGATATTTTAATGTCTCAGTTTCTCTTTTAATTTTCCATTTCATCTCACTCTATATTTGGTTTTCATGTGGCTAAATTGTTGGTATGAGTTTGTATTTTCTGCCTTAGCTGTGTGTTGGAGTACGTCTGTCTGTGTCCCATTGATCCTCATTGATTTTGTCCCGGCCCGTCCCTCTGTGGGTGCTGACAACCTTGTTACTTTCCAGTAAGTTTAAAATCAGGACTGAGGAAGCTCAGTGTTAAATCACCAGGACACAAAGCCCATCCAGTTTTAACACTTCACACAGTGTTCTCAGACTTTGCTTCCTCTTCTATCTCATTATTCTGCCTTTTTTCCTGATGCTGGCAGAGCGATGAATTGAAACAGACCGTGGGAGGAGGCTGTGTGCCTGCACCTCCCTGCCACGTGTCTGCACCTCTTTTTGGTGCTTTAGTTGCCACTGATCACAGACGCTGAAACAATGGTGCCTATATTTCATGTCTGTATTTGTGTTGCAGAGATTTGCTGGAGCAGCTAAGCCGGCTACAGGCCCTCCTTCCAAACAGCCCCAGTAAAACAACACACAGAGGGACCTGCATCTTGGTGAGATGTATAACACATTACATTGATTCACACCACTGAACTCAGACAGCATAATCTGCAACAGCTAAATAATATATACATAGCATACACAGTATATACACACCACAGCGCCTGAGCACATCATTAAACCACTGCCTGTGCTCCACTGTTTACTAACGCTGTGATTTCCTTCAAGATTATAATCAAAAATGTTGCGCTCATCTTTTATGCGAATTGTATGAACGTAACTCAATTTCTTCTTTCCCCTGTGCTCTCTGTAATTTCCCTCTGGCCTCTGTCGTCTGTGCCTGGCCTGTTTCGCTCCCACTGTCTTTGTTCGTTTCCAGGTTTTGCTCCTCTCCTTCTCTCTGCTCATTTCCTCAAATCTTCAGCCAGACCCCTACAGCCAGCCCAGCCAGGGAGACTACACACAGAGCAAAGGTGTGTACTCACACTCACACTTTCTCTCTCTGTAACACAGACACAAGCACACACTCACACTTCTCCTCCACCACATCTCTGCCCCTCAGTGCCTTCCCGCTCCCTGCAGACGATAGATGAAGTGCGAGACGTCCCTCCTGCCCCTCTCTTCTCTGTCTCCAGGGGCTTTGAAGCACTGTACAGGCTGATGGAGAAGCTCTGACCCTGGACAGATTTCCCCATGGTTGATTTCCCATCCTCTCAGCACCAGGATCACAGGCACCGGGACCATCACTGATCTCCTTGGGACCCCCAGGAGGAAAGATGTAGCAAAGGAAAGCGGGCTTGCTTGCAACTGCAGCATGGCAGTGAGCAGTTTAATTGCTTTTCAGCATCTGTTTTCTCACCGCAGAGACTGAGTGAGGCGTTATAGTATAGTATAGTATTTCAAAGATTTAAGGTCTGTGAGGAGGTCATCAAAACAGATGTAATTTTTCATTTTGCTTTGGAAAACAGAGCCCCAGGGACCTGGTGGAGCATGTATTATATACCGTATACACTACTGCAAGATGCATGATCTGCAAAACACTACAAATGTACATTCACTGCTGTATTTTATTTACTTTTGATGTATATGTTGAAAACCTTTTTCCAGAATGATTTGCATTTTGTAACAGTTGAGTGCAACGCTGACAAAGCACAAGTGAATTAAAGTGTTTACTCCAGTGAATTTTGGAAGCGCCTGAAGGGATTTGTTTCTTTCAGTAGCGCCATGTGTCCAGTCTGGAACAGATTTGCATCCCACAAGTAATAAGGCAACATGTGAGAAAATAAATTTGGTCCCCAAAAATAATTATCAGCAAAAGAGGCCGGATGACTTATCATTTCATTAAAAAATATCATAATAAGCTTCACTTTCATGCCAGCTGTCAATGTGGGAAAGTGGGCTTTAGTTTTTAAACTAGTAGGTATATCTCAGTTTTAGAGCAAAAGTCTTTGTGGTTATTATATTTGTGGAAATATAATTTTTGGAGGGTCATGTCTCTGTTTGGAGTGTCTCTCTCAAGTGGGGTCAAAGAGAAATGTTGCAAAACTTGGGGTCATTTAAAGTGGAAAAAGACAAGTTTTGCTTTAACTTAAAATTATGAAGTAAATGTTAACTACACAATGTAGTAGCTAAAGAATGATGACAAAGTCTAAGGGCAGCTGTGAAACTGAGCCTACTTTTGGGAGCCCTTCTGTGTAGAGTTTGCATGTTCTGGCTGTGTCAGCGTGGGTTTTCTCCGGGTACTCCGGCTTCCTCCCCAGTTCAAAGAAATGCAGGTTAATTGGTGACTCTAAATTGTCCGTAGGTGTGAATGTGAGCGTGAATGGTTGTCCGTCTCTATGTGTCAGCCTTGTGATAGTCTGGTGACCTGTCCAGGGTGTACCCCGCCTCTCGCCCAATGTCAGCTGGAATAGGCTCCAGCTCCACTGCGACCCTCAAGAGGATAAGCAGTTATGGAGAATGAATGAATCACATAATGTAATGGTTGTAGAATAATGACACCATCAGCATTTAGATTGGTTCCCTGTAAGCCTCGCTTTCATAGTGCAGCTCTGTCTGCCACAAGCAGCAACTGCCAGGGATGAAAAATGAAGCCAACATGGAAGTGCAAAAAAAAAAAAAAAAAAATTGCTGCTCTTCAAATGACCACTTGAGACTCCATAGGCAAGTTAATCCCCATCAACCTCCATGTTAAAATACCCAAATTTACAGCAGAATTAAACATGCTTACAGCCTGGTACAAAAAATGGATTTGGCTTTTATAGCTAATTCCCTCTTCATGATGACTGTATGGGGAGTATATTTTCATATTACTCACCCATTTAGAGGTTATAAGCCTACAGAATTAGTTGCTACCACACTCAGCGATAACAGTGGTTAAGTGACAAAACCATGACATGACCCAGGTCCATGGATTATTGGCCTAGCCATAGCTGTAGCTATTTCAGTGTGTTTTTACTTCATGAAAGTTGTCATGTTTTGGTCATCTAAAAGTCCCTCCTAAGAGATGGATGTTCCGCTTTTCCGTACATTCTGTTGTCATGGTTTAATCTCGTTTTTGCCTAGCCAAAATTAACGTCAGTATTACCATGCTAACCAAACTAACAGCTAGCTGTTAGCTCTCTTAGTGACAGCTTACCGGCTCCAAACCGTAGTTGAGAACATGCTGGCTTATTAACATTCATTTCAGCTTGGCTTATTATTAGTAGCTAACTTCTGGCGGTCCGGACCACTCTGCAGAAGGAAGGATGGCAAGGCTAACAATGACATTATTGCAGTCCTCACTGCAAGACAACAAACATGGCCTTCTCTTGAGGGTGAGCAGTAGCCCTGAGCTTATCTAGACGCTTCATTCTGCTGACTAGCATAACTCTTCGCTGCCTGCCGTCTTAACTGTGACATCGAGAGAGCTCCCAGCAAGCATTTTTTGGTTTAAAAAACGTCTAATAGCCATCTACATGAAGACCTGACGTCTAGGCTAAATCACGGCTGAATTTGGGCTGTCAGTGAAAATTTGGTAGACGTCTAACCATAGCCAAAGTGTAGACGTCATCAATTATACGGCTATGTAGAGACCATGTCCAAAAAATGGAGATAAACATATTTTAATTACTGTTGACTCTCCATACGTGATTGAATATCATACCGCATGCCATCTGCAATGGCGAAAATTACATTTAATCAATTTCAAAATTAAATCGGCTAGATTTGGGTTACGTGTAGCTAGACTAAATCGGAGCTAAATATAGCCAATACGTTTAAATCACGACTATTGCTTGCTGGGCTGCTTCCCTTCAGATACACACAATGACGAACACCCACACAGGTTACCCTCAAGGACCACTGTCTTTAATGGGGAGTAAGGGTGAGCCGGTAACATAGTGCTTGGGTTAGCTCCACCCTCTTGTCTGAATATGGTCACTTCTGGCTCCAAAAAACAAAGATGGTGCCAAATTCGAGGCTTTAAAATCGACAAACCAACGCGTGACGCCAAAGTGGCTATGTCCATTATTTAATACGTTCTTGATCTACCAACACATATGATCTCCTGGGAAAATAAAGGTTTGATATATGACACAAAGGAAGTGCCTCAACCTTTGCACAGCCAACACAGGAAGAGTATAGCGCTTTTGTTTTCCGTGGTAGCTATCAGCAGCTATCCCCATTTACGAAGAGTATCAATGTAAGTTCTTTGCAGCTACTGTCCCCAGTGGTGGAAATGGAGGATGATGGAACAAATGCAGTAACTGTGGAAACTCTACTCGGCAAAAGAAAAAGAGGCTCTGAGGAAAACGGAAAGCAATCCAGCTATCTTTGTGACAGTGGTGCCAACAATAAAACTACTTAGAAATGCTGGAGGTGGGAGCTGAAAAGTTGTCTGTTGACACCGTAAAACATTTGAGGGATGATGACTGAAGCTGCCATTTGTTACAGTCCATCCATTAAAACAACACTTGACTGATTATTCTGTTGCAGCGTCTCACATAATATAATCTGTTCCACATTCTGTGCAGAGCGTCCATTGTTTTCCTACTCATCTCTGTTCCTGTCTGTAATACATCATAATTCAGACAGCTTCATCTGTGTTACAGGATCGTCTTCACAGGGTCTCAACTGTAAATCTGCGTCACAATGTCCATCTCAGAACACACAGTTCCATTAGCTCGATGTCTTCCCAGCTAAAGAACCAGGGCAACATTAAAGACGTGTGGATTAATTTTTGAACTGCTGATGTTGCAGCAGCCTCACTGTACCAACATGAGCTCAGCCCCGTGAGATACTCTTTACCATAAATATGAATGTTTTATGTCTATGCTCTTTATACACTGTGTGTGTGTTTAAAATTTTATTTGACGTTTGCAGACAAGGCTGCAGCTCATACTGAGATTAATGTGAGGTCATGTCTGATAATATTTTTGGAAAGTTGGAGGATTTACTGTAAGACATGAATAAGTTTATATTTTATGATTATGGGTTTTTCAAGGCTGATCTCAATGTTCTTTTAGCATTAAGTTTGAAAGGCAAACAAGACTAATAATCTAGAGTTATGTTAGTGGCTTTGTGAGGCTTATGTACAGTGGTACTCTGAGCTAAGCTAACGTCAGCATGCTAACATGCTCACAATGACAATGCTAACATGCTAGTGTTTAGCAGGTATAACGTTTGCCATGTTCACCATCTTAATTTAGTGTGTTGCAGGCCTCCAGGAAAGCTGCTCAACCTTGCATCAAATGTTTCCAAGTGGTCACTCTCGGTATTGCAGCGAAAAAAATCCCCTGCGGCCCAATAAGCATTTTCCCCACAGACCACTATCGTAAAAGACTTGTCTGTAAAACTGTTGACACCTCGAACTACAAACAAGGTCAATTATGACTCTTTCTATTCTGAACTATGAAGCCATGGCGGTTTTATATTTGTAAAACTTTCTTCAAGATGAGAAAAGCCATTTAAATATCTGTGACATCATCACAATATAAAGTCACATATTCAATAGGCCGCATACTGCAGAAGTAAACCTGGAGGCTAGAAAACTTTTTTGGCGTACATGCCAGGTGAGCAACTCCATTGGAATAAATAGGCTCCATCTTGGCGTCCGGTATCTAGTTATTGTTGCACGCTAACATTTGTTGATTAGTGCTAAACACAGAGTAGCCTACAGTCAAGGCTGGGAGTCATACACTAAAGTATCAGACAAAATTGAATTTTAATCTGGCAATGGCACTGGGCGGTCGGGGGATCACCAAAGGTACAACATCATGAAGGGGACATAAATATCTGTTCCAGATTTCAGTGCAATCCATTCAGTAGGTGTTGAGATATTTCAGTCTAGACCAAAGTGGTGAAGCAACTGAACAACCAACACTACCATTGCTGACGCCAGGCTGAAAGCATGGCTAACTACATTTGAATAAAATGAGAGGAGTTCAGGTCGAACTTCAACGTAAGGAGATAATCATTATTAGAAAATATAATTCTGAATATAAATAAATAAGTAAAATATAAAATGTTGGGATTATTGTTTAGTACTCTATAATCAATTCGACAGAGTTTGGTTGGTGGCTTATCAAACACATCTTGGTTGGGTTCTGTTTGGCAAATTGAAATAAAAATCCAGACCCTGTTTGCAGTATAGGTGTCATATACATTTATCAATCCTCTCTGACTGTTATAAGAACAGAGATTAAACTTTACAATTTAAAACTTGAATGATTTCAGCATACCTGAACTAAAAATGTGAGAACACCATCCACACTGGGAGTCAGACTGAATTACTGATCAGACTGCTTTAAGCAGTGTGTTGGGGTTGTGTGATAAAGAAGTTCAGATGAAGGTAGAATTATGTCAGAGTTGAGCTGAGGTGCTGCTTCCTGTGGGGGAAACAGGTCTCAGGAGGAACAGATCATTAATTCTGATGATCTTGCAAGCTAAGGGTGTCCATGTGTGGCTTTAACAAACTCAGCAACACAATCATAAGCTGGAACATTTGCACATTTTGCTTCCTTAAAGGGACAGTTCACCCCCAAATCAAAAATACAGATTTCCCCTGTTATCTGTAGTGCTATATCAGTCTGGGTTGTTTTGGTGTGAGTTCCCCAGTGTTAGAGACATCAGCCATAGAGATCTCTGCCATCTCCCAAATATAATGGAACTAGATGGCACTCAGCATGTGGTGCAAAAAAAACACAACTGAAAAACTCAACAGCTCTAATTAAATCATGACATGGTTACTCAGGGTAATCCACAGACCTTGTTGGGAGCAGATTCATGTGGCAACTATTTTTTGTCTACCGAAATACACCCACCAATCGTATCACTGCACACAAGGAAGTGTGTGGACGAGAGGCTTATGCTGGTGACAGTATGAGATGTAAACTCTAGTGGCGTCCTCCTCAGCTGTAATGTAAGGGGGCAACGTTCATTCAGCCTGTTCTCATTCCAAAGTCGTCAAATAGTGCTACTTTGTCAGTGATTTCAGTGTCAGACACCTGACGCCAAAAGCCACCTTTTGTGGTTGTATGATACACAGCTGGGCAGAATCAGTATCAGACAGCACTTGTCGCAGCAGTATGATTCGCCGCTGGAAGGTGTCCGGTTGAAACACTGGCGGTTACAATGTAACATAGGGAGCTGGAAAGTCCCTATAGGGCAGGTGGGAGGGGTGGTGGATGAGTCCAACAAACACTGGACTTTCACCCAGGAGCCTGGTTTTGCTTCTGTATGAATGTAGCGCCAGACCATAATGTTTGTTTCCAGACCTAACCATGTGCTTTGGTTAACTACACCTCGTCATGTGCATTTGTTGACATCCCAGCAGTGGTAACAGTGATAACATAACCCAGATCTTCCACAAGATTTTGCCCACAGAATGAGACTCTGCCAACTGAGCAGCTAATTTCCACTAGCTGAGCTGGCTACTTCTAATTTAGCCCCCGCTAACTTAAGTGGGGAAACAATGATATAATTGTGCAGCTCTTCTGTAATTTCTAAATGTCATCTGACCAAATTGTGAATCGAATCATTTCGCAGGGGTTGTGACACTCAAAAAGATTTATCCACTGATTTACAGATGTCTATTTCACAATGTAAGTCAATGGGGAAAAGTCTTTTAGGGCCCAATGGCATCATGTGAGGGACCTTAAAGTTGTTGCTATAGGGGTTTGGCCACTTCCTGGGGGACTGGCTGTAAGCTTAGCTAGCTCAGTGGTGCTAGGTGAGCTAGCAGATATGTGTTTCCTTCTGTGCAGTGATATAGTTAGGTGTACTTCGGAAGAAATAAAATTGTTCCAACATGAAACTGCTCGGGAATGTATTTTTTTTTTGGCGCTTTTAGCACCACAAGCCGACATCTCTGTAGCCAATATCTCCAGCACTCGCACCAAAACCATCTAGACTGATAAATAGCACTAATTAATGATGATAAACATTTGAAGGACTGACAGACATGTCACATACCATCATTATTTCTTTCAAATTGAAGTAGTGTAGAACTTTGGGTGGGCATATTAGTAAAATTTGCTTGATATTTGAGATATTTTGTTGAGTTTTTTCTTTTCTTTTGGAAATTAAAGTCTTATGTGTCTTGCCCACGCTTGGGTTTCTAATAAGAGCTTTGCTCAAATGAAGAGCTCTTTAAGAAACTAATTTGTTTGACCCCACTTGTCACCTCTCTGAGGCAAGGACACAGTGAGAGGAACTGATTGAATCTTCGCCTTTCTCTGCCGCTCTATGGTTTATGCATCACAGCGGCGCGGAGGGAGCCATTCAGAGTGTGTAGTCAAATCACTTTGTCTGCGAGATGCTCTCTCCACCAAAGAACGACAAAGACGGAGCACATTTAATGTCCTTGGTCAGCCAGGAAATCACAAACTGAGTGTATGGGAGGCGCACAGAGCTCACAGTGTCTGATTAGGACTACAAAAGAACATTAATGCTTTTATCAGGAGAGCTGCAGCAGGTCATTCTCATTCATGATAATCATATACATCTTTATCCTCATATAAATAAAATATGACATGTGTACTGTATATTCACTATCATACATATTAAAATAAACACTTATTTTCACTCATGTTTTACCCTTGTCTAGAAACGGGGGGAAAAGAGGTGTTTTTTTAATGATTTTTAAGTTTTTTATCTTCCTGTCTTATTGCTTTTTAGGTGCCGTGATAAACAAAAACAAACTTGTGAAAATGAAATTACCTTTTTAAGTCTCTTAAAAAGCTTCAGTAGAATGAAAATGAGCAGCACAGAGAACCTCCAGGTCGCACTCCAACCATATCTTTGTTTTAATAAGACATTAAAAGGAAACTGTCAACATATTAGTTTTGTTTTCTGCTTATGGAGCCAGACAGAAAAACAGGAATGAAAATAATTGCTTCCAATTGTCTTGACTGGACTTTAAATAAGACTCAGTACAGCATTTTAATAGCTGGAGGATCAGACAAATTCTGCAAACCCCAAATGCATGTGAAAGATTTGTGCAAATCGTTTGATGAGTTACAGACTGTCTGAGCACCTCCCATCTGGACTGTGGAGGCTGCTTTAGAAAAACAGTCAATTTCCACCTCCTTTTCTCTCCCACACACAGCTGACCAAAGTTAGGCATTGTGTGATTATACTGAGGGTGACCTATAGGAAATGCAAATCAAACACACACACACACACACACACACACACACACACACACACACCTTTCTCCCTCACAAAGACTGACAGCTGTTTGAAATCTCATTTATCATTCCTCTGATGTGCATCGTTTCAGCTGCACGTGAACCATCCCTTGTATGTCACCCAGGAAACCTTTCTGAAAATACCATCCTGTGTAATTTACCCTCACATCATATGCAGGAATATTAAAGGTGATATTTAGATGTGACATCAGAGAGCGGGATTAGTGGGCTCCATCAGAAACAATGACAAACAATGAATGGCACGCTTATAGCTCACCATTTACAGAAAGCAGAAATACAGCTTGAAACACATATTTTTCTGAGCTTAACAGACTCTTTTGCAGTTCATCAAACTGCTAAAATATTCTTCCCACCATGCAACACAAGGATTTACCGACCCATCTGGTTGGATCTTATACTAGAAACAGAGCAGATAACTGGCATTATCATGGTTTTAAACCAGAACTGTGGTTAGAGGAGCTTCATTCCTGCTGAGCATCTGCTGCCGTAATCACCTTAACAGTGGTGGGTGGGTGTCATTTTCAATCAACACCTTCTGCAGCCTAACCATCCAGGGGAAGAGTTCCTGCAGCTCCTTAAAAAGTCTTTAAAGGCACTGAATTCATTAATCTAAAAACTAGGCCTTAATTGGTATTAAAACAACGTTGGGATAATGGACTGAACTTGTACAGCGCCTTTCTAGTCCTCCGACTACTCAAAGCACATTAACACTACATGTCACATTCACCCATTCACATATGGGCTACCGTACAAGGTGCCACCGCTACTCAGTTTTTAACACATTCACACACCGAAGGAACAGCCATCAGGACCAATTTGGGGTTTAGTATCTTGCTCAAGGATTCTTCGACATGCAGACTGGAGGAGCCGGGGATCGAACCACCTATCGTCTAATTAGTGGCCGTCCTTTGGTGGCTGCAGCTCTTACTTGTGGTGCTAAAAAAATCCCTCAAAATCTTACGAATGCTACGACATGTAAGAAAGATGGGAAGGGGTGTATAGGATTTTTTTTTTCTGACACTGCATTACAAAATCTATCTATCTATCTATCTATCTATCTATCTATCTATCTATCTACCTACCTAAGACCATCCTGATGACTCACTCTCTGTATCAGTCTGGACTTCGCACTGCCCCAAACACTTTCAGTGGGCGGGAGTACGCGCCTCATCAGACAGACTCCTTCATCAAATCAGTGTAACAAAACACCAGGAAACATCATCTTCATCACCAAAAGAGCCAGCTGATAAATCAAGCTTTTACCAAAACCACTCGAAAGCATGGCAAAAAATGTATTTTCCTCTGAGAAACTCTACAAGTGCTCTTGATCTTGTTGAATTGTTGTTATTGACTGTATTTCTACAATAACTTCGCTTACTGCTGTGTTTACTGTATCAGGGAGCAGGAGCTGCCATCACTGTTCAACACTGTTGCAAATCCCTGATTTGTTCCAGTTGGATTTTAATTTAAAGCGTTAGGGCAGCAGTGACTCCAGACTGATACAGAGAGAGAAACAGAATGGCATAATGACTTTTTATGACGTCTTATACTATGACATTTTTAAAATTATATACTATGTTATGATTTTTTTAATTTGTATTTTTTTATGACATATAAACAGTTCACAAAAACTACAACAATCGTCAGTGACAAGGGCGTAGGTTTCATTTCAGCATTGGGGGGGACATGGTTTTAGGGTCCTGTAAAAAGAAAATTTGGAGCATCAAACTCTCAGACACTAATTTTTCTGCACCAATTTATGGTGTAAACATCCCAAATTTAGTCAATACAAAAGTCCTCTTCTATTTCATGTTTCTCTTGGGGCAGACAAATGCACATGTTCTTAATAAAGAGGGGGCTGTGTTCGCTGCATCAGCCCCAAAGTCTACACCTATGGAGCGACCTTTAGCTCAGTGGGTAGAGTGTGCACCCCCATAAAGTAAATCCTTTGCAGTGGCCCAGGTTTGATTCTGATGTGTGGCCTTTTGCTACATGTCATCCCCGCCCCCTCTGTCTCCCACCTTCCCCACCCAATCTTCAGCTGTACTATCAATAAAGACACAAAAACAGCCACAGAAATCTTTTTTAGCCTTTCTGCAGCCCACAAAGGCTACATAACACTTATATTAAATTCTAGTTTCCCACTGAACACAATTGAAAGCAATAAAATGTGTGTGTGTGCTTTATTTTCATTATTTTATTAATCTTGCTTTTGTTACTATATTAGGCACTTGTGTTAGGAAGGGTGTAGGTTTCATTTCAACACTGGGGGGACACATGAAATAGAGTTTGGAGGTCCTCTCCCAGAATATTTTCAGCATCAAACACTTAATTTCCTGTATTCTGGTGGATTTTTATGGAGCAATCTGTGCCTTTTCTGCATCAATTTATGGTGTAAACATCTCTAATTTCGTCAAAATAAAAGTCTTCTGCTACTTCCAAAGCTTTATTGCGAAATCTACACCTATGTGTATCATTTTCACTTCTTCTACACTTTACATTTACTGCTCTACTGTTTGTATCCTAACCTTTTCATGTCCAGTGGTTTTAAAAGCCATCTTCTTGTATATGCATGGGTTTTGATGCTATAGTTGCATTTAATTCACTATAGTGGACCCTAGTGCGTCATGCCATACACTGCCACCCACTGGCCAGGTGTTGTCAGTGCAACACAAATCTCTCAAAAACAAGATGGCCGACGGAAATCAAGAAATGTTGTGCAGCCAATCCTATCTCCAATAGAAGACCCTGACAGGTAAATCAGATAAATAAAATCTGGAAAAGTCAAGTAACAACTAATCAATCAATCAATTTTGTTTATAAAGCTCAATATCACAAATCATAATTTGCCTCACAGGGCTTTACAGCATACGACATCTCTCTGTCCTTAGGACCCTCCCAGTGGATAAGGAAAAACTCCCCCAAAAAAACCCTTTAACGGGGGAAAACTAAGGTGTAATACAGTTATTAAATTTCCCAAATATTGATTAAATGTTGTGAGGAAATTACAATTAATCATCTGTCCACTAAACTGGACTTCATGCATTGCTGGCTATATTTCAACTACAATTAATAAGATTACTGCAACTCTGTTGCTCTTGAAAAGACTTCATCTGCAGTGACTTTTTTGGCTGTAAAACAATTAATTTATGTTATTAGAATGTAACCTACGGCTTTTCTAACAGAAACAATATTTTTGCAGAAAAGGTTCATCGGGAAAATGATATAGGAGGTGGGTGGGGGCTGAGGAATGAAGAGGAAGGAGTAGAAAGAGAGAGGGGAGAAGCTGAGGAGTCAGGAGCAATTGAGGCATTGAGCCACATTAGAATATGTTTAAAAATGTGGACATACTAGTTAAACAGTATTAAAATATACTTTTATAGATTCACATAATATATCTTTTTCTTTTTGTTTAAAACTTAAACGCATGCTGTGTTTAAAACAATGAACTTTTTTTTCATGCCTAAAGAGGAATAAAAACACTAAAAACATCTTGACTGAGATCGTAATAATTAATGCAGGAAAGGGCTAATGTAAGTTTTGAGAAATGTCTAGCAATTTTCTTCGGGATTCATAAAGTTGTACCTTATCTGGTTGTTATGAATGTGTCTGTGTGGTGCTCCGGCAGTGCGCCATCAAGCGGTGGAGGAGGCTCAGTGAGTATAAAAGCTTCAGGATGCTGTCAGCTTCACTGACACAAGATGCGGCTGCATCAGACTTCAGACTGAGCGCTCCTCATAAGTAGGCTGACACGGATCAGGCAGCTTTAACTTTATTGATTTTCTTGGCTTGTAAAATCCGTGCGGGTTTAGGGATGAGCAGGATTAATAATGTCACTGTGAGGTTTTAAACAAGACTAAATACAGGACGAGGACGATGGGGATTTTTACATCCACACCTGCGCACCCACACTCTGGAAGTTAGCCGAGAGGAGGAGGAAGAGGAGGAGGAGGGGATACCTGCTGTGTTTTGTTTTGCTGTTTTTTTTTGGTTTTTTTTTTATAAGAGGAGTCTTTTCTTCTTCAGAGTCATGCAGAGCAACAGCAGCGGCTCCGGACCTCTGAGCGCTCTGAGTGTGTGCGGAGGAGAAGAGGACGAGCGCGAAATCTCTAAACTTATCGGTCCCTCGGGATCAGCGTCTAATCTCGCAGCTTTGAACCTCTCACTGAACTGCTGGCTCCACATCCTGTCCAAGGAGGAGTCCTCGCTGGACCTGCACGCAGACAGCGCAAACCTGGCAGTAGGTTCAGATCAGGATTTACCTGCCTCACAAATCCACATGGAGAAAATGAATCAGTTTGCATGAATGACCTCAATATACTTAAAGAAGTGGATGATGCATGTTGTGTGTGCACTTTCATTCATCGTCAGTGTGTGTTTGACAGGTCCGAATCGTCATTGCCCTGGTCTACCTGGTGGTGTGTGTTCTGGGGCTTGTGGGTAACCTCCTGGCACTCTTCCTGCTCCACTCCCGCCGCCGGGGTCACCACCACTCTTCCATTGACTGCTTTGTGATGAGCCTGGCACTGACGGACCTCCAGTTCGTCCTCACCTTGCCCTTCTGGGCCGTGGACACGGTGCTGGACTTCCGCTGGCCCTTTGGCCGGGTCATGTGCAAGATCGTGAGCTCAGTCACCACCCTGAACATGTACGCCAGTGTCTTCTTCCTCACCGCCATGAGTGTGACCCGTTACCACTCCCTGGTGACCTCTCTGAAGATGGGCAGCCCCAGGATCGCCACAACTCGTGCCAAATGGGCCAGTTTAACCATTTGGGTGGTGTCACTGGTGGCTACACTGCCGCATGCTTTCTACTCCACCACAGTCCAGGTTGGTTGATTTCACACTGACCCCTCATTTCATTTGCTTACATGCTTCCTGTTTGGGGTTTGCTACATCTATGTTGTTGTGTTTACAGGTGTCTACGGACGACGAGTTGTGCTTGGTGCGCTTCTCTGACTCTGATTCAGGCCACTGGGATCCTCAAGTCCTGCTTGGACTCTATCAAACACAGAAAGTCCTCCTGGGATTTGTAGTTCCCTTGATTATCATCTCTGTGTGCTACCTCCTCCTCCTGAGGTTCATCTTGAGCCGCCGCACTGTGGGCAGTGTGATCAGCGCAAGTGTCACCGAGAGGTCAGAGTGTGAGAAAGGACGTCACCGCCGCCGCTCCAAAGTCACCCGCTCGGTCACCATTGTAGTCCTGTCCTTCTTCATCTGCTGGCTGCCCAACCAGGCGCTCACACTGTGGGGGGTGCTGATCAAATTTGACTTGGTGCCCTTCAGCAAAGCCTTCTACAACGCCCAAGCCTACGCCTTTCCCCTGACTGTGTGCTTAGCTCATGCAAACAGCTGTCTCAACCCGGTGCTCTACTGCCTGATCCGAAAAGAGTACAGAGCTGGACTGAAGGAGCTCCTGCTGAGCGTGTCGCACTCTGTCCGAAATGTCCTCACTCTGGCTCTGAGAGGGAGGAGGGTGGAGGAAGCACCACCCAGCCTGGTCATGATACACAAAGACATCAATATATGATTTAAACTGTGAAAAGAAAAGTTTGCCATCTTGGGAAATACGTTTGTTTTTCACTGAAAGTTACATGAGGAGTGATGCTGCTCTTATTTTTGAAGGCAAAATATTAAACTAGAACCAGTAGCAGATTAGCCTAGCTTAGCACAAACACTGAAAACAGAGGAAACAGCCAGCCTGGCTCTGTGCAAAGGTGATTAAATTTGCCTACCAGCACCTCTAATGCTCACTAATTAACATGTTACATCTCATTTATTTAATCAGAGCAAAACCCAAAGTGAAAAAAAAGAGACTAAATCAGTTTTATAAACAGATTAAAGGTCCCATATTATGCTCATTTTCACATTTCATATTTCTATTTGGGGTTTTTACTAGAACATGTTTATATGCGTTCATGTTCTAAAAACAAATTATTTCCTCATACTGTCTGCCTGAATATACCTGTATTGACCTTTTCTCTGAAACACTCTATTGTAGCACCTGTCTCATTAAGCCACCCCACTTGAAAAAGCCCAGTCTGCTCTGATTGCTCTTTCTGAATCTTCCACATCTGCACGCTTGGTGTCTCCGTACTGTCATTACACCTGGGGAATGACTATAACGGCACTGTAGCAGCAGTTTCTACCTTTATGTGGTATAGTTGTGACATCACAACTTCACAAAAGTCCTGGCGGCTCATTTAAAGGCACAGTTTCTGAATTCGGACTGCGAGCATTTCTCTGTGGATCGCAGCATTTACGTAGCACCTAAACCTTCTTAATAATAAAAAAAGACATGAAGATTTGATTTAAATGAGGTATAACATGTTAATAAGTGAGATTTAGAAGTGCTGGTTGGTTGATTTAATTCCCTTAATACAGAGTCAGGTTAGCTGTGTCCTCGTTTCCAGCAACAACCTCTGGAGCTGAAAGACGAAACTAAGTTGAAAGTGCCAAAAACTGCAGTTCCTAGAATGGCCACTTGGGGCTGGCTCCAAAAGCAAGTCAATCCCTATTCAGAGGCAAAGTCCTTATGGGACCTTATGCCTGAAAAAATATTTATGGTAGTGAACGGAAGGAGTCAAATACTATTTTTTTATCCTCGAAAAATAAAAATAAAGAAATGACCGGTTGCTCGGTATCTACAAATGTACATTAAAACCTTGTGTCGGGTGCTCATGGAGAATGGGACACAACAGGATCGACAGGAACGCAATCCAAAAAAATGTATAAAAACGAGGTAGGAAATATTTGAAAGCCTTTGTAGTTGTGGCTAAGTCATTAAAAAAGCCAACATGTTTCAACCACTTCCGGTCTATGTCAGGGCTTTCCAAATAATTTCTTCTCTCGAGTAGCCTACTTGGATTGCTTTCCGCACTTTCTGTGAAATATGTCACTTTGGAAGTTATTTCCCAGGTGACAGGAACATTCCTGAAAATAATCAAACCCTCAAATGTGCCAGCTCTTAGTTAGACTGCAGGCTGATTTCTTATTTCTTTTCTTAACATATTCAGGTGAAACACAGTGTGATGTTTTATTAGTTCAACCTGTAAAATGATTTTTGTACTTTGCACCTCAAACACCCACACAGGCAATCACGACGACTGTAAGATTGTTACGTCTTAATTAGGATTGATGTGTTTAATATTTGTGTTTATTGTTGCTAACTCAACCAGGACACCACAGTCGAATCTAGCATGAAACTGTTGTCCCTTGTCATGTCTCTTGCTGTACCGCTGTGAACTGTTTAGTAATTACATGTGTGTAACGCGACAATAAATAAAACGAGAGGACAAAGAGTTCAGTGACATGTCTGCTAAATTAATCTTGTCTGCAGTCACGACAGACAGAAACATGAAGACAAAGAAAATGGGACAACCACACAGAAGCCGCTCCACATTTTTGCCCTTTTGCAACCTTTAAAGTCTGAACATCGACTGACATGCAAATACCACATACACACACAGTGCCACGGTCCCTCCATTGTGTGCCACTCTTGCTGTAATTACTTCTCCAATGGGAAGCATTTATTTAGCAGGTCTCTGCGTTGGAGGCTAAAAAAGTCAGCGGGTCACCAAAGGAACCAGCGTCTTCCAGCTGTGAATTGAAACATGGTTTCAGAACAAGCATTTGTCCGAAAATTCGTGGCGGTTCTCTTCCTTGAATGCCTTGAATGTTTTCTCATCAGGCTCTACACAATACACAGCGCAGGAACGGCACGTCCACCCACACCAAGATGATCTTTTCTATTTCCGAGCCCCTTCACAGAAAACAAGAAACATCTGACAGGGACAAGGGTCACAATCTAAGGGGTGCCAAGCTATTCCTCTTAAAGTACAAGGAGTCATTTCACAGAGTCAGACTGATGACAACCGATTGTCCTCTATACGTTCACATATCGCCAGTATGGATCGCTGGTTTAAAGCAATTACAGGCTCACAATGCTGGGGAAATCGTCAAAGATGATAAGCACGAGTGACACATACATGGGCATCGAAATGGGTCAAAATCAATCACACTCAGAATTGATGTGTCAAGCAGTTAAAGGGAAATTTCGGTTTATTTCAACCTGGCTCCTATCGTCCTAAATTTGTTTCAAGTGACTAGTGACACGGCACGGTATGAGATCGCTGCTTATTCTCGCGATATTTCGGCCGCGCTTTGGAAAGCAGAGCTAAATGGTAAACAAACATAGCACCACAACGGTAAGGTAAGACAAAACGTTTAGATGTCGTTTTCTATATGTTCTCTGACATTTATCCTAACGATATGAGGTGGTCTTTGTGGAAAAAAAGCTTGTTTAGTAGACTAACTTTGCACTTGAAAGGATGCCCGTTCACTTACGTTTTAACAGGTCTGAAGCTACTATGCGCCCCAGCTGTATCTAGGCTAACGGCTAACATGCTAACTATTATTTTTATGTCACTAGTCACTTGAAACAAATTTAGGACGATAGGAGACGGGTTGAAATAAACCGAAATTTCCCTTTAAGACATGACACATCTTTACATCTCAGCAAAGCTCTTAGCTTAAATGCTACCACTCAGAGATTTATGAGACAATTGGTCCTCAGCAGAGTTGGGTATAACGCATTACAAAGTAATGCATTAGAGTAATCAAATACTTAAGTACATTTTCAAGCAAGACATCAGTTACTTCCATTACTTTTAGAACGCTGGTCCTTCAGCTCCGAAACAGCAACAGCTGTCGTTTGGTTCTAATATCGGAGATAACGTTAAACCTATCAGTCTGAAAGAAGCCACGGAGCTTGTGGCTCGCTACATGGTCGGAGAAATGTTGCCGTTGTCTTTGGTGGAGTCTCAAGAGGTGGAGTAGGACTCGCTGACAGACATGTCAGACTCAGGACTTGCATTATGCCTAGTACACGCTACACGCTGGTACTCACCAATTATCCCAGTCATCTTTCACGGTGTGTGTGATGTCATTGGGTTATTCTTGTCCTGTTTTATTACTTTGACTATTATTTGAGTCACTGTGTCTGTTCATGTGCCAGCCGACATGTTGTTGTAGTCACCTAAAAGCGTCAGCAGATGGCAGGAGCTACATTTGAAGCGCCACATAAACTATCAAGCTACTGTATCTTCCACAGGAAGTTCTGACAAATGTTTCAGAATAAAAGCCTATTTAGAAAATGGAGGGATTCTCTCAGCCGAGGTTATAAGGGCCTTTTAATCTGAAACAATGGTTGAGTTTGAAATGACGGTGCGATATATTAACTTTACTGGGGTGTTGTTGTCATACAGTTGTCTACGGCAGCAGATCGCTCTGTGTTTCTACTGGTCAAAGTGACGGCTGTGATGGGAGAATTGGATCTCAGTGAAGGGCAAGTGGTCCGTAACTTTAATTGTGGAGACAAAAAAAATGTAGGCTTAGCGCCCTGTGGTCCATTGCTTGAGTTACTTTTCTCAGGGAGTAACGTTGGAAGTACTTTTCAAGTAATTGAGTTACTTTACTCAGGGAGTAACGCAGTAAAGTAACTGGTTACTTTTTAAAAAAGTAACGCAGTAACGTACTTTGATTATTTTTAAAGTAACACACTTCATTCAAAACCCCACAAATGAATCTTCTGTTTGTTTGGTGACCGCTGTATTTTTTTTTTTGTGTGTGTGCTTATACGTTTCTTTGCCTCCAGTTTCATATCAAACCATTTACGCTTCACCTCTGACATGTTTCTTTGTACTACGGAGACAACATTAACAGCATCTGTTACCTCCCTCCAGGCCTTCGCTTTGCCTGTCCCTGTCACACCACTACTAACTGAAGAAAATAAAAAGTTTTTTCTTAAGTCCACTTCACCCAAAATTATTTCGATCTCTGCTTCGGAAAAATTCTTTTCTCTGTCTTTCTTTGCGCCGTGACTGACAGGTCGACTGGATTTACCTATACCTCCTTATATGGTGGTCATTGGCTATTCATGGGCAGAGATTTATGCTAACTGCTGATAACCGGGAGCGCGCTGTCACTTTACGATGGATTGGCATTCATGATCATACACGTGTTTACGATCAAATCTGAGTTTCCTGTGGCGTTCCTGAATCTGGAGTAGGTTTTTAGTAGCGTAGGGTTTTATGTGCAAATCTACACACAGATTTACTCACTTTTCATGAATGAGACCCACTGAGCCCACAGATGAGTGTCCCTGAAATGGTTTCTGACAGTTTGTGCAGAAATTCTTGGGTGGACAAACCAATTGTTGCATCAGCTGCTGGGGTTGCTGGTCTTAAAAGATCTTGCAGGTGAAGAAGCTGGATGTGGAGGTCCTGGGTTGATGTGGTTACATGTGGTCTGCGGTTGTGAAGTGGACTGCGATGGACCTGCGCAGCGCCCACATCACTACAGAAGCCTCACCAAACTGTTGATCCATCTCACGCTCCATTCTACCCTCACTTGTGAACAGGACCTTGAGATACTTGAACTCCCTCGCTTGAGGCAGTAACTCTCCCCCAACCCAGTGGGGGGATCCACCAGCTTCTGACAGAGAACCATGGCCTCAGATTTGGAGGTGCTGACTCTCATCCTGATATGACTTTAATAGACGCTACAGCCCTGCTCACACAACTACAAATATTCACTGCCAGTACAACCGGTCTGATCGGTTGGTCACTTGTGCAGCTCCACAGGAGGAATAAGGATGAAAGGCCTTCCTTAAGAGCACCTCAGCTGTGGTGACAAGGTGCAGACACTGCTCTGTATTGTTCACACACACAAATCTGCTTCTCTAGATGTAAAGCATCATGTCAACACCCATAATTTTATTCTAAACCCTGAATGAAATGAGATAATGAATATTACTGGACAAAAACATTTACTCTGCACAAGAGTCTCCATTAAGAATTAAGGTGATGAATCTGGGTGCACCTGCATCTTATGACTCACTCATGTAACAGTGAACATATGACTGTCTTCAAAGAGCACAGACAAGGTCATGCTCCTCTTTCAGGACGGACAAAAGGTAAGGTAATTTTCCAAAATGTTTGACATGTTTGACATCATTAAAGTGGGTCACACGAGGATGAAAAGGATCATTCAACCTTAACTGTCGGCTGCTATTGTAATAGTGTCAGTCAAGATCAAATCTGCTCCACTTAGCAGTAACAGCTCGGTCTTTATGAACATTTTATTTCCCATTTACAAAAAAAGGACAGCGATCATTTTTTTCCTTTTTTTTTTTTTTGCATTTTTCATGCTTTATGGACAGCGAGAGACAGTTATGAAAGGGGAGAGAAAGGGGAGTATCTGGAGCAAAGGGCAGAGGGCCAGACTTGAACATGGGCTGTTGTGGTAAGGACTTCAGCCTTAATGGTGCGCACAAAAACAACATGTCATGTTGGTTTTGTTTTGCACTGAAACCAACTAGCATTTGGGTTTTCAAGCATAAGGGCCGAAGCTTTCTAAAACTGATTTAACCAAAATAGATACCACTGAGAATAAAAATCTCTTTTTCAAATGAGTCCTTGCCAAGATGCACCACAACACAAGACACAAACAAGTGACTGTAACCTGACACAAAACAGGCAGGCAGACAGGCCACCTGCCCAGCGCCAGGTTCGTGTGCTTGCATTTTTCTCTGACTACTTAATTTGTGCTCACCTTATTTCTGATCCAGATGTTCAGGAGGTTTTTTACCAGAGCTAAATTATCCACAGGGGTTTCTTCCTCTCCAAAACAAACAGACCCAGTGATTAAAACTGGTAAAACACTGAATAAAGTGGTTTCACATTTAAATATCAGCGTTTCTCTGATGCTGTTTGGTGTGTTGGGGGCGGTCGCTAGCCCAGCACCTGCTGATGTGTGCTCACCTTTATTCTCAGATACCTAAAGATCCAGATGTTCAGGATGTTTTTACCAGGAGCTGGTTTATCCACAAAGGTCACCTCCTTTCCAAAACAAACTGATTTGGTGATTAAAATTGGCAATAACTCTGAATAAAAGCTAACAACAAAGCTAATAACTAAAAGCTCTTCTCCCTCTCACACTTCTGGCTCATACTAACTTTCTGAACTTTGTTCTGTACTCTCCCATACGGCTGCTGCCTTCATCTGAGGGAGACTACTTTCTTGTGGGTTGGACTCTTATGGTTTATTGGAATCATCAGAATGGGTAAATTAAGACTTGTTTATATCCCCAAGGGAAATTAAGATTCAGTTCAGTGAAATCAATGCTGGACAAAGATAAGAAGCTGCATATATGGATGACTCAATAGCCATCAGGAGCTTGTTGAGACAAACGCTGATATCATGCTTTAAACATTGAGACAAGTCTACATTAGTAAAATGTGAAGTGTTTTTAGGTTTTAAAGTATTTTACTCATCAGTCTAGTCTCAGTCTCTTCCTCAGTCTGCTCTCGACCTTTTAAGTACCACGCCTTTGACAGTGATTACTTTCCTCCTCAGGGACATGCTGGAGCTGAACAGGGAGTGTCTGTAATTAGTCTATAAACAGCCATCTTCATATTATTCCACTCATTCCTTTAATGAGATTCAAGGACACCAACCTCCGGGTCCTGATTTACTGAATAATTTCCCTCTAACCATATTGGAGCATAAACTCATCCCAGTCTAGACAGTCTTTGAAACTCCTGCAGCAGGTTGGTCTGATCTCTTTTTGCTCCATTCGTTTTTCTCACTGTCCTTAAAAAGCGCCCAAGTCACTGCGAGTGAAACTCTGTCACACAGCGTGACGCTGCCGCCCTGGTGCTTCACAGCATGGCTCATGTTAAATGGTTAATGAGCTGCGCCTGCTTTTCTCCAGACCTAGCACTTTGAATTACAACTGAGGAGTTTGATTCTGACAAAAAATCTTTGATGCAGAGTCTTCGACTCTCTTGGTGCCGACCCCAGACATGCTGTCACTGGCTCCTTATGTCCGTTCTGCCATGTAGCACAGACTTGTGAAGTGCTGCACCGACTGTTGTCCTCCGAGACAGATCACAGCCAGCAGGGCTCTGATGTAGATTCTCTGACCAAGGTCCCCACAGAAGGAAGAGTCTGTCTGATGCTATGTGAAGTACAATAAATACAAGTTTTAGAGACTTCTTAGATATCTCCTGTGGAATCTACTGCTCCAAACTGAATGAGGTTTTTCCAACACCACTGCACCACCGCCAGCCTGAACCACTCATACAAGGCAGAATAAATCCATGGACTCATGTTGTTTACTCCAAACTCTGACCCTAACATCCGCATGTTGCAGCAGAATTACAGATTGGTCACACCAGGTGACATTTTTGCAATCTTGTAGTGAGCCTGTGCCCACTGTCGCCTTAGTTTGCTGCTCTTAGCTGATAAAAGTGGAAGCCTCTTTGGTCTCCTGCTGCTGTAGCCCGTCCACTTCAAGGTTCAATGAGCTCAGCTCAGATAAACTTTTCTGCATAGCATTGTCATAACACGCCAATATTTGAGTCACTGTCAGGCCAGGTATTTTATTTTAGTCTGTTTTATTGAATAAAAATCCAAAAGGTGACTAATTTACAACATTGTGAAAGGTTTGACTGATGACTGAATTATTAAAGGAATACTTCATCCCCCAAATTACCATTTGCATTTCAGTTACTCATCCTGTGATGCACTGAATTTGGGACAAAAACCTTCTTTTTTTCGCACGCCTCCACAGTGAGCAAAGAATCCAATAACTGAGAATATTCTTGATGAACTGAAGTCTTAGGGGCGCCCATGTTAACCACAAAACTACATCAAATCATCCATTTACAAACTCGTGCAGTATAAGCCAGGTCTCATTTATCTAGTCTTATGCTCAGTACTTCCCAAACACATGTACTCTCTCTAAAACCATGGAACTTCTGCATTAACAGTCTCAAGCACAGACGAGTAGTGTGCCTGTGCTGTTTATGCAAAAATGTTTAAATACTGAGGTCAAAAATGCAGTTGTAGTAGAAACAGTAGTAGTAGTAGTTGTTGTAATAGCAGTAGCAGTATTAGCAGTAGTAAAAGTAGTAGTAAGAACAGTAGTTGTAGTAGCAGTACTATTAATAGTAGCAGAAATAATAGAAGTAGTTGTAATAGTAATAATAGTAGTGGTGGTGGTTGAACTACTTGTACTACTTGTACTACTACTACTACTACTACTACTACTACTACTACTACTACTACTACTACTAGTAGTAGTAGTAGCAGCAGCAACAACAGTAGTAGTAAAAGTAGAAGTAGTCATACTACTGGTGCTACTAGTAACAGTACCTGTAGTAGAAGTAGTCTACTAGCAGTAATAGCAGTAGTAGTTGCAGTAGTAGTACAAATAGTAGTAGTAGCACTACTACTATGGGTAGTAACAGTAGCATTAGTTGTAGTTCTACTATTAGTATTAGTAGTTTACTACTACTAGCAGTTGTCTTAGTAGAGCAGTAGGAGTAGCGTGAGTGCCAGTGT
Source organism: Epinephelus lanceolatus (assembly GCF_041903045.1). Classification (NCBI taxonomy): domain Eukaryota; kingdom Metazoa; phylum Chordata; class Actinopteri; order Perciformes; family Serranidae; genus Epinephelus; species Epinephelus lanceolatus. Next base: position 31,040,243 of record NC_135745.1, on the reverse strand, counting down.
TCTGTTTGTTTGAGAAAAACAATGTCTTCTTGTTTCTGTCAATGTAACACTGGGTGAGACATTAGTATACACATGATCATGTGGGAGGTGAAGTATTACTTCAAAAAGATTGAGAAATATATATGCTGCACAAAATGATTTTTATATATTTATTTATTTTTGTGGTTGTTCTAGTGAAATATTAGATTCTTTCACCTCTTCAGGCCTGTGAAGATCCTTTAAATCAAACTATCTCAGAAAGAAAATCCCTCTAGCTGAACAGTTCACAGCTCATAACCTGTTAAATGGTGAAAAGACGTGTAGTTTAAGTATGCTGCCGTCACATAATCATGTGTGCAACACCATCAATGCATGAACAGAGGGGCTGAGTACATTAGATAAACACAGAGTGGAGATGAGGACCGTGTAATGAGCCATTCTCAGAACAGGCAGCTGGACATCGTGCATGTGTTTGTGTTGCAGCTGTCTCTGTTGCTTACACACGTGGACTGACACATTATTCAAGATCAGACAGAGCAACATGTTTACTGCAGTACGCTACAAACACCTGTGGCCTGCTGTACAGCCATAGCATCTGATGTAAATGCTTCTGCTTTTATAAAAAAAAAAAAAAAAAAAAGGAAACACAAGATCTGTGTTGAATGGAGCATCAGAAAGAGGCTCTTTGGTCCTCTTGCCATAGCGAGAGCTCTTACGGAGGAGGTCGTAGGTGTTTTATGATGACCAGTCACAGACATTTTATAACTACCCAAGTGTACAGATGTTGCCCTCAGAGATGTTAATAAAGCCCTTTTCACACAGAGCACGCAAAGCGCAGACCTCCGCCGACGAACCCATTCATTGTGTATGTGCTACCGCAGCGCAAGAGTGCACCGCTCTGCCGCCAAGCTGAGCGGCGCGCGAGATGGCGCATACCGCGGCGTCTGCGCCCCGCCAGCCTGCGCTCGAATTGAACATTTTTTAATTTCACTGCAACGCACTGTGACGACACCTTGGCGCGTCCAGTAGCAGAGAAGAGCCTGAAGTAGACCACTCATCACTATGGAGCTGTAGCTCCTGAACGAGCCTGTACTCTCCCAAATCCTGTCTTGTGCGCCTTGCTCTCCGCTTGCTCTGCGCCCTACCCCGCGGTGGGCGCCGCGAAAATCGCGCTCTGTGTGAAAGAGGCTTGAATCGTCACGGCAAACACAAAGAATCATACCATTACGCAAGCCGCCTTCACTCCCTCTGACATGTTTGATCACATTTGCAACGAGGCCACCGCCGTTTGACGGTGCACAACATACAGCGTACACACACAGGAGGTTCTACCGCAAACTTCTTGCGTTTATTGCCAAAACATGTTTAAAATAAAACCGCTAAGTGACATTTTCCCCAACAGAGTACAATGCTTTTTCCTGAGATAAAATTCTTTTCCTAGAAACGTACAGTGCCATTACAGTCAAGCGACAGCAGCTGCTCCATTTACATAGACAATCAGGCAGAATTATACATCTCATCAGAGGAGCACAAAGCCTTTGTACAGTGAGAGAAGCACTTTGATGATTTTGTCGAAAATGTGCTAATTTAACAGTTAGGATCAGGGCTGACCTAAAAATTCCCACAAGCTGTATGAGAGCTGGAGATGCTCACTTGATATGTTCTCATGAAGTATCCACCCACGAAGTCTTTCGAGGATATATCTGTGGGGACGAGATCTGGAGCATGTGGTTTTTAGTAAAAGCTTTAATGGTACGGGAACTATACAGACCCTATTAAAAAGGTATATATAACCTGCACTGGGCTCTACCTCCTGAGAGATATATGGCTCAACCCTAAACTTTGCATAGGGAAAATCACCATTCTTCTGGAGATCATGGGTTGAGAGGGGTGTCTTGGTCCTTGGGGACCTATATGTGGGGGACACGTTTAAGTCTTTTTCTGATCTTAAGGCATAATTTCATCTGCCCCAGCAGCAGTTCTGGAAGTATTTACAGCTCACACACCTGTTGCTCCATACCTTTGGATCTCTTTCAACACCTCCCCCTACTGCAAGCTTCCTCACACAAATACTGAAAATCTTTGGCAAGGGACATGAAGCCTCATTGTATTATTCAATGCTTTTAAAATGCTCAAACAAAGGTGCATCTTCCCTTAGAAAGACTTGGGAAGCAGACCTCAACGTATCATTCACAGAGAGGGAATGGAGTGGGATCTTACAAAACTTGAAAAAGATGTCCAGAGAACTCAAGACTAGACTAGTTCAATTCAAGATCCTGAATAGAGTCTATTGGACCCCCTCCAAGCTACATAAAGTCAAGTTAATACAGAGCCCAGAGTGCTGGAGATGCCAAAATGGGGAAGGCACACTGACTCACATGCTGTGGAGCTGCCAAAAAATAAAAGATTTCTGGTCTGAGATTCACAAAAATATCACAAAAATCATAGGGAGTGATGTGCCTTTCTCCCAGAGGCTATGTATCTTGGGAGACCCATCCCTACTTGAGGACCTCCCATCCCATGATGCAAAATGGGTACAGACTGCACTGATGCTGGGGCGTAAACTTATTATTTCAGAATGGAAAGCATCATCATTTTCTGGTTTATTTCAGTTTGGTTTCTTTCCTTTGTTTATCCTGTTGCTGGATTGTGGGCACTATGCACTGTAGATATCTTCATACTTTAGTGTACTTAAGTGTCAACATTAATGCTGTTGGTTATTTAGCCAAACTTTTGCCACATATATGCTTGTAACGTGCACTATCTGAAAATGCCAATAAAATGTTAATCATAAAAAAAAGGTATATATATAACCATGTGCTCCAGATCTCATTTCTTTGTCTCGTCTGTAAAAGGTCAATCTGGAAATCCATCAGTAAAAAAAATAAAATAAATAAAGGATTTTTTTTTTCTTCCTTTACCTCTGGAGGCACTGCCCGTAGTTTTTCGACTAACGGAAGTGCAGGGGCCTTGGGGAATCGCTCACCCCCTTCACTTCCGGCGGTGCCCCCAGGGAATCGCCTTGTTGTTTACATGTGATGTACACGTGATGTTTGTAAAGTCTATAAACACAATGATTGAACAAACATTACTATTTATGTGTGCATGTTTTGTAATTAATAACATGGTTATCGTAGATTAGCTGGGCTAACCTTTAGCTGTTAGCCCCGTTAGCGGTGTCTGTAGTATCTCAGTAACTCGATATACGGTCCGTGAAAAAAAATTTTTTTTTCCGGCGGATATCTTAGTTACAACATGAATGAGCTAGCAAAGCAGTTTTGTGTTGCTATGTGTGGTACGTATTCAGTTTTGGGAAATCACGATGTCTAGAAAGCAGCAGTGGCTGCAGCTGACAGGGACAGCTAACAGCAGCAGCAGCAAAGCTAACATCAGGACGTCATCTGTTAAAAGCCTCCTTTTGTCAGATATGACATGAAATCACTCCAGTTAGCTCAATCATGTTGTAACTAAGACATCCGCTGAAAAAAAAAAAAAAAAAGTCACGTTGATGAGATGGCGTTTTGGGTGGAGCGGTCGCCATGGACGCAGAGCTTACTGTTCCTGTAGGTACACATTTCCTAGGGACATCGGCACGTCTCGGCCACGCCCCCTCCATTGTGATTGGCTAAAGCACAGCATCGTTCAAACTCAAAGCCCCGCCCTCCCCCCCTCCATAGTTGTCTTTCACACAGGGCTGCCGACAGATTCTACAATGTAAACTGCAGAATCTGTCTTGAGAGATTAATTAAAGGTTGACTCCGAAATGCCGACTCAGTCATTAGGGAAAGGCAGTGACGCAGGTTATAGTGCTGATGCCCTATCGTCCATCAAACCTCACACACATCTTTCGCTGACATTGTGACCTGTTGTGACTGTATCATGTGTATATGGAGGTGAAAGATGGTGCTATTATTAAAACTTATACATAGTGAGATTCATTATATTGTGTATTTCAACTAAGATTTATTTATAGTTTTCCTGTACTATTACGCTCCCAGTTCTCCCAGTGTTCTGCAGGGTAAAATTACTGTTTTGCCAATGGAGTCTGGTGGCTGTGGACGGGAGCAGCAGTGAAATGTGTTTTAGCCACCTAAAAAAGAAATTAATTAGTTTAAGTGTACGCTATCTACAATATTATACTATATTATAATAATCTACACTTTACCTTGTCATCAGACAGCACTTTCCAGCAGGTAGGTGAACTCAAACTGATCTATGCTTTCTTAAAAACCAGACTGCACTGACAAAAACAGTAATTTTACCTCACTGAACACTGAGAGTTACTGGTCTACCAATACCTTGATCATTTGTGTTAATGTGTGACCTTCAGGAACTGAACTAATGTGACATCCAGCAGAACATATTTTAGCTTCTGTGCACGTACTGTCTGCTCTTCAAACTGGGAGAGTAAAGGCCTTTGTACACTGAAATTTGTTTTTTTTTCAGATGCAAGTCCGTCATCCGAAAAAAATTATTATGCACAGACACCTTGGACACTGATTCAGATGCTTTTTATTGTTCTACTCGTTGCGAAAATTTCAATTCAATCAAATTTCAATGCACCTGAATATTACTGTCTGACCTGTTAAACGTGAGCTGTCTGAGTTTTGAAATTATCCTGTGCCCCCTGTTCCTCTGTGTTGTTGCTGATGTGTCCCCCCGCCACATTTTCTTCACTGAGTCTTGGTCAAATGTCTCTGAAGGCTCTGATGGATGCGAAAAACGCAGAAAATCGAACCTGTTCGCAGATGATAGTTTCAGACTCAAACATGATTGACACAATGTGAGGTGGTATTTATTTTTAGACGTGTGATAATTATGAATGAAAAAAATTGACTCAGTGTGCAAAGGCCTTAAGATCAATAATTACAAACAATTCTCACATACTACATTCACATCTTAAGCCTTGGTGTTCATTCGGATTTATTGCTCAGATCTTTAATTTGGCTGTTCATATAATTTTTTAAAAATGTGGCCAATATCAAATTCCAGTGTGAACTGGTCACGGTCCTGAACTGACCCGCATGTGCATAAGAATAGTAACAAAGACGTCACGTGTAGCGTGCTGTTGTATAGAAGTAAAGATGGAGGCCACTGAAGTCAGTGATTACAGTTTCAGGTATAAGCTGATGTGCAGCGGAAGCCAGCAAATTCGTGAATAGATGATAATGAGGACGAGGAGGAAGACAGCCAGGTTTTTAAATCATGGCTTTTTGTAAAGCTGTGGCTGCTATTTCTGTACGTAGGCGTGTGTGGGTGCAGCGTCAGCACCAGGTGTTGTGGGATTGTGACGTGAATGACTTCACTGAAAAAGATTTCATTCAAAATTTCAGGATGTAAAGGGACAGTTTTAACTACATCTGTCAGCGCCTCTCCACAAGACTCTGGCACTCAGTTCGGGGTTCTGATTCAGGATCACATATGGAAGAGACCAAAATCAGATTGAAAAGATGAGATTCCATGTGATTTGTTCACACACAGCACGAGGACGCACCACAAAGCGTGCCGATTTTCCGTGCCCCCTTGCCTTTGCTGCCCATTTTAACCTTTCTGTTCACACTGGACGCGGCACAGCACAGAGCACCCTGGCACACACATAATCACACTCACAGAGCCAGAGGCAAACAGAGGTAATACATGTAATCTAAACAGAGCAGAGGGGCTGAGTCACTTGCTGATCGGCACAGAGAAATGCCGCTCTGGTGTGAATGGCCAGGTGACTGCTGACGGGGGGCTGTGTGATTATTAACAAATCATGGTGCTTCTGTGTCCAGTGTGAACCTGGCGTTATGAAAAACAACTGATCTGAGTCACATATGAGCAAAAAGATCAGACTTTGGCCACATTAGCCTGCAGTTTAAACGTAGTCCAAGAAGACTTAGCTCAGTCCCGAAGAGGCACATTAGGCGGGCTAGAGAGTTCATATGTAGCAATGTCACCATGCAGAAACCTAAGTCAGGTCATGAAAGTTTATAGAAGGGCTTGGGAAAACAGCATTTGATCCAAAAACATATGTACTTCCAGCAAAATTTTGTATTTTTGGATTTGAACACATTAGGAACACTACTGGGAAAATACAGAATGATACAAAAACCTAAAAAATCATAGAGCTGCTCTTTAAAGGCTGGTTCTCCTAGTAAAATAAAGCCTCAAGTTGAATAATATGCAAAGATCCCCTTTACCATGTCCTTACTATGACAGCAGGAACATTTACATCGCAGGTTGTGTATTGCTAAATCGACTTTTTACACACGTAGTTCAATCGGTAATTAAAAAGATACACTCCCATCTGAACATCCACCTCACGTAGATCCTTTTACCCCGGACACTATCGCTTAGTCAACCTTTGAGCCCTCAGCTGAGGAGTCAGTTTCACACCCCTGTTTATCGTGGCTGCAAGGGGAGTGTAAGAGATCTGGGTTTAACCAAACCACTGCAGTACTTGAAGAGTCTTTGCTCCAGAGGGTGAAGATGAGAAGAACCCCTGTCCTCTGAAACTGATCAAACCGAGCGCCCTCAGTTGTGAAGTTTGTTCCTGGACGGGTTTGTGTTGTGAAGTTGTTGTGAGGAAAAAAATACCTGAGGCTATTTCTCTTCATTTATCTCCACTGGGGGCTCCGCTCTCTCCCTCTTTACCGACACCGCCTCCTCCATAACACCCCCATCCTCTGTTAGTGCCGTTGTGTCTCTTTTCCTCTCCTCCTTAATCGCCTCCTTTTTCACCTTTTTCTCTGCTGTAACTGCACGTGGTGGTTTGACGTCTGTGGTGGACTCAGAGGCCACTTTGGAGCTCTCACAGAGAGTCGGACCTTCCCACTTTGGGATTTCCAATCCCAGCAGCTCCATTACCTCTTTCATTACATCATCCACGTAACCATGGATACGCAGGTGGGCATGCTTGTCCTGCAAGACAAGAAATCACAACTGTGAAATGAGGAATCTGATCATGGCGGACAGGCACATGAGCAGATATTTCTAACCACAATTTAGCCTTTAATTATGTGCACAGTATTTCTATACATGTGTGTTGGGTGGGGGTGCATGAATGAGACTCACGTGTTTCGTGGCCTGCAGGTTGACAATGGCCAGTTTCCCTCCTTTGCGCTTGGTGAGAAGTGGAAGGTCTCCACTGGGTTTGATCTGCATGGAGGTGCCGAGCGTCAGTGCCAGGTCTGCTCGTCTGGGTGCAGACAGAAGAGAAACATGTCACACATAATAGTCACATACATCCTACATACTTGTCTGGGCTTAAAGGGTTCACTAAGTTTCCAAAGCTGGCAGAAATGTTTGGTGGTAGGGCTGCATGATTATTGGGACTAAATATTTTTATTGCATTTTTACATTTTAATCAACAGAGCACTGCTTTACTGAGCCAGACGGCGAAGCTTTTGATTTACTGGTCTATCTACGTCCCAACCCTCACCTATGGTCATGAGCTCTGGGTAGTGACAGAAAGAATGGGATGGCAGATACAAGCGGTTGAAATGAGTTTCCTCTGTGGGGTGGCTGGGCTCAGCCTTAGAGATAGGGTGAGGAGCTCGGACATCCGGAGGGAGCTCAGAGTAGAGCCGCTGCTCCTTCGCATCGAAAGGGGTCAGTTGAGGTGGTTCGGGCATCTGATCAGGATGCCTCCTAGGCGCCTCCCATTGAAGGTGTTTCGGGCACATCCCATTGGTAGGAGGCCCCGGGGCAGACCCAGAACACACTCATCTGGCCTGGGAACGCCTTGGGATCCCCCAGGAGGAGACTCAATGAGCTGACGTTAGTGAGATTATTCTTCTTGACCTTTATGCATTCATCGTACTGCAGTTTGTGGTGCTTTTCTAGGTGCTTTAACAAATGAGTTGTGTTGCTTTAAAGCGCAGGCACAAGTCTCATGCACTCTAAATCCAAAATACTCCCGACAACGGATCGAAAAAGTAGCTCTTCACCTTCTGCTCCAGACATTTGAGTTTTGCTTTGATTTCCATCTGGTATCTGTTGTTGTATTACTCTCCTACTCTGGGCTGCAGCCACAACATTCAGGAAGGTTTTTCACAGACTGCTGCTGCAGGGTGTGCGCACACACCGTAGCACAACAGCTGCCATTGTTGTTTGTTTAATTCAATTCAATTTCAATGCAATTCAATTTTATTTATAAAGCCCAATATCACAAACAACAATTTGCCTCAGAGGGCTTCACAGCATATGCCATCCCTCTGTCCTTTGGACCCAGCGGATTAGGAAAAGCTTGATAAGCAGCAGAGTTTTCTAAAAGCAGAGCTCGCATTTAAATGTCAGTATCGCAATCGATCATGTTCATTTAATTGTGGGAAGCGCAAATTGCGACTGACATGAATATTCGAGTCATTGTGCAGCCCTATTTGGTAGTGAGGAGAACATGTTGAGGAAAAGATTCAAAGTACGTTCTCAGTTTGTGCCTCTTGTCGGTTAGATGTGAGCCACAGCATTAAGCATTCTTTTCTATGAAAAACAATTACCTGTCAACATTTGAAAAACCGCAAAGATTTTTTTAACACTTATGCTTGTTTTGAAGTTATTCCCAGAATTCACAAAGACTAAGAAAAAAGCAGCACAATTCAGGAAATGCATACATTTTTTATCTTGCAAAAGAGGGAATATTCCTTCATCAGGCTGGTTGAGAATGTCTTTAAATATCTTGGAAACACCTTCAGAAAATCCATCAGTGTCGTGAAATGACCTGCTGAGTTCTTCAAAGACTGGTGTGTAATTACCTTTCAGAGAAACTGATGCTTAGCACTGTGACTCAAGTGTAGCTCTGTAAGTACGTGCATAAGCACGCTACACATTGGTCAGAGCTCAAAATCTGCTCTTTGTAATTCAGATGGTAATTATTCATCTAATATGGGTCACTGGCTACATCAAGGTGAAACACAAACATCTCATTCACCCTGCTCTTTTGTCGAGACACAGTAAAAGATCTTTGTGGCTGAAGGATTGAATAGAGACGCTAACACACATGAGCCTAATGGTTAAAAACATTAAAGCAGACAGTGAAGCACACCTAACACTTTTGTCTCTCACCTGCTGGCATCGTCTGCTTTGTTCAGGTCTCTGTCAGGAAGAGCATCCTCCCAGTCCAGTATAGTGCTGATCAGCTTTCCTCTGTTTAAGTTAAGAATACACAGTCAGTCATTCATCATACTTATAAAGGGATCATGGCACATTATTGGTAATTTCAAACTGCAGTGATCCCCTGCCTGTGATACCTGCAGGCTCTGAGTCCTCTGGATCGAACCACATCACAGTAACGTCCTGTCGGTTTCAGTCCCATCACGCCGATCACTTTGTCTCTGACATACTGCCTGAAAACAAAACTCCTCCAGGTTACGTCTCTGTCCAACCACATCAGCTTTAGTTCGGTTACAGTTAAAAAAGATAAAGCTGGTGATGCTTTATGTGAAGTTGTGGGCATAAGACTGACATGACACGGTCATATTCATGAAAGAGTCTTTATGAATGTTAATGACTGCTGTTATTAACGCTGAGGTAGGCAGTAAGAAGACTGAACTTCTGCACCTCCTCTTGACTCGGTTTTTAGAAAATGTAGGCTGAGATGGGAGTCTTTGGCCAATTACAGGTAATTTCAGGGCGAGGGCGCTCCTACTGGCTGTTCCACAGATACAGATGTGCATGCAAATCCCTTCAGTGAAAGCCTGAAACAATTGTGGAGAATCCTGCAGAGAAAGTTGCTATTTCAGCACTGGCAATAACTGCCTACACTGCAAAGTAGTGTTGTACGGTAAACTGGTACCAATGGTAGACCGCAGTACTAAAACACCACGGTACATACCATAACGTTGGAGTACCGTACTACGGTACCTCACGGTACCACTACTGTGGGATAAGTTCAAAGTTCAATCGCAAGAGGGTGAGTGTCCATGCGCCGTCCAATAACAGCGCACGCTGGCCACATGGCACTCAACATGCTGCTGCAGTGGTTTGTTTTCCAGTGACATTTCAGGTATTAGCTGAGCTACTGAGTGTCTTTAAGCAGTGAAAGTTATTATTTATTTCTTTTTACTTGTAGGCTAGATTTGTTTATATATGCTACAGTGATTTGTTTTCCACTACAGAGCTCTATGGTGAGCATTTTACTCGCATTTGCGACTTAAAATAGTTTTGTGCGAGCAAAAGAAATCATTCAGGAGCACGCTGTGCGAGTACAGATTTCAACCAGCAGCAGAAACGAGAGGCGAATCCTGCCGGTTGTGGGTTGAACGGGGGTCACAGACAGGAATATGGCGGAGCAGTATGGCCACCGCAAGATAATGCGTTTTTAGAAGTCCAGCTCCAGATCCAATAATTTCCTCTTCATTGGTGTCATGATTGCCCAGAAGTACCTGAACAGCGGAGCTGTGGCGGCACACAGGTATGTGACGTGCCAGAGGAGAAACGAGCCGTACACATTTCTCTCTTTGTGGCAGGTAACGGTCCACAAACCTCACCGCACTTAAGGGACTGTTCTTTACTTGTCAGGGGAGGAGGGTGGCTGGTTGATTTTTGGTTGATTTTTATTTCATTTGTTTAATCTATTTTGATCCCCCCTATGTTAATCACTTATTGATGCTGTTTTTGAAGTATGAATAAGTCAATAAGTAATTTATTCCATTGAAATATCATTGATGTATTGATGTGACCCTGTTGATGCCATTACACAGGCTAGACCTGGGGCTGCTGCTGCTGGCCGTAAGCCCGCTTTGACTGCTGTATCTGAGCTGCTACAGCTGCCGCCAGAAGGTCACCTCCAAAGCAGCTGCCCACCCTCTCACTGACAAAGAAATCCACAGTGATGGGAAGTAAGGACAAGGGATCGCAGGGTGTGGTAACTAGCTAATTTGTGTCGAGAGATCCACAATGAAAAAAGATTGAATAAATCAATGTAAAGGAAACACTAGGTTATTGTATGAAGCATGTGCATATGCCCATATTCATCAGGTGGGTGGGGCTTAGGACAGAAAGGGGGGAGCTGCAGGGGGAGGGTGTATTTTAAATTCTGCCATTTTTTTTGTCCTTTGCCTACCCCAGTTTTAAGTGTCATTCAGTCAATGATGTCATTTTTAATACATAATTAAATGAAATGTCTTTGTTATGACAAGTCACAGCCTTACTGCAGCTTCCAAATAAGTTAAAAAAAATAGCTGCCCACAGACGCCATTACGGGAGATATGATAAACTCACTGACTTTGGTTTAATGTCACTCACTGTTTGATGATCCAGGGTGCTTTGGTTGGTTTAAGAGTTGATTGATTTGCAGGATGTGTGGGGAGTTGCAGGATGAAGCTATGAATTGATTGTCTTGACTGTCGCATTTAAAACATGAAAAATCCCCAAACATTCCCCACATAAAACAGTCCTTTATAAAAACAATGTTCAAATTACAGGGGTATTAAACGACTTAATCAAACAATTAAAAAAAAGGCAGCGAGTTTATCATATCTCCCGTTATTGCATTTGTGGGTGGCAACTTATAATAGGAAGCCACAATAAAGTTAAAGACTATAACGCTGTGGCATCTTCCACGCTCCACACACTTCAGCACACCTTGAGAGATTCCCTCAACAGGTTCCAGAGAGACTGGGTCAGGTGGTGCATTAAAGTGACTCAAAATAATAGGACACTAGAACCTGCTAGAAATGTCTCTAACAGGCCTAATTATCAAACTTAAATAAACTATCTAGCTTCATGTGTTAACATTGCATTGAGGTGTTAACTTACTTGTGGTTGGTTTTGACTTGAGATCATTATAACTGTATCATGAATAAGTTTCTTGACCTCAGCCACAGTGGTACAATTTGGACTAGCCATTAAAATGTCATTGTAAGTGTTGTTATAATAAGAGGATGCCATATGGATCATGACAGTGTAATGTTGGACTTATTCACACCCCTTTAAATGATACCAGTGATACCAGAATGCTATCTAGAAGCAGCACACTGAGGTTCATTCATACACGCGCTCATACACAAACACATGATAACAGAGTCGGTGAAAAGAAAACCTCTGACTCCACACAGCTCTCTTCAAGATTAAACATCACGTTGGTGATGCTCTTAAGGGATCTCAGTGTCTCAATGGCATGATGTAGCTGCTGGAAACATTATGTCCATGTATGCTCCTGTTCTACTTCATCTCAAAGGCAATTTATTTGGATGAGATATGGAGGCTGTGCAGGTCACTGCAGTGAAATGAAGTCACCGTCATGTTCCTGAAATCGTTTGGAGATAATGAGCGCTCTGTGAAAGGAAGCATTATCCCGCTGGAAGTTTCCATTTGAAAAAGAGGTGGTGCAGCTGGTCAGCAACAAATAGGACACACAAGTGGAGTAAATGCGCCTCACGTGCGCAGAGAAAACACAATTACACCCACGGCTTTTACCTTTGACACATGCAGGATGGATTCATGGATACATGCCTCCTGATCCACAGCATGGTTTATACATTGTGCATGGTGCTGCTGCCACATGATTTGTCTTACCAAACAGGTGTACCAAATGAAATGACCTCAGTGACAGACAGCAGCTTGTGAAGATGGGCATTGTCAGAGTTTTAACATCAAAATGTGGGTGGTGAGTGCATGTGTGTGAGTGCGCACATACCTGCCACACTTCTCACACTTCTCCACAAACATGTTCCCATGAAGCTCCGATAACAGATCCCTGATAGATCAAGAGAGAGAAATGTCCACAGAGACAGAGAGGTTACAAAGATGACATTAGGGCATTAGGGCGACACATAGAAAATCAGATATCACAATATTTTTAACCAAATACCTCAATATAGCAACAATATTGTAGGGATTACTTCTACTTCTGTTTTGATAATGTCCATGATATTCCACGTTTTACAGCTGATTCCATTTTTATTATCAAAACTTCCGCAATTCTGTCCGTGTTTTCTGCATTGATGAAATCACAGGGCCCTACACCTTATTAGGACATTTAAAATCTAAGATGATATCTAGTCTCACATCACGAAATCAATATACTGCCCAGCCCTACATGATATTTACTTCTACTATCTTTTTTCAAAGTCAATGTCAGGACTCTTCAACACAACATTTTCACAGTCTTTGATAAATATTCCCAGCCCTCATACTCATTCCTGCGCTCCACTTTGCATCTTCGCAGATTAGTGCCAACCAGTTTACTTCACCAGTTCATGCGCTACCTCGGTGACTTCCACAGAGAGCCACCATTTCACTGCCTGGCCTCGTCTAAAAGAACCTGACTGATGGAGGGAGAGGAAGAAATGGCTTCCAGGGAAAGCAAGTCGTCCAATACCCATGAACTCTGGGTGTATGTGCTGAATGAAAAATTGAATTCTTGGCCCTGGGTTAGTCCAATAATGTTTTGGATAATCGAGAGTCAGACCAAACATTTTCCATTACATGAAGCATTACTTGAGCTGTATCTAAAAAGATCCTCACTGCTGGCGATGTTACGGCCATTATCACAAAGCAGCAGCTTCATCTTTAAACAACACTGAGTCAGAACAAACCCAACATGTAACAGAGTGCTGTGAAACAATATGGTTATCTCACACAACTTACAACGTTGTACATATTTCTGTTTGTAAAATACCAGATATTAATAAAATTAAAATTAATAATAATGTGGTAGTTTCCTCCACAGTCAAGTCTTCACTGCATTTTCTGAACAAGTTAACTTGTTCAGAAAATGCAACATAAACAGCGTCTGCAAGAAGATCAGCTCTGCACTCAGGAATTCAGGTAAATAGGCCATGATGTGGTGCTTGTTGAGGTTGCTTAGCAACCTTAGACGCCACCTGCCACCACCTCCTGAAAGCAGGCACAAGATTGGTGCCCAGTTCCTGACCTCACATTTTCCAGGCGGTTGAGACGCGGCATGTGTACAGGTCCACTTCTGTCCATCATCTACCTCCTCCCCCTGGGCACAATCCTGCGTCACCATGGGGTACATTTTCACTGCTATGCCGACGACACACAGGTCTACATCTCCTTCAAACCCACCACTGCCATCCCTCCCACCTCCCTCACCACCTGTCTTGAAGACATCCGGAGCTGGATGAGCAGGAACTTCCTGAAGCTAAACGGCAATAAAACCGAGGCCCTGCTCATCGGCTCCAAATCCACCCTCACCAAGTCACAACACACCCCAGCTCCACCCATCATCATCGACGGATTCCCTGCACCCTTCTCCTCACAAGTCAAGAGCCTCGGCGCCATTGTGGACAGCACCCTCTCATTTGCACCTCATATTCAAAACATCACCCGGAATGCATTCTTCCACCTCCGCAACATCTCCAGACTCCGCCCATCACTGTCCCAATCCAGCACTGAAATCCTGGTTCACTCACTTGTCACATCCCACATCGACTACTGCAACGCCCTCCTCACCGGCCTCCCCACCAAACTCATCAACAGATTGCAAATCATTCAGAACTCGGCCGCCCGGATCATCACCTGCACCAAATCATCTGACCACATCACCCCTGTTCTCATCCAACTTCACTGGCTCCCTGTACAATACCGCATCCACTACAAAAACCTCCTCCTCACCTACAAAGCTCTCCACAAATATTATTATTATTATTATTATTACAGCCCCTTATCCTCCCACTCAGCAGTTCCCCCCAGCTCTACGCTGCGTTTTAGCATCTTCCAGCTCATTGTTTTGGTTTCATGGCCCGCAACTTTAATGTCTTTGTTCACTCTCATCACTTTTATTAATGTTGATTCTAGCAGCAACATGCAGCTGTTTTCAGGTTAAAAAAAAAAAAAAGCTCTTATTAACAGACTATCACGACCTGACCGGCACCAAACGTCATAAAGTTAGCATAGCTGGTCATAAAGTTAGCATAGCTGGTGAAGAGCAGCTAAACAGACAAATACTCCTCTCAGGAGTTGTGACTTTAATCAGGAGGACACAAACATGAATCCAAATTAATGCCAATGTTGCTCTGTGTCTGCTGGGTGGCTAAATAGTTAACTCTTTGCTAACTTGTTTCCCATAAAAACTTGTTAGGTGATGATTTATGTTGTAGAGCTGCAACGACAAGTCGATAACTTGACCAACAGAAAATTAACCTGCAACTATTCAGTCATCTTTCAATCAAGTTTTAGAAGTTAGAACCACATTTTGGCTTCTTTTTCTTAACATGAAAAACTGAGTATCTTCGGGTTTTGGACTGTTTTTCTGCCAAACACAACAAGGCGAATGATGAAGGATGAAATAAGCTTGTGTTCTCACAAATTATGATGGGTAGTTTCACTGTTTTTGAGAGGTCGATAGACCAACTGGTCAACAGAATTACTGGAGTTGCTTAAAACATAGGTAAGGTATGACCATTTCTAAATGTCAAAGATGCCGAGTAATTGATTCAAGCCTTTAGTTCAAGCTGCTTCAACTACTGTAACACACTTTTTACTTGCCGCCCAAAAACACCACTGAGAGACTTCAGCTCCTTCAAAACGCTGCAGCTCAGCTATTAACCAGAACCAAGAGGAGAGAACACATCAGGCCAGTCTGAGCTGCTCTGCACTGACATCCTGTTACATTTAGAATTGATTTTAAGCTCCTTCTCCTTAAGCTCTACATGCGCTGGGACCGAGCTACATTGCCAACTCCCTTGTTAACTATTTGCCTCCAAAAACACTGCGACCATCTGCTGCTGGTTTATTGGAGGTTCCCAGCAACAGTTGGAAGATGATCAGTGATGCAGCCTTTGTCAATTATGACCCAAAGCTATGGAGCACACTACCTATAGATATCAGGGAAGCTAGCTCGCTAAATATTTTTAAAAGAGAGCTAAAAGCGTATCTGTTCACTTTAGCCTTTAGCTAGCTCTGACTTCCTGATATAGGTCTGAAACTCTTTTTACGCTTTAACTTTCTATTCACGCTCCACGCTCTTAAAATCTTACTTGATTTTGTAATTTTTAGTTTTACAAGTCTATGATTTTATGAATCAGTTAATCCATGTTTTAAACTGCTTTAAGTGTCTTGTATATTGAATTGCCTTGTCTGCTTTATGTCCATTATGTCTATTTACATGTGAAGCACTCAGTGCTTATTATGTCCCTACTGTACAGCACTTTGTGCTGCATTTCTTGTATGAAAGGTGCAGTATAAATGAGCCCACAGTGTTGTATTTACAGCTTATTCCACTGCCCGCATTTGTGGGAAAAACAGCAATTATTACTGCTGTAAGTGCTAGTGGCTCTATGTGGCTTTTCTTTGAGATAATGCATTACTCCACGCTTTCCAATAGCTGTGATATGAGTCAGCTACTCAGTATGTACAATGCATGATGTTCATACATTATGCTATAGGACGGGAGGCAGAGCAGAATTACCTGGGGAAGCCTGATCGCACATGTAGGCCGTCCACATTCTGGCTGATGAGATACTTGAGGTAGCCAGCCCTCTGCAGTCCCAGGAGGGCCATGTGAGTCAGGCTGGGTCGGGCATCTTCAAATGTGGTGTCAAAGTGAGGTGACTCACCCTTTTCTTCTAACGTCCACACACCCTTCGGACCCCTGAAGGAGAGTACAGTGATGAAGAGAAGACTGATGGTAGTTGTAATTTAGAACTGAACAAATTGTAATGCAGAGGGCTGACTGGAGGCATTAAGTGTCTGCGTGGGTTTGCACTCATGGTTGAGTATCAAAGGTCCAGTGTGTAGGAGTTAGGGGGACATACTGGCACAAATGGAATATAATGTAATGAGTCTATTTTGTTGAGCGCATTATTACCTGAAAATAAGAATCCTTGTGCTTTTATTACCTTAGAATGAGCTGTTTATATCTACATAGGTAGCAGGTCCTTGTCCATTGAGACCGCCATGTTCACCGCTGTGTTTCTACAGTGGTCCAGAAAAGACAAACCAAACACTGGCTCAAGATAGGGCCTTTCATGTTTT
Source organism: Epinephelus lanceolatus (assembly GCF_041903045.1). Classification (NCBI taxonomy): domain Eukaryota; kingdom Metazoa; phylum Chordata; class Actinopteri; order Perciformes; family Serranidae; genus Epinephelus; species Epinephelus lanceolatus. The sequence continues at coordinate 31,023,341 of NC_135745.1, read as the reverse complement.
TTGCACAGCAGCTTCTCTGTGACGAGCAGTGTTGAAAAAAACACTGATTTTTGAACGTGAAACAGCTTTACTCAGTGTTTTTACTGGTTTAAATCACCAGGGGCCTCATTTATAAAGCTTGCTTACGCACAAAACGGGGCTTGAAAGTGGCGTATGCCACTTACCACGCAAAGGTTGTGATTTATAAAAATAAACTTGGTGGGAGAATGTGCGCACCTGTAAGCAAACTCTGAGTCATGCGTGCGCACATTTTGGAAGACACTGGGAAGTGGCGACGCAGACAGCGAGGTGGAGAAGTGGAGTCAGATTTTTATTGATGTCTCACTCAAATTTAATGTCACGCTATATCCACCTTAGATCCACGTTATCATTGAAATTAAATCCAGCAGCCTTATTTTGCCCTTGGAGTGAGTGATAAGTGTATCATAAAAACGTTGTAAAATCCAACTCAAATTATGAATTGAAATTCTTTCTAAATACGTATTTAATCCGCACTGCTTCTAACGTCTCATTGTCCACTCTGTGAGCGCAGGAGGGGGAGAGGATGGCGTGACTGCATAGAATATATTTATTTATTTAGCTAAATATTTCCAGTGCACATATCATGTCTCGAAATACAGCCATTAAGCACAACCGTTACACTCATTTCATCAGCGCTACTTAGACATGTGCTGTTCATGACAAAACCGGCATGAAGAAACGTGTTCGCCTATTACACTTTCATCTTTGAATTGTATTTTAAATTACACGTTGTATTTTGGGACAGGGATACCACTGGTTCATGCTGTAATTCAGGCCGGGAGTCTGATCAGACTAATTGCCATAAACATATAAATACTGCGCTGACCCTCGTGCATAATTGCGCAAGATGGCATGAATATGAGGCGGAATATGAGGCGGATCTGGGTGCGCACAACTCCAGGAGGTCGGTGATTTAGAAAGAGAACATTGCGTGCAAGCGTGCGTGCGCACGGTTTTATAAATCATTTTATTTTTTGGCGCACGCCATTTTCAGCTTTTGGGCACACGTCAACTTTTAGTATGAATCCTAAGCACTCTTTTATAAATGAGGCCCCTGGTCTGTCTGTTTTGGAGAGGAAGACACCTCTGCAGATAATTTGGATACCTTGTGTATATTTGGTCTATGCTGGAAAATGACTGAAATGAACTAAACTAAACTTAACTAAACTAGGGCTGCCCCCTAATAGCCGACCAAACATTAGTCGACCAGAAAGGTCATTTTTCGGCAAGATTTCATTGGTTGCTTAGTTGCAGAAAAAAAAAACAAAATGTGAAACTCTATTAGGAGCTGTACCTTGTCAAAATAAATCAAAACCTATATGACTGGGCTGGTACCTGCGGTTATTCCACAGGCTAATTAATCCAAAGTGTGGGATCATTTTGAGAAGGTGAAGGATGAACCCAAGGTGATATGTAAACTCATCTTCATTGGTCGACTACAAACATGATGTATCATCTGAAACATGGAAGTAGCTACATGCCCATTAACCCACAGCGTCATTAACAGGCGGCTCGCTCAGTGTGTGACGTGCACTTGTAGATAAAATATAGGCCTATATTAATGAAGGTTCATTAGTACGGTTTTGTATTTCTCTGTAATGTAGCACAGTGTTAACAATGTTACTGATACTATTCTTTCTCACACCTTCAACTCAAACCATTGTGTTGCCCCGCCCAAAATATATACAGTACAGGCCAAAAGTTTGGACACACCTTCTCATTCAATGCGTTTTCTTTATTTTCATGACTATTTACATTGTAGATTCTCACTGAAGGCATCAAAACTATGAATGAACACATGTGGAGTTATGTACTTAACAAAAAAAGGTGGAATAACTGAAAACATGTTTTATATTCTAGTTTCTTCAAAATAGCCACCCTTTGCTCTGATTACTGCTTTGCACACTCTTGGCATTCTCTCCATGAGCTTCAAGAGGTAGTCACCTGAAATGGTTTCCACTTCACAGGTGTGCCTTATCAGGGTTAATTAGTGGAATTTCTTGCTTTATCAATGGGGTTGGGACCATCAGTTGTGTTGTGCAGAAGTCAGGTTAATACACAGCCGACAGCCCTATTGGACAACTGTTAAAATTCATATTATGGCAAGAACCAATCAGCTAACTAAAGAAAAACGAGCGGCAATCATTACTTTAAGAAATGAAGGTCAGTCAGTCCGGAAAATTGCAAAAACTTTAAATGTGTCCCCAAGTGGAGTCGCAAAAACCATCAAGCGCTACAACGAAACTGGCACACATGAGGACCGACCCAGGAAAGGAAGACCAAGAGTCACCTCTGCTTCTGAGGATAAGTTCATCCGAGTCACCAGCCTCAGAAATGGCAAGTTAACAGCAGCTCAGATCAGAGACCAGATGAATGCCACACAGAGTTCTAGCAGCAGACCCATCTCTAGAACAACTGTTAAGAGGAGACTGCGCCAATCAGGCCTTCATGGTCAAATAGCTGCTAGGAAACCACTGCTAAGGAGAGGCAACAAGCAGAAGAGATTTGTTTGGGCCAAGAAACACAAGGAATGGACATTAGACCAGTGGAAATCTGTGCTTTGGTCTGATGAGTCCAAATTTGAGATCTTTGGTTCCAACCGCCGTGTCTTTGTGAGACGCAGAAAAGGTGAACGGATGGATTCCACATGCCTGGTTCCCACTGTGAAGCATGGAGGAGGAGGTGTGATGGTGTGGGGGTGTTTTGCTGGTGACACTGTTGGGGATTTATTCAAAATTGAAGGCACACTGAACCAGCATGGCTACCACAGCATCCTGCAGCGACATGCCATCCCATCCGGTTTGCGTTTAGTTGGACGATCATTTATTTTTCAACAGGACAATGACCCCAAACACACCTCCAGGCTGTGCAAGGGCTATTTGACCAAGAAGGAGAGTGATGGAGTGCTGCGGCAGATGACCTGGCCTCCACAGTCACCGGACCTGAACCCAATCGAGATGGTTTGGGGTGAGCTGGACCGCAGAGTGAAGGCAAAGGGGCCAACAAGTGCTAAACACCTCTGGGAACTCCTTCAAGACTGTTGGAAAACCATTTCAGGTGACTACCTCTTGAAGCTCATGGAGAGAATGCCAAGAGTGTGCAAAGCAGTAATCAGAGCAAAGGGTGGCTATTTTGAAGAAACTAGAATATAAAACATGTTTTCAGTTATTTCACCTTTTTTTGTTAAGTACATAACTCCACATGTGTTCATTCATAGTTTTGATGCCTTCAGTGAGAATCTACAATGTAAATAGTCATGAAAATAAAGAAAACGCATTGAATGAGAAGGTGTGTCCAAACTTTTGGCCTGTACTGTACTTCAATAATTAAATTAACATCGTAAACATGCGGGCGACTAGTCGACTAATGGCCCTAAATTAGACTTAACTACAGTCAACTGGTCTGTTAGTGTTGGAGAGGAAGAGACCCTGCTGAACAATGAACACTGAAGAAGTTTCAGCTGGCTGAAATCTTCAATCCTCACCTCTACATGCCACTAAATCCCTTAAATCTTACACACTACTTTAAAAATCTGATCTCTGCAAAGTTCTTGTACCAAATTGACAACATGCTGTCAAATGCTGCATGTCCAAACCAATATGAAAAACCAATAGAGACACCACACAAAGACTCTCACACTACAAAAGGAAACAGGAGGAGATTTTCACAGAAATGCCAACAGTTTAATTTGACAGAAATCTTTCAAACTACGCACAGTGACAAGTTTTCAGATTGAAATGTCTGAATGAATCTGTTGTTCGCTCTGATCCATGCGTCTTTGATCAACCAGTCAGCTGTGGGTGTCCGTATGAGGGATGAACGCGGCGGTCCTGTCAGTCCTGCTGCTGTCTAACACCCTGACAGTTGCCAAGTTACTTCGAGGATACACAACTTATCTTTATGCATCAGCCGAGGGAACGCATCCTGTGCATCCTCAAACTCAGCCACAACAGCCTTTCAAGACCAATATCATTCACCGCCCGCTCCGCCAAGGCCAGTTCAAAGAAAGAGCGCCATTACAGGAAGAGTGTGTACGTCACTTATTACATGCTTATCACCATGAGAAAGATGCTGCAGGACATGAAAGCCACAGAGGATCTGTGAAGCTGGTGTATTTGCATGCTCTGATATCGTCAATAATATCAACAACAGCAGCTGAGTTTCTTATCATGCGAGTGTGTGTGTGTGTGTGTGTGTGTGTGTGTGTGTGTGTTTGGATGGCAGCAGTAGGAATATAATCTGTACACACAGAAACCTTGGCTTTAATGATACTGCTGTCCAAGGTCGACTCCACCTGACTGACAGGCAGGCCAATCAAATATTAATTGATCTGCACAGCAGCCATCTCCAGGTATGCATATATGAAATCTCACAGGGAAATATCTGTCATTCACACCAGAACTAACTCAACTGATGTCTTCTTCTCTTCTTCTTCTTCTTCTTTTTTTAATCTGATGTGCCACAGCTCAGCTATAAGGGCAATTTATGTGTTTGCACACTATCAAAGGAAATTCTTGCACTACATGGAAAGAGCACAGAATTAGCCAGGATATATTTTAGTGTGTGTTTTTCAAAGAGCTGTATCTGACAAATAAGCAGGTACCGCCCTCATCTGCTCATTGAGTGGTACTACAAGAGAAAGCAGGAGGATAAGAGCAAAGTGGTCTGGTAAACTTCCCTCCATCTTACCAGCACCCAGATCTCCCCGCTCAATCCTCAGCTCAAAGTCGCTGGATGGGATTTTCACTGGCTCTACAGTGTTGCTCCGACTACAGATTGTACATGTGCATCATCATATGCCCACCATCACAGAGACAACGAGGATAGAGGCAGATCAAGAGAAAGAGCCACCCCTCTCTCTTTCTCAAACTCAGACCAAACAGTAAAACTAGGCAGTTTTTATCAAATATGAACCAGTATTATGTTACTGTGTTGTCTATTTCTGGCCTAAACTGTCATAAGAAACATATTTTATAGCATTGTTTGGCTGTAATGCAAGAGTTTGTGAACAGGAAGTGGGTGCTATACTGTTTCCAGTATTGTGAAAACAAAGGCTGAAAAAATGAGATCAATTTGTAAAACTAAGCATCTTCCATTTTTAGCCACTTATCCGAAGTCAGGTCGTGGGGGCAGCAGGCTGAGCAGAGTATTCCAGACGTTCCTCTCCCCAGCAACAGTTTCCAGCTCCTCCTGGGGGACCCCGAGGCGTTCCCAGGCCAGACGAGATATATAATCCCTCCAGTGTGTCCTGGGTCTGCCCTGGGGCTTCCTACTACTTGGACGTGCATCTACTGGGAGGCACCCAGGAGGCATCCTGATCAGATACACGAACCACCTCAACTGACCTCTGTTGACACGAAGGAGCAGCAGCTCTACTCCAGTATCTCTTTGGATGTCCGAGCTCCTCACCCTGTCTCTAAGGCCGAGCGCAGCCACCCTTCGGAGGGAACTCATTTTTTCCGCTTGTATCTGTGATCTCATTCTTTCGGTCGTTACCCAAAGTTCATGACCATAGACGAGGGTTGGGACACAGATCTGTAAATCGAAAGCTTTGCCTTTTGACAACAGTCCAGCGCAGAGCCCACATCACTGCAGAAGCCGCACCAAACCGCCGATCCATCTTACGCTCCATTCTACCCTCACTCGTGAACAAGACCCTGAGATACTTGAACTTGGGGCAGTAACTCACTCCCGATCCAGAGGGGGCAACCGAGTGTGAAGCGTTTCGGGATGACAATCAGCACGATTGTCATCCCGAAACGCTTCACACTCAGCTGCCACCCACCTCAGTGCATGCTGGAGGTCACGGTGTGATGAAGCCGAAACCACATCATCTGCAAAAAGCAGAAATGCAGTTCTGAGGTCACCGAAACGGACCCCTTCCTCCCCCGGCTGCAAATTGAGATCCTGTTTCTGAATATCACAGACAGAATCTGAGACAAGGGACAACCCTGGTGGAGGCCAACACCAACCAAAAGCGACTCCAGTACGCCATATTCCCACAGTACCACCCACAAGGCTCCCCATGGGACGGGGTCATAAGCCTTCTCCAAGTGTACAAAAAACTGAGCAGTGCTGATCAAATATGAACCGAGATTCTGTTACGTTGTCTTTTTCTCACCTAAAATGTTTTCAGCAAAATGTATTAGCCTACTGTTACCAGCTGGCCCCATATTGTTTCCTATGTCAAAACATTACATCACCCACCAGCAGGAGCATTTATTAGTCTGGTGCGGTGCAGTGCATTCTGGTAGTGGTAGAAGTATTTGTTTCTTTCTACTGCATACACAGTCTAGTTTTTTTAAAGACAATCTTTCCAGCAGTGACACACTTCTTTACGAGTCTTTTTCTTCTCTTGTCCTTCCAGTCTCTGGTCAACTGTTTGTTCGTCTGGCCTCAGCACACAGCAATAGGACTGTCTTCAGAATGGCTGCCGTAATTCACAATTGTCTGCCCTCTACCTGTCAGAGCCACTTCTAGAAATTGTCTTTTTTATGAGATTGCCCTGGTGATTCACCATCGCCATGACGATAGCAAACTTTGAGATTTTAGATTCACACAAAGACTTTAGATCGAAGTATTTGGTATAAAAAAAATAAGCTGCATACTTGGGATACTGCATTAAGTTGAAATCAATTCAAAAATCCTGCATAGATTTTGCAAAGAGGTGAAAATACTTTGCACAGAGTTTGTCCTGGCTGGCTTTAGCAGTAAAAAAAAAAAAATATTAGAGCTGCAGAGATTAGTCGAGTAACAGAAAATTAACTGGCAGTGGTTAGCATTATTATTAACAAAATAATATCTAAAACTTCAAGTTCAATCTGTGATCTCATATTTCAATTTAAAGACGAATGTACAGACTAATTCTCAATTTGAAGACGTCACCTTGGCCTCTGAGAAATTACAGAGAGAGTGTTTCACTATTTTCTGACATATTATTGACAAAATGATTCATCGAGAAAATAATGGGCAGATTAATCAATAATGAAAATAATGGTTAGTTTCAACCCTAAAAAATATGTAAGGTAAATGCACACTTGAGCATTAACAGGTATACTGTCCTAAAAATCAGCAGACACAATATAAATGACACTATATACTGCTTGTATTTCTTTCTACTTCCTGTAACACGTTAATTAGGAGAGCTTTGGAAAAAGAAGTTGAACTTAGACAGAATAAATGAGGTCATTGTTGCCCTGCTCATCATGTTCGTGAAGACGAACCATGGTGGAGAGAAAAGCAGTGTGTGCTTGTGAAAAGGCTCGATGGAGGAAAAGATCTGTAGTGACTCTGTGCCTCACCTGAAGTCAGGGATGCCTGCTGAGGTGCTGATTCCTGCTCCAGAGTGGACGACCAAGTACTCAGATTCTTTAATCATCTGAGCGAGGGTCTCCGCCTTCACCTTCAGCTCCTCAGGGCTGTCGAACACCTACCACACAACAGAAAACATCAGGTTTGAAAACAGCTGATGAACACTGGCACAATCAGACATCACAACATTTTTAAAACCGTAGCTAAATATCAATAATAAATGAAATGACGAGGGATTGAGAAAGGATGCTTTCGAGCGATATGGTCTAATGTGGTATGATGGCCACGCAGGAAGAGAGAGTCCAAGTTCATTAAATGCAGTTTGAAGCCAAATAAAGACAAAATCATTGTATCATGACAGTTTAGGTGCTACAAAATAAAAAAAATGTTCTCAGTGTTACAATGACATAAATTCAGATTAATATCTTGTCTCATGTTGCAGATCTAATGTTATGCATTTTGCTGTGAGTAAACTATTTAATATTTAAGTGTTGCAATAAATTACGTATCATAAAATAAAAAGGAAATCTGCACCACTCTTTGGGAGAGTTTCAAAGACAATCAAATATAATCCACTATCTCCAGTACTAAACAGCTTTGGGGACAGAGTTGTAAAGTCTATAACAAAGTTTTAACAGCAAGGGTGACATTATGTTTGGCTGTAAAGAAAAAATAAATTCACTCCATCTGTGTACAGCTATCATGTATTTGTATTTTTCCACTTAATGCATCTTAATACTGCATTTCAGAGTAAAATAATGAACGTACTGCCCCTTTACTTTTCTCTGGATTCCTGAAGTTACTGTCTTTAACACGAGTTTGTGTCTCTCATATAATCTACTTATCAATGCAAGCCTTGCATGTTAAACATATGATTACAACACAAAGTAGGAGACTAACTTATTTGCAGACAACATTTAACACATGCAATATAGGCCCTAGAGATGCTACAGTTAAAGTAAGTAAATTTTGTATCATCAGAAACTTAATATCTTTGAGGTTTGAGGTGCTGGTTGGACAAGACATTTGAGAAACTTTGGTGGTTATTTGTCTTATCTCTGACACATATAGACCACAAAATTAATAGATTAATCCAGTTTATGAATACAATTGTTAGTTGCAGCGCCTGTAGGCTCATAATATGAAGCAAGAGTATAAATTACTGAAATATTTACAAACAACGTTAGTTAAACCACTTGAACCTGCTCCAACACTGCTACCACATTAGTAATGTTTTAAAATTAATATAAAACTCTGAATGGAGCCTTTCTAAACAAAAACTAATGACGGTAAAGCATTTCATAACGTTATTTCAATGTTGCTGGCTCATATTTCAGTACTTTTTCTCCAATACAAACCGGAATACACAACTTCTACTCGACACTGGGTATTTTTATATTTAATAACTGCTATTTAAACATACGTTGATTCATTTTCTAGAGTAACATCCAACAGACCGACCATGGAAAAGCATCCTGGGCTAACTTGCTACCAGTTGAGAAGCTAACTAGCTAACGTTAGCTCACAGCAGCTGTATTTTACCTCCGGAAGTCCGCAAACACCTTTGTCCGCGTACGGCGACAGTCCGGCAGCATAATTCACAGACATGGCTGTTGTTGTTGCCGTGTCTTTATTATATTTGTTTAGAAAACTGCTTGTTGTGAAGCTAAATAATCTCCCAGGCGGGTTTTAATTGTGATGTTTGGCTGCCGTCATCTCTGGGCGACGATGTGTGCTGCATTCACTGAAACAGGGAAAATTGTAATTCTACCCTCTCGTCAAGACGGTTGTCTTTGTTTCGAAGAATAATGTCGACCTTTCACTACAAATGAAAAGTAGATGTGTCCAGCAAACTCTAGGATGTCTTCGTGTCTTAAATTAATAAATAAATAAAATAAAATGTGTTCATTATCTCAAATTATCGCTATTTCGCTGGATTTCACAGATCAGATATGAACGCAGCACCGTATCTCCACATACACTGAGGAATCAGCTCTTCTGTGTTGTCTGTGGGTTCATACATTTGACAGAGACATAAAATAACCAATAACTTCACCCACGGTCATATTTGTAGAGGAGAGACAGATACAGCAAAACAGACATAGACAAACAGGCTTAATATCATATTATCAATATGCAACACAGCCAACGAAGAAAGCTGAAAATGTGTAAATTCACCTTTCAAACCTGTCTTAACGGGTACAAATTACATGCATACAAAAGAGGGAATATTATAATGCTGTAAAAGTGAGTTTGTGCAGGGAAAACAATCATTTAACTAGAATTACTGCCTCCTTGAACCAGTTTACATCCATGTTACATATAAGCTACATATTCTAAAACATGGATGCTACACACATCTTAAGCCCAGCAGCACATAAGATCTATACAAGCACTTAAGTTTCAAGGTGGATGCTCAAAGTTAGTGTCCCCAATTCAGTGTCTGACCAAATGTCTGCCCGAGTTATGGCGTTTAATAATGGATGGAAACATGTTTTTGCAGACCCTTAGCTTTGGATATAAAATTTCATTACTGTATCATTTTATTCTACTCCACATTAATCGTTAAACTTCAATTAAAAGACTAGTCACAATTTAATGCTCAGTCCCCTTTTCCAGCCTGGTGTAGCTACACATTTTGACAAATAATCACCTGTCTCAAATAGAGGCTTGGTCTGGTTACCAAGCAGTTATTTTTATAGAGTTCTTTGGGTGTATGGTTAGCTGCTTAAATCTTGCATACAAATATAAATGATTTAACTTTCATCAATGTGGAGATGCTACATATTGTGTCATTTTACTGAAACCATGAGCACCAGAGAAGACTGTAAGTCATTCAGATTTATCGGCATGGCAAAGAATCATGGTGACTCCCTTCTTATGAAGCTGTCATTAAGTCAGAGTAGTGTCCATCCCTCAGTTACCCGGGAAGTAATTTATATTCCTTTAGTCTGTAAAGGTGCACCGATCAAAAGTATCAAAAGTGTTTTTAATAAAAAAAATAATCACTTATGAACATTGTTTTAACAGGATAAAGTGGTGTTGTGTTGGTATGTTGGGTGCTGTTATCTTCGGGTGCCACAACACAAGTGTCGTAACATAATTAATATGTCAATCAAAGCCTAACTTTTATACAAGTAATATTCACACTGGTTTAAATAAACAATTTGATTGTATTTCCCATCTTTGCTGAGCAACAGTTTTGTGTAAAAGGAATTAAAGGCCTGTCCCAAATAAAGGCCTGTTGAGTTCAGTGATTTAAGTATTTAAATCAAGACTTAAAACTTATTTATTCAGGATGGCCTTTAATACCCAGTAGTGTGGCAATACTTTTATTCTGTGTTTTAATTGTATGTTATATTCTGTAAAGCACTTTGGTTCACCTGTGGGTTGTTGTAAAGGGCTATATAAATAAAGTACATTTACGTTTAGTAACCCAGGCTACTAACTGAAGTTTTACGCTATGTGAAATGTCATAATTAGCATATTCTTGGGTTATGGCCAAAAACATGTTTTCTGAGGCAACAGTGACCTTTGACCACCAAAATCTAATCAGTTCATCGCTGAGTCAAAGTGGATGTTTGTCCCAAATTTGAAGAAATTCCCTCAAGGTGTTCTTGAGATATAATGAGACAGACAAGATTACAATGACCTTGGCCTTTGACCACTGAAATTTAATTGGACGTTTGTGCCAAATTTGAAAAAAATCCCTTTAAGTGTTTTTGGGATATCACGTTCACAAGAGTGGGACCAATGGACAACCAAAACACTGATGCCTCCGACCCCAGTTATTGCTGGAGCAGAGGTATAAAAAGGAAAAGCTCATAAACATGAGCCGTTATAAAAATAGGCGAACAGTTTAAATAAAATCAAAGGTGAATAAATGTTTTGGTTACTAAAAGACATGCTTAAAGTGCAACCAACAGACTGTGCATTCTTTTCCAATAAATCTTTATTTTTCAGTTTTAAATAGCCGAAAATAAAAAATAAACACAGGTGAATAAAACAATACGGTGATCATCCATACAGCTACATGTGCATATCAGTTATGGTTCCTGCTGAAGCTGTAAACCAACTCCGTAGACCACCTGCGAGAGGAAAAGAGTTGCTTGTCTTAACTGTTTTGTCATATGTAATTCATTATCCTGAGAAATTCAGTATGAAGTCCTAATTTGAGTAAATTAAACAATCAATATTGCTGATGCAGAAATACACACAGAGGAGACCCATGCACTCTAAAAATCATAGCAAAACCACTCTCTGCTGACACAAAGGATAGAAATGAAAACACAGCGGCCTTGTTCTCTTTCACTTCCAGGGCTGAAACACTTTGAGACTCCTGACTGATACTGCAACAACACCTTTTGACAGACACTTTTCCTACAGAAGCTTTTTTTTTTTTTTTGCTAATCAAACCTAATAATCTCATCACATAAATCATTCTCAAGCAAAAAGACTGCAGGCGTAATGTCTAACCAAAGAAAGACTAAAATAACAAAGCCTGCCAGAGAGCAAACAAAGACAGGGATACAACAAACGGTCAGAAAATGTTTTGGGCTTTCTTTTACACTGTTGTACGTCTTTGGCTCCATCAGGCCTCTTAGCAAGCAAACCTGAGGAGAAATACAATTCTGATCAGTAATTAGTTCAGCCCTCCCCCAACCCCGGAAAAACGTCCCTACACGACTCTTAAATCTGAGCTACTTCAAATAACACAACCCCCCACACTCAAAATGACAGAGAAACACATCCAACAGTAACCAGAAGAAACACAGCAAGTTCATGTTACCAAAAATGTCCACATGAGGATCTGACTCAGCTTGGCAGCCGGTCCTCCAGATACAAAGTTCTCTGGGTTCAACACAAGTCTGTCTTCTCACCGAGCTGAAAATGGATCATTGATGTTGGTGAACAGTCCGTCGGTAAAAAGGGACAGGAAGCTTCCGATGATGTTCTGGCATGCACAAGAACTTTGAAAGCATCGTCTCGTGACATCCTGTCATACCGAAGCGAGACCGTGAAACTTGTAAATGTCTGATACGATGGATTTGCAGGAGATTGTTCGGCACAAACAGGCTGCTTGAAGTCCTCAATCTTCTGTCAGTCAGCGAGACCAACTACTGGTGAGCAACACCCAGTTACAATTAGGGAAATAAAGATATGCAAGAGAGAGGCTGAGCAAAGTTTGGAAGTGTTTGCACCAGTGCAAATGTTGCTGTTGTTAAAAGTGGTATTAACCCCACAATATTAGATACTGTACAGGGGACTGGACGACTCAACAGGATTAAGTTCTCAATGTAAGGTTTTAGGTGATAATGGAAATGATCATGTCTGCAAGACTGAAGAAACTGGTGACTTTTGTGCTGGTGCAAATATTTTACCAGGTCTGACCCTTCCGCAACGGTGCATCGACTCCCGAAAAGAACTCAGAGGCTCAGGAAAAAACAGCTCTTTTCATTGGTTTAGAAGAGGGAAGCTTCAAATCTTTCATGGCTGTAGACCAAGAAGTATGTCAGCTAGGTTGAGGGATGCTGTCAGGAAAAGCATGTCACGACTCCTCCGTGCCCGAGTCGTCCTCATCGTAGCAGCAGTCGCCGTCCTCGCCCTCCACGTCGTCGTCGTCATAGTAATAGTCATAGAAGAGGTCGGAGCCTTCGTCGGGGGCCGGGGCGCGTGTGCGGACGCAGTACTCGGCCAGTGTAGTGGGCACCTTCACACCGTCGCGCTCAGCTTCCGCTTTGGTGGCCACTACCTGTTTCCTGGGGGAGATATCAAAGAATATATGATGACTGACTCATGACAAAGAGGCTCTTTAAATCTGGTCTACTCTTCGTAAGTGACAGTGATAATAATGAGCGACTGTTTACCTGATGATCTCGACATATTCGCGGTCCTTGCCCTTGCTGTCCCTCCACTTGCGGTACATGACGGAGGCGTCCACGTTGGCAGGAGAGAAGGTGTTGGGTTCATTCAGCAGTGAGATCACACTCAGCAAAATGGTCCTGAGAGCGAACACAAAGGTGAGTGATTATTAAAGAGATTATTTTTTGGGCAGGTTTTTGCCTTTAACCTCTCAGATGATGTTAGACAAGCCTGGACTCTGGCCACTTTTAAGTCAAAGCTAAAAACTTTCCTTTGTTAAACTGCCTACTCCACCCTGTAAAGACTCCAAAATGAATTTTAAACTCAATTTTAAATCATCTTTTCATCTCTGCACCTCATATGCACTGCTACTTTTAATGGTGACTTCTTCCTCTTTACTCTTTCCTGTATCCTTTATCATGTTTTATATACTATTGCTCTGTAAAGCACTTTGAATTGCCCTGGAGCGTGAAATGTGCTATACAAATAAAACTGCCTTGCCTTGCCTTTATTGACAGTACAGCTGAAGATGGACAGCAAAGATGGGAGAAAGCGTGGGCGAATGACATGCAGCAGTGGGCCGCAGGTTGGAATCAAACCCATCTGCTGCAAAGGACTCACCTTATATGGGCCGCACTCTCTACCAGGTGATACAGAGGTTTCTCCATACGCCTGTTTTTAACAGGCTATAAACACAATAATTATCGGTTTAGCAAATATGGAATATATTAGGGATGCGCCGATTCAATACCTGGATCGAATATCGGCACCGATATCATCAAAATAGATGGATCAGGTATCGGAAAATGCAACCTACACCTGAGGCGATCCTTTCCCTTTAAATCTATTGCGACACGAGCTACATCATACGTCATGGAGCGAAGGAGAGAATATGCTGTGTTTAGGTATTTCACACTATTTCAACCGCTGTTGCACAATTGTTTATTTTTGTTAAAAATAAATAGTTTATCATTGCATTAATCTGTTTCATCTTGTTTCATTTTATCTTGGGAAAGAACTGCGTAGTCATCAATGCCTGATGCCGCTAGTCTTTTCTGTTCTACATGTAAAGGTATATAGCTTTTTAGGTCAACCATAGTATCGGATCGGTATCGGCTGATACTCAAAGCCACAGCATCGGGATGGGTATCTCTAGAATATATAATCTGCTTTTAGCACCTAGGCGTATGTTTCTGGGCTTCGTGGCAACATAAAAATATTCTGCTAACGTTTATGTACAAAGTCTAAAAATGACAGGCCAATGTTGACTCACACGGGAGTCGACCCCCCAAGTCCAGAGCTTGACCCATTCATCCACCACGTCCTACTCCCTTCATGGACTCTGTCGATCTCTATACTATGTCACCTGACTATATGGCAGTACATTATTACTCAAAGAATATGCCAAATTAGCTAGTACTAGCCCTAACCTTGACCTCTTTGCCCTGATCCTAACCCCTTCTGACCTCCACACGTCAACGTGATGAGTACAAGCCAATCACAGCATGCAGGGAGAGCCATAACAACGCATTGTAGGGGTGAGTGTAAATAGCCGAATAGCTGCAGTGTGACTGTTCTCATCTGGATGCAAATAGACAATCCATATATAATCGACCCTCTCCCTCGTGTCTGATTAAGTTCTATCTGTCAACAAACAGGCAAACCTTTACATTAAATCCCCTATTAAGCATTGACAAGCAGGATACAAACATTTTATAAATGGTCTATAACAGATTATACCGTTTATGTATGTAGTTATAAGGACTTTTTTAGGACAGGAGGAGCAGGGGATAGAGGGCGGATGACATGCAGCAAAGGGCCCAGGCTGGAACTGAACCTGAGCTGCTGTGGTAAAGACTGAACATTAATGGTTTGGCTTTACCAGGTGAGCCACTGGGTATTTAATTCAGTATTAATGTACGTACAGTATTCATCAACACTTAGAACTTCATTTTTACAAGTGCATTTCAGTATATTGCCATACATTATCAGCCTCCACTTACTGGTGCCCACAGGAGGAGTTATGGTTGTTGACAAATACATTAACAAACATTTATATCTGCTTACAGCTACACTGTAATTGCAATTTTCTAATATACCACTATAAATGCTAAATAGGTGATTCAAAGGGAAGTGTTGCCAACTGGTCAATTAACGTTATAATTATTTCACACCTGTTAATTGTATTTTTATTGCAACATTATTTATAGAGACTGGTCTCATTTTGTGTGTGACTGAGTCAGAGTTAGGTGGGTTCAGTTAAGGTGCAGCTTTTATTTTTAGCAGCGGTGGAGAATTTCCTGATGTGGTGGCCCTTAATAAATGATTGCTTAATAAATTATTTGGAAGAAATGGTGCTCCTCTGACACAAATGCGCCAAAAAGCACTTTTGTTTAAAGGAAGCCGTTGAAATATTTTCCTGTGTACACTGAGAGGTAATACCCACACATTGTGTAGGCTTACTAATATTGCACAACAAACCAGCATACAAAGGGAGATGCCGAGCGACAGCACCAGCCAACAACAGATCACATTACAAATATGGTGCTGAATATCCAGATATGGATTCAATGTCTGGCGAGACTCGTCTGATGCCAAATGTTTTGTGATGAGAGTTTGAGTCAGGTCAACCAGTTAACTGGCAGAGAGAGTTCAAAGAAGGGGAACACCCAGAAAGGAGAGATAAAGAGGGAGAGTGCTAACCGGACATTCTGGGTAGGATTCCATCTCTCTGAAGGCAGCTCTCCACTCTGCGGGTCGTCCACTGGAGGGTGCAATATAGAAATACATACGTCTCCATTCTGAAAAACAGAAGGAGGAGGAAACAACTCCTTTCATTATGAGATGAATCATACAACTACTTAAAGATGTTAAATTAAATATAGTGATAAGGGCATGAAAAAGCGTCACATTTTATATAACAAAATAGAATCAGGGTGTTGCTACGCCACCTCGTAGATGTTGGGGTGCCACATCTTGGTGAGGAACCGGAAGGCAGGTGGGGAGTATGGGTAATCTATAGGGAACTTGATCCGAGCCTGAAACACACAACAAGTCATACACTGTGTTACTACAATATATCATATAACATCATTTACTGACAGACTTGATTGTGATTGATTTCATATGGTGCTGCACATTAGATTTTTTTATTTTAATATTTTACTGTCATCGCCATGTCAGCATGTGCAATTAACACATTGTAAAAGGCTGCGATATTGTGCTTAGAGATTTTTTGAGTTAGTTAAAAGTAGTGTCATTCCAATACTGATACCAGTATCAGAAATGCCTCTATGCCAATGCCACACAATTTAATAATAAACTTAAAGTAGTTTCATACCTGGATAAATTCATCTTTGCGGCTCAAAAACACCAGTCTGCTAAGTAAGTTGCACTGTGCAGCCCCTGACAACTACTGTTTTAGAGCAGCAAATAACTGATTTCAGGCAAATCATGTAACGTTAGCTTAAAGAAAAATGTCAAAAATTTGCCAGTTTCTATGGCATTCATTATTTGTTCATGTTTTACAAAGGGTTTAACCTGAACCATGCCATACAATGATAGCAATCATTTTACATCAATACAGGGTTAGTGGTATACAGATGTTTATTAAAGTATTTATTTATTTACACAATGGCATTGGATCAGTACTAAGTATCAGCCGATTTGCAAGTTCAGGGGTTGGAACTGGGAAGGAAGGGGGTCTCTAGTTGAAAGAAACTGCACTTTAAAGGTCCAGTGTGAAGGATTTAGTGGCACCTAGAGGTGACGATGTAGAACTGAAACTTCCCATGTGTGCCAAGCATGTTAAAAAAACTACAGTGGGTAATGTGAATACTCAAATAACCCCATCTGGAGCCAGTGTTTGGTTTGTCCATTTAGGGCTCCAGTAGAATAACATGGCGGACTCCATGGGAGCGGGCCACTCTGTATGTAAATATAAATATAAAGTGCCCCTAAATCCTTCCCACTGAACCTTTAAAATGTAACTATCATTCTTTTTTCTTTTCAAATTAGTGTCTTTTGTGTTCAGTTTCAGTGTTCAATGAAAGAATGTTGGAAATGGGGTTGCAATATGTACAATTACCGTCTCAAAAATATCGTGTTTTCACAGTATTACATAATTTACATTATCATCAGTCAAAATGACCCTTAAAGGAATTAAAACAGAGGGATTATTTTTGATTAAACAAACGTGTCATTACTGTAATTGAAACTTGAAACCATTTTGTTACCAGAAGTATGTGTAAAAAGTCTCCACTTAGAAAGTAACTAAAATTAAGGGGAGGTTTAAAGTCCAGTTGTATTGTTTTTTTCCAATATCGTAAATAAGCATCTGTCAACTTTTACATCGCGATATAACTTGAAATCTGTATGTAGCTGCAAATCTTGTGGGAAGTAATGTCCTTTTATTATTAAGTTTGGCATTTGTGCTGGCTTTTTTCATTTTTCTAATGCTCTCTACAGGAAGGACCAGAGCCGTCTCTATTTTCTGAGGCGACTGAGGTCCTTCACCATCTGCCGGACTATGCTCTGGATTTTCTATGAGTCTGTGGTGGCCAGTGCTATCCTCTATGCTGTTGTGTGCTGGGGCAGCAGGCTGAGGTGGACGCCAACAGACTCAACAAACTGATCCGCAAGGCCAGTGACATTGTGGGAACGGAGTGTGACTCTCTGATGGTGGTGTCAGAGAGGAGGATGCTGTCTAAGCTACGAACTGTCTTGGACAATGTCTCACACCCACTCCACCATGTGCTGGTCAGGCACAAGAGTACTTTCAGTGGGAGACTCATACCACCAAGATGTACCACTGAGCGCCACAGGAAATCATTCCTGCCTGTGGCCATCAAACTGTACAACTCCTCCCTCTGAGTGGCCCTGAGACTTTTTCACACACTGCAATAATTTAATTTAACTTGTGCAATAACCCCATTCACCCTGACTGTATATATTCTGTTTGTGTAAATAATCTTGTTCAGTTTACAATATATATATATATATATATATATATATATATATATATATATATATATATGTATATATATATATTTATTTACGTTTATGTTTGTTAATAATTCCTGTTTATTTAACTATATATTTGTTAATACTACTGTTTAAATTTCTTATATTTTCACCTATCTTTCCTCTCTTGCAAGGAGCACCTGTAACATAAATAATTTCCCCTCGGGGATCAATAAAGTATTTCTGATTCTGATTCTGATTAATTTAAGAAATTTTAATTAATGTTAGCAGAATACTGGGAAGAGCAAAAGGGCAGAATACACTTTAATATATGTTTATGGATCGCAACTGTAATATCGTTATCGCGATATTTAACAATTATCGCATATTTTCTTCACATGTGCAGACCCACTGCTGCCATGCAAGTAGTGAGACAGATTATGTTTTTAAGGAAGTCAGAAACAGGCAGAATTTGTATATTATTATTTAAACACTGTAAGTGATGTTATTGTGTATCTATGTTTTAATGATTTCATAAACTACCACATGTATCAAAGACAAATTTTCACTTAGATGGACAGTTAAATTGTGTCTTACCTTAAAATACCCCCCTTCATAGTGAGTATTTGGCGGACCGAAAATGGCCACTTCCCAGTTGTACAGATCAGCCTCGTCCACCAGTGTTATTTTGAATCCCTCGACAGGCTCCTCCTGAAGACTCTTCATCTCCAACATGAGTGCTTTCTGTGAACTGGCTACATGAGAGTGGTCGTGTTGCGCCATATTGTACTATATAGCTTTCAAGATAATCTGGCGACGACAGCTGACGGCTTTGTTTACACGAACACGGCTAAGTTAGTCCAACTAGCCAAACAACCTCCTGTCAGTGGGAAAACAACTTGTCTGTTTTCGATGTTCGGAGACAATGAAACAGGCCAAACCAGCCAGGCTGCGCACAGTCAGACAAAGGTTGCGTTGTTTTGTTCCCAAATCACACAAATAATTTACAAATGTTAATACTCTGAAATTGCTGAACTGACCAGACCATTGTGGCCGACCAGCGGCTCCAGCTTTAGCTGATCTACCTGGCAGGGCAGCCACGGATATAAGCCGTAAATCTACTGGTAGCTGCTGGCTAATGTAAACTAGCTAACAAGCTGTGCCTGACGGAGCAGCTGAGGATGAGTTTACCGCGGCGCGAGTAGTTTCTAACTCCCTACGAGAGCCGGGTTCAAAAAGAAAACACAAATATCAATATGAAAATCTAGCAAACAAAAACTCTAACGACGGTTGTCAGAAACGTAGTTGATATCGCCCTAACAGAAGACTGATTGAAGAAGAATGTAGCTGAAAGGAGTCTCCTCTTGCCTCAACACAGGCAATGGCGCCTTGTGTTGTCTGGGATTTGTAGTCTGCGTCTCACCTGTAAACATCACTTTTAACCTTCAAAGCAAGGACGAACCCACGCTGTGGCGTACACAAATACTTGTTTACATTTAGAAAGTAAACACCAAGGGGAATCGGTCGACCCGTGACTGTTATTGTTTGAACAATTGATTTAATAGTCAGTTCAGGAAACTACATTTGCCAGTTGCGTGACGTCACGAAAACACGAACGTTGTTTGTGTTTCTGAAAAGCAGCGCTGACCTAATTTAACCCTAACCTTATTTAAAAACAATAACACGTTTCTATGATATTAAATTAATATAGGATGTTCTTTGCACCGTTAAAACTGCCTTTAAACAAAATATATTTGTTTATACTTTATTTTCCTAATCCTTAGTAGTGACGTCAAGAATATGCGACATTTCGTAGAAGTCCCTTTAGGTTGGCTTTCTGCTGCCTGAGTTATTCATTTTGGAAACAGACATATTAACGCATTGTTTGGATATGTTTATGTGTATTAGAGTACGACATGGACGTTCAGTTATTTTATAAAATGTTTTAAAGTACATAGATATACTTTTCACTGCGAGGACAGCAAACCGTTTTCTTTGCTACCTCTTATTTACGCGACAGAGTGCCCCTCGGACCCCGCATTGACTGGATGATGGGCTCGAAATCACGACGTAGGTCCCGCTCTAAGTCCAGAAGTCGGAGCCGTGAGCGGCGAAACAGGTCCAGAGTGAGCAGGTCCCGGTCTCCGGAGTTAAGGAGAGGACGCAGTCGGTCTGCGGACACCAAGAGAACCGCCCGTGGACGGGGACGGTCAGGCAGCAGGAACTCGAGCGATGGCTCTCCTGACCGGAGTCGGCCTCAACGCAGGGACCGTTCAGGTTCCAGGAGCGACTCTGAGAGCGACAGGAGGCGAGGAGGACCCCACCGGCCCAGGAGCAAGTCGAGGGGTCGATCATCAAGGTAAGTGTTGGCTGTGTGGTGCTAGCTGGTTGGTATGGGTGTTTGTTTAAAGGTCCCGGATAATGCTCATTTTGAGGTCCATACTTGTATTATGGGTTTTGACTAGAACACGTTTACATGCTTTAATGTTAGAAAATACCCTTTATCTTTCCCATACTGTCTTTCTAAATATAACTGTATTCACCTTCTGTCTGAAATGCTCAGTTTTAGCGCCTGCCTTTTTAAGCCCTTCTCCTGAATATGCCCAGTGTGCTCTGATTGGTCAGTGTTACTGGGTCTTTGGCATCTCTGCACCATCATTGCATACAGTAGCACTTTTTACATAGAGATTGCTGTAGGGCTGCTACGCAGTCCCTTACTCACGCCACCTTTGATCTTTTGGCAGTAACAATCATTTACCATCTCTGTTATATGGCGGCTGATCTCATCCGTTGCTCAGGGGGTAAGGAGCTCCCAGACATCACTGTTCTTCTTCTTTGAGTTAGCTGCTAACTGCTGACAGCTACTTTTTAAATCTCCTGCGGTGGGTCGCATGCATAACACATCGTCAAAACTTCACACCCATGCTGACCATGATCCTGTCTAGCCGACTATCCTGGTCATACAGACATAGTTTTAGCGCTTTTACTACCACTGATAGGCAAGGAAACTCCTTTCCCCCGTTCCATGATTGTACCTTTTTAGGCGGCATGACAGCTTGAAATTCCCACCTTGAAGAGGCAGTGTAAAAGCTGCTTGTATCACCCCTGAACTTGCACCTTGTACCTAAATAGTTATGGTCCCTCTTTACTTCCTGTCAGCTACTGCGTTAACAAACATTCCAACAGGAAAGTCAAATGGTCTCATTGAGAATGTTTATGTTGTCAAGGTTGAAACAGACTATATAATATGGTTGTGACATCACAAATTCCCTGAAGTCCTGATGGCTCATTTAAAGGCACCGTTTCTGGATACGGACTTTGTGCATTTCTCTGTGGACTGAGCGTTTTGATACTTTCAGAGGACTAATATGACACTTATACCTGCTATATAATGAAAAGACATGGAAATCATTTTGCTTTATAATGTAGGACCTTTAAGTTGTCATAATAGCAAAGACAGTTGATGGATTTGAATACAACAGAGTAAGTAGTGCCTGTGTTAATCTGCAAATTTAATTGTTCACGACAATTAAAATAAACCTGAGCCCATGTGTCCCATTGTATTCTTGGTACTTTGAGAATTTTGATTATCAACATGCATACAATCACATCTCCACAAGTCAAGCTCTCCAAAATTCATCTTATTCCATCATGTAATTGAATTTACTTTACTGTAGCTAAATAAATCTACTCAGTATCAATACTGCGGAGGTACAGGCACCTATTAGTCAGTACCTGTTTTTAAAACAACCAATAAAACAATTAAAACGTGAAACAGAAGCATTTAACACAGCCCGTTCATTACATGTACTGGTGTGTAGAGTTCAGTTTACATCTGAAAGCCTGTAGACCTGTCTAACTTATTCCAGGCTGTGGCACCATAATACTGAAGGTTGTTCCTTGACTGCAGCATTTTTGTCTGCAAAGAGAAGGACATCATACGCAATGGTAATGACTTTCCTGTGTTCAGATGATTTAACTTTGCTCATTGCACCCAGACCAGCAATTATTTTTTGCTTAGGCAACATCCACTGTAGGCAAGGATCCAGCATAACATCATGTAAACAAGAAGACCTTGTAGATGTTAACCACGTCACTAAATGTCAAGGAATTTCTGGTGCATCTGGAATTAGGTTTTAGAGCTCAGGGAAACCAGCTGTAACCCACAAGGCAGCTGTTTCCATGTTCCACATAACAGCCTGCTGACATTCACTCTGTCACTATTGCTGAAGAATAAAGAACAAATGTATTTCTTAAGTCTCCAAAACATGGTTGCTCATCTTTTTCTTTCTCAGTTCTGATTCAGGTGATCCCAAAGTGAGGAGGAGAAAGGAAGCAGAGCACCGCAGAGGAGCATCTCGAGAGAGGAGGAGGGAAAGGTCCCAGTCCAGCTCCGACTCCCGTGATGGAAGCAGTGACAGAGAAAGGAGAAGACGGAGAAGTCCTGACCGAGGGAGTCCACTCAGGGACAGACTGAGGAGAGAGCGAGACAGAGAAAGGTGGGAGAGCAACAGCAGAGACAGGGACAGGGACAGAAAAGGAGACCAAAGCCGAGAGCACAGGAAGAGGAGTGAAGACAGGGAGCAAGGGAGGAGCATGGGGAGCAGAGACAGAGGGAGGCAGCGCTCTAGTTCACCCGAGTCGACCGATAGCTCAGGGTCTGAACGCGGTGGCCGCGTGGTCAAAGAGAAGGAGGATAAGAAAAAACAGCGGGAGATGTTGAAAGCTCTGGAGACGCCAGAGGAGAAGAGGGCCAGACGACTGGCAAAGAAAGAAGCCAAGGAGAAGAAGAGGAGAGAGAAGATGGGCTGGAGTGAGGAGTACATGGGATACACCAACGCAGACAATCCCTTCGGTGACAACAACTTACTGGGCACATTCAAATGGCAGAAGGTGATGAGTTGTTATTGTGAACTGTGCTCAAAATTAGACTGCAGGCCCAAAATTAAGAGAGTTTCCTGTCATAACAGCTCTGAGTGTTGTAACTCATCTTAGATTCTTTCTTTGTGACTTGTTTCAGGCGCTGGATAAGAAAGGCATCGGCCACCTTGGAGAGAAGGAGCTTAAAGAAAGGAACAAATGTATTCAGGAGGAGAATCGCAGAGAGCTGCAGAAGGTATAAGCTGTGTTGTGGGGTTTTTTGTGGCATTATAATGTTACAGAGTAAAGAGTAACAGCCCTTTCATTAATCATACATCATTTTATTATTTATTTTATTTTAATGTCTACTTTAATATTTTATTTTATTTATTTCATTGTCTATTTTAGTATTTTATTTATATCTTCATCTTTATCTCTTGTTTCCATTCATGCTGTATTTCTATTTCTACTTTGCATGGAGCATTGGAACAAAAACAATTCCCCCCCGGGGATTAATAAAGTATTCTGAATCTGAATCTGAATCTGAATACTAACCTTGTGTATACAGGTGAAACAGCTGCGTCTGGAGAGGGAGCGAGAAAAGGCCATGAGAGAGACGGAGCTGGAGATGCTACAGAGAGAGAAGGAGGCGGAGCATTTTAAGACCTGGGCTGAACAGGAAGACAACTTCCATCTGCACCAGGCCAAACTAAGGTGAGTGCGCACCAACAGTTACTGTATAGCTCCTTTTCATGTCATTGTTGTGGCTCTGTTTGTTTGCACCATTCCAGTTAAGTTCCAGGTTCCTACAACTGTTCCTTAATACGTGTATGCACTGTCTCACTTTGTATTGTGTGTCCAGGTCTAAGATAAGAATCCGTGATGGTCGTGCCAAGCCTATTGACCTTTTGGCGAAGTACATCAGTGCAGAAGATGACGATCTAGCTGTGGAAATGCACGAACCCTATACTTTTCTCAACGGGCTGACAGTGACCGACATGGATGACCTGCTGGAAGACATTAAGGTCTGTGGTTATAAGGGCTGTTTTCATTCATGAGTTCAAAATAACATGGGATGAATAATTGATGTACAAAGGATCATTTTGTGGGTGAAGTATTCCTTTAATCTTAAAGCGTAAGCTGCTCCTGTATGTGGTTTACTGTACGAGTGTATGTTGTGCTGGTAGGTGTACATGGAGTTGGAGCAGGGGAAGAACGTGGACTTCTGGAGAGACATGACGACCATCACAGAGGACGAGATCAGCAAACTGAGAAAACTGGAGGCATCTGGGAAAGGACCAGGTACGTCACTTTCCCTCCTTTGTTCTTACATGTGAAGTTACATTTGCACCAACGCTAATCTGACTAATAAATAATCTTGCAGCTGTCTCTGTGAACTGTTTGCAACATGCTTTGATGCAATCTTTTAAATTCGCAGGTGATCGTCGCGAGGGCATCAACACAGCTGTGAGCACCGATGTCCAAACGGTGTTCAAAGGAAAGACGTACAGCCAGCTGCAGGCGCTGCACCTCAACATTGAGACGAAGATCCGGGCTGGAGGATCAAATCTTGATATCGGTTACTGGGAGAGTCTGCTGCAGCAAGTCAGAGTCTACATGGCCAGAGCAAGGTATGAATTTGAATTAGAAGTTACACAGATGGCTCATGATTTATCAAAATGGACAGTGGGTAGTAATTTAATTGTGTGTCCCAGGTTGAGAGAGCGACACCAGGATGTGCTGCGTCAGAAGCTGTTCAAGCTCAAACAGGAACAAGGGGTGGAAAGTGAACCTTTGTTCCCCATCATCAAAGAGGAGCAGAAGAGTGACGATGATGAGTAAGTGAACACATCCTGAAACTGGGGGGACATGGTGTCTCAGTCAGTTATTGTGCGTAGTATCAGGTGAAGGTGACCTGAGGCTCATCTTTGACTTCACACTATTTTAATTCTCACTTCTGTTTGAAAAAAGGGAGACCACACCAGAGGAGCCGGGCCAGTCTTCATCCTCCTCCACAAGAAATAAGAACAGAGAAGATGAGGATGAGGATGAGGAGGCAGGTCCATCAACATCCAAAGCAAGAGACCAAGATGAGGAGGAGGGAGGAGAAGAGGGAGTCAAGAAGGATGATGAGAAGGAGGGCGAGGTGGTGGAGGCCGTGCTGACGGAGGAGGACCTGATCCAGCAGAGCCAAGCGGAGTACGACTCTGGACGCTATAGCCCCACGCTGCTCACGTCCTCCGAGCTGCCACTGGACACACACACGATCACACCGGAGGAGGACACACACAGGCTGCAGTTGGCACGCAGACAGCTACAAGTCACGGGTATGAGATTACTAAAATGCACAAAAAGCTCAGTAAAGTATGCAACTTTTTATAAGACTTTAATAGTTGCAACTGTCTTGGAACCCATCGGCTATCAGTTTGACAACCATACGCTCTGGGAGCAAGGGCCAATATTCTGCACTGATGCAGTGTAGCAAGCAGATTTTTTTTACTTTCAGTAAGTGACTGTATCAGCTCGAATTTAGCCAGCACAACCCCCAGCGCTGGGGTGACAGCGGGCTAGGACCAGTGGTGATCTAACCTGCGTAATGGCAGCAACAGAAAGTTTGCTATCTGGCAGGGAGTCAGGGTGTTTCTGGATCAGGGATATGACTTAACACAAATTAAAATACATTATTGAGGATAGCGAGATATTTGTGGATAATGGTGCACATTTCTGGATTGATTTTTGAGGGCTACAACTGTTAAGGTCCAATTAAAAAAAACTTCCAGATACACAAAAGAAAACTAGTACCTGCAGAAAATAAATCATGGAGCCCTGTGGAAGGAGAAAATGATTCTTCAGTGGGGTAGCAGTCAATTTCAAGCTGTAGAACTCATGAGGAAACCAATACTCAATGTACAAGATATATTAATCTCTAAATAATAGTATTGTTTCTCCCCCAAGTCATTTAGTGTTTCTTCTTTGACTTCTGTATCAGGTGATGCCAACGAGAGCGCTGAGGATGCCTTCGTTCGTCGTGCCAGAGAGGGAATGGGCAACGACGAGGCCCAGTTCAGCGTAGAGTTTCCGGTCACAGGGAAGATGTACCTGTGGGCTGACAAATACCGTCCCAGGAAACCCCGCTTCTTCAACAGGGTCCACACTGGCTTCGAGTGGAACAAATACAATCAGACGCATTATGACTTCGACAACCCTCCACCCAAAATCGTCCAGGGTTACAAGTTTAACATCTTCTACCCAGACCTGATCGACAAACGCTCCACCCCGCAGTACTTCCTCGAGCCCAGTCCCGACAACAAGGACTTTGGGATCTTAAGGTTCCACGCTGGCCCTCCGTACGAGGACATTGCCTTTAAGATTGTGAACAGGGAATGGGAGTACTCGCACCGACATGGCTTCCGATGCCAGTTCGCCAATGGGATCTTCCAGCTGTGGTTCCACTTCAAGAGGTACCGCTACAGGAGATAGACGCCCGTACAAGGATGGACCAAGACCCCAGTCACTGTTATATAGGCTGTGCAGTCAATGTGCTTTGTTGTATTATTTTTAGGTGTTTTTACACCAAAAAAACAGTTCATTAAAAATACAGATTACTGTCCTGTTAAATTGTACTGTAGTCTGAAAATTACACATTAAAGACTTGTTTCCTTTTTACTCTTTGCTGTTTGATGGTTTTCTGTTGTGAATTCAAAACATCTTATTTTGGAGTTACAGAGTTAAATATTGAGCCAGTCTTTAAATGAAACTGGATCTTCAAAACACAAAAGCACAAGAAGTACAGAAATTGAATCATACCAGCAGGTATCTTCCACATCTGTTCTTCACATTCTTGGCAAGTCCAGTCTTGCTAAAAACTAGTAAACCCTGTTGGCTATATTTAAATACAATGGAGCAACACAAGGTCCAGGTAGAAAAAAGATTTAATTCAATAAAACAAAGTCTTTGCAGCTAGTGGTTAGAAATGAAATGGCTCATTTTCTGTTATTGTAAATTCCCTGTGAAAATCATACCAATCTTTACAAGACATTTTCATCTATAACAGGATTTACGACAATTAGTTTGAAGCTAAAACACTTAAATGTGAAAATAAAAAGTAAAGCAGAAATTCAAGTGTCTCTCGTACAAAAAACTTAAAGAATCTTTTGGTGTGTCTCTCGCAACAAAGTTCAACCACAGGGTGGTTCATATTCCCATAAATTTCAGATTTCAACTCTAGTAGTTCTGCCCCGAAACAAACAGTTTGGCGCATTCCCGTTTAGTTCTCAAACTTAAGCGGCGCTGGACGGGAATCTGGATACAGTAACGGGTTTGTCAATGTCAAATTTCTGACTCGTCATCTATAAACTGCAGAGATGGAAGACTAACTTTCGGGCCGTCCTCTTCCTCGGCTGCACTGAAAGCCGCCTCCCCTCCAGTGTGGTTGTTATTACTGCCGTTGTTTGTTCCCGACACCAGGGGCTTGACCTCCGCCTGTGCAGGCCCGGCAGTCGGACCCCCCTGCTCAGGGGTCTCTGGGGATTGCTCTCCATTCTTCTTCCCGCACTTGCAGGGCAGCGGCAAGTGGCCTTTGTAAAAGTTCCAAGCCAAAAGGGCAACAAGACCAACTAAAAGGAGCCCGACTATGGCGTGCAGTCCAGCCCCAGAGGAGCCAGCCGTCTGAGCCTTGGGAATAATCACATTCCCACCACGTCCTGTGGCCATGCTCACCTGGTACTCCGCCACAGTGGATGTGTACTCGACACCTTTGGAGGACTCCACAGACTGGCAGCGGTACAGACCGGCGTCGGAGTCTGTGGTGTTGAGGATATTCAGTTTGTCTCGTACAAGCTGAAGGCGAGCCGAAGGGGTCAGAGGTCGGCCATTCCATTCCCAACTGGTTTGTGCCAGATTGGAGGGTGGAGGGCAGGGGAGATACAGGCTTCCCCCAGGCCAGATGGTCCGATTCATCGGCTTCACAGGATCTGAAATAAATAAAATAAACAGAGGTCCTTCACCTAACAAGCAATTTATTTTAATAACCCACAACTGACCTCAAATAAGGTATAGAAAATGGTGCAAACCCCTGCTAGGTACAAAATATAATTAGGAATACATGAATAACTGCTTCAATTCTTTATGAGATAGAGTGCACTGACTCACCAGCATCAGGGCAGAGGGAGGCGTCTCCGTCTTTCACACTTTGGATCAGCTTCCTAAAACAGGAGATGCAATTATTTTAGTTTGTTTAGAACCAATATAAACAGTGCTTTCTCTGCATGTTGGCTCAGCTGCCTACCTTTGTGAATCAGAAAAGAAAACACATTTCTTAGCAACTTCGTCCCAGCCGCAGTACGGGTCTCTGGACAGGACACAGTCCATACAGGACAAGGACCTCTCGCAGGTGGCCAGTGGGATCTGTGCTGCTCCGGAGTCTGAGCCTGCATACAGCTGACCCTGTACACAACAGATCCATCACACACACACACACACACACACAGAGCAATGACACTAATGTAGTAGATGCTTTACTGTAATACACTATGAACATGATTTCAAAGTAATAAGCCGCTAGTTAGGTGGCGACAGAGTTTGAAATTACCGTGACATTAGAGAATTTCATAATCTTGATTGGCTCTGGGGTCTGGAAGAGTTTTACTTCCTCTATGATGAACATCTCTCCGTTGTAGTTCATTGCCTTCACCATGGTGCCATCCTCTTTGAATATAAAAACATGGAAACATGCTATATTTACATGCTGACACATATGAGCTGGGCCCTGTTTCTGAGAGCAGGGAACAGAGCAACTGAGATGGGAAACTCTTCAAGTTTTTCAGTTAGACGACAGCTGATCAGAGATTATTTAATCAAGTCTGAGTATGTTCACCCAGAGTTGAGCTTGTGCTTGGTTGATAAAATAAATCATCATCAGTGGGGCTCTGATACTAAGTTCACCATAGCAACAGGTTAATAAAAGGCGGAGCCTCCATTTTAATCTAGTGGGCATAAAGATATTAATACATGTACGTACAGACAGTTCACAAGAGCCTGAGTTAGAGTGGGCAGAAGTGTCAGTAAGTCAACACAATAAAGTTTTATTCCGTATTGTCCATTAAGCCTATGGGCCCGAACGACGCAAAGTACGTCCAAATTCACACCTGTTCCTCTCTATGGATTCTTCTATGGACATTCAGGGTCATGCTTGTGTTTGGTCATGGCGTTGAGCATTTGCTGGCTCTGTCAAGTAACTGTCGGTTAGTCACTCACTCTACAGCGGAAAACGGCACTTCAGGATGAAAGTTCTGTGCTGGAAATGTATTGTACTTAAAAATAAAGTGTGTTTTCTTTACCAACATGACACGTTTGCAAGTCGCTTAAAGTGTGTGTCCATTCAAAATGGCCAGTAACCCACTTTTGGACCGCAACCCACCAGTTGGAAACCACTGATTTAGGTCATAGCCTACATTACATTTTAAATATATCTATTCAGCTTAAATCTGAGAGTGACAAAACAAGGGCCAGCCATCGAAGATAAAAAACAAAAAACATATAGATCAAAGACAAAGAGACTGTAAGCTCACAGTAATAATACGGTTGGTGATTTGCACATGAAGTGTCGAGGTTAGAAGACAGTCGATTTTAAATGACATCTATTTGGATCTTTAGCTCAGCAGCATTTAATGGCGTTATCTAAACTAATTCAACAAATATAAATTTAAAGACTGTCACTGAAATGCTAATAAAACATGTTCAGACTATGCAGCCTGCTCAAAAAAACTCACTTTCAAATTATATTCAACAGCTGCACCACGATCCTGCTCACTCAGAAATATTGACATATATAATCTCTGATATTACAGGGATTATGTTCTATTAGTGCGAACAATCACATCGTGAGTGATAGAGATAATTCATTGATCCTGCATAAAAAAAAGCTTCATGCTGATTTTTACAATTGGTTACACATTATGTGCAATAAACACTTCAGCGGAACTGCTCTGACACACCGACACAGCGCTATATAAAAAATAAATAAGAAGAAGGAGATGCAGAGCTTTCATTTTGAGCTGAGGGTGACTTGATGCTGCGTAATAATCTAATGTGAAGGCAAAACAGCTGTTCAAAGAAATGACTAACAGCGTGTACAGAAACTGGATTCTGAGAAATGTTTTATTTCCTCAGAGAGGAAATGAAACAGCATGTCTGGCTCTGTAAGAGAGGAGACAGAGAGAAACTCAGGGTTTGTTGAGGAAAACCTATCAGTAAGCAGGTTATGATCACAGAGTTTGTCTTATCTCTGTCTGGAACAGATAACCCAAAGTTTCCCTCATCTCAGAGTTAACTATCTAAAGAGTTTTTACTACCAGCTTCCTGAAACACAGGGCCCTGACACTAACCACTGATGTTGTAAAGTTTTCAAAAGAAGCAAAGTGAAATATACACAGGAAGTGTTGGTTCGTTGCGTTGATAAACACCTGTGCCTATGAACATCACGTGGTAGCTCTCTCCATCTGCTGCCTCCACCTGGTCGACTATGATGCGAGTGAATGTAGCTCCCCTTCGCACCAGTAGAGGCTTCTGTCCTATTGGCTGGATAACTTGGTCCATGAGGGGCCTATCTTTGATAAATTGAAGGGTCCGGTCTGGGAGGTCCAGAGTCTGATGTATGCCCGCTTTACGAGCGGCATTGTCTATACACTGGCGAGGGAAGAGGGGAAGGAAAGAGAGAGGAGAGAACAACGGAGTCAGAGTACAAAAGGAATCAGTTTCCTGCTGGGACACTTGTAAAAAAAAAAAAGAGTTGCCTTTTGAGGTTTGGCCTTTGTTTCTAACACACGCTGAATAGTGGGCAGACTCACAGCTCCGGGCCGAGGGACGGGGACATCTCCGCTATACATCACCCACTTAACAAAAGAGGTTTCTACGGGGACTGGGGTCTTGTACTTCCCCTCTGCAAACACTCTGCTGATGCTGGACACGCGGTACGCACACACTGCAGACAGGTCTGATGTGTCCCTGGAACGAACACACACACACACACACACACACAGAAAATGTGAGCCAAGTGGTGTGCCAAAGACCATTAAACAGAAAGAGACCCAAACACACAAACACGTTTGTTAATTCAAACGTACGACTGTGGTGTGAAGATGGCATAGAACAAACAATCCTTCCAGTGCCTCTCAGGGTCACACCAGCGGTAAGTGTCCTGGATAATGAACGGCAGCTGAGACTCCAGCACTGGACAGTCCATTCTGGCCTTCAGGAAGGATGTCCATTTCTTCTGCAAGGTCCTTTCACCTCCAAGATCCCCCTGAGAGCACAGAAATACCCCATAATGCCACACTGGCAAGTGGAAAAACATGAAGACAAACGGGATGCACAATCAAGCAGCGGAAAGGGCGGAATGAGCGCAACTGAGGAAGTGCTGTTTATACGTTATTGTCATTTTGGGAAATGGAGCTGCTACAAATAAGCACATGCACGGTAAACTCTTTTTCACCTTGCAGACGCGAGCCACACGGGAGACCACCAGTTTGTTGTAGCAGTCGCACTCCACAGCCGTCTCACTGAAGAACAGGTAGACCTTGTCATCGTCTCCCATATTACTCAAATCACTCTCTGGCATCTGAGCCATGGAAACAAAGGTAGGCTCTGACAGAAAAAGAAGAGAAAAAAAACATCAAGGTGAAACAGAAGCCCTAGCACGAATGTAGCATCTTGCAAAAAACCCATTACATCCTACGACAGCTCACCATTAAGCCAGGAGCTCTTGAACTCAGTGCGTATGGACACAGGAGAGCTGCGCATCAGGATGGGTTCGGAGCCCAGGAAGTTCATTGAAGTGGCTGAATATAGGTTGTTATCTGGAAAGATGCAACAACAGAACAGATGCAAATTTTTTTTTTTTTTTTTTTTTAAAAAGTGTCTGACAAAACATACTTCCTCTTGGCAGTAGGTGGCGCAATCACCATGACATCTAATGTGTGTGTAGTTGGCTTGGGGCACAGAACCTTATATAACATGTGAAGACTGGGGCAGATTGGACCATGTATGCTGGAGTTACAAACCGCTTCTTGTTTCATGGTGGAACACTTACGTTTGAAACCTCGTCACGGTCACACAGATTGACGAAAAACCTAGCCTGTAATAACTTTTAATCATTAAGATCTTTCAATGGGACACACCAATTTCGAAGTCGATTGGATGAAAACTCTGGGAGAAGTTTGTAAAAGAACGCCCCCCAGTAATGGCCAAAATTGCACAAAAGTGTCACATTAAATTCAAAATGGCTGACTTCCTGTTGGGTTTACAGCATGGTTCCAAGATGCTTTTTGTACGTCTTGGAGTATTAGACATGCCTACCAAGTTTTATAATTACAGGTAAAACGTACTGCGGGGGCTGCTCCGTCAAAATTTGCTAGGGAGCGCTAAGGAGCCAAGTTGCCACATCAAAGCAAAAAAAATAATTCCAGACAACACAAGACTTCAAACGTGTGTGCCAAGTTTCGTGAGTTTTAAAGCATCCCTTGCCCCTTAAAAACAACATCCTGTTTTATGGCGAATAAGGCGTCGCCATGGTGACAGCGTTTGATGAAAACTCAATAGCTTCATTTCTGAGTATCATCAAGGTCGTAGGACTTTTTAATCAGCAAATTTGAAGAGGGTCTGATTAACCTGCTAGAAGAGGGACATCAAAGAATGAAAATGTTTGCTATATTAGCCACTCTTCTTTAGAGTCCTTCTCCAGACATGTTTCAAATTAACATTTATATTTTGTTGAAAATGGTTTTCCCACAAAATGGTAAAAAAAAAAAAATCTGAAAGGGGGCTAGAAGCAGATCTGCTCTTTCTCCTTGTGGATGTATGAAGAGAAATGCGTACAGCGTTAAACACAGGGCCCTGTTCCTATTAAAGTTGCTCAGTGGTGCATGAAGTCAAAAAAGTTCGACCTTGGAGGTATAAAGTTACACAGATCTTTCATATTGTTGGGCCCATAGAGCAGGCGTGCTAGGGACTTCCACGAACCAAGCGGATAACTTCCAGTTTAGCACTCTGCTAACTTCCACTAACAGCGGCTCTTCTAGACTTTAGAAATGTTATTGCACTGAATGGATCAAATCTCAATAGTTAAACGAGTCATTTTGCGGGGGCTGTGACAGGCAAAAAATGTATCTGATTTACAGATGTCTCTTTCACAATGTAAGTCTATGGGAAAAAGGTCTTTTTGGGCCTAGTGGCACCACATGACGGACCTGGAGGATGTAATTCCACTGTTTGGCCACTATAAAAATTGGCTTCAGAGCCAGGCGCACGTCCTGGGGGCTTGTTTTTCTGGATTTGGCCTCCGCCGTAACCACTTGCTGCTTGACTGGTGGAAAAGCAGCGCCTCAGGGTGGCTTGCGTTGCAATAGAGGAAACATTGGAAAGATTCAGGCACACATTTGTGAGCCTCAGTCAAACTCAAATGAGGAGTCTACACACCAAAATCTGCAACTGGAAGACGTATCAGAATGCTAAGCATATTTAGCATCTTTTATCTGTTTATGTTGTGTGTTAGCATTTCAGCTTGTAGGCTAACTAGCAGCATTGTGTTACATCCAAAAACTGCGCACTCTACCATGTTTGCTGCCAAAACTTTCACCAAGCTAATGCTAGACCTCTCTAGTGCCAAATTTGCACAGATACAATCCAGTATAATCGAGGTTAGACATTTTAGGGGACATAAACATAAGAAGAACACATTTTTGAGTGGAGGGCAACTTTAATTATTTAATTATATAACTGTGACTCACCATCCATGATGGAGGCATATCTCTGGAAAGGATCAAATGGACACTTCCCTTTGCCATCCTCGGCTTTCTTCTCAAGAGTCAGCTTTCCGTTTGCGTAGGACTGCACAGACAAACACAAAGGCACTACAGCTCACAACGTTTCAAACTCAATTTTTGAAGTACGGAATATGAATTGGGATAAGCGAGGACTGAAGCTCTGAATTTGCCTCACCATGTAATCACACTCAGGATCAAAAGCATTGGTTCCACAGACATATATCCTGTTATCCTCCAACTGATGCAGGATCCTGATGTAGTTCTTGCAATCTGCCTGAAAATGCATTTTACAAAAGCAATGATGACATCTGCTCAATATGCATTACATTGTGAATAGCCAAAGCCAAAGGGGACTCACCTCAGGATCTTTTCCTTTGTTTTTACAGCTATTTTCTTGCTTTTGCGTCACTTCCCATTTAACCTAAAATAGTGAAATAACAAATGTAATTTTTTTTAATATTTCTGCTGTCAAGGTTAAAGCCACAGTAAGTTACTTTTGTCATATTTGCTTGGTTTATGCAATCTACTTCTTGCTCTCCGTCATTGGTCGTCTATTTACTTCTCTTTGCCATGTACGCTCTTGTTAGCAGCCATCGCCATTGATTCCTGAATTGATTTCATTTCAATTTACAGGGTCCCGATTTGATTCGATTTCCAATTTGATTCGAAATCAATTCAATTAGGGATATACCAATTTCTGCTAGTATGTGAAAGAGATACACAGAGAACTAATACTAAACATTTTACAAGGAATTGTTTAAAAAAGAATAAATTCAGAACAGGATATCTTATAACTAAATGTTGTTTTTAGAGCAGCGACAGTAAAACAGCACAGTCACAATATAAGCTCAGTTTCTCACTGGAAACAAATCCAAAAAGTCAATTATATAAATCATATTCCTGACATCACAATACTGAGTGAACTTTAGAAAGAATAAAGAACACAGACATCAGTCAGTATTAGTCCTCCTGTCTTCTCTGCTCCTCCCTCTGACATAAACAGTTGTTGTTTCAGCTTGTTCGTAACAATTGCTAACAATCAGGTCATTCAAATGCAGAGCAATTTGAATCAGATGAATCAATTATTTTAACCCAGCCCTACTTCAGAGAGTAAACACAGCAGTTGTTAAAAAGAGAGAGGTGACTAAATTCCCTACAAAATGTAACTGAAGTGGAAGTGTAACAGCTGAAATCAGCAGATAACTCCCAATAAAGCTGGTTGGTTTTAGTGTGCATTAAGTGTATCGCTCCGTTCAGGGCAGAGATTCTGGCACGATACACAAGTTTACTCTTGAAGATTTCTTAGCCCTGGGCCAAGAAAGCTTTGATAAGACATTTATGACTAATGCTGACAGGATTGGCCTTAACAGCATTGTGTTCTTACTGAAGCAAGTTTCTTGGAGATGTCTTTGAGGTCAAGAGCATACACTGCCTCCTTGGCACCCAGAAACAGCAGGTTCAGATCTTCTCTTAACAGCATGGTGGAGTAGTTGAACACTCCCTCCTCATGAAACAGACGAGCGTTGTCCCCTAGGGAGAGAACATGACTGATTAACTCATGAAACACTAGAGATTAAACTCTGTTTCCCAATAAGTCGCCCTTACTCAGACCACATGAGCCAACATGAGTTGGCACACTGTGAGCCAAGGTTACACAAGACAGACAGCAACACTTACTATGGTAGGGCACAGATCTACGGGGCGAGCCTTCTTCCAGTGTCAAGGCCAGGGGCAGCAGCCAAAAGACACAGAGGGGCAGCAGTGGATGCATGGCTCTTTTGTCCAAACTAACAGGAATTTAAGCTTTATTGTTTCCTTAACAGTCAATCATAGAGCGGCGAAGACAGCCGGTAGCATCTATGACGTGAAAAGGTCTGTGCTGACTGAAGGGCACCGGCCCCTTTACTGGCCCCGCTCAGCAGGCTGTCCATGATGAGATGGATGGCACAGACCAAAGACACAAAGCCGAGGAGGGCTGAAAGAGACAAGGTTGTATGGATATCACAATCAATTCATGGGACGTGAGACCTGAGAGAAAATACGCTTAAAACACATACAGCAAAGCACATTACAAAAAAAAAAAACCCAACTCCTCGAAAATGACATTTGAAGAGAAACATCTAAGAAGTGTTAAAAACAAAAGTGAGAGAAACAAAGCAAAAGAGTGGAGGAATACCCAGAAAGGGCAGAGTGAGCTAAAGTCAGCGCGGCAGTAATTCTGTCAGTGCCATAGTGATGTTAATGCAGGGCCGTGAAAGGCATTCAGCAGGGTGCAGGGATGTCAACTTCAGCTCTCCTGCAGCACCAAACACAAGCACACAATGAGAGATTCACAGAGAGAGCTGAAGGCTGGTGCAGATAAGAGACGAGCTCTTGCACCAAATTTGTTGCAAAAGCTGTTGCACACAACAACAGGAAACATGTTCGTTGGTCTTGTTCAGTGTTTAGACATTGAATATATGTGAGTATGTGTGCCATGTTGCACTGCCATGTTTCTACACTACCCCAGAACTAACAAACCAAACTCTAGCTCTAGATGGGGCCATCTGCATTTTCACATTTCCAATTCAGCCACTGTAGTAAAATGCTCCACTGAGACAAGAGCGTCGGCAAAAACGTATATTCATTTAACCTAAAACTTCTTTATTCAGTGTTTTACTGGTTTAAATCGCCAGGTCCCTTTGTTTTCAAGAGGAAGAGACCTATGCGGATAATTCTGCTCCAGGTAATAACCTCCTGAGCGTCTTGATTTTAAGTTGTCAGAGAAAAAAGGTGAGCACACATTAGCAGGTGCTAGGATAGCGGTCTGTCTCCGACATACCAAACAGCATCTGAGAAACACCGATTTCTAACAAGAAACTGCTTTATTGAGCATTTTTACTGGTTTTAATCACCAGATCCCTTTGTTTTAGGGAGGAGGAGACCTCTGCAGATAATTCGGCTTCTGGTAAAACTCTCCTAAGCATCAGGATCACAACGTAGGTGAGCACGCATTAGCAGGTGTACGCCTTGCTAACTGTGTGGCTACATATTTTGCCAAATAAACACCTGTCTCAATTAGAGGGCTGGTCTAGTTGCCAAGCAATTAATTTTTTTAATAGAAGTTCTTCAGATGTATAAAACCGTGTTGATGGCTACCTCAAATTATGTGTCCACTCCTCCATTACCCTGTATATTATTCATATTCCTTTAGTCCGTGAGGGTCCTCAGATCAAAAGAATCAAAAGGGTTTTTCATTAAAATTAGGGATGCACCGAATATTCGGTAACTGAATATATTTGGCCGAATATTGCAAAAAAACACACATTCGGTATTCGGTGGAATAAGTTAAAAGCAAGGCCGAATAATAGCGGCGTGTTTTGATAACGCGGGCAGAGTAAAATGTCAGCAGTGTGGCGATCCGTCCGTCACCGCACTCGCATTTGCGACTAAAAATAGTTTTGAGCGAGCAAAATAGGCTTAAATCATTCAGCACGCTGTGCGAGCAGCCTACAGATTTCAACCAGCAGCAGACACGAAAGGCGAATCCCATCAGTTGTGGGTTGAACGGGGGTCACAGACACAGACAGTAAGGTATTCCTGTCAAATATGGCGGCCATCGGCTTACCGGCGACGGAGAAGTCGGCTCCAATAATATCTTCTTCTTGGCGTCATGACTGCCCAGAAGTACCTGAACAGCCGAGCCAGCCTAACACAGGTATGTGACGTGTCAAAGGAGAAACGGGCCGTTTATTTGATTTTGATCCCCCCTATGTTAATCACTGATTGATGCTGTTTTTCAAGTATGAATAAGTCAATAAGTAATTTATTCCATTGAAATATCATTGATGTATTATAGAAAAGTGATTTATCTTTTTATAAATGACAAAAGGCACATCTGCCTCATTTTTGCTGTGGTATCGTGATACTACTCAGAACCATGATATTTTCATTGGTATCGTACAGTGGATCCCAATTTTGGTACCGTGACAACACTAATCTGGAGGGGGTTCATCTGCA
This sequence comes from Epinephelus lanceolatus, assembly GCF_041903045.1. Lineage (NCBI taxonomy): Eukaryota > Metazoa > Chordata > Actinopteri > Perciformes > Serranidae > Epinephelus > Epinephelus lanceolatus. Next base: position 30,985,506 of record NC_135745.1, on the reverse strand, counting down.
AAAACTAATGAAAAACTAAACGATATTCGGTATTCAGTACTCAAGCGCTTAATATTATTCGGCTTCGGCCACAAATTTTCATTTCGGTGCATCCCTAATTAAAATCAATCAAAGTTGTTTTAATAGGATTAAGTGTTGTTGTGTCGATATGCTGGGTGCCATAATCCTCTTGCTGATGCTCTGTCTGGTGGAGCTAGATCAATTTAACGATTCATATTTGATATTATTATCTGAAGCCCAATTTTTAAACAAGTAATATTCATACTGGTTTTGAAAAAAAAAACACTATTACTACTATTTGAGGTTCTGTGGTAGGCATATTTCTGCCTTTGTGTGTTCACACAGTTTTAGTCTTGAATCTATGTAACCTGTGGACTCTTGTAATATCTGGGTCGTGTTGATATTAAGAGGCTCAGACCGTGGATATCTTCGGAGGCGACCTCCGTTTATTCCTGATGGCAAGGGGCAAAACAAAATCGGCCATCGAACACAACCACACAAACTCCCGCTCCTCACAACAGCAAAAGGGCGGCCATGTTACATTCAATTAAGCAAACTCAAACTCGACGAACTCGAGCCCCTACACAAATTAAGCGACACAAGATTATGTTAGAACAAAATGAACTTAGCGTAACAGCACTAAAACATGGAAATTATCACAAGAGCAGAGGACCCCTGGTCCATTGATTTTAGAAAGAAGGAAACCTCGGCAGATAATTCAGCTCCAGGTAAAAACCTCCTGAACAATGAAGGAAATCCAAACCGGGAGAAGTCTCACCTGGTTGCAATCTGCAATCCTCACCACTAGATGCCACTAAATCCCCCTAAACCTTACACACTGGACCTTTAAGCCTACCAACAGAGGTAACAATTAGTCTGAGCTTGCCTGTTGTTTAATCACAGCGAACAGCTGTTGTTTTTTGTGATTAATACAATCTGCACAGGTGTGTAATTCAGATGAGTGTTTCCCAACAGAGGTGCAGGTTTTGACTGATGAGCTGCGGCATGTCAGAGAATGCAGCTCTGAGAAGATGTTTCACATAGTTTGCCCTGGGGCCAAAGACAGCTTCACTCAACGCCCATCTGCACACACACACACACACACACACACACACACACACACACACACACACACACACACACACAGCACTTTGGCGTTCACATATGCGCCAAAAGTTCGGCTTGAAGCGTTAAACTTACTTTTAATTGTTGAGTTAGCGCATTTAAAGTTACCTTGTGCGTTGTTTTAGTTTATTTGTAACATAATTTGTTACTTAAAGTTATTTTAAACAGCATTTAAAACAGATTTAAGCTTAAATTTCTGCGTTAAAGTCAACACAAACTTAACGGCAAAGTGCACGAGCTCCAGCAGTTAACCATCAACACTCCTATCAAAGTTAATCACTTACCTGCGCAGTGACACGCCCAAGACTGCCGAGGCTCCCATTAGGAAAAAATAGTCCCAGCACCTGTTTACACGTAATTTCTAAACCATTACCTCCTCATTAACTAACAGTGTGGTAGTTAAACTAACTCATAGTGTGTGTAAACGGCTGGTAAGTGTCCCACACACGCGCTGCAGCTGCCCAACGTACGCTGAGTGAGACACTTTCTAGCACTAGCTTGTAACTTCCTTTAAGACTGGAGAGGCAGCAGGTTCACTTCTCTAAAGTTCACACCGCAGAAAAAGCTCCTGTCTCACGGCCCAGCAGCCGGTCTGTCTCTGTCGGGTCCTCTCAAAGTCACAGCGGTCATCCGTTATTGTGGAGAGGCTCTGAGCAGCGCTCACATCCCGCGGTGAGGAGGGTCTGAATGGCTCCTGGCTGCTGCTGCTGCTGCTCCGGTTGGCTCCGTTCAAACTGAGGCGGCGGAAGGCGCTGATCTCAGGTCTGATTAAGGCTTCATTGTTCCCATATGTTTTCACCCGTCAGTGGAGGGAACAGCTGACTCAAGATGGGCGAGGGTGGAGATACAAACGGATGCAGAGAGTTTCAGCACGTTGTTTTTTTTTTTGTTTTTTTTAACTTGGGCAACATGTCCCAACAGGAGTGATGGAGTAACGTTACCTAGTGGTGTGTAGTGGGAGGTGTCTCAATGAATGAACAGAATGAACTGTTCTCATGTTGTCATTATATCTGTTATAATAATGTTGCACAATGCACAATACTACTTTATGAAATTTATAATAGAGTCATGACCTTAGAGATATTCCAAAGTAAAAGTCCCACATTTCTACCTTAAAAATCTGAAACCCATGTCATTTAAGGAAAAATAAATAAATAAATAACTGAAATGTGTAAATATATAAACTTTGATGCAGTAAAGATGCTTGATTTTCAGGATGGGTGTGTGTGAATTTTCCTGAACTCAAATATTGAAATATTTTTTCTATATGTATGATATATTTTTTATTATACAGTACAGGCCAAAAGTTTGGACACACCTTCTCATTCAATGCGTTTTCTTTATTTTCATGACTATTTACATTGTAGATTCTCACTGAAGGCATCAAAACTATGAATGAACACATGTGGAGTTATGTACTTAACAAAAAAAGGTGAAATAACTGAAAACATGTTTTATATTCTAGTTTCTTCAAAATAGCCACCCTTTGCTCTGATTACTGCTTTGCACACTCTTGGCATTCTCTCCATGAGCTTCAAGAGGTAGTCACCTGAAATGGTTTCCACTTCACAGGTGTGCCTTATCAGGGTTAATTAGTGGAATTTCTTGCTTTATCAATGGGGTTGGGACCATCAGTTGTGTTGTGCAGAAGTCAGGTTAATACACAGCCGACAGCCCTATTGGACAACTGTTAAAATTCATATTATGGCAAGAACCAATCAGCTAACTAAAGAAAAACGAGTGGCCATCATTACTTTAAGAAATGAAGGTCAGTCAGTCCGGAAAATTGCAAAAACTTTAAATGTGTCCCCAAGTGGAGTCGCAAAAACCATCAAGCGCTAGGAAACCACTGCTAAGGAGAGGCAACAAGCAGAAGAGATTTGTTTGGGCCAAGAAACACAAGGAATGGACATTAGACCAGTGGAAATCTGTGCTTTGGTCTGATGAGTCCAAATTTGAGATCTTTGGTTCCAACCGCCGTGTCTTTGTGAGACGCAGAAAAGGTGAACGGATGGATTCCACATGCCTGGTTCCCACTGTGAAGCATGGAGGAGGAGGTGTGATGGTGTGGGGGTGTTTTGCTGGTGACACTGTTGGGGATTTATTCAAAATTGAAGGCACACTGAACCAGCATGGCTACCACAGCATCCTGCAGCGACATGCCATCCCATCCGGTTTGCGTTTAGTTGGACCATCATTTATTTTTCAACAGGACAATGACCCCAAACACACCTCCAGGCTGTGTAAGGGCTATTTGACCAAGAAGGAGAGTGATGGAGTGCTGCGGCAGATGACCTGGCCTCCACAGTCACCGGACCTGAACCCAATCCAGATGGTTTGGGGTGAGCTGGACCGCAGAGTGAAGGCAAAGGGGCCAACAAGTGCTAAACACCTCTGGGAACTCCTTCAAGACTGTTGGAAAACCATTTCAGGTGACTACCTCTTGAAGCTCATGGAGAGAATGCCAAGAGTGTGCAAAGCAGTAATCAGAGCAAAGGGTGGCTATTTTGAAGAAACTAGAATATAAAACATGTTTTCAGTTATTTCACCTTTTTTTGTTAAGTACATAACTCCACATGTGTTCATTCATAGTTTTGATGCCTTCAGTGAGAATCTACAATGTAAATAGTCATGAAAATAAAGAAAACGCATTGAATGAGAAGGTGTGTCCAAACTTTTGGCCTGTACTGTATATCTTTTAATTATGTATTTATTTTACATATTATTAGGGTCTACTAGGTATTCTTCTTCTTCTTTCTTCTTCCGAGGAAATCATATTTCCCATGGGTGAAAACTCACCAAACTTTGCACAAAGGTCCAGTCTCATGTCAGATATCCTCAGCTGTAAACTCAAGACAATAGTCCTGATGGTGGCGCTACAGCAAGCATCTAAAGTTCAAAACTTTGAAAATTCATAACAAATCAACCATATGTGCTACAACTTCACAACTTTCATCAAACTATAGCCCCAATACTGAAGAAACTTTTGTACATTTAAACCTATTAAAAATTATTAAGTTCATCACTCTGTTTTTTTTTTCAAAAACTATAAAACTTCTTAAACCGATCTCCTCCCACAATTTTTTTTCAATTGACACCAAACTTGCTACAGAGCATCTTCAGACTGTCCTACAAAAACTACATTTCTCAGATTTTTGATTTATCAAAAATTGAGCCTACAGTGCATCAAAATGTTTGACTGTAAACGGTACTGTAAACATATACTTGCAAATTCTTGCTAAATAAATCTTCAATGTTCATGAAAAAAATGACAAAATTCTGGAGTCATGGTAGATGATGTGTGGCAAATTTCAGAATTTTATCTCAAAAACTGAATTTTTGACAGCATTTTGAATTTTGCTCTATTGTGAACAATTGGAGTCAATGTAAAAATGGCAATTTTAAACATCAGTTTTTCACTTATGGAGCAAATCAATCACTGTTACAAACAAATTACCAACATCTCCATGCTGTCTAGATGCAATATGTGTATTTTCAGATTTTTGTTTCGATAACTGATTTTTTTTACAGTGGTTTGAAATCTGCTTTTCCATGCATGGACAGCTGCTAAACCTGCACGTCTGGTTTAATCAATTTGTGAAGCTACACATGAATTGTGATGAGAACAGTTCATTCAGACACCTCCCACTACACACCACTAGGTAACGTTACTCCATCACTCCTGTTTAGACATGTTGCTCAAGTTAAAAAAACAACAATAACAACAACAAAAACATGCTGAAATATATATTCACATATATATGTATATATTACATATATATTATATTTTATTATATATATTACATATATACATATATATATGTGTGTGTGTGTGTGTGTGTGTGTGTGGATGACATCGTGCTGTATGCCAAAAATGAGCGAGACATTGACTCGCTGATCCACCTCACCAGGATCTACAGCAATGACATCAGAATATCATTCAGACTAGATTGAGTGTGGTCAGATGGTGTCCAAGAGAGGGAAAATAGTGTTTCTGTTATTGTGTTTGCCCACATCACAGCCTACCGTACAGAGCAGCCAAATATAACAACAACATAAACTGCCTCATCAAAAATAAGTTACAAATGAAATTTCCCTATACAGAAGCGCAACATGTCCAAACAGGAATGATGGCGTTATGTCATCTAGTGGTGTGTAGTGGGAGTTGTCTGTCTGAATGTACAGGATGAATTATTTTGATTTCATTATCTGTTATAATAATGTTGCACCTGCACAGAAATGTGTATATTAATACTTTATGAAATTTAAAGTGGATTTGTGACTATTTAGAGGTTATATGTGATTGAAACAACACAACCTCCTGTAAAGTACGCAATCCAGAAGTGTTTCTGTTACTTTTGTCAACATAACAATCTTACGGCACAGTGCAACCAAATACAAGAACACCAAAAACCACCTCATGAAAAATAACCAACAAATGAAATTGAATTTTTTTGTTCCTCTCCTGAACTTTTCACAGACCACAATTGCATCTTGGGTCTAATTGGTGGACTTGAAAGTTTTTACTGTTTATTTTATTTTATGCTATTTATATTTTCAGTTTTGAAAACACAAATGAAGAAAAAAATGACAACATAAATAAATGAAAATTTAAAAAGAAAAAGTTTGGTCCGGTATCAATTCAACGATTTCCCCTGTTTTAGAATTGAATGAACTGTATCACTGGAATGATCATAGAATGAACCGAGGAAAATTTTAAATATACACTTACATATCACTTTTACAAACCCTTGCTGACACATTTTTTTCTTTTCTTCTACCTTTCTTTAGTAAAGACTATTAACAAGAGTTGTTTATGGGTTACCTTCAGTTTTGGGGAGTAACTAGTTACATGTAATTAAATAAAAAATAAATAAACATGATTGTAATCAGTTACAGTTACTGAGAAAAATATGTACTTATATTATGGTTACTAATCAAAATGTTGGTGATTAAAAGGAGTTACAACCAAATATATTATTTTCAGTAAAACGTTTATATTATTCTTTAACAGTACTGATTCCTTTCAACATTCTTATTCTCCTCATAACGCCCTGACCTACAGTGGTTGAAACATGTTGGCTCTTTTAATCATTAGGCCACTATAATAAAGGCTTTTAATATTTCCTTCCTCGTTAATATATATTTGGAGTGCCTGGATTGCCTTCCTGTATATCCTGTTGTTCCCTGCTCACACCTGACCTTATGTTTTGACCTACATTCGAGTTATCCTCCTTCTCCTGTCGTCACTCATGGTTTCAATCGCTGACTAAGTCCCAACAGCCAAGTGGTGCACTTTTGAGAAAGCACTATCAACAACACGGACTAATCCCATCCATGCAAAACCATTTAATGCCCTTGATATCTAACAAACACTATTCTTTGATAGTGATCAAGTAGACACAACACATCATGTACAAACATACAAGAAACTGTTCATTGTAAGAGGACACTTTGAGTCACAGTTTGCCACTAGAGACACGTCAAATCTACTGGCCAATTGGCAGCAATGTCACTGTAGAAATACTTGTTGCTTTTCTTTAAGCACCTTCACACCTGTCGTAAATTAAAATTTTGTCATTAAATGTAGAGAGGTAGGGCGTGGTGTAATACTGTGATAAAGCCAAAAGTCTTTGCCAGGTTCAGTCAGTTTTGTACCTTAGCTGACAGCCATTCCACTAGAGGGCACTCTCACACATGAATACAGTAGATTTACCTTTTTTTTCTTTTAAGAGGAACAGAAATCACCTGGGCTTTCCAGGCAGGTCTGAGTGCTGGTGAGTCATAGCACCAAACAGTAGCACGTACACAGTAGCAGAGAATAAGGAAACACTTTAAAATAAGCACCAACAGTACAGTTAAAGTTGACAACAGTGTCACTGAATCAACAATACATCAATGGCTGCTTATCAATCACAAAGAGCACTCATGAGCAGCAGGCAGAGATTGTGCAGTTTTCAGTTTTCTGGCCAGCTCGACTGTACTTTTTTTTTTTTGTCCTTCTTAGTCATGTTACATGTGATGAGGTGAGTGAGGGGAATTGCTGAAACCTGAGCGCGCCTGGTTTATTTTACTTTCAGAGCAGATAAAGTGTCTCGGGGCTCAGGTCAGAGTTTGGGGCTCCGCTGTTGATCTTTGCAGTCTGTGGTTTGTTTGTTCGTAGTCTCCGGTGTGACAGCAGTAACATCAGCAGCTCAGACAGGGGGCTTAGACAGGAAAACATCAGTCTCAGTTGGTGGTCCTGAACGTGCCACTGCTTCTCTGATAAGTTTTAGCTGCCAGTCATATTGATTCACAGCGGATTGTATTCTGAAGGAAAATCATTTGCTGTGGCACTATTCTTTTGCTCAGATTGTAAACAGCTTTATGCAAGTAGACAAAGCACTAGTGGATTGTTACCCAAACCAAGGCAGGCAGCGTTTTATGACCCAGTGTTTGCCAGCCAATCTCACTCTTAGGGAGCAAACCAGAGTCCATTTAACCATCTAAGTCCAACAAGACCAAAAGAATGAAACTCAACATTTTGTATTTCCCTATGAGAGTTTGTAGTCCCTTGTCTTCCACCTAGAAGGCACAGGATGAATACATAGCTGCAGTGAGAAGGGGTTTGGCACTGAAGATTGAGTATGCTGTGACAGGAGGTTGCTTATTGGTTGATGATGAAGTCACTCCTGACTGGCTCGTCTCTTCTCCAGCTTCATTTTGAGTTCCTCGTTGAGTGCTGTGTGAAGAGAAGACGAACATCATGTTAGGTCTCGTGTATGTACGGTAGACCTACGTGTTTCTAGGCGTTTGTGTGGCAATTACTAGAAATCTGTCAGACAAACAGGTGTCGATATTCGGACGGACCTATCAAGTCAAAATAGACCTGGATGGACCGCAGCAGGTGAGATCTGCACCGTCTACTCACTTTGTGCTAGAGGTGAAGGGGAGAGGATGAGTCGTCTCATGGGGTTGGTGGGCGAGGCCGGCACCGGTGAGGTCAGGATGCGACGGTCGGGGGCAGGAGACCTGGACAGGGGGCTGCCGGGCCAACGATCTGCACCAGAATAAAAGCAGGGATCATTACTGATGTGTCTGCTGCCGTCTGCATCATGCATGTGGTTTATGTGACTGAGGCAAACCTTGTTTTGGAGGCAGGGCGGGAGCCTTTGGCAGGGGGCTGGAGGGGGCAGTGTGGAGGATCCTTTCTCCGTTCTCATCATTGGCGGAAACATATGCTGATGACACAGAGTAAAATGTGGTCAGTCTCATTGATTGTTTAAAATAAAATAAAATAAATGTAGAGAATATGTGTCGCCTTACTGATATTCTCTTCGTAGGGCTCCTCCAGTAGGAAAGGCTGTAAAGTTCCTGCTGTCTTCTCTACCAGAGCGTCGATGACCTCGTGAAGCGTAGCACAAGGGATCTGGAAAAGAGACCCTGTTGTATTATACACCTGAAGCTGCTGGGTTGTTCATGGTGGTAACATACAGTCTGAGACATTGTTGAGTGTTGTCATCTCACAGCACTACTCAGATTTGTCACTTTCATGTTCTACATTATTTCTTCGTTGTTGCTGTCTCCCCAAAACATCCTGTAAACTCAAAACTGGAAGTGTGAAGATGCCATTTTTATGTTCGTCTGACAAGTTGTCGCTTCAGAAATGATGTCTTTACCTGACAGCAAACATGACAGACAGCCGTTTGGAGATTTGCAGCATCAAGTATTTGACGTCCCACTTGACAAATCTGGTATGTGTTTTCTGTCATTTCAAATATTTAACTCCATGACAGGGATGCATTGATCCAATATGCCGAACTTGTGTTTCTATTAAGCAGATAAGATGACTGGTCATGATACCACTGATCCACACTTAACAAAGTCTCATTTGCAATGCTGTTATAAAGGTCTGTAGGGTTATTTGCAATCAGGAACACTTTACTTAGTTTTTCTCACATGCCTTCACAGTGAACGAAGAATCCAAAAACTGAGAAAATTCTTGATGAATTTAAGTAAAAGGGGGACTGCGCTTAACAACAGCAGAACTGTATCAAAACCTCTGTTTCCAAACTCTCACACTACTTGTGCAATATGATCCAAGGCTCATTTATCCAGTCATGTGCTCAGTACTTCCCCAACACATGAATTTTCACTAGAAAGCATGCTACTTGTCCTTTCATATCCTTATAAGTGTGTTACATAGAACACTTTTAGCAAAGATTAATGTGTTTGGAAAGTACTGAGCATAAATTAGACTTGGATTATACTGCACAAGTTGTGTGAGAGTTTGTAAACAGATGTTTTCGTATACTGTAGTTTTGCTGTTGTTAAATGCAGCGCCATTTCACCTCTATTGCTTACGTTATTTTCTCCATTTTTGGATTCTTCGTTCATCATGAAGGCATGCAAGAAAAAAACAAGTTTTCTTCACAAATTCAATGTGGCACAGGTGAATAAAATATTCCTTTAAATTGATTCTGATGACACACAGTGTACTTTACAGATTATAAATCCTTGAAAAGAAAGCACTGGTATTTGATCTGTACAAGGTATCAGCCGATTAAAATTAAAAGATTTGAAAAGTTGGGTCGATGCATCTCTAACCTGAGGTTTCCCTCGTCAAAACACAATCACGATATAACATTAAAAACAAAGGTGAGTCCATTGTAAAATGACTTTCACTAGAGAATTGTCAGAAATGAACTGTATTTAAACACTTACAGGATTTTCTACATCAATGACATATCCACCTTGGTCCCTCTGGGTCACACGGTAATGTCTGAACACAGACCTGGAGCACAAAAGAGAAACAGGAAACTTGTAATCTTTGCAGGAAATGTTACATCTGACTCTGTTGCCTGTTATTCAAGTTGTGGTGCTGAGATGTTCAGGAGGTCTTTACCCATTGAGGTCCTGTCGAGTAGTGACAGCCAGTGAGCACCCATCTCTACCCGGACGGAGCAACATGTTGCCGCAGTCTGGGTGTCGCTCTAAAAGGACTTCAGCCTCTGTTCGAGACACTGGTCGAAAACACCTGCATTGCCACACACACATTATTAATGGTAGTATAGTCACCCTCCACATTGTGACCAATTGAGTATCAGTTATTCACCTTGTGTTACATTGAATTCTTGATGAAAACTTTGTTTTTCTTGCATGCCTCTGATGAATGAAGAATCCAAAAAACGTCTCATTTATTCAATCGTATGCTCAGTTCTTCCCAAGCACATGCATTTTCACTAAAACCTTAGTGTTTAAAACTGAACTGATAGTAAAACTTATCTATGCACTCTTCAAAGCCAGACTCCACTGACAAAAACAGTATTTTACCGCGTTAAACACAGGAGTTGTTTGTCTACCTCTACCTCCATCAGTTAGTTTGTTTGTGTTACTGTGTGACTTTGATGAATCCAAACTAACCTTGGTCACACAATAACACAAACAAACCACCAAACTGAGGCGGGGGCAGACCAATAGTTCCCGTGTTCTACGAGGTAAAATTACTGTTTTTGTAAATGGAGTCTGGCTTTGGAAAAAACACAGACAAGTTTCACTCTCTGTTCAATTTAAAATAGTAAAGGTTTCAGCCGAAATGCATATGTTTGGGAAGCACTGAGCATACGACTGGATAAATGAGACTTGGATTATACTGCACGAGTTGAGTGAGAGTTTGTAAAAGGATGTTTTGACGTAGTGTTGCTGTTGTAAAACGCTGACCTCTATGATTACAATTCATCAAGATTTTTCTCAGTTTTTGGATTCTTCGTTCTTCGTTCGGCATGTGAGAAAAACAGTTTTCTTCATGAACTCAACATAACAGAGTGAGTAATTGATATACAAGTGGTCATTTAGGGGAGGAGTATTCCTTTAAAGGTGCTACAGCTTCAGTGAATCCTCAAAACATAACACCGAGAAGAACTCACGCTGGGATTTCTCCTACTAAAGGCACGGAGAGAGGCGAGGGAGGAGCACGCGTGGGAGTGCGAGTTCTCCGTCTGGACCTTTCTTTGTCCACCACCTCCTTCAGCATCTGCAGCTGGCCCGGCAGCAACGTGAGACAGGATGGTACATTCAGCTGTGATTAGACAGAGAGGAGAATATTTTTAAGATGGCACAAGAGACAGACAGATTGATGCAGGTGAGGCAGGTGTGCAGAAGATGAACATTTACATCAACAACGGAGTAGAGGAAACCTTTCCACAGCTCCCTTGATTCCAAGTTAGGTGCCTGGAAGAGACAATAGTGCTGTTACACCTTGTAAAAAGTGTTAATTTGAATGTGTGTGTGTGTGTTGAGTAGCATTACTGTGAGTTTGGTTTCTCCATCCTTCATGCGCAGGATGAGTCTGGCTGCCTCCAGGTTTCTGTCCCGGCTGCAGTCGTCCTTCAGGGACACAAACCCACTGAGATCCAGCCTCTCTACGTACTGTAACACACATTAACACCTGTCAGTGTCAATACACTGTGGTGCACAAACAACAACATGTGCACAATCTGACACTTACATGACTGTCCTTGGCATTATTGAAGAAATACAAAGAATTCCCGCACAGGCAGGTCCACAGTCGTCTGGACGCCTGTAACACACAGAAATAGACACATGTAAATAAGGAGATACACTGATGTTCTTTTTTTTTTCTTTTCAGTGTTGGTAGTGCATGCTTCCTGTCCCAAGAGATGAATAGGAAGTGAGTCACAGCTGCTGTCAATCTGTGGCCATGGATCAGTGCATTACCCTGCACCTGAGCCACGCTCATATTACACGTCTATATTGCCTTAAAATGAGCCTAATGAGAGGGAGGGTGTGGGGGGAGGCAAGGATATCCCAGTGTGTTTTTGTCAGCTTATATATAAATAAAATGCATGAGTTATTGAGTCACATTGTCAATTTTACTGTATGCAACTTTGAGATATTGGTTATCAAGGATCAGAAAATGATGATTATTTATCTGAGTCAGCATTGAATTCTGGGTCATGAAGACACACTGTATGTGACACAGATGTCTGGGTATCAAGATAACAGCCACACATCGTTCAAGTGATGTGATTTACATGCCATGCAATGTTTTGACAGCAATCGGGTTTCCAGGATTCACCGCCTGCCCCGTTACTCGTTTATAAATTGTTACACGCTGTCCATGTGTTGCAAAACCAGATTTAACAGCACAACAAATCTGTGATCCGCTATGTGAAACAATCCCCAGCAGCTCCAGTGCACAGTCTCGCCTCGCCCATTCTAACACAATAAGGAAGTTGACAGCTCTCTGGGAATGGGGGATCAGCCGGTAAGCGCTGCACACACACACACACACATTATACACTGACCACCGTTATCTACAGCATGCATTGGAAACAACATGGCACTGCACCGGGTGGATCTACCTTTTCTTTCGGTCCTCGCTTCTCCAGGTAGCCTTCGTAGTAGCAGGGCGGGAGCTGCGCCCGGGGTCCCCCTGGCCCGGAGCGCTGCCTGACGGGTGCAGCCGCCATGAGTGTCGCTGGCTGGGCACCGACCGAGGACAAAGGGGCGCTGAGTAATTCGGGGAGTGACACGCCTTCCCCGATGAGATAGTGCTGTGGCAATAATCCAACAGCTGGCTGGTGTAGCCTGCTGTGTCTGGGGATCATGCAGACGGATGCTTGTGCAGATTAGAAATTGGATGGTTGGGGGATAAATGTTCAAAGACATGTTTATTGAGCAAAAAATGAGCTGTTATGCAAATATCAATGATTCAAATGAGTCAAGTGCATGTAAAAAGACATAATCCTGCCTTTATATTTCCTGCATCTATAAATTCACCATTAAAGCTGCAAAAACACACTGGGATCCAAATTACTCAATATTTATTTGAAGAAGCGAATGAACAGCATCCATTCCCCTTTACACAGTAACAAAAATATACAATACACAGAAGATTACATTTAGTACAGAGGTAATCCATATATCCTAAAGATAATCCAGGATAATCCCACTTTTAGTCTCCCCACAGTGTCACAGTTACAAAAATAAGGCATTGCGGAAGACACAGAAGCTCAAGACATGCAAAGCAATAACATTTTAATAAAGGAAACTCCATTAAGATTGTGCATAATAAAATAAAGCTTTAAAGTCCGATAATACTTCATTCATCAATATTGCTCAGTTGAGACACTCATTGGTTGTGGGTGCAACACGAGCCGCTGCAGCATGTAGTGTTGCAATAAATGTCAGTTGCAGCGTTTAACAACTATTTCAGCTGTGACAGCAGCGGCACACAAACATTGATCTTCGCCCTTTGTTCCTCAACATTATTCATCGTCAATATTATACAAGCTGCATAATAGCTCAACCTGAACCCCTGACCCTCATCTCCCCTCCGAAACTCTCTTTTGATTTAGTGTAATGAGGCATGTAAACCCACACCTGAACCGCAGAGTTACTACTCCTCACAGCAGAATACCCAGGCCCTATAACATGAGTAACATAGGACACATGCAAACAGAGCATTTTAAGACGCACATACTATGATAACAATGAGGAGATTATTCCAGGAGTGGACCAGGAGACTCCAGAGGCACCATGGGATTGGGATGGGGGCAGATAATGAGAAAGGGGGTCGGGGTACAGGGGCAGGTGGTGAATAAAGACCAGTGGGGGAGGGAGGAGGATAATCCACTGCTGTGTGCCCTTCTCTGCTGAAAAGACCTGTCTGTTCCGCTCCCGGTTTAAACAGAGATGGGATAGATGAGTAGGGCGGGAGGCGGACTAACAAGGGGATCACGACAAGGGGAGAAAGTTGGTATTTTAGTGAACAGCACAACCCCTCACAGTTCATAGTCAGCATGTAAAAGACTTAATTGAAACTGAAACCGGCCATTGTGCCTCCCTCATTATTAGTAAATTCTGTGCACAATAGTTTGGAGATAGTTATGCAGCATTTTCTGTCAGGCCTGGTGCACAGTTTCAGCCTGAAGACTGAGGCAGGTACAAACACACCCAAATACACATCAGATTAATTTCCATGCTCCAAATTATAGCTTAGAGTACTAAAGCCAAGCTCACCCAAGCACCGTGGGGGAAAACAAATCACAGACTGACAATTAATAGACAAACAGTTGGGTAAAAGCCCACAAAACATTGTGAGGGACACTGCCAGCAGTATCAACGCAGCCTGAGAACATAAAGAAACTGAGGGATGCTTATGGCTTTGGTATTACGCTGCAAAATATTTGGGGGCAGGAGTGAGTCATGTTACATCGCTGTGGGTTGCACTCTAATGGAAACACAATGTCAGATTCAGTAAATAAAAGGAAAAACATGACATTTAATCATTTGAAACATTTCACTTTGCAGCATTGTGCACATGAGGCTGTACAACATGTTTCTTTTTAATGACAAACAGCATCAATGTGAGAGCCTGTGCAACCTTTCTTCTAGGAGAAGACAGTGGAGTGCAGTTAGAAACACTGGAGAGGCTGTAGGTGAATAAAACCACTGACGATGTCACAAATATTAGTGTGATAAAGGTAATAAAAAGCACATTTTTAGATGCCTTCCAGCTTTTTAGAATCAACTACAAGACATTTTTTGGTCTTAAATAAACTGCTAATATTTGTAAAACTGTGTCTGATTAGCAGTGGTGTAAGAGTGAATAAACATTTAAGGTTCAGTTCAGCGCAAAATCAGAAATACATATTTTACCTCTTACACGTGGTGCTATTTATTAATCTTTACTGTTTTGGTCTAAGTGGAGAAGTGTTGGTGATATCGGCTGTAGGTTCGTCTGCCTTCTCTCAAATAGCTGAAACTCGGGTTACTCAAGATAATTCACAGACCCTGTTGTGAGCAGTTTCATGTAGGAACTATTTTCTATTTATTGATCTACACCCGCCAACCGTACTACGGCGCAGAAGGAAGCGTGCATCTACTGCTAGCTGACGTAGCACCACTGAGCTAGCTGATGTTACATCCAAGGAGGACACCATTAATGTTTACATCATGAGCACGAGCCTCTGGTCCATGAGTAGATGCACACTTCCTTCTGGAAAGTGATTTGGTTGGCAGGTGTAGCAGAGTAGAAAGAAAATAGTTCCTACATGAAACTGCTCACAACAAGGACTGTGGATTATCTTGAGTAACCAGGTCATGATTTCTTGAGAGACATCTCTATGGCTGGTATCTTCAACAACTGGCAACTCACAGTAAAACAATCTAGACTGATAAATAGCACCACAAGTAAGAGAAAAAACATGTATTTTTCTGGGGTGAACTGTCTCTTTAATGCAGCAGTCAGTCAATGTCACTTGCTGACTGGCTCCAGCTGTTATTGAAGTTTTGATGTATATCTGGAATAAAAAAAAAACACCCTGCAACATAGAAAAGCCACACAACGTGGATTTGGTACAAGATAACAGAAGCTGTGTGACAGTGCCACTCAAACCAACAGCCAAGAGTGATCTCTACGACCACCAGGTGGCAGTGGAGGATAGTCTCAAACATCAAGCCCAGTCCTCCATGTTGACTCCAACTAGTCCACGATGAGAACAGCACTAAAGCCTGAAGGCACAGGAGTGAAAACTTGGAGTGCATAAAACAGTGTTAAGCAGAATGCATGCGTGTACATGCATGTGTGTAGTACCGATATGAACAATCCACAGAACAAGAAATGCCACTTTGTGAATAAAATAGGTTAAGAATCTATGAATAAAGTAGTTGCACTTCTTAGTGTTTGTGGATACTGCTGACGTGTGTTACAGATGTCATCCTGTCGTGATTCTCTTCATTAGTCCTGGTGATGGAGGTGTAGTGTACAAAGTGCACAGGTGCATAGAGAGTGAATGTAAAGACTCGGGATATGGTAAGTGCACCCAATAATTACGCCTTCATTATTCTGACTGAACATTCCTCCATCCTTACTGTTTTTAAAAACCCAAATCTTTACATAATAATAATAATAATAATACTAATAATATAAAAGCTCTTCACTCAAATAACTCCTAGGTACAAATTAGGTCCTTGTCTGGAGATGTTTACCCTTTTATTGCAATCAAGAAAATAAATCTTTTGGTTATTGAGAGCTGCTAATCTACTACCATTCCCCCGTTTCATCCTCTCCACCCTGCTGCCTCCCCTCTTGCCTTGCTGTTTTCAGTGTGGCAGAGGCACCACCACTTCAACATAGTTGTTGGGGAAGTATCCAGATTTGCCACGAATGGATCCCTCGAACCAGTTCTCATCGATTCGACTGACCAAAGCGATGATATCACCCTCGTGGAAACCCAGCTCTCCTTCGTTCTCCGGCTCGAAGTCATACAGGGCTTTGCAGCACGGCTCAGCTGCAGAGAGAGACACAAAAAGTAGAGGGATGCGAGGAGGGAGACAGAACAAATACTGTCATTTTGTGAAAAGAATATTTGATAATTCCCCTCCAGTGTGATTAGTATGTCCTTTGTCACAAGTATGTTTTCCAATAGGGCTCTGGAACAGAACAGGCATTCATGAGTTAGTCATCAGTGTGGTAAGAAAGAATCCTTCTGAAGCTCAAGGTCAAAATCATTGTACTGGCACGTTTCATAGCTTACCCAGGGTTTTTCCTGCATAGAGAATTACGAGCTGTCTGCCTCAATCAAATTTCATCCCGCCTTCAGCTCTTGACAAAACTCTGACACTCTGGTGTCTTTGTGGGAAACACTATTTTCTAGTAAGTGTTGCACTTGGTGGAACTGTAACTGGGATTGCGGCATTACGCTGATGTGTATCACAATCAGCACAGTGCACTGGGGCTTCTTTTTTGTGCCACTGGAGGTTTCAATATAGTTTCATATCGTCAGCTGGCATTTGTGCAGCTCTACGCAGTTGTGTAAAGTTGGAAAATAATTCACATATTCCAACTTCCTGGATCAGTAACACATGAACAAAATATTGTTAGAACACCAACAATGCTTCTTTCCAACCGTAATAAAGTAGAAAACCTAATTTTCGACCTCTAAGCTGGACCATAAAGTTGTTCTCTGTGCAGCTAGCTGTGAGATCAAAGCCCAACACCAAGAAAAATATTCAACGACTACACTCTAACACAGCGTAGTGTCCTCAAAATCACTTCACACATAATTATTAGAACTGCTTAAATATGTTGCTTGTAAAAAGGCGTTTGCTTGAGCCAGTTGAGGCCACTGAGCACAGGCACCCGTGGGTG
The DNA here is from genome assembly GCF_041903045.1 of Epinephelus lanceolatus. Classification (NCBI taxonomy): domain Eukaryota; kingdom Metazoa; phylum Chordata; class Actinopteri; order Perciformes; family Serranidae; genus Epinephelus; species Epinephelus lanceolatus. The sequence goes on along the minus strand of NC_135745.1, from coordinate 30,968,225 downwards.
TGTGCACATGATCAGGACGGTGCCACAGAAGGCTTCATTTTGAGCCAGGAAAAACCCTGTTAACGATTTTATTCCAGCCATAATGGCCATGTTCAAGTTTTGGGCCTGAGACATTTATTTTCTCCTGTCTGTGTTCAGAGGTGGATAATATTAGATTTACCTCCTGAGCTTTAAAATAAACAATGTGGCATGTAGTGATTTTTCTTGAGGTTCAGAAGCTTCATCAGTTAGTGAACAGGCAGACATACAGGTACATACAATTCAGCAAAACCCATGACTGCAGGTGATATTTGGCCGACAGCTCTGATTAGAAACACCACAGTCAGTCAGTAAGTTAACTTAAAATAAAGCTGAAAATTGGTTTGCTGACATTTCTATGTATCTGCAGCCTTGGTCAGACAGAATATTCACACCTTAACAAGCCCCGTCTCCTTGTGGGGACTTCACACAGTGGACCCAACAAACACCATTCAGCAATAACAGTCGAATACTTCACCATCACAGACATGCATACACCTCTCTACCACACAGACGTGCGCCAGAGTCAGTGAAAGTAGTGAAACTTTCTAGTTCTGCGTAAGTGACACGTTATCTTCATCTGTCTCACTCACGCGGTCTGCTCTTGATGGAGGTTCTTTGGAAGGATGGACCTTGATATTGCACTCGGGCTGGTTAATGTCGCAGAGGGAAAGACACATCAGTCTAACAAATGAGATTGTCTTGCTCAAATGCCTTCTACTGGTAGGCCTTGTACATATATATATATATATATACACACACACACACACAGATCAAGGTTTCCATCAGAAAAAACTGGTGCGGGTTCATATGTCCCGAAGATTTCAACATCCCGCACAAATGGCAAAAATTCCAGTCAAATATTATCTGTCTTCATCGAGTTTAAAAACAATTAATAAGCATGAACTGATATATATTATGTGAATAATAACAAAAAAATTCCTTTTGCTTTACACTGTGTCCTAACTGAATGTGACTGGAGAGACCGTCAGCAACAAATCAATTTGATTTCATTGTTTAATTAATGCCCTATCTGGCCTGAGCTGAACTTTTGTCACTGCCCTGTTTCTATTTATTCCTGTCATATACTCTGAAAGCGCTGCAGCGGATAAGGCTGATTTGTGAAGCTGAAGTGAGGAGTTATCTGTACCTTACCTTCTCATTTTACTACAAAACCTAAATATGGTGGCAGCTGGCTGGAGGGAGATCGCCTAGGAGCAGAATGTTTTTGGTAATGACCGTTGCTAATTTCAAGCTGCTTGCCGCTAAATATATTGTATGTTATTTCTAGTAAATATCACAATATAAATTGTCGGTTTTCTGTTTAAAAAATACAAACGTAGAAAGACAGCGAGCACTCACTCATCCTTTAAGTGGTCAGATTTCCTGTTTGAACTCAAGCGCACAGCTGATGGTATGTGGTCTGTTTACATGTTGTAACAGAAATTCATACTTAACAGAGTCAGTGAGGAAGGAGAATTTTATGATGTTACGTGATGCAATGTGATAGTCAGATGCCTGCTTGCTGTTAGGACACAGTGTTGGGCTTACATATTCTCAGAGGGAATCATTTTCATCAGACATGATGACCAGAGAGACTTAAATATGTTGGACTTCAACAGATTTTCGCTATGAAAAATAGTCAGTACCAGCTAACAGAAACCCTGACACAGATGTTCATGCACTAGTGGTGTGCTATACCAATTCATTCACAATAATGATAAAAAATATATATTTATTTTTAGTTATTTGTCATATCATCAAGAATATCTTCACGCAAATATATCCTGAAATATTGTGATATCATTTTAGGGCCGTATCTCCCACCCCTATCAAGCACACTCTTACAAAAGGTACAAAAATGTAAGTTTACCAGGTGAGTAAGCTGGAGGGCTTGATGCAGCCGGTGAGTATCCTCCATTGGAGTTTTCTGCATCTCCATAGTCAAAGACTGGTCTGGGTTTGGGTGTGTATTCACGTCTTGGACGAGACTGGGCCTCCATCATCCTGCACACAATCAGAATAAAAACCATCACCACTCTGAGCTCACCAAAGCAGATAGAGACAGGTTCAACAAAGAGATTTTCTAATAGGCTATAATCCAATTACAACTAAACAAGTTAACTATTAAATACAAAACAAGTCAACTTTATTCCATTATTCCAAAGTACAAGTGATATTTTAATTCTGTAATGAGGGAAAAGCAGATTATATCATCTATCTGTGCCTAAAGAACCAAAGATAATGATTCAAATCTATCTTGTTCAGTAAAAAAGAAGTGATCTGTGCTTAGCATCAGCTGCCCCTTCACATTCATGACTTGTAATCAGATGGGTAAAAGAAAATGCTGCTGCTGAATCATCCCTCATCACCAGCCAGAGGACACAGCCTCAACATACAAAAGGCATGCCATCTTCCACAAATAGTCATGGCTCTGACCTTTCGCTCAGTTTTTCAGAGAGCCCCGTCAAGAGCTGCGCGGCCTGTCTGTGGTACTGCAGCAGAGACTCCACCAAAGAATTCAGTTGACTCACCTGCTCCACCTACATGCACAGAAAATCTATTTTAGAACAAGACAAAACACAGAAACAGCAGTGGCCCTTGAGAGCATTATTTACTGGTTAACCATTTGCATTCCCAGCTCGTCATTCTTGTTTGTTTATCATTATGTCACTGTTGTTTGTCACAGTAACTTCACGTAAAAACCTCATAATGGCGGGAAGGAAAAAGGTAAATAACAAGACAAACAGGTTTGACAAGCTCACACTAGTGCAAGTCACTGTGAATAAAAAACAAAGGCACGCCAACTGACACATACTGTCCTTGAAGATGTAAAAAGGATATGCTAGCTGAGAGGCTGTGAGCAGCCAAGAAACATGCATTTGCACCAGCCACAATTAATATTAACAGGTACATTAACAGAAGAATTTTTGTTTCTCTGGCTGTCATATTTTATACAGTTCTAACGCTGATTATCTAGGCTAATTTTTTTCTTAATTTGCTCCTCTATTTTGGGTTTGTCTGATTCCTAAGAGCATCAAATTCACAGTGTGTCCCACACTGTGCCACAAGAGACTGGTGCAATGAATAACTTATCAGTATATATATTCCAACAGCGCTCCTAATGAACGGTCCATCGACAAAATCAAAATGTGGCGGCAGCTGTTTTTATTGTGGCGGGCTGCCACGAATAAATGAATGTGTGGGAAACCCTGATTCATTCACTGCATTAATGCACCATTATAGAGTGAGCCAATTCAACTCCATCTGCTTCAGCCATAAATACTTTTAATCACAACACAATTAGTGAATCAGATTGCAGTCAATGTATTTCTCCTGTCACTATACTAAAAACTAATATTGCTAGAGAGGAGATGTTGGCACCCATGATATTTTCCCAGCTCCCACTAAATTTTTAATACCCTTTTTTCACCAAAATTAACATGTGTATGCAGTTTTTTTAACATGGGAAAACCTGCTAATAATAGGCAATGAATTACTTGCCACTGCCAGCACACAGCTCTTCAGTGTATGAGTATGCCTCTGTAGTAAACAGTAGAAGCAGCATGGAGGTAAGTGAATATGTTACAGTGGTTACTTGGTTTTTAAATCCATTCAAATTCTGCCCAAGAAATGCTCTAACATTATTCTAAATTAGCTGGGGACTGAGATGGACAGAATTTGTGAATTTGTGAATTTGTGGCATCATTGCATCAAGTCAGAGAAGGGGCTAAATTTAGCACATCCACCTGGTTGTCATTATTCCATCACTGCTTACTGGAGCTAATCAGAGTCATCTGTCACAGGAATGAATGCGGATTGTAACCTGTCCCACTAAAGATAAAAGCCAGATGCTGGTGTGTGTAAGTGGAATTTTTGTCCAGTATCTTGTGTGAACTCTACTGATCTATCAAACAACCCATCACAGTAACGCAGCATTTCCACTGGCACTGATTGAATCAGATGGCTCATTCATCACTTTAAGCCTATTACGGATAATAATATCAAACATAACAATGTTTGCTGGCTTTGGACATTCTGACATCACTTAGCCTTCTTTATTGGCAACAGGATTAATTAAAGAAAAAAAAGGCGCTAGATCAACCAGCAGTTTTAAGAGTAATAGAAGCGTTTGCAGTGTTTTATAATCAAGGCCAGTAGGGCTTGGTGTGCCATCTGTAACACAAAGTGAATCCAGTTTAGTCTACAGGTGACTCACATCTGTTTCCAGCAGGTTGTGCATGGAGGCCTCAGCCATCTCTTTGGACTCGTGGAATTTCTCCAGGGCCTGCCTGATCTCCTCATCTGGGATTTTACCTTGACGTTTCTTTTTATAGTCATAGTCGAGACGGCGGCCCTCCAGCTTCTTCAGGTGGTGCTGAGGGGGGTCAAAGAATTGGGATTAGGAGGAGGAAGTTTAACAGATGACAGCATATGAATATCCAAGTATTTTCACTTGTGTGTGATCGTTTGGAGAAAACTGCATCAGTCAAACATTTGCATGCAGTTCGTCCTTTATGCGCCAGGGCAGTTAATACTTTTTTCACACTATGACTGCAGAGTTCATTAGTCAATGCCAGACCTGTACGTGCAGAAGCATACCGCCTCTTTGATTCTACCTGAATGTCTTTGATGTCCCTCTCAGCGACTGCCTGCAGTGGGTCAATAAAGTTCTGCTTCACATCAATATCCAGAGAGTCCTTGACCTCGGACATCCTCTTCATTGTATCCCCGATATCTATTAGAGCCCCACCTGCAATACACACACATGCAAAATACCAACATTAGGTACTGCGAGTCATCATGATGCCTGTTAGCATATTAAAGGCGCTGTATGTAAGAATGTGGCCAAAACGGTTGGCTGCACTCAAATTCAAAATACTGCTGCGAGTCATGTCTGCTCCCCCTTCCCTACAGATTCGAGGTTGCTGGACAGCGGCACGCTGGAGACTAATTTGTTTGCCCACGGGCGGCTGCCGCAGCAGGGCTGCGTCGTCGTGTCCTTGATCTTCGGTTTTCCAGCGGACCGTTCAAGCAAGTCCGGCTTCTCTGCTGCTAACGCTGCTGCCGGGATACAGCTGAGGAGAAGCCGGCTGCTCATGCTCTTATACAGTCTATGTTCATGCTATGTACTGGGACGCTGCTAATGCTGCTTGCTGTGCTGCTGTAGCTCAGTCATAACTGTAACTGATGCTGAGACTCTACTGACTGCGTGACTGGTAGACGGCGGTGGGTGGTGCAACAGGCCAAAACACAAATTCAAAACATAAACATGATTTGCAGACCGCAAAAATGTTTTTCAAATGCGAATATTCTGGTTGTACTATTGTTGTCGGTGAGATCAGTATGTTATCTGAACATTATTCCTTAGTCTCTGTGACATATTAGGAGGATTTTATGACTATTTGCTTTAGATTTCTTACATATAGCTCCTTTAAAGAGGCAACAGATAGCATCTTTTCCTAAATATATCATTATATCAATAATGTGGGTTGCACAGGGTAGTGGCCACATTAAAATCAGACTGTCAGCGTTTACATAGGTTACTTAGTGGCTTTGCAATCTTTGCAATAGGCTTCTGCCACCAGGGGTGAAATTTCGCGGAAAAAATCTGCTTTATGGCAGGAAATGCGTCATGTTTTACGAAATTGGTCTGTCAGCCACTCAGGACTGGAGAGGGTCCTTATGAGGAGTTGGGCATGAGATAGTTGAGTCACGAGCACAATGGCAGACGGACAAAATTTGGAGACAAGTGAAAAACGGCCTAGCAAAAGAAATGAGCTCCTCTGTCTGAGGAGGCAAAGAAGACCAAAAAGGAGAGTGATGAAAGAAGAGGAAAAACAAGAGTAAACCTCAGTCAGGAGGGAGGGAGCTCCATGACCAGAGAGGCTTCAAAACCGATGTCCAGCTAGCTTTCTTTCAAATGGATCAGTACGTAACATGGCTAAATGTTAGCTAGACGAGAGATACGTAGATCTGAGATATATACTGTACTGGCTGCTAGTTCATTCCTAGCTGGCCAGCATCGCAAATCTCCGCAACCAGGGGCCGGGTAGCGAGTGTTGGTCAGCTGACATCCTCGTTGCCGTAGACCTTGGACAGTGATACCCCCCCCCCCTCCTCTTCTCACGGAGGCAGCTATCGATGGACATCGCCCAGCTAGGTTACGCCTAGCTAAGTGAACACTGAACTTTGTTTCCCATTCAATTTGAGCTCCAACCGGCGGCATCGTTTCCATACGGTACCGTTTATTCTAGAATCGGGACTGTTTACATGTGCATGTTGGTATAATTCCACTGTGTCCACTGTTGTTTGTACTGATACTGTACATATTGGTATAATTTACTGTGAGTTGTTTGTACTGGTACTGTACATTCTGGTATTATTATTTGCATTACTATTTGTTTTTTCTTCAGATAAATCTGATAGTTGTTGCTCAGTCTCTTTACTCATTTATTTAGTAGAGTGTCCACACACCTTCTCATTCTACATATACAGAGAGGTATACTGGTGGCTTTACAGCCTACATTTTATTTAATTTAGAGAGTCATATTATTGATTATCTTTGATCCCCACGGTCAATTTGGTTGTTGCGACAGTGTGACGCAACACCACTGACGCTACGTGGCGCCAAGCTAAAAAAAAAAAAAAAAAAAAACGGAATCCTATCTGTTGCCTCTTTAAGTAGATACATGGGCAACCCCTGAACAAATATGCACCGTAACATACATATCTCTTCTCCCCTCTAACTGCCTCCACTGTTCTTACCAAAGTTGGTGTCCTCGCCCATATCCCGTCCATATTTTGTCATGCACTCCCCTAGGAGGCCTTCAGGCTGGGGGTAGCCCGGACTCTTGACCTGCCCACGGATTTTGGACACTGTGTTGAGCATGGAAAGCTTAGCTCTCGTTGCTGGGTTGGGCTGGAGGTACTCTGATGTTTTGTTGATAACTTCAACCACTGCTTTGCTGGTTACATCTGCTTTCTGTTGGCACAGATTTAGGAGAGACAATTATCTATATGTGTGTGAATATGCCGAGTTGTACACCTTTGAGAGTGTTAAGTGAGTACTTTCAGTGAAACAAAACAACATATTGTTATTCTACATTTTTAGTACAGATACTTTCTTAAAATGTATGTATGTTACCCTCTCGAGATCCCTGAAGTCTTCATCCAGTTTGGTTCCCTCTGCACCTCCAACCTTCTCACTCACCATCTGTGAACATAGAGCAACTCGAATAATGAAGCCAACTAATGGATAAATACATTTAGGATTCCACATTTTTTGCTCCGTGACTAACTTGACAACATGGTCATATAGGAAAATAAGACCGATTAAGCCCTAAATTTTTATTAATAATATTGTGAAAACATTTCTAACTGTCTTCCACTTCTGCATTTTCAAGTTTGAGGCTAACTAAAGGGCAGAATTTCTGGATAAGAGGTTTGTTCAAGGACAACGTGAGAACCTGCTGTTAAAGAGGCTTACACCAGACCTTCACAGCCACATCGCTCTCTGTTTCCAAACTTTAATGGATATTTAATAATTTCCACCATTTTTTCCAGGCCTGGTTAACACAGTTCTCAAATTCCAAGACATGGCCACGTTTTCCGTCAGTGGGGGAAACTCCTCAAGTGTGCATGGGGGAATGAATGCTGAACACTGGACTTTCCTCTCTACCCAGAGCCTGCGTTCCATAAAGAATTCTACTGAGGGTTTTCCTTTTTCCATCCAGGTCAGCAGACACACTGCAGTTTCCTACGCTACAACCACAACCATGGATACTTTTACTGAACACACACACTAACTTCATATCCTGACTCACACATGGTACATACGTTCTCCATTTCTCCTCCAGAGCAACAAACTCTCAAATCCAGAGCAGTTGGCTGGCAGGCCAAACAGAGACTCATTGTGTGTGCGTCTTCTCTCTTAGTTCAACTCGGTGCAGCTGTTGGCACCACACTGCACATAAAACTCTACGACCAGATGGATCAATCAATCTCTCTAGCTTGTACAGTACAAAGGTTTGGTAAAGTTATTATGTATGAAACAGTCAGTGGCTCTGAAAATGCCCTAAGCACTGATTGCCAATTGATTCACGGGACATAATTTAGCCCCACATGTTCCCCAATTATGAAGTCTAATAAACAGCATTTTAATTGCAATTAATGAATCTCTTGGTACCAGCTGTTAAATTGTGGCATGTAGTGTCGTAAAATCCAAGCACAAACACACTTCCAACGCCCCATCTGGCTTCATAATCGCCAGCACACATTTGTCCTACATGACTAATAAAGCTGCCCATCTCAGTCTGACTATGGTATGTGATCTGTCTTGAAAAACCAAGCTATGAGATTTAGCTTTAAATAAACACACATGCAGGGTTTTATTTAAAAAAAAAAAAAAAAAAGTATGGAGTCATACAGAAATAATCCCTCAGCACCACCACGTATGACCCACAAGGAGTGTGTGACAGTGTATTTATCTGCAGAGACTCTGCCTTCTGCCGCATCTCCACTTTCCTCCAACTGCTCAAAAACACAGCCAAAATATCTCCCGATACAGCCGCTTCCATCGTGAGCTTGTGATGTCATTTAAAGCCAGAGTCCATGCCGTGGTAACCTGTGTGGTGTCGAGCTCCCACCCATACACCGTCTGACCAATCACAAGCAGCGCCATTGATTGTGAGCGCACACTTGACGTCAAACCCCCTTTTTGTAGCATCAACTAACTTAAATTAGGGCTGCATGATTACGGCCAAAATGATAATCAGGATTAGTTTGAGAAATATTAAGATCACGACTACTCATCACGATTATTCAGTTTTTAGGGACAAAATATTTTTTATTGCACTTTGACATTTAGGCCCAAATAAACACAGCGCCACTTTAACTTCAATGTAGTGCTAAATTTCTGGTAATGTACAAACATTTGTATCAAAATATGATTGGTTCTTTTTCACAGTGCATCTCCTTGAAGCAAATTATAAATAAAATTGTACCAAAACTTTTTTACCCTAAATCGACAGACCACTGCTTTCACTTTTACCTTGTACCATATCCCTGCTAATTATCAATTTCCATCAAAATAAGACTTAAAATGAGGTTCTTCTTCACCTAAATTCAGTGCATTTTCTCTGGCAACAAGGACGGGGGTTGACAACAACAAGTGGGTAACATTCGCAAAGTTATTCTTCCTGGCCTTCATGCATTTATCATACTGCAGATTGTGGTGTTTTTTTAGGTGGTTTAACAAATTAGTTGTGTTTCTTTGCGTCACAGACACAAATCTCATGTACACTTTGCATATGATTTGCTCTTGTGTCCAGTCAACAGATGATAACTGTTGAAAACTGATGATATTCATTTTGTCCGTCTGCAGTTGCAACATTCAGGATATGTTTTTTGCAGGCTGCAGCTGCAGGGTGCACAGGTAGTGGACAACCCTTCCAAAGTAAAGGCTGGCTGTTAGTTTAGGAAGCACTTGCTTTGATATGCAGTGAAGTTTTCTGTGAGCGGAGCATGCATTTTAAACACCAATACAGCAGCTGATCACATTCATTTAACATGGTTTATGACCTTTAATGCAGACAGCAAACAGAGGGCAATCAAGATGGCTTGGCTTCACTCTTGGGAAGCTGTCATGTCAGTCTATGACGTGTGTGTACCCACCCCAACAGTGCTCAGATGAGATCTTGGCTTTACAAAAAGGGTAGCAACCATGTACCAAGCCATAAGCAGCAGGTGTCCAAGAGGCACGGCGCTGAAGAAACCCAAATACAGTGAGGCGATATGCCAAATGAGAGTGAATCTTGGGGTTAGCTTTTACTTTCACTTTCACAGAGAGTAACATTCAATCCTGCATAGTATACCCTTCAATTATTTACACGCTTTGTTACTTTGATAAATCTAAATGAGTCAAATATATAGTGTTTAAAAAGACAGAAAGTCATGAGGACATTTGATACAGAGCATTAAGTCTTATTGGTCAATGACAAAAGCAAAACACATTACATGTTGTGAAATAAAATGAAACAGCAGGTGCACAATATTAAATAGTATGTGCACGATATCAGCTGTATATGTCTCCTTAGTACCTTCGCTGACATTCTGTTCAATCATTAATTGACTCAAATATATTTTTATGGCGGTATGACGTGGAGCTTGTTGTGCAACTAACACTACAGAGCTGATTATCCACCTCCACCCTGTTTTATTTCTCGTCATAGCCTGGATGTTTTATAGCCTGTGTCTGTTTAATTTGTCTTAATAGCCTTGTTGTCCAGGCCTGTGCTAATAGAGGGCAAGATGTTTAGTGTAGGTCCTATATGTTAACAGCTATATTATATGTCCCAGTAGTTGAGACTTCCACACTGGGGGTCGGCCAGTACCACTGTACTGTGGTGTAATCCATACACTGCTTAAGTTTTGCCAAAGCTTATGGCGTATAGATTTCTGTGCACTCCCTCTGGCTTGTTTTTATTGCTGTATTGTGTACTGACTACATCTGTGTCTTAAGAGCTGGAAGCTGGTTTGGGCAGAGTACCCACATTACTAGGATTCCATTACACACCCACTGAGAAAGGAGCTATCACTTGCATGTCACATTACATTGGGGCAAAGCAAGGACCTGTTGCAAGAAAGGTGTCATCAAAACATATGCTGCCGGTTTTGCAGGCCATGTCTTGCTGGGCTTCATGTTTGTGGTGGTGGGTTTGACTTTTAACTGCCTCGAGAGCCAACAGTAATATTTCTTTCCTGAGAGGGACAAGTGCCATTTGAAATTTGGATGCACAAGAGAAACCTGACTAAATAAATCCAAGATTTTCATACTACTGTGAATGTTTGTACACAATCTGGCAGTCAGACATTTAACTGACATGACATAAAGTCACTTCCATTTGAATAAATATTTGACTTGCATCTCTGAGCCTTCAGATCCATCTGGCATCAGTGTTAACTTGTGCTTTCAGTTTAACATGCTTGCTTGGTCTGTCACGCTGAGAGTGTTCAAAGAAAATGGGAGTTATGTTCCAAAATTAGATGTTTAGCTTTGGAAACAGTATCACCAATGTTAAAAACAAGAACGTGGAATTAATATCAGTGCCTTTATGACATTATGAATTCTTTATGTTAGATATAAGTTATTTCCTTACTTGTAAAATCTTGAATATGCATTTCATGATAGTGTCCAAGTCTTACAGGTCAGTCATGTAATATTGTTGGAAACACAGCACACACTTAAGAGATGACAGTATCACATTTGCCAAGTTGTTTTGAAACGAGTGTTTTGAAAACATTGTGCAATCCAACACTTTAGAGATAACAAACATGGCCATCACTTAAGGTATTAACACCTGAGTGATGAATCTACCTGCTGTCTGCTGCTAACATAACAGCAAAACACGACGAAACCAAGCCCCCACAAATACATATTTCATCTCCATCAAACCAGAAACTCATCCTTTAAATGCCCGACTTTTGTGTCAGTCTTTAACTTCGACAAATCAGGGTTGATTTTGTACTTAAAGGTTGATTTAGTGAAATACAAAGTACAGCAGTTGAACTAAACTTGCAAAAACTAACAAACTAAGTAACTAACACTAACCTATTTACTCAACAATGTGGGAAAGTAACGTTAGTTAAATACTTCAATACATTAAATTAGGACAAACATCTACTATGGAAGCCACTGCCAAATAGCAAGCTTTAACATTAGCGTCACTTAAGGTAACGTTAGCTAACGTCAACTTGCTAACTTTGCATTAGCGTTAGCTACATTAACGTAACGTCAAGAGTTTACGTTACGTTACTGTAAGCCAACACGTTTGACAGTTGTTGAGGAGTTTAATAACAATTTAGCTACTCGAATAGTTTTTCAACAAGTTAAAACACTTCATATAGCTCGTTTTTGGCCACGAAAACACGTCTTATCGCTAACTACCCTGATACGATTCCCATTTTGGTAAACCAGCTAACGTTAGCTTGAAGCTAGCGTAAATTCGCAGTAAAAGTAACGATAGTGTTAGCTACGTTAGCTAGCGTCGGCTAAGCTACCGGCTAACGTTGTAAAAAGTCGCTCTTACCTGACTCGCTTTGTAAAACTGCTTCTTAATTCCCGCGACGGACATCTTGCACCGTCAGTGTTGCCACCTGGACCTCGACGGGGGAAATAGTGTTTTAATAATACTTGCTTAGAGTTTGTAGTTTGGAGCTCAGACAGCAGCCGAGCAACACGTCTTCAAACTTTGCACCGTGGATGTAAAAACTTGCTAGGCAACCACAATTTCCTGGCTGCAGCTTCATGTGGGAGGCTCCAGAGCCGTGGATAAAGTGGGTCACAACACACACACACACACACACACACACACACACACGCACACACACACACACACACACACACACACCATTCATCCAAACATCCTTTCTCTGCAAAATGACACATTGAATTAATTGCTGACTTAAGCTGAGACAGACTTTCATTTACCCCCATGAAACAATACTTTGCTGTGTATTGCTGCCTTTGCATGTAAAATATTATTGACTCACTGTTCTTTAGAAAATGTGTGCGTTATCTAAGTTTATATAGGGCTGCATCTAATGATTATATTTAGTATTAATTTGTTTAATTATTGAATTGTCAAAAAAAGACAATCCCATCTCAATTTTTTAGAGGCAAAACTTTAAGAGGTGGTTGAAAGCTCAAGAAAAGACTTTTTTTTTGGCTGAACTACTGTTTTCAATGTAAACTTCTACTTTAGAGAAGATATTTTATTAATGATATATACAGTGGAGCTCCCAATGGAGGTGGGGATTGGCATGTGGGTAGTGGCCCCCCTGGTGAAAACATCTGGAGTGCAATATTACTGCATTTAAGAGGCTGTGGTGCTTATTTTTTAAGCTACCTAGCTGCAAGATACCACTACCATGGTAGCTTGTGAACCTAGATGACGTAAGGCATCTTTTAATACCAACCACATGCATCTGATGCAAAGCCATCCTGATCACTAAAGACTCTTCTCACCCCCTCCACCAGTCCTTCCAGTTATGGCCATCAGGCAGATGCTATAATGTCCCACCCACCCCCAAAAACATCTACAAGACATCCTTAATTCTCTCTGCAATAACCACCCTGAACAATCTAAAATAGACACCGCACTTAAATCTGATTTTATCAGTTGCTGTTTTAACAGTCCTTTTATATACAGTCAGGTCCATAATTATTTGGACAATGATACAGTTGTCGTCATTTTGGCTCTGTACACCACCACAATGGGTTTTAAATGAAACAATGAATACCTGCTTAAAGTGCAGACTCTCAGCTTTCATTTAAGGCTTTTTTCAAAAATGTAGTATGAACCGTGAAGGAATTACAACCATTTCTTCACACAGTCCCCCAACTTTAAGGGCTCATAAGTATTTGGACAAACTAACATAATCATCAATTAAACAGTCAGTTTTAATACTTGGTTGCAAATCCTTTACAGTCAATGACTGCCTGAAGTGTTGGACACATAGGCATCATCAGATGCTGGGTTTCTTCCCTGGTGATGCTCTGCCAGCCTTTTACTGCAGCCGTCTGCACTTCCTGCTTGTGTTTTGGGTGTTTTGCCCTCAGTTTTGGCTTCAGCAAGAGAAACGCATGCTCAATTGGATTCAGGTCAGATGATATGACTTGGCCATTGCAGAACATTCCACTTCTTTGCCTTAAAAATGTCTTTGGTTGCTTTTGCAGTATGCTTCAGGTCAATGTCCATCTGCACTGTGAAGCATCGTCCAATGAGTTTTGAAGCATTTGGTTGAATCTGAGCAGATAATGGTGCCCCAAACACTTCAGCTTTCATCCTGCTGCTCTTGTCAGCAGTCACATCATCAATAAATACAAGAGAACCAGTTCCACTGGCAGCCATACATGGCCATGACATAACAGTACCTCCACCATGCTTCACTGATGAGGTGGTGTGCTTTGGATCATGAGCAGTTCCTTCCCTTCTTCCTTCTCTTGTCTTCCCATCATTCTGGTAGTTGATCTTTGTTTTATCTGTCCATAGTATGCTGTTCCACAACTGTACAGGCTTTTTAGATGGTTTTTGACAAACTCTAATCTGGCCTTCCATTTTTAAGGCTAACCAATGGTTTGCATCTTGTGATAAACCCTCTGTATTTATTCTAGTGAAGTCTTGTCTTGCTGACAAGAGCAGCAGGATGAAAGCTGAAGTGTTTGGGGCACCATTATCTGCTCAGATTCAACCAAATGCTTCAAAACTCATTGGATGATGCTTCACGGTGCAGTTGGACAATGACCTGAAGCATACTGCAAAAGCAACCAAAGACATTTTTAAGGCAAAGAAGTGGAATGTTCTGCAATGGCCAAGTCATATCATCTGACCTGAATCCAATTGAGCATGCGTTTCTCTTGCTGAAGCCAAAACTGAGGGCAAAACACCCAAAACACAAGCAGGAAGTGCAGACGGCTGCAGTAAAGGGCTGGCAGAGCATCACCAGGGAAGAAACCCAGCATCTGATGATGCCTATGTGTCCAACACTTCAGGCAGTCATTGACTGTAAAGGATTTGCAACCAAGTATTAAAACTGACTGTTTAATTGATGATTATGTTAGTTTGTCCAAATACTTATGAGCCCTTAAAGTTGGGGGACTGTGTGAAGAAATGGTTGTCATTCCTTCACGGTTCATACTACATTTTTGAAAAAAGCCTTAAATGAAAGCTGAGAGTCTGCACTTTAAGCAGGTATTCATTGTTTCATTTAAAACCCATTGTGATGGTGTACAGAGCCAAAACGATGACAACTGTATCATTGTCCAAATAATTATGGACCTGACTGTATGTATATGAGTCATGTTTATTGCTGAGCCTTGTGAAAGGAGAGTTTCTTTCACCGTTGGGACAGATAATATAGTTTATCTATTCTAATCTATTCATAGCTTTTTGGTCAAGGGGCTAAATAATGCTCCAGAGTTCGATTAAATTTTGAGGGAACAGTTGGCAAAGCCCATTTTGAAAGAGCTCCTTTGAACTCTCATCTCAAGATATCTGAATGATAATGGGTTCTAGTAACCATAAGTCTCCCCTGAACATGAGTAGGCTTGTTACCAGTACATATTTTGTTTCTTACAATCAATATACTTATTCAAATTTAAGCTTTATTTTTGTCTTTTTAAGGATATGGACAGTTGGACTATTTGAAGAGCAATAAATCGGCTACGTATAGACACATAACACATTAAAAAAGGGTTGTTGTGGAGCTCAAAATGTTAACTATAACAGTATTAGTCCATGCATATCAAATAATTAGTAATATTAACTGTAAGTAAGAAACCAAGGTATATCAGTGTACAATTTCCGAACACTCCATATCAACATATTTTTCAAGTAGTTTATATGCTACAGCAGCATAAGCGAATCCCTGGAATTAAATTATGGCTTTTGGTTTTGGTGTGCCACCCCAAGATTTTCAGTGGTTCCATCTGGCCATCCCTATGAGAAATTTCTGGGGGCACCGCTGGATATATATTGGACAACCCGAGAATGGTTAGATATTTGATTGAATAATGACTCTATTTATTATTCATTCGTCAGAATTGTCGCAGATGTTTTTTTTTATTTAGAGATGTCTCACTGCATAGTGGCATGGAAGGAATAGGGTGTGCATACAGAGCAAATACTAGTCTGATTCCAAACATTAGAGCAGTAGTGACCATTTACATTTGCAGGATTATGATAATCAGATCAGTGCTTTTAAAGACTAACTAGATGTCTGTTCAGCCAACAACATGCAAGGACCCATTATTAGCGGTGTGCCATATCATATCGTTCATGATAATACCAGTATAATTTTTAATATTGTACGAAAATTTCATATTGTGATACTCACTATATTTCGACTTGTTGACATATTGACGTCATACTGTTACCCACGGCAACAACAAACATGGCTGAAAACAAAATTATTACCAACTCTGTGGTGGTTCCAAAAAGAGGAGCAGCTTCAGTAGTGTGGAATAAACTGTGGCGTCCTGAATGTTTTATGAACAGCCCCGAACTTCTCAGACTCTTTTAGCAAGTTACCACTCAGAGGGAACTCAGTCAGCGGCTCCTCTGGCAACAGCACAGCGTCTCTCCCTCTCCTCTCTCACCTTGCGCACATGGGAGTCAATGTCGTCATGTGATTTTGTCATAAACCTTTGGTAATGTGAACCTACGTGACACTCGCAGCTCGACAAAACACTACATATATGTGAATGTGTGATAGTTATCGTAGCAAAACAGCCTGTCACAGGTTACAGCGTGATGATTAGAGGAGAAATGTGGCAGAGCATAAAGGTCCAGGTGGAAAAAAAACAACTTAATTATTTAGGATTTTACAAAAAGAAGGAAATCACCTGTTGATTTATATATAGATCCCAGGGGACATTTTTTTTGTATTTGGGAGCTGTTTAAATGTGTAATTTGTGGCAGATTTTATATTGTTTAACTATTAATATTGTATACAGAATCTGAATCTCACTCTGAGTTACTGTTGTTGTTCACAAACTAAAGAAATAAGGGATTATTTTAATTTAGTTTTTACTAAATATTTGAAGGCAAACGGTTAGGCTGACATGTACAACTAGATCACCGATTTTCCTGCAATTCTTAATTTATTCTTCTTAAATTAATAATACATGTTTGTTTGTTATTTTTACTAATTTGTCATATCATCAAGAAAATCATTGTTGCAAAAATACCCTGAAATACTGTGATATTATTTTAGGGCCATATCACCCACCCCTACCCATCATACACACATATTAACATGAAAGCAGAATTACATTTCAAAGAAGACTCAATGAAACTTTTCAAAAGAAAAAGAAACCATTTATTACATTCTTAAAACCACATATAATGTATCCCATTGGACAACAATATATATCGAGCTGTGTGACTCAGTTACTCTTGGACTAGTAATATACCTCTTGTACATTTTGTCATACAGGGAAAGAGTAGGGGGACAAACTATTCTTTTTTTGTTTGTACCTAATCTTTCTTCAATTAAAAAAAATAGATCACTGACTTTACAAGACAAAAGTGGAGACACATAAAGAAAAAAGGTGGATAAAAGACTGACAAATAAATGAAAATCACAGCAAAAAGAAACATTAAACCCTAATAATGAATTTAACTAACTGATTTATTTGTGTTTTCTTTTTTTAAAAATTTCCTATGTCTTGTAAATTTGATGTCACAATATTAGGACAAATGGGAAGGGGCTTTGACACTTTGTGAGTAACATTCACAAAAATAGAACTTACGTCCACAGTGATTATGGTTACGGGTCTCATCTTAGGTGCAAAGGTGTGAGGAGCACGAGGCTAAAAGACGACACTGGTAATAAAGGGACAAGAGACCACAGCTAGCTCCCTGAGCGGCAGGTCCTCCTCAGACTCTGCTCAAGAACTTCACAGCACCCCGAGTAAGACATTATCATCATCATCATCATCTCAATGCAACCTTCAGAGAGCATGTTGCTTATGTACATGGGAAATGTAAACAGCTATGGGTGACCTTGTGTGACAGATATGGAATAATAAAAAAACAAAATTAATAAAACAGATTGAGTGAGAACTATTAAGTCTTACTGGCATTGAGGCCCAACTCAGGGGGCAGCTGGTAGCTCTGTCTGGCCTTAGACTAGTGTTCAGTGAGGAAGAGGAAAGTATAAGTGCTTGGTGTTTGGACAAGTGTTTGGGACTACAGGAGAGAGGAACAGCAAATGTACAAAATAATACAGTTGCTCCAACCAGCAAGGAGGGTTTATGATACATATCATGGTTCATCGTCGTTCCGGCTTTGAACCAACTGAAGCATGAGTGAAAGACAGTTATTCTACACCTACTGTACGGACTGCTGGTTAGAAACAGGCGGGGAGACCCTGTGTGTCCCGTGTTATCATCAGACAGTTCATGAAGTCATCTTTTGCCTTGCTTCCTCCTGTCCTTAGTGTCCTTGTTTGTCCTCGTGTGCGGCAACAGCGCGGCCTGAAAACTCTCAGTTTTAAATGCAAGGCAATGGTTTTTTTTCGCCTCTGTTTGGGTACACTGCCCTCCCCCACCCCCACCCAACCCCGCTGTATCGCATCTGCAACAAGTGTCCACCCCCGTCGCTTGCGTGATGACGGCGCCTAACCCAGGAGGGGGCTGCCGTCAGTGCAAGAGGGGGTTGTTGCCATGGAAACCTGAGAGTACTGTCAAGAGAGGAAGTAGTCCAGGCGACAATTTCTGAGTCCAAACATCAGCGTTCTTGAAATATCCGTCTTTTTCTCTCACCTCCACACTTTTCTCTCGCTCTCTCTCTGAACTGAACTCACACATTCTAACTCTCTCTCTCCATATACTTATATAGTCATCTATTTACATTCTTATTTAAAATAGTTGTTTATAAATGTGTATATAAATTAAAGATAATTTCATCTTGTCCTGTCTCTAAGTGGCATTTACAAGGAAAGGGGTGCGTGGGACTGAGGTTTCTCATTGCATTACAAGAGCCTACAAAAAAAGGCAGCACCGAACACTGTCTAAATGTGAGTGAAACTGGTTCTCAGCCTAAGCCGTGAGTCACGCCATGTCTGTGTGTTTATTTTCATAGCAGAGAAAATGACTCATGATCTTGGTCCCTAAATGATGGTCAGTACAAGGATATTGTCTGTATGAATACGCAGGCGTACCACACTGAGATGCATTAATGTCGAGAGAATTACTGACTGAGAGCTGTATTAATAGTGAGAACCTGTGTGTGTGTCGACACAACTTCCTTCCAATACTTTGTGTAAAACTCTGTCTCAGAGCGGCAGGGTCGTACATTCACTGTTGTTGGGTTCTGGCTTGTGCACTGGTGCTTTTCATTGAGGTACATTCATATCTGGTTGGGTGATCCAAAGTGGATCTGATGTTACAAAAACAAGTGTTAGAGCTTGGAGCTGTCTCATGCCTGGCAGGCTCTTATTATTAGAACGCCCATCCGCTTGTTGTTAATGCTACAATATGCAGAGGACCATGAGCATGTGTGGTCTGTAGTGTAAGGTGCTTTGCCTGCTGGGAAAGTGGAGGACTGCTTTGGGATCATGGGAGACGGAGTATTTAAAGTCCTGGATTGTCTCTTAACTGCTGGTTGCTGAGCTTCAACATCTCTATCCTTCTCTGTCTCTCCTTTTTTTTGCTTCCCTACCTCTTAATACACTCTCTCCATCTCTCTTGTTTGTCTAACTGTCTGTCTAGCTGTTGGTGGAGTCCGGCAGAGACATCTCGCTGCCAAACACTTCCCGGTACAGAGGCGGGAAACTGTAGGCGGTCTCTGGGTGGACCAAACGGAAAAACTCGAGTTTATCTATGTGGAGGTTACAGATAGACTTCATGATGGGCAGCTTGGACACCATCTGAGGGGACAGAGGATAAACAAAGGTAAGGTAATGTGTGTGTTTCTTTATGTGTGTACTTCCCTAGAAGAGTTGTGACTTATTGTCAGTACCTTGTCCAGTTTCTCGTCGGAAGCACCACTCTTGTGTAGACTGTGCTGCAGAGCCAGGTAGACTTTCTCCTGGAGCTTCTGAACCTTTTGGCCTTCTGTTAGCCAGGGTCGATCTACGGGAGAGAAACAATAACCCCATCAACATACAGTTTTGTTTCTCCTTAGGTAGTTTAAATCCACACTGTCCGACCGACAGTATACATCCTGTGTCAGCTCTTGACTGACACGATATGATGTTTAAAATCAGTAAAGTTTCATTTATGGCTGCACCATTCAATCAAATGAAAATAAGCTAGAGGTCTTGCACATCATTTTTACACATTTCTCCTGACATATTTGGTATGTTTGGAAACTTTGAGATCTCCACTAAGATTTGCAAATAAGTTCCTTGAGTTCAAACAGCATCTGGCTGCACATGACAAAAGATTTGGCGGGCTGCTCCATTATTTAAGAGATGACGTCAGGTACCAAGTCTTTTATTTGCTTCATAAAACTGGCAATCCAGAAAAGTGCTGCAGGAGTCAGTGGTGGTACTGCACTTACGTAAAGTTTTGAGGTACTTGTACTTGACCTCCAGTTTTGCCTCTTTATACTTTTGCTTTTGATACTTAAAGTACATTTAAATGCTAATGCTTGTGTGCTTTTACTTCTGGATGCTTGTACTTGTTTTTATACCAAGGTATTACTATTTCTACTTGAGTAAAAGATCTCAATACTTCATCTTCCACTGTCAGAAGCTGATAACGTAGACACATGGTGAAAAATGACCAGTTTTATAATGACAACTCTTAACAAGTAAGCTAAATAATCTGCTATAACAAGTGTGAGGAGACACCAACAAAATAAAATGTCGTACAGTCTCTCTTGAGTATCAGTGTGGCCTTCTTTACCAAGGACACAACAGCATTCAATAGACTACTATTTTATTGAACATGTTTGTGTTTGCGAGAAAGAGACAAAGGAAAAAATAATCACCAGGAGATAGAAGAACAGCAGCGCTAAACAGAGCCATCTCTTCGTCAGACAGCTGCAGACGGCAGAATCCTTTCCCCAGGTCAAACACTGCACTGACCAGGTCATCACAACCTGAAGAAACACAGGAGATACATACAATTATCGCCAACAATGATCAGTGGTAGACTTGAACAGTCCTGCTTAAGTGAACTACCTGAGCCAGGAGATATATGGGATATATGTGTTTCTAAGTCTGTTTTTGGCCTCTTTCGCAAAATTCTGACTCTTCTTAGTGTGAAACTTCTGTTATGAAATTAGCTGCCGTACTGACTGGCATAATATATCTTGGATAATTTTCCCTCAAAATCCCAGTAAAATGGAAGTTATAGTGCCTTTGGCTTCTGCACTGTGATGTATTTTCCACTGAAACATAATATCTGAGCGGTACAAGAGGGATTTAAATCAAATCCCCATATCTGATTGGGCCACTTGGCTTAGAGTTTAGCGCAAGACGAAGCTACGGAGGACTGTTGGCACCACACACACCTCTCTCACCTGTTGTTAAGATCAGGAGGAGGATGAGGAGAGATGAATGACCTCAGTCACATTATTATGAAAATAAAAACCTTTGCCCACTGAGATCCAAACACACACCTCATCCTGTCTGCTCTGTTAGCTCCTAAGTGTGGCTCGCTAGTTGCCCGCAGTCTCATTTGATTGGATGGACTTTTGTAAACGCCCCCAAGTGCAGGGTGTGTCATCAAACATTTGAAAAACAAGAGGAGACGAGACAGGGAATATGTTCAGTAGGCAATTTGTTATTTTTAACAGCGAGGATGGACTTACAATGTGCGCAACTGGTCAGTGAGTTTCCGAGGTGCCGGTTAAAATAGAAATGCTCCCTCCAAATTTTATAATTCTCAGTAATTTAGCGGTTATAGGCGAGGGTCTGGATAGGACAGGATCTGGAGCTGGTCGTTTTGCTAACAAGGGGTATGGCGTCCCCCTCATCCCCCTTCAAATCACCTACTGATCACAATGTAAAAATACTTTTTGGATATATATTTCTCACATAACAAGAGATAAAAGCCCAATTGACACAGGGACACCGAATTAAAACTCTGAAAATGTTGTTTTCACTTCACTGGGTCTTTAAATGACTTTATCGCTCTGTTAACTGCTGTGTTAAATGCCGTTTGTTTTCTCCACAAGGCTGCAGCTCTGGTATTGCTAAAGAGACAAGACAATGCCTCAGAAACTGGAAACCAACATCCAGCTGGAGGCTTTCAATTACTTCTCTTCAAAGCCATTCCTGGCAGTTGATACGACTGAAGCTGACGTTACCGTCTTATGGAGTCATTTTAGGAACAATTACCACAGTGAGGTCGTTTAAAATAATGAAATGTTTCAGTCAGTGCAGCGGTATCTCTGTGGCAGCAGAGGCATTTCCTTTGGTGTTAATGGTGATTACGGCACAGTGCGTGTGAGACAACTTCCTAACTTACATAAAGAGTGCAAAACATTAAGAGGCTTTCACGTGTCACCCCTGTCAATTATCTGGATGCTTTAGAGCTTACACAACTCCATCTGATCCTCACCGAGAGCTTTGAAGAAGTGAGCCGGGGCAAACTTCCCATTGAAGAAAATGGTGCTGTTGTTGACGTTGAAAGCTCGGCACATGCGTATCAGCAGGACTTCCAGGCAGCCTGAAAGGGTAGCCACAGATAGACGCAAAGACATGGAGAGATGGAGAGAAAGGAGGATAGGGGCAGGGAGGAACAGACAGGGGGGCAAGATGCTCCAACATGCACAAAACAACACAACAAAATGTAAATAATTTTGACCCAGATTGGTGCAGAGCATATGTAATGACATTTTTGAACGGTTTAAAAAAATATCGAGAGAGATTTTTTTAAGTTCAAAAGATTTACATAATATATGCATTTTATGTCACAGATATATATATTTATATATGTGTGTTGAACAGATAAAGAAATTCAAAATTTTGTTTCCAGAATAAGGTTTCAGCCCCCGTGTTCAAACCAAACAAATAAACAGATGGTAAACAAAAGGCAAAGGTAGAGAGTTGGAGACAAAAAAAAACAGGAAGGAACTACAGTTAGCAAGTTTTCAGACTTTGTGAGAATAAACTTTATGAATCAAGGATTTTGAGATGTGAGCGTTTTTAAGACTGTGCACTGACCTGCTTTCAGCAATATAATCTGATCGTTCTGGCACAGGTCCATGAAGCCAGCGATGCGTTTGGCGAACTCCACCACATACTGAATGGCATTGGTGATGTGGTGCGCACACTGCTGCCACATCCACTCAGCTGACTGAAGACAGTGACACAGAAAAGAGAGTGTGAGTGTTACAAGTGCATTTACATAACTTCTGCATAAAAACCCCTCTTAGTAGTTCATCAGATCAGATTCAGTATTTGCATTGAACAAATAGGCCGATACTGAGCTGTTATTCTGACCTGTTATTTATGCATTTCAGTGCTATAAATATATGTGACAACAGCAGACGTTACACACAGGGGTTTGGAAGCTGTAGTTGACTTTTTATAAAAATAACTTTTGTCATATATGCTGAAACTGTAAATACTGTTCATCTGCACAGTAGTGAATGAGACAGATGCTTCAAGAATCCACCGCACCTGAACAACAAGTCAGCTCAGGAGTTTATAACAAAGCTGTCAATCACGTCAATCAAGATTTTATAACTGAATTGCCTGTATCTCAGCTCAAATGATTTTAGAAACATATTTTAGTGTACTGTTTAGCTGTAAAATGGGAAAATTTAGCCCCTTTTAAACTACCAGATGTTCGGCGAATGTTGGGCCGTTTTGCCGGTAAGCTGCAAGCGTTTAGACACACACAGCTGGACTGGCGAGTTGATCCGAGGTGCTCAATTTTCCACCTCGTAGGGTAGTTATATTGGCGGAATCC
Source organism: Epinephelus lanceolatus (assembly GCF_041903045.1). NCBI lineage: Eukaryota > Metazoa > Chordata > Actinopteri > Perciformes > Serranidae > Epinephelus > Epinephelus lanceolatus. Next base: position 30,944,773 of record NC_135745.1, on the reverse strand, counting down.
TTTCAGTTTAAGAAGACAGAGCGGCCTTCCGCAATGGGAGGGGCTGTTGAATACTTGTGGGAGGAGCTGTTGATGACGCCGCACATTTGACCCACTGGCGGTGGATAAACAGGAAACAGCTGATAGCAGGAATTAGCGAGCAGCTAGTAGCAACAGGGAAACGCAAACCTGACAGACACAGTAAAGATGAGCAACTTGGGAGACAAGGAACTGCGCGCCTTCCTTGCCATTAACCGTCAGATGACGGGGACGGTCAAGAACGGGCCGATTTACGAGAGAGTCGCAGAAAGACTGACCAGCCGCGGCTTCCCTCCCACGTCACTGTTTACGTCACACGCTGAGCTACACGTTTTGTTACTTGCTCATGCCCCCCATTGCCCCAAAAAAGGCGCATTCTGTATAAACAAAATTAGGTAGGCGGCATTTTGCTGCACTCCTAGATTTTGTTTTTATACTGCCAGTGCTGGAAGAAGACTGATTGGGCTTTCCTGCAAATTTGCACAATTCCTATCTAAAAAGGGCTTTAGTTACCCAGCTGCCATGTTGGAAGCAGTCAAGCCAAAATGAAGCACCGCCCACCGGCTGGAGCAAACTTTCTAATGCCAGTACACTAAAATATGTTTCGGAAAACATTTGAGTTGAGAAATAGTCAGTGCGGTAACAGATTCCTCACTGGGGGGGGCTGGAGCCTATCCCAGCTGACACTGGGCGAGAGGCAGGGTACACCTTGGACAGGTCACCAGACTATCACAGGGCTGACACATAGAGACAGACAACCATTCACACTCACATTCACACCTACGGACAATTTAGAGTCACCAGTTAACCTGCATGTCTGTCAGGAAGCTGGAGCACCTGGAGAAAACCCACGCTGACATGGGGAGAACATGCTCTCATACGTCTTTCAGAATATAGTGACAGTTTCAGCCAATATGACAAAAAATGTATGGTTATAAAAGTTACCATCTGTAATTTTTGAGTGTGCATCATGTACCTTGTTTTGAAAAGCACGCGTCTCCTCAGGTGCGTATTGTGCCCAGGTGAATCTCTTCATGTCTTCAGCGCTGTACTGACACGTCTCCAGATGCGACTTAACAATACTCTGAGTGATGCGCTCTGTGGAGAGAGAAGCACACACAGATAACGATCAGTGATTTTGTCACTCGGGCTGTTTGTGGTGGCAGCAGGGCTGAGTGTAACACTGGTATTATTTACATCCACAGATCATCACGGCCGCGCGACCTTGAATAACTAGATGCTTTAAACCGCTCTGCTGTTACGCCTGCCACTGATGCCCCCGACGAGATTAAGTGCTAAAGGCTCATCTACTCATTTTATCTCCGCAGCTGTTGGGATCTTTTCCACCTCCTGCACCTGTAATACCCACCAGTCACAATATTTACTCACTGCTTCCTGTGAAAGTCCCCAGAGTCCTATTCAAAGCCTCATGCAGTTTGTTGTTGCCAGCAACCATAAAGATGTAAAATAAAGTACAAAATTTATTCGTCCTCAAAGCCTCCAGAGACACCTCTCTGAAAATGCCTCTGCTTCCGTACCTCTATAAATACCAGCACGCTGTCATCGCTTTATCGGCCCCTGTTTTTGAGCTTATGCTGCTGTATGTCTCATGTTTGTCTGTTTTTTATTGCTTGTTTTGCCCATTTAATCTTTTGCTTGTCCCGTATTGCTCTTCTATCTGCCATGGAACATTGTGTTTGTTCTTTTCTTATAAACATGTTAATGTGATACGTCCACTTCGTCATTTATTGAATCATTTTCTCTAAATTAGATTTGCTCTTTTTTAATTTAGTTTTATTTTATTCACTATTCACTGAACATTCTGGTGCAAGAAGTACCAGAAGGAGGAAATGTTGCGTTTACATTAAGAGCGTTCAGCAGGAAATTAACATGAAAAACGGGAGCAACAAGACTAAATGTAAAAAAGGGGAAATCACCATTAAATGCCTGTCTCTGTCAATATCCTGTCTCTGCTAAAGGCCTTGTTCTCTCTTCATTTAAAGCAGCTACAGGGAGTTCTTTAAACTGTCTCAATTTAATACTGCCTCTATATGACTTACTTAAGCAAACAAGACTATCAGTGACAAGATTAGCTGTTTCTATATTGTTATTCTTAATGTGCGCTACCAGGCCTTCAGAATCAGACGAACTGGTTTACAGCATGCAGACCAAGAGAGTCTATATTTATGTTAGCCACATACACACTCTGTGTTCGTGTTGATAATGAGTGAATAAAAAAAAAAGATTTGCTCTTTCTCACTGTCAGGACTCACCAAGGTCTGTTATTGAGCAGTCATCAGGCAGATGATCCAGCAGTGTGTGTGTGTGTCCCAGCAGCGGATGTGTATGCAGGAGCTGGATCCCGTTGCCGTCTGCCCCATCCAGCATTGTCTGCTGCGGGGAATTCTGATTGGACAAGGATGAGGAAGAGGAAGAGGCTGACGATGAGTTGGAGGTGTTACCAGTGCTGGCTCCACCGCCGCCGAGCAGCTCCAGGCTGCAGTACTCGCTGGCCTCTTCAGGGGTCAGAGGCAGGTCAAACAGGTCAGGCAACGCTGCGATGTCATCCAGGTCGCTGAGGGTGGAGCTGGAGCCCCCGCTGCTGTAGGACCGGCTCAGGCCCTCTTCGACATCCTCTCCGCCACCTCCACAGATGCCGTCCTCTTTGGGTAGGGACAGAGCAGTAGCGCCCACGCCTGCAGAGCCCACACACTCCTGGGACTTCTGGTGTTTTTGCACTTCAGCGTAGAGGCTGTCACGCTGCTTCTTGGACATACGACCAAACTTGACCGCTGCAGAGAAAATAGATCTCATTATAGCAGACAAACAAAACACTTCATAGACATCTTACACTGTAAATACTAAACACAAGGCTTAGATGAATATTGGTTACATAAATTAAATATTGTATTCGTATTTTTTACTTTAGCTGTGGGCAAACATAACCAGTATCACATCTGTTTGCTGCAGCTGTCACCTCAATCTCATTGTAATATTTCTGGCCCACATATGTCTGCCACCTTATCCATAAATACTGCATGTTCCCGTCCCTATATCCAGTGTGCATGATGACAGCCCGTCACCTCTGCCGTCTGTATACTGTATTTTATTCCCTCTGCAACCTACAGAACAGGACAACATGGGGTGAGCCCTCTCACGACAGCTGAAACGTTACCACTGAGCGCTACAAATTCTTCTGGTATCAACTTTAAATTAAAGGAACACACGCAGCAGGATTCACCAGAGAAACTCATCTACTGAACTTCCCCTGTGTGAGAGAAAGTGTCACAAACCTCAGCTGTGATAAATTAGTAGGTTCGCCGCTGAACGTCATGGTTAAAGGAAGTGTGTGAAAGGAGTACAGTGTGTTGTTTGTTTGTGTTTACCATCTCTGCTCATGCCCAAAGCCAGACACTTCTGTAGGCGGCAGTGCTGGCAGCGGTTACGGTTAGTTCGGTCGATCAGGCAGTTCCGCTGGCGGGAACACGAGTACATGGCATTGTTCTGCTGGCTGCGACGGAAGAAACCCTAGACACACAAATACATGCAAACACTGTAAATGACGCACTTTTATTTGAGATGAAAACAGGTTGGTTGAACTTTTTCTGTGGCCTGGTTTTACTCTCTGTGTTTCCTCCTTACCTTGCAGCCTTCACAGGTGATGACTCCATAGTGGATTCCCGAGGACTTGTCCCCGCAGATCTTACAGGGGATGACCTCGATCTGAGCTGCAGGACCAAAAACAACATTGACGAGAGGTCAGATCTACACGCAGAGTAAAGTAGAGACTGGACAATCAGTCAACATCTGCTCTGCCAAGTGCAGCAGTCACATCTGTTCTTTGACATTAGTGAGTCATACTGTGGGCTGCTGCCAAAAACAGTTAATATCTACACACTAACTCAACGTAAGGTGACGTAATTCATTGATTTAGACTTGATACACACTGTCACAGAAGCCCATATCAGATATATACTGAGCGTCAGACTTTATCTAAGATATTGTCAGTGATTTTCAGTGTGAATAATATTTTTGAGGCTCTCCAGTGAGACATCTGTTCTTATCAAAATGACTAATGATTTACTGATCACAGCTGATTCTGGTTTCTCTTTGCTTTTAAGTCTTTTTAGCAAAACTGGTCTTGTTGTTTTTCATGCTGTTTTTGAAAGGGCCTCCTCCTCTTTCACCCCTGTTACCCTGTATACAGTTATGTGTCTCTTAATGGGCCAGTGTGTAGTATTAAGGGGATATATCGGCAAAAATGAGATATAATATTTATAGGCATGTTTTCACTGGTGTATAATAACCTGAAACTAAAAACTGTTGTGGTTTCTTCACCTTGGAATGAGCTTATATCTACATACGGAGACGGCCCTTTTCCACAGAGTCCGCCATGTTGCTTCTACAGTTGCCCAGAATGGACACACCAAACACTGGCTCTAGAGTGGACTATTTGCATTTTCATGTCAGCCATGGTAGTTCTGCTGCACACTTGGCACATGGGAGAAGTTTCAGTTGGTTGCAATCTACAACCTCACCACTAGATGCCACTAAATCCCACACACTGGACCTTTAATACTACATTTATGTGTAGCCGTTTGGGCATAATGTCAATAAACATGTCATCAGCTGTACAACTAGTCCCACTTAAACCTGACAAGATGGCCAAATTATCCTAAATTTAATCCTCTTCTAAAGTGCAGACTGTAGCAGAACTTCTCTCTGCTATTGACAATAAATACTAAATCCTTTTATTTTAATTCTTGGCAGCATCACTATAAGCACAATAACCCGAGCCAAACATATTTCAGGCCCAATATTTCTCTGTCTCTCTTATGCTGATCATTAATGACGTGCCATCGTGTTTCCTTCAGCTGTAAACCATGGTCAGAATGAGCTCCTTCATATCTGCTGCAGACCATGAAAAGGTCGCCCATGCTTTCATCTTGTCACAGTCGGACTGCTTTAACTCTGTGTACTCTGCTCGCTCTATCAGACGGCCGTCTCCCTTCCTGCAAGTTAACACAAATGCAGCTGCAAAGCCTTTAACAATCTATACTTCCTTGAGTTGTTATGTTATACATATCCTCGTCTTCCTGCTCTGGGAATCCTGTCGTCTCTGATTTTGTTTTTGAGATTTTAAAGACAGAAGGTTTAGACACATGGATGTATTTCATGTTAGTCTCTTTTGAGAATACAGTCAGCCCTGGCTTAAACATGCCTCATTAGCAGGGGTGACTGTGTCTTTGAAACTCCCTATGCCAGCAAAAATCAGTACTGTGCGGAGGCCTTTGACATTTCTCCTATCTTATGTTTACGCTGTTGTATTTCACGTTGTTTTCTAAAACCTGATCAATTGAAAAGCTCTACACACTATTTCATCACTACTGTTAGGATCCTGGAGTCTGAAACATTGACCAAGCCTGTACTTTGCACCCGAGTGGAGTAATTAAAGAAGAAAAAAAACCATTGTGTAATGGTGGCCCCAACCCTGCAGACAAACTGTCTTACAATAAGCACATGCTGTAAGACAGATAACTTGAAACTGTTTGTCTGCACCCTTCATGTGGCCCCCATGAGGGAACAGAGTACACAAACAGATAGGGAATCACATGACACTTGCACACATGACACGCACACAAAGACTCCTTCTTTCTTGACCAAAGAAAAAAACACAACAGCAGCTACATCACAAGATAGTCGTTGTTCGGCCCTGCTTGTGTGCAATCTTAGACTGGTTTGAGAAATCCCAGTTGCACCACTTGTGAGGCCGATGTATGGAAAACCACTTAGTGATTGAGGAGGAATTGTTGCACTCTTAGGTACTGGAAAACACAACTTTCCACTTCTTTTCTCCTTTAATGACACAGTCGGCTGTCTCTTCACTAAAACTGTTGACTAAAATACTTCAACTGATCAGGGCAGCTGCAGGCATGCAATGGAAAAATATCTCCCTCCCTCCCTTCCTCTCTTTCTCTCAGGTTCCCCTCCACCCCTCCCTCATCTCACGATTATATAACTCTCGTCTGTGAGCATTCCTCACAACACTCATTCAGCAGGCTCACTCTAGCAACACTGACACCCCGCCCCGCTGCAGACTCGCTCTTTCCCACTGGCTGAGCGGCGTTCGCAGCCTCCTTGGTATTGGCTGAGTCATCCGCCACTCGGGCGCTGTAGCCTGTCAGCCCATGTGGACATTCTGTCCTACTGACACACTTTCCCACTGCAGGGGGAGAGGGAGGAGGGAGGCGTGCACGATCCCGACGCTCCGCACACCAGTTTTAAGGTGGAGCTGAACAATGCTCAGACTTCCCCATAAAACATTTCCCTGAAGGCTCGTAGATTATATCACGAAACTGGTGGAGTTACATAACGACAAAATTAACCAGGCAAGATAATAAGCCCAAAAAAACTCACTCACAAGTTCATTCAATACCCAACAGAGATCTTCACCTGTTTCCCATAGGAGTATTTCTGTATGGATTGATTTCTTTGCAATAATCTGTGGTGTTTTATTAATGAGAAACCAGTTTTGATTGGATTGTAACAGCCTCTACTGTACCTGGCAACAGTCCACTCGCAGCAGACAAACTCTGAACTTGAATGTCAGCTATTCCGCCCGCTCCCCACTCTCTAGTCTTTGACATTGAGCCTCTGCTTCAGCCTGATCTATTCTTGTCCTGTGCTGAGAGCCAGAATTACACAGATGCCCAGCCGCCCACCCCTGCTGCTACAACCACACGTACATGCTTCCTCACTCCTCTTCTCTGACACTCTGCAGATATCCAGGCACAACCCAGAGACAGTAAAATATTTATATCCTTTATGGTCTCTTATTTATTGTGGTGGCCTTGTCTGTTGAACCAATTACCCACACACAAAGAATCAATTAATGGTCCAGTGTGTAGGATATATAATAATATGATAGGTATCTTTTCACTAGTTCATAATCACCTGAAAATAATAATCATTGTGTTTTTGTTACCTTAGAATGAGCCGTTTATATCTACATACAGAGCGGGTCCTCTCCCACAGGGTCCGCCATGTTGTTTCTACTGTAGCCCAGAATGGACAAACCAAACACTGGCTCTAGATAGGGCCATTTGCATTTTTGCGTCAGTCAGGAGAGGTTTCAGTTACGCAACCGTACTGCTGGATGCCAATAAATCCTTCACACTGGACCTTTAAGCATAGAAAATCAACAGGGACGCCTGGAAGCATCGAACCACAGCTAATTGATTAATTAATTGATTAATCATTTGGTTTGGGAAAAAAAACAGAAAATATTGAAAAAATTGCCCTCAATGTTAGACCAACTGTCCAAAACCTAACAGTAGTCTTTCTACTGTCATATACGACTAAGACAAGCACCACATGTTGGTTTACTTTATCAACTGCATAACAATTTATTCACATTTGAGAACATTTCTGCCTCAGAAGTGACTAGAGCAACAGTTGCCAAATATTTTTCTGCCCATCTGCTAGTTAATTAACTGGATAATCTTTTCATCTCTACAGAAAACACTGCTGTTATGAGACAAACATTCAGTGATAATGAGCCCACTTAACAAGCATGACAACCTGTCTAACGAAGCTAATGGAGACACACAGCAGCAGCCACATTATTGTTAAAGCAACATTTCCCTTTAACCCCGAATATCATTGCTGACCTGCACTAAAACGCCGGTCTGAGGCATCTGACCTTTAGCTCTCTAGAGAGTCTGCATTCCAAGAAGATCAATACCAATGCTGCCTTTTTGCTAACATGATGAATGAAGGCTGCACGCAGCACTTTACGTTTCCCACACGCTCACACATTAACCAAAATGCTACAGTGAAATGCGATAAATGAGTTGAAATTCACAGCAAACAAAGAGCAGTGTTTGGACATGGCTGGTGTTTGAGCAGTGGGACGGCTACTCTGCGAGGCACACCCAAGCCTTTTCACAAAATAAACTGAGAACAGACACTTTAACAGCTCAGCCTCGAACACGTTGTCCCCAGTGCGTTTATCAGCCAGCTAAATGTGTAACCCTGTTATCTCTACAACAGGCTAATTCAGTACGGGGTGGGGTACAGAGAGACAAATCACTGGATTTTTTTTCTTCTTCCAACTGTTCACTTCTCAGTGTGAAACAAGCAGCCAGTGATCCTCCAGCAGGAGCCCGAGCATAAAACAATCAGTATGTCAGTGTGTCAGTGTGTCGATAACATGTCCAAGAAGAAAAAGATGAAATTTGAACCTCCACATGTTCACTGCCACATACGTGCAAACATCCACACATCACTTCTCCTTTTTTTAATCTTACACATGGGCGGATTATGAGACAGTGGGCCCCCGGGCACGGATATGCAAAGGGCCCCACCACCTCTCCTACATCGCAGCAGGACACACAGACTTTGTGGTGGTTTTGTGTCTCTTTGTAGTCGTTAAGTATCTTTATGAGGTTTAGTGTCTCCGTTTACTCATTTTGTGTCTCTTTGTGGTTGTTTTTTCGTCTTTCTTGTAGTTGTTTGGGTAATTTTGTGTCTCCCTTAGACGTTTTGTGTCTCTTTATACTAATTTTGTGTCTCTTTGTGGTCATTTTGTGTCTTTTTGTAGTTTGTTATGTATCTTTGAGGTCATTTTGTGTCTCCTTTAGAGGTTTTGTGTATCTTTGTGTTCATTTTGTGTCTTTTTGTAGTTTGTTATGTATCTTTGAAGTCATTTTGTGTCTCTTTTAGATGTTTTAAGTCTCTTTGTGGTCATTTTGTGTGTCTTTATACTCATTTTGTGTCTACTTGTGGTCATTTTGTATCTTTTTGTAGTTTGTTATGTCTCTTTGACTTATTTTTGTGTCTCTTTTAGATGTTTTATGTCTCTTTGTAGTCATTTTGTGTGTTTTTATACTCATTTTGTGTCTTCTAGTGGTCATTTAATGTCTTTTTGTAGCTTGTTGTGTCACTTTGAAGTAATTTTCTGTCTCTTCTGATCATTTTATGTCTCTTTATGCTCATTTTGTGTGTCTTTGTGGTTGTTTTGTGTCTTTGTGTAGTTATTTCAGTCTCTATGGTGTAATTTTGTATCTTCAAGGTCATTTTATGTCTTTTTTGGTCAAATTATGACACTCTGTGGTCCTTTTGTGTCTCTTTCTGGACATTTTGAAACTCTTCCTGGTCAGTACGTGTTAATATGAGTGACATTTTGCAAGTGAAGGTCATGGGGGCCCTCTGACACTTTGGGCCCCTAGGCCTCTGTCCAGCAGGCCCATTCAGTAATTCATCCATTATCTACCAAGCTGTTTTAATGCAAGTGCAGGCTGTTTGCTTATTACGCAAGTCACGGTAACACTCAGACTAAAGCTAAATGCCCTTGAGCAACCGATTGACGCAACGCTCAATAGGAGCTGGTTAAATTTTTTCATTACTTCAGCATAAGACTGACTGACAGCATGAGAAGACACACTCAAGAGGAGGTGGGGGGCCTTGAGCTTGAGCTTTATACATATTAGCAATGCTGAAGCACTTGTTGTGTCATGCCTCGCAGTTGGGTGTAGGCTTGCGGCGCAGCACAGAGCTGTATCACAACAAATCCACTGTGGTTGCCCCCGTCGCCTCTTCCTCTTTTGAAATCATGTCGCGAGTATGGAAATGTTTTCCAGATTGTTTTATTTCTGTAACACAAATCGTTTGCAAAGCCTCAAGGCCTGCGGAGATAAACCCAAGGAGGGCAGATGTATATTCTCAGATATGAAAACAAAACCCTATTTGTGTTCGCACCCTCTGCTTCAATCTATGAACTGATTACACTTGACACCCTGTAGCACACAGCCCCATTCTCTGACACGCAGCTCTCAATAAATGTTTTCATTTCATACTCGGAGGATGACACTAAAAAAAAGAGCTGAAACAAAACTGATGCGACTTCACTTACAAACTCAGAATGCATATACAACCTGGCTGCTGGTGCATTCAAATAAAGGGGCTCTATTTTAAAAGATGCAAATACCAGTGGAGGCCAGGCTGAGGCCCACAGAGGGGGGATTAGAGCTAAGAATTCCATAGGCCTCTTCTACCAGGCATCAGTGTGTGTGTGTGTGTGTGTGTGTGTGTGTGTGTCTCATGATCTTTCACTATGTCTTTATGTAATGAATACATTCCACAGAGGACGTGCACTCTGCTATCCAGTACAGTAAACCACAGGAAGTGTCCGAGGTCCAGACATCACAACAGACCACTAACAGTCTGTCAGCATGCCAAGTGGTTATCTGTGATTGCCAATGTGTGTATGCATGTTCCAACTGGGGATAAAAATGCTGACATGCTTTTCTAGTGAGGAAACAGCAGGTTGAGCGACTAACCTACATTCTGAGTGCAGTGAGCGAAGAAAGGGCAGCGGTTTGTTTACATTTGGATATCCTGCCAAAAATGGAACCTCCCTCCACCAGAGGCCCCCTCTGCCTCATCTCCGGCCCTCCCCCTTTATGAGTGAAAAAATTCATCTCTTTCCTCCCCTTGCCAAAATAACTCCTTGCAGCTAATCTCCTGTCCAGCACAACAATAGACTGAGAGATTGTTACACAAGAACAGGAGCAAAAATTGTGACTAATTATTTGATTTGTACTAGTGTGTTTGTTTGCAAGGAAAAAATGCATGATAATGAGTGTCAAATATTTATTAGAAATAAATATTTTAAATTCACATGGCCTACATGTTGCTTATTAATATATATTTTGGACTTATTTCTAATATTTTTAAACTATAGGTCTATTTCCATTAAAATGCATAATCGATAAAGAAATCAGATGGTTGCATATAAACACTCTCCTTGTTAATGACAATTATCTGCTGCCCTCTGCTCAAGTTCAAACTCTGCCTGTCGTGGAGCGGCACACCGTCAGTGCGCGCCTGTAACCGCACATGGCGCTGCACGCCCGGCGGCACGGCGCTTCCCAGAGCCGCTCCCCCTCCCTCCGCTGCGTATGCTGTATAATGTTGGGTGACATAACTGGGTCAGTGGAACAGCCAGATCTCTCTCCCTCTGTGCACTCACGCAGTCGGCCATGCTGGCACAGCCATCACATCACAACAACATCACACAGCTCCACCGGCACTGCTCAGATTCATCTTGTGCAGTCAATGGTGCGAAAGAAAAGTTTGGAAACACCTTCAGAAACGAATTATTGAAAATATACATATAAAACATCACACAATTACATGATTATATGCCGGTAACTGCCAGAAAGTATCTGAGAGTGTTGTGTTTTTACGCGAATGTGTGCTAAATGTTCACAATTTAAATATGAAAGTCACCAGATCATGAACCTGATAAACTCGACTGACATACATCTCGATTACATAATTGCAGTTTTGGTTAACAACAACCTCCTCTCATGCTCCTCCCTCTCCTTATTGCATAACTCTAACATGGATCCCCTGGCAAAATTTGCAGAAGGTCTCCCAGGTGAGATGTGACTCACATTTCTTCAACAACAGACACATTTGGCAACGGCACAGAACCATAAAGCGAGATTACGCACGAGTGCAATTTAAGTCTCAGGCTGATTTCACCACAAACACACAGAAAGACAGATGATTAACAAATGCATCTGGTTGACGAATTCTCATGCTTGAGCAGTGCGCTTCCAGCTGTTTGTCATTGCATGAACTTCAGTATGGAGCATGCAGCCTCGGGCTCTGTGCAGCTATAATCCAGTCATGAGGCATTAATGCGCACTGGGAGGAAAAACAGGCGCACTCAAGACCCCGTGCACACACATGTGGCCGTTCCAGCCCGTACCAAAGCACACTGCCAATCTTTACCAAGTTCAACTAAACATGCACAGATTGACTGTGAGATAAAACCCAACTCACCTCTCATTTTGATGTTTTCTTTCTCTTTGCTGGTCGATAAAAAAACTCGGCTACATGTGGTTAATGTTGGTGACAGGACAGATGAGGATAAACCGCTGGAGCCAGAGAGAACTGGCTCTGGAAATACAAACTTCGTCCCGGCTGCAGACTCGTAAAGCACGAGCAAAAAAAAGACAGAAAAAACTAGCCGAAACTCCTCTCGCCTATCGCTCGGTCAAATCCGAGCGGAATAAAAGAGTGAAGAAAGTCGCTTTGGATCGCATCGTAACCGTCTGTGCGCACTGGCGAATAGATTTGGCTCAACTTTTTTGACAGAACAGTCCCACGGTGAACGAACCGGTGATCGGACCCCCCCTCTGCGCTCTGACTCTCCGCCTGCTTTCCTCTCAGTCTACCCTGCTAACCTACTTTCTCCAAGCGTGGACTCTCCCATGATCTCACTGCCGACAGCTCCTCTCGCAGCTCTCGCGGGAGCGCGCGGACGGGAGCGAGTTTAAGGTGGCTGGGCTGATGATTGCTCAGTATAGTGAGACATAAATACAAGCACGTCCAGGAAATAATAGGAAGGTAATTAGAGCTCAGTCAGTTCTGCTTTAAAACAGACATTAATGTGTGCTGGTTTCCCATTTCATAACATTTACAGCAGCCACTAACATGCAGAATGGAGCCTGTAAATCACTGAGATGTAATTAGGTGTTACTTTAGTTACAAATAAGCATAAATAAGCTTTCAAACAGGCTGTGTTTACCATAGAGTTCGCACATTCAATGAGTGTGCTGTATTTGCTTTAACTGAGTTAACTGTGTTGCCTGTCTTGCAGAAATCTACAGCAACAGTCTTTATTTAAGCCAAATCATCGGCTCCAGCTTCTCAAATGCTGATTTTTGCAGCCTCGCATGATGGTAATTTATTTTCTTCATCTTTTCGACTGTTTTTTATTTTATTCAATTATTTTTTTGTATGGGTTTTTAGAGCAACCAAGAAACAAGAAACATCCAAACCTACCACGCCCCTCCCCAAGACTGCCCTGCCTAATACACATGAATATACAAAATATGCAGACTGATGATAATAATCGGGTATTGCAACTGGATTAACAGCAACAGAGTGGACCCGAACAAGTGAAGAAAGAAAAAAAATATTTCCATCCTACAATAGGCACACATGGGCATTAAATTACGTTTCTTGAAGTACATACATTTTTATAATCGTCCAGGAATGGTTGCCATACTTTATGGAGTTCATTGTCTGATCCTTTGAGTGGTATATCTGAGCTTTTCCAACTTCAAGTGAGCCATGACATCACTGACCCAGCAGCCAAACAGAGGGGGCAGGTTGGAATTCCAGTTGTACAGAATGAGACGTCTTGCTAGCAGTGACGAAGAGGCCAAAGCACGGGTCTGGGCTCGGGAGAGACGCAGATCTGTTTGGGCAACACCAAATATTGCTGGCTCTTGGTTTGTGGTTTTATCACACATGTACAAAATTGTCTCAAAAATCTTTCCCAAAATTGTCCCCTCCTTGGGCATGCATGGTTACACAGCTGACATGTTTTGGACTGTCTGTCAGACAAATAAGACATTTAGATACAAAGGCAAAGGTCATGTATATAAAATGGAGGGTTTGAGGATCTTCTGTCAGAAAATGTTGAGCATCAAACACTTTTCCTGTATTTTTACCACCAGTGTGTGCCTTATCTGCATCTGTTTATGGTGTAAATGTCTTTAATGTTTTATTCTTAAAGATGACTGTGATGTGTCCCCTGCAACACCCCACCCCCTGAGAAAATCTACACTTAGTTACTTAGTTTAGTTAGGCTCTGTGTCATGTTGGCTTTTAAGTCTTTTTCACTCTTTACTCACATTTAAAAGACCAAACAATAAGAAAATAAACTAATAAACACAATTGATGATAAGGAAGCTGCAGTCAGGGGTGTAACTTTAGTGTGAGAGGTAGTCTGGAGGCCTTCCCCTGGAACAAAATTAAGCATTTGAATATCATTTCCTACTTTACTTCATTCATTTAGGGACTATTGTTACAAAATCAAAATCCTGGAAATAACTCAGTCGGTCATCATGCTATATTCTGCCAGTATTGCACTAAATATGCTGCTCCTCTGTGGCATTTTTTGGAGTAATATCAGAGCAAACTCAGCAGCTAATTCACATTTTCAGCCAGAATCTGACAACTGGCCTAATAGTAGAGTATTAGGGATGATTACTGGGGGGGGGCGTACAGGATTTTGAAAACAGGGGGGACATGTTTTTATGTCCCATCTATCCCTGGTGGACATTATGATGCAGCCCGAGCCGAGTCCTTAACACCTCTGAATATTGATAAATGTGGACACTAGGCTGTATATGAGCTCCCATCCTTAATAGTGCTTGTGATATGAAAACAGCTCTTTTCCCTGAGAAATGTGAACACAGATGAGTGACTTTAAATTTAATGCCAATACACGATGCTACAATGCAGAGCTGCTGCAGAGACTCAGTTTGTGGAGCTGTAAAATATTCATTCAACCCATTGTACTCAAATGAGCTTTGCTTCTGTGTAGCGTTCTTAGAGGAGTCTTGTCAGGAAAATATCCCTGGCTGCTCGCCCAATAATTGCTCACCATCATTCAATGTATTCTCGGTGGAGCAGCTTCGGAGTTTACACCCAGTGACCTCGTCGAGTTTGATCCACAGCAGTCTGGGTTCTGTTTCAGGTTCACATTTCTGTGCTGGACACGCAGGGATGTATCACCAGAATACTGCTGCTTATTCGTATCTCAGTGTGTTGTACCAAATGTGTTATTTTTGCTCGTGCGCGTGAATCATCTCTTCCTTTGCACATTTTGTACTTAAAAAAAAACGCAGTTCATCCTCCCTGCTTAATCTATGAATAAAAAGGATTCTGATGTAAATGTGTGCTCGGGACAGTGTGTGATGGTGGGTGCTGATGAGGAGGTGGATGGGTGCTGGGCGGGGGGGGGGGGTGGGGGGTGTTGCTGTAGCGGGTGGCCTTATGATGCAATGCTCTGGCAGCAGTGTTATGAAACAGCATGAAGGCAGAGATTACTCAAACTAGGTTAGTGGAGCAGCGGAGCACAGAGCACCTACAGTCACAGATTCTTTTTCTGTTTCTCACACACACACACGCACACACACATTCACCCACACACAAAGACACAGGCACTCACATTCTTTTGTTTTTTTTTCCCCCTCTCCAAATCCTCTTCCTCTGCCCCTTCCTTGTTTTTCAGACGTAATCGCTTATCTTTTTTTATTCATACACTTCCTTCGCAGCCTGAATAAAACATATTCTGAGAGTTTCATGTTTTTATTCATGCACACATGTTCAAACCCTTGTTTTTCTAGCCTTTTCTGCACGGCTTTTTCCTCTCAGCCATTTGTGTCTGCTGTTTTTCCCTCTCTCGCCCATCTCCTCTAAAGCCCCTCTGTTCTATGTCTCCCTTGACAACGGCAGTGACACTTTGACCTTAGCTCTTACGTAACCGCTGTGCAGCTCGGTTAGACGGCAGAGGAAGGAGAGAGAAAGAGACAGGGAGGGAGTGGGAGGAGGGCTTCGGTGTGGCTCGTACATGGCAGACATTTTGCTGCCCGATGATAAAGTAGAAGAAGAGGTGAAAGAAGAGGCAAGGAAGAAGAAGAGCTTAGAGCTGGAGAGGGATTTTGGAAGGTTGCCAGCAGTAGCATAACAGGATGAGGGCGCAGATGGCGGGGGGAGAAATGATACATAAATGGTCAGATATTTACATCATAGACTGTGTGACAACACGCAGAGCCACAGCACACACAAGCAGTGCCTTGAGTCTCAGAAAACCAACATAGTGGTTTAAAGTGACAGCCCTGTGGAGCCAGTGATAGACAGAAGTCATCTCTCTGCAGAGAAGGGCTATATTTCCAGTTCACACCTGCCATCATTATTTTAGCCTCTCTAAAGTAAAATGCACTGTAAAAGACTCTGTTTGCATGTTAAGGTTGACACTTGTTGCTGTTAGGCAGGACCTAGTCATTGTTTTGCAAGTGACAAGTAAGTCTCAAGTCTTTCCACTCAAATCTCGAATAAAGTCTCAAGTTAAGACTGACGAGTTCCAAGTCCTAAATGTTCAGTTTCGAGTCCTAAACAAGTCATAATGCACTCTTAAACAAAAGTTATATTAATAATACATTTAAGAATCAGGCATTTGTTTGTTAAAAAGTTACTTAGCCCCCTGCAAACTAGCTTGCTAACTGCATAGGAATTTAAGTCGACTTGGGCTTTGTACTTCTGCGTCAAATCAACACTGCACCTACGTCGTAGGCTCTGCGTCAACTTAGAGACTATGCCACACCTCACACCGTAGCCTAACATGCACCTCCCCAGAAATGTTGTTGCGACGACGCAGACCTCTTTGTAAGCTGAAACCATTTCCCTCAGTGGAAACGAAGCTTTTATCTAGCCTATACTTTACTTTCACAGATAAGAAACAATAAATTGTGAAGACAATACAGCCTCCACAAAATAGCATTTTAAGTCTTGTGTGTGATTTATCCTGGCTTCATATGAGCAGAGGAAATCTCTGCTCGTCACTAGGCTAGTTTATACAATGTAAAAAACCATAGGCTTGTGCTAATAATGTTAGCATGTTGTATTTGTTTGGAAAACATGTTTAGTATAAGACAGTTGTTTTGTCAGTGAACCTTGTGAGTTGTAATGGAGCCGAATTTTGTAATGTTGCATTTGTTAAATGCTGCTGTTGTCCCAGGCTTCATATGAGTAGAGGAAAAGTCCGCTAGCTGCTAGGCTAATTTATACAATGTAAAATGCCATAGGCTTGTGCTAAAAATATTAGCATGTTGTATTTGTGGGGAAAATGTGTCCAACAAAGGACAAATGCTGTGAGTTATATAATAATAATATATTAATAGAGAAGCTGGAATGAATAGTGTTAATGTTAGCTGATTCAGGAAATGGAGGTAAATGAATTGACTTGTGGCACACTTTTTAAAGAACATACGTTTTAATCTTTGGCCTTGGGGCAGAATATCAAGTAGGCTTATTTTCAAGTCAAAAGGCTCAAATCCAAGCGAGTTGTGGTGGTACTAATTCTCCAGATCTCAGCAGGTAGGAAAGAAGTGTGAGAAGCAGTTCCCAACCACAAGAAAATATATTCAGTTGCAGAAACAAGTCTGATGAGAGCCTTTACAATGGAGATGCCTCCATAACTAATATTAAACAAGTGCCTCTTTGATAATGAATTAATGTGTTTATATATGAGGAAGGGGTTACTGCTCATCCAAGAAGCTTCCTCAGTTCTAAAGGCGTCAGATGATTGTTAGGCAAGCTGAACTCTTGCACAAAAACACCAAGAACAGCCCAGATGCAGGTGACCTAGTGTCAAGGGCTTCTTTAATATTCTCTCCATGTTTTAAGATGCACAAAACCACCTTCAAACAACACAGCAAAAGACAGCACTGAATTCTCAAAAGAGCCCACAGACCAGAGTTTCTGGCTGACGATGTTTGCTAACCTGAGGTCTGCATTCGACCGAGGAAGGGTCAGACTGTCCTAGGTGTGAGTTTCCTCACCTCTGTTAAGCCCTAAGGAAGGTTGTCGTCTCACCCTGATTGGCCCAGAGGGAAAATGCACCAAGCTGCTCTCCATTCTTAATTAGGAGTCAGTACCTACACCCAGCACAACAGGTGATCTGAATTACCCTCCAGTTCACTCTGGGGAGCTGTGACATCCAGGCAAAATGAACTGAAAAAAGGGAAATGACAGCAGGTATCAAACAGCGAGGGACTGCTGTAATGGCTGAATCCAAATTTCCGCACTTCACCGCACCTGTAGACTTGCAGATGTTGCAGGCGCGGTCACGGGAAGTCTAGGAGTGCTTAGGGCTGTCCAAATCGACAATTCAACCAGACCACAAGAGGCCTCAAGCAGACTTCCTGCAGACTTCCAGAGAGTCCGCTTGGGGTGCAGACTTCAGCAGACTTGTTGTACCTGCCTGCTTATTCTGTGATGGACAAGCAGTATATAAAAGGTCACTACAGACTGTCTTGCCGGCTGTTAGTGCTGCAGTTGGTTCAAACCACACACGTTACACCTGGGGAAAGATCCTGAACCCTCCACCACCACCACCACCTCAACATGGGACCGCTTCCTTCTTAAGTCTTTGCTCCTGTCAGTGCATTGGTCACATGATCTCAGGCATACCAAGAACATGGATTATATAAGAGTGATTACATAGGAGATGTACAAATTTTGGTGCATTACTTTTTGTAGGAAAATGTACGAACAGTGCATGAGAGCAGCCTGATAAATTACATGTGAGCTATCTGACAAAATATAATCTAATAAAGACATTAACGTTTGTTGAATACGCCCATGAGCCGTGTTCTGCTGGGGTATGGCAACACCACTTGGACAAACCACACGACAGAATGTCCTCACCTTATTATATATTGTAATTGCTGCCTTGACATACAGTATGTTTGTGTTTATTACACTGATTTTCAGCACCCACACATGGGTCCGTGCTTGTCGCTGACTCTTTGAATGTCAGGCGAGAGGGCACTCGGTTGTTGTGCAGAAGGTTCTTGTTGTTAGGAACGGCATAAGGTTTCTCCTGACTCAGATCAAAGCCAGTGTAGCCTTGTGACTCCCTGGGGTTGAATTTTAAAGGCCTCGCTCACATCAAAGACTCTTTGTAAGGATGAGGGACCAACTGTAACTGATTGGCTGCACATGGTTTCAGTGGGGCCCCATGGCCAATCTCTCTGCCTTAGCTGCATCGACTCTGTACATTCCAGTCTATTTTCACACACAGCACATTGTAAAAACGTTTGCTGTACTTTTATGTGAGCGGGGGGGTAATTTAAGATACATCTATCGCACATGGCATTCACCACGTCGTGTCTTTCATTTCATAATTTGTACTAATTCGCACATCACGCCCATAAAAAGTTAGTTAGTTAGTTACACATGTACTTGACTGTGCCAGTCAGTTTGCTGGGATTATTTCGGGCTCCTGCCAGCCACAGAGCTGTAATCCCTGACTCCCTCTTCCCGCATTCAGCTAATCTCCCTGTTTTCTCCTCTCTGGAGGCACCGTTAATCCCTCCCTCCCTCCCTCCCTGCAGCCGTGGCTCTGTAATCTGGAGCTGTGAGCTTTGCTGCGTCACTAGGTCAGTGTGTCAGATAGAGTACAAACTCCGGTCCCTCTTGTCATGATGCGCTCAACTTCCCTTTATATCCTCGCCTCATCTCCATCTTTTCTATTTCTCATTCTTCTTCAATCTTTCCTTCTTTTTTTATCCCCCAGCTTCTGTTAGCACTCTACACTGCAGCACATCTGTTTCTTCTTCGCTCTCAGCTTCTCCTTATCAGCTTCATTCTTCATACTCTGCACACGTTTGATAAAAGCCTGCAGAATAAATAGAATATGAGTTCAATCTCAGGTCATTAGGTACTCCATTTGTCTCCCTGAGCACTCACATTCCTTCAAGTCACACACATTACAGGACGAACACAGATGTATGCGTGCTGTAAATGTGCTATAGTCAAGCCATTTATCACATAAATTAGAATCAAAAATCAGGTTTTGAAGGTTGAGCACAACCTGCTCTGTAAAGTAAAACCTAAATGTAGCTTATCAGTGGCGTATGGTAGTTGGGACATTATTATGATGGGCCCTAGTGCAAGATTTTGCATCTAAACCAGCTACAAATTGACTTTGGACAGCGTCAGCATACATATTACCCAGCAATCATCAGCGCATATCTGTATGTGACAAAAATACCAAATAAAATAAGAAAGTATTCATTCAATTAAACATTTTTTAGTAGTTTATTTGTGGTTTTATGGTTTATGTAAAGTAAACATATTAGTTTATTGTAGAATACATTGCTACTGACTCTTTCACAATAAAAAAATAGAGTAACATGATGGACATGGGTTTGCCTTTACGAGAGCATATATATGGCAGTTGGCATTCTTTTAATTCAGAATGAGATCTTCACTGAACATGGGTTTATTTCTGAGGTGGCAGTCTGAATGAGTTACATGAGCCTGTTCTCTGGCCAACACGCTATTGGAGGGCCTGCTCTCTCTACAGGCCCCACTGTCCCATGGGCCCTAGTGCAACCAGCCCGCACTGTCTATATATACATCCTGTAGTTCATAGAGGAAGAGGTAGTCAAATCCAACCAGTGACCATAAATATAAATAATTTCCACATCATAATATGTTAATAAAATATTTTTCTTTCACGTACAGTACAGGCCAAAAGTTTGGACACACCTTCTCATTCAATGCGTTTTCTTTATTTTCATGACTATTTACATTGTAGATTCTCACTGAAGGCATCAAAACTATGAATGAACACATGTGGAATTATGTACTTAACAAAAAAAGGTGAAATAACTGAAAACATGTTTTATATTCTAGTTTCTTCAAAATAGCCACCCTTTGCTCTGATTACTGCTTTGCACACTCTTGGCATTCTCTCCATGAGCTTCAAGAGGTAGTCACCTGAAATGGTTTCCACTTCACAGGTGTGCCTTATCAGGGTTAATCAGTGGAATTTCTTGCTTTATCAATGGGGTTGGGACCATCAGTTGTGTTGTGCAGAAGTCAAGTTAATACACAGCCGACAGCCCTATTGGACAACTGTTAAAATTCATATTATGGCAAGAACCAATCAGCTAACTAAAGAAAAACGAGTGGCCATCATTACTTTAAGAAATGAAGGTCAGTCAGTCCGGAAAATTGCAAAAACTTTAAATGTGTCCCCAAGTGGAGTCGCAAAAACCATCAAGCGCTACAACGAAACTGGCACACATGAGGACCGACCCAGGAAAGGAAGACCAAGAGTCACCTCTGCTTCTGAGGATAAGTTCATCCGAGTCACCAGCCTCAGAAATGGCAAGTTAACAGCAGCTCAGATCAGAGACCAGATGAATGCCACACAGAGTTCTAGCAGCAGACCCATCTCTAGAACAACTGTTAAGAGGAGACTGCGCGAATCAGGCCTTCATGGTCAAATAGCTGCTAGGAAACCACTGCTAAGGAGAGGCAACAAGCAGAAGAGATTTGTTTGGGCCAAGAAACACAAGGAATGGACATTAGACCAGTGGAAATCTGTGCTTTGGTCTGATGAGTCCAAATTTGAGATCTTTGGTTCCAACCGCCGTGTCTTTGTGAGACGCAGAAAAGGTGAACGGATGGATTCCACATGCCTGGTTCCCACTGTGAAGCATGGAGGAGGAGGTGTGATGGTGTGGGGGTGTTTTGCTGGTGACACTGTTGGGGATTTATTCAAAATTGAAGGCACACTGAACCAGCATGGCTACCACAGCATCCTGCAGCGACATGCCATCCCATCCGGTTTGCGTTTAGTTGGACGATCATTTATTTTTCAACAGGACAATGACCCCAAACACACCTCCAGGCTGTGTAAGGGCTATTTGACCAAGAAGGAGAGTGATGGAGTGCTGCGGCAGATGACCTGGCCTCCACAGTCACCGGACCTGAACCCAATCCAGATGGTTTGGGGTGAGCTGGACCGCAGAGTGAAGGCAAAGGGGCCAACAAGTGCTAAACACCTCTGGGAACTCCTTCAAGACTGTTGGAAAACCATTTCAGGTGACTACCTCTTGAAGCTCATGGAGAGAATGCCAAGAGTGTGCAAAGCAGTAATCAGAGCAAAGGGTGGCTATTTTGAAGAAACTAGAATATAAAACATGTTTTCAGTTATTTCACCTTTTTTTGTTAAGTACATAACTCCACATGTGTTCATTCATAGTTTTGATGCCTTCAGTGAGAATCTACAATGTAAATAGTCATGAAAATAAAGAAAACGCATTGAATGAGAAGGTGTGTCCAAACTTTTGGCCTGTACTGTATATTTATAACCTGAATCCTGGTAACTTTGGAATTCTTTCACCTGGACCCTTTCTTCATGTTCTTGTGTCTAAGCGAGTAATGGCAACAACGGCTTTTAAACTGGTCCAGAATTAAGTGACAGGGCTGCAGCAGGCAGCAGCGAAACAGGCTGCAGTGTAAAGTTAATGGGCATTTGTGGCATCAGTTTACACCCACAAATGTTTGGTTTTGCCACCTGACAACATTATGAAGCTGATCCCTGCAGCAATTAACCCTTGTGTCACAGAATAACATCCTTCTTGTTTGAAGAGAAACAGCCCCAAAATTGCTACCGCCAAACCCACCAGACTTGATTTAAATAAACTGTAGTTGTTGTGTGCATAGAGCCAGCACATCCTCACATCTAACTGGGTGAATTAAGTGATTATTTTAACCAAACCAGAGCTGGTGATAGTTGGAGCAGTGAAAAGACGAGCCAAGATTTATTTATTTATTTTGTTTCTGTTAACTTTGACTTAAGTGTGTTTTATGATGATTAAAATTACTATTTATTTAAATGGAGTCTGGTAGGTTTGGCCTTAGCTATTTTGGGGTTGTTCTGTCAAGACATTCTCACTCCGACCTCATCATATATCGACATTTGGTCATGGACTTTCTACCTCTAGATACAACGTGAAAGGTACCCTGGGTGTGTTGTTGGCTGTTGAGGTTCAGGGACGCCATGTCACTTTCAACCTGTTACATGCATTGTCTGTTTTCAAAATACACTCATGTTTTCACTTAGGATGCATTCACACATGCAGTATTGTATGCGCAGTGCAGTGTGCAGTGTGTGAAAGTGAACCGAACCAAATGAAGGTGTGAAAGTTTTTGGCATTCCCCGCCCAATCAAACTGAGTCCCCCGGACTATCCTGATGAATGTGCCCTTACTCTCAGACAGAAAGGTCCGTCTCTGCACAGTTGCCCCTTCACATTACATTACATTGCGGCCTGCTTCACTGTGTAGGCTGCAGCGCTCTCGCTTAATACCGGACCAGCTTCAAAACAACTGTCTCCATGAGTCACTTACACTTAAAAACATGGTAAAATAGGGTCCAGGTGGAAAAATATAAGTTACCCTTTAAATTAGGATTCTCTGGGGGTTAAAGGTCTTGAAAACTTCTATTCCCAATCAGATTCCAGAACCCACAGTTTTCTGCCACATTAGGAACAGTTTGGGTTATTTTACATGAGAATTTTCTTGGTTGTGGTGGGTGGGACTCTGCAGACCAATCGGGATTCAGCATCATTTGAATCAGTATCTGATGACAGTTGGCGGATTGTTTGGTTACTGTCAATCAAACTGAAGGAAACCACACCAATACAGATAAAAGAGATGAGCTGAGGTCTGGGTGTTTACGTCTTCGTAAACAACACCTACATATGTGTTGAAAGGTATTATGAGCTCATTTAGTCATGAATCTTAAATATTTGAAAGCAAGTTTTCAGGGGCTTCAAGTTCAAGTTTGACTCTATGAACACAAATCAGCATCAACTGCATGAACTCAGAGTAAAACACGTTTACAGTGTCTGCAGATGCATCCTGCAAACACAATTACATCCACTTCTCAGATCTGCACAGTGGAACTAAAGCATTTTACTACAACCAGAACACTCAGTGCCTGTTCAAGAGTACTCCACTGAGTGCTGAACAGGGGAAGTATGGCTCTTCTTTATTTCCTCTGTACAAATAATCACATGGTTCACACATAGCAACCCTCCAATCAACACACCACTTCTCTAAACGTCCACAACACACACACGTCTCCTTAACAAGACGTCTCTACATGTTGCTGAATTCAGGTTGTGCGTCATCACAGACATGTTCTCCATGGCTGTTTGAGTTTGTGAGACACACAGAGTTACACCTGTGTTGAAATTTCTATAGTATGTCCAGACATGTTGTGACAAACACAATCGGCAGCAAATCTCTTCCTCTCTGTCACTCACTGTCTCTCTCCTTTCTCCCCCTCCACCCTTCCACATCTTTCTTCCTTTGTCCCTCACAAAGCAAGTTCAACATCCACACCCACCGACGCCTCAATAGAGGGAGGACTCTTGAAGGTGCTGACACATTCACAGCACCGAACGGATAATTTAGGTAACTCATTATCCAAACAAAAGACAGTCCTGATTGATTAAAGTGTGAATCTGCTCATGATCATAAATGATACATGTTTGCTCTCAGTGTGTGTGTGTATGTGTGTGGCTCTCGCCTGTGTCAACACTGACATGGAAATCTCATGCAAATATGTGGCATGTGAAGATGTGGTGAGAGTAATAGGAGGTTGCCACGGCAACTGGGCCGTGTTTATCTCCAGTGTGGATCAATGTGCTTTGCCATGTGAGTCTGACCCAGTTACACCCGACTGAGTGTGAGTACACACATACACACGCCACACGCACATGCGATCACACATGGAGCACCACTGTGATATGTCCATCTACGGTAAATAAAGCCGGCAAGGTGGAAAAGGCTCTTCCACAATCTCTGCACATTTCTCCCCAACTGTGATTACTCCCGCTTCCAACTCCTACCACCTTGCTTCCTCCATCTTTGGCCTGATGACCTACATCTGCTGTAGAGGCACTGCAGGACTCCCCTTATCTCACCGCTCTCCTGTTTGCTTTCATCCTCCCATGTTGCCTCAGATCCCCTATTCCCTTTCATTTTCATGCAAGAGCAGAGCTCGTTTTCAATGCGTAATCGTCTAACTGCCTCAAATTATGTAATCAGGGAAGCATGGAATTACTGAATAATCATTTTGTGATGAGCAATTCATATTCACACCTGATGCATCAGCTGAAAATCACTGAACAATCTTTGCCTTCCTCTTTTATTGTGCAGCTTTCTTAACAGGTATATCACATTCACCAGCCAGACTTTCAGCCTCTTGCTCGAGCATTATCTGTTGCAGTGTACAGTGCATCCAGATATCTCACTTTAGATCACTGTTCACCGAGATAAACACCCTGCATTTGAAACTCAGGCATGGGTGAGATTTCAGTTCATATATAACCGCCCTGGTGACTCATCGCAGCACAGCCGGCAGAAACAGAGACATCCAGTGTTGAGACTGTGCCATAACAGCCTGGGCTTATGTAATACATGAAGTTTGCTCTTTGGCATGCATATTTCATGTTTTTCAGTCCATATTGTGAAAAGAAAACTGCACAGACTCATGATAAGATACAAGATAAGTGTTTTATGGGGTGCAACAGCAGCAGACGCACGCATTGATTGACGTCTGTCACCTCTGACACACACATCAAACTCCCAGAGCAAACGCTCAGTTGAAGTGACACACTTTCTGATGGCCACCCTTGACTGCCCCTCTAAATGTGCACAGATTGACAACCCCCACAAACATTATGCAATGCCAGCGCATTATGCAATCCGTCGTCACAACAAAAAAGTTGGACCAAATGACTGAAACTCTGGCTGGTGAACAGATCCATATGGCGCGTCTGATTCATCTACTGACTGGCGTCTAGAAAAGTGCAAGCTGTCTTTGTTCAGCTGATGTGTGTTTTTGGTGGAGGCTGATTTGGGAGGATGCATCGCTGTCATCAGTGGGGTGGAAGGCTGTGATGTGTGTTTCAGATTTGGGAGGTAATAGGAGAGAAACAGGAGGTGCTGTGAAAGTCTGCATTGCGTCACAGCAGGGAGCGGAGGAAAAGGGAGACAGAGGAGACAGGCGGGGGGGTGAGCAGGGGCACAGCGAGGGGAGAGAGGGGTGTGTCTTCACTGACCTAGTTAGAGCGATGGAAACCCCCCTCCCTCCCTCACCCACCACCCTGCCTCACTGACGTGTAAAGGGCACTTTCAAACAGTACCAGACAGACAGGAATGAATGCAGGGAGGCAGGAAAAGGAGACAGCCAAGCAGTTAGAGAGACAGGCAGGGGGGCAGACCAACAGACAAGCAGACGAGAGTCAAGAAAAATGAGCTCGGCCGAGACTAGCAGGCAAATATATCCACAATGATATACCAGATCCGGGTAGATCTGGGAAATATCTCTGTGAAAACAGGATAAGCCTAACGGGATTTAAAACAAATTAATGATAACAACAGGCAGCATCCGAAATATGGAACCTCCTCATATCCTGCGTGATATTAGATTTCTGCCCTTATTTTCAGGGAACAACATCTTTGAAGCATGAAGTAGCTTTTAATAAATTCAGAGCACCGCTAAGAAGGCAATAACTGCAAAGAGACAAGCTGTAATCTGTAATAAACAGGATGCAATCTAACACATCCCGTGCTGTCAGGGTTCTTGTTGTGGAAGGCATGCAAGATGTGTTACAAGGATTAACAAGGTAAACATATTGCATTAATTACAAATATGCAACTGCTACCTTTGACACTAATGACCCCTGCTCATTTACACAGCTACACCTGACCTTCAGGGTTTTCTCTAATGGTATGATTGTTTCCCCTGCTGGCTTCAAATAGTCCACATTTCAGCTCGGAGGCCGCAGTCTAATGGAGCTGGCTGAAAGGGCACGCCAAGACTTTCCTGAAACCAAACTGTATCAACTAAAAATAGATTCAACTGTATAAAACAACACGTTAAAGGGCAACTTCATACTCCAAACTCCAACCTTTCTGCTCTGTCATCTGTTTTCTGTGTCCTGTGTTCTCAACTCTTCCACTGAGCTTGTCCAAAAACTTTTTCCAGATCGCATTTTCAGATTTCCATTCTCCCCCCTTTCAGTCGCTCACCCTCGGTTTCTTTCCGTCAGTCTTTTCCTTCCCTTTTTTTGAATGGACTTTCAGCTCTGCATTTCTGTATTTTCATGCTTCAGCATCAAAGAAGACTGAGGCTGAAAATCCCAGAAATTTTTGGTTTTAACATTTTGAGTTCCACGGTAATTCTATTTTAATGTGTTCGGTGATTCATTGTCCTTCAAATAGACTGGTTAAAAAGCTTTAAAATGAAGGAATACATTGATTGTAAGGAACTAAACATTTACTGGTTTACAAGTTTAACCCTCAGACACCTAACAAAGACTCATTTCTGTTGTTTTTTTTTAGGGGTGTCGGTGGAGATTCTCAGTCATCCAGGTCATGGTAATCATAAGTGCTATATCATAGGCAACTGGACTCAACTGGACTGCGCCTCTCTTCAGTTCAAAACTGAAGAAGCCTCTTGGGCTAGAGGTGAAACGTCTTCAAGGAACTCAAGCAAGTCCAGTTGCCACAGCCTGGAAGAACAGGGTAACACCAACAATTAAGAAAAGAGGGCGACAGTCATACACCCTCTGAATGCTCCAGGTCTCTAGTTTGTGGTTGTAAAGTTTAATGAGGCTGTGGGTGAGGTTAATTTCCAAAAATGGTCTCACTACAATGAGATGGCTGCTATAGGAGCTAACATCATAAATACACAAACACAATTGGGCTTAATGAATCCAAAAGATTCTCAGCTTTCCAGTTATACAGAATTTATGCAATGCCAAGACAGTTTAAGGATCTCAGTATGCAGAAATATTCAAATACAATAGGCATGCATGCAAAAACAGTGCAGGTTTAGCCAAAAACTGCATGGGACTAGCACAAAGTTGGCTTGTCAGCAAAGGGGAGACTCGTGGATACCCAGAGAACCCATTTACATTCAGATATCTTGAGGTGAGAGGTCGAGGGACCCCTTTGAAAATGGGCATGCCAGTTTTTCTCAATGTCCCCTTCCCAACAAGCCAGCATGAAATGGTTGGTACCAGTGGATGCCCCGATCAGACAGAACACATTTCAGCAGCCTGTGGCAGCTTTTAGTTATTGTTTTCGAAGACAGCGAAGCCTTTTATTCGCAGCCTTGCGTTGCTGAGTGCCTTGCATTTTTCTGACGTATGCGCCTTGCGTTCTTGCACAAGCACCCTGAACATCTCAAGTAGAGCGGAAAAGCGCCCGACGTCATTGGTGTTTTTTGCCATTGTTCAGATGAATTGAGAGGCGAGCCCTATGTGGTGGTGATAACAACAAGTGGTAGCATACAGTGTTAAGCTAACGTTAGCTCTCTTTCATTGGTCACCTAAGTTCACTTTTATATAACCACAGGTGAACTTCAATAACGATGCCAACAGTCAGTGTGGGTCAAAATGCCAGAACAGGCTTTTATTAAATCAGGGTCCCTCACAGCGATATCAAAAAAGCAATTAAAAGTTAGAGTGTCTTACTGCAGGGGATGTGGCACACTGGGCCAATGCAGTGGAAGTATACTATGTGGATAACCAAAACTACACACCAAAATAAACCCGTTTCCAACAGAGAAAACACCCAAACTAACACCAGTGACACTCTAAAACCTTAAATTATATCACCATGCACCAGCCGCTTCTGTGACCGGAGGCCAACGCCAACTGCAGCACTAAAAACATGAAACCATACGTTAATAAAATCAATTTACTAAAATACAGATAAAACAATTTACAATGACTAACATAGAACAGGATCTAAAATAAATGTCAATCAGCACTTTGCCTTTATCTGCCACTTCCCTTGGACTGTCAGGACCCAGAATCCAGAGTGGGGCTCACACGCCTGTGCTCCGTGAGCCTCTTAACAGCTCAGGTGCTCTCACTTTGCCTGGTCAAATTTTCGCTGGGTCCGAGTGTCCCCCTGCTACTGCCAGGCAAATCTGGACAAACTGTAGCCTCAAATACTTTCTAACATATTTCCAACCTGAATCAAACACTGAGTGACTGACAGCAGAGTGTCAAACTGTCCCGAGCTCATCCTAAAATAAAATGAATAATGTTCTTGGTCCAGCTGGTGAGACTCCCTGTGATTTCTCTTCTTTCTTAGGATCTCAAGTCCCCAAGTGCCCTACACCTGTCCAGTTTTTAATGCAGATTTTAAGGTCTGTTATATTACTTCACAGCAACACTGTGGTTATGCTAAGGACGGGTATTTCGGAGGTTACCTAATAACAATGACCAAAAAAAAAAGACACAGCAAGCTGCAAAGAGCGCTCCATCTAATCGAGGCAGGCCTCGCGTTTGCAACCTGCAAAATGTGCTCGCCAGGTTTCACATGATACCACTATGGGCTAACTTAAAAAGTGAGCATGCCACAGCTTTTTAAAGACACTATATCAGTCAGACAGCTCACATTTAAATGTTTATTTCAACAGCAGAACATAGTTAGAGTTTAGTGTCTAGACTCCGGCCTCATCGCTCCCCGCAGATATGTTTGCATGAGATATTGGGGAGTGATGTTTAAATATTTCCTCACTTTAGCCGGAGCATGCAGGTGGATGCTGGGGTGGAGGTGGGGATAAAAGAGCAAGCAGTGGTACTGATGCAGGGCAGCCGCGGCAAAGACAATGCAAAGGGAGAGCTGGGAAGATTTTACAGCCCTCTGGAGTCCAAGGACGCGCCGGTGCGTCCAAATCACATGACCGATTTAAGATGACGTAGCAGCAAGACACAGCCTCGTTGAGTCTCCGTTTCAACTTGTGTCGAAAGTGTGAACTTCAAACTATATACCAAATTTTGAATCGGGTTGATAGGCCAAGTAAAACCTGAATATTGTCATCATGTTTGGTGCAGGAAGAAAAAGTAAAAACAGGCTTGCGAGCAAAAGAAACATGACACCCCCTTTCCTATTGGTGGTGCTTTTGTGTGATTTTTATGTCCAATGTGTTAATACAGTATGTCACAATGAAAAAATAACTGTAAAGTCAAACAGGGGAGGTTCTGCTGAAAAAAAAATGACACCGAACAAGGCAAGGTAAACAGTTTTTAAGGTGAGATTTAAAAGTAGTCAAAAACGTCCAATTATACCTGTGACCACAAAGGGTTAAATAGACCACCAAAATGGGGAGGGTTTATTTTGTATATGACATATGAGTGATGTATGACGTGTGTGTATAAATCAGCGCAGCTCGAGGTGACTGCCTGAACTAGCTCGCAGGCATCGCTCCGTTAGTGGCCGAGAACTGAATCAGGGTGCCCATGAGCCCCCCTGTTCACCCCTTGGGGGCACCACTGTATCTCTGCACCCCTCACTCCACCTCCTGAGTACATAAAAACATTGGACTGGGGTAGTTAAAGATGTGATAACGATTGACAAAACCCTGATCTGGTTTTGGGCCATCCAGACAGCACTTGTCGTGACACTTTTATTCCTGTTTTAACCTTGATTATTTAAGAACCATGCAAAGAAAGGATAAACTCTAAACCTCTAATAATACTCTTAAATACTATTTATAAATCCATTTATACCTCTCAAACAAAGCTGTTCTTTACTGAACCTCTAAGGTCACAATACAGAGATAACTTTTGTACATAATGTTGCCAGGGGCCACAATCAGTAGGCCTACTTTCAATGTTTTTTTCGCAACCATGACCCCATGTGCCCGAGCTGAAGGCCTCCTTTGCCCCTCACTATTTGTACTTGAGTGCTCAAACATGAGCACAGTGTTGGACCCGCGCTGTATGAAAGATTATGATGTAGACAATGATTCATCTGTGTAATCTTGTTAAAACCTGGTCAGGGTTCAACATGATTGAGGACAAGCAATTTCACTACAAATTATCCAACTCCTTTTTGTTGTGACACAAAGTAAATATTACAATGGACTCATTCTGACGCTGGCATCGTGTTCAATCAAGGCCCGGGATTTGTGTCATCACGAAACACTTGACAGCTTAGTCACTTGGATGAATACACACCCTCTACCGCAAACAAGTGAATCAGACCCCAGAAGACAAACAAGCGCATATCTGCTGTGAGACATGGTTACTGTAAGCAAAAACAAAGCAAAACATAACAACAGGAGAAATACGTGCAGACACATAAACACTGTGCGGCTCCATTGCTAATTGAATGCCTATTAAGGTGGCCGTCATTGTGCAGCGTCTGGCTTGTGTGTTTGCGGCAGCTGGACCGGCCTTCGTCCAAGCTTCCCACCCATCTGTCTGATTGGAAAGAGACACTTTGATGAAGACATGTTGACAAAATAACTCACGAATGTGGGGCGAGTTTGCCAGCACTGCATGAAGGTAGAGACAGGCCTGCAGATGTCACGATGATTTCTCAGTCTGTTTCCATTATCTGTGTTTAATTGAATACAGACACATATTAACAAAGGTTCTTTCTTGAGCAGACATTTAAAGCCTCTGGCTGTTTGATTGTGACTCACTTGTTTACAGGCTTAGCAGAATTAAAGTTATTTTTGCTTGACAGTTGATATGACAATGGAAAATAATGTAGGAGACAATGATTTTTTTTCCCAATCAGGGCTGACACACATTTTCCAAACAAAAGCCCCGAATCACCTTCAAGGTTTGTTGTCACATGTCATTTCTGGGGTCGTGATGTTTTTTTTGCTCAAGTGTGTTGACTCCTCTTTTCAGCCACCAGAACACAAACATTGACCCATTTCTCTTAACAATTTAGCCGTTGAAGAGCGTAGAGGTTGTGCTCTCAAACACGCTCATTGCGCGAGGACAAGATTTATTTTGTAATTTCCTTTTCCAGAGTGGTGTTGTCGGCGCAGCTCTTGACCTCCCAGTGTCACCTCCATCACAGAGTGGCTTTGTTTCCCATCTTCAACACCGCTGCTGACAATGAACACTTGGGTTTCACATTCAAAACACAAACGTTGTACAATATGATGCGGAGTGTGTTGAAGAAATGTAATGATAGAAACATGCCTCATGTTCCACTTAAATTCATTACAGCCACCATTTCATGACTGTAACAAAGAGGGTCACCTCACCCACATATGCATGTACTGTATATCTATTTCCAAATGCATCACTGCAGAGCCGAGTAACGTCACTGTGAAACTACCAAGGGAACTGTCTCTGTGGTCTGCTGTATCAGTAGCTTGTGCTAATCTTGCTGCTCTTTTAGCCACATTGACCGACGTGTACTGAAAAGAGAGGAAATGAGGCTGAGGTGGAGGAGTTTCACACGTACTCTCACAGTGTCATGACATAGATATGCTGGTGCAGCTACCTTAACAATCAGTTAAGCACGGTCTACGCTCATGTGAACAAGCTCATTTGGTAAGTTTTGTTTTTTATTGGATCATTGTGAAGCAACTCAAAGCTGATGATTGTTTTTCTGTCTTCCACTGTTGGTGCTAAACAGTACCCAGAGGTGTCTTTTTGGCTTGTAATTATAGGGGAACCTGTTTTGATGCTATATGGTGCCCATTTCTTGGGTGCTATAGAGTGCCTTTGACACTTTTACTTAAAAATATGAATGATTATTAAACATTACTTATGAAATGTTGGCTTTAAAGATTCAGAATCCTGTACTAAATGCTTACTGTGACACACTATATGTTACCTTTTCAAACCTAGAATATTCCCATGCCCATGGCTGGCAAAAAAGTTGAGCGCCACTGCTTTACAGGGGTAGTTCTGAGTTTTTGAAGTGGGGCTGTATGACGTACTTATCGATAGTCTGTGTATTACCTACAGCAGGTGTCAGTTGACGTGCCTTCAGTTTGGAGTGCCACCAAAGGAAGCTAAGCAAAGTTTTAAATCAAATCAAGCTCATTTACATAGCACATTCAAAGACAACTGCAGTCGACCACAGTGCTGTTCAAACTACAAGAATGACACACACATATACAGCAATATAACATGAACAGAAATATAAAACAGAATAACACTGGTAAGAACAATTGCCTATGTCAAAAGATTATAAAATACCTAAATATTAAAACCACTACAAACAACCAAAGGCCATTGAAAATATGCTATTCTTCCTGGGGTCTTCATGATTCTTCCCATGACAATACAAAACATACATACAGTAAATCACTAAAACAATAACAAGACAAATACACATAAACAAATACACAACAACAACAAAAAACGTACAATACATGCTCCATACTGAATCATCGTCTCCAATGTTGTCACATTACAGGAATGCCCTTGCCACACAATAATAATTAAAACAATTAATCTTGTCTTGTGAAAAGCGCTTCAGAAAATATTAAGTTAATTACTAAAGT
Source organism: Epinephelus lanceolatus (assembly GCF_041903045.1). Taxonomy (NCBI): domain Eukaryota; kingdom Metazoa; phylum Chordata; class Actinopteri; order Perciformes; family Serranidae; genus Epinephelus; species Epinephelus lanceolatus. The sequence continues at coordinate 30,912,010 of NC_135745.1, read as the reverse complement.
TCCTTGATAAATAGTATTCTCTAAGCTTGATTTTGAAATTATCAACATTTTTCAATTTTGCAATGTAGTTGGGGAGTGAATTCCACTCTTTCATTGCCCTATACATTACCGTACGCTGCACAGACGAACTGGATTTATACAAAGTAAAGCAGCCACTAGCAGCATGTCTCGTAGAATAATTATGTGTCTCTGAACTAAAAGATAACTTCTTGTAAAACATAAATGGCGTCTTTGTTGTGATAATATTTCTCATGAAAACCATCAACAAGTACAGTAGTCTATTCTTTACATCAAGCCAAGATAGACATTCATGCATCTTTGTAACATTTGTCCAAAACCCACAAGAAAGAGCCACACGTGCTGCTTTGTTCTGAACCAGTTGCAGTTTTCTGATATTACCCGATGATGTATTGGACCAAACCACAGAACAATAATCTAAATGGGAAAGAAATAAAGCTTGAATTATTTATTTGATAGTTTGTTGTGTTAAATATTTTGTGCATCGTCTGATCACAGACAGAATGTTACCCATTTTCATCACTACTCTCTGTATTTGTTTGTCCCATGATAATTTATTATCAATTATGACTACCAGCAATTTACTTTCATTTGCCGGTTTAATTAATACATTGTTTATATTAAGATCAAGATTTGGACTTGAGCGCAAAGAGTGGTTTGTTCCAATCACCATACTAGTCGTTTTAGACACATTTAAGACAAGTTTATTACTATTGATCCAATCCAACACCAATTTCATTTCCTGATTTAAATTTATATTTAAATCATCAATTGTTGTTTCTCCTAAATAAATGGTTGAATCATCAGCATACATTGACATATGAGCTTTTTCTAATACAAGAGGAAAGTCATTTGTAAAAATAGAGTACAGAAGAGGCCCAAGGCAACTTCTTTGAGGCACTCCCTGTTTCACATGTTTAATGGCCTTTTTTAGGTGGCTGATACACATCTTGCTGCTGCTTCCTTCCACTTAGCCTCCAAACCCAGGTTGCACCAACCGCCATCTACTTTTTGTAATACACTGATTATAGATAAGCACTTCATACATCACCCAAACTATCCCTTTAATGTGTTACCCTTAGAAAGTTCAATGTTTGTAGGCTGTTTTAATGCTGTGTTTGTACTTTTTCCCCAGTACATTAAACTAAACTAAGCTGAGGAACCAGTACCGAAACTCTCAAGACAGATATGAGGGCTTAAAAAGTTCTGCATTGGTTCTTCAGCTGGGTGTTGTTAACTGGGGAAGGAGGAGAACCTCTAAAGAACCACAGAGGGCCTTAAAAAGTTTATTTGCATTGCACTGCACTGCGATATAGAATCTCAACCTACGTCAAAGAACCACTCAGGAAACAGCATTATCCTGTGTGTGGGTGTGTGTCTGTGTCTGTGTGTGGATGTGACGTATAGATGATGAGGTTATCGAGAAATAACTCTTATTATGGTTTGTTTTTAAATACTTTGGAAGTGATGACTTAAAAAGGGCAGAGTCAGGAGTTCATCTTTTATGTGAGAGGAAATTATTGTCAGTTGCTGAATGATAATCGCCACAGTGATTTCTGCTAGGATAACATTCTCATACAGTGTTCAATTCAGTTCAATCAATTTTATTTATAAAGCCCAATATCACAAATCACAATTTGCCTCACAGGGCTTTACAGCATACGACATCCCTCTGTCCTCAGGACCCTCACAGCGGATAAGGAAAAACTCCCCTAAAACCCTTTAACGGGGAAAAAAAACGGTAGAAACCTCAGGAAGAGCAACTGAGGAGGGATCCCTCTTCCAGGACGGACAGACGTGCAATAGATGTCGTACAGAACAGATCAGCATAATAAATTAACAGTAATCCATATGACACAATGAGACAGAAAGAGAGAGAGAGAGAGAGAGAGAGAGAGAGAGAGAGAGAGATGCAGGTAATGACAGTAGCTTACAACAACATTATTGAAAGTAATAATATTATAGTTATAGTTCTGGCTACTGTGGTACAATATGTTGAAAGTATATTAATATCTGGCAGTATACATGTGTGACAATAGTCATATGTGCATAATAACAGTAGAAGTATGACTAATGACTAATGATAACAGCAGCAGCAGGAGGCATCTGGCAGGACCACAGCAGCAGCACAACTACACACGTCACACTATCCAGGCACCGCTGCGATATGAGTTAACCTGAGAGACAGTGGAGCACAAAGGCTCCGGAGAAGAAGCCGAGTTAGTGACATCCAGAATGGCCGAGTTAGCAAGATGCAGTAACAGGACATGAGAGGGGGAGAAGGTGCCCAGTGTATTAGAGGTCCTCCGGCAGACTAGGCCTAAGTCAGCCTAACTAGGGGCTGGTACAGGGCAAGCCTGAGCCAGCCCTAACTATAAGCTTTATCAAAGAGGAAAGTCTTAAGTCTAGTCTTAAATGTGGAGACGGTGTCTGCCTCCCGGACCGTAACGGGAAGATGATTCCACAGGAGAGGAGCCTGATAGCTAAAGGCTCTGGCTCCTGATCTACTTTTGGAGACTTTAGGGACCACGAGTAACCCTGCGTTCTCAGAGCGCAGTGTTCTGGTGGGATAATATGGCACTATGAGCTCTCTAAGATATGACGGAGCTTGACCATTTAGAGCTTTATAAGTTAACAGTAGGATTTTAAATTCAATTCTGGATTTTACAGGGAGCCAGTGCAGAGAAGCTAAAACAGGAGAAATATGATCTTGTTTCTTAGTTTCTGTTAGTACACGTGCTGCTGCATTCTGAATTAGCTGGAGAGTTTTTAAAGACTTACTAGAGCTACCTGATAATAGGGAGTTACAGTAATCCAGCCTTGAGGTAACAAAAGCGTGGACCAATTTTTCTGCATCTTTTCGGGTCAGGATAGGCCTAATTTTCGCAATATTACACAGATGAAAAAATGCAGTCCGTGAGGTTTGTTTTAAATGAGAATTAAAAGACAAATCTTGATCAAATGTTACTCCGAGGTTTCTTACGGTAGTGCTAGAGGCCAGAGCAATGCCATCTAGAGAAACTATGTCATATAAAATTAAAGGATTGCTTCACGGTTTTTAAATCTCATACGCTCATATGTATGTTGAAACAGTTGCTGTAATCATTGCTCTCATCCTCACTGGTCATGAAGAGATGCTTCACTGAGATTCCAGCGTAAGCGACGGGGAGTCCACAGAACAGCTTTTGTGCAAAAACTTATTCTAAACTTTTTCAAAATTAATATCCTCTCATTTTTCATAGTGATTTTGCCACGAGTAACGTCGCTTGAGCCAGCATCCGTTGGTCGTGGAGATGTTTGTAAATGAAAAAAAAAAGTTTGGGCATGGAGTTATCTCATAAAGGCTTACTGTCTGCGTAGTGTCACCACATTCTGTAGATTCAGACACACCAAACCTACATCAAAGAACTAATAGCGACGAAGGCTAAGTGTTGTGTTGCTTCACATTGCGTGTGTCTCAGCTAAACAGTTGCACTTGAACACACCACAAAGATTACAGCCAACGACCACCTAGCACATAGGTCCTGCACCTGTGTAGGAGAAAATAACTTTTCATAGCAGCAGGCTAACATAGTCTGTATTTGTCATTCAAAGAGGAAAACTGGAAATGACTGATGACTGAATGAACAACTGAAATTCAATTTTTTTCACTCTGTTGTCATATACACACAGCCCGGAAATACACACACATGCAAAAACAGGACCTAAACATGCCTTAAGTGCAGAGATGTCAGAGTGAGGGGGCTCAGTGCCTTGCTCGAGGGCATCTCGTCAGTGCACAGGAGGCGAACTAACAGCTCTCCAGCTACCAGCTACGTGCCATACTTGGTTTGTACAGAGACTGGTGACCCTCTGGTGCCCAATTCATGTCCCTGTGTACCCTTTTTCTATTGGCACTCTTGGCTGCGCCGATTTTTGTTTCCATTGTCAGTGTAGACACGCCGTCCCATGCTAAGCCGCACCAGACATGGACCTTCATGAGCAAGTAACAAAACGTGTAGCTCAGCATTTGACGTAAACAGTGACGTGGGAGGGAAGCCGCGGCTGGTCAGTCCTTCGGCAATTCTCTCATAAATCGGCCCGTCCTTCACCGTCCCCGTCATCTGACGGTTAATGGCCTCTTTGTTTGTGAGGGCAAGGAGGGTGCGCAATTCCTTGTCTCCCCAGTTGCTCATCTTTACTGTAGTGTCTGTCAGGTTTGCGTTTCCCTCATGCTACTGTTTCCTGTTTATCCACCGCCAGTGGGTTGCACGTGCAGTGTCATCAGCAGCTCCTCCCACAAGTCTTCAACAGCCCCTCCCGTGGTGGAAGGCCGCCTCTGTCTTTTTAAACTAAAGGGTTCAGCCAATATGACTACCCACCAGGCGGAAAATTGGGCACCTCAGATCAACTCGCTAATCCAGCTCTGTGTGTCTAAACACTCGCAGCTTGCCGGCAAAACGGCCCAACATTCATGGAAAATCTGGCAGTGTAAAAGGGGCTTGTGAAAGCTGTGGCTTGGTGTGTCAGGGCCTATGACTCAGATCCACCCCTCGCTCCTCTACAGCTCCAAAAATCCAAGATTATGACAGACAAAATGTCAAATTGGAGGCAATGGGGGATGTAACGACAGCTGTGTCCAATGTTTTTATTCAGTCTATGGTAAAATCGCTGGAGGTTTCTTTGAACAGGAAGAACGATTACAGCGAGCAAAAAGTGTTTAGATGTACATATGGGCATGTGAGCATTGTTGTAAGACTGATTTGAAAATATGTGAAGCTGTCCTTCACATACAGTGAGATCCTGTAAGCTTTACTGAATAGTCATTAACAGTATGTGTCTCTTTGGAGTTGCATCTCAATATGTATTCCCTCTTTAAACTAACATACTAATCATTTTTCAATCTGGACACTTTTTACAGACAAGTATGTGCAACGACACCACCAACACCACCAACACCACCAACATCACCAACTCTAATTGCAAGGTGGAGCCCCTTCAGGGTGTGGGTTACAGTGTTGTGTTCCTCCTGGGTTTCCTTGTCAATGCTTCGGCTCTGCGTGTCTTCATCGCCAAACGGCACTTCTGGACAGACACCCACGTCTACATGTTCAACCTGGCCATAGCTGATTCTGCCCTCATCCTCTTCCTTCCATTTAGGGTCTGGGATGCCTTCTTCTGTCTGCCCAGGACTGTCCTGTGTACTGTCCTCATTTTCATACATTTCATCAACATGTACGCCAGCATCATGACCACAACGGCCATCAGTGTCCAACGTTACCTTCTTATAAGTTTCCCACTGCAGGCCAGGTCATGGAGGAAGAGGAAAGAGATAGCCTTTGCTGTGTGTTTGGTCTTATGGGGACTTCTTGTGACAGTATGTGCTGTATTTCGAAAGGACAATTACCCTCCAAAACTCTGGACCTGTTATGAAAGATGTAAAAATTTACCACTTAAACCAGAATTTCTAGTCATTCTGTTACTTCTAGGCTTCCTCACTCCACTGTTGATCATCGTCTTCTGTTCCAGCCGCATCATCTATATTCTGTTAAAGGACAATAACAAGTCAGAGGAAAAGAGAAGCACCATTGGCATAGTAACAACAAACATGGTTGTGTTCATCTTCTGCTATACGCCGATTCATATCAGCTTTCTTGTCAACTACTTTTCCAAAGTACCCCCAAACTGGCAGTCTGTGTACTTACCTGCACACATGTTTTTACTTGTGGCTGAATGGATCGCCTCCACAAACTGCTGCTTTGACTCCATCAGTTATTTTTTTCTACTGAAACGGTTTTATTCATAAGTCTGTGGGAGTTCAAGCAGTTATGTGTAATTATTTCAGACTGCGTGATATAAAATAAATGATGTTGTTAAAGGGGTACTCCACTGATCTTACGCATCATGTTCAGTTTACAGGTCACGAGGAGTACCAATTAGCCTGTGTAATGTGCCTCTGGAGGGAGTTTAAAAATGAATAAATATTCTCACATTTTTGACATAAACCTGCATCACAGTCTGGAGGAGTGGCGTTTGAGGGACGGCGGCGTACAGTAGGGGGAGCCTATTTATACTGTGTGTTAAAATGCATCCTGGGTGATCTGATCACAAGTGGACAGCGCTAAATAAACAACCATACAGACGCACTGTGATCCGATCACTCAAACCACTTGCAGAGGTGGTCTGAGATGCATTTGATCACATATCTTTTGTAGTGTAAATGCAAATGTTTGCTGCAAGGCTGCCCCCCGACTAAGAATTTTCCTAGTTGACCAATAGTCGTCATTTAGAGGCATTAGCTGACTAGTCGCCTGCATGTTTACGATGTTAATTTAATTATTAAATCATATATTTGTCTGTAACTTGTCCTGTTTTTCCTGATGTCGCAAAATTACCTGACTTCACTTTTGTATTTGACATTTCTTGCTGATTTATTATAATGAATTGTAGGCTGTGTGTAACAGGGTCAATTATACAGCAGTAAAATGTGTAACAAAGTAAAATGTACATTTGGATGTTATAATTACACAAGATGTGTTTCAGTTGTTATTACCTGACACACTGAGGCCTCCATAGTCAATATGTGGAACATCTGATACTCAGTTTCTGTACCTCTACCTTCACGTTTGGGGGCACCCCACCTATAAAGTGGTCTCTCTTGCCTTATCTCTCCCCTTGTGCTGTCAGGTATGTTTTCTGTGTTTTATTGTACTGAACTGAATGTAACATGGCTGCCCTTTTGCTGTTGTGCTCCACGGGAGAGGGGCTGGAGTTAATATGGTTGTAATTGACGGAGGATTTTGTTTTCACCTCTTGCTGTCTGGAATAAACGGAGATCGCCTCCACAGATATCCACGGTCTGGGCCCCCTTATATCAACACAATGCAGACAACACTAGAGTCCAATGGTTGCACATGTAAAAATGAACTTTCCAGCTAGTTTCATGTGACTCATCAGTTCCCAGTGGGTTAATTGATTTATGGTTACACCCCATTTGAAAAGTAACACTGAGTTTTATAGAACATTTGTTTAACTCATGACATGAAAGTAAGGTTAATAATACAACTTAGATCAGAAAATCTTCAGTTTTACTCAAATTAGTTGAGGCAGAAATTAATACACCCCACAACAAAAACTACTACATCTCATATTTTGTATGACCATCAGTTCCAAAAACATTTATCTTGGTCTCATCACTCCAGAGTACAGAGTCCCAGTAGTCTTTATCTTTTTCAGCATGGGCCCTGGCAAATTCTAGGTGGGCTTTTTTTGTGCATGGGCTTCAGGAGAGGCTTCCTTCGTGGTGGACAACACCCACGGTAAACAGCCACCCCAGTTTGGCTTTCAACCTACTTTAGCAAACTGCAGTGAACTTGCATGGCGATTTTCTTCAACCCTTCTCATCAGAAGACGCTCCTATTTAGGTGTTAACCTCCGTGGACGGCCAACTTTTGCTACTGTATTCTGCCTGATAAGTAAAGCTTTGCTGATCTTCTTGTAGCCTTCTCGCTTGTGTAAAGAAATAATTTTCTTTCTCAGGTCTTGTGACATTTCTCTTCCATGTAGTGCCATTGCTGACAGCATGAAATGAGAAGGGGTTTTCTTTGTTAAGTAACGCTGTTTTATAGTCAACTGCCTGCTGCACACCTGTTTAATGAGTAATTAGATGCACCTGTGGTTGAATTCTTGTTGTAGTCTAAACTTTAGCTTAGCTCCTGAGACTTTCATTGGGGTGTACTCACTTTTGCAACATGGTCTTGAATGAATTTGTTAGGAAAATTAATTTTTTTGTGTGTGCAAATTAACAAATCTAGTTTGCAATCAATGGCCCACATTTGCGGGAGTATTTTGTAGTATAGTATCCCATAGAAAATGTTGACTCTGAAAGCAAACTAAAGGCTTTCTGACATATCTGTCGGGGTGTACTCATTTATGCTGAGCACTGTATATAGTTGTTGCTGTATAAACTCTCTAGCTGCTTTAGGGATGTTCATGGGCATAAGTGTGTGTGTGCGTGTGTGTGTTGTGGGATATAAATATCTGTTATGTAACTCACTCAACCTTTTGTTGACCTTACTGCACTCTGTGTGATGTTCAAAGCATCATATCAAAGCAGAGAACAAGGGCTATTCTCATCTCTGCCCCAGACCTCTCAACAAAACTACTGTCTGCGTCCAGCTCAGCAGCACAGACAGACAACGTCCAGTCAATGCACAGCCAGGCACCCATGGGAGTTCAAGCGTCTCACTCCCTCACAGAGGCGAAATGAAGGCCAGTGTCCAGCTCCCTCTTGTGGCGAGGAGAGTAAATCCTTGAGAGATTTTTCCGCTGCGTCTCTGCTCTGAAGCTGATGTGAAGTCTGAACCTGCCAACCTGGTGACAAATGTGTCTCCTTTATAGAAAATAAACTGCAATAATGGCATCACTTGAGACTGCTGTGAAGTAACGTAATTGTGTTTGTAAATGTGTGTATATGTGTGGGCACGCGTTTGATGATATGCATTTATTTCAGTGGGTGCATTCGGAACCACACTCGACAACATTAGCAGTCAATTATATAATGCCATTTAATAGCAGTACTCCAAAGATCGATGGTTATTATAACAGCAGTATCTTAGCAACTGCAAAAAAAAAAAAAAAAAAAAAAAAGGAAAGAAAAGAGAAAAAAAAAAACCTCAGCAGGCATCAGTCAAATGAGAAGGCTCAGTTCTGGCTGAGATCAGGCCTGCGACTCTACTCTAATAACAGGAAACAGCTGAGCTCAGCAGTCAGCCAAAGTCACGTAAACACTGTACATACATCTTATTCACAGCATTGTCACCGAAGAGAGAAAAAAACCTCACACTTCAAACACAGTCCTGTCTCAGAAGAGCATCAACGACCTCCAGGGTGATTATTTACACTATTCACACGATACAGAACAGCTCCTTTTCAAAATGCAAAAACAAAAACAGAAAAAGTTTTTTGTGCTTTTCCTTATTACTGCACAGTATAATTACTATCAACAAAAAAAAATAATGAGTACATTCATTCAATCACGATGCTGACGAGTATTTTCAAGATCTCCCAGTATGGCAGTTGGTTGACGATGACAGACGGACAATCACTAGACCGCAGAACAAGACGAAAAAGTCCAGAATCAGGACAGATATGACAGGAAATGAGATACACAGTGTTCCCTCGCAGCTTCTCAGTCCATTTGAAGGTTTGTTTATGAACTACTTATAAATCATTATCATTACACATTCTGGAATAAACACGGCTCATGTCATGGCATCGGTGAATACATTGCAGTGTGATCATAAAAGGCATGACAAAGTGTTCGTTCTTACATATTTACAGTACATAAGTGTGGCATGGAAGTAGTTTATAAACAGACCCTCAAACACTGCTGGTAGCATTCAGCGTCATCCGGACAGACAGGGGGAGCTGAAACAAACAATTCCAACAGTACAAGCCGACATCTAAATTAAAAAAATAATATATCACATTCAGCATGTAAAGGTCAAAGGCATACATATTACAAGTATACTGCAGTAAGTGAGTGCACAGTACACGAGGTGCACTGCTGACTGAAATGGTCTTCATGGCACTTTAAAACAAGTTTCTCTCAGTTTTTTGCTTCAGTAATCAGGCATCGGTAAATCATTCATGGTTTTGGCACACAGATGTTAAAAAAAGAGGAGTTTTAAAGGAATACTTCACCCACAAAATGACCATTTGTAAATCGATGAGTCATGGCATGCTACTTTGAATTTGTGAGGAAAACTTTGTTTTACTCGTGCGCCTCTGTGGAAAATTAAACATATTGATTTAATGATTGACCAGGGACCACGTCTAACAACAGCAACGCTATGCCAAAACATCACTTTACAAGCTCTCACACAACTCCTGCAGTATGATCCAAGTGTCATTTATCCAGTCATATACTAAGTACTTCCCAAACGCAAGCTTCTTGAATACAATAGACAGAAGGTTGATATTGCTGTGCAAGAGCAAGGCCACTATATACAATCTGTCGCCTTTCTTTCTTATTTTTCATCTTCCGTATAAATTTCGCCGTGAAACTCGTCTCGCAGCGTTGCCAACACACAGGCAAAACAATACATGTGAAAAACGAATGGTGTGCTATGACTTTCCTCAGAGATTTGCCTCGTGGTTTTTACAAAATTCGTGAAAAAACTATAAAATATCTAATTCGAAATGATTGGAGATCGCCGAGAAATCGACTTTAAATCACTCCTCTTTGAGGCCACACCAAATCGCCATACTCTCATGTAGGAAAATGAGTTAAAGTTTAAACAGCTCACAAGACTCCAGACTTTATTGGACCAAATGGGCATTTTGATATCTAGTATGTTTTTTAAGAAATCACAGTTTACTTTTCATGTTTTTCACACTTTTCAGGTTTTATAATGGGTGTCTATGGGACAGAGCTAGAGTGGTGACATCATCGCTAGAGTGTGGAGGAGCAGCTTTTCTGAACAAATTGCTCTCACTGCCACAATTTTCACTCTACATACACATCATGTATACAGAGGCACACGTCTGCATTACCTGCTGCAAGGTCATAAATGAGGTCATTATATTACAGCTTCTGAGCAAGTTCTGCAATGGTGCTGATTACAGCAAGACCACTTAGACCGTTTCTCCTTAGTACTTAGTTCAGTGTCCACAGTTTAATACATTCAGTGTCATACTGACATTTGGCCATGTTGTAGTGCTAGTTTACTGTCTCAGTCAAGTAGCTGTCTGTTACGCTGGATTTCCACTGGATGCGTGTCCGTTGCGGAACGGCAGCGCTGGTTATCCGCTGCATGCTCCGCCGTCCGTCAATACCCACCGGCTGCGTTTGCTGTGCGGTGTGGTGTAGCTCCGCCGGAAGACATCTCGTTGTGCTCCGGCGTCCGGCAAAAATAGAAGTCCTGCGTATCTGTTCCGGAGGGCTCCGGAGTGCCGGAGCTGAGACGGAGCCGGAACGCAGCACAGCCGCAGCTGGTGGAAACGCACACATTGACTAGAATGGAATCCTAGCTGCCGTGCCGGAGCGGAGACGTAACCAAAACGCATCTGGTGGAAATTGGCCTTTAGTCACTCACTCTGCACTTAGTCACTTTTACTTTGAACAGCACTTCAGAGAAAAACCCTTGTGCCGAAAATTCACTGTACTTAAAAATAAAGTGTTTTTTACAAACTTGACACGTTTGTGAGTCACTTGTGGTCCATTGACACACTTTTGGACCACAACCCAACAGTTGGTAAACCACTGACTTAGACCTTCCTGTCCTATTGTTGCAACAAGTATGTTTGAATGAGTTTACGTTTTGAAGCACTTTGCTCAGCAGGGGCAACTGACTGCTTTAATAACTGTAATAATAACCTAAAATTGTGAGCGCAGCGCTTGTCGAGCTCACTGTGTGCACTGAACCAGCGGCAAATGCAGCTTAAACTGGATTGTGTCTGAGAGGGGCTTAACTGGAAGAGTTCATGTAAGTTAAGTTAATCATATTGGGCTGTTTTGGGGCCTTCTCCAGCACTGCTGCCCCACGCACAGCGCGTGGTGAGCCAAAATGCATGTGTTTGGGAAGCCATCTTGGGTTTTTTTGGAGCCAGCATTGACCATATTTGGACTGGAGGAGCTTTCCACTATTTTCATCTCTCCTTAAGAAACTCTTAAGTCTCTCAAAAGTCCTCCTCCTCCTCCTCCTCCTCCTCCTCCTAACAGCCCACTAAGTGCAGTTTGTTTAGGCAGGTGTGAACACAGCAATCACACATCAAAACAATGAACAACAAATGAACTCTGGTGCGGTTCGTTTGTGGTGAGAACGTGTTCCGACCTCGATCTGAACCAACTGCAGTCACATGACACATTGTTTGGGTTAAATATGAGCATGTTACAGTCCTGGAGGATTATTAATGTGCACCTCCTCCTGTACTGCCTTAATATGCACATTCAACACATCCAATGCATCAAAACATTGTTTTTTAGTTGGAGCCGCGCCTCGTTTTCAAACTGTATGGTTTGACTAAAATGAACAATGACAGCAATATAGTCCACGATGAGCAGCGCTAAAATCAACCTGCGTAGTTGTCCCTCCAGTGTGACATTAGAAAGTGTCACATTTATCTTGCAAGTGTAGTCTTCTTCAACGTTTGGTTTACTTCCAGGAAATCCTGACCAATCAAGTGTAGCTTTCTCGTGGAGGCATTTTATGTGGTCCACTTGTAAATGCTGCCGTGAGAACATGAAACTGGTCACTGATTCGGACCAAAGCAAGACAACTCCACGTCTGAAAGCACCCCCAGACTGAAGCAATGCCTGGCAGACAGCCTGTCATTCAAGTAGCGCCACACTTAATCATGCGTAACTTTAAGCCTTAATAAAATGTTAACAGGTTAGCTATATAAATATTCCCCCCCGTACAGTCATGAATGTTAACGTTAGCTTTAGAGAACAAAACTAGACTGTAAGCATGTTTATATCTGCTCTAAAGTTGGGCATTTCTAACATGGAGGTCTGTAAGGATAGACTCACTTTTAGAGCCACCATCTAGTGGCCATTAGAGGAACTGCAGTTTTTGGCACTTCTACCTTGGCTTCATTTTTCAGCCCTGGACGTCGCCACTTGGAAGCGCTGAGCACATGACTTGATTATTGGACTTGGACATACTGCACAAGTTGTGTGAGATTTTGTAAACAGATGTTTTGATAGTATGGCTGTTGTGAGACGTTGTCCCCAAGCAATGAATGGATCAATATGTTCGTCGTTTACCGTGGTGCATGAGAGAAAAACAAAATCTTCCTTGAGATTCAGGGCAACATGGTGTGACTATCTGATATACAAATGGTCATTTTGTGGGTGAAGTATCCTTTTAAGCATCTTGGTGATTTCAATCTTGGAGCAGGTCGATATGAAACATATGAAAACAGATTTTCATACATTAATAGCTATAATGACATGATAATGTCTATTTTTGTTTGCAAGCTAGTGCCTGATATCATTTTTTTGGAGTTACTGTTTGTCTTACATTATCTAAATTAAAGTTTACTATGTACAGATAAACCATATATTGCTGCTCACCACAAGGTCAGCACAAACCAGTGTTCATTCGTCCGCCACTGACCAGGACTGAAAATCAAGTCATCCGGTCAGTTATAGCAAATTCTCATTATTTTCCACAGTCGTCGTGGGTGCACGTCATCTCATCAAGTCTTACTTGCTTTTTACTTCTGTCTTCTTTATCTTGTCTCTTTTTATGACTTCCATCTCCGCGCTAACACACTCACACCATGTTGTGTTGATCTAATCGCCGACCACTTCATGGCACCGGACACTTTGATGGGCTGAATATATAGTCCCATTTGCCTGCTGGGAACATTTCCATTACCCCTATTGGCTTCGAGTTAGGCCACAGGTTTCAGTCATTGCCACTGTAACTGTCACTTTGTTCTGTATCACGTCTGCGAGACCTTGACCCACTGTGGGCTTAAGGGGAAATTTTGCCCAATAAAACCTGACTGTGTTCTATAATTCAGCATTAATGAATGTGTGCGTGTGTGTGTGTGTGTGTGTGTGTAAAAACCCTAAGGTGACAGTGAAGGACACGGTGTTCATATATTGCAGTGCCTTTACTTTAAATCCTCTCTTTCTTCCTTCCTTCCTGTCTGGCTCTGATTTTTCAGTCAGTCCAGCGTTCGGGTGCAATCTCCCCCGACGTCCTTGTGGAATTATTGGTCATTAAAGAGTACATGGAGTGTAAGGAGGAGGCAAACGAATAGAGCGATGGACGGCTGAGATGCCGTCATTTACAGAGAGCATGCGGTTGGCAGAAATAGTGCTGACATTTCAGTCCTGCACTCTGCTCTCCAACGACGTGAGTTATAGTCCTATATCCCCGTGAGACAGGTTCGAGGCATTTGGCACACACGTCGTGCTTCTTGTACACACAGAATACTAAATACCCTCCGTCACCTGTTCAAAAACATGTAAGCGTCGACTGTGTGTGTGCAGCAAAGAGGGAGAGAAGAAGAAAAGAGACAGAGAGAAAGATTCCTCGTCCTCCATTAGATTTGTGTTTACAGTCAGATTGACTTCAGTCTTTTGTCCGATGAGTCGCCTGCAGCTTCAGATACTTTTACGGCATTCAGATTTTGCAATTTCACTTCAAGTACCTAGTTGGCAATCAGACCAACAGGTAATATAGCATGGAACAGATGGGTGGCAGTCTTGTTAATGTTATCCAAGAGGGGGAGAGCATCCCACTCCTGCAGCAGTATTCGACTGGCTCTGCAGCCTTAGTTATTCTGCACAGAGAAGGCAGCTTGTAAGAGCCATGTCCATCTTTGTCTCTGTCATCTCTGCCCCCCCTCCCCGTTCAGTCTTTCCTTCTTTGTTTCTTTCCTTGCTTCCTTCTCTTTCCTCCCTCCTCCTGCTGCCGCTGAGTAGCAGGAGAGAGGCAACTCTGCAATGCAGACACAGCAACAACCTCAGTCCATCTGACCAATTAGTGTGAGCCAGGATATGAGTGGCAGACCCAGCAGCCAGTCATAAAGAGAGACTCATCATGGGGCGTGACGGGGAGGGGGGGTGGGGGGGTTGCCTGAGAGACTGACAGGGGAGATCAGAGGGGCTGAATGACAAAAAAAGATGTGGGGAAAAGAGAAAGGAAGGGAGAGGGGAATAGACAGAATGAGGAGGAGAGAGAAAAGAGAGAGCTATGTAAATAAAACAGAGAGTGTTGAACATGGAGAAGCTCGCGTCCGCTTCATTCCCTCAAGAGTCACTGGCCAGCCTGAGTCCTATCACTGCAGTTCTTCTTGCTCATCAGCTGGCTGAGATCCACCAGCTCGCCCAGCTCCCCTCGTTCCAGGGCCCCTCGCAGCAGAGCCCTGCTCAGCCCGGGGGTGTGTTGCTGGGACACGTAAGCCTGGCTGCTGGGAGCTGGCATGGATGGTGGAGGCAGGGGGACGGGGACCATGCCGTGGCTGCTGAGGATGTATCCCTCCGGGGCTGGCCAACGCAAAGGCAGCGGCTCGCCGTACTCCATGGGGGCGCTGGGTGCTGAGACCACCCTCCGGCGCTCAGGCGAGTCCTGGGGGGTCATGGGGTACACATATTCTCCTGCAGACTTCCTGAGAGGGGCTTTGGGTGTCCCCCTCACTGCTTTTTCTTGCTTGCTCAGGCAGACGTAGTGCTGGCGTGGCGTGTCATTCCCTCGGCTCTCACCGCCGTGTCTCCCGCCTCCCCCTTGCTGGAAGAGTCTGGTGGTCAGATAGACAGACGGGGGGATGCGGCAAGGTGAACCCAGACCCACAGAGCCTCCACCCAGGTACGTCTGGCTGGTGTCCCACCCTCCAGAGTTGGAGTCAGACAGTCGTAGGCCTCTGCGCTTCTGCTGCGGCGTGTGCTCCGGGGTTGGCAGGAAACCCGGGTCAAGCTCCCCTGACTTCACCCAGCCATTGGGCATAACAAACAGGGTTTCCCCACCTTGAGTGCAAGGGCGCTCCCCGCCTCCTTGCCGTGTCACGCTGAGAACAGAGCCTCCCATCCCACCGCCGTTACTCAGCAAGCCTCTTTCGCGCCGCTGGATGGAGGACTGGGAGGAGGTGCCGTGGCGACGGTTGGTGGGCTTGTGGGCCATGATCCAGCAGACGGCGAGGCCGGAGAGCGCCGCCCCGATGGTGAACGCAGACACTGCAGACGCCACGAGCAGGTTGAGGGAGACCAAGCTCTCCGGTTCGATCAGCAAACTCTGCTGCAGAATTCCTGAAGATAAAGAGACACAATTATGAAGGTGGCATTTAGTAGAACAGTAAAGCATCGCCTCTCGATGTCTGTCCACAGGGTGCAGTTTTAAATTATCATCATTATTACATATAGTGCTATTCAGCTACTTAGTGCTTTTCCCCTCCCAAGATATAATTTATCATAATAAATCAATAACTACAATAACACTCATAATTGGCGATCATGGCGTTCAGCATTATACGACGATTATCTTTAAAAGGAGCTCTTCTCCAGTCTGGCCTTGAGGCTCCACAGGCTCCAGGTTCACAGAGGCCTGCACTTGTCATCAGCACAGCTCAGACCACAGCAGCTGACTCTCCTTTTCTCCTCTCTCCTCTCCTCCTCTCCTCACACTTTCCATCCTGCAGCCCGGTCAGTGAGTCTCTCCTCGCAGCATACCATTACCTCAGTGTTTCCACCCCGGCTCTAATCACTCCCATCTGCAGACACAGCAGCACATGCCTGTCCCTGGCTCGGCCTCTGCTGCGCTTTCACCGCTCGGATTAGAGGCTGTCAGGTCTGCAGCCTGGCATCGCTGACTTCTACTGCTATCAGTTTCTAAGAGCGGGATAAAAACTAGAAGCCCATTCATCAGTTTAAAACAAATGAGTGTGACAAGGGACTGGAATGCGTTTTATGCTCTTTTTCTGGAAATTCAGATCTAACCGAGTGGATTTTATGACTTTGAATCTGGCCTAAAACAGGCGGAACAGTTCAGAAAGAATCTGCTGGAGAGGAAATGCCTGTTTCCACTGACTTTGTGAATTTCAGAGCAGAGTTCAAAGAGGCCCTCTCTGGTGCTGCTGCAGCGACATCTGAGCCTCTCAACAGAAGTGACATCAGTATTTTATGCTAAGCTATTTCCAGCTTTCTCGCCGGCTACCCTCGGTCATTCCCCTCTTAGATGTTCAGCTTTGAGAGAACAAAGCCTCACGACCGGGACGATGTTGCAGTTCCCATCCTGCAGCCTGTGGCGGTTTTGTCTACCAGCAGCTACACCTCTCACATCCTCCCTAATTAAACGGTCTCACACTGGGAACGTTTTGACCTGTAGGCAGTGAGGCTGAAACCAAAATCCCACTTTGACTCCCACCTGATTCAGCTCTGAAAAGAGACACCAAAACACTTAGTTGCTAATATCAAGGTTGAGTGGATCTTGCTGAGCTGGGAAAGCAATCACATTATACCTAGAATTAGATTAAAATGTGCTAAATTACAGACGTTGTCACAAATACTCTCACTTGGTTATATATATATATATATTTTTTTTTTCAGGACAAAATGTTCAGTGACAAGCAGACAGGTGTAATGATGGACTGAGCCACTAGGTGGAGCCTGCCCTCAGTCGGCTGTACACAGGCAGAAGCATCCATGTCATAGTGCTGCAACCTACCATCACAGTCTCCTAGATGGGAGGTAGTGTTTCCATATTCCACATCTTGTTGAAACGGCAGCCTGCAGTCACACAGAGATCAGAACATCAGAGACTTAAACACTTCTCTTCACATACAAACAGTAGGAAACATATTAAAGTGCCCTTAATTCACCGTATATAGAGTTATGTCATCTGTCAGACACAAATAACGATATATCTGATTAAAATAACTTGTTAAAAAAAACGCTTGTTATGTCCACATTCGGATAGAAAATTGCACATTAATGGGGACATTAGCTAATCGTCATCAATCAAACTGATATGGCACATATTGATGTGTCATCCAGTGTAATAGGATATGCTATTGAGCCCGTTATTGATTTTCTCCTTTTGCTTTCCGTCCCTAAGGGAGGTCAGAGGTCAGGGTCAGCCGATGATGATGGGAGCTTGAGGAGGGATTGTGATACTGAGTACCATGATTGATTCTGATACAGATACTAAGAAAGCTTCACATTGTTTATGGGAATATGAATTTATAAATGCTAACAACAGCAATTCTTTTTAAACTATTACTAATAGATAAAGGTTAATATTTAACACTGTAAATCACTAAATCAAACACTACACCGCCATACATCTTTACTGGTTACAGAACCACAGTTAAAATGTATTCCATTATTTTATAGCTTTACTTAAAATTACTGACTAAAATTATTACAAAACACAGACAGTGGACGTTTGGATTACTGAACCACAGGATGTGTGCTGTGGTTCAGTGGTTTCCTGCATGACCAGAGTCAGCTCACTGGCACAAACATACACTGGTTAAAGGAGCTGTGTGCTACATTCAGAGCATTAATATAGCAGCAAACAACTACTTGCTACGTGAAGATACTCTCACCGGCCACTTTATTAGGTACACCTTGCTATTACCGGGTTGGAAACTGTTTTGTCTCCAGAACTGTCTTAATTAACAAGGTGCTGGAAACATTCCTCAGAGATTTTGGTCCGTATTGACGTGATAGCATCACACAGTTCACATTCACGACGCAAATCTTCAGTTCCACCACATCTCAAAGGTACTCTATTGGATTGAGATCTGGTGACTGTGGAGGCCATTGGAGTACAGTGAACTCATTGGGTACGGTTACATGACAGCTTCTCATTCAGAATTAAATAAATCTGAATGAAATCATTCGGAATTAAAGTCTTTCCAGGTAGTTTACATGGGAAATATTCATTCCGAATGAGGATTTACACGGGAGATCAGTTTAATCGCCTTTATTCGGGTCTGCGCAAGGTTTGGGGCAGGGAAGGTTTCTGATTGGATAGGGGGCAGGGCGGATGTTACGTGTTTACATTTAGCGGAAGAAAACACTGTAGTCCTCGCTCCGGATAACAAGATGCTTGACGACGCCGTTCTTAGTGCCTTTTTCGGGCTTGTTTTGCTTATATTCTTGAAGCAGCAGTACGACAACAACCTTGTTCTGCTAATGCTTCATCTGTTGAGGAGGAGAAGGGAGGTAGAAGGTCGAAGAAGGGAGATAGAAGACCGTGCTGTGGTGAATGGAAACCGGTGAGTGCAACAAGTCCGACTGCTCTATCTCAGCCCGTTGCTATGCACGCTACGTCATCACGCCAGAGGGGCAAGGAAACGAGCATGTGCAGAAAGACCGGAATGGCTGGAATCAGGTAGGAGGTGTATACAAGACAGAAAAATTCTTCCATTCGGGTTCTGAAAAGAAATATTCCACCCCTGTGCACCCGATTAGATTTTCTTTTGGGTTGGCTGTTTTCATTTGGGTTGAGGTGTTTAGAAGGAGCATTTCTATTCGGGTAGGGCTTCCAACCCAAATGCAAAAGGAATACATGGCTCCATGTAAACGCACGTATTGTCATGTCCAAGAAACCAGTTTGAGATGATCTGAGCTTTGTGACATGGTGCGTTATCCTGCTGGAAGTAGCCATCAGAAGATGGGTACACTGTGGTCATAAAGGGATGGACACGGTCAGCAACAATACTCAGGTAGGCTGTGGTGTTTAAACCATGCTCAGTTGGTACTAAGGGGCCCAAAGTGCGCCAAGAAAATTCCCCCACACCATTACACCACCACCAGCAGCCTGAACCATTGATACAAGGCAGGATGGATCCATGCTTTCAAATTCTGACCTGACCATCTGAATGTGGCAGCAGAAATCCAGACTCATCAGCCTCTCCCCAGTTAACATTGTTAGCTCTGTCTGCACAACACAATCTCATCCCTACTCGTCAGATTTTGATGCTTGGGCAGCCTTTTGTGTTGTATCTTGACAACACAGTTAACTTGGGGAAACAGAAATACTTGGTTAGGGTTATAAAAAGATTCTGGCTGTTGTTGGTCACATCAGTCAACTGTAACTAACGACTGATGTGACAAAATAACTAAACGTTGACTTTTAGCCTCACAGGGGATATGAATGCTGGTCTCCTGGGTCAAAGTCCTGTGTTTGTTGGACCCTTCCACCTCCACTACCACCTGCCCTAAGCAGACTTTTGTGCTCTTTATAGTATGTCTGTTGCTCCAAATGTCTAATACTGACGTGGATGTGTTTTGTGACGACCCCTTGGCTCCACTAGGTGAGTCTGTTTTAAGGCAGAGGGTCGTCGTTGACATCATGGGCCCCACCTGGGCCAGTGTGCTTCATGATATAAAGCTCAAAACCTTCCAGCAGACTTCCCTCTAGCACTGTTAGCCGCCAACTCAGCCACCTCCATGTTGAGAGCTGTGTGCAGACAACCACTGAATCATAGATACATGCTGAATATCTAAAAGAGCTTTCCTTCTTATTTATCTATAATTTTCTTCTTTATATGTTTTGCATTCATGCAGAATTTTATTTCAATTACTGAGCAACATGTGTCGATTTCATTTCTGTTATTTCGGTTGTTATCTTCTTTTTTTCCTACATGTGTTACTATGCCCATAATTCTCCTTGAGGGGGCATTGTGGAATAAACAGAAATCTAAAATCTTGCTTGCAGACAGAGGAGCTCTCTCTAACTACAAGAACAGTCTGACATCCTTTGCTGCATCTACTCTCCTTATTTTATGTGACGAAGTGAATAATGAATTCAACATTAGCTTAGTCGCCAGACCTTTTCGTGTGCAACATAAAGGAATGTTGTAACTTTGCCAGTAAAACTCTCTCCACATAAAACAACTCGTTCCTGTGTGTGCAGACAGCAGATCTGCAGAGGTAGGTGTGTAGGTGTGTGTTGTCCTCACCGTGTGCCTGGTCTCAGGAAGGAGCAGGTGCTGCCTCTGGTCCAGCCACAGTACGGGTCTCGGGAGGCTAGACAACTCCTACACACCAATGAAAATAAAAAGTTGAGAAATGCTGAGTGCTGACCTGATTCTCACAGCAGCAATTTCGAACATTTTAACAGGAATCTCTCCCCGGGAAAGAAAGAAAAAGTTACCTGTGAAACCTGGAGACAGGTGTTAGAGCAGGGAAGTTAGTTAGCTTATTGTCTATCTGGCTAACAAGGTAACTAGTTAGATAAAGTGGGCCATTAAAGGGGCGGTTCACCCCAAAATCAAAAACACATATTTTTCCTCTTACGTGTAGTGCTGTTTATTGATTGAAATTGTTCTGGTGTGAGTTGCAGAATGTTGGAGACATCAGCTGTAGAGATGTCTGCCTTCTCTTGAATATAATGGAACTAGATGGCACTTGGCTTGTGGTGCTCAAAGTGCCAAAAATACATTTGAAAAACTCATGCAGGAACTATATTCTTTTACGAAACACCTGCCAACTTGCACAGAAGAAAGCGTGCATCGACTCATGGACAAGAGGATCATGCTCGTGACAGCCAATATTGGAGTCCTCCTCGGCTGAGCTGTAACGTTAGCTAGCTCAGTAGTGCCAGGTGAGCTAGCAGCAGTAGATGCAGGCTTCCTTCTGTGCAGTGATACAGTTGGAGGGCGTAGTTCGGTAGAAAGAAAATAGTTCCGTCATGCAACTGCTCACAACAAGGTCTGTGGATTATCTTGAGTTAGTGGGTCATGATTTCTGGAAAGAGACATTGCTGTTGAGTTTTTCAAATGAATGTTTTTGGCGCTTTGAGCACCATAAGTTGAGTGGCATCTAGTTCCATTATATTCAACAGAAGGCAGACATCTCTACGGCTGATATCGCCAACAATCACCAACTCACACCAAAATAATCTTACTGATAAATAGCATTTTGGGGTGAACTGTCCTTTTAAAATCCTAAAAATTGAATCCCCGTATGAGCAGTCACAAACAAAATGCCTTTTTTGTATTCATAATGAATCATCTATCTTAATGCAAACTTAGATGAAGATGATGTTGAAGCCTTGTGTGACAAGTTAAATAGTATCTCCCAGGATAAAATTCTCCCAAAATAAACAAACTAGCTGTAGTTTAACAAACACAGACGCCATCTATACCTTGCTGATTAAGACATCAGCAGAAGTGCATAGATTTTATTAGGACAACAGCACTAACAGGGAGTGAGAACACAGCGACAAAACAAAAGTTGGCCAGTGATTCGTCCCTTGGCCAGTGTCCACTACTACATTTAATCTGACCTAATTATCAGCCAAAGAAACACTGAGGGGATGAAAAATACTTTCCAAGGCACAAACAGGTGACTGTGTGGCACTTACTTCATGCAGCGTGAGTGCAGGTGGCAGCGAGATGTGGGCACTCGGACCAGACAGGAGGGGAAGGCCAGCAGCAGAGTGTGACTGGTGCGGTCCAACGACAGAGACAGGAGCTGACGAGCCTGAGGAGAGTCCTCGGTACACCTGGAGACAGCGAGATGCAGAAGTGCGAAGACGGGGAGGCAGAGGGTAAGGAGCCGGCAGAGGAAGGTCAATGTACGCTTTCTGGCCTCAAATTAAGTCGTGGCAGGGTCAAAGGCCTCATCTGTTAGTACTTCAAGCCAGACAGACCCCTGCCCTAACCCTCATATAAACAGTCACAACAGCAGCAGACTCTGCACACAGCCAGAGCTGTGCGGTGGGGTGGAAGGAAATAAACTCTGCTGTGTTAGCTGCCAGTGGAGGAAGCCCCAATTTTCTTCCTTTCTTTCACAGTAATGAAAAAAAAACAATGATTAAATCTAAAAAAAAAAAGATTAGATGACATCAAATAGAGATAAAACGTTTAGATGATCAATCAATAAGTCAGTCGACAGGGACTTATTCCAATGATAGTCACTTTCCACGCTCAAACTTTGCATATTCTCTGGTTCCAACGTGCACCTTTTATGCTTTTAAAACTAACAAGTTGAATAACAATTTTGGACATTATGAACATTTTACACTGTTTTTTGACAAGATGTTATCATATTAAGTGATTAATTGTCACATTAATCGATAAGAATGATTATAAGTTCCAATTCTAACACCTAACTCTTTAAAGCTGTGGTAGGAAGTAGCATTTTGAGCATATTGCAATTAAAGTGGACAAAAAATATTTTGTTTTAAGGCTTGTGACGAAAGACTTTGGCCAATCACAGGTCATTTCAGAGAGAGGGCACTCCTACTGGCTGTTCAGCTGCGTGTGCATGTCCCTTCTTTCAAAGCCTGATTCAATGGCGAAATTTGTGAATTTGGCAACCAATGAAGCTCTTGCGAAAGTTTAGTCAGGAAGACAATACTTTTCTTGCTCAGGCTGTAAGTTTCTTCCTCACCCTGTCATTCACTCCTTGCACGTATGCTCGCTCACTATCTCTAGGTGTCATTGTCTGGGTACGTCGATCGAGTCATCAGCTGATTCACAATAAACCAATCAATCAACAGTGACACCTTCTCTGTCAGCCTATCATCTTACTGCTCTTTATTTTAAACATGGCTCTTTCTCTGTCGTAGTTCTTTCTTGCTGCAGTCGTGCGCCCCCTCCACCTCCCCATCACCACCTAGCCTTTACGGATTCATCAGCCTCATCTGCCTCATCAGCCTCAGAGTCATCAGCTACCACCACCAGTGTCTGGACTCCGTGGGGGGATTTATCTTGCTGCCGCTCCGATGTCCCTCGACCACAAAATATCTCCCTCTGGTGTCCAAGCGCCAAAGACTTCTGTTTAATCTTAATCCGCACAAATCATCTGTTAATCTGTACACTCATATTCTGTATTCAATATTATCTTTGCTTCATTCTTCTGTCTCTCCTCATTGAACTGTCTACACTGCAAAGCAACCCGTAAAAGACAGACGGACTCATCAAAGAGAGAGTTTAAAACAGAGTCTGACAGTTAACGAAATAAAATATGTGTCAATATTAGTGAAGCGTTTAACCTTGCTCCCCTCCTCCTCTGTTAAATGGTATCTCCCAGCCATACTACATCATCAAACCATGTGATGTTTGGTATTGCCGGATTCAGGAAGCTCTTGACTTTTCAAAAATAACATCGTTTTTCTGTTATTTCTTATGTATTTTGCACCAGAGCAGCCTAAACACACATAGTCCAAAATCGCGATGAGTGGTGACAAGTCATGTCATGCCGTTTTTTGACGGGAAAAGTTACAGGATTACTCGCGAACTTATGTGGAGATGTTAGCGGGGACTTAGCTCATTTATAAAAGGTAAGAGTCTCACTCCTACCACCGTCTAGAAAGTGGGATCATAACTCACATTTCATGTGGCTTTATTTGGTGATATTTTATGGTGTTTCTGTGTCATAAACAACATCAGCTATCATAACCATCTGATTTCAATCATTGAAATGTTTGAAGCTGGCTGAGTGTTGTTTGATCACTGATAGTACTGTTTTGAAGCCGAGTGACCGACTTGTCATTTGGAGCTCCGCCTGGATCTTTTCATGAAAAAAAAAAAACCCACTGTAGAATGGTCATACTTTGAGCAGTCTTCTTCAAATTTGAAACAGATGTTCATTGATAGTGTGCCTACAGCCCCATAGTGTCATTTACCTGCTCAGATGAAGCCACAGACAGTTATTCATCCCGAAAAACATTTTTTATTCTATTTTAGGCAAAATCTTCAATTTTTTACTGACTTCAGAGGCCCATTACTCTGCCTCTGTATCACTTAGAGTGTTTCTGACACATTTTTGGTATGTCATTTTAGGCGTTTTTGCTGCAAAATGGGGGTGGAGTTAAGCAATGGGAGAAAACGCTGCTAGAGCCTTGAATCAAAGTGTGTCCTCCGCCTCACTCCCCACCACAGATCACCTCGCCGGGAGGAGAACGTGCAGCAGCTGCTCCAGAGACAGACCTCCATCAGCGGCTGCAGTAACCCAAATCAAGACAGTGCAAACACCACCAGATCATCGCACGTTAGACCCAGTGCAGCAGCTGGCTACCAGCCAGATGTGACACCCGGCGCTTGGGGGTTTGTGCTGGCTGAATTGCAGCTGCTACAGCTACCAAGCGAAGGTGCGACTCCTGAGCTGCTGCCCACTTTCCTCCGTGGGGAGCCTTGCTTGCTAATTGTTGTCTCATTTGTGGTCTGATGAACAGAGAGCAGGAGCAGAGAGAATGTGCTGCATGCAGCTGTACAATGAAATAAGATTAAATAAATCAATGTATGGGAAACAGTGGGTGACTGTTTGAAGCATATATATGCCTGTGGTCATCTCGTGGGAGGGGCTTAGAACAGAGAAAGGAGAGCTGCAGGAGGGAGGTGTATTTCCAAATTCTCACGTTCTTTTTTTCTCACCTTTTCCAGATTTCTGCCTACCCAGCTTTAACTATTTATAACTCATAGTGCTACACACAGTCAAATAAGTAACTCAATAGTTTTTAACTCTAAGCTGCACTTCAGCAATGTTAAAATCAAATATTTAAAATGAGTGTAATTGGACACAGTTCTTGGCTGAGGTGTCACTGCTGCTCCAGGTCTCAAACAGAGGCAGGCAACATGAGACCTGACTTACTGTACCTGGAGCAACATGTCAAAATGTATAATTTAATGCAGATCAGGGACAAATATGTCCCGACTCCTACTCACTTCTCTGGGTTGAATCCTTCCACCTCCTCCAGAAACACGCTGCTGTGGGAGACAGAATCTCCACTGGGAACCATTAGGAACTTGAGGATGGTTCCTCGAGTCGAGCCCAGGAACAAGACTGTACGATTCTTGTGGGGACCAGCTTCTGTGTCCACCACCATGGCTGTCAGCTGGTACCTGTGGATAGATAGTGGAAACATGTTTTCCTTCATCCTTCCTTCAAGCTATGATACATATTCTCAGATTTCATGGGTGCCATCAAACGTCCGAGTCAGTACCGTCCCATCGTCTTGACCACCCAGGGTCTGTGCCCCAGCAGTGGAACGGTCTCGTCCATGAGTGGGTGGGTCTTCACAAAGTTCAGCACCTCATCTGGCAGTGTGGTAGAGGAGCTAAATCTGGATCCCTGCACTGCACATCCTCCTGGTCTGCAGGCAGAGACAGAAAAGTAAGAGTTGAAGAGTAGATAGATGGGAACGAGAGCGATTGAAGTCCAGAGAGAGCAAGAAGAAAAGAGCCGGAGGAGTTCTTTTTGCGGCTGCTGGAGGCTGTATTAGAATATTTGCTGAATAGTAGTGAAGTTGCTGCATGATTGACAGCTGGAGTTTATAACAAGGGAGCGAGTACAGTAGACTGTATATGTGAGACAGATGCTCAGTAAAGCAGCACTGCAGTATTTTGCCCACGATCGGCTCTCATACACTTTGCATAACAATACCTCGGTTTAGGCACCGCTTCGTCCGGCACAGGAGTCCAAATAGACTCGGGGGATTTCTGCTCTTTAAAGCGGCCCTCAAAGACATGAGCGAGCTGCTGCATGTCAAACACACACACTGCAGAGCCGGGGATGCTGCCACAGGAAAACAAAAATAAGACAGCAGTGAGAAAAACAATGTTTGTGTTTGTTTGTGTACACAGTGTGTGCGTTCCCCTACCTGTTTGGCGGTGTAGAGAAGAGACCCAGGATGACGTCCCGTCCCTGCATGTGGATGATGTTGCTTGTGGCGTGCAGGAGGTTGAAGTAAAAGTGTGAATCTCCCGGGACGGAGCAGTTGAGCCGAGCCTTTAGAAATGTGGTCCACTGTTTCTCGAGCACTCGCTGAGAACCGCCCAGGTCCGCCTTACACACACGAGCCACACGGGACACCATCACCTGGAACATAAGACAAGAGAGGCTCAGTATAATGGAGGGATAATAATAATAATAATAATAATAATAATAATAATAATAATAACTGTATTTGGTATGGCACCTTTCATAGAAACAAAAGTGCCTCACAAGTAGAAGAAGATGAAGAAAAGCACACAACAATAAAAACACAGACCAGACATAGAAACACACATATAATATACAAAACACAGACATTAACAAATATAATACACATAAAAACACAGCAACAGAGGATGCCAAAAGTAACAAGGAACAGGCAAAAGAGATCTGAGGGCGAGAGCTCATTTTGATGTAAGAAAGAAAGAAAGAAACAAACAAAAAGAGAAAGAATGAGAGACAGAAAATGAATAAATAAATAAATAATAAAGAAAGATAAGAAGGAATGAGAGAGAATATCAGAAAGAACAGAAAAATTGAAAGAAAATAAATAAATAAATGAATAAATAAAAAAGAAAGAAAGATAAAAAGAAAGACAAAATGAATGAATGAAAAACAAGATAAGAAAAATTAAATAAATAAATAAATAAAGAACGAAAGAAAGTAGGAAAGGAAGAAAGAAAGAAAGAAAGAAAGAAAGAAAGAAAGAAAGGGAATAAATAATTAAAAAATACATAAAGAAAGAAAGATAAAAAGAAAAAAGAAAGAACAAAAGAAAAAAGAAAGAAAGAAAAGGCTGAAAGAAAGAAAGTAAATAGATAATAAATAATGAAAGACAAAAAGAAGGAATGAGAGAGAACATCAGAAAGAATGACAGAAACATTGAAAGAAAATAAATAAATGAATAAAAAGAAAGGAGAGAATGAAAGAACAAAAGAAAGAAAGAAAGAAAGAAAGCAAAGACGAAAGAAAGAAAGAAAGAAAGACAGACAGACAGCAAAGAAAGAAAGAAAGAAAGAAAGAAAGAAAGAATTAAGAATGCAGACAGAAAGATGGAAATAATGAAAGAAAGAAAAAAGACAAGGAGAGGAGAGAATGAAATAAAGAATGAAAAAAGACAAAGAAAAAAGACAGAAAGAATTCAGAAAGAACGAAAGAAAGAAAGAAAATTAAGATAAGAAAAAGGAAAAAAGACAAAGAAATAAAGAACAAAAGAAAGAAAGAAAGAAAGAAAGAAAGAAAAGAAAAGACAGCACCTTCTCCAGATGATGAAACTCCATGGCCATCTCTCTGAAGAAGAAATAGATGTGAGGTCCCCACTCCATGGAGCTCACAAAGTACGGCTCTGAAACACAATAAGAGGAAACACAGTCAGACAAACACTCTCACACACTCACACACACTCACACACACACACACTCTCACATACAGATCAGCAGAGCCGTGCTGCTGCCGGGGGCCACACGTAGCGCTCCACAGTCCCTGACATGCAGCTGTAATAACAGTCCCATCAACATGGACCGCTGCTGTCCATGGGCCTCGCTCATCAAGTATTCATGTCCTGTTTAATTTATCATCATGGACAAGAGGATGCACATTATTTATCATTTATTCATCCAGCACTGTTCCAGCGTTGACCTGCCCCAGCTTGTTTTCTTCCTCCGTGGAAAACAACTGTTCAGTCGAAGGCTTGTTAAAACCCTGAACCTGTAGAGTCCAACTAACCTCAATACATCACTCTGCCTGAGTGCATTGCTCTTATAATGAATCTATTAAGGGTCCAGTGTGGAGGATTCAGGGGGATATAATGGAATAAAATACAAGAAGTGTCTTTTCTTTAGTGTATAATGTGGTTGGGTTTAGGCAACAAAAGCACGTGGTTAGGTTTAGGAAAAAAGAGCAGGGTTTGGCTTAATCTTATGGGACATGAACACCCCTCTCCTGGGTGAATGTGGGTAATTGTTGGACCCATCGACCACCACTCCTGCCCGCCCAACTCTGACTTTCGTCACCTTAACTTTGATTCATATCCCACTGCGTTTCCCCCTGACACTGCCAAGTGCCATTAAACTATAACAGCAACCGGCCGCATATCATGCCGACTTCAAAGGACAGCTTTTTCATCAGTGTCTGCCGCCACAAGTCACTGCCCAGGCGCCGGATTTCGACGACTTCTGAGTGAGACCGGGTTGCTACATACAGAGCGGGTCCTCGATTGATCCATTTCTCCGTTACAGTAGCCCAAAACAAACAATCGAAACACTGGCTTTACTTTTTAATGAGAATGAAGCTTTTTGGTTGCTTTTTTTGTGTTGCGATGCACCTCATGTTTCTGCACTCTAAGCGTCTGGTGTTTTTGCTAGAGTGCTCTGAACTCCTTCAGTTGAAAAAGTTTCAACTCAAAGCGGAAAAAACGCCCCAAGTCATCTCTTTTATTGTCACCTTTTTTCCCATTGTCCAATCAGATGATTTGAGAGGCGGGCGTTGGTAGCAGTTGCTGGATACCCAGAGCTATACGCCCCTACGATAGACAGCAGGTTGTCAAACTGTCTGAGTCATCCTAAAATATGCCTGGAAACAGCCATCATGGAGGCAAAGCTCCTGGACCAACTGGTGGTACTCCCTGTGATCCACCCTCTTCTTTAGGGTCTCATGTACCCACACAGATCTCCGTTTCCCTGCGACCAACAAACTGTTTACTGACAGCCTCTCACCCTCAACCTGTGAAACACTCTCTTTGTGATCAGGACTTTATTCAGTATTTTAAATCACTGGGTCAGTTTGTTTTGGGGAGGACGAGACCTCTGTGGATAATTTGGCTCACGGTAAAAACCTCTTAAACATGTTGATCTTAAGTTACCACAAAGAAAATTTAAGCCCACATTAGCATGTGCCAGGTTAGGATACTGTCTGTGACGTGCCAAATAGTGTCAGGGAAGCACTGATTTGTAACATGAAACTGCTTTTACCAGATTAAATCACCAGTCTGGGGAGAAATAGACCTCTGTGGATAATTCAGCTCCTGGATAAAACCTCCTCCTCACCGCTAGAAACCACTACATCCCCCTACATCCAACACACTGCGTCTTTAAATACAGGCCTACTCATGTTTGGTTTCACTGCTTATTATTTAGCTCCAGCACCTCATAAAAACACCGCCACAGCCATTTAATTTTCTTTTGGTAAACTACTGAAGATAATGGTGATGGTTTCTGTTATTTGTTTCCTGATGGTCTGTTGAAGGCGTCTGACTCACGAGAGTCATTTCACTACGCATGTTTCTAAAAGTACCTCTGAACCATTTGGAGTCGTGTTTGACTGTGCGGAGGGCGGGGCTGTCTCCAAGACTGCGATAGATCACTGCGTCGATGGCCAGGAAGTCTGTCACAGTACCGGTAAAGAGACTACCGTCTGAGAGCAAGAGAGATGCACACAGAGAGGAGACGAGGAGATTAAGAAGAAGAAGAAGAAGAGAGGGAAGATACAGATGGAGAGATAGCACAAGGTCAGGGAGATTAAAACCAAACAAGCAATGCAGCGAGAGGTCTAACTATAAATCATTTGTAAAGGTAAACACAAGGCCACAGATGTTTCAGTGTCTGGAGCTGAAAACTGCATCTGATGACTGCGAGAAGCCCTGAATTCTTCATCTGTGGTGTGCACACTGAAGATACTACCTGCAAATAAAGCCACATTGGCATGCCGTGGATCATATGGACACCGTGCCATCCCGCTGACAGACTCTCCCACCATTTCTAGAGTGTCTCTCTGCAAAAAGAAAATAATTACATAGATAAATAAACTGGCAAGCACACAGAGAATGGCCAGCTGACAGATAGATGGATACTAACAGTGTAGTTGGCACACAGCGGGTTGAAGGCGTTTGTTCCACATACAAACAGGCCACCATGCTGGCTGAGCAGAACCTTGATGAAATTACGGCACTCTCCCTATAGAGAAAAACACACAAAGAAACAATTAAAGAGGAGAAGAAAATATCCAGGAACAGGGCGACAGGTTTGAACCCAAAGCTAAGCTCAAAACTACCAGTCGTAGAAAGAAGGCTGTAAGTGTTAAGTATGTAAAACGCAGCTTAAAACAATCCTTGGAGGAAATAACACCCTCAAGCACGCTCCATCTGGAGGAACAATAGGACGCAGACTTTATAGCTGTCTTCAAAGTGGAGGCCGCTGATTGAGCCGAGATTTAAAGCTGCTGCCAGCGAATCTGAAACTTGATGACACCGGTCAGCCCTTTGTGATAGTGTTTTACAAAAGTGCCTGATGACATAATTTTGCAAAGATGGGAAAAATAATTGATGGAACTCTGGTAAAAGATACCGTAGAGACCAGCAGTCATAAGTAACTCCTTTCCTCGCTCCACTCCACTCCACTCCACCAGAGCAGGTATGTCTGCACGGCTGCCCATCAGTGTGGACTTAAAATGACAGTCAGGCAGAAACTTGGGTCTCTTGTGACTGGTTAGGGAAATTGAGTCCTCTCCTGCGAAAATTACTTAAGCCCAGAGAGACCAAGAATTTGTGACGAGATGAGTTGAAACACGCAGCTTCTGCTGGGTCACACCAATGCAACTAGATGAGATGGTGTATCATCTCTATGCAACAACTCTCTGTATTTCCGCTCTGATTTCCAGCTTTTCGGGCTTCAAATGGACTGTGTTCATAAAAATACGCCATGTTTGGGGCGCACATACAGCGAGCCACCGTCTGACACCAACATGCCGTGAGGGCTCACCAGGGATGGAGCACCTGTCATCTGCGGTCATTTCGACTTGACCAGTGGACTTCACTACAAGCCGATTGACTATTGAAACAGGTGACATGCTTTACGTTCTAAAACCAGCTGCCGGCGATTTGACGAGCTGAGTTGCAGGTGACACCATCTGTGTGCTAAGCTAAGTTACAGATTCACTGAGTATCAATCTTCTTTTCTATATTCAGTTAAGAAAGCAAATACTCTTCATCCCCATAACATCTCAAACTATTCCTTTAATCACTTCCACCTGTGCTTCCCTGCTGTGACATATCAATAAGTGAGCTCTATAAAAATTACTCTCATAGTGTCACAAGAAGAACATTATTTACCAGTACAATATCAGGAGGAAAATTACACGTTTAAAAAGGCAAAACCACTTTGCTTGCTCAGCTCAGTCTCATTCAAACTAAAATACACTTACTAACACTGATTAGCCTGCAGTTCAAACACACACACTGGAATACCATTAGTTGATAAGCATGTATTCTTGCCATGCAAAGAGCACTGTTTGGTTGGCCTTTGGCAAACAATAATATAATGTGTAAATACAGCTGCTTCCACTCTTTAAGATAAGCTAACCAGCCACTGGCTCTGGCTTCATATTTGACTGCACATTAATTACCAAAATGCTGATAAACTACCTACCTAATAAAAAACAAGATAATAATATGTGCTAATTTTCTTTCAGTAACTTGCTGTACATGTGTTATAATAATCATATAAATTAATAATCAATTAAAAAAGCATTACAAATTAACTTGTTCAGGGGAATAAACAAAATAATATATGACACTGTAAAATAATGGTAAAATGAGCAATTTAACTTTCTAATTAAACTAGGGATGCACTGGGCCAATACTGATACCAATGTTTAAAATAACATTTTGTCATTAGCCGATAGCGATGTTTTTATATTAGTGTTTCTTTAGTTTTTTGTTGTTATTTATTCTTTTGTTCCAGGGAAACACAAAAATCTACACTATAAAAAAGTCCTTCATTACACCTTTGAATGAGCACAAATTTAATTAAATTTTAAAAGCCTTTTTACTATATGATACATCGTATTTCCCCCTCTAATACTTATTTTACAGTGCTGTGAAAACATCAACAAATTTCTCCTTCAAACAGCTGGCCAAAAGCTACATTTTACAAGATTACATTAATTTACCTCCAGTGAATATTCATTGTTACTGAATAGAGCTTGAACGCTTCACAATGTAAATCGATGCAGCCTCTGTAGGCTGTTTGTTGTTCAGCTGCTTTGAGGCAACTATGACTAGCTGCTAACGGCTAACAGCTAACTTAACTAGCTCTCCTCCTGCCCATTTCAACACAGATTTGTTGTTGTTGTTTTCTTTCTCTTCACATACACTCCTCTCAGAAGTGTAGTGGTAGCTAAGTGGGAGCCAGAGGGCTTTGGTGGTTTTGACATGATAACCATACACCATGTTTCAAGGTTCACGTGACGTCGGATAACTCGCTAATCTCCCCCAGAGAGAAGGGAAAGCGTAACAAGCTGGGGAGGGGGAAAAGGCCTCTCTATTATTTAGTAGGCTTTGCTGTGTAGTTATGTTGTTGTGGCCTTATGTTTAAAAATAATAGTAGTAGTAGTAGTAGTAGTAAAAAGATAAACATTTTGATTTTTGATTTTGATTAGTGGCACCCCCTATAGATGACAGTGCCCTTAGCATACCCTGGACATGAAAGGGTATCAATCTTCTCCTAGCAAGAAAGCAATTGAGTGTATTGCCCAAAAAACGGTTCCCTTTACACCTTTTAACAATGACTGCATTTCACTCTGGTGTTTCACCCCAACAAATTCTCACCCCGACCTCGTCACATATTTACGCTTTGGTCATGGACTTTCCATGTCCACATACGACGTGCAAGGTACCCTAGGTGCATTAGTTGTTGATATTCTGGGACTCCGTGTCAAGTTCTGCATTCTTGCAATATACACTTTTCACAGGAAATTTATATGTGTACAACACCGCGAATTGACTTTTTTTTCCTTCAACAACAGACACACATGGTTGGGTTTGGGCAACAAAAGCAAGTGGTTAGGTTTAGGAAAATAGAACAGGGTTTGGCTTTAGAATCTTACGGGATGTGAACTCTGCTCTCTCGGGAGAAAGTCAGCTTTTGTTGGTTAACCTCTAATGGCCGACGTTAAAGGACGCATTTTTTCGCTGCCCAAGCACTGGATTTCGACGACATTGGAGGGAGACCGGGCTCTTCAGCTCACTTCCCAAGTATTGTTGGCTTACAGGCACACCTGAATGCAACTGGGCCATCGCTAATGTTATTAGTTCCACCTGTGCTGCTTTACCTGCTATGACATTTCAAAATGTCTGCTGTGAAAAAGGTCTATTGACTGTCATAACTTTAACTGCACACTTCTCTAATAGATGCTATGAGACTGTAAAGCATTAGGTCTGGTCTGGTGACTGCGTGTCAGATGATTCACAGTTGCATCATTTGCCCTTACCCCGAGTTAACGGGCTTTAGCTTCACCTTTACTGTCTTTTCTCTTCCTCCTCTTGTGCTCTCCCCACCTTGGGCAAATCTTTCTCTTCCTGTCTCGTTTTTTCTCCTCTCATCTATGCTTTTTGAAGGAAAACATCTTTTCCTTTCTTACTACCTGGTGGCTGTCCTGTCTTTCTGTGTTTCTTCCCCACTTTTCCTCCACCTTCACACATCCCAAACCTACCTACACCTCCCGTCCTCAAATGATTTCAATTACTGTTTCCTCCCCGAGGCTGTGTCACTCTCTCTGCTCAGTTTGCTTTATAATGTTTCCTCTTGCCTCTTTTTCTTTTTCCATGAGTTCCGCCCAGATTGGATTTTGCCGGTGGCGCTGCCGCATTTACACAATAAAGCTTATATTTTAGGTTACACCCTGTCAAGCAAGCTGCCATCCCATTGAATGTTTCTCTTGTGCAGATTTGATCACATTCCCTCATATCTTGGAATATTGTCAACTATCACTTTATACACACACATAATTTTCCAGTCCTTCCCCACAGGCTATGAATGAGATATAAGGAGAGAATTGGCACAATGCAGGTGTGCGAAACAATAGCGTTCATGGACATCTGCTGGCCTGTGTAACGTTTCACTGAGCTAGCGTGATTAAGTGATGCGCTGATTCTGTATCAACAAGATCAAATTTGTGTAAATACCGTATGCAGGTGCACCCGAAGGAAATAAGGTTTCTCTAACAGCTGCTGTGCCTGTCCATGCGTGTGATAGTATAGATGGTGTTGATGCATGAAAGAGTGGATCTCAAAGTCAGAACGTTGTGTACGAGCACTGTACCTCGTGTTTGCCCTTCATACGGCACACTCGGATGTCGTTCTTGTTGGACTCCCATGTCCGTTTCTGCCAAAGGAGCAAACCGTGGTCAGGGTAAGTTTGTCATGTGTGTATTGGAACATCATAGTTGTTAATGTATGTTTGGGTTTGTTTTTGTGTGTAAGAAAATGAGTCTTACCTTGCTGTAGAACATCTCATCACCTGCCATGTTATCTAGCTCCACTCTGTACAGGTCATCTCTACAAAACACACAACAAATCAGTGCCAATGCAACACTGCAGAATATCTGATACACAATCTACAGGATGTGTAAGGAAGGAGTCAGAAAACAGCCTGTTTTTTTTTTAGCTTTGTTCTGTTTTATAATCAAGAGCCCTTTCCCATATGCATGTGCAGTCTTGGCTTGACTCAGTTTGGGTTGCATCTCTGTACAACCGTGCTACCAGCTTAATGGTAGGTCTTCAACTGAACAGAACATTTTCTGCTGGTGTTATTGTGGTCGACAACTTTAAATCTTCTCTTGGCACTGTATCAAAGTATGCTGGGTGCCCATCTCCTCCAGCTTGACTGCAATGTCTCAGAAGCACAGATGTAGTGCTGTTGAGTGTTCCGGATCGCTGCTCCGCAACTTTTTTTCTCCAAGTGAGGAAACAGAATAGCAAAAGTTTGCATGACCTGGTTAAAATTCATGTAATTTTTTTTGTAGGTGCTTGAAAATCCAATCATCACTGAAGCATATGTCATGCAAGAGAGCCAATAAAAACAAATGGAATGGTCAAAGTTGTCACATTAACATAATTCACGACATCAGTTCGTGCACTGAGTAACTACAAGTAACAATTTCACTTTAAAGGTATAGTTTGTGGGATTTCGTGCCATCTAGTGGTGAGGTTGCAGATTGCAACCGACTGAAAATTCTCCCATGTGCTACGCATGTAGGAGAAATACAGTGAACTGCTGTAGAAGACCATGGCCGACTCTGTGGAGGAGGACCAGCTCTGTATGTAGATATAAATGTCTCATTCTAAGGTGATGAAAACACAAAAAAAAACTTATTTTCAGGTGATTATACACTAATGAAAACATAGTTATGAAGTTTATATTCCCTTTCTGCCCATAGATGCCTCTAAATCCTGCACTCTGGATCTTTAAAAATTGCTGCTAAATTATTTTTGCTCAGTCCATAGCTAGCCAACTGTGTATGACATGTGCATCACTCTTCTGAGGGTCTGTATGTGTGATGCATTGTCGCTGATTCGGCACTGAATGTTAACGCTGAATAATGATGACAAAGCTCATCTGACGTCACCCCAACCCACTTGGCGGCAGTCGGGTGTGCCTTGGCATCTCTGGCGTGGCACAGCACAACTCTGCATGTTGAAACTGCTGATAGAAAGCGCGGCATGATTTGACTCAGTGCAGCCAAAAGTGCCAATTAAAAAGTTGACGATGACTAAGCGATAGTTGCAGAGTTATAGCAGCTTATGTTAATACTTATTCTGCAACAAACAAACAGGAAACACAGATTAGAAGTAAGTATATATGATGTCTGTTGCTCAAAACAGTGACTGTTGTTGTTGCCATAGAAGAAAATGTTATCAGCACACCACTTCTGTTAGACTGCCACCTGTTTGTGCTTTCTTTTGTGACACAAATCTGTTCAGGTCAAACAGGCTGAAGCCATTTAATTAAAATTGTGCTTCAATGCTGAGTGTGCAATGCTTTGTGTTGTACATTTGGTCAGTTTATCATTCCTAGAGGGACAGGTCACCCCAAAATACAAATTTTGCCTCTGACCTGTCGTGCTAATCATCAGTCTAGATTGTTTTGGTGTGAGCTACAGAGTGTTGGAGATATCAGCTGTAGAGATGTCTGCCTTCTCTTGAATATAATGGAACTAGATGACACTCAGCTTGTGGTGATTTTTGTTGTGCTGAAAACAAAAATCATTTGAAAAACTCAACAGCAATTTCTCTTTCCAGAAATCATGACCTGGTTACTCAAGATAATCCACAGACCTTGTTTCGAGCAGTTTCATGTGCGAACTATTTTCTTTCTACCTAACTACGCCCACCAACCGTATCACTGCGCAGAAAGCTCGTGCTTGTGACAGTGCAAGATGTAAACATTAATGGCATCCTCCATGGCTGAACTGTAATGTTCGTCAGCTCAGTGGTGCTAGGTGAGCTAGCAGTGGATGCACGTTTCGTTCTGCTCGGTGATACAGTTGCTGGGTAGTTCTGTAGAAAGAAAATAGTTCCTACATGAAACTGCTCACATCAAGGTCTGTGGATTATCTTGAGTAACCAGGTCATGATTTCTGGAAAGAGACATTGCTGTTGAGTTTTTCAAACGTGTTTTTCTGCACTTTCAGCACCACAAGCTGAGTGCCATCAGGTTCCATTATACTGGAGAGAATCTACAATTAATATTTCCAACACTCGGCAACTCCCACCAAAACAATCTAGATTGATAATTAGCACTACAGGTAAAAGGAAACACATGTATTTTTAATTTTGAGGTGAGCTATCCCTTTAATTTCAGCATGAGGCACAACACTCGGTGTGCATTCCTCTCTCCTCATTAGATGTTACAAGGTCATACTTATTTGGTATTTACATGAGCCTCGTATTTACTCTGTTATGTATATTTATGGAAATTTATGTAAAAGTTTTGATATAAACAATGAAAGCAAACACTTCAGCTTTCATCAGACGGCGAAATGTTTTTGCTGGAGGTTCAGATTTGGCAGACGGACCACACTTTACCCACTATTTACTATTTCCCATATTTCATATCTAAGAGTAATGTGAACAAACAGCTTTCGCTTGACATTTAAAAGCAACCATTTGAATGCTTCCTCGCAACAACAAACTGAAAATGTCCTCCGCAGAGTGACAGCAGATGGAAGCTGAGGCATCAAATGAAAGCAAAAGGATATTAATGCGAGCACGTCAGTAACACACAGTTGGAGGCGGTTGCCGTTGGTTACCTGGCTCCTATGTAGAGCGTGCGGTTGACTTGGAGGACCGTCTGGATGTGCAGCTCCTGTCTCTGAGCCGAGCGATGAGCTCTGCCCAAGAACACCGGATACCTCCGCACAACTAACACACACAGACAGACAAAAAGAGTAAAACACTCGCTGTAAAAATTAAATGCCTTGCTCAAGGATGCTCTGACAGCTGATGACAGAGAAAGCACTTTTTGCATCTATATTTACTCTAAGAACTTCCCTAACCTTCACTTTAATAGTGTCTTCACTCATTCTTGATGCTTTTGTTTAGCAAAACTGAGATAATGGGAAAAGATGAACGGTGCAGCAGTTAAAGTACACTGAAACGCTTTAATCCTCTTAGTGTGTTTTTTTTTTGCTTTTGTTGATGCATGCAGCGCCATAATGAGAAAAACTGTGTGCAACCATTATTGTAATTTTATCGTGGGATAAAAAGGCATTCCCTCCCTCTCCCTCTCCTCCCTACATTTCAGATAAGTGGCAGAGTACAGATGAGGTGGAGAGAGAAAGTGGCAGTATCAGACTAACGGGAAAGTTTCGAAGAGGAGGACAACGGTCTCCACAGGGAGCCCTCATCATCAGGAGACAGATTGGGAGAACGTCTCATTGTCCTTGACTGCGGGGGAGGGAGAGAGGAGGACGTAGTGATCCATCTCCACCTGTCTCCTCCCCTTCTCTCTTCCACCCCTCAGCCCTCTCTCTTGTCATCTGTATCACCCCATCCAATCCAATTGTCTCCCACTTTTTCATCTTCCTGCACTTCTCAAAATCCATAACAATCATCTCTCTGTCTGTCTGTCTGTCTGTCTCTCTCATATTTACCATGCTGCCACTGAGACACACAGGGTGAAGTCTCTTTATTTATCTGTATGCCCGGGAAGCTGGAGAGCAG
Source organism: Epinephelus lanceolatus (assembly GCF_041903045.1). Taxonomy (NCBI): domain Eukaryota; kingdom Metazoa; phylum Chordata; class Actinopteri; order Perciformes; family Serranidae; genus Epinephelus; species Epinephelus lanceolatus. Next base: position 30,873,830 of record NC_135745.1, on the reverse strand, counting down.
CTCCACACCAAAGCTCTGACCCCTGACCCCTGATTTCCACATCCACCGTGAAGTCATTTATCATCAACACTGCACATACAGTCACACACTCTCTCTCTCTCTCTCACACACACACACAGCAGGAAGGAAGCATACCCTCTACGGGGACGTAGCTGAGTGGACTGGGTTCCTCTGGGAATGAGCCATCCGCCAGTTGAAGCAGCAGGAGCAGAAATGTGAGGGGAGGAGCCACGGTCGCCATGGCAGCAACACACATGCACTAAAGAGAGAGGGGAGAGAAAAATGTCATTGTTGTGTTCTCTGTATGTGTGCATGTGCGACAGCATATATAAGTGTGTGTTCATATTCAACAGGTGTGTGCATGTGTGTGTGACGACAGGGTCAGAAGTGCAGCGGGGTGACTGCTGCCACCAACCTGGCCTCAGCAGGGAGTTAATGTGTTTCTATTGTCTGTGTGGAGGTGTAATGAGGATCTATTGTCAGAAATGTCACTCCATTGTCAAGCTGTGTGAATTGAAGGGGACACTTACAGTCATATAACACACCAAGAGACAAAACAGTCACAGCCTTACAAAGCCACATTGGGTGGTAATGCTCCTTTGGCTAATTGTGTGTCTGCGCGGACATATGGCGGGTACATTACGGGCAATTTGCGACGGAGAAGGAATAGCTGGTCTTTATTGAGAGAGTAGAAAGAGGAGTGACTGGGAGAAGCTGGACAATGTCTTTCTAAAGGTCAAAAGTCAAGAATGCTCTAAATCAAGAGCAAGGAAAAAAAGGGGGAGGGAAAAGATTTTTGTCTTTAAAAAGTTAAGAGGCCACAAAAAGGTCACACTGTGAAGCTGTGGGAGGCTACTTCAGCAGTTCTTTCAATGGTAACGGTATTTTTTAACCCGGACCCTTTTTTTTCCAAGTTTCTGTGTCTAAGTGACTATTCAGAACAACATTTTTAAAAATTGGTTCAGTAATGAGGAGAAACAGGCTGCAATGTAACAACTCGGGGTATTTGTGCACGGCCAGTTTACATGACGTCAACTAAAAGGTGTCTGTTTTTGCCACTGACACCCATCCATTATCTGTAACTGCTTATTCTGTTCAGGGTTGCAGGTGGGCTGGAGCCTTTCCCAGCTGACATTGGGCGGGAGGTGGGGTACACCTTGGACAAGTCACCAGATTATCACAGGGCTGACACATATGCCCCCCCTTACGCCTGCTTGTTCACGGCAGAAATATCACGCTGCTATGCCGCCTCGCCGTTCTGTGTATAAGGTACGGCCGCGGAGTAGGGGGACAGACGTGTCTCACCTTTAATCCACCACAGGAGGTAGTAACACTGCCAATCGAACCATCACAGGAGATTTAAAAAGTAGCAGTTAGTGGCTAACTCAAAGAAGAACAGCTGCTGAAAATGTCCGCAATTTGGGAAAACACTTAAGTCCGGGAGTTCCTTACCCTCCGAGCAGAGGGCGAGATCAGCTGTCATATAACCAAGATGGTAATAAATTAGAATTGGTATGTTATGCCATTGTTATTGTTTATAAAGCGCTGCTGATGAATGTGTTATATGTCACTCTAGAGGCTGACACAGTTGCGCTACATGTAATGCCCATCACGCCTCTTTTGATTCCACGATGCTGTGAAACAGTCAAACATTTCATCCTGGAGCGGAGGGATGCTGCAGTCATTTGGTTCTGTGTAAAAATGCAAAGGCGGTATGAAAAAGGGACTTCGACTTCTCCCTATACCGCCATCTCTGTGTAAAAAGGGCTAATGTTTCGGCGCTGTTACTGCCACTGTTCCCAGCTCAGAGGCGAGACAACTCTGTTCAGTGATTGGACCTTTTATACAGAACGGCGAGGCAGCATAACAGCGTGAAATTCCCGCCTTGAAGAGGCAGTCTAAAAGTGGCTATAAGTACAGACAACCATTCATGCTGACATTTACACGTACGGGCAATTTAAAGGCACTTAACTTGAATGTCTTTAGACTGTGAAAGGAAGCTTGTGAACCCAAAGGAAACCCACCCAGAAGGGCTCCAGCCGGCCCGCAGGTTCGAACCCTCAACCCTCTTGGTGTGAGGCAACAGTGCTAACCACAGTGGTGGGTTTGGCGATAATGATTTCGGGGCTGTTTCTGGTGGAACAAAAAGGATCTTACTCTTGGACAAAAAGGTTTATCTCTGTAGGGATCCTTTCCATAATGTTGTCAGACACTAATAATAATAATCTGAGCCTGTTAGTGACGAAAAAAACACAACCACTTAAGTGGGCGTGACATCACGGTGCATAATTGCCCCAAGTAGTTAGCTTGCATGGCAGCCTTTTTCACCACTGCTGGCTCCAGCGCTCTCTCCCAGTACTGGAACAGTTTAAAAAATGTTTGTTCCCATTAATCACTGAAACACAGAAACGCGGGAAATAGGCTTCAGGTTGAAAATTAAAGTTACCCTTCAAGCTGAATGCATGCTGATGTTTAAAGGGTGCAACATTTACTGGGTTCGCCATCTTAGTTATGCATGTTAGCATGCTAACATTTGGTAATTATGACTAAACACAAAGCACAGCTGTGGCCGATGTCAGTGTCATTTTTTTTTAGCAGGGAGGTTATTTGGTGTACGTGACAAATAGAAATTTTAATCTGAAGGTGGTGCTTGATGAAAGTCACAAAAGCTTGAAGTGTTCATCCTCTGAGGACCATGAGTGTTGTTGAGACATTTCAGTCTGGACCAAAGTGGTGGACTGACCAACCAACAGACACACCAACGTGCTGCAGAGAGGGGTCAAACTGTCAAAAACAAGCCCCCATGCTCTACATCAGCATCTCTGTCACCCATTAAACCAAGACAGTGGAATAACACTGCTGCACATAAGTTACTACCGCTCATAAATTGCGGCAGCCACACCATCAAAAACAGGTTTAAATGTGAAAGCTTTTCTATGCATCGACTCAAAATGCCTGTGGTTCAGCTGCACTGTCTTTGATGTGTGGAAAACTTTGAAAAAGAAGAGGAGACATAAAGAGAAAGACAAGACAAATGAGGAGAGCAAAAAGGGCGGAGTGCTCGCATTTTGTCTTGGATTGCACAGAGTGCTGCTAAAATCCTGGAAAATGTGGAGTTTGATGGAACAGAACTGACAAGAAAGGTTAGAAATTAAAGAAAAAGATGCGAGCAATATGAACGCCTTTGCCATCAAATCAACCTGAATGCCGTGTTTCATGTTTCCCCCAACCCCCGCTTATTTCCTTTCATCCTCCGTCTCCCTCCCTCCATCACCTCCTCCCCTTCATTTCTATTTCTTTATACCTCTCAGCTTGTCTGTTCTGGGATAAAAACCCTACGACTGTTTTCAAAGATAGAACAGGTAGAGAGGTGGATGTGCTAGTTGCTAAGGTGATGACAACTGCTATTTGAAGTGCACAGATGCACCCAGATGTAACACACACACTTACTCATATACATAATTCACCTGTGTTGCCAACACTTGAGACGGTGCAGGCGTTTTGAGTGACAAGCTGTTTGAGGACATCAGTGAGGCGATGTGGTGCTGCAGACTATACACTGGGGGCCACTTCAAATCAAATTCTAGCCCAGAGATTGCAGGTTTGACACCTCTAAGCCGTCTCGTCATCAGAAGCGCCGGAGGAGCCCTGAGGTGGGGTGGAGGGGTGGAGGGGTGGAGGGGGAGGTTTGTTTCATCTTATCTCCATTGGGATTCCCTGAACTGGCGCTGATTGAGTCAGGTGCAGGGTCAGCCTCATTTCATTATGGCCATTTCATGAGAGGATCCAAATTTGATGCTTAAACCTAAAATGAAATTCTGCTGTCTTGTACGGAGCGCGACGATGGATGGATGGAGTTAAATGAAGCGTGTGCTCCAGAGAGATTAGGCGTCATGTGGTTATAGTTTGCGTCAGAAAATCACACCCTTTCTTCTCAGACTCCTAACTCACTCAAATCTCAGCATGCAGACATGGTAAACATATTTTTAGATTCAATGTGACTTACTCTTTCAGGGATTATCATTATCCCCTTCATCGCATAATAAAAGGTTCACAAATCGGCTTATAAATTACAGGAAAAAAAGACGCTCCTGACAGGACTTGCTGGAAAATCATCACATTTCAGTTTATTTCAGTATCAAAAGACTATTCATTCTTTGGTGTCTTACAGACAGGAACTGCTCAAGGCTAATGCAGAAGACTTTAATTGGTGCCAGTTTACCAAATAGTAAACAAATATAGACTAAAAAAGTGCTGTGGGAGTTGTAGCCCAGGACAAAGCAAGACAAAAGATGTTATAAGAAGTGTCAAAATCCATTTATTTAGCCTTTTCCATGTCCTACCAACTTGGTTCTTACATTTCTGAAACAGTAATGATCTCTATCAACCCAGTTGGCTTAATAAATGTTGGCACTGTACACGTGAGAACCGTTTCCACCCAACACTTTTGTTATGGTAACTTTGGAGCCAAAGGTAACCCTTCAGACATGGTACCTAGACCCTAGTGTTTCCACCGCAAACAGTACTCTTAACTGAGGGCGGGGTTGTTGTCATTCACGGCTCCATCCATCACTCACTGTATTTCCTCCATCAGTCTGCACCTCGTTTATCATCCACAGAATGAGGCTGCACGCCGACATCTTCAGAACAAAATAGAACAGGCTGAGTCTCTCTTAATGGGATATTTAAAAGTAGCAGGTTTGAAAGAGTTTCCCAGACTACAGCAGCTATTGTTACAGTTTATTAATATATGTGAAACTCTCCACGGTATGAACAGTGGTTACATGAGCTTTAAAACCAGCCACAACTCAGCCCTGAGCAGAGTGACTGTCCTCTATTGACCAATCAGACTGCAGTGTTCACAGCTCCATCTTTTAGTACCAGATCTGTGTGCTAGGTACCCCAACAGAGGGGGGACCAAACATGGGGACGGTACAGAGCGGATCCATTGGTACCATCCACAACTTTTCACAGTGGAAACTGAAAAAAAAAGCGTACCGAACTGAACTATACCGTACTGCTTGGTGGAAATGGGGCTTTATATTTGTGTATTTCAAGTAGTAGACCTGTCTCTTCAGGAGCCTGGTGAGTGGAGTGGGGTCGTCAGGGAGATTCAGTTCACCTGGGCTGGCGGCAGACCTCATAAGCTGGTGGCCAGTCTCTCTGCCTTTGGCTAAATGGTTGGTTTTGTTACATTTCGGGATGTGTCAAAAAATTAAATGGCATAGTTTAGTTGCTTGTTGGCCTAGTTTGTTGTGCTGATTTTGGATTTCTCTGATACATGAAGTTTCATAACAAGATTTGGGAACAAAGACCACGCCTCAGATGGATTCATTTCCGTACTACGAGTACTTAAGCACACCTCATCCATTTCCTCACCCTTTGAATCTGTTTCCACATCCCTCCCTCCCCAACCCCCTATTTTCTACATCTCTCCTTGTCTGAATACAGGAAGGGGGGGACTCCGTACACCAGGAGCCTGTGAGAGACGGTTCCCCCACCCACAGTCTAGACCCTGCCTGGTTCCACCCGGTCTTGCAGCCACTAGCCGAGTCTGCCAAACCAATCCGTCCATCCACACCTAAACCCCGCATCCTCCCCACCACTTCCTCCCATCCCATACAGCCCTCACCAACAACCCCTCATTCCACATCCCTCAAACACTAACCCCTTCCCTCCTTACCTGCATCACTCTTCCAGACCGCTACTTCATCATCCAAGCTCTCCTTAATCCATCGTAACCAATAAACTGTTTCTATGCAATCTACCCTGGCGTGGTCTTTGTTAGTGAAATAATATTTGGGGAAGGTTTGTGCCACACTTGACTGTGAAATTTTTCCACTGGTGGATTGTTTTCTGGGGGATACACACAGGTATTTTCAGGATGCATGTGTGTATCCTCACCGGGTATTAAGTAGCCACAATTCTTTGCACATGATTTGCTGGATGTGAAGGCGGGGCCCCTTCAATGAAACCTGCCCCAGTGGAGCCTAGCAGAGTTTAGATAAATATTTCCAGGAGTATTTATCATACATCATAATTTACACTTTCCAATGCGTCCACTGCCAGATAATGAGCTTTTTAAAATACAGTCATTAAGATAAAACATAAAAGAAATTTAATGAATCATTTAAAGAAGTGATGGAGCACGAAGTGTCACAAAAGTTTCATTTAGCCTACCTGTGTGTTTAATCCAGGTTAATCTAAGTATTATCCAGAAATATATTCTGCCTACAAGTCACGTGACTCTAAAAATACTGATACATTTGTTCAACTTGTACAACAACATCAGGATGCACACCTGGGGACACTCATTGGCCTGTTCCAATGTGTGTTCACCGAATGCTAAGAAGGACTCTTGCCTTGCCTCTGTAGGACCCTTCCTTGGAAGGACTCCTCTAACCAAGGAAGGGTCCTTGACTTTGAGAAACACCAACTGAAACCCAAATTTCTCCTGATGGCTGCTCCATGGGTGTGTGAGAGCTTGTGAATGGTTACTGATTAGCCGGTGGCACCTTGTATCGTAGTCTCGGCAACCAGTGTGTGAATGTGTGTGTGAATGGATGAATGTGATACAGTGTAAAAGCGCTTTGAGTAGTCAGAAGACTGGAAAGGTGCTATACAAGTGCATTTTCCTGGTGTGAAAAACTGTAGAGATACAGACAAACACTTAAAAACAAACAATTGTGTTGCATAAAACAGCCCTGAAACATATGTAGTATTGTTCACATGCAAATTGATAACCTTCCTAAGTAGCCTAACTTATTCTGAAAATAAAAATACATGGCATATCTGGTTAAAACATGCAGCGGCACTGCTGGAGGCTATGAAAAAAATTAGCAAAAGAGCCAAAGCTGGACATCCCTCTTTCCTCACTCCCTGCTCCTTTCTCAAACATGTATGCAAACAGCCCGCCACATACCAAAACCCTGCAGCCGATCATTAATGCAGCCTCCTCATTAGAGTGCGTATCGATTAAGCTTATTGATCCATAAGATAAACCATCAGATCTGGACCATGGCCAACATATTAGAACTCTGCCGCCGGCCAACGCCATGACAAAGGCAGTATTTTTAACGCCCTGGGCTATAAAAAGAGGTTTGAGGCAGCGCTTTGACAGTTGGTTATCAAGAGTTCTGCGTTTTCCCCGCTGAGCCGAAAGACAGAAGAGACAGATGAAAGATAAAAGACAGAGGTGGTCTGAGCAAAAGACAAAAAAAAGATAGCGGAAGAGAGATACCGCCTGCTGCAGACTTCCAGCTCATCAAGCTATAAAAAAACAGACCGCCGGTGACAGAATGAGTATCAGGAAATCAAGGGATGAGAGACGAGCGAGTGGAAAGAAGAAAGGGTGTTATGCTATTTGTGTCAGATCATGTTGGTGTGATAGGATTAAATGATGTGACACTGACACTGTTATCACGGGACACATGTAACGACGACGACAGCCGCACAGTGTAATCTACCCTCATCAGGCAACCCATTAGCAAATCACCTGCTAACACTCACATCATTAACCAATCAGCAGGTCATCTGAAGAAGCATAATCACCTGCGTTCACCTCTTATCAGTTTGTCCATATGTTTCGTCCTCATCGGCTCATGGGCCCGAGCTCCATTTAATAAAGTCTTTTTCCTCAGGCGTGCTCTTGTTCACCTGCCACAGCTGATGACAGGGGGTGAGCTGCATGCTGGGTAATTCTACACAGCCCCACAGTGTGCCAACAAACTATATGGAAGATATCTACTTAATGATTATCTTTTTAATATTTACCCATAATCCCATCCTGAAATGCCTCAGCAGCCTTTAGTGTGTATTGGTCATGTTTGCAGAGGGCATCTCAACTATTAAAGCTGCTGAGCGAGATCAATACACTCTCATCCCGCTAAACAGAGACAGAATAAAGAGTCCCATCCCTATCCACACCGAGGAGCATTTACTGACCACGAAGAGACACTAAGACATAAATACATAAGGCCTCAGCTGTCCGGGTGAAGGCGCAGATACACAGCGAACCAACGTCACTGATGCTGCGAGCGCTGTTGCAGAGAGCCATGACCTGTGCTGCACCCAGCCACAACACAGCCGTTAATTAATCCTTTAATATGTGTGTTATTCATGTGAGTGTGACAGAAATTGGACGCGTTAAACCTAAACACATCTTTCTATTGGCGTTGACATTTCGCTAGTCACTGTGTCTGAACTGTGTTTTCTGATGCGTCGCGTTAAATCTGTCGTTGTGATTAGGTCTACAGGCAAAAAATCTCTCTCTGTCTCTCTCTCCTTAGCTGCTGCAGCCACTCCACTCTGTGCCTTTGTTACCGTAGCAACCAATAGCAAAGCAAGGCAGAGATGTTCTGTTGCAGTAGATGTGAAAGCAAGGAGGGCGGGTTCGCCCTCTAACACATACAAGCGTACGTATGTGTGAGCGCACACACACACACACACACACACACTGATGCGTACACACACTGATGCATATGCTTAAGCTTTAACCCAAATCCCAAATGCACATCAATATGAGTGAACACATACATGGACACCGATATAGGGAGGTGGGGGTCCCCTCTCTCTCGGCGAGGAGGGAGATGGGGGAGCTGCAAGCATTTTCTCTCCACATTATCCACATGCTGGCAAGACAGTGTAGCTTATTTGAAATCAATATGTCAACAATGAAAAATATTCATTGAAAACGCAACAATGCATTTATTACACATTCACTTAGAAAAGATGCTCGCTGCTGAGCCCTATTTTTTTCCGAGGGGTTTCCCCTTCAAGGATGTAATATTACAGCTGAATCTGAATGAGCTCGCTTTGTAATCCTTCTTCTTCTGTTTATGTAAAACCACTCAGACTCATTAGAAACAGCTTTACTGGACATACGGTGAGCTGTGATGCCACAAACTTGATTTTGGACAAAAAAAGTGTGTGTGAGAATAAGTCTTTTGCTTAATGCTTTTTGTCAAAGGAAGCTCTGAGACTTCCTCTGCCGGATTATTATGACAGGTTGAGCTACAATTTTAAAAGAAGACGGATCAAGAAAGTAAAACATATCAGCACGAAGGCTCGGCTGAGATCCTTTACAAGCTTGTCTCATTTGTAACACACTTGCTCCTTGAAGACGGTATGCAGGTTAAAGCCCGGAATAAAAGCAAGATGGCCTGAGGGTAGAAACACAGACACGGGCTAAACTGGGAGAACTGGGTCACCTTCACACTTCAGGACTCCACCCTACAAGCACTATAGCTTCATTAGTAGTCTTAAAACAGATTTCCACTGGAGTGGAAAGGGCGTGAACAAAATGTAACCCTGTTTCTAACTATGGCACAGTGCTGATACCAGACAAGATTAATTCCAGGGGAAAAAGTTCAGACAAACATTGTGTGACTCCAGAACATAAATCTGTAGCTTGCCCGTCAGTAGCACCATCAGGTGCATCATGATGTTTGCTTAACGGATGTAACTCTCAGGTGTCTTGTAAGTTGTTACAGGAGGTGTAGGTGACATTTAGAGCATGAGTCAGAGTCTAAGCCAGGGCTGCCTGCACATGGCTCTCAATATGGAGGTGACTGAGCTGTTGGCCAGCAGCTAGTGGTGCTAACAGTGCCAACAACAGCAACAGTGCTGACAGAGCTAACCGGGCTAACATGGGGGAGAACTGGAGGGTGGGCGTTATGCCTCCTTGACAACATTGTTTCGCCACTGTAGGTAGGGACGGCGGTATCAGCGGTAGGAGTGCAGTGCAGACCAGCGGCGATTAGCAAGCCAGTAGGATACACACAATCTATGACAACAAAGAACAGAGAAACTCAGATTACAACAGACATAGATGTAGTGTGACTTCATTCTCTGCTCAGGGTGCCATTACTGCGCTATATCTTTACATAGCAAATGTTTCTTTGCTGCTAAATTAATGCTCTGAATGTTGTTTACAGCTCATTCAAGAGGGATGTTTTGAATCTTGGATCTGAGATTTCACTTTAGTGTCTTTTTTTAAAAGAAACTTTTAACACAAAGCATAAAAAGTGAAATTGGAAAATATAACAATGTGCAGACTTCAAGAAAGAAGTTGGTAATTGGAAACCAGTATTTAACGGAAAAATATTAGCACTCTTACACTGGTGTGAGCACTTGGCTTGTCTGATTAGCCCCTCTTAAACTGCCAGATTTTCTGCGAATGTCAGGCCCTTTTGCCAGCAAGCTGCGAGCGTTTAGACCAACAGAGCCGAATTGGCGAGTTGATCCGAGGTGCCCAATTTTCCGCCTCGTAGGATAGTCATATTGGCGGAACCCTTTTAGTTTAAACAGACCGAGGCGGCCTTCTGCAACGGGAGGGGCTGTTGATGACTTGTGGGAGGAGCTGTTGATGACACCGCACATGCGAGCCACCGGCGGTGGATAAACAGGAAACAGCTGATAGCAGGAATTAGCGAGCAGCTAGTAGCAAGAGACACTGTAAAGATGAGCAACTGGGGAGACAAGGCATTGCGCGCCCTCCTTGCCCTCGCAAACAAAGAGGCCATTAACTGTCAGATGACGGGCATGGTGAGGAACGGGCCGACTTACGAGAGAATTGCCGAAGGACTGACCAGCTGCGGCTTCCCTCCCACGTCACTGTTTACGTCACACGCTGAGCTACACGTTTTGTTACTTGCTCACGCCCTCCATTGCCCCAAAAAAGGCGCATTCTGTATAAACAACAGTAGGTAGGTGGCATTTTGCTGCACTCCCCGATTTTGTTTTTATACTGCCAATGCTGAACGAAGACTGATTGGGCTTTCCTGCAAATTTGCAAATTCCTGTTTAAAAAGGGCTATTGACTCAGTTGAAAAATATATATGACAAACACACGGATCTGAAGAATCCAGAGGGGTTAAAGCTCAAAATTTAAAGATATATTATGCAGGATTGTCTTAAGAAAACTGTGTATAGACTCAATCATCCCGTATAACCCACTATAAAGTGTGCAGTGGTGTATTTATCTGCAGAGACTCTGCCCTCCGCCTGTATTTCCGTCATATTTTCCTGTGGTTGGGATGTTTATGGGCATGTATCCCCCCAGCCAACAACAGTACACAGGCGAGGTCTGGACTTCATAAAAAGGTAGCGAACAAGTGGAAGCTATGAAAATCGTAGACACAGCATTGAAAAAATGCAAATACATAAGTGAAATGCAAAGCAGAAAACGAGAGTTAATCTGGGGCTAGATAGATGGACTTGCACTTGTATATTGCCTTTCCAGTCTTTCGACCATTCAAAGTATTTTTACACTACAGATTCACACACACATTTACACACGTGTGGCCAAGGCTGCCATACAAGGAACCACCTGCTACTCGGTTTAGACATTCACATACACTCACACCCCGATGGTACAACCATCCAGAGCAATGTGGGGTTCAGTATGTTGCCTAAGGATACTTCGACACGCTGACTGGAGTGAACTGCCAACCTTCCGATTAGTGGATGACCTGCTTCTAGTGGGCCACAGCCGCACATTAGCTGTGGTAAAGCCAAAGGTTGGTTTTCACTTTTGCTGGTGAGCACTAAAGGAGGGGATGAGGAGTGATGTAGAGTTTGCCTGTTTTCTGTAGGAGAGGTGGGTGTAGTTGGACAGGCAGTATACCTTTGGCCTACCAAGCTACTAGTATTTAGTCCTGCCAGTGTTGGTAGCTCATAACTCGAATATTAAACTTCCATTTTTAAAAGGAACAAACTAACAAAACACTCTCCACCAGAAATTAAATGAACAATTTCTTCAATTTCACAAATTCACAGCACCAGCTCAGGTGGTAAATGTTTCTAAGGTCCACACATTGCTGTAGAGATAACTGTTAGGTAACTGGGCTGGATGCAAGATCAAAATGGTTGCCGTGGGAATAATTATTTGCTGTATTAATATTCTACCATATCATGTGGCAACACCGGTAGAACAACATGCTGTCAAAGCAAACCAAACAGGTCAGAGTGAAGACAAATGCGCACACGGATATGTATTCAGATTCCTGTTCACACAGACGCAAACACAGTGCAAACGTGCATGCACATACCCACCCATGCACACGCACAGGCACACACACACACACACACACACACAGTCATGCTCTCTTCGGCAGTGGAATCACTGTGTCAAGTCTTTATCTTATCGAGGTGGAGGCGATATTCCCTCAAGTGGCTGCCTGTCTCCTCGGAACAGGTCTAATCAGAGTTAAGGGAATCTGTCTTTTGCTGTTAAATATCCTAAAATACTATTCAATCTACAGGGTCATTTATATGCTAATGCAAAGGTTACCTCTGCATAGGCCTTTGACGCAGCTGTGCGCTGTTAGGTTATGCGTGCGAAAGAGGAAAAGAGGAGATGGGAAGAAGAGAGAGATAGTGGGAGCGAAGAATGAACTAAAGAGGGAGATGAAAAGAGAAGATGCAAGCAAAGGTAGAGAAGAGAGATGAAGGAGAGCAGGGAAGAAACAGAGACAGAGAGGAAGGGAGATATTCCCCTGGGTGAGTGCCATAGGTAATTAAAATAGGATGGACAGAGCTGGAGTCTAGCCAGAGAGAGCTCCATCTCCCCTCAGACTTCTTCCCCAATCAGGCCTTCTGCCTAAAGCCAAATTGCTGCTAGTGACAGACACACAGTAGCCCGTGGATGCAGTGAGTTATCAGCTTATGGTTAATGGACATGTACATGCAGTGGGATAAACACAAAGCTCAGAGAATGCAGGTGAAAAACAATCAAACGCTCGCAAATGACAAAAATTTGGGCTGCGAAACAGGGAATGAATGTGCATCTGGTGCTGCACTGAGACTGAGAAAGAAATGCACATGAAAACGACACAAACACACACACACACACACACACACACACACACACACACACACACACACACACACACATTTATGGTGCTGTACGAGCTGCAGCAAGGGCAAACGTTACTAACCAGAGTTTGACTGCAGTAAGCACATATACATTCACTGCACAGCTCTGAGCTAGAGGCGAGCACATGAGTATGCGGTGCACGCACTCAGACACACACTATGAGCACAGAGTCGAAACACACGCACACTCCGGTGCGTACGACGGCAACGAAGACGCAGTCTAATTACACAACAGTGACAGGCGGTTCTCGTCTGTGAATTTCACCCATTTTAATGCCGCTATTATTCTGTTTTGTCACACAGTGTTAATGGTGCACTTTGTACTGTACGAGGTAGTCCATGACATCTGTCTCTGGGGAGCATTTTTCTTTCTGCTTAAGTGTCTTATGGTAACCTTTGTGATTTTCTAATATGAAGCACAAAGAAGAATCATCTTACTGCTTGAAAACTGGTGTTCCCTTGGTATAAATAAATCGTGATACCAGCCAAAAGTATCAGTTCTTTGTTGTATATTTGGTTTGTTTGCTCTCTGGGTTTGACTGACCACAGCCCAACATCTCCCCGCCTGTCATTTTCTACTTCAACAAAGACTATGCTAAATAGGCTGTGCTAATGTCTCAAACGTGGCAGCCATTACCATATATCTCATACACAGTTAGTGGCTTCACTTAGAGGGAGGCTCGGCTGAAAGGTAGCTCATACTCTCGTCATGCTGCTCTTTGTGTGCTGTGATCACCACTAAGAGTAAATATAGCTCTTTTGGCGGAAGCCTGCTAAGAGGATCACAGCTCACAATAGGTGGTCTACACACAACACATATCAAATTGCCAGAGAACCTGCTCGTGGATTGACATACACACACCTACAGACAGCATACACAGCCGTTCGTGGAGACGACGCCTCCCCTGAGAGCTCTCTCCTCTCCTCGCAGGTATAATTGTGTTTCTGCTACACTTTGTTCCTCTCCCCTCAGTTGTGACTGGGCCCCAGATGAAAAGCCATAATTAAAAGAGAAAAGTTGTGTTTGTTTCGGAGTAGGGACGGGTGTGGGAGAGGACAGGATGAAGGAGCGAGGAAGATTAGCCACAACAAAGCTTCATCAGGCTACAAAACCATCTCGAGTAGCTGGGAGACAAAGGACTCGGATGCGCCTTTATCTCCCAATAAAAAAGTCCTCCAAATCCCTCTGGCTAAGCTGCCATAACTAAAGCCTGCCGTTGGCTTAGGTGCTGGCTGAATTTGTTGGACAACAAAAGCAGCAAAATATGAGAGGGTAGACCAAGCTCCCGAGAAATATGTATACCTCCGTTCATTTTGTGCAGAGAAGCAAAAAGTCAAGTGCCTCAGCGGTGGCATTTGAGAAAAGGTTACTTTGTTATTTGCTTATTTTGTTTTGTTTGTGTGTGCGTGCGGACGTGTGTGAGTGCGCTCAGTGAGAGTATGAAGTGGACGCTCATTTTCTCACTTTGCAATTTTGCGATGTAAATGAGATCACAGAAGGTAGGAGATTAGACTACCTTTATCTCTGGAAGTTGAAACAGCTGTGATATCACTCACAACCAATTTGCCAGGTAGTTAAATGGGAGGACCAGCTGCATGCAAAGAGATGCGTCCATTTGGGGGACAAAACTAACTCGTACTTCTTATGACCCTCACATACACTACAACAATACACTCATAAAATATGCATGTGTGTACCTTGAGCAGCCACACAGACCTTGTAAGTCCAGCCTGGTCTCATAAAAGTATGTGGAATGGACACCTCTGAACAGGGTGGTGGGCACGAAATGTGTTTAAAATACGTGCTAGCAACATTAAAACAATGCCAAAGCAAAGTCAGTGAGGATCTTGTCGTGTCTTGTCTTGTCGTGGTGGAGACATGAATTAAGTAGAAAGAGAGAGAAAGTCTGCGTAAGGCAGCTGAGAGGGGTTGTCAAACAAACATGGACTTTCAACCAGGAGACTAATGTTTGTGTCTCACGTGAAAGCAAAAGTAAACATGACTTAATAGACTTTATATAACAACGCAAAGTACTTTACATAACTACCAAGGATAAGCAAGTACACCATTGTCTGTGTCTGGGTTTGTACCTGTTCAACCAAATAAATCATCTGTATTCATATCTCTACAAGATCTCTACATGGCGGCATGCCGGTGCAGTGGTTAGCATTGTCGCCTCACAGCAAGAGGGTTCCTGGCATTGGCGAGCCCTTCTGTGTGGAGTTTCCATGTTCTCCCCGTGTTAGCGTGGGCTTTCTCCAGGTGCTCCGGCTTCCTCCCTTCCATTCCCAAAGACATGCAGGTTAACTGGTGACTTTGGTGAAATTGTCCGTAGGTGTGAATGTGAGTGTGAATGGTTGTCTGTCTCTATGTGTACCCCGCCTCTCGCCTAGTGTCAGCTGGGATAGGCTCCAGCCCCCCCGCAACCCCTAACAAGATAAGCGGTTAAGGAAAATGACACTTTTAACCAGAATGGGTGGAGTTTAAACTGCAAGTGAGTAAAACCTACCAAAAGTTGTCATTAAACTTGAAATTGATATGGCTTAATCTGAGTGTTCTGCTCAACCCTAGTAACTACGCAATATACCTTACATCACTTATGTCCTGTACAAAGATATTCTAACCAAAGTCATGTTTTTTCGTGAGCTTAACCAAGTATTTTTTGTTCTCTAAACCTAACTAAGTGTTTTTCTTTCCCTAAATCTAACCAAAACTGCGACTGCTTCACAACTGTGACCGTTCGTAACAGACATAACAGATTAGCAGCACATAATTTAACACATTTGATGCCAACCTCCATGTCTATTGTTAAAAGCTTGTGTCCATTTCACACATTTCTTATAGATTGTGTAAAATAATGGACGTAGCCACCTTGAAGTCACTCATTGTTTGTGGATTCCTATTTTGAATCCTAAAGTTTAGCATTTTGCTGTTACCATCTTGTTTTTTTTGGCACCAAAGGCAACTAAATTTGGATGGGAGGGTGGAGCTGTGGAGGAGGGAGGGCTGGATCTGAATCACAGACTTTGGTAAAGTCAGCAGACAGCCTGTCACTTAATTATGCAGAGCTGTAAGCCTTAATAAAATGTAAATGGGTGAGTTTAAAAAGGAATTGTCATGAAGGGTGAAACCAATATTTTTTTTGTACCAGGCTGTAAATATTGAGGTGCTGCACGGTGGTTAGCACTGTTGCCTCACAGCAAGGGTTCCTGGTTCAATCTCAGGAGCGACTGTGCGGAGTTTGCATGCTCTCCCCGTGTCAGCATGGGTTTTCTCCAGGTAATTGGTGACTCTGAATTGTCCGTAGGTGTGAATGTGAGTGTGAATGGTTGTCATGTGTCAGCCCTGCGATAGTCTGGCGACCTGTCCAGGGTGTACCCCACCTCTTGCTCAGTGTCAGCTGGGATAGGCGTTACGAAAATGGATGGATGGATGTAAATGTTAATTTCTGCTCTTAAGTTGGAGATTCTAACATGGGTGTCTATAGGGATTTACTCGTTTCTGGAGCCAGCCTCAAGTGGCCATTCACGGAACTGCAGTATTTGGCACTTATGCGTTGGCTTCATTTTCCTAAGCTTGGAGGTTGCCCCTTGGTAACTAGTCAAAGTACATAAGTTTACGTCACTTTCATCCGATACATAGTTATTTTAGACAATTACAATCTTTTCCTAAACCAAGTATTTTCTGTTCTCCAAACCTAACCAAACTGTGACCGTTCACGTCACCAGTACGTAATGTTAACACATTTCATGCCCAGCACCACGTAAAATGTTGTTAAGAGGTGTCAATTTCATTTATTTCTGTGAGATTATATTGGCATGTCACATCATCTACCTGCAGTGGTAATGATGATGATGATGAGGGGGCGTTAGAGGGGTTGTTAAAGGTATACTATGCAGGATTGTTAGCCATCCCAAGATTCACTCTCGTTTGCCGTTTTGCCTTGCCTCACTATATTTGTGTTTTTCAGCGCTGTGTCTCTTGGATTCCTGCTGCTTACAGTCTGGCACCTGGTTGCCACCTTTTTACAGAGCCCCAGCCTCACCTAAACACTGTGGGGGTACACGCCCATAATCATAACGAACGAAGAAAAAACAGGCAGAGGGCAGAGTCTCTGCACTGAAATACACCACCACACACCTCTAGTGGGTCCTAAGTGATGATTGAGAGGGATCATTTTCTGTATGAGTCTTCAGTTTTATAGGATAATCCTGCATGTATACCTTTAATAGACAAGACAATACACTGCAAAATGAACACACATGTAAACCCATTACATGCAGAGACCACACAATGTGCGCAAGGATGCATTAAAAGAGGCTGCACCTTGAGGGAGGAATCTCTGAAGACAGAGAGTCATAAAACTGAAGATACATGGCGACCGTAAAGTATATGAAGGATTTGTACATTGAAAACAACTGCAGGGCATTATTACGCGGCACATGTGGCTGATACAGCAACCAAATCCACATGGTGCAGCCACCTCGGCCACATGAGCATCATTTATCTCGTAGTGCATGGACAATTTACAGCGGAGCCTGCCATAGGTAAAGCTCCTCAGCTTGTGTGGTAGCTATTATCTCGCTCCTTTCCTTCTTAAACATCTGGAAGGAGTTGTTTGAAAAGCCCAGTTAGGCTCCTGAAAGCCTCTCACATCAACACACGATGTTTTGCACCAGAGAGTTTCTTTTGAATGTATTTGTCTCAGGATAAGAGCTCCTTTCTGACAAGTAAAGAAAGTATGCCCACGTGACACCTGCCCTTCTGACCTTCTTAATCCTGCACAATGAGGTCCACTCTCGGGAGGACCCTGCAGGAATAGGTCACCCAGCAGATGCCTGCCCAGCCAGGTCCTTCTGATCTCATTGCCCTGAGGTCTGCAGACTTCAACACCCTTTTTCAAGTGTTGATTCTGTACTAAAGAACCCCGCCAAACCCTACCACCAGATAAACACTGAGCTCCGTGTGAAACTGGAACTTCAAAAGATACTGTAGCTGGCCGCTTTTGAGGAAAATCAGCATTCCTTCAAATCTCCTGACACTAGTTGTAACTTTGCTTTATTTCACGATCAGATTAGTGAATAATCCTGTCTATTTTTCTGGCGCAGAGAGGGGTGGTTGCTTTAGGGCAGATGGGAGTTGATTCTGCAAGTTTTGCAAGTTACTTGAAGTTCATCTAAACAATAAAAGAGCATGCACTGACATTCTTTCATACATAAGCAGAGCGATGAGTGGGAGGTTTTTCTAGACTGAGTGAAAACAGGGAAATCTACAGCGAGGTTAAAGCGAGTGACAGAAGTTTTAAGCAAGTGTCCTGGGTGGCTCAGGTTCGGCGAAAAAGAAACAAATTCTGTTGTCTGATACGAAGTAAAGAAAGCTACAAGTTTAGTGTCAGCTCAGAGCCCCACAGTGTTGGGAGTGTTTCCGTCAGTCAATGTTCCTCTCTGTGCACCAGAGGTAAAGAGAGGAAATTTGTTGCCGATTGCTCGACGTATTCTCTCGGCGAAGGGAGCAGAGGCGCTGTTAGGTAACATCTCTCCACTTCCAAAATCTGCTGTCTGTTTCATCTCACTCTATTTAACACACAATGACACACACACAAGATCTCAGACTGACATTGTACACATTTCTAGAAAACGTGCTCCTAGCAACCCCCAACACACTAATCTGCTGTTTGTGGGAAGGCTGTATAATGCTGCAATCTCATTTTCCCCCCCTGTGCTTGAGGTGCCCTGTTTGTGGCTTAGCATGTGTGACTGAATAGGGTCCTATGTGATCAATAGAGCTCATTACATGTCCCTATGGGCAGTTGTCTCACCCTAAGGCTCTCTTAGATTGCTTTTACCTGCAGCCTGCTCTGCCTTATTGCTTCAAGTGGCTCCAACTTTGTTTGCGGCATAATTAATTTTCTAATTGAATTACTCAAGCCTGGCCTTTGCACGCTATTTTCCCTAAATGTAGATTGAAGTATCCATTAGGTTCCCTTCAGCATAGGCTGTGGGTGTTTTTGGTGTCAGAGGGCTCTGCTGTATGTTTGGGGATTGGGCGGGTGTTAGACCGCCTTCCAAAAGGGAGGCTGAAGAAAACAGTGGCTGCACCTGTTGTTCCCTGCAGTTGCTGTGTGGCGGGGTTAGCACCTGCTCACGCGGCTGCTGTGTGGCTGTCTGTGTGGGCAGCAGGGATAACAGGGAGACCATTCACACCCGCTCAGACTGCTGTCTGCAGCCCCTCTCCCTAAACGCTCGTTCGCTCCGAGCTTTCTGCTCCATCATTTCTTTTACATCCTCTGCCGATCCCCCTGTAGCCTATATGCCAGATTGCTATCACACTTTATCCTTTGTATCCCTGATCTGCCTGTCTGTCTGTGTTTCTGTCTCTCCCTCTCCTCCACCCCTCCTCCATCTATTTTCTTTTTTGTCTCTGACCATCTCTTCTTGCCTTTCAACTCACACAGAAACATAAACAGCAGCAGCTGGGAGCTGTTATGGTCCTTCTGTGGAGCTCAATAGCTTTTAGTGTGAAGGATGAAGTTGTAAACAATAAATTACATATAACTACTAAATCACTTCAGTAAGAGCTTGGACACCCGTGAGTGAGCTTTTAACTTGGGCCGTGAAGGTTGAGTATGTGCAGTGTGGTTATGGGTAATTAAAGTGACAAGTTATTGTGAGTGTGCAAGATGCATTTGGGATGTTTTTTGAGTATTCTCCAGTTTTTGTCAACACTAAGAGGCAGATACTGAGCATCTATGTCTAAATAACTACCTCAAATGAATACCAGAAACACAGTGTGCTCAGTGCATCCATCATGCCACTCCTGTTTCTCCACTGACTTAGTAATGACATAATCAATTGACTTTATGGCTGCCAAATCATCACATGTGACCTTTAGTCTTGTTAACAGGAAACCTTAGGCAAACATTAAAAAAACATACTGAATGTACACAAGGGAACAATTAAACACAACATTTAAAGAGTGATAAGCCTAATTTGGACCACCACCTCTGATCCGGGCCGTGATCTAAATAAGAATTTCAATCAGGCTTTGTGCTCGTCCTTGCAATGCAGTGTTATAACGTCAAAGTATTGTGAGCTCTTTCTGCTGAGGCATCACTTCGACCCTACGTAATAATAAGCCCCGTAAGAACCAATGCAACACGTGAAAGAACAATGACATGCAGCGATATGCAACAAAGATGTGCCCGTGAAACGCAAATGAAACATCAAACTTGCAGCAGACACAAAGAGCAGTTCATGTCCACAAAGGTCCAGGCGGTGCCAAACACACACATCCACTGGCTAACCCGGAGGAGTGATAATGCAGCATCGCGTTTAGTGGCAGTAATAAAAATGCGCACATGATGTATACCTGTTCATCCCATCCGCCCCCCGTCTCCCCTCACACATACCCATCCCTCAATCCCACCATTTGGCACACTCACCGCACCAGATGGCCAGGTAGGGAGGCGGAGGCAGGTGCCAGTCGCCAACTCGCCCTCTCCGGTCGCTTCTCTTCCTCTCTGTGGAGAAAAGGGTGATGGATACCACGGCTCTCGGTATCCAAAGCCTCTCTGTAATAACAGCAGCTCCTCCGCCGCACCTCACCTGTCTCTTCCCTCTACGGTTCCTGCGCGCCGCCGTAGCATCACCGTTTACCGAGCGCGTCCTAAACGCCCAGTCAACTACAAAACGCTTTTTTTTTTTTTTTTTTACCCAGGAGAGAAAGAGTCCGTAGTCTTAATGCGTAAACAGCAACCTATAGGGGCTCTCTGTGATCCAGGATACAGTCTCTCCTCCGGTAGCCTTGTTCAGACCCCTGTAATATCCCAGATCCTGCAACTGCGGACTGTATGAAGTCTCCTGTCAGAGGGACCGGCCAGCTGTCTGCACTTGGTCAAGCAACGGCTTTGAAATCAGGAGTCAGCAAAATGTAATCCTCCTTTTTGAATTTACAGTGGCGAGGTGAAATGTTCAACGCAGAGCAGTCACAGTGACAGCAGGGGCCCATAATTCACAGCCCCTGAAACACAGTCCTGCAGTGGATCAATGATGAATGGAGGACCTCTCTCTCTCTACCTCCCTCTACCTTCCTCTCTCTCTCTCTCTCTCTCTCTCTCTTTCTTTCTCTCTCTCTCTCTCTCTCTCTCACACACACACACACACACACACACATACACATAGGCTACAAACACATTATGCCACAAGGCATTACTGAAATACGTGTTTGATGATGTTCATGAAAGTTGCAAATTAAAGGACCTAAAACATAAAGCTGCAAAGGGAAGTATGTACACACACACACACACACACACACACACACACACACACACCGCCACCAGCCACTTTATTAGGTACAACTTGCTCTTACTGGGTTGGACCCCCTTTTGCATTCAGAATTGTCTTAATTATTTGTGGCACAGATTCAACAAGGTGCTGGACATGATAGCGTCACACAGTTGCTGCACATCCATGATACAAATCTCCCGTTCCACCACATCCCAAAGGTGCTCTATTGGACTGAGATCTGGTGACTGTGGAGGCCATTGGAGTACAGTGAACTCATTGTCATGTTCAAGAAACCAGTTTGAGATGATTTGAGCTTTGTGACATGGTGCGTTATCCTGCTGGAAGTAGCCATCAGAAGATGGGTACACTGTGGTCATAAAGGGATGGACACGGTCAGCAACAATAGTGAGCAGCAGTTCTCTGGGTAAAAATGCCTTGTTGATGCCAGAGGTCAGAGGAGAATGGCCAGACTGGTTCAAGATGAAGGCAACAGTAACTCAAATAACCACTGGTTACAACCAAGGTCTGCAGAAGACCATCTCTGAACCAACAACACGTCCAACCTTGAAGCAGATGGGCTACAGCAGCAGAAGACCACACCAGGTGCCACTCCTGTCAGCTAACAACAGGAAACTGAGGCTACAGTTCACACAGGCTCACCAAAACTGGACAATAGAAGATTGGAAAAACGTTGCCTGGTCTGATGAGTCTGGATTTCTGCTGCCACATTCAGATGGTAGGGTCAGAATTTGGCGTAAACAACATGAAAGCATGGATCCATCCTGCCTTGTATCAGCGGTTCAGGCTGGTGCTGGTGGTGTAATGGTGTGGGGGAGATTTTCTTGGCACACTTTGGGCCCCTTAGTACCAACTGAGCATGGTTTAAACATCACAGCCTACCTGAGTATTGTTGCTGACCGTGTCCATCCCTTTATGACCACAGTGTACCCATCTTCTGATGGCTACTTCCAGCAGGATAACGCACCATGTCACAAAGATCAGATCATCTCAAACTGGTTTCTTGAACATGACAATGAGTTCACTGTACTCCAATGGCCTCCACAGTCACCAGATCTCAGTCCAATAGAGCACCTTTGGGATGTGGTGGAACGGGAGATTCGCATCATGGATGTGCAGCCGACAAATCTGCAGCAACTGTGTGATGTCATCATGTCAATATGGACCAACATCTCTGAGGAATGTTTCCAGCACCTTGTTGAATCTATGACACCAAGAACTAAAGCAATTCTGAAAGCAAAAGGGGTCCAACTCGGTATTAGCAAGGTGTACTTAATAAAGTGGCCATTAATTGTGTGTGGCTAATAAGCTACAAAGATAAGCTTTTAAAATACACAAGCACTTTTTAGAAGAATTATCAACTATATTCTGGACTGTAGTGAAAAATGACGCACACTTTTCAAGCACAGTAGGCACACTTATACTTCAGTAATAGTATTTATTTCCCCTTTTCATGCTAATTGCTTTATACATCTACTCCTCCACCACTACATTTCAGAGTGAAATATTGTACTCATTTTTCCACTACATTTATTTCACAGTTATAGCCAAATAAAAATGAGATTTCTGCATTAAAATTGCCAACAGTTCTATAATATGATGCATTATTATAGACTGCTATAACAGAAACTGCCCAGCAGCATATAAAAGAGCCCAAACTGTCCCTCACCGGACCAGCTATAACATTAAATGATTTTTATATGTAAACACATCAGTAGTATTCATCTCCTAATATAACCCTTTTATAATATAACATTGAAAAAGGAAATTCTACTGAATAATGGGGATCTTTATTTTTTTTAACCTTTGTACTTGTAATGAAGTAGAATATTAAATGCAGGACCTTTACTTTTAATTGACAATTTTTATGGACTGGTACTTAAATAAATGATCTGAATACTTGTCCTACTTCTGGGCCTGGATAGGGTTTTAAATATTGAGACTATAGTGAATGGAAAACACAAGCACCTTGTCTGTATAGTTATTTTTTCTTTTTGATTAATATAATTATTTTTAACTTCCAGTTTGCCGCATTGGGTTTAATCTGTCCTTTTTTGTATTTTATTTTTTTTCCCTTTGTTCCTGGTTTTGTCAATATTTGAAGTGTGTTATGTTATGTTATGTTATGTTATGTTATGTTATGATGTTTGATGACAGAATTCTTTTAATTAATTAGATTAAATTAAATTCAGTTAAAATAAATTAAATTAAAATAAAATAGTAATAAAATAATTAAATAAAATAAAATGAATTGAATTGAATTAGATTAAAATACATTTATATATAACAAAGCCATCAGAAAAGCATATTTTACCCACTATAACTGTGGTATTATCACTATAAACCTTTGAGGAAACAAAACTTTGAAATGCTGTGAGGCTTTAAAGTAGTTGAAAATAATTTATGCACAACCCTGTAAAGATTTCCCCTCTATTTTTAACCATTTATAAGTGCGATAATAGGTGATAATAAATTATATTGAGGCACGTTGTAATAAAGTTTTGAAAAAGGAATAAGCCGTTACGTCACTTCCGGGTTTAGTCGGACAGTAGTAAAAAAAAAAAAATCTGGTTGCCATGAATTTCAGCTAGCTAGCCACCGACAACTGTCAGTACACTTGAGTAAAACCATCCATGTCAAGACACAAGAAGGATTTTCGGAGTCTTGTGCCGCTTCTGTGTTCATATAGGAGCACACCAGCCTGCCTGCCAACCTACTGTGAATCGGTAAGTAGCTAGCTTTGAGGCTAGCGTGCTAGCGAGCTAGCCGTCACCGCTAGCTGGTAGCCCCGCTGACGATAAGTGATTATATTTTGCCTGATAGCTGACATTAACCTGTGCGGCGGGTAGCGTCTATTTACCTTTCAGTCGCAGCTATGCTTTGACAACACACCGCTCCCGTAATGTGCCCACATCACTGGCTAGCGATAGAGGTTAATATCGTTGTTAACCATGTAGCTACCATTAGCATATCAGTCGCTCCCTGTCGCTCTGTGTGTTTGTGTTGAGGGGGTGTTTTAATTAGTCACCAGTGTCCATGATCACATCAGGGCATCTGAATCCCTTTAATCCCTTTGTGAGGTTGTAGCAGCTTCAGTATATGGAGAAATGCAAATAACTTCTGTCCTAATACGCGCCAGCTGGTTACAAGAGCTGTGTAATGACAATAACAACTGACGCTTTAACCCTTACAATGAACCCGAACTGTCTTTCTGTCTGTGAAGCAAAGTTATATCTTCCTCACAGCTGAACCCAGTGTCTGTGTCATTTTATGTGGTTTCAATTGCTACATTTGATAAAGCAAGACTGATAGCTATGGCTTTTTAATATGTGTAATCTGTAAAAACAGCTACTTTAAAAGCTAACTAGGTGACAATACCTTGCCATGCACAGTCTGTTGTTACCTGAAATATAGACATTTTAATGTGTTATAATTTCTCTTTATAAAGATCTTGCTGGCACAGTGACTAGACCAGAAGACCTTGGCACCGTTGTGTGCCAGTTCATTTCAAGACCCAGGGATTTCTGAATCCAGGTACGTTCCTAGCAGGATATCTGTGCAGGGTTTCCCCCAGGAAATTGGTTGTGTCTGCTTTTTCTAACTTGGAAAACACAGGATGTGATAGATCAGTCAATCACCTGCTGAGCTGAGTACACATCACATCTCGTAATCCGTGTAATAACTTGATGAAGATTTAAACATAACCCTCATTAATTAAATATTTGGCCTTCGCTGTGTCACTGCTCATTCCTCTGAAGCTACTATATTTCATAAAATCAACAGTGGAGATTTCAGGCAAGGTGGTGCATCTCTACTATAAAACACTGAAGGAAACCCTGCTGTGAATCACAGGTGAAAGGCTTTGCTTCTTGCGTGCTGTTTGTGTTTATGTTTTTCTGCCACCTAATTACTCCGTCTCCTGTGTTTATTTTCCACCAGAAGATGAACGGTCTGTCCATACGAGAGCTATGCTGTCTCTTCTGCTGCCCCCCTTGTCCCAGCCGCATTGCAGCCAAACTGGCTTTCCTCCCTCCAGAGCCCACCTACGCCCTTCTCCCTGACCCAGATCCAGGTTCTGGAGCTGGAGCTGCCTCTGGGTCCAGCTCCGGTGCTGCTCAGCCTTCTCTCGGAGCCCCAGGACTGCGTTCCCGGCTGGGCACTGGTAGTGGAAGTGACAGAGGAGGTGGAGGTGGTGCCGGAGGTGGGGGTGGAGGAGGAGGAGGAGGAGGTGGTGGTGGTGGAGGCAGCGGCGGAGGAGGAGGAGGAGGAGGTGGCAGCGGTGGGAGTGAGGGCAGGTGGAAGCTTCATCTCACAGAGAGAGCAGAGTTCCAGTATTCACAGAGAGAGCTGGATGTGACGGATGTATTCCTGACCAGATCTAGCCGAGGGAACAGGGTGGGGTGCATGTACATTCGCTGCGCCCCCAATGCCAGGTGAGACACACACCGCCGTCCGAACACGTTGAGACTGAACCTGATCGCACACACAGATCATAACCTTATCTCTGTGTTTTGCATTTGCTTTAAATAGGACAGCTTGACCTTCTTTTGTTTGAACTACATGCAAATATATTTTTCTCCGTCATACAATTATATCCCATATTTTTCCATAAACCTGGGGTTTCCCCGTTCAGCAGTGCCCCTGCTTCGCCTCATCCAGCTGCTTAACTTCCCTCTTCTTTCTTCCTCCTCCTTTGTGTCTCAGGTTTACAGTTTTGTTTTCCCACGGCAATGCAGTAGACCTGGGCCAGATGAGCAGCTTCTACATCGGCTTAGGCACACGCATCAACTGCAACATCTTTTCCTATGATTACTCAGGCTACGGTGTTAGCACTGGCAAGCCCTCTGAGAAGAACCTATATGCTGATATTGATGCTGCCTGGCACGCCCTGCGCTCCCGGTAAGCAGGCTGAAACAGTCCGCTACCATCCACACAAGATCCCTAAATGAACAGCCAACAAGCACCCAATGCCAGTTAAAGTGTCTTTGGTAGATAAATCACTAAGGACCACTCACATCACGGGCCAGTAACATTTTGTGAAAATAACATTTGGTTGGCTCAGTTATACACAAACTTTGTCCCTGGTACCCTCTCTCTGACCATTAGCCAGTCAAATCAAAGCTAAACAATGGCTCCGTATCTGACAGACTGATGATTGGCTGTCACATACTGTGCTCTGTGTGAAGCCTCGGCATCTGAAATCCTGGAAAATATTCCTCCTGTTTATCTGCTGCCAGCATGGTTAATGAGCCTCATGTCAGCAGAAACTTAACACTCCCAGGGGGCAACACAGAGGGACTTTGAGGCCACTGAAAAACAATAAGCATTAATGTTACATGAATTTACTCACACAGTCCCTGATTCTGTGCCTCACATAGTATTTAAACAGGTTGGTTAATATGCTGTATTGCTGTCACACATGGTTGGCTATTTGCTTATGATGTTCTCTTTCAAACTTTGTCTATTGTTAACATGACACACAATGGTAGCTGTTCCCATGTGCTGGAGTGTATGACACTGTGCTGCACTTCATCTGCATATGGAAATATATACACCGCACATCAACCCTTTTGCACTACCCATACTTTCAGAATAAAAGGGACTCCTGCTTTGATATCCTGTACTGATATCTGTGTGTTGTCTCAGGTACGGCATCAGCCCTGAGAATATCATCCTGTACGGACAGAGCATCGGCACGGTGCCCACAGTAGACTTGGCGTCACGGTTCGAGTGTGCTGCTGTGGTCCTCCACTCTCCTCTAACCTCTGGCATGAGAGTGGCTTTCCCCGACACCAAGAAGACATACTGCTTTGACGCCTTCCCAAAGTAAGTGTTTTAATGTATGTTAGACGTATTTTATGTGTTATCAATGGTTTTACAATATACTAAGCAGGATTTCGCTGAGAAAGCAGTGTACAGACTCTCACAGAAGGAACCTCTCTCAATCGTCACTTATGACCCACTGGAAGTGTGTGGCGGTGTATTTTTCTGCAGAGACTCGGCCCTCTGCCTGTATTTTCCTTTTATTTACAGTGTTCAGGACGTTTATGGGCGTGTACCCGTACAACGCTCAGGTGAGGTCACTACCTTTATGAAAAGGTAGTGACCAGATGCCAGACTGTAAGCAGCAGGCATCCAAGAGACACAGCGCCAAAGATATGACGATACAGTGACATGGAACACTAAACGAGAGTGAGTCTGGGGTTGGCTGAAAATCTGTCTCTTCAGTAGTCAGTACTCACACCATGTAAACCTAAAGATGTCTGCAGAAAGAAATGAACAGTGGCTTTGTTTGCTCCAGTTAAGTTATTTACAGGAAACTCGATTGCTGACAGTGTAGTATGAAAATGTCTGTTAAAACTTCTTTCCTGTGATATAAGCAGCTTCTCTGCTGTTGCCTAAAGCCAAAATATCATATACACTGCTTCCATTCATATTCTGATAATCACTGGTTCTTTGTAAAGCAACATGGGAGCAGTGTGACCTGTGAAAGTTGAATGCACTTATTGTAAGTTGCTTTGGACAAACGTATCTGATAAATGAACAAGGTCGGGCCATAGAAACAGAATGAAAGTAGGACAGACATTCATATTCAAATCAACAAAGCAGCAGCAATTTTTATGCGTGCAGTTGCCATTGCAGCCGTGGCAGCAGGCTAACTTCTGTATTAACTTCCGTATACGCAAACCAGCTTGGGACAAGTTGCAGTTTCACTGAGCAGTGGAGTAGTGTGCCTTGCTGCTAAAGAGGAGTTAAGGATTGTTGGATTTACATTGCAGCGTTACTTGCTGAGAAACGTAACTAGTTAGAGAGAGTTTTAGCTGGGAGGTGTGTTCGAGCAGACTTCACTACCTTCATGTGTATCTAATAAATAAAGTCACAAAAGGAAAGGAAACATTCTTCCCCCTTTTTTCATTATTAAACAGAAAAATACAACTGTACACCAATCCCAGTTTCTTTCTTTTACCAAACCAGGACGGTAGGTAACTCATTGTAAAACACACTTAACTTAAAACTCGACAGAGACAAAATGAAACTTACCAAGACTGTCTTAGTTAGTCTTGTCAGTCGTTTAGTTAGTAAGTCCACTGTTCCAGGAAACACCAGCTCTGCATTGGTCGAAATAAACCCTTAATCCACTGAGTTAGCTGTTGGTAGAAAAAGATTTCCGCACACTTGCATCTATGCAGTGTCTCACTTCATGGTTGAGCTCCTACCACCAGGGTTGCACACAGGTGTGTCGCATACAGCCAGTGATTAGACCGAGATTGGTGACTTTCACCAGCCTGTCCATCGTTGACAGTCAGACACCGCACAGATGTAAGTGCACGGAAATCTTTTTCTACCAACCTGGACTCATTGATGTTTTCAGCACCTTGCCAAGACTGAGCCGGGGGGGGCAGTGTTAGAATATTTGGGCTTTACATGCTGTTTATCACCGTGGTCTCTCTGCCTCTCAGCTGTAGCTCTCGCTCGTTCTTCAGAGGCAGCTGCAGAAATGTTACATCATGTTTCAACAAACATGCGGTTAATGGCACCAAAAGAAACGGGGAAATACAGTAGAAATTTGTGGTATATTTTACACAATCATAAACATAGTTCTTATGAGGTATGTACTGCAATATTGTTTGTATGTCACTGGTCTCATAGATAGCCACTCAGTAGCGGATTGCTTTTTTGAAAATGTGACTAAATAACTGATTACTTGAATGCAGAACTATTGAGTTACCCCCAACACTGCCAGTTGTAAACACATGTACTCACTGTGCAAACATGTCAGTACATTTGATCACTTAAAAAAAGCAGTGAGCGTGACACACTTTATGGCACCACTGAGGTGTGTGTTGTCGCCATAACCACTAACAACAGTCGCCATTTTCTGTTGAACTAGTCAAATGACCACAGCAAACAGTTCACTGTCCTTTCTGTTCATTGTATATCCATGTGTTGGGTGATATGATAATACATTGTGTCATGACAGGAGTCCTTGTGAGGCCACATTGTAGTCTCTGGTTATACGAGACCATTGTGTTCAGTGTCGCATATCACAGTGCAGGACTGCATTATGGTAATAATGGGTTTACAAGGTTTTATTGTTTAGTTTTTATTTGGATCCCTGCTGGTTGTTACCTTGGCAACAGCTACTCTTCCTGGGGTTTCTGCTGCAAATGTAATGAGGTACCTTGATTTGTCAGGTATTAGATTCGCTGGATTAGCCAAAAACATGACTTCCCATCTGGTGGTTCATCCAGAAATAATTTCTCAATAATACTTCTGAAACATTTACTATATCACGGCGTATCACTGTAATGTAGTGTAGTGTATTCAGCGGTATTGTGATGTAACAGTGATCGTCGGTGACATGATTAGTATTTGAATGGATTTTATGTAATTAAGTTAAACTGATTGCATCCACTATTTTTGTCAAAGAAGAAACTGTAAACCTCAAAAGACAGACCTAAGTGTGGTTCATTTGGGCAGGTGTGAACACAGCAATCACACTCAGGTGTGCACCAAAAGAACCAGATCAAGACCTTCTTGAAGAGGTGGTCTCGGTCTGGTTATAAATGAACTCTGGTGCGGTTCCTTTGTGGTGAGAACGTGTTCCGACCTCGATCTGAACCAACTGCAGTCACATGACACATTGTTTGGGTTAAACATGAGCATGTTACAGTCCTGGAGGATTATTAATGTGCACCTCCTCCTGTACTGCCTTAATATGCACATTCAGCACATCCAATGCATCAAAACATTGTTTTCTAGTTGGAGCTGAGCCTCGTTTTCAAACAGTATGGTTTGACTAAAATGAACAATGACAGCAATATAGTCCACGATGAGCAGCGCTAAAATCAACCTGCGTAGTTGTCCCTCCATTGTGACATTAGAAAGTGTCACATTTATCTTGCAAGTGTAGTCTTCTTCAACGTTTTGTTTACTTCCTGGATTTTTCCCGCATGGAAATTCTGACCAATCAAGAGCAGCTTTCTCTTGCATCCATTTTATCTGCTCCGCTTATAAATGCTGCTGTGAGAACACAAACCAACTCTAGGCAATTATACAACTGCCTGACAAAATGAGTCCCTGATTCAGACCAAAGCAACACAACTCTAGGTCTGAAAGCACCCTGAAGGTCTATTCCCTACTTGGGACCTCATGTGATTTAAAAAGCACCCCTCATGTCTGTGTTTCTTGCGGCGCATACACATGGGATAAGTGAAGTCTGTGTTGTACTTTAATTTCCTGACATTATCCTCTGGATATGATGCCCACAGTCATTTGTAACTCCACTCTACACAACACAGAAACACTACACAGCACCACCAGCGGTGTTGTAGAACCTCTGTCTTTCGTAGAAATGTGGGTTAAAGTAACAGAACCAATTTGGCCACACGTTGCCATGTTATCCGTCTCATTGTCTTTGAGATTTCACTCCTCTGACTGATTTCAGTCCAGCATCCAACATGCTGTTAAAATTTCATTTATTATTGCCAACACAGCCTCTGTAATTCTCAACTGGGAAAAAGGCAAAAACAAGGCGTGGAGAAAACAGAAAACCTAAATATGACCTCAAATCACAGAGATGCCGGTTTGCAAGGGACTAATATTATCACATGAACTCTGTCTTTTGTCAAATATGGTCTGTAATTTAAGGTTGAAATTTTATTTAACAAACTACAAAGATCACAGATGACTTCCTTAATTATTTCAAATTACCAAAGGTCCCGACTGATACTGGTCTCATGTAAATAGGGCTTTAAAGTGTGATGTTACTTTAATGTATCTGTAATGTCTGAAATCACCTTTATTTGTCACTGTTAATCCGTGCTCAAAGAATTATCCTGCATCCTGTTTTCTTAAATTGCCTGGGTGGCGCATTAATAGCCTCCATCATTTCTCCTCCAGCATAGAGAAAGTGTCAAAGATCCCGTCTCCGGTGCTCATCATCCACGGTACAGAGGACGAGGTGATCGACTTCTCTCACGGCCTCGCCCTGTTCGAGCGCTGTCCCAAGGCCGTGGAGCCCCTCTGGGTGGAGGGCGCCGGTCACAACGACATTGAGCTTTACAGTCAGTACCTGGAGAGGCTACGGCGCTTCATCAACCAGGACCTGGCTGCACAGCATGCCTGAGAAAACAAACAACAGCCTCTCTGCGTCTGTGTGAATGAGACCGTGCGTATGCATGTGTGTGTGAGAGCGAGTGACGTCAGCATGTCTGCAAAGTACGTGTGAGAAACTGAACTTAAAACGATGTGTGATTTTTTTATTTTTTTTCTTTCTCGTCACATCTGTGTGTCTTTGAAGCAGCACACCTTTAGGTTACTTTTCAACACAACACTTGTTCAAATGATTTCCTGTTGGAAAGGTGAGAACAGTTTTTAATCCATCAGTAGCTGTATCCATCTGTGCGGTGAGGTGAGGGCTGGAAACGAGCTGAGATTTAACAACTTCACAAATCTGGTTTTTAACAAGAGAAAATTTATGAACAGTGGCTTTGAAATGCGTCACCGACATAAATTAAGACATAACTACAACGTGCTTCGTCCAAAAAGGCACACAGATGTAATTTTAAAGTATGAAGTGTTAGTGAATGTATGAGTCATGGGTGTAAGTGTCGGGTGTATATCCATATCTCCATGGACATGCGTGCATGTTTGTGTGTGTGTGAGAGAGTGTGTGTGAGGCAGTGCTGAAAGAAATGAAGGACATCCTGATGACTTGGACAGCTGCAAGTGGAGGAGGCTTATTGAGACTTATCAATAGTGATGTTATTATTTTCTTTTTTTTTTTTGCGTGCGTATGTATGAAGAATACCTCCACAGCTTGACCAGATCTCTCTTCAGTGGACACACACTGGTCAAGCATGTGCCCCCCCTTCCCCCTGCACACACATACACACACACACACACATACACAGACACACACACACACGCACACACACCTCCACCACTCCCTGTTTACCTGTTAATGGACATCCATCTGACTGCCAGGGCATTTCCCAAGTTGTTGTCCAGCTAACACTAACCTACTCTCTCTGTGTGGTTTGGGGGTCCATCTCCTTCCCTTTGGTATCAGTCACAGTGGATACACAAGGACCAGGCTGGAATACTGTCATAGCTCATGTGGCTGCTGGGGGTCTCATAGTTTCCTCTCGCTCATTTCCGACTCTAAAGAGCTCACAGAATGGCCAGCTGCCACTTTATTTCCTGGCCGTGTCGGAGCTTTAGCTGTCTGCAGAATTGCAGCAGCAGCGTACAGGGAATTATTTTCATCTCTCTGTATTGCTTTCTCACAACCAGTCCTACACGTTTGTGATAAAGAGCGATAGTTCGGTTGAAATATTTGAGAGCCACGTGAAGAATATCTCCGTTTATGTGCACAATTCTTCGGCATTTATAGAACAGCTGGAGAAGTGCAGGTTTACTTGGTAATTTTATTGTCACATCAGATATATGGACGGCTGTAGCCTTTCAGTATTTACTGGTGTGTGACTTTTAAAGGTTGGGCAGACTGCACTGGCTCGTTAACAGCAGGATTAAGTCAGAGTTAAAGGAATAGTTTGACATTTTTGGAAATACACTCTTGCTTTCTTGCTGAGAGTTAGATGAGAAGATCTATACCACCCTCGTGCAGAGACTCCAGGAAGTGGCTGCACCCACACAAGAAATAGTTTTTCTGTCAGTTAAAGAAACAAGATTCATGTTTATTTGTAAACCACAGGGCTGTCGCGATAGCTGCAATATTGCAGTACCGCCAACCACCACAACTGTTTTGTTCACATTTTTTTCTTTGATTCATTGGAGCACTGCGTATTGACACTCTGCTACAAACGCCAGCAGCGTGATGAGGCGCAAAGTGTGTATTCTGTGCTGAGCGCTGCACATTCGGCGTTTTATCTGATCTCTTAAACACTGGCAGCTAGTCTGTGTCGCTTTTTACCCAGCTGTCCAATTACTGTAGAGCCTACCACAAAGACCAAAAGTCACATTACTGAACAACAACGGAGGAGAAATGAATACTGAACTCACAAAGACTCTCCTCCTTATGTGCTTCAGTCTCATTCAGTAGGCTACTCTATCTGCCGACAGTTTTACGTCGGCGGATGTTTTCATAGCAACCAGACGCAACCGAAGCATCTCAGCTGAAAAACCGCTCCCCTTATTGCGCCTCGATGCCCTTCTATGTTCTGAGTTCAAACAATGACCAAGTATTTGATTTGTTTTAAAGCTGCGTCCTCTTTGTCATTTAAAAAGCAGCTAAGAAAACGTATTTACAAAGCACTAAAGTCAGGATAAATGAAGTAGTAGAGGCTGCTAATCGCACTGTTGAGCCACCCTTAATCGCAGCAGGGGAAATTCCTTCACTGTGACAGCCCTAGTGAACTTGAGTGGTGCTAGCACATGGAAGCCAGGCTTGTTTTCAGTCCTTATGCTAAGCTAAGCTAACCAGCTGCTAGCCGCCGCTTCATATTTAGCATACAGACATGAGTGGAATCATTCTTTTCATCTGTCAGCGAGAAAGCAAATGAGCACATTTCCAAATTAGTGGACTCTATGGTTTAAAGTCTGAAGTGCAGTTGTTGAGGTTGGCGAACACACCCTTTTTTGAGCTTGATATTTCAGTGGGATTTGGGGAGTGAGGAGACAAAGCAGCAGCTGAGACCACCAAACTAATGAGGATTATGTCAGTTTTAACTGCGAATAATCTTTTGCTTCACCAGAATCTCTTTTGTGTAACGCTGATTAACTTGTAGTCTCACAGCACAGGTTGTTTCCCAAGTCTTGCTCCAGTAGCACCCATCACCAGTCGGTTGATCAGCCTCCTGTTCACGTGCACACCTGTTTCTAACGTTTTTGTCTCAGTGTAATTAATCTGAACGTGTTTGTCATAGTGTGTCCGGGGGGGGGGGATTGTTTGTCTCAGAACCGTGCGCGTCGACGTTACGACTAATAATGTGATTCAGATCGGGTGCCAGGACAACGAGACATCATGCCTACTACAGCTCTGTGTGACCTCTGTGGCCCTAAATGTACAGGAGCTCTCTTATGGGTGGCAGCACGCTTCAAGTCTGACACAAGCCATATTTGAGCCTCTCACTGTTGGTGTGGTGCAGGTTCCACCACACACACCTTTGCACATCAACACACACATTCAAAAACAACACACACGCACATACACACACACACACAGTACATGTACTGTAGTATACAGTATATTTACACATTTATATATATCAGATCAAGCATGACAAAAGCAGGTCTTAAGTTCAGCACTATTGTACAAAGCATCCAAAGTGTAATAAGGGTATAAAATGTAAGTTTGTGTGTCTTCATTATTATTGACTGTCTTCTACAGGCCAGCATAAGGATACTAACATCATGTTTGAATAACTAGTACTGGGCCCTGTGTGTAGACCTGGAAACGTACAAGAACTGGCTTCACGGTCGCAGGTTAGCACCACATTTCAGATCTACACAAGGCGTCTGCTCTGCTGCATAGGAGGCCCTTCAGTTTCAGTGATAGTAGCTGCGTTTTTTAAGGGAACATGTACTGAACTAGCACTGATCTGATTACTCCATTGTGGGAGTACAAGTGGGTCTTAGTGAACACCACTCGCTTCCTGTCATCACCTCGGAACAGGGAATCTTTCCATTCTCATCACGTGCTTTGTGTCTCTGATATTTAAATAATGGAAATCTGTTACCATCTTGGACCAGGGAGCTGAGCTGTCAGAAGAATTCGAGGGAGTTGTCGCCTCTCTCTGGAAGTAGAAGTAGGCTTCAGTTATTTCCTGGACCGGTCGTGTTATCAGGGAAACCACTGGATCCACCTTTCACTCATGGCGTTCAAGAAACGGGGCGGAGACTTGCCGTTTTATTGATGCACCACTATGGTTGACGTATATTGTATCCTCTGGCCCTGAATGTGTATTGATGGGGGTGGGGGTGGGGGGGTCGAGCAGTGAAAACTGTATGCATGTCTATTGTGTTTTGCAGAGCAAGTGACGGGGTGGGATGTTATCTCTATTATGTATTCTATGTGAGGGTAAAGCTGAACTCATGGCATCGGAACATTGAAGCGCTTTTTAAACAAAACGGGACATTCATTTGAATTTTTTTATTGCTGATACTAACTGATGTATTGTTATGAGTTTTGTGCTAGAGTTTGAGCGGGGCAGTGGTAGGTGGGGGGGAGGGAGGGGGGGCTAGACAATATTAGTGGGCTGTTTATATGGTTACTGTACTTACCTATTCTATTCTTTGTATTATGATTTGTAATTTTATGTTGCTTTTTTTGAACTGAGAATATGATGTAATGAAATTAATTCATGGGACTGAATCTTGACCTTTTTATGGACAACAAAATAATAAAAAAAGATCACTTATGTACAAAAATACGACACTGACCGCATTGTTTTTGAAACAGCTTTTGTATTTTTGCACAGTGTATAAGTTAATAAGACAGTGATGCAAAAAATATTTACATGTACATGGTAAGATAATTTGGTGCACAAATGATGATGGGTTTAGGATAATAAGATACAAAATAATACACAGTCTCTTCCTAGATTGGCTGGAATGGGTGCAGATAATGTACAGGGTTCGTCCAGTCATAAAAATCCTTTATAAAACATGGAATTTGAACATAATACGATTTGACACAATACAAAGAGGTGTTAAGGCCTCACTGAAGAAAACAAATCTCAGGTTTCAAGCAAGGTCATGACAAGAATAAAGTAAAACTATTTCAAGGAAAAAAGTAATATGAGAATAAAGGTGTAATTTTTCAAGACAAAAGTAATATTACATGATTATAAACTCATAAATGTATGAGGAAAAACTCATACTTACGCCAGAAGGTCAGTTTACATGGTATAAAAATAGACAAGAGTCCCTTAGCTGCATCGTCTCCCAGTCAGGGACTTTCTCGCTCTTTATACCAGTGGTTCCCAATGGACCCTAAGTGACTCGCAAACATATCAAGTTTGTAAAAAGCAAACTTAATTTTTAAGTACAGTGAATTTCTGGCACAGAGCTTTTATTTTGAAGTGTTGTTTTTTTGCTGTAGAGTGAGTAACTATCAGACAGCTACTTGAGATGGCAAACTAGCTCAGTGTCATCACCGAACTCAAGTATGATGCTGCATGAATTAAACTGCGGTACCTCGAGCTAATGCCCCGTTTCCACCAGCACTTTCAGTATGGTACCTTTGGAACCAACAGTAACCCTTCAGACATAGGACCTAGACCCTAGCGTTTCCACTGTAAACAGTACCCTTAAAAGTGGGTGGGGTTGTCGTCATTCACTGTATTTCCTTTAGCGGTGACACAGATGGAGGTCTGCACCTTGTTTATCGTCCACAGAACGAGGCTACATGCCGACATTTTCAAATCAAAATAAAACAGGCTGCAGTGAGAGTCTCTCTCCATGGGATATTTAGAAATAGCAGGTTTGGGTATTTAGTCCTTCTCAGGCAAGCTCAGGGGTTTAGTGTTGGCAGAGCCCACAGGAACGACGCTCCACAAAGCTTTTTTCGGATTAGAATATATGCAGTTCACATGACCCTGCTGAAATTAATAAACGCTTAAGGATCCACTCATTACTAAAAGTATGTCATATAAAAACTTAAGTGATGGTACTATGGAATGTTTAAGATGTGCTGATGGATTTACATCGTCACATCACTCAAAGTAACATTACAAGTTAATGTTCGACCTTAAAAGTCGCCGGCAGTCGGCCCAGTGAATTCAGTTATTTTTTCTCAGACTCCAGCTGCTGTGAGAGGCAGCAAAACATCCTTTCATTTTATAGTTACAGTTTACTAATTAAACCCTCCACAGTATGAACAGTGGTTACATGAGCCTCAAAACCAGCCACAACTCAGCCCTGAGCAGAGTGACCGTCCTCTATTGACCAATCAGACTGCAGTGTTCACAGCTCCACCTTTTAGTACCAGATCTGTGTGCTAGGTACCCCAACAGAGGGGGGACCAAACATGGGAACTGTACGAACGGTTCTGTTGGTACCATCCACAACTTTTCACAGTGGAAATGGAGAAAAAGCGAACTGAACTGCTCGGTGGAAACGGGGGTTAACAAATAAGGAAAAATCTGAACTGCCTGGCTGGACCAGTTGGAAACCACTGCTTTATACTATTTCATCTGACTTTGTGGCATAAATGAGTGAGTTTTCCCCAGTGTAAGAGCCAAATATGTCATTCACCCCGCAGACTTTAATTGTACGCACTATGTTTGTGGCGTTGTACTGATAGTTGGAGCATTATTGTATAAAGGTAGGAACAGGTAGGACCTGAAGTTTATCGTCTAAACTCAACACAACCAAGAAAGTTGTGGCATCAGACGTGCAAAGCGTCAGCCAAATCAGGCCAGGTGAAACATCTCATGTAGCTGCAAGTAATAGGCTCAGCTCCTACACCAATACATTTATGAGTTTAATCATGTCATATTGCCACTTTTTTGGTGAAATAGTTTGACTTTTCTCTCTTAAGTTATGACTTTATTCTTGCAGTTTTTGTCTCCTCAATGTGGCCCTTATACTTTTTTGTACCATACAACCAGTTATGTTTCCCCACAGGTATTGACAGAATTCACAGGATGGTCATAAAAATTGGATTAGAGTCACATACAAATGTTGGCCAAAATGTGGATGAACATTACACATTCTCAAATATATAATTTACAAGATGAATTTGACCAAAGGAACAGTAGCAAACCTCTTTGTAACATTAGTATTTTGAAGACATTTCAGTGCCTGGTGTTTGAAGTGCTAAGTGACATCCTGCCTTGGTGCCTCATGTAACAGTGAGGTTTAATAGGAGTGACTGCCCTCTGCTGGATGATTACTGTCACTAACAGTCTTTAAAACGTCACTATATTATAGCATACACTTACAGGATGTGAACCCTCATTTCAAAACATACACATAAATTCAAGCAGCAATTAAGTGCTTATATCACTGTGTGTGTGTCCTCACTGTCGCAGCCTGCAGTGTTGATCCAAGAAAACGACGGCCAAGACTCCGTCAACCTCGGCTCGCTGAGCTCAGCTGTTCACCGGCCAGGAAATGAGCATGGCTTCAGCAGGCTGCCTCCATATGGCTCAGTGCAGGAGATCCTCTCTTCAATATCTGATCTGTCAGCAGAGAACGAGCATGCTCGTAACAGAAAAAATGTCCCGGTGCATCTCTGCCAACGCAGTCAGTCATCCGTGTAGTTCACTGCGTGTGGCCCGCTTCAGACTTCCCAGAAGCATCTTACTGCTGACCTGCATGCTCTGTTGACATGGCACTAACACAGGAGGCCAATCTCTGCTGCGAGCGGACTTGTTTGTGCACAATATTGTATATTTAACTGAGAGATGTTTCTGTGTGTCAAACGGATGAGTCTCACTGCTAAGATGCTTTTGGGAGTCTGTCTAGATGGGGATCAATGTACAGCAGGATCTTAACAGAGAGGTGCACTGGAGGATTTGTTTGTGACAGTCTGCTGTTACTGGCTACGTTTGATGGTACCTGTAAAAGAAGAGGAAGCAGCATGAGGAGGGGACAGTGATGGAGGGAGCAATCCCTTAAATTAAGGAATACGTCACCTACAAAATGATCATTTGTATATCCTCCACAGTGAACAAAGAATCCAAAACCAGAGAAAACACTCACACAACTCCTAACTTTAATCTCATTTATCCAGCCGTGTCCTCACTACTTCCCACACACATGCTTTTATACTAAAACATTACTATTTAAAAACACTTAAGCACAAACAGTGTCACGCACAGATGAGCAGGAGGGTAGAAGTGTTTTTAATACTAAGGTTTTAGTGAAAATGCATGTGTTTGGGAAGCACTGAGCATATGACTGAATAAATGGGACTGTGGTTATACTGCATGAGTTGTGTGGGAGTTTGTAAACGGATATTTAGATATATCTTCGCTGCTGTTAAATGCAGATCTTACCTGCCCTGTGACTACCTAGTCGGGGTGCTCAAAACTGAAGTTACAACTAAACACAGAGCAACAACCACAAATAATCTAACAAAAGAGATGACCTCTACGCTCAAAAAAAGGCCAAGAGATCCACACAAAAACTTATATTTACTCCACCTCATGGATGCTCTATCCCGGACGAGCCCTTATTTGTTACACCCCACCCTTGGGCTGCCCCATGGGGTGAACAAAGCTCCATAAATTAACAAATGAATAAGCAAAAAAGACAACAAAAATCCCACGCTGAGAGGCAGCAGGACCAGCAGTCCCCACACCACAACGCTCTTAATTACCTCCTCCATGCCAGGTGCACTGCACCTCGTTAAGTAATGCAGCCCACCTGGGCAGGTGTACGATGGAGGGAAAAGGGACAGCAGCACAGAACTCACACAGCCGTAACTTCAGTTCATTAAGAATTTTCTCTGTTTTTGAATTCTTTGCTTTCCATGGAGGCATGTGAGAAAAACAAAGTCTTCTTCATGAATTCAGTGTAACAGTGGGCGAGTAACTGATGAAGTGAACTGAAGTATTCCTTTGAGTAATCAGTAGCACTACAATGTGAAACACATCAAAATTTTTACTAAAGTAAAAGTACAGACTATTGTCAGCAAAGCAGGGGCGTAAATACAGATAGTGCATATTACATTCAATATGACATTTATTACCAGGAGCAGTCTGTTTTTCTCCGACATTTTAGTTCATTTTTAGTAACTCTTGTACTTATTGTTCTCCCACTGCAATCATTTCTGTAACCGCTTATCCTGTTGGGGTCACGGGGGGCTGGAGCCTATCCCAGCA
Source organism: Epinephelus lanceolatus (assembly GCF_041903045.1). NCBI lineage: Eukaryota > Metazoa > Chordata > Actinopteri > Perciformes > Serranidae > Epinephelus > Epinephelus lanceolatus. The sequence goes on along the minus strand of NC_135745.1, from coordinate 30,833,853 downwards.
GACATTGGGCGAGAGACGGAGTACACCCTGGACAGGTCACCAGACTATCACAGGGCTGACACATAGAGACAGACAACCATTCACGCTCACATTCACACCTACGGACAATTTAGAGTCACCAATTAACCTGCATGTCTTTGGACTGTGGGAAAATCTGTCCAGACTGACAGCGAGCAGTCATGCCTTTTCAACATACAAGCAGTGGTAAGAAAGGACAAGAGAAAAATGACCAGGAGGAAAAGTAGCAAAGCTCCCTAAACTAGATTCCTTTGGCTTTTTTGTTAACAGCTTCCAGCTTATAACTAGTGACTAGTGTGCACTGAGGCCAGTGGTAACGACCTCACGCCACTGCAGCAAAGTATACTTAAAGTTCCACAAGGAAAAGTAGTGATTATGCATAATGGCTCTAAGTAGAGTCGCATTAATATTCAAACAGAATTTTAGTGTAGCTGTAGCCTGAAGCTTGAATTTTAACTTCTTTACATACTGCAGAGGAGTTTAATCTCTGGGAAACACATCATATTTCATGTCTTAATCATATGGTTTGTATGTGATAATAACAGTACCCTCTCATTTTGTTTATCATGTCCTGCTTGTTTTGATATGTGTCTTACTTTATTATCTTATATGATATTTTATGTTTGTCATGTATTATGTATCTTGAGCACATTGAGTTTACGCTTGTCGATTGAAATGTGCTATATAAGAAAAGTTGACTTGACTTTGCAGTCAGCAGTCAAGTATCTCCATTTTATGCAGCTTTATACTTATGACTTATGACTTATATACTACTCCACGACGTCTCAGAGGCAGATACTGTAGTTTTTGCTCCACTACATTTGTCGGACGGCTTTGGTTACTTTCCAGATTACACATTTGAAAACCACATATCTCCAGCTGTGTCGACTTCAAATGTTTGTGATGAACTGAGGGATGAAGTGTTCCTTCATGTGTTAAGAATATTCTCCTACTTCTTAATCCAAATAAACTCTTTAAAATCCCTTTTGGATCAGCTGAAAACAGGGCTGTGTTTCTGACACCATGATAACATGACTTTTCAGAGATGTGTTGTTCTAACAGCACAGCCTTTTACTTAATTAAAGGATTTGAATGCTGTACCCACCACTGACTACAGCTCTTAAAAATGGAGCTCAGCAAAGCGGAATTTATACTTCTGCATTTAATCGACGCTGTACCTATGGGGTAGGCTCTGCGTCGACGTAAAGCCTACGCTGTAGCTTGACGTGCACCTCTCCAAGGAATGTAACTACATGTCGCGGTGACGCAGACCCCCTGTTTATTTTTGTGCGCTCAAGCCATTTCCCTCAGTGGAAACAAAGCTTTTATTTACATTAATTTCACAGATAAGAAACAATAAATTGTGAAGACAATAAAGCCTCCACTAAAATAGCATTTTAAGTCTTGTGTGTGATTTATCCTGGCTTCATATCAGCAGAGGAAATCTCTGCTCTTCGCTATGCTAATTTATACAATGTAAAATTCCATGGGCTTGTGCTAATAACGTTAGCATGTTATACTTGTTCTGAAAACACCTTTAGTATAAGACAGTTGTTTTGTCGGTGAACCTCGTGAGTTGTAATGGAGCCCTAATTGACTGTGGATTCATCAACCTCCTTAACCCCTTCGAGATGGGGGTCCATTTGCCAAAGACTTCTCACATTTATCACACACATTTCATTCATTCATGCTTTTGCTTCGCTTTTTTGGCCAAAACCAGACAGTCTCTGCCACATTCTTGGCTGTGCTTAATTATGGGCTTGTTTTATATATGAATGCACCCTCCCAGTGTTTGCATGCTCTGGACTCTGTGTACCATGTAGTATAGTAGTTAGGTATAAGTGTACTTTACTTGAGTATTTCCATTTCATGCTACTTTTGAGTAGTCCACCACTGAGAAAGGTGCACATTATGATTCATTAGTAATTTTATACTACATTTATTATTGATTAAATATCCTTATAATGTAAACTGTGTATGTAAATGTAGTACTCCTTACTGTTGTTACGCTGGTGTAAGGCTTCATCTCAACATTTTAAACACATACCCCTAGTGGGAGTGACTCTGATGTAATCACTTATCTTTTGTCCACATAGCTGTCCTGAACCTTTTGAAGTCTGTTCCTGTCTAATCTGATCTAAGCTAATGGCTGAAAATGTCCCCCCAAACCAGTTTGAGCCATCACACTCTTTTCTTTCTCTTGACAGGCTTCCTTTTTCTTTATGTCAGTGTGTGTCTACTCACTCTCCGTGGTGTAAAGTCAACTCAGTCAGCTGCTCCTGCAGCGCCATGATCCTTAGCCCAATGTACCCGGACGTCAACAGGAGCAACACCATCCTGCAAACAATAATGACGTAAATGCTTTGGGTTTTATCGTCAGCCACAACAATGCACTTTCACTTAGTGCAGAGATGAATCACACCCAGACAGTCTTAGATGGGTACATACTGTGAAGTCATGACAATAAGATATCAGTAAATTGTATCAGCATGGAGCCTGAGTGAACATTGTGTGATAACATTTCTATAACCGCATCTCCAGGATTAGAACATTTTCTTTCCCTTCCAGCCAATCCAGTAAGTCAACATACCAAAATGTGCCTCAAGATGTACGTTTCACACACAAAGCTGCGCCTCAAAAATGTGCACAGCATGTGGGATCTGCAAAGTATGAAAACCCAGTTCTGCCAGTGTAATTTAAAAAAAGGATCCTGTAAAGTCATGAAAACTTTCTAACAATAATGACTTAGTATCTCAAAATAATGACTTAGTATCTCAAAATGATAAGCAACTTTCTCAAAATAATGACTTAGTATCTTGATATAATGAGCAACTTTCTTAAAATAATGACTTAGTATCTTGATATAATGAGCAACTTTCTTAAAATAATGACTTAGTATCTCACAATGATAAGCAACTTTCTTAAAATAATGACTTATTATCTTGATATAATGAGCAACTTTCTTAAAATAATGACTTAGTATCTCAAAATAATGAGCAAATTTCTCAAAATAATGACTTAGTGTCTCAAAAATAGACTTAGTGTCTCAAAATAATGAGCAACTTCCTTAAAATAATGACTTAGTATCTTAAAATAATGAGCAACTTTCTCAAAATAATGACTCAGTATCTCAAAATAATGAGCAACTTCCTTAAAATAATGACTTAGTATCTCAAAATAATGACTCAGTATCTCAGAATAATGAGCAACTTCCTTAAAATAATGACTTAGTATCTCAAAATAATGACTCAGTATCTCAGAATAATGAGCAACTTCCTTAAAATAATGACTTAGTATCTCAAAATAATGACTCAGTATCTCAAAATAATGAGCAACTTTCTCAAAATAATGACTTAGTATCTCAAAATAATGACTCAGTATCTCAAAATAATGAGCAACATTCTTAAAATAATGACTCAGTATCTCAAAATAATGAGCAACATTCTTAAAATAATGACTCAGTATCTCAAAATAATGAGCAACATTCTTAAAATAATGACTTAGTATCTCAAAATAATGAGCAACATTCTTAAAATAATGACTCAGTATCTCAAAATAACGAGCAACTTCCTTAAAATAATGACTTAGTATCTCAAAATAATGACTCAGTATCTCAAAATAATGAGCAACATTCTTAAAATAATGACTTAGTATCTCAAAATAATGACTCAGTATCTCAAAATAATGAGCAACATTCTTAAATTCTTAGAGAGCAGTAGAGAGATGGACAATGGTGGAAGAAGTACTCAGATTTTTAACTTCAGTAACGGCTGCAAATTCATAACATAAAAATACATCACAAGTCAAACTATAGAAATAATATCAGCTAAATATACTAAGGATTAAAAGTGACAATACTCATTATGCAGAAAAATGTCCCCATGCCAGTGTCATATTATAGTAAAGTCAAAATTGTTCTTAAGCACAGTGCTTGAGTGAATGTACTCAGCTGAAATAACAGTACTCACAGCATAATGCAGAGGTAGGCGAGAACGCTGGCGTTACTACCTTCTCTGAGGAAAGAGAGCGGTGTGACCCTCTCAGTGATCCTCGAAACCCATGATACAGCTGGTGGAGAGAAAAATCACCTTGTTATTCTTTAACGACCCTTACCTCTGTGCCTTATGGGTAACTTGAGTAGATATTACAGTCTGTGTGTGTCTATTTGTGAGCTCTTACACAAACGTCTGTCGTCGTCATCTGTTGAGGTGTTGAGGGTGGAATATCGTCTTGTAGGACCTGGAAGGACACAAGTATGCATTGGTGCATTCAATGATGCTGCTAAGACTTACAGTAGTATCTTAAATAGAAAAGTGTAATTAATCAACTAAAGTCACTATTGAAAATAGAGCAACATTAAACAGTTATACATTACTCTATCACAAGCTTCTCCCTGTCTCTCCCATCTGTTTCTCACCTTCACCAGGCATCGGAGGAAAGCCGTTGTCAAGACAAATGCTGTTCTGTCTGCTCAGATCACGATCCACGCTGTCCTCCAAACTGGAATAACTGGAGGCCTGCAGACAAGGACAGAGACACTGAAGGTTAAAGTCTCTGTCATCGTGCATCATGCATTCATATTTCCTAAACGACAACCCTGAGTCTCTGAAATTCTTCTTTTGGTTGAGTTAAAATGGCAGCAAACATACTTTGTCATGATCAGCTTCGTTTTCTGCAGCGGAGACATGAGGGCTGCACTCCCCCTGTTTCAGACGAACATAGAAACATGAGTTTAAACTGAAAACTGACCCTTTATCTTAAGAAATGATGACTTTATAAAGAGCACCTACTGTACCTGTGCATTTGAGCAGAGACTTTGGAGGAGTTTATAACACATCTCACGGTGCCTCAGAGACACAAATGTGTACTGAAGACAGGAAAAGAAACAGGTGAAAGGGTTAATCTATGTGTACACTCAACGTTAAGGAATCTAATATGAAGTTTTAGCTTGACAAGCTGTCAGTTTTACTGCAGGAAATATCACACTTTTCCTTCTTTTTAATTCTGTTTTTCTTTTTACTGATTGGTAGTGAACACTAAAACTACTGGACACATTTGAGTCAAGATGAATTTATGATTGTTATTATTAACTTGTTTCTAAACCTGATTAATAAAGACATCACCACTACTACTACTACTATTATAATTACATTTAATGTTTAATTTAAAAGGAACATAACAGTGGCCAGCATTTACAGTCTTAGCAAGTTGCACTGCCTGTCTCTAAATGAGCCATTGTACGAATACACAACATACAACACATACAAAATGACACAGAACATGAATTAATCTGATTTGATTAATTTCAATCTCTATTTCGAGTCCTGTGGTTAAGGAGTTCAACAACAACGACAGACGCTTGTTTACAGGAGGTCGAATTACAATTCCCCACAGATGTGTGACGTGTTATTGAGCCCAAACCCCCCAGAGGTTTCAGAATGTTTCTGAGCACTTTGAGGCTGGATATGTCGGCATTCAAGTTATCTAATATCACATTCAGTTGCCATTGGTTTCCTACCCAAAACTTTAATTCCACAGTTATACTCGCATCTGTAATGCTAAGATGCAGTCATGTCAGTGTGTGTTTATATAGCTCAAAATCACAAAAACATTATAAAGTGAAGGAAAATGATGGGACATAGATAATGATCAATACATAAAATATAAACTTTTAATAATAAACTTTTAAAGTGTGTATTCTGACCTTCTCTCCATCAGCAGTTTGAATAGACAGCATGGATAAAGCAGAGTTATGTTTCTTCACCCCACTGACGCTGCACGCAGAAAGCACCACCTGCAACATGTGGACAAAATATAGGAGTCTGATTGTCTGCATACGGCTCTCAACATGGAGGTGGCTAAACTGGTGGCTAGCAGCTAAGTGCTAGCAACACAAACAGTGCTAACAACAGTGCTGACACTGTAATTAGCACTGTTATCGCTCTTCACTGTGCTCATATCGCCGTATGAGCACAGTGAAGAGCGGTGGAGATTAACTAGCCAGTGGGATACACACACAGGGACTCACATGCAGTAAAATGCATGTGCAACTGGACCGACTACCCAAACAAAAAACAGTGAGGCTCAGATTACAACACACACAGAGGGAGCGTGACTTTACTATTTGCTTAGGACACCATTACTCAAATATGTATCTACATAGCAAATAGCTTTTGGATGCTACATTAATGCTCTGAACGTCACCTTTATATGGAGGACAAAAAATTACTTAAGTACTAATTAAAAAGACAAGAAGGAATAACTACATACAGAAATAAATACAAAAAATGTATAAATAAATACAGGAATAAATAGATAGATATGAAAATAAATACATAAATGTATGGAAAAAATACGACAATAACTAAATAAAAAATAAATAATGTTTAAATAAATATGGAAATAAATAGATAAATACATAAATAAATGAATACATGTTAACTAAATATTAATAGAAATAGATAAATCCATGATTAAATGAATAAATTAAATATTAAATAAATTAATTCATAAATAAATCAAAGTTGATGATCAAACAGGACATAAATAAATATCTTAAAATTTCCAAATTTGTTTACATCCACATTTAATAATTTTTGTTATTCCCTACCTGTATGCTTATATAATAAATACAGAGGCCTTAACCTCTGCATTTATTTATTCATTTATGCATTCATTTATGTATTTCAGTCTTTATATTAGCATTTACTTATTCTTTTATTTATACATTTCTGAATTAACTCATTTGTTTCTGTATAATATTTATTTATTTATTTAAACATTTATTCAAACATTTATTTTAAAAAATATTTAATAAAGTATTTAAACATTTATTTATTAATGGATAATTATGACATTTTTAACCTTTGAACCCCTTTAAAAAGGACATTACAATCATATTCCACTTTTATGTGATGTGGATAATCAAGATAAGGAACCAGCCTTTAATTTTGTTCACTATCCAAAGTCCTTAAATAATTTCCCTCTGTGAAGTCTTTGATTTTAGGGTAAAAGCCCAAATGCTGGAGATGAAAGTAAATCCCCAGGATAGCTAATGCTAATGTTGACTGCTTCTTCAACAACTTCTGGGACATGTAAGTTTAAAGTCTGCTCTGCCAGAGTGAAGTGTTCCTACAAAATTAAACACATATTGGTTTAATTGCCACCGCTGGTATGACATGTCAGTGTTGAATAATTTCACCAGTGTGAATTAGGCTTTACCTCAATGAGTCAGAAGATGTTACCTTGGTTTCTTTGAGCAGCACTGACGAGTGGAAACACACATACTTCTCAGAGACAAAGATTTTTCCGTGATACAGCACCTCCTTCTGCAAGGCACAGGTGAACGCTACACACACACACACACACACACACCATTTAAAGTTGTGAGGAAGCTGTTTCTCTAATAAAAAAAGGAAACAGCAATGTCACTGAGACAAAAGAGACATGACAGCAGGATCATGTGCTTAAGTGTTGCAGCTCCTGTTTTACTGTGCAAACAAAGTAGGAAGCGCTTCATCATACACCAGGGACAAAGTGACAAAGGGTCACAATGTAACATAATCTCCATAATCAATATCAAGGAATAAGTAACAGACTCTCAACTCACTGTGTGTCAGGTTCTCCCCCTCAGGAATCTCTTGGAACAGTTTGTGGAAGGTTTTGTTCTGCTTCAGGAAGCTCTGTCAGTGAAAAATAATATTACAGAGGACAAATTATGCTCATGTTCAGATTCAGGTTGGGTTTCTAAAATAAAAGGTGCTTCTGCGCGTCTGTCTTCTGTCTTTGCCCCTACATTCATGTGTTGTCAGAATAATCGGAAAAACTAGTTAACAAAATTCACGTGAAGTCGGAACAAGAACTTGGAAAGTTGGCGGAAATTTTAGTGAGCAAGTTGTTCAAGAAAGAAAAAAGATTCCCGCACACTGTTGCCAAACTTGCAGAATATTTAATGGGACAAGGCAGCTACGTTTCGGTCATTACAACCTTCGTCAGGCAGAGCTGTGAGCAAGTTGTTGACATATATGTAGATACATGGCAGACAAAAGAAAATGCTCGGTTGATAGTAATAAACTTCATATTAATCAAAATACTGCATATCAATTTTATGCTCACAGGTAATTTGCAATGCGGTATAAGGTCGTAACTGGTAGTTAGTATCAACGAAGAGTGACCTAGATTAAATGCAAAAGCTACAAAAGTTATTTATTAGCATTAGTGAGATGAAGGAATGTCTCGGAAGTCTCAGGCCCTGTTTAGATGACAACGGTTTCTCTAAAAACGGAAAAGTCTGTCCTTTGCGTTTTAAAAAACTTCTGCGTTTATATGATGACGTTATTGAAACGATCTCCGTTCACATGGAGCCGCAAAATCTACTGGAAGTAGTACTACTGTAGTATGCACACCAGGCCAATGGGTGGCAGTGTAAATTTGCAAAGCAACACCACGGCATGACGCCATGTGCCTGCGCCTAAGCACCTTCCTCTACAATGCGGTGATTACAAACCAAAACAAAGAAGACACAATGGCGAAAGCATGCACAGATAACTTTGTCTGGATGGACGACGAGGTGGAGTTGCTACAGTAACAGATCTACACTTCACTTCAAATCAACAGGGTGAGCAGCACAAACAGAGCTCTGCATTGTTGTTGTGACGGTCGGCATGCCTAGTGACTGGAACTGTAATGCGCATGTGCGAAAAGTCTCCGTTTTCAGAGGAACTGAACTTACTTGACAACGGAGACGCTGCCGTTTCCAAAAAGTTGCACTCTGGAACCCATTTTCAAAACGTCGTGTTTTTAGGCACCCAAAATGCCGCTGTCGTGTAAACGATCGGCCAAAACGCAACTAAAGTTTACCGTTTTCAGTTGAAATTGTTGTCGTATAAACGGGGCCTCAGAAAAAATCACTTTGTATTATAAATTATCTGTGAAAAATCACAGATAAAAGCCTCTAAACCATGTTGTTCCAGCAGGAATATGATCAGAAATCAGGGAGAAATGAACAACAACATACAGGATTACAGGTTTTCCTGATGTACAGTACAGGCCAAAAGTTTGGACACACCTTCTCATTCAATGCGTTTTCTTTATTTTCATGACTATTTACATTGTAGATTCTCACTGAAGGCATCAAAACTATGAATGAACACATGTGGAGTTATGTACTTAACAAAAAAAGGTGAAATAACTGAAAACATGTTTTATATTCTAGTTTCTTCAAAATAGCCACCCTTTGCTCTGATTACTGCTTTGCACACTCTTGGCATTCTCTCCATGAGCTTCAAGAGGTAGTCACCTGAAATGGTTTCCACTTCACAGGTGTGCCTTATCAGGGTTAATTAGTGGAATTTCTTGCTTTATCTGTGGGGTTGGGACCATCAGTTGTGTTGTGCAGAAGTCAGGTTAATACACAGCCGACAGCCCTATTGGACAACTGTTAAAATTCATATTATGGCAAGAACCAATCAGCTAACTAAAGAAAAACGAGTGGCCATCATTACTTTAAGAAATGAAGGTCAGTCAGTCCGGAAAATTGCAAAAACTTTAAATGTGTCCCCAAGTGGAGTCGCAAAAACCATCAAGCGCTACAACGAAACTGGCACACATGAGGACCGACCCAGGAAAGGAAGACCAAGAGTCACCTCTGCTTCTGAGGATAAGTTCATCCGAGTCACCAGCCTCAGAAATGGCAAGTTAACAGCAGCTCAGATCAGAGACCAGATGAATGCCACACAGAGTTCTAGCAGCAGACCCATCTCTAGAACAACTGTTAAGAGGAGACTGCGCCAATCAGGCCTTCATGGTCAAATAGCTGCTAGGAAACCACTGCTAAGGAGAGGCAACAAGCAGAAGAGATTTGTTTGGGCCAAGAAACACAAGGAATGGACATTAGACCAGTGGAAATCTGTGCTTTGGTCTGATGAGTCCAAATTTGAGATCTTTGGTTCCAACCGCCGTGTCTTTGTGAGACGCAGAAAAGGTGAACGGATGGATTCCACATGCCTGGTTCCCACTGTGAAGCATGGAGGAGGAGGTGTGATGGTGTCGGGGTGTTTTGCTGGTGACACTGTTGGGGATTTATTCAAAATTGAAGGCACACTGAACCAGCATGGCTACCACAGCATCCTGCAGCGACATGCCATCCCATCCGGTTTGCGTTTAGTTGGACGATCATTTATTTTTCAACAGGACAATGACCCCAAACACACCTCCAGGCTGTGTAAGGGCTATTTGACCAAGAAGGAGAGTGATGGAGTGCTGCGGCAGATGACCTGGCCTCCACAGTCACCGGACCTGAACCCAATCGAGATGGTTTGGGGTGAGCTGGACCGCAGAGTGAAGGCAAAGGGGCCAACAAGTGCTAAACACCTCTGGGAACTCCTTCAAGACTGTTGGAAAACCATTTCAGGTGACTACCTCTTGAAGCTCAGCGAGAGAATGCCAAGAGTGTGCAAAGCAGTAATCAGAGCAAAGGGTGGCTATTTTGAAGAAACTAGAATATAAAACATGTTTTCAGTTATTTCACCTTTTTTTGTTAAGTACATAACTCCACATGTGTTCATTCATAGTTTTGATGCCTTTAGTGAGAATCTACAAAGTAAATAGTCATGAAAATGAAGAAAACGCATTGAATGAGAAGGTGTGTCCAAACTTTTGGCCTGTACTGTAGCATGTAGCTACATGTAGCAGTGTAGGCTACATCATGTAAATACTTGCAGTAGCATGCCTGGAGCAGACAACCATATAAAGAAATCTGTCACGAGCTGACGTCAGCTTGTCCCGAAAAGAAGAAACAGCTGGAAACAGAGTATTCAGAACGGTCTGAGGCCTGAGGTTTTAGCTCACAGGGATAATTCTATGTACACCTACCTCTTCTTTTAAACTTTGACTACGTTTAATATGAACATCTGACACCGTAATATTACGTATATGCCAGAAAATAAGGAAACGCATACCAGGTCAGTTTTAAAAAGTACTAAACTGTGTGTTGAGTGATAATAAGGAGCAGGCTTGAGATTCGTTATCTGAAATAATTATCTTCAAACTGATTGAGAACATGACAACACAACAGTGACACACTGCGATCTTGCTAGCAAACAACTGCTAATTTACATGTCCAACAACATTATTATTCATCAGGAGTCCTGTTTCTGTCTACCTGAAGAACATAAGTCCAACATTCACTCAATTTTAGCTTAATTTTTGGCCTCCTCCAACTCCTGAGGGAAATACCTGCTTTTTAAGCTGCTAAATGCTCCGCTAAAGCTGGTCTCAAACTGTGCCTCGATGCTGTTTGGTGCTGATCAGGTCGTGTAAAGTGGGATTTAAGAGCTTTTTCTCTCTGCTATGTGAGCGCTGAGAGTGAAACAAAACAATAAAGTAGGCCGGACAGCTAAACAATGAGCTGAAACTCCCTATAAATCTCCGTAAAGCTGAGGGGAGCTGCAGATTCAGGTGATAATTCTCTTTAGGTAAATGATAACAGACCTTCACACTGTTTTCACATCATACATTGATGTATTGTTATTATAAAAAATATACATTATGGCCGCTTTAATTCTCCCTGTGCTGCAGCAAAATGTGATAAAATATGGATGTTGTAAGTGAGCAGGATGAGGTGGAGCAGACTTACACTACTGTTGATGAGCCCATCTAATCGGTCAATGCTCTCCTCTGTTATTGTCTGCTTCCTGGGGACACAAACACGAGAAATTCACCCTACTAACTAGATGACATATCCAGACTTTGTCTCAGTCTAAGATTAAAACTTCAGTTTTTGTCTTAATCCCTGTCTGGTGTTGAGTATACCTGAGGGAAATGCTGGAGTTGAGGCTGTGATTTAGCACCTGGATCTCCAGTCGGGCATCGTCCAGACTCTGGCTGTGTTTGGATTTCCTACTGCTAAACCTGCTGCTGCCTCTTCTTACGCCAAGGACCCCGACTCCATCCAGACAGCTGTCCCAAGAGACCGGGAGATAAATGTCAGACTGATGATCCGGCTTTCATATGACACACACAGGTGGGACGGATATAGAACAGCATAAAGTAAAGAAAAAATACAAAAAGAAGAATGGGTGTCTTCACGGTGGGAACATCAGTAAATGTGCTGGATTTACTGAGTTCACAGAGTGGCTGAAAACAACTCCTGCGTGCTGACGGTAAACATTTCATTATCTTCACTTTCATTGTTTACATCAGGCGAAGTATGATTTTCCACAGAGATTAATGCGGTTTATCCAGAGGCACAAATAATTTCTCACATTGAGGAGCTTCAACTGAGTGTCAACAACGGTGTTGAAGGGAATATACTGTTCTTGTTTGTTTGTAAATCCGATCTAATATCTCTGTCAGTTTGAACTGTTCCTTTGTGTTACAGCAGAGGTTAAAGGAATACTTTACCCTCTAAATGTTTATTTGCATATCAATTACACATCTGTTTTTCTCGCATGCCTTCACGGTGAACAGAGAATCCAAAGTCAGAGAAAATGTTTGATGAATTGCTGTACAAGTGGGTCACGTTTAACAGCAAAACTATATGAAAACATCTGTTTATAATCTCTTAAACAACTCGTGCAGTATAATCCATGTCTCATTAATCCAGTCGTATGCTCAGTACTTCCCAAACACATGCATCTTGGCTAAAACCTGACTACAATGCCTCCATTTAATGCTAAATAATGGCCATTAAATGAGCTAGGAGGCAGGACTTCAATGGAATGCATGAGCAGAGTGCAGGTGTGCATGGGACTTTTTATGTGGAGGTGTTTTAAATTGTGAGGTTTTCGCGAAAATCCATGTGTTTGGAAAGTATTGAGCAAACGACTGGATAAATGAGACTTGGATTATACTGCATGAATTGTAGGAGAGTTTATAAACAGATGTTTTGAGATAGTTTTGCTGTTGTTAAATGCGGCCCCCATTTACTTCAATTCATCAAAAATTTTCTCCTGTTTTTGGATTCTTCGTTCACTGTGGAGGCATGCGAGATAAACTGTTTTCTTCACGAATTCAAGGTAGCATAGGGTGAGTAATTGATATACAAATTGCCATTTTGAGGGTGTCGTATTCCTTTAAGAGTGTCCAGTTTTGTTGTGGTTGGTTATTTTCGCCCTCTTGTTTTCTCTCTCACAAAAGGCTAATGCTTCTCCAGCGGCCATGCAGCCGACACCAAAGCAGCTGACCTGTATCACTGGGGTCAGAGCCACTAACTTTAATACTTACTTACTTAATACATGCTTTAAAATGTCCCGAATCACAATCACCATGGACCATGGACCATAAAAGTTTTCCTCTACAGGTCAGTCCTGTTGTACTACATGTAGTGCTCTTTCCTCTGCAGTGAGTAACTGATTTACAACTGATCAATTTGAGGGTTATCTATTCCTTTAAACTAGCTCCAAACTCCCCCAGGAACTTATTTGAATACAGCCTGAGTGTATTTTCTCCCTCTGCCTGGGCTAGCTGTCAGCTTATCAGACCTGTGGTTAGTCTGCAGTCTCTGGGCAACAGAGAGGATCTCTGGAGAGTGGTTTCACTTTTGTAAGCCAGCAGCTACAAACACTGGATACACAACAAGAATATCGAGCACACCTGATGCTTTTTAAGTGACGCACACTGTTGATCAGCCGAGATGAAGGATGAAGGATGTGACAGGGACAGAGAAAGAAAAGCAAAACATGACGTATTTATACTCACACATTGCTGTCCAGTGAGAATCTCCTGCTTTTCAGACTCATGATGGACAATAAATACTTCCAGCTCACACACATGCACACACTCATACACTTTCACACACAGTGAAAGACTATATCTGCAGCTAAAATTTGAAAACTCATCAAAACACCTCTCATGTGAGTCTTTGGCTCTGATTCCTTGAAGTAACTCTGAGGCAGTGAGAGGCAGGTAAGAAACAAAAGGTGATCACAGCTTCCTCTTTAGGATTGGCTTCTTCTAATTAAGTCAACCAATCAGCTGCGAGGGGCAGAGGTTTTCACTCAAACTAAACAAATCAGTGAAGGCAGGTGGAATGGCCACACGTCGTGCGCAGCTTGTGCTCCTCATGGCAACGGTCGCTATGGGTGGCACTACCTATCGTGACCTTTTGACACACAGACACATGCGCCTTTAAGAACACGCACGCACTGTGACAAAGGTATGCAGGGACAGCCGTCATCACAGTCACACCATGTAACCTGCTCAGCCTGCACAGATAGAGATCAGGGAATGATTTTAGGCCTTCACCACAGAGACATAACATGACAGTGAGTTCCATTTTGTACTGTGGAAACATACTGTGAAATGGCTCGATGAAACCCTAAAATATTACGGTGTTCAGATGATTACAATTGGAATGGTTGTTTAATTATGTGTCTCAAAAGCCTGAAAAAACAAGACAAGATGGACTATTCAAATTGTACTTATTGTGATTACTCTAGTGGTATATTAAATGTTCTTGTCAGTGATTTATTAATTTTGTTGTAATGACAATGAAGATATTAATTTACAGTGTCTTGTAAACCCATATGGGCAGGGTGTCGTTGTACGCAGGATACAGTAATTAAAAACTTAATTGCTTCATTATCATATATTTCATTATATATTTTGACTCTTATTCTGATCATTATTTACTGCACACTAGTCTTTTAAAGCGAGAATAACACCCTGGATTTCTCTGCACATACTATCTGTGATGTGATAAATCAGCCTGTTCTCACACTCAACTCATCAAATACTGCCACTTTGTCAGTAATTTGGGCATCAGAGACCAATGCACAGAGGCAGTTTTCATAGCAGTATGATAAAGACCGCACATGTCAGTTTAAGAGACAGCGGGCAACAACCAAAGTTGTCAGATACCGCCGTTATGTCAATGGACGTCAGCGTCAGACACGGACACACAGAGGCACCCTTTGCTACACCCTGAAAATTGATTCTCTCTGGAATCACTGTTTCATTTTTCCAAAAATATGACAATATTTCTTCGGGAACAGCTTGTCGGACCATCACAAAGGGGCAGGGCTTAGCAAAAGGTCAATTTTAGTGAAACTATGATGTTTTTTTCTAAACCTAACCGCGTGCTTTTGTTGCAAAAATTTAACGAAATCAACCGAAGACTTTATGCATGTAACAAGCAGAAACTGTAGTGTATTTTGAAAAGACACAAAAAAAATGTAACAAGCGTAAACTGAGATGGTGGTATTTGACAGTTTGGGATGAGAATTTGTTGGATAAACAATGCCTTTAAAAAAAAAAGCAGCAGATAGTTGTGTTTAGCTGTAGGACATACACTCACACTGCCAATATTGCTATGGTACACTTGCACTTGCATGTATAATTTAAATGGTACTTTACTGTACAGGACAAAAGCCCCATCATGTCAGAGGGTATTCAGACAAAGGTTATTTTTATTTTGATTATTTTTATTTTGAAGTACATGGAAGATAATCCAGTTGAGCAATTGTCCTCGTGCAGCTGCTGGCACTGTTAAACTGCGGGTGGTCATATGATTGCATGGTGTCATTCCAGATGTTGGCTCTCTTTGCTCACCCTCATCTTACCCTCACCTCTCCTCCACCTTTGTCTCTGTATGCAGCTCAGAGCGCTGTGCTGACCTTTGTTCATGTATGCTGCTTTGAGATTAAGGATTTAGTAACCACTGAGCAGTCAGTGCTGCCGGTCGGTGATGAGTTCAGCATTTTGAATGTTGGCACTTCCCATAATAATGATAATTCAAGTTCAAACATGGTGCCAGATACAACAATAGCCTGTGTTATTGTAAGTATGAGTTGCAATTGCAATCTGTGTGAAGAAATGTGCCATCTTTGCAGGTTCTACTAGTGTAATATAAAATGTAATAATAAGAATCTATTCAGAAGAACTGTACATGACCTCAGGAACATTCTTGTAATAAAGTTTTATCATCTTTGTATAATAGCCCTGCAGAATTATTGTTAGTTTTCCTGTGTTGATTTTTGTATTGAATTATATGGATGAATTTAATGCACATATTGTGTCGCACAGCCCACACTGATGCCAGCATTTTCAGATAAACATTATCTATTGTGCTCAGTAGGCGTTTGCTTGGAGCAATGGCAGCTCAGGGTCACATTGGCCTTCGTGACTTCTTTCTGTGGGGTATGAATCGTCACCATGTGAGGCTAAGAGAAAAGTAAACAGCTACTTGCATTAAAACGAACGCTTCCTTATAGGTGTAAAGTTACCGGGCCTGTCTCAACATGTCTCAAGAAGGAAATAGAGTGGTTAGAGTTACGAAAGCATTTAAATAGCCATAATCGAGTTTTCCTGTGATGGACAGAACAATACACCCTCTTCTTTTTCTTTTCCTTCTATAGCTTAAAAGAATTTAATACAATGAGCGGCTGGCTTTTTAAGAGATTTCAAGGAAGTAGCATGTGACAGGGTTTGCCATACACCCTCAGCAACTCTTCATATCAACACAGATCATAGTGAGAAACAATGAGGATGAAGCTGCTGTATGTGAACTTTACAACTGCAAAGGACACCTTGCATGTGGTACTGAATAGTTTAACACGAGCTCTCCTGATATCTGATCTATCCAGTGTGAGTTTCATAGTGAATTACAGCTGATTACATCTCCTCATGCCTGGGTGTGTGCCCCACTGTACTTAGAGCACGCCATCAACGATGTTAGGAACATTCCTCTTCATTTCCTAATCACAAGCATAATGCTGGTTCTCGTGAAGAATGGTACTAATTCAAAGAAAGGGGAGCGAAATGGAAAATATGACATGTTTAGAAATACATCCTATTGTTAATTGGATAAAAGAAAGTATCCTGGTTTCTGTTCTGTTTGTGCGAGGACAGAGTGTTCAAACAGACTGCATCATTTGACGATTAAAAAATGTTGATCAAAGCTCTTAAAACTAAAACCTCAACTAACGAGTGGACCCTACAGGGATACTTTGCCGATTTTCAACCATCTTGGTATCATATTAATATGTGAATATCGCTCCATCTTCACAGGGCCCAGATCTCTCTGCTCATCTCTCAGCTCAAATCTGCTGGATGACACGTGTCACAATATAAGAATTCTTGAACAAGAAGCAGGTGCCATACTGGTTCCTGTATTGTAAAACACCAAGGCTGAAAATACTGAGATCAAATGGTAAAACTAAGCAGTGCTAATCAAATATTTAAAACTCTGTTAACGTTACTGCACTGCCTATTTCTCTCCTCAAACGTTTTTAGAAACATGTTTTACCATTTAATTTGAATTCAAGATTGTTTTTACCATCTGGCTGCCATTTTGATTCCTCTGAAAAACAACCAAGCACATCACTCACCAGCCTAGCTATTGTGGCGCATTGCATTGTGGTAGTTAGAAGTTTGAATGCAACAGCCCCTTTCCTCAGTTTTCGCTGGTCATGTAACACTACTTTAAAAAAGACTTGTTCTTTTCCACTGTATATGCATTGGCAGTAAAATACTTCTTAGAAATAGCAGACATTTTGGGAATTATGCTAACTGCCTCTCATGCCCAAAATTAGCTGTCATGTCTGTATGCTAAACAGTGCTAGTGCCAGCAGACTGTTAGCTCAGCCTAGCTCAAAGACTAGAAAAAGAAATCAAACTCCGGCTACAAACACCCCTAAAGCTCAATAATCAACCCATTATATCTTAAATAGTACAAAAACCAAAGTTTAAACACTGCATGCTGTTTTTCCGTTAACTCTGAACAGAGCAAAACTAGCTCTTTCCCCTTGCGCTAAGCTGAGCTAAGCTAAGCTAAGCTAAGCTAAGCTAAGCTAAGCTAAGCTAAGGTATGCTACACGCCAGAGAGAGTTCAAACAGATTGTCAGTTAGTTCAGTTAGCTCATAAAACTAAAACCTAAACAAATAAGTGGACCTCAAAAGAATGGTTTGACACTATGGGACATTTCACTTATTTCATTTCTGTTTCATTTCCTTATTGCCAAAAGTTATATGAGGAGGTTGATACCACTGTCATGTCCTTATGCTAAATACGAAGCTAGCGCCGGAAGACGGTTAGCTTAGCCTAGCACTAACACCGGAAATGGGGAAACTAGCTAGCTTTGTCCAAAGGTCGCAAAACCTAACAACAACAACCTCTCAAGCTCACTAATTAAACACATTATATCATATTATATATGTTAATATGTACAAAGTGTATTCCTTTTTCTCTTACCTTAGGAAAGAGCCAAGCTAGCTGTTTCCCCTGCTTCCAGTAGTTGTGCTAAACTAAGCTAAACACCTGCTAGATGTAGCTTCATATTCGCCATACAAATATGAAAGTAGTAATGTTAAAAATCTTTACAAGTAACTCTCAAATTATTCTTTTTTTTTCTGGTCAAACTGCTGTTTCAAATTTGTCTTTTTTTCCAGCCCCAGATTACAGAATGTTTTTTCCATTAAAATATTTTTTGTGTGTTTTAATGCTCATGCGACTTGTTAATAGCCGTCATGTCAACATCCAACTATGTCTGGCCTCACACAGGATAACTACTGCTGTTCAATGTAATATTTTACACTCAGTGTAATGTAAAGTATTGTGTCCCTTACACTAACAGCTGTCAGTTGCATTTTATAAACAGTATTGCCAGTGAAATGAAAGTAAAAGCCAACCCCAGAGTCACATTGCTATATGTGCATTTTTTGGTGCTGGGTTCGCAATTTTCAAAGCTTTCCCTTGGATGTAAGGTAGTAACATAGTTGCAAACAGAAAAATAAGAAAGTAAGGCAGAGGGTAGGGTTTCTGCAGATAAATACACTGCCACACACCTCAAGTGGGTCGTAAGTGATGACTGAGAGGGATTACTTTTGTATCTATGAATTGTTTTTTTAGGAAAGTCCTGCATAGTATACCTTTGTTTCCCATCTTTACCATACCAAAAGGCATAAATGTGGCATTATCCTGCCTCTGTCTTGTGTTATTGGACATCTGAAGTTCAGGCAGAAGTGAATGCAACTTAATTTTGTGGCTCCAAACCAACTGAATCCAATTTCCCAACATTTTCTCAGTGTAATTTGGTGTGCAGTGTGCATTAAGTAAAAGCTGGGTGCAGTGACAGGAGTGCATTTCAATTAAAGAGTTACTTTGGTCCCATCTAGTGGACGAGGAGTGAATAACAAACCAAAAAAGGCAACAATAAACCCCACAGGAATCAAGCAGCTCGTTGTGCTGTATATCCAATCATCCTGCTTTTAATACAAAGTCAAGATACAATATCTACATCCATGGTTTGAAAGGAAAGAACAGGTACATAAGTGAGGGGGATGGCGTCGTCAGAGCTGGCCCTCAACACATTTCATATTATGTTTCGTGTGTGCGCCTTTTTATATTTCTCGACACAATAATCATTAGAAATCGAAGGAATAACATATTTCATATATGTCACACACTGTCAAGACTTCTGGACCACACATAGATTTCATATCAGAATAATTTCAGGTATAAACAATAACTTTTGAGGGTGTGTGTAGCTGGGCAATTCCTAACCCATTCTCTGTCAAAAATACACTTGCTACCATGTGCTTTCCAGCAAACTAAATACCAACAGCTTGTCTGACAACAAGTCTGCTCTATATAGCTAATTTCTCTGATGCTCTTAAACCCATCACAGTGGGGCGGACCATACCTCTTTTGCTACGATCACACCACTGCTGTTGCTATGGAGGCTTAGTGGGGGAGGGCATCAAAAGGGCATCACTGTAAACTTAAACTAGGTCTGCCTCTAACGTACATCTCTAGCTAACTAGTCGGACATCAGTAATCAGTATCAAATAGCACCCTACACAGAGGGCAAACTTTATAATAATAATAAAGCAAATAAAAAAGCACCAAAACTGACCATTAAAAATAAAAAAAACAAACAGTGACAATATCATACTTTAACATTGGCTCGCCAAAGAAACATCTTATTGGTTATAGTTGCTAAATATCCCAAATAAATAGATTAAAAACAAACGTAAAAAGTAACAAAATAGAATAATAAATATCTTAAAAAATCATATGAAATAAATATGACAAAGTGAACGATAACAATAAGGCTTTTTTTTTTGCGACAATAAGAACTACATCACATCCAATCCCACGTTATATCTTGTGCTCAGACGTATGTAACTGTACTGTATAGGACTCCAATGATAAGACTGTATGTACAAAATCGGTGAAATCGCCCGAGATGTCTGATACACTGGAACATCGCTGTGCTCGTCAATCACCACGTGGGACCAATTATGATTATATGTTAAATCAAGAAAAGATATATATCGATATCACGGACTTGTGCGGTTGTACTGGAGAGGACAGAGGGGGAAACATCATTTGGTTAAGTCGGGATGTTCTGTACAGTGAGATTTAGGAACAGAGAGAAATTGAATGCATGGAGGTGGGGAGGTGGGGAGGTTGGGTGAGAGGAAGAGGACTGCTGAAAGTGAGCAATTCAACACTCACGCTGAATATTTTTTGGGGGGATTTCTCTCATTATCTTTCACTGCCAGTAGCCTTAAATAGTAAAACACCAGACTGATTTAACTGCAAAGTCGTGCAATTCAAGTAGGTAAGCTTCAGAGGAGGAAGATGATCAGGAAACAACTTTCATCCTCGGTTTAAGATACTGTATGACAATAAAAGTTTAGCACACAACGCATGAACATTAAGCAGCATGTTGAAACACAACTAGTAAGTCGGCGTAAGGCAAAGACGTACAGTAAAAACACACAAAAATCTGCAGAGATGGGGGGATGTGTTAACGGGATCGAAGCTTTTTCATTAGCGTCTCTTTCAATAAGCCACTGCTGAGCTGACACAATGGGGGCTGACGTCGAGAGGAAGATGAGCTGGAGGATGAACGAGGACTACGGCAAATAGCAAGCAAGCTTTGTTTAACGAAGAACGCAACATCTCGGCCCGGTTGAGGATATGACGGGCTCTAATCGCTGCTCTGAGGCCGGCTGTTACTCAGCGAGGACGCGATTTGGGGAGCATGAACTGACCCTTGGCCCGGCGTGTTAGGAGCGGTCTCTAGTCTGACTTTATGTTATGCTGGATAAAAGAGGGAGCCATCTCTCCTTGTAGGCCACAGTTCATGTTCACGCTGCGTGGTTTCTCTTGGCACTGTGCGTCAGGTAAATGAGCATCCACATGCTTCTCCAACAGTCCTCAGGGTGTTGAGTCCCTACTGTAGGCTTCTGCTGAGACATAACCTAGTCATCTGCTTTAAACTATAATCAGAGCTACCTGTGGCAGCATGTAGACACCTCTGAAATAGACTCACGGACACATAGAAATGTTCACCTTTGCACTTTGTAACCCCTTAGTACACCAAACCAATAGATACAAAGTTGAGGATAAAAAGCCCATTTAGGGTGCAGCAAATATCCAGGCTCTTTGTGTTGTTTTTTTGTTTGTTTTTGTTTTTTTATACACATATAGTATCATAATTCCTGTTCAGAAGCCGTTTGTATTTCACTGGTTCATATTGGAGATAGCTGACCACAACACACATGTATTATACGTCCTTCACACTGGAACACTGAGGTAAGTATATGGATTACACATGGATAGTCTCCACACCCACCACCTCCTCAGGGAGACCCCTGGTGAGTGTGGGTGCTGTCAGACACAGAGTTCTTGTTTCTGTTTTTGTTGTTGCTTTTTGTCCTTGTCGGTGTAGAATTCATCTTTGAGTCTCGCTCCCAGGAAAAAAAGGTTCAATGTTCACGTTGTTTCAGGCCGTCTTTCTCTTGTTTTCACTCGTCGGTTTGTTTGTGGACCTTGAAGCGGAAAGATGGATGGATGGTTGTCTCTTCACTTACGTTGCATAGTGGTCAAAGCTACCCAGGTACTCCAGAGCAGCCTGGTAGCAGAACTGGTACTCGTCCTGGGTGAGACATAGAGTGAGAAATCATTGCCGTACACGGGAACAGACTTATTTTTAACGAGAACTGCAACAGAGGCTTTACTGAAATCCTGACTTTACTGTTTGTTGGAAATTCTAAATGTCACCATCTATCTAATCTCTCAGTTTGGTGGTTTTTCAAATTAACTAGAGGATTAAATGTTCCTTGTAAGATTTGTATTTGCAGACTCACATCGCACTTATATCTTTTTTCTTATTTGCTCATTAAAACTCAACATTTGCAAAAACATGGGTAGCTTCAAATCAGTCAAACAGTAATAAGGATATTGAGGAATACAAATTAAATTGGCACACATAGTATTTTAAAATATGAGTACACACAGTTGGAAGAAAATGTGCATAATAGAGAAGGCCAAATATGTAAAGCCATGTTTTAGAAGTTTTTTTGGCTGTAAAGCACAGGTTTTATGTCTCTCAGAGAATGTTTTATATTATATGTATCAGCTGACTGATAATATTATGCATGTTTACTCCAATAGCATCGTAAAAAAAGTCATCAGAGTGTAACACAGCTTGTGTTTTTATAAACAAGCCTGCCTTAAAGAAATCACAGCAAACCAAATGCCATCCACAAACATTATATTTGAGAAAAGGCAGACATCTCTCAGCAACTCACACCAAAGCAATCTCCATTAATAAACAGTACAACAGGTGAGAGGGAAAATGTACATTTGATTTTGTGGTGTCCTCTCCCTTTAAGCAGCACCATTAGTGTGCTGTATCAGTGCTTCCCTCACTCATGTCTCCGCCGTGCTTAATGAATCAGTAAGTCCCACATGCTGTTCAGTGTTTACCTCAGTCTGCACCATGGCGGGTCTCTGTGTGCGCAGCATTTTGACAGTCTGGAAGATGTCCACCGCCCCTTCGTAACGCATCCTCTCCAGGACAATACTCAGAGTGATGAAGACACCTGTCCGCCCCACGCCAGCACTACAGCCATAAGGGGAAACATTTAAATATAGTTTACAATGTGTTAGTAAACATTGTGCTGCATTCAGACCAACCCACTGCAGTTATTGTGCAGTTAAATGTACTTTTTATAGAGTGGTGCAGGGATGGTGGGGTTTTTTTTTGGAGGCCAACCAGGAAGTTAGCATGAACCTGGTTCCTTCCACAAAAAGCCACAATTGCAGTAAAATAAGTTAAGGTTTGTGATTCTTACATGTTTTGTTGAGCAAGATAATCTTCAGACATGAACACCTTTATGATTTTTTAAAAACATAAATACAATAACCACAAGTAAAAAGCTAACGTTTGGCTATAAACAAGCTACACAACGGTTGTATGACCTGATGTCACAACCACAACGATGATGTAACGCCGTGTTCTTCGTGATAGCATTCTATGTCTCATTTAGCTGCTTGTTAGCAACCATCTATTTACTGACGCAATTTAAGTCATAGAACAAAACATTAAACTTTCTAAAGCTCGTCTTAACCATAGACTTTATTTCAGGCATCTAACCAAACACCCATTCAAAAAAACCCATTGACTTCAACACGAAGGAACTGGATGTGCTAAAATGCTAACTCATTTCTGGGTCTGAGGACTTCTTTTATGCAGTTATTCAACTGTGCAATATTTTTAACCTCTTGAATGTTTTTATTGATTCAACATACAATGCACATAACTGTGCAACTCTAATTCTACTGTTTTTTTTTTACTGATGTATATATTGTAGTTAAATTTTCAAACTTACATCCAATAACGATATATATTCTATTTTAATATTTTAGTACTAGTGTTAAACACAGTGGTATAATGCACATTTTATTGCTTTATTTTTACACACTTTATTTCATACTCTTATTCTTACCTCTTGTAATTCTCTATTCTTTACATTAGAGCAGCTGTAACAAATTATAATTTCCTCTCAGGGATCAATAAAGTATTTCTGATTCTGATTTCCTGCCCCACACTTTTTACAATTAATAGTTTCATCATGAGATGTGAGGTTAAACCCGACTGCTCACCTGCAGTGAACGCTGATTGGTCCGTCCTGGCCAAACTGCTCCTTGGTTTTGTGCACTTGGCCGATGAAGTCGATGAAGCCCTCCCCAGATTTGGGCACACCTTGCTCTGGCCAATCAGTGAACTGGAACTGACGCACTGTCCGTGATTGGCCATCCTGAAGGAGTGAGAAAAATGAATAATGAAGAAGGATCTGAGGTGTGTTTTCAACACGCAGAGAGATGTTGTAGTTATTGTTTATGTGAGATGATTATTTCAAAAAGACTATTTAAAGAGCTTCTTCTTGCTGTATTGACTGAAGAGTGAGATTCTGCCAGGCAATATCCTTTTTTCCTTCTAATGATTACTGTTATCTGACCCTGGATCAGTGGCTGTGGTTAACTTCAAGCTGTAACGTCAGTGCGTCTGCTATTGTCAGCCACTCAGTAGGCAATTACATCTTTTCTCTTCTGCTCAGCCTTCCTGACTCCCCTTTAATGGAGATCAATAGAGCATCTGTCGATGTGGCGTCAGTGCAGGACAGGCTTAACTGGAGTTATCTATGACTGGCTGATATGTGCACGAGAGCACACGAGTGCACACCCTCATTCACATACACGCATGCTGTCAAGGTGATCTGGAGACAGCAATGGTTGAATAAGTGATCACGGGCTGCCTGCCGAAAGTGTCTACCTGTTGTATTACACACATTCACATACAAAACACACACTAACCAACACACACTACAGGTCGATAGGACATGCTTTGCCCCGCTGCCTTCTAACAGCACTGATGGATTGGGAATAGAGCAGAAAAGCCAAAGAGTGTAACGTGACACTGCTGTTTGAATACAACATACAACAGGAGAACAAGTCATTAAACACACAGACGCCATGAACTCACCCTGGCATCCGTAACTTTGAACTCCCGCAGGATGTACTGAGGCATGTTGTACTCAGCCATGGGGTCCACCACGAAGTACTGGTACCTGGCTGAGCGCTCGGCGGGCCAGTACTGGTGACACTTCTCCTGAGAGAGCAGGAGAAAACAGGATTGATGACTTTGTGCACAGGGCTAACACTGGCTATTATTGGTGGCACTTTGTGTGTGTGCATACTCACCCGTCCCATTTCTCTCAGCTTAGTGAGCATGACCACTATAGTGGAGTTGTGCTCCCACAGCATCCTCCAGAAATCCTCCGTAGTCTCAGCCAGTGGACCCTGTGTGGCAATGTAGCCTCTCTGCTGCCTACACACAAACACACACACACACATTCAAGAGGTATTTGACTGCAGGAAAGATGGTAGTTTCATATTACTGCAGTAGAAAGATGCAAATACTTTTGAAACTGGTGCTACATGAGCTGGAAAACAGAGAAAATTGGCTGTGGCATTCGCTTTTGCTCAAGAGGTAGAAGACCTATAACTATAAGAATGCACTGCACCACACCAGACCAATAAACGCTCCTTCTTGTAGGTGGTGTAATGTGAGCTTGTCCGTTTCAACACAGGAAACAACACGGCAGCTGGCTGGTAATGAGTGATCTTGCATTACAGTTAAACAGTAAGCTAAAATATGTTTCTAAAGACATTTTAGGAGAGAAATAGGCAATTCAGTGGCAGAAGCATGGTTTATATTTGAGTTTGTTCTCAAACTCTCGCTATCACAGCCAAACAGTGCACTAAAATATGTTTCTGACGACATTTTAGGCAATACAGTAACAGAATCTTGTTGAGGGGGTGGGGTTTGATCCGAGTTTGGTCTCAGTTTGAGGGAGAGAGGGGCATAGCAGGTCTCTCTCTTGATCCACTGGCATTCAAAAATGCAGAAATCCAACCTGTAGTTCGAGCAACAGTCCAAAATCGGCAAGCTATCCCTTTAAGAAGCCACCTCCTCCCTTCATTCTCCCTGTTTCTCCCTCTGTCAAACATCAGACTGAAAAGCGGGTCAAGCTTCAGGCAAGAAGAGGAACAGTCAAAACATGTGTGTACAACCACTATGAATGCCTGAATCATCAGAAGCGCTGTGACCGAAGCGAGTGCCGTGCAGCGAGACAAATAGCAGGAACATGTATACAGTAACGACAGATTTGACAGGACGTGACAGGTGGAAGCGCTGTAGTGAAAACCCATCCAATCTATTCACTCAGCGAGCCGTCACGAGAGGACGAGAGGATCAGGTCATATTAGTGTTTCCGGGACAGGAGCATACCTGTATCCGTCAATGTAACTGGCGTTGATGTAGTCAGAGCCCTCCAGACCTCTGATTGGCTGGAGGCAGACGCGGGTGGTTTCATAGGGCATGATGTTGACCAGTCGGTTCTTGAATTTGTTGCAAGGCAGGTTGGCTGTGACAAACCGGGACGTGTGGGCTTTGGTGTTCGCCAGTCGCTGGATGGGGAGAGAAAATGGGAACGTGTGATGATGTTTTTTCAATTTGAGGGACAGATATCACCTTGAAACCCCCCCAGCTCATTACTTACATTAAAAAAATATTTTTTTTGTATTACAAGTTTTCTGAAATTTCATGTTTAGATATGCAAATGAGGCATTATCTAATTAAATATGCATTAATTTACATTCATTTCCAAACATTTCCAAATCTGAACACTGGATAAATCCAGATTCAAAATACCTGTTTCATTTTAATGACATTTAAGAATAAATATTTTCACAGAGGGACTTTTACATATAACTTTTAATCACTCCATAAAACAGAAATACTGTCAACAGCCATTAAAGTAATATATTTTTGCCATGTTTTTAGGAATAAAATGTTCTATAAATTAAGCTATGAATGATATATGAATAAACCGCTCTGTGAAAACCAGCATGTAGATAGGAATAAAACTTGGAAGTTTTACACTGCCTATTCCAGCCTGTGATGACTGCAACCTTATTTTAAAACTCAGTTTTAAATCTTTTCAAATAATCTTTTTATCTTTGCACCCCGTCTGCACTTTTCTATTTCTAATGGTGATTTTTTAAAATTGTAAATCATTTGGTAATTCATTTTACCTTTTATATCATTTTTTTTCTCTTTACTCTTTCTGTATCCTTTATTAAGTCTTATATTTTATTGCTCTGTAAAGCACTTCGAATGGCCTTGGTGTATGAAATGTGCTATACAAGTAAAGCTGCCTTGCCTTGCCAATGTAAGTGCTGAGGAAATTGCCTTTAAAGACATGCTTTGCAAAATTTCAAACATTTTTAGACCAACAATAAGACACTAAAGGTGAATAGGGTTAATCACTATGAAAGATATCACCATGAAATTTCCGCAGTTAGTTTCATACATTAAGACATTTTTTTGTTTTACAAGTTTTCAGAAATTTTATGCTTAAATGTGCAAATGATTCATTATTTTAATTAAATACATTTCCAAAGCAGAAATCTAAACATTTTATACAGACAGGTTCAAAAACCATGTTTCATTTTGATGATATATTAAAGACCTTTACAGAGAGGATTTTGGATATTTCTTTTTATCACTGCATAAACCTTAAAATACTGTCAGCAGCAAAGAAAAAAAAATCAATTTTCTCCATGTTTTTAGGAATAAAATGTTACTTAAATCAGGCTATGAATGACATATGAACTGACCCTTCAGTAAAAACCTTTAGAATATAGATAGGAATGAAAATGGAAAGTTTGGTTTATGTAAGTGCTACTGATGTGGAGATTGCTGGGAAAAAAACATTATCAAATAAAAAAAATTGCCTTTTGCAAAAGTTTCCAGGTCAGAAATCTGAACAAAAATTGACACCTAAATGTTAATTTTGGACGTTTTCTTTCAAGTAGTGTGACAGAAGACGTGTAATGGAAGCAAAATAGACCAAAATATAATAATTGACCTGCACATTTACTTGTAGTGTTTCATCTTAAAGAATATTATCCAGTAAACCAAAATGATTTAGCTGCAAGAATGTAGGATTATTCAGGATTATTTTCCTGGTCAGCTACTGTAGGAGACCACTGTAAGATGACAAGATAGGAAAGAATTTTACATAAAATATTGTTAATATTTTTATTTTTTTCCCTAGGTAGGTTTACATCTTTAAAACACTAAATATTATTCAAGAGAAATAATTTCAGAAAGGAAACTCACAGACTCATGCAACATGTAATGAGGGATCATCGGTAGACATGACTTCATTTTAAGAAGCCATGAACCAAAAGCGGTTGAACCACCTTTCTACCTCTCTTTTCAGATAAAATCTCAGTGTCATTTTGTATGTGAGGCAGCGTATTACATTTAAACCCTTTCCTCTGCAGTTTACCTTGAACTCCAGCTCCATGCCGGTGATGTGCTCCCCAGTCTCCACCTTGGACAGCTTCTGCATGTATGAGTACAGACTCCTGGCGGCCACCTCAGTGTTTCCGCAGGCCACAGCCTCCAGCAAGGCCTCGTGGATGAAGCTGTATTGGTCCTCCGTCTGCACCATGTAGTTCCTCTGTGAGCGCATCAGGGTCACGTGACCGTAGATGTCCACAGTGCGCTCGTGTCGAATGCGCTCCAGCATGGCATCGATGACAATGAAACAGCCGGTGCGACCAACACCAGCACTAATAGAGGGAGAGGAATGAGCAGGATATGAGTTGACAAATAGAGAGGATTTTTCTTTTTATATCTTATTAAAAGAATTAGTTTTTGCATAATATATGGGCTTATTAGCTTTTTGCCTGCAGTTGGATGAGAAGATTAATAACACTGTCATGTCTGTCCGTCAAATATGAAGCCAAGTTTAGCATAAAACAAAAGAGCAAAAAATCTGCTTACAAGCTCCTCTAAACCTCACTGATCAATACGTTTTATCCTGTTTTTTAAATCCACAGAAAAAACATAATGAACTGGACTGGACTATTGGCCGAGTGCTCAGACTACACGGAGTCATGTCAGTACCGTGATGTTTCCCGTTAACTAATGGAGACTCCAGGAGGTTGATGCACCTGACCGAGAAACAACCCCTGACATGATTCCTGTAAAACCACAACTTTTCAGTTTTACATTTTGGTTTTTGTACGGATCAAACACATTAGACGTAACATGTAATTTTGTGAGCTTTAGATGTGTTTTAGAAAGAGCTACACTGGGTGTTTCCCCCTGTTTACAGTCTTAATGCTAAGCTGACTGTGACCTTGCAGTAGCTTTCTTTACAACACTACAGTTGGGAACTTTTATGAACACAACTTTTTGTGGGGGCACAGTTGAGCAAGACATGGAGTAAGACGTGTTTCTCAGGGCTCCTGCAAAACAGCTAATATTAAGACACTTCAACAACATCCACTGCACGTAATCCTATTTTTAATTTAAAAACTCTTGACACTGGTCGACAATCATTGTTATGCATGGCAGCAAGTCTCCATAAGTACAAGTACACCGTCTTCTCCAGCACAAGGCTGAAGCCTCGACACAGAGTACTCCAGGTAGCCCCGCGCGACCTGCTACCCAGAAAAAGTCAGAAGTTACAAACACGAACCTGGAGGCAATTAAGTCTGGCATCCTCTCGTCCCTGAGATCCGATATATTGGTGGTGAAAAGGCAGGAATTTAAGAATGCCCTAACTGAAGATTTTGACGCTCTAAAAAGTGAACTACGAGCGGTAAAGGCTGAAGTCGGGAACAACACTGCGGCTGTCAGATTCGAAATAGAGCAAATGAAGGGGGACATTAAGGACGTTGAGGGAGGACTCTTAACCTGGTCAGACAAAGTGGTCTCCCTACAAATCATGGTGAATGATCTAAAAGGTAAGGGAGGACTTGAAAGGACGAATGAGAATGTGCGAATCGTAGGAGTACCAGAACAACCGGGCTGCAGTTCACCCACGGCAGTATCCAAACTGTTAAGAAAATAACTTTTTGTCATATTTGTTAAACTGTCACTACAGCCGCAAAATATTATATGAGACAAAATATATAAATATCTCTAATCGCATTTGCTAGAATCTACTGTGGCTCAACCATGGCTCTTGAACTGTCATCAAACTAGGCGTGATTCGAGATTCTGTGACTGCATTGACTATTTCCTGAAACAGATGTTTTCAGAGACACACTTTAGTGCACTGTTTAGCTGTAAAATGAGAACGTTTGTGACCCGACTGCCACATTGTTGAGAAGAAACTCAGCACCACTCTCCAGTTGGACTGACTCTTGCATTTTACAGCAACACAGTATCAGCAAACATGACAAAAAAATATTTTTATAAAAGTTACCATCAACAGCTTACAAAGAACAGACATAGCAGTGGTGTCCATCTTATCAAACTTTCAGCAAGAAAACAAATACTTCCCACAATGATAAACCTGGGAGTGTGTACTGTACCTGCAGTGAGCGATGATAGGTCCAGCGTCAGGAGGGTTGCAGGCTTTGACCCTGCGGAGGAAGTTAAGGAAGGGGGTGGGGTACTCTGGCACACCGTGATCTGGCCAGGCTGTAAACTGGAACTGACGCACTTCTCGCCGTTCACTGCTGCCACTCTGATATAAGAGACAAAAAAACAGGTCAGAAGTGTAACTTAACCTGACACATCTGCATCACGGCCAGCCAAACAAGCCATTTTTTTCATACAGTCCAAGTAGGTTCTTAATGTACGTAAAGGAATCCTATACACACTGTACATGAAGGAGTAGTTCTTATATCATATAAAGAAAGCAAATACCCCAAATGTTCCTACATTGTGCACAAACAAACTACACAATAGACAGGACTAATGCTAGCACTGCTAAACACTTCATGTGCATTATCCTCTACTGTATGACTGATCTCCTAACTTGACGTTTCGCAACACATCAACAAAAATTTTGAGAAGCGGTGCTACACTTGGAAGCTACAGTTGGCCTAGTTTCTGTGTTGGTAAGTAGGCCAGAGAAACACGCTAGTCTGGTGCTCCTAGATTAGCCCTGTGCTATAAGAAAGTGCTCCGCTTCCAACAGTGATCAAATCTCAGCGTCTGACACAGGGAGGCTGGCCTGGTTTGAGCACTCCATGAAGCCCAGACTAATCTATTCTCCGCCGTGTGTCCACATGCGCTGCTCATTCAGTGACGGCGGAAATTCATGATTACTCCAGCTGGTGTTTAACTGTAAACTCGGGAGATCAAAGCGGTTTTCACTGGATATGACAGTAATTACTAGAGGAAAGGGCAGAGCGTTGAATCAGACGGAGAAGGAGTGGAGAAAAGAGGGATGTAATTTACCTTATGCAGGGAGAGGGTGCGGACACAGAATGTGGCCAGCTCCATTGTGTCCAGCAGGGTGACCTGGATCATCCCGTACGTCTCTGTGCCGCGACTTGGCCAGTACTGGTCACACTTTATCTAAATATACAGAAAAGATTATCATCATTATTATTACAGCTTGCAGACTGAACCTCTCTTAAAGGGATAGTTCTGATTTTTGACAGATTTTTGATGAAGTATTTAGTAAGTGCTTTACCTATGGTAGATGTCTGTCAGCATGCCCCTAGTTTGAAGGAGCAGCAGGAGTGCCAAAACTGAAGTAATTTCTTAGCTTGCGTGTCAAACTCCAAACTGGGGGCGTGCTGACCGCCATTACAAATTGTAATACACTGACTATGGATAAGTACCTCATACAACCCTACTTCAAAAGATCCAAACTCCCATTTGTTCAGCAAAAAGGTTCTAGAACTATAAGTTGCAGGTAAACTGAGAGCTATATTGAGCGTCAGTGGGCGTCTCGCTTCCTACCCGCGACTTCTCCTCCAGGCGCGTCATCATGACGACAGAGGCGGCCCGCTGCTCCCATACCATCCTCCAAAAATCCCCGAACGTCTCCGCCAGCGGCCCCTGGGTAGCGATGTATGCATTCTGCTTCCTGTAGCCATCAATGTAGTTGGCGTTGATGTAGTCGCTCCCCAGGATACCTGCAAACGAGACACTTTGTGAGGCTCCTGCTAAACTGCAATCTGCAGAAGCGACATAATAAATTAACCTGCGTGTATGACATCAAACAGCCTAACGAACTGTTTGTTTCTGGCAGCCGGGGCTTCCAACAGAAAGCTGCTGGATGACTAGCGGACGACGACAACAAACAAACAAGACTCCATCGCTGTAAATTCATGAGCTACAGATCAAAATCCATTCTCCTCCTTCTTGTTCTGGAGGAGTGCTGGCTGCACTTGAATGCACTCGCGCTGTTTGTCAGTCTCATGCCACTGCACACAGCCAGTCTTGAGCACTGTTTGCAATTTCAGATTTCATCCATCACGCAGCTCTCCCTCTCCCCCCTCGCTTTGTGTTCGCCCCCCTGAACACAAATACAGACCCTCCCATTAGGATCTCTAAACATCTTCTTTAACATGCTGCTCCATTCCAGCTAATCCTCACCTTCTATGGGAGCCAGGATGACTCTGGTGTGGTCGTACGCGATGACGTTGGCGTAGCGGTTTTTGGGCTTGTTGACCTCCAGGTTTGAATGCTCCCAGGTGAACTGCTGACTAGGGTCGATGGACTGGGGAAGAAGCAGCAAATACGCACACATTAAGAGTGCGTGGTGGCATATTTAGAGGTGCATTTAGGGATAATGGAAAGAGAGTGCTCTGTAATGTAGACAAGTTGCAGCAACAAATTGCAGCACTGAATAAATCATGAACATATAATCTGCACGCGGAGATACAGCCGTTAAATAACATTTGCTTTATGATGCGAAGGCTTAACAGGCTTAACATCTCTAAACAATAAGGATGTTATCCTTTTATTCATATGGAATGATAATGTATGCCTCACCTCGTACTCCTGCGAGAGCCTCAGGTTGTCGTTGGCTTTCAGCAGCTCTATGTGCTCGGCCAGCTCGCTGATGGGGATGGGAGGGTGGCTCATCATTCCTGTGCGACAACAAGGGTCAGAGGTGACGCAGGCTTCAGCTGAATAACCCAAATCACTGCGGGTCAACATCACTCATATGCAAAGACGTGAAGATAATTATACAATCAGAGAACATCACATATCATTAAGGAGCACGCTGAGGCAGAAAATCAATTTTGATCCATGTGCGAGGACAAAGTGAGGCAAGTCTTGTTTGTTTGTAAATTGTTTTTCTTTGATAAATTGCTTTCTCTGTGATCAGAGGAGCAACGAATCAGAGAAAACAAACACAGACAGAACACTAATTAGGAGGGGTTGCGTGCACACACACACCCACACACACACGAAGGAGGCAACCTATGCCTTGTACAGTCGTTTCTGTTCACAGCTGGAGTGAGAAGAGGAGCTATAGTGAGCCGCTGTCCATTTAAAAGGCAAATAGCTACAACAATAAATCAAAGAAACACTGCTTTGTGCGCAATAAACACAATCTTTTTAAGTCAGGACGCATTCTCAGTGCTTCTTGAATTGCAATGCATGTCCATTTTTGAGCGTTTAACTCACTCTGCAGCTACAGCTATCAAAAACAAGCGCATATCAGTGGTGATTTTCTCCTTCAGTCCAGCACTGCAGCCCCCACAGGTAATCACGACAAAATGCTCCCGTCACGACCAAAATGACCTCAGATAGCATCAGCCGGTTTAGCTGGAAACAAATTTCATCTTTGCAGAGCATCTCAAAAAGCACAAATCTCAGGAGAGGAGAAGTGGGTGAGGTGGGAGCTTCAGGGTTGCTGCCACATGAGAGTAAAAAATTCATATGATAGCAGATAGGAGCTGCAGTGCTTTGTTCTGTGGGTTTTTACTTTTCCTTCCTGCGAACAAGCAAAAAAAAAGACCTTCATGTATGGATTAAGTTAAAAATAGCATCATTTGACTTTACACATCCTGGCGGGTTAGGGACTAAACCTTTCTCCATGGTGACACGTCTTGCCTCCCTTTCAACGAGGCCCCTGTGAGACTTCCATAAACTGCAATCATGAAAATATAGTGAGAACAGTGATTCAGTTCCTCGAGGCCATGTGTTTTTTGGATGCTGTTAATTTAATGGAAGAAGTGAAAGCGAAGCATCATCACCCTGGTGCCATGACCAAAGCAGCTGTGTTGTTAGATCTCACTCTGTGGGGGGTGGGGAGCGGCAAAATCCATGTAGTTACTTCACAGTGGGGTTTTAGTCGGTTATGCTGGCAAGAACAGAATCAATGCCTTTATAAATGATCACAGTTAACCCCCAGTTTACCTTTTGATACATGATTCTGACCGTTAAAAGCCAGCTAAGAAGCATTCAGGAGTGATAAGACAGATTGATGTAATTTCTGTCTGTTCTGATGTGCTATCTCCAGCCTGGCATGTGGACTGTGGGCGAACGGAGATGATCAGATTTTGTCACACCGTTATGACTCAGCCGTGACTAAGCACTGACTGTACTACCTGGGCAGCGGCCATTTTGATCTCCGAAAGGACTGGAAGCTGCCAGGTTGGTTGTGATGCGGAGGAGTACTTTCACAATCTTGTCTGCATAATCTTACCAAAGTTAAAATTAGTCGCATGAATATTTCATCACCGAATGATGAGCAATCGGAAGTACACTTTAGTATGCAAATACAGAGTGTGTGTGTGTTTGGGTGCCTGTGTGGGCCTATGCTGCATACCGGGAGTCTGGAAGTTGATGCGTCTCATCTCCACAGGGTCTGTCGGGTGATGGGCCATCATCTCGGCGTTGCTCAGAAGGCTTTTGGTTCCCGGCTCAGAGTCCTTGCGCTTGCTGCTCAAACACCATTGAGTCAAAAGAGCAATTAGCACATGCAAACAACCGGGGAGAGAGAACCAGACTGGTGACACATCGTTAGCATGCCTCCTTGATTCGAGTAAATAGTGCATTAACAGAAATGCTGTTTTACGGATTTGTACAAGTTCTCTGTACAGGATCTGGTATCATGTAATTGCTGCAGGTTAAAACGAACAAAGAGCTTGACATTGGTTTAATCTTACCTGTCAGGTTTGCTGCTTCCAGTGAAACAAGAGCAAGGGAAGGAATAATTAGAGGAAGGAAAGGAAGGAAATAGACAGATTGTTAGAGAGGAAAATCAATATTTTGCATTAGTATTCAAAAGCTTGATGGTTTGCAGCAGATAACACAGGCCTAGAGCGGGGTCAGACTGTTTGGTAGCTGTCTGAGGGGAGAACAAACTTTGAAATTGGAACAAATTTGATGGATATCAGGCTAAAAGTTGAGCATTTGTGGGAGGATAGTCAAACATTAAACAATGCCAGTACAAGAAATACCGGTGGCAGCTGCTGGCAGAATGTGAGCGCACAGCGTGATAGACAGAAACTTAATGTATCTTTAAAGAATGAGGCTGGAAATATTCAATACTTTTCTGCTGTCAAAAATTCCCCTGAAAGCAAAACTAACAATGACTTGGTCCTACAGCAGTAACAAGTATTGTTAGCACAGCCAAAGCCTGATATTCCTCTGTCCACAGAGCTCCACTGTTGTCCGAAAACTACAAAGAATACACATCAGTAAGCCACACCACTGCATCACTGACACGTTCCTTCATTATCATGGACATGGTCACTTTAGTTTGCTGTGAGCTAATCCGATATACGCCATACTGATGCCATGAATCAGTCCCTCCAGGATGTTGCAATTTTGCGATTGCAACAGTTAACGCAAATTGCTTGACCTTGCAATTTTGTCCAATCAACTTTACTACAAATGTGATTATCTAAAACAGGTAAAATCTCATATCACTGTGGAAGCACATGCTGGTATTGATTTGCTGAGGCCCTCCTTGCCCCTCTTGTCTCGGGAGTGTGAGCCCTGTGCCTCGGGCAGAGTCACACACACTAGTGAGCCTCTGACAGCTTGACAGCAGTTGTGACGCTTTGTAGTTTGTAATGTTAAAAAGCTCCAGCAGTTACTCAATACAATAAACTGTATCCAGTGTTGTGAAGTGGTCTGAAATGTCAAGTATCCTCAGTATTAAAGATGTTAAAATTTGCCTGCTCATGTTAGCTGCGGGGAAACCAGGACCTCACTAAAAATAGTCCAAAACAAATTAACTGTTTACTCCCATTTGTGTAATGGTTACTAAAAACGACAGTGCCCACCCGTTTTGGAAATTGCGGTCTTTTTTAAATATAAAAGTATATATTTATGAAGCATTATATCATCGGTAGGGATGAGTACCACCCACTAACATCTGGCTTTTGTCTTTAGTGGGAAAGGTTACAACTGACGTTCATTTTTGGGACAAATAACTCTGCAGCAGTCACAGATATTTATCCAGCAATGACCGTAGTGATGTAAACACGATACCTGGGTTGACACGATAATTTTTGCCGCTTGTCCAGCATGGTTTAGTGACGTTCTGCGACAAATTCTGTCCGTCTATGTCCAAGTAGCGCTCAAACATCCTTCCAAAGTCGACGGAGCTTGAAAGCAACACTTAAAAAAGAAGTAACCGTTGCTTTCACTGGCCTCCATGCTGCTCTCTGCTGTTTACTAACCATGTGTTCTGGTACATTTGTGGCGCTGAATGTGACACACCACTGGCAATGGAAAAGGAGCCTATTGCCTATTATTTGCTGGTTTAATAACCCGCACATATGCTCTAATTCTGATAGATAAAGGGTATCAGAGACGGTCTTGACAGATAGTCCGATGAATTAATATTTTTTCATGGGATTTATTGATGTTAAGAAAAAATATCCTTTAAGATAATCAAAGCTGTCCCACTCACTTTTTGTAAAGGAGGATAGCGATGACGATGCAGATGATGAAGACCACAGCCAGGACGGGTCCAACCACCCAGATCAGACCATCGCCTGCGTCGAGGGGCTGGGGGTCTGAATCTGGGGCGATCACAGGTTCTGTGTAGGGGCTGGCCACGTACATTTTCTGTGCACAAACACACAGCAGAAAGAACAGTGTTTTGTTTTTTGCTATTCTGTCTTATTTTTATCTCAGTGGACAAAAAAACACTTGCACATGACACTAAAAAGCAATCCAACCCTCTACTGTATGGGTTTGTCACCGAGTCTCAACAAAATATAACCCTCTACAGAAGGAGTCGTTGCAGAGCTGTTGCACTGGATTGCATTAGACTGAAAGGGCATTCCTGTAATTGTGACCAAGCTGCAACATGACACATGGTTTTACATGAACATGTGTGTATGAAATCATATTTGACTTGTATTGCACAACACATAAAGAATGTACCTGAGCTTACTGACATTATACGGGCTTCTATAATTAAAATAAACCGAATAAAAAACCTTTTTATTAGTTTAGAAGCGCTTTTGTAGAGCGTCCCCTGGGCAAAATGTCCCTAATAAAAAACATGTAATAAAAATCTAAATTCTATCTTAATTCAAGTCGTATATTTACGTCTTTTCCAATTCAAATGCACATATACACAATCCAGTGCAGCGCACAAGGCAATATCTCTTCTGCTGCCACAGTAGGTACACTCACTCTTTATTAGCAGTGGTGATGGAAGTACGTGAAGGTTATTGCCTTTTGCTTACAGCTCTTTGACTGACGTGCATTTTATTGTTTTAGCAGTGAGGCCGTATTGATTACAATGTAAAGTGACAGCCTGCAGCAGGAAAACACAGGCAGCGGGGAGCAAGGGAGTGGTTATAAACACGGGGAAGAAGAGAGAAGTGACACAGTTGCTTTCGTACCCCGGTTGTGGAGTTGAGCTCAGCCAGGATGAAGAAGACATACTCCTGCCCCGGCTCTAGAGCTCGGTTCTCAAAGCCTCCATAGTCCAGCTGGTCCCCCAGGGTGAAGAAGGCCGGCAGGGTGGCAGGTGTGAAACGGGCTGTGATGTAAGCCCGCCGCAGGTCCACCTGCTTCTGCTGCCGAGAATCCCTCTGCTTTTGACTGATGTCTTTTAACAGCTGAGATGGAGAGAGGAGAAAAAGGGAGACGGAAAACACAGACAAGGAAAATAAGAGACGTTCCAATATCTATGACTAATGTTTAAACACTGATACTGAATTATAAAGGGTAAGCGTTGCCAGGAGTTCTAAGCAATAGGATTGTGTGTGTGTGTGTATGTGTGTGCGTGTGTTTATAGGTCCTTTCCTCCTTCCAGGCACAGACATCAATGGGTGCCGTCATTGTTGTGGTTCTCACCTCCTCAAGGTCCATTTCATCTGGGCTCTTGAGGTGTCTGATGACACCGCCGCGGGCTCTCCTCAGCGGAACCACAACAACATACACGTTCCTGTGGGAGCAGAGGAGGACAAACAACATAACACCAGGAGCACTGATACAATAGCAAACACGTCTAACTATTTTCACGTTTCCATGCCAACTTGTTGCACCTAATCTTCACCATCTTGTCAGTCAGGAAGTGTTATCATCACGCCACACACACCTTTAGATGCAATCTGACCTGAGCACATCGAGTCTGTTGAAGCCAGGGAGACTATTTCACAACAACAAACTCAGTCTTACTTGACAGGAGTGCGAGTCTCCAGCGACGGCAGGATTATGGTGACTGTGGTCTCAGTGTCACGAGTGTGGTCAGTCTCAGGGCGGCGGATGGTGATTGGCGGGGAGGTCTTGGCGGAGATGCGGTGGCGAAGACCTCCCATGTTGCCCTCCGGTGCAGTGATCTTAAAGTCGTAGCTGGTGTCAGGCTGAAGGTTTGGGATGACTGCCTTTCTCAGACGAGCATCCACCTCCATCTTCTGTCGATTATAGTCCACCTGGAGGAGGGGAGAGGGTTAGTGATGTCAGAACAATAGGTAAAAGGTAAAGATGCCTATTCATATACTATATGCT
Source organism: Epinephelus lanceolatus (assembly GCF_041903045.1). Lineage (NCBI taxonomy): Eukaryota > Metazoa > Chordata > Actinopteri > Perciformes > Serranidae > Epinephelus > Epinephelus lanceolatus. Next base: position 30,795,274 of record NC_135745.1, on the reverse strand, counting down.
GATGATGCTGTGCTATAGTAGGATATTAGAGTAGTCTGCTGAAATCAAAACAAATTTTTATCATTTAATTCTGGAAAGTTTTTAATGGTTTATTGCAGAGGTCTTTAACATTTTGCTGAAAGTGAGACGGATCAGAGACCCTCTACTACATATATCGTATAAAACTGAGTTACATATTAAACTGGGCCAACAATTAAGTGTAGGGTGGCCTAAAGTGCCATGTATATACATACCCTTTTATGGTACAATACCGAGCCATTAAAATAGCAATTACTGACAGATTCATATATTTGTACATCATGTTTTGATGTGAAACATACATTTAGAAGGTACAGTGATTTAGCACAGGTTGGTTAGCTCAACTCATTGCAGCAGGATTTATGGGTAACAGTTAGCCTATCGTCAGTGTTGTTTACTGTAAATATTTTTTTTTTATGAAAAGGCTGATTCATCTATGCTAATAATATTTTGGACTCATGGTAATGTGCATTTTCATATTTTAATTTTTTAATTATACATCATTATTATCTATTAATTATGATTTAATTATATTATTATTATTATTATTATTATATATATTATTTATTTTTTATCATATATTATTTTAATTAATTTTATTTAATTTTATTTTTTTTTAAAGATTTTTTTAGGACATTTTAGCCTTTAATTGATAGAACAGTGGGTCACAGGCTGGAGTCGAGCCCGGGCCGCTGCGGCAACAGCCTTGTACATGGGGTGCCTGCTCTATCTACTAATCCACCAATGCCCCTAATTAATTTTATTTTTAATTATTACAAATACTTTGAGGAAAAAAAAGTTAAAAAAAATATATATATAAATTATAAACTCATATGTTGAAGACCCATGCTTTATTACAATTTTGCACTGCCACATTGCAATGCCTACCTGGCACATCTGGCGTCCAAGGCAACCTCCCACCACCGCTACTGCACCGCCCCCATTACTATTACTATTATTATCTCATATATATATATTTATTTAAAAAAAAGCTAATAAGAAATCTAAAGAACAAAAAAACAACATACCTAACAAACAATAATAATAAATAATAAAAGAATACACTTTGTGCAAATTTGCAATTTTTTGTCTTCTTCTTTTACCTTTTTTTTGTACTGTGCCCTGGATGGCTTTTGCCTTTTCATTTTCTCTTACTCTAATGCTCTTCACACATACACTCCACTCCACCATCAATGCTCAGGCATGTTCTGACTGTGATGATCACTCACTGATATTAAATATTATGGTGAACTGCATTACCAGGACTAGAGGGGGCGCTCCTACTACAGACTGACTGTTAGCATTAGAATTTTGGATAATTTTCTTTCTTTCTTTTAATATCTATAATAGTAAATAATAATAATTTGGGTGGAATTTTGGTGCCCCCCTCTGGGTGGCGTCCAAGGCGGCCACCTATGGGAAGATACGCCACTGCCACATTTGCAAGAAAAATTACAACTTTTTATTTTTATTTTTTAATAAGCTTAATCTCTTTCTTGTGAAGAGTTAAATGAGAAGTTTGAAGCTTAGCATAAAGACTGCGAACAGGGGTAAACGGCTAGCCCGAGTCTCCAAAGGTAACAAAATCCGTCTACCAACATCTCACTAATTAACACGTGTCTCATTTGTTGAATCCTTCCAAAATGGATGTGTTATGGGGTGTTTTACACTTCATTCTTTTGTATGGAAATTTCTCAAACTTTTTGGAGTGCTACTCCATAAAATTCTAAATAAATCCACCATCCCACAGGTGGAACAGTGGGTGCTAAAAGGTTGACACTAATACATTTGAGTATAATTCAGGTCGGGGCCATGCACACTAGAAATCCTGAAACCTACGATAATATGAGGCATTATAAACAAAAGCATGCAGCAAATTTTACTTCCATATGTTGCATTATTTCACACATTATCTCAAGCACAATGGACATACAGTAAAGCGATAGGGGTTGGTGGTCTCTGGAAACTCCCAAGTCAGAAGAACACTGGTCTTAGTGGCCAGATTGACTGAAAAATTCCTCGGCACATCTGCGAAGGAGACAAAGAAACAGAGTCACTTGTGATGAAGGATTTCATTCAAACCAGCCGCTCCTCTGCTCTCCCACTGCAAACCTGTAAAAATGGAAGACACGTCAGTTGGATTTGTTACTGAGGGAAGAATACATGATGGTTAGGAGGATGGGCAGATGATGAGGAGAGTGGATGGCAAGAGTAATAAGTACAAATAACAGACAGAGCGGCTGTGACATGCCACATTCTCAGAGTGTAAGGTCTGTGTTTGTTAGACTCAGAATTCAGCATGTCAGCAAAGGCTTCGGAAAAGGTGGAAGTGGAGGTCTATCAGATAAAAAAAGCTTACCTGCAGATACAGCACCGGGCGCCGGCTTTCCCTTGAATTCAGACTGAACACTTACCTGCCGTATTAGATACTGTATATCCAAGCCCTGTATTGACTTTTACCTGAGGGTTTGTGATAAGCAGTGCTCTTGAAGCAAACATCCATTAACATTCAGCCTGCTTCCACTGGTGGTGAAGGGTAGGTGATGAAGGTATAAGTGAGTGAGTGGAGGAGATTGGGGGGAGTAGTCGTGTTCCCCTGGACTTTGCAGTTCTCAGCCTCTCTGAGGTGCACAGGTGAATGGCCGACCTGTAAGAACTGGCCCAGACTTCGTTTAGTTTAGTGGTTTGGAGTGAAATCCACAGTAAAGGGAGCGGAGATGTGAAGCTGAACCAGTGCTTACAGGGTGAAGGGTGTTCCTGTGACCCGAGGCCAGCCCTACCTGTTTCAAAGGCCATGGTTCGGCTCACCAGAGGTGGGCTGAAGGGGCCTGGCCCTGCCTTGTTGTGGGCTCTTAGCTGCACCTCGTAGGCTGTGCTGTGATTGAGGCCCAGGATGGTGTAGCTGGACTCACTCCCTGGTAGCGTGATCAGCCACGGGGGAGCAGTGGGGGCTGGTATGGCTGACGGGCCAGTGTCAGCAGAGGGTTTGGGGCCCGCAGCCTCTCTGTAAGATATTGTGTACTCTGTGATGATGCCGTTGCACTCCTCTGGGGCAGGGGGCTGCCAGGAGAACTCGAGGGAGCAGCATGTGGCATTAACAAAGTCAGGTATTTTGGGGTATCCCGAGGGTGGGAACATGGGAACTGTTATCTCCTGCTGCACTATGTCTCCGTAGCCTGCCCGGCTCTTTGCAGAGAGGACAAAGACGTAGGAGGAGCCCGGGGAGAGGTTTCCGACAGTGAAGTTTTTCTCCCGACTCGTGAAATCAACTGTGGTGTCTAAAGAGGTATTCTTGAGGCCAAACTGTAGGCGGTAGCCCTGGATTACCACTGGGGCCCCCCGGCTATCAGAGCCTGACTCAGAGCACTCCACCGGAGGAGCCCACCGCACTACCACCGATGGACCAGATCCTGGACGCACCCAAAGGGAGGGGGGGCCGGGCACTGCAAACAACAGCGTAGGCAGCAAAAAATCAATTGAAATGTATATATATAACAACATATATCATGTAAAACTTGTGGAAGAATTAGAATTGATTTGGCTGTTTATTTACTGCCGGCTGGTGCAGCTTACTGTAAGATCAATTCTTGAGTATGTTACTAAATCCAGTGCACTGAACTGTATACTTGGCATATGCTTACCAATCCCCAGGGTCTGCACCAGCTTGGCTTTGCTGTGTGCTCCATCCCCTTTGGTGGTGTACGCTGCCACTGAGATGGAGTACACAGTCTCTGCTTTCAGACCTCCTAAAATCATCTCCTGTGGGGGGAAACACATAACAGCACCATAAATACTGCTAACTCATTCCTTTTAATATGAGACAATGCACCCATTTCTTCCTTTGCAGTCATCAGGGTCCCTCCATATTCTCTACTTCAAATTCCCACACCTAAATTTCCAGACTTCTCTTGAATGTACATTTATACCAGAAATATATTTTACATTCTGACTACTGCGACTGTCATGATCCTGGGTGTGTTTATATCCTGTTATCCTATGGTCTTTGTTTTGGAGTTAACTGTTTGTGTTCCTTGTCTCATGTCATTCGTTCATGTTTAATCTGCTTCCTGTTTTGTTTACAGATTCTCTCCTCATGTTTCGTGTTTCGTTTTACTTCCTGTCTGGTGTTTTCTGTCACACCTGTCTCGTTAGTCCCTCCCTGTTCCCGGAGTCTTCCCTTCACACCTGTTCTGTATTAGTCTTGTTTGCTCCACCCTAGTGTTCCCCTCCACACCCTTATTGCAAGCCAATCTCCATTTCCCTCCTTTTGCCCGTGTCTTCCTATTCCAGCTGTGTCTCCTTCTTATGATTAGTTTTCTGCGTATACATATATATATATATATATAAACCTGTGTGTTTGACTTTGTTGTTGGTCAGTTCGTCCTGCATTCATCCCTGTGTTCTTGATGTCTTTCCCTGCTCCATTTCCTGCCTGGTATCTTGTGTTTAAAGTTTTTTTTTACCTGAATTTATTGTATTTCCTGGTTGCTCCGGATGTTTTTTATCAGCTGCATTAAAGCTCTCTTTTTGTTAAAACTTCATCCTTGCCTGTTACTCTGCATTTGGGTCCTCCCTGAACTAATTTACAACAACTACCACTAATTAGTAAATAACACCTCATCCAGACGAGTCAATCTCTGCCCAAAGAGGAAGTAAACTAACCGGTGCTAGCTATATTTGTATTATTTTCTAGGGCTATCTGTCTGGAATACCAGTTTTGGGTCATCCAAGCCTTGTTGAGTGGGTGGGCACTTCTTCTTTTTTTTTTTTTGGGGGGGGGGGTCATCTTTGTAAATTTTGAAACTATTCCAGACACTTGGCTTTTTTGACATCCTGCTAACGTATCTTTAAACCTGTCACAGGTGGTCAAAGTCACAAAGCTGGGCCTGTTATTAAGTTTAAATGTCCTTGTCAGAGAATAACTAATAATTAATGTTAATGCATAATGAATTATGCTGGATTCATATTTTTAATTTATGGGCTACTGGGGATTTTGGGGGTAATTCTATAGAAAAACTGGCTGATCTGGACGTCAATTACCATGGCAACGACTGCAGATTCAAAGCTGTAAAGGATTTGAGCCAGCCCTATTATTTCCCCTCAACACATTAAATAAATAATATTGTATTATTGTTCTCCACCATATTTTTTATATAAGTTGGAAAAAAGTTGAATAATTAAATTTTCAAGGCAACTGTGCAGCCTGTGAGTCTTCTCCTTAATGAAGAAAAGAAAAGATATATACTTTTCTAATAACGACACCACTGCATAACTCATAAATGTTCAGACAAGCTTATGCAAATCAAGGACATTGCCATATTTTCTTTCCAAATAATCTGGTCGCAATGTTGGAAATTTTGGTTCAGTTAAAAAGCACTTGCAGCAGAGCTGGCTTACAGGCTGTGACGTACAGGTGTGAGGCAGCTCTGTGTAGGAGTGGGCATTCAGTTGCAGCCATACTTCTCAATGACAGCTCGCTCTGGACCGCACTCTCCAGCACGGTGGTAAACATGGTGGCTGGCTTCCTGCTCAAAACTCTGTGAAAAACACTCTGCTTGTATGATGAGTTTATTCAGAAATTCTGAATTTTATATTTTAGAAAAAGGAGTAGCAGTTACAGTCTGGAAACTCCAATATCTTTCCATAATCTCTTTTCTTTTTTCCATGCTTATTCAGACCTGGAAGTTTCTAAAATTAACTTCCATACTGCGTAGGAACCCTGAGTTATGCATCAGTAATGAACTATTTAGTTCAAGTTACGTATCAGAGGCTAAACAAATCTCTGGTCAAACCTTGATGAGGATTTCATAGCTGTCTCTGTGTAATGTATTGGCTGCCCTGTGCTGTATGTATTAATAGTTCATTCATAATGAGAAGAGGAGGGGCAGTCTGCACTCACATATTGAGTCGAGTCATCCTCCTCCATCTTATCCCACAGATGAGACACACCCCACGGGCAGCCGAGACGGATGAGTCAAAGGACGGAAAGGAGAAGAGGGAGGATGTTTAATGATAAAATAAATGGATAAACATCTTTTCAATCATTTAAAAAAAAATCAGTTGTGACGTCACCTGGGACTCATCCAACAAGAGGTCTTTGATGCGAGGAAGGTTTCGTGATTCACTGCTCTCTGTACGGCTGAAATGCACCTGGTAGCCCCGGATCTGGCCTTGGCGTAACCGTGGCAACACTGAGCGCCATGTGACTCGAAGCGCTGAGGAGTTGAGCGGCTGAACATCCACCTGACGAGGGGCTGCACCAGGAACTTAACACACACACACCAACAAATGCAGAATTAATTAAGTGACCAACAGTCTAGCCAGTTAATAATCAACTACACAATCAATACTGTTTAGGTCTGATGTACGGCTCTTGCTCTTACCGTCCTCATCAGTTTTGCAAATCACAGCCAGGCTGCTGGGTCCAGTCCCCTCTGAAGTGAAGGCTGCCATGGTGATGTTGTACAGGCTCCATTTCTCCAGCCCCTCTAACACTGCCTGCCCCTGCTGGGCCGGGATAGGCAGCCCCTTCACCTCCTGGCCCTGACCTCCGCCTCCTGCCCCAGAAACTCTCTGGTATCTCAGCTCATAACCTGCCAACTCGCCATTCTGACCCTCCATTGGAGGCGGCCTCCAACTTACTCTCAGCGAGGTGGAGCTGGCACTCTCGCAGGACACACCCTCGGGTGCAGCTGAAGGCTCTGATTGGACAAGGGGCGAGGAGGGCAAATTGGCAAAGAGTTTAGGAGAGACCCGAGAGAATGGGAAAAAAATAAGAAAGGCACGCAAAAGGAGAGGAGATAAGGATAAAAAAGGAAACAATAAGAGACTGAGGTAAAGTGAACTGAAAGAGATAACACCAGGGCAAACATGAGAGAGGCAAAAAAGGGGAGCAACCACATAATGTAAAAGCATAATGTTAGAGCCTAATGAAATAACCCAGAGACAAGAGCATCGACCCTGAGTGGACAACTTAATTACACCCAAGGAGAATGTGCATCTGATACCCAATGATTACATCTTATCCTTTAGCCATAGCAAGGGGCATAAAAGGATCCACATTTATGAATGAAAAACTCTTTCTTTCTAAAGCAGGGATGTACAGCTCAGTATACAGCAGCACAGACAAATATACACATTTCACAACACCAGCCCCCGTGGTGGCATAATCCTTGAGTCTTCGGGATAATAGAGTGGTCTGAGACTTTCCACTGCTGACTAGGGGAAGGTCTTGGGCTTCACAGAGGGAAGAAACAACAAACTAAAACAGATCTCACACAGTGCCGAAAGGATTTAGGAGGCAGGTTAAAAAATAAAAAAAAATAAAAAAGAACAGGGAGCCTGGGAGACAAAGGCACTCAGACGGATATTGAAAGTCAGGCTAGAGTGATGAATTGCAGACAAGAATTGAATCAGAAGTAGGCCTGGATATTTACTGTAACAAACAAGAACAGAAAGCCAAGAATCACACGCCTTCATCACCACTGATCTCTGAACTGTAGGTATCACTCACCCTATATAATGTTCCTTAAAGAGGGCGCACTCGCACACACGACGCAGCCGAGGCGTCTGGGGCTTGTGTGTGTGAGCCTGGGAGTGTATAGCATGTGTGTATGTGTGGGAGTGTAATAGTCATAGCTGACAGGTTCAAGTATCTATCCACTCAGCCGTACAGCCACTGTTCTGTTGGCCTCGGGGGACAATCTAGATGTGCACCAAAGCTTGGCGATAACAAAGCGCACATAACCTCCCTGGGAAATGAATTCTGCTGCATGAAATAGTCTGCTTATCTGGCACCTTCCCTTTCCTGAACCCCCCCAACTCCTCCCCTCCTCTACCTCCTCCGGTGAACCACCTTGGTCTCTCTTTCTTTTTTTGGAGGTAAAGAGTGAAAGGAGGCCAGCTAACAGTGTTTAGCACATTTTGTACTCACTATTAAAAACCATCTGATTGTGGGTAGTATGAATGTTTGTGTCTGTTGAGTGATTGTAAATACTTGACAAAAACTTACCGCTGGAGCGAATCGGCACCATGAACTGCAGGACTTGCTCATTTCTCGACCATGGCTACTTAATGGATTCTTTTCCTTGCACCATTTTCTCCATTTATCTCTGCATTTTGTTACATGAATTGATTTGATATGTCACGGCAAAATAGTTTACAGGGCTCAACAATAACGATTGTAGGCAAGTAAAATGCCCCGTCAGGGTAGTAAAGCAAACAACTCACTTCCCCCATCAAATAAGAATGAAACACAAACTTTTTTTCCAGAGCTGATGATGGAAGTAGCTAAGGAGAGAGCCATCTCGTGTTTTGAGATTTGCACGTGCAGTACCAATTGGGCACTTGTGTGCACATGGCAGCAAGTACAGATTGTGTTTATAGAGTGCTGCAGGGCTTATGTTTTTTTGTAGGCCGACGTGCAAATTAGCTCCTCCTTTTCATGCTGTGTCTGACTTTTCAATGTAATTTTTGTTTGTCATTGATGCTGGCTCAGTTCTGTTCCCGGAGGAATCTTTGCTGCTGCTCTTCCTGCCTTAAGCTTTCCATGTAGGCGCATGGAAGGGCAGAGAGGTTTGCTCTGTCTGCCTCAGGCTTTCCTTTTGCACGTGGATGGGCAGACAGGTGTGCTCTCTCTGCCTTATGGCTTTCTCCGTAGGCATGTGGAGGAGGCTTTCTGCATAGGCCCAAGGAAAGGCAGAGGGGCCCCAGAACAGAGCCATACCGCTATATATAATACTGCAAATGGAAATAAAATTTTGTTGACGAAAGTGTTCCTGACTGAATTATGATTTTTGAAGCATAAATGCAATTGCCAGAAGTAAAAAGCTAACTTCAGGCTATAAACAAACTACATTACGGTCGCATGACTTGCTGTCACCACAACAATGAGGCTGTAAAGTTGTGTTTGGCGTGATGATATTGTCTTGTCGAATTTAGCCACTTGTTAGCCACCGCCTTTTTTAAGTTGGGTTCACGTTAGGTATTTACTAGGGCCATAACGGTACATGTATTTATGTTGAACCGTTCGGTACGCGACTTTCGGTTCGGCACGACCCTGTACCGAATTATTGGACGCAGGATATTATTTTATTTTATTTTGTTTTATTTTAATTCCGTTTTTGCGAGCCGAACCATTTAAAATATCTAGTTCCCCAATGGACATAATTGAGTGACGGACCGAGTCCGACCGTAAATCTCTGCTTTCACTTTGTGCAGAGCATTCTCGCATTTTGACAACATGGCAAGTGAGCCTGACGAACCTGAAGACCCACCCGCAAACCTTAAGTCCTCCGTTTGGGAACACTTTGGTTTCAGGGTAAAATATGAAGATGGAAATAAACAAGTTGACAAGACAAAAGCAGTGTGCCGACACTGCAGAACAGCCGTCGAGTATGTACTTGGAAACACGTCTAACATGCTAACGCATCTAAAGCGACACCACCCGAGTTTGAACGTTAACCGGCACGACTAGAAAAAGCAATCTGGTGCAAACTACGATATCGTCGTCGTTTAAAAAGAAAGAGCGTTTCCCTGACCATCGCGCTAAAGAAATAATCAACGCCGTTGGAGCTGAGTAAAATTGTTTAAGCTGCACTTTAGATATAAGCATGTTTTGTTTACTGCACTTTAACAAAGTGGGAAAGCTAAGTAAGTTTCTAGTAAAACTGAATCTGAGCAGGCTTTAAAGCTGACCAGCTGCACTATACTTTTTATTTTAATTGAGTAAAACTGTTAAAGCAGAAATGTATATTTATATTTTTCATTCAAAAAATGTGTTAAAAAAACAGCAGGATTTTATTTTTCACTTTTATATTTCTATTTTCATTCAAACAATGTGAAAAAGCAGGATTTTATATATATTTGTTTCATTCAAAATTGTGTAAAAAGAGTTAACTGCTGTGGTGGTATGTTTTAATAAGGTTACCAATAAGTAAAAGATATTTAATAGTTGTCTATTTTTTTCATTACTGTACCGAAAAAAACCGAACTGTGACTTCTGTACCGAGGTACGTACCGAACCGAGATTTTTGTGTACCGTTACACCCCTAGTATTTACTGACGCATTTTATGTCGTAGAACAACATGTGAAAGTCTCTTTAGCTTGTGTTAACCAAGGACCTTATTTCAGGCATCGCACCAAAAGCCAATTCAGAAAACCCATCGACTTCAAGATGATGGAACCGGGAATGATAAGGTGCTAACTCATTTCCTGGTTTTAGGAATCATTTCTGCACCTCTCTATGAGCCAAAGCGCAAGCGAGCATTTCAATTATGCTGGAAACAGGAGTTTAGTTGGGTGGCATTAAGAGGAATTGGCCGAAACTCCAACTATGCATGGTGCAGTTTGCGACAAGTTTGAGAGCAAAGCGGACAACCCTGGGTTGTTTTTTAAAGGCACATCAAGTTGCCAAAAAATGTTCCTGGAGTGCCATGACAAGAGCCGCCAGCATTTTGATTCAAGTGAGGATTAAAAATGACATTTAACTTTAGTCTTTGTTGTTATTTGATAACTGCTAATAAATACAACAATTTGTAGAACGGTAAGTAAACATTGACTTCCAGCATGTAGATTTTAAGATAGACATTGAACCCAGCAGTAACTTATTTGACCCTATCTTCTATCAGTGATTGTACAGAAAAGAAATATAGAGAAAAGGACACAAGGAAAAGAATCCAACTTTAGCATGGATATATTACAGACTGGCCCAGCACTTACCTGTCAACACAGCAGGCCAACCACCATCCTTTAATGCTCCTCACCACTGGCTGGTAGCCAATAAGCGGCAGACACTTTCGCCCTTTCAAAGACATTAGACACTGATAGAGTGGAAAAAGTGAAAGGAGGGTGAAGAAAAGGAAGAGTGAAACATTAATCGGTGCTCCATCTCCATCTGTCATGATGTTTTGGCTGTGTAAGAAAGTGAGAGGCTGAGCGGAGGAAGAAAGGCACAGTCAAACATAGATGGATGGATGGGAGGTGGGGTTGGACAGATGGGTTGATAAACGAGATAGATGGAGAGATGTGAAGATGGATCCCAGGTTTCCTCACGAGCTGAGGACAATGTACTTTGTGTGTGTGTTTGCGTGTATATCTGCATGGGACTTGTGTACAAGACTGAAACATAATGCAATTTAAATCTGTGGCGTCTGTGTGCGCCCCAGGTACAGCAGTCAAATTGAGACGTACTGGCTTGTGACGTCCTCTGCACCAGCTCGTTGGTGAAAGCTCCGATGCCTTTGGTTGAGATGGCGGCCAGGGAGAAGGAATACTCGGTGTTCGCTTTCAGACCCTCCACCGTGTATGAATTCCTCGGCCCGAAGGTCAGCTTCTCCTGTGAGAGAGAAGAAAGAGGAGCAGAGGACAGGACAAGAGGTGGCATGAGGGGAGCGGAGAAAGGAATCATTAAAGAGACGAGACTGTCACCAGCAGACACAGCGGCGCTGGACGCTGGGGTTAATCTTTTCAATTTCCTTCTTTTATCTGTCCTCTTATCCCTCTGTCTTGTTCAGAAATCCACTCAGAAGACGGGTTTATAAAAAGAAGTGGAAGAGGTCTCACCAAGCTGCCAAACTTGACAGGTTTGTAGAGCAGCTCATAGTTGACAATGCCCTCCTTTGTGTAGGCGGGTTCCCAGGTCAGCTCAATGCTGGTGTCTGCCACCTTACCGACTCTGAACTTCCCTGGTTGGCCTGGGACTAAAGGGAAGAGGTCAGAACAGTCAGTCAGGACTCTCACTTATCTTCATCTAAATACATATATTCATAGTATTGCACTCTCTTTGTGCATTTTTGTTTTGTAGTTAAAGGTCCTGAAAACCTACTTTCTTAAACAGCTTTTTAGTTCAAGTGAAGGAATTCTCAATAAGAATTCACTTCAGGGCCCTCCATCTGAACAGACTGATTATAGTTAATGAAACTGATATGGACTGATCAGAAGTCAGGATATTTATTATTCATGAGAAAACTATTTACAGAGCAGCTTAAGAGTTGAGCTTCACATCATCTTTGATCACAAGAGTAAGAGATTGAACACAGCTACTCAAATGAGGATCAAGAGTTTGGATACTGACACATTTTACTTGTATAATACTTGTATTTGTAAAAAGTACATTATTTTGTATCGGGTACTTGTTTCATCCGAGTATTCGGCTCAACACTTGTGTCAATTACATTTGAAGAGATAACCACAGAGGAAGTGAAACCTATGATCAGAGTAGTCACTCTTACAACTCTTAAGCCCTGTTTCCACGGAGCAGTTCAGTTTTCTGTTCTCACTGTGAAAAGTTGTGGATGGTACCAATGGAACTGTTCTGTACCATCCCCATGTTTGGTCCCCCCTCTGTTGGGGTACCTAGCACACAGATCTGGTACTAAAAGGTGGAGCTGTGAACACTGCAGTCTGATTGGTCAATAGAGGACGGTCACTCTGCTCAGGGCTGAGTTGTGGCTGGTTTTGAGGCTCATGTAACCACTGTTCATACTGTGGAGGGTTTAATTAGTAAACTGTAACTATAAAATGAAAGGATGTTTTGCTGCCTCTCACAGCAGCTGGAGTCTGAGAAAAAATAACTTCATTCCCTGGGCCGACTGCCGGCGACTTTTAAGGTGGAACGTCTACTTGTAATGTTACTCAATGCATGATTTGACAATGTAAATCCATCAGCACACCTTAAGTTCCACTGTGACAAGTTTTTATATGACGTACACTTTTAGTAATGAGTGGATCTTCAAGTGTTTATATGTATTGATTTCGACCGGGATGGCATATATTCCAATCCTCACTCGGAGAAAAAAAGTGTCGTGGAGCGTCATTCCTGTGGGCTCTGCCAACACTAAACCCCTGAGCTTGCCTGAGAAGGACTAAATGCACAAACCTGCTATTTTTAAATATCCCATGGAGAGAGACTCTCACTGCAGCCTGTTTTATTTTGTTCAGAAAATGTTGGCGTGAGCCTCGTTCTGTGGACGATACACAAGGTGCAGACCTCCATCTGTGTCACCGGTGATGTGGAAATACAGTGAGTGACAACAACCCCGCCCACACTTAAGAGTATTGTTTGCGGTGGAAACACTAGGGTCTAGGTACCATGTCTGAAGGGTTACTGTTGGTTCCAAAGGTACCATACTGAAAGTGTTTGGTGGAAACAGGGCTCTACCAACGTTGGGCTCACTTTAATAGTGAATTAAACTATTCCCCTTTTTTTCTGCAGACCCCCTAGAATTCACTCAAGGACTCTGGACCTCTGGTTGAGAACCACTGTTTTAAAACACTTCTCAAAACTCACTTTCACTGGAGGCATTTTTCTAAAACAATCTATTGCAACATTTCGACACTAGACGTTCATCACAAAAAAAATCCATCTTAAGTCAGGAGTGGCTGTAAGTCTGCAATCCATCACGTTCCCTAATGTGAAGCAGGATGGTAATAAACACTAAACATTAGTTTACTATGTGACAGCCTACAATACCTAATACATGGAGCTAGAAAAGTAAAACACCCCGTGTAGTGACAGTAATAAACGCACCTCAAAATGTTTACATAAAATAAGTCGATTCCTATAAATTAAATTCTTAAAACCCTGCAGGCTAAACTGTTTTCTCAGAAACATACATTTCAAATTACTGCAGCGTACATTTGTAGATGAACCTGTAGGGATACATTTACACAGCAAGTAAAAATGAATGAATAAATAGAAACCTCTATAGAAAATACAGCTTCAAAAAATGCCAGTGGGCAAATGTATTGTGTACATGACAATAATCAAATTAATCTTGACCTTATTAAAACATTCATTAAATGAAGTAGGTCCCCACAAAAAGATCCTACAGGCTACTTTTAATTTATTACATTTAATTTTTTTATTATGCTAGTAGTAGTATTCTTAATCTGCCTACTTACCTATTTTTTACAGTTTAATTCTGTTTTTTTAACTGCGAAGAACTGGGTTAAAATACGTGCTGTATAAATTAAGTGTATTAATGTCAAAACTTTTAATATAACAATGGAAATTATGTTGTCACTGTCAGTCACATCTGATCAAACATGACTGTGTGGGAGCAGAGTTTTGTTTTTAAGTGTTAAATTATAATTAATTTATGACTAAGGATGTTTTTTGTCTGACTTTAGCTGTAATTGTTGCTCATTAAGTCAGAAATATTGATGTCACAGAGAAATTACCGAGATTGAAAACCAATCCATTTTAACCTGACCTAATTTTTCAGGTGATTTAAAGTCATAGTGGGATAAAAAAAAAAAAAAAAAAAAGATGTCATACTAATTCTCAGTGTCACAATACACAGTACACCCACTGACCCATTAATCTCAAAAACCCTTGTATTTTGGTGCAGTTTTTATATAATCTCTCTTCTTTTGTGTGCTTGAAAATGGCAGACTTTTTTACAGACATCTGATAGCGTCGCAGGAGCTCAGGCTGCACAGAAATTTAAACCAGTAATACCATCAGAGTAATCATCTCTTTGTCCCTCCCATCACATAAAACCTGCGACTTCACAGCAGCTGTCACAGCGACACGAGCGGCGCCGAGGTACGAGGGACATTTTCGGCTTCTAATCCCTGTTTCCTTTTCACAAGTCTCCACAGTTCTGTCCCAGCAGGTGGATTTTATTCCTTTTGAAGAAGTCATTTTTTCTGACAGGTCAAGCTTATTTGCGTAGCATTTCACAGTGGATTGCCTCGCAAACTTTACACAAGTCGCTCGACTAAGCTACTTAACTTTGTTTACATGCACACACACACAAATAATGACTCATCTGTGCTCTGTTGCATGTGCACATCTGAAAAACAACCACTGCTCTCAGGCACATAAATAATACTGCTTAGCTGTTTTGTCCATGCACCAGCATGCACAGACTAATGATTGTGTTTTGCACACACACACTTACCTCCGGGCATGACTTTAACGTGGACGGGATCTGAGAAGGGTCCGTCTCCTACAGAGGTGAAGGCAAGCACCTGGATGGTGTAGGTCTCCGAGGTCACCAGGTTCTGAATGGTGGTGATCACGCTGTCCTGGACGTTGTGGATCTGCCACTCATTCATTGGCCGGGACGGGTCCATAGTGTAGTACACGCGGTAGCCTTTCACCTGCAACAGAGGAGCAAAGAGAAAGAGTCCTGAGACTGAGGCCTTGCTGACTTCAGTCGTACAAGCTGTGATGAGTTCACTGTCACAATCTAGAGTTTGTGAGGGTGCAAGACTGAAAGCTAAAAGCTGCTGATAGACAGGCCTCACGTCTGTTTCACACATTGCCTTAAAAACATACGAACAGCTACAATCATGCACAAGGTCTGTCCCTGCAGATAACAAGATATATAGAGTTTTTTTTGTAAGTGAACAAAATGATATTTATACATTTCTATACAGCGCATCGGCTACACACATTCAAATACAGAAAAGTTTGCAAATAAGGACTGGACCATGACCTCTTTTGTTGTTTAAAATGATGCATTTCATTAATGCAGCCTACCCAATTACATATATATCTGACAAGATAAGATAAAACCTTACTGATCCCACACCGGGGACATTCACATGTTACAGCAGCTCAAACAGCACAGATAGGAAAGCAGGTTGAATGGCAATAGAATACTGATAGAATAAAGATAAAACACAAAAAGATATATATCAGAATTAGAAAAATATAAAATATAAAGTGCTAAATTTAGACACAAATATACACTTAATACTATTTACACTATATACACCTTTCACTTATGCACATATGGAAAAAAGAATATGTATATATGAATATATGTGTGGGTATATAGTCACAGCTATACAGGATAGTTGCACATTGGATGTAATACATATGTACATGGTGTGTTGTATTAAAATCAAAAACAATGTAAGAACAATTTAAACACGCAGATAAAAAAAGATAAAAAGAATATTAGTAGCAGAATGTATATGTACATATATATATATATATATATATATATATATATATATATATATATATATGTATATATATACACATACATGTATATATTTTAAGGTCATCAGTGACTGTGTTATATTACATGATTAAATCCATTCTAAATAAATCAGGGCTGTCAATTGATTAAAATATGTCATCGTGATTAATCACATGATTGTCCATAGATACCTCACGAGTAATTGCAAATAAGTCGCACATTTTTTTTAATCTATTCTAAATGTACCTTAAAAGGCTATATATATATATGTATATTCTTTTTAAAGGGATATTTTTCCAGTGTTTAATATACCCTGGACAAAGATGCTTTAACACAATGTTGTGTCCAATATTACACACGTAAAGGTTAACTAAACATCCCCTGTTTTTTCAAGCAGCTCGACGCACTCTGTTGGTAACTCAGTTCACATCGATCAGTAAATGAAATAACTTTGGTCATGCCGAGAGAATCGTGGCAGCGCTTTGATGCTGAACTTACCATTCAAAAGACGCCTTTCTTTGTTATTTTCTGCTCACGGAGGTTTGTTTCTGCTCGCCATCCAAAATGTTACTGCTGCATCACTTCCTGATTTCCCAAATGGGTGGGCCGAGGGTCATAATTACAGAAATTACAAATATTTCTGTATCATGATGTGGTAAAGTATTATTTCTGGCGTTTTAACATTAACTTTTTTTACACATTTATAATGAATCAATTTTGTGTTTTTAGTCGACAGTTGGAAAACTACAACGTCACGTCTGTATTGCAATGAATTGTGAATAATTGGTAATGGATAAATGGGTATACAGAAATGTTTCTAAATAAGAATCAGACTTTGACTAAATAAATTGGGTTTCAGTTCATTTAGAAGACTTTCTGTTGTTGTTTTTATGTATAAGTTCAGGCTACTGAGATCATCAAAATGCATGTCATTATTGCAGCCTGCCCTGTAGAAGCTTTTCAGCGTAATGCCAAACACAACTTTACATCTGTACTGCAATGAATTGTGGGTAATAAATCAGTGGAGCCTGGTGAAGTCTGCACCCTGAGCAAACTCTCTGGAAGTCTGCAGTAAGTCCGCCTGAGGCCATTGGTGGACTGGATGAATTGTGGACTTGGACAGCCCTCAGTACTCGCAGACTTCCCGAGAACGTGTCAAAAAAGTCTGCGACCCTGCAGTCAGATATTTGAATTCAGCTAAAGACAGAATGCGAGATGGAGAGAACGGTTTCTAGCCTGAGAATTTAAGGTCATCAGTGACTGTATTAAGTGATCTTCCACCCATGGTAATCCATAATACCATCTTTCATACACAACTAGAGTTTATCACAGCTGAGGTCGTCACCTATGAATTATTTTCCGTTCTAGTCCAGATGGTCCCACGGATTTGTCGGTTCAGTGTTTGTTGTTAGAGGTCACTGTCACAAGGTGATGTCCTCACATCTGGGGCTGTTGTGCAGTTGACCCTGATAAACAAATCTCACTCCAGTGTCGACAACACCAGCTCCAGAACAAGCCCTCACATTGTAGTGTGTACCATATAATCACTATACCTCCCCTGACCCTCCTATGGGATTTGTTTATGGGCATTTTAGAGTATATATAATCCTGCTGCCATGCCATCGCCCCTTCCCTCCACCTCTACCACCTCTCCTATTATTATTACTCTTTAATATCTATAATCCCTATCCTAAATCCACTCTTGCACTTGTATGAACCTACTATACAGTTAGGTAGGCTAGAAAGGGAAAAAGGCCTCGAGAGGGAGCGCTCTTATTTTAGAGCGGACAGCCCAATTACCTTCTCTTTCTTTAGAGGGTGGGGAAGGTAGCAGGGGAGTTGGAGGAGGAAAATCTCTGGCAAGACACAATCCCTGCAAAGGACATGAACCTGCACACTGGAAAAATGCTCCCAGTGGTGAATTTTATTAAGGCTTTATTATTTTAACCCCACATGGGCCATTGTGTGATTCTGAAATGCTGTCAGTCCGACGCAAGTGAGGGTAAATGTCACTCAGTTTTAAAAGACTAGAGTGTCTAGTGTGTAATCAATCAATCACAAAGGGCAATCAATGGTGCAGCAGGAAAACAGAAAACACAAAACTAATGAAAATATGTTAAAACAATGAGCAAAAAGTAAAATTATCAGAAAAATTCTGAGTAAAAAATTGGGAGCTTGATGGGTACAGGCACTGACTGTTACATCTCTCCTAATGGCATATGTTTGAGCTCTAACTAAGGTAACAAAATCTGAAAATCTGGATGTAAAGACTGGAAGCTCGCACACCTCTCCTTACTTTAATGAATCTTTATTATATAGAAACCTCAGGATTTTTTTTGTTGCGCACCAGTGATTTTGCACACACAATTACCACCGTCGTGACAGGAAGAAAAGAAGAAAAGAAAATGAAAAAGTTTTTATCCCACCTGTCCGTTGGGTTCTTCCGGCTCCTCCCAGCGGACCATCACCGTGTTCTGAGATATAATGTGGGCCTGGACGTTACGAGGAGGACTAGCCGGAGCCTGCTCTCCTGTGCGGGCCTCCACGCGTGTAGAAGGGGGCCCCTGGCCGATGCTGTTGAAAGCCGACACTCTGATTTCATACTCTGTGTTGGGGTACAGTCCCCCGATGCTGTAGCGGGTGGTGGTGATGCTGTCCACCGTCTCGTACTTGCTGTCTGGGCCTTTGGCTCGGTACTGGATGATGTAGTAGGAGACAGGGTCTGGGTTGCCCGAGTCCCAGGTGATGGTCACGCTGGTGGCAGTGGTCTCTGTGACTATGGGTGTGCCAGGAGGCTTTGGCAAAGCTGGGGATTAAAGAGAGAGGAGATGAAGAGAATTATGTGACTTACTTTGTACTCTTTATTGGTTTCTGGGTTACATTCATACTGCACATTTAATATATTGTTTTGTTTATTTGTACACATCACAGTGACATCTCCTAATACTACTCTGTAGATACTACATATATACAGTTAGGGTTAGGGATATCTATATGCACTTTGCACTAGTGCACTATTAAGACGAAATTAACACATCTGCATAGACCCTACGCCGTAGCCTGATGTGCATCTCCCCAGAAATATAACTACATGTCGTGGTGACGCCGACCTCCTGTCTATTTTTGTAAGCTGAAACCATTTCCCTCAGTGGAAACAAAACTTGTATTTACTTTAATTTCACAGATAAGAAACAATAAATTGTGAAGACAATAAAGCCTCTACATAAATAACATTTTAAGTCTTGTGTGTGATTTATCCTGGCTTCATATGAGCAGAGGAAATCTCAGCTCATCGCTAGGCTAATTTATACAATGTAAAACGCCATAGCCTTGTGCTAATAACGTTAGCATATTATATTTGTTTGGAAAACATGTTTAGTATAAGACAGTTAGTTTGCTGGTGAACTTTGTGAGTTGTAATGGAGCAAAATTTTGTAACGTTACCTTTGTTAAATGTTGCTGTTGTCCCTGGTTTTATATGAGAAGAGGAAAAGTTCTCTAGCTGCTAGGCTAATTTATACAATGTAAAATGCCGTAGGCTTGTGCTAAAAACATTAGCATGTTGTATTTGTGGGGAAAATGTGTCCAGATAAACACAAGTGTTTGTCTGTGAATGCTGCGAGTTATAGTGAAGCTGATTTATGTACTTGTGTTTGAAATAGTCTCTATTAAGTGTGTTTTGAATCAACTTAACTTTACAGCACTTCACAGAAACCCCACTGCCTACCAGTGTTTTGGAGGTGTAACTGCAGAGTAACACAGACACACTACGGCACAAGTCTAAATACTCACAACAGCATAGGCCACGCGTGTAGGCTATGAGGTAGGGTCACCCGCACAAGTATAAATCCCACTAAGGGTGCTTTAACATGTTTAGTTAGGCTAAGTTTAACATAGGTTCATTCTCCTGGTTAGTACAGTTAATTTGGGCTGGTGTGAAAAGGTGGACCTCAGTCTGTTTCCAGGTTGTGTTGTTGTGTGTCGTGAAAGCATACAAACTACCACAGGAGTTTATAACAGCAGATATGTGATTTTAGCACGATTTAAAAACCTAAACTACTAACAAAGCCGTCTGCTGATGATGAAGACTGTCTGTGATCTGTTAACTGATCTGTATGAGCCCATATCGACCTGTGTTATTTATGGTAGTCATTTGGCAACCATGGTAACATGTACTGTATGCATGCCAGCGCAGGTATTTTCCCTGATTAAAAAGCTGTTAAAACCGCCGTGCATCCGACTTTGTGTACTTTGTCAGTTCATTAAGTCCATTAAAAGCTGCGACAGCGATGCTACAATAATAAGCCTCAAATCATTACAGTACAAGATGCCTCCTTTATCGTCCTGTCTCTACCTGTTAGTCATTACTCATATCATGAGGTTGATTAACAGGCTAATGATACTATTAGGTCAATGCTCATAATCAGTTACTTCTTTGTGAGCTCTAAGCGAACATAAATATAAACATCAGAAGCATTAAAGTGCTGGATAAACTTCTGTCAGTTACCAGGATTCAATTTTCCCACGTGGGTCCTGATGTTGCAGGATGGCAATCGCCAGAACTTTCCAATTTATGAGTTTCCTGTCAGTCTGTGTAACTTCATGTTTGTCAGTGTGAATAGGAACTGGATCAGAACTAAATGCAACAAATGGACTGAGCTACAGGTGTGAAACCACCCTTGCTGTACTCGTGCTCACTGTGTGCAATGACAATTAGTTATATCCAATCTAATTGAATTAGAATCTTGAGTACACACTATATTTACATTACAGTACTTTCATTAAGTAGCAGTGTTTGTCGACATTAAATGGCCTTCCACGCTGCCGTGTATTAATGATAAACTCACACTAATGAAGGTGCTTTAATCCTATCTAATATGTAGAATTCTTTGTTAAAGTACGCAGCAAATCAGCTTAACAAAAGTCAAATGTGACATTACCATAATGAAAACGTGGAGCATCCACTTCTCCCGACATGCACACATTTTGAAATATGGAGAAAACCCAAATCAAGCTAGTTCCATTCTTTAATGAGGCAGCAACTGAGACACTTCTGCCACACTGTTTTCTCTCTCCCAGAGCCCAAACGACTGACTTCGTCAGCACTAAGACACAACAAAGAATGTACTTTCTAAAGAAATCGCTGTGTTTTAATGTTCAGAACAAAATGCTCCAAACTGTGCTTTTATTGAAAGTGTTTTATTCTTCTGCATCATCTGCTGGTTTGGCAGTGCCACTGAGGCACAGACAGAGACTGTAACAATGGCCAGTATACTGTTAGGGATAACTTTACCAAGTGTGGAATGCATCTAAGGCTGGCATGATGATATCAGATTACTGCTACATGATTAGTGGTCAAAAGAGTTAATGCTAACGATATTACTGCAAAACCTATAGAAAGTTTGAGAAATAATAATAATAATAATGCTGTCAGTCAAATTCATTTTTAACTTTGTTCATTGTGCGTTTTGTCTCTTTTGGCAAATTAATTACACATTAAAATTAGGTGTGTAGGTGGAGATAGAGTCTGTCACCATAACTGTACAAAAGCATACAAAAAGAGCAATCACACTTAATGGATAGTAAAAAGACAACCAGATGGCACTGTGGGAGGGAAACAAAGTGAGAGTGGAAAGAAACGGAAACTATTTAAGAAACGGTGGATTAGTTACACGATATCATGTCATCGGTATATTATTAACATGATATCTAATTTTTAAATATCATGGTTACCGGTATGTTTTGAAACCTCTAAATGCATCTGCAGAGACAGAAAGACGAAGAAGGCAAACACTGCAGGTGACCTGAGGCCTTAGCCTCCTTATTTAAACTGTTGCCAGGGTGACAACGCTGCCACCCTCTGTTTACTTAAAATAGATCCAAGCTTTCCTATGATCCTGAAGCCAATAAGTTCTCAAACAAGTGGCAACCTCTGTGTCTGAAAAATGAAGCCAATGCAGAAATGCCAAAAACTGCAGTTCCTTGAACAGCCACTTGAGGCTCCTCTGAATGTGAGTCAATCCCCACAGACCCCCCCATGTAAAATTACCCAACTTTAAACCAGAAATAAACATGTTTACAGCCTGTTACAAAAAATGGTTTGGTCTCTGTTGCTAATTTCCCCCTTCATGACTCAACTGTATAGTCTGTGAATTGTCATATAACTCACTAGTTTTACATTTTATTAAGGCTTTAAGTTACGCATAATTAAGGGCTAGCGACTGTGAGTGACAGGCTGTCTGCCGATAATATCCTCGGTTTCACAGTCAGATCCACCCCTCGCTCCTCCACTGCGCCAGCCTCCCGCCCACATATGGTCACTTCTGGCTCCAAAAACTAATATCCCTTTTCCATTGTCACTCTTGGCCACGCGAGTAAAGCCATATCGCACTGATTTGAGGTTCCATTGTCAGTTTAGACGCCCCATGCCACGGCAAGCCACACCAGATTGACCTTATCTGGAGTAGGTCCAAAAGCCGGGCCGCCCACCCTTTAAGCAGGTAGCGGTGATGCCTCGCCGAATGCAGCCAACTCCTGACGACCGACCTTCTCCCCTCGAAACAAGTGTGTGTGTTGGGACACTCTAGAAAGGAGTGTTTAAAAATCTCTGTGTTCAGCTCTCAGTATTTTTGCAGCTTCTAACTGAATCTCTGTGTCTCTCCTGCGTCCTGTTTTTACTTTAGATATCTGCTAATTTACTGTTTCATGTTCGCTATCCGCCATATTAAAAGTTGTGTGAAGTTGCTGCTCAAAAACTCAACATGTCCTTGTTTTGCTGCTTCACAATAAAAATGTATACATAACAAATTAACGGGTTTTATTGTGAAGAATTATTACTGAACTGGCGGAACTTTGTTGGCAGCTTCTCTTCAATAAAGGCAAGTCTAAGATGGCGACCGCTGTAATGCGGAACTCGAGGCTTCCAAATGGGAGTCCACATATCAATAGGTGACTATCTATCTATCTATCTATCTATCTATCTATCTATCTATCTACATATCTACATATCTATCTTCCTATCTACCTATGGACCTATCTATGTACCTATCAATCTATCTACCTATCTACCTGTCTTTCTATCTACCTATGTATCTATCTACCTATGTATGTATGTATGTATGTATGTATGTATGTATCTATCTATCTATCTATCTATCTATCATCCTATCTACCTATCTATCCTCCTATCTACCTATCTTCCTATCTATCTATCTATCTATCTATCTATCTATCTATCCTCCTATCTACCTATCTATCTTTCTATCTACCTATGTATCTATCTACCTATCTACCTATGTATCTATCTACCTATGTATGTATGTATGTATGTATCTATCTATCTATCAGTCTATCTATCAGTCTATCTACCATCCTATCTACCTATCTATCCTCCTATCTACCTATCTATCTATCTATCTATCTATCTATCTATCTATCTATCTATCCACCTATCTATCTTCCTATCTACCTATGTATCTATCTACCTATGTATGTATGTATGTATGTATGTATGTATGTATCTATCTATCTACCTATGCATCTATCTACCTATCTATCTTCCTATCTATCTATCTATCTATCTATCTATCTATCTATCTATCTATCCTCCAATCTACCTATGTATCTATCTTCCTACCTACCTATGTATGTATGTATGTATCTATCTATCTTCCTATCTACATATCTATCCTCCAATCCACCTATGTATCTATCTTCCTATCTACATATCTATCCTCCAATCCACCTATGTATCTATCTTCCTATCTACCTATGTATCTATCTTCCTACCTACCTATGTATGTATGTATGTATGTATCTATCTATCTTCCTATCTACATATCTATCCTCCAATCCACCTATGTATCTATCTTCCTATCTACCTATGTATCTATCTTCCTACCTACCTATGTATGTATGTATCTATCTATCTGTCTTTCTGTCTGTCTGTCTGCCTATCTATCTATCTATCTATCTATCTATCTATCTAATGATTAATCATGTTATTCGAGCGTCTCTTACTCTTAACTAGGACCTGGGCAGTGGCCTCGATGATACCCAGGCTGCTCATGGCCACGCAGGTGTAGTTTGCAGACTCTCGGACACCGTTGAGCTCCAGCACGTTCCGTCCAATCGGCATTTCATCCTCCGGGGTCAGGTCCTCGCTTCCCAGCATCCACTTGACGTAGGGCATGGGCGACCCCACAGCCACGCAGGTGATGTTGACACTCCCTCCCGGCATGATCTCATGGTTGGAGGGGAGGATGGAGAAACGAGGGGGCACACGGCGCACTGGGAAAGGAGGAGAGTCGGGGTAGAAAGGAAGGGGGTGGGAGTGGGGATGGGGGGGGGGGGGGGTTTAGGGGTGAGGTGGGGGACGAGAAAAGTGGGGAAGGGAGTGAGGAGAAGAAAGGCGGAGAAAAAGAAGGAGAGAGGGGGGAGGGAGGGGAGGGAGTGAGGGGGGAGAGAATCAGAGAGAAAGAGGGAGAGGAGGAGCCAGGCAGAAAGCCAGATCGAGATTGAGAGAGAAAGAGTGAAAGATAAAAAGAAAGAAAAAGAGAGAGGAAAGAGAGGAGAGGTAACAGGAAGGGGGAGAATGAACTTCAGGGTTTTTACAGAAAATTACAAAAGGGATATTTCAAGTTTAGTCCCAATTACTTTATGGTACTGATGATTCCAACAAAAAGACACAAATCTTGTGTTGAGCTCAACCATTCAGTGAGCTGCCTACTCAAAATAATATAGTGACAAACTCTTGAGTATCATTTCAACCAGGACATGACACCTATAGTCAGTTTCTCTTCTTTAAAACAAATTTTTACTAATTATCATGCATTTAAGCCAAAAAATATGTCTTTCAGATTCAGGTTTTGGATTATATCTGTATTATTTTTACACATCCACCTCCAAACAGTGACTAAACTTCACCAGAAACTTCAGGGAGAAACTTTACTTCATTGAGATTTCTGCGCCTGGAGGTGCTCCGGCATTAGCTTGGCTCTTTTTAGAGTGTGTATGCATCACGGGGGCCGATCAATAGGCCCCCGCCAGCTATTTGTGTCCCCATAAGAAGAACAAGTAAAGTGGCAAGTTATATCCAATACCGCATCTGTCGAAGGTCGGTTGACTATGTATTAGGGAGAGATGCATCGAGAGACTGAACTCATAGGTCACTTGCATGCCTGGGCTACTCAAGAGGGATAAAATGGTGGAGAAACACAAAGAAGAGAACGAAGAACTGAAGAGACGGAGACAGAGAGAAGCGAGACAAAGAGCAGAGACACTGGAGAGAGACAGATAGAAGGAGAGGAGGAGTCAGGACAGAGAGAGGAAGAGAGAGAAAGAGAGAGAAAGAAAGAGGCAGCTCTGCTTCTCTTCCAGACAATGACAGGCAATGTAGCAAAGGACAGCCACATTGTACAACAAGATACTGTACAATACATAGGATTCATAACTGATACAGTGTGTAGTCAAAATGAATTGGAAATGTGGACAGGAGTGGATCGAGGGTTCTAATAGGGTGTTTTGTGGCAATTACAGAGTGATCATTGGACACATTAAGTAAAGAACACCAAGACAGCATGAAAGAGGCAGAACAGGAGAGAACGAGTGCGAGCAAAAAGAGAGATATGTGAGGTAGTATGTGCATGTTTATAAGTTAATAAACTTATGTACATGTGTCTGTCGCTCCTACACATCAGGGTGCAGACAGAATGCAGAAGAAGAGATAAAAAAGGGGGAGGGAAAGGAGGGGAAAAGACAGGGGAGTGGAGATAAAGAGAGGATTAGAAGAGGGTTTTTTAGGGGCAAGGAGGGAAAAAGGGGGAAGAAAAGAGGAGCGAGGAAGAAGAAAACACATGGATCTATTTTAAAACACGGCTATATACCAGGCCCATTCAGAAAGTAGGTGCTTCAAAAGTAAGAGAAAAAGAGACTAGTAGAGACCGGATGTTTGAGGGAACAGAAGAAGAAGAGGATACCCCAGGGTCACAACACAGGAAACAGAGAGAGACAGAGAGAGTAATGGACAAACATCTCTGCATGAAAGGAGAGAATGAAAGGGAAGGCAAACAGAGAGCAGAAACATTGTCGAGAAAATAAACTCTGAGAAGCTTATATGTATAATAAAACATGACGTGAGAAGCAACAAATGCAAAAAGACTACAAATGAAAATAGATTTAAATTAAAAAGTTACTGTAAAACCCTGCAGTAGCAAAACAATGGAGAGGTGAAGTCCCTCCCCTTCCAGTGGATTGCTATAGGACCTTATATCAGACAAAATACGTACAGTAGTCGATGGTAGTAGTAGTTTTTTAATCATGTTTGAATTGTTCCATGAAACACATAGATGATGCAACCTAAAAGGTAATTGTGCAAGACAAGAAAGTCGCACACAAGCTGCGTCCATCATGTCATAACCTTGTCTCTTGCTGAAGCTATGATGCCCGTGCGTTCCCACATGAGCACCGGGTCTTGCTCGTTCTTTCGCCTCCCAGCTGATGAAAAGACCAGGAGTCGCTGGATGAAACATGACGTAAGATAACACTACATTTATGTGTGGATCACAGCTGAGTTACGTGTCTATCTAGCTGGTGCTGCTGACGTACAAAGGCAGATTATGAAACAATGGGCCCCTGGGCACAGACATGCAAAAGGCCCCACCACCTGTCCTACATAGCAGCACACAACTTTGTGCTGGGTTTGCCTTTTTTGTAGCTGTCAGAATCTTTTTGTAGTTTAGTGTCACACTTTTTAGTTCCTTTGTGTGTTCCTGAAGTTGTGTTGTGTTTCTTTGTAATTGTTTTGTGTCTCTTTGAAGCCAATTTGTGTCTCTTTGATGTCTTTCTGTAGTTCCCTTGCATCTCTTTGTTGTTCTTTTGTGTCTTCTTTAAGGTAAATTTGTGTCTTTTTGTGGTGGTTTTGTGTCTCTTTGAAATAAGTGTGTGTCTCTTTGAGGTATATTTGTCTTTTTAGGTTCTTGTGTGTCTCTTTGTATTTGTTCTATGTCTCCTTGTAGTTCCTTTACATGCCTTTGTCGTTGTTTTGTGCCTCTTTGAAGGTCAATTTGTGTCTCTCTGAGGAATATTTATGTCTTTTTTTGGTCATTTTGTGTCTTTTTAAGGTATATTTGTCTTTTTAGGTCATTGCATGTCTCTATGTATTTGTTCTGTGTCTTTTATAGTTCCTATGCATCTCTTTGTTGCTGTTTTGTGTCTTTTTTAAGCTAGATTTGTGTCTCTTTGAGGTATATTTGTGTCTTTCTGTGGTCATTTTGTGCCTCTTTGAAGCCATTTTGTGTCTCTTTGCAGGTCCTTTGCATCTCTTTGTGGTCATTTTGTGTCCCCTGTATTCGTTTTGTGTCTCTTTGCAGTTGTTTGTGTTTCTCTACAGTCATTTTGTGTCTCTTTGAGGTATATTTATGGTCTTTTTATAGTTCTATGGATCTCTTTGTGGTCATTTTGTGTCTCTTTGTAGTTCCCTTGCATCTCTTTGTTGTTGTTGTGGGTCTTTTTTAACGTAAACTTGTGTTTATTAGGATTATATTTGCATCTTTTTGGGATGTTTTGTTTCTCTTTGTAGTTGTTTTGTGTTTCTTTGTAGTCATTCTGTGTCTCTTTAAGGTCATTTTGTGTCTCTCTGAGGTATATTTGTCTTTTTAGGTCGTTGCGTGCCTCTCTAAATTTGTTCTGTGTCTCCTTGTAGTTCCTTTGCATGCCTTGTTGTTGTTGTTTTGTGCCTCTTTGGAGGTCAATTTGTGTCTCTGTGAGGTATACCTGTGTCTCTTTGTAGTCATTTTGTGTCTTTTGTTGTTCCTATGCACCTATTTGTGGTCATTTTGCATCTCTTTGTATTCGTCTTTTTTAAGGTAAATTGTCTCTAAGGGGTATATTTGTGTCTTTCTGTAGCCATTTTGTGTCTCTTTGAAGTATATTTGTCTTTTTAGGTCATTGTGTGTCTTTGTATTTGTTCTGTTCTCCTTGTAGTTCCTATGTATCTCTTTGTGGTCATTTTGTGTCTCTTTGTTGTTGTTTCTTCAGGTATATTTGTGTCTCTTAGGGGTCTCTTTGTGTCTTTTGGGATGTTTTGTTTCTCTTTGTATAGTTGTTTTGTGTTTCTTTGTAGTCATTTTATGTCTCGTTGCTCTGTGTCTCCTTTTGCATGTTTTTGTTGTTGTTTTGTGCCTCTTTGAAAGTCAAATTGTGTCTCTATGAGGAATATTTATTGACTTTTTGTAGTTCTATGGATCTCTTTGTATTAATTTTGTGTTTCATTGTAGTTCCCTTGCATCTCTTTGTTGTTGTCTTTTTTTAGCTAAATTTGTGCCTCACTGTGCATCTTTGTGTAGTCACTTTGAGCCTCTTCCTGGTTGGTATAACTGGAGTAACATTTTGCTGGTGGAGGCCAGAGGGGCCCCTGATACTTTGGGCCCCTGGCCTGTGCCCAGTTGGCTGGTTCAGTAATCCATCCATGGTGACATGTATCATGTGAGACAAGACATATAGTTCACATAGTTTTTCAAACAAAACTAATGCTAATAAGACAAACCTATGATAAACTCTCTTGACATGCAAAATTATCTTTTACACTGATAAACATCATATCATTACGTCATAGCACAGTTTAAACAGAACCGCCTCTGATTACTGCACATATTTTCTCCTAAATAAGGGCGTATTGGAGACACCAGAATTGGAAGGACTTCGCCTCTCTTTGAGTTTTCCTTTGATAACTTAGAAATCCAGCAGTAATTCTAATATATGTAATATAATATAATAAATAAATAAATAAATAAATAAAATGAATAAAAATAAATAAACAAAAAATATGGGTAAATTTGCTGCATAACCTCCACTCCTTAATGTGTACCCTCATTACTTGGAATCTTCATGGGCCACATCCCCCTACTCAAAGAATCTAGAGACAATTGGATACAAGTTAACATTTTTGCATGATTTCAACAAATTGAAAAAAAAGAAAAATAAAAGTTGCCGTGACGTCACTATCATTTCATGAATAACACATAAAGTGTAAAGCATTTGGAATACTTGTAGAAAATAAAGAATCGGAAGATACCCAGAATTGGATACAGAAGTTGAAGACAAGAAAGAGACAAAGAGACAAAAACAGGTAGATCTGTTAGAAAACAGACATGATTAGGCAGGCATCTCCTCATTAGAGCATGCTGGAGACAAACAGACAGACAGACAGACAGACTGCATCCATGACAGCTCCATGCACAAGACAGACACAACAGGTGCAATGCAGCATGACAACACTATCACTTTCACTCAGTCAGTAATTTTAAACTGATTAATATGGCAAAAAATAGACAATTAATTAAGCATATGGATTAGTCTGGTAATATGAGCAACAACGGGATGAAGGTGAAGACTCAAGATGATCGTTTAGGAATCTGAAACATGAACTCAGCAGTATTTCTAAAGAAAAAGAGAGACAAAAGACTGGAGAATCCACTGCAGAGACGCAGCCGAGCACTTTACAATAAAGTGAGCTCATAACAAGGGATAATCCTTCACATGCTCACAGAGCCTCTAGCTTTAAGTTAATCGAGCCAGGCCGCATGATTCCCCTCCAGTTTCTATACAGTTTGTGAGAGCCAGGAGCTTCAATCTTTATTAGCGCGGGCTATCATTAGTCCCGTCCTCTGCAGGGAGTCTGGAGGCTACAGGCTGAGGAGACCTTGGCACAGCCATAAGGATTATGGCTGTATCTCCGCACTGCTATGTACCCGTTCAGCACCGTCACTGAGCTGACATTTACGCAGCACCATCCAGTCCGTCTCAAGGACACCGCTTTCATTATCCACTGTAATAAGAGGGAATCATTAATATCCCCTCGATATCTAAAAATGTGAATAGATATGATTAATTTTAAATGTCAGTCAGTAGAGGCGTATCGGAGTGTTTGGTGAAGATAGCAACAGCCAGAGATACAGCACGGGCTGTGTTACAGTACAGCTGGCACATTGCTATACCTGTATATAAACTGTTTACTGTTAGTCTGAGTCCTGATGACACACCACATGGAAAAATACTCAATTAGAAGTACAAGTCCTCCACTGACAGTCACGTGTATATAAAAATACATAATCATTTTTTGAGGAATGAACTTAAAGGGTGACACCGCCTAATTTAAGAATTCAAATATGTTATTTCCAAAGTTCAATCAATATTAGCGAACATGAGCCAGAAACCAGAGCAGGAAGTCTCAAACTTGTGACGTCATCGGGTATAAAATCTGAAGCTGCTCCATAGATAACGAATGGGAAAATTGATTTTCTTTTCTTTTTTTATACTCATTTGAGCTTTATTCTATTGTAGTGTTCTCAGGTCTTAAACAGAAAATGTGCCCATATACTCCGAACGTTCCCCTGGGTGCTCTCCAGGGGCGTAAATAAAGACAAGGGATGAGGGGGTCATGGAGAGAGTGGGCCCTTCAACTACATGTTGGGAAGAAAATGGGCCCTCGTAAGTAATTTAGATTGCCACCTTAGAAATATGCCTGTGTTAAAAGCAAAACTCACATTTAATTCAAAATGGCACCATGTGCTTTATTTGCTTTATATCTCTCTTTCTTTTTTGTTGTTGTAAATGAGCCAGTAGCAATCTATAACACAATATGTTATAGAAAACACTCAAATAAATGAATAATTCAAATTTTCTTTGGTATTTTTGTCCTGTACATATATGTGATGATGATTTTTGGGTGATGTGTATGTTGGTGTTATCTAAATTCAAGTCTCTATTTGATCATGTGACGATAAGATTAAACGGTAGCTAGTTTAGGCGCATAATGAGTAACCTCCCGGCCTTAGGGCCCGTTATAATATTGTGCACTGGGGCCTTCTGTAACAACCTTACACCACTGGTGCTCTCAGTGTCACTATAATCATCCTGAATGGACTGCAAGTGACTCACGGACATGTCAAGTTTGTGAAAAACACACTTTATTTTAAGTACAGTGAATTTCCAGCACAGACGGACTCCGGGGTTTTTTCTGACCTAATTGTATTGCGGAGTTTTGCAAAGCGGCGACTGGATCTTTGCTCTCAAACCACAAAAAAATGGGATGGCACAACAGTCTCCTTCAGTACATTATTCTGTGCTTTCTTTTGATTTTCACATTGGCTAGTCATCCTGTTTAATTTGTCTTCTGATTAAATCGGAACCGCTGAAACAAGTTGTAGGAAGCCTCTGCAAGTAATTGGTTGCTGGCAGACACTCTGTGCTGCAATAAAATGGTTAAGTGCCGTGCACTGTAGAGCCGATGCGCTGCTGGTTCTGCTGGCCTGAATAGAATATAATGTCTATAGCCTTACTGCTGTGTGTACAGCCTTATAGACTGAGCTGAGTAGTGATGCGCGGGTCGACCCGCAACC
This sequence comes from Epinephelus lanceolatus, assembly GCF_041903045.1. NCBI lineage: Eukaryota > Metazoa > Chordata > Actinopteri > Perciformes > Serranidae > Epinephelus > Epinephelus lanceolatus. The sequence continues at coordinate 30,763,919 of NC_135745.1, read as the reverse complement.
TGCGGGACCCACAAATGGACCTGCGGGTCGGGCAGCAGTGATCGTCTGTTAAATCGGTCTGTAAATGATATTTTGACATTATTATTATTATAATCTATTAATCTATAATCTATTACTGTCATGGCATCCGAAGGTACTGATGCGTTGAGCAGGTGACAGTCCGCGGTCGTTTTCAAAACACACTTGTGTCACACACTCCAAAAGATACTTGTTGAAACTTTAAACAATAATTTATTGTACAAAACGGGGGAAACAAACGTTGACAAAAACGGTTACATAATTCATATTAAATTCAAAAGATAATGAAAAAACAGCTACAAGTTAGAGGGAATAGTGATAAAGTGGTAAAACTTGGCATTGATCCACAGCCTCAGACGGATGCGCTCAAGCGTGCCGTGTGCACAAGCTCCATTGGTAAGCTTTACTATATTTTCACATTTTTAACAATGCAATTTAAAAGTTTTGATTTTTATTGATAACCTACATTTACCAACAACAAAAAGACTACATTTAGCACCAAAAAATATGTAAAAAAAACAAACAAACAAACAAAAAAAACCCGAATATCGAATACCAAATTTTCATAACGAATACCTACCCATAGAAACGAATATTCGAATATCCGAATCACATATTGAGTTTTAGAGCACTCTAGTTTTTGGAATTGGGAGAGAGTTGTTCATGTTTCTGCACATTTCTAGACCTTAGAAATAACATGTATGAATTTGAAAATAGGGGTGGTTCCACTTTAAAGCGACAGTCATTTTTGCTGAACTCTGGTCACAGGTGCCAGTTGCAGGCTAATACTAAATGCTAAAATAAAGTCTATCAGGAGAAACAATGATCATAAAATCAATGAACTGACTCAGTAATGTCAGCAATGTCTAGCTAACATGTGCTAAAGCTAACAAGCATTACCCTCCATAAGCTGGTGGTCATGCCAGACCAAGTAAGCCTGTAGCAGTGAAACACCTCAGAGTATTGAACTAAGCAGGGATGGATTTTCTTGCTTATTAATAAAAGACAAAATCTGACAGAGAAAGAATGTGATTGTTTTTCTTGCAAACGTTAAATAGTATCAAAAGTAAAAGCACTCAAAAGCAGGAAGTGAATGTTATCTATACAAATAATTTCTGAATATTTGAAACAGTTTAAATACTAATTTCCTGCAGTATTGATACACCGGTACAAGCTGCACTTTCTCACCCTTGCTTTTTGATAATGTTACGACAGTCATTTTGCTTTTCTCTGCTACTAACAAAGAAAAGACAAGTCGCTGTTTTCATGTTCTAGCTTTGTTGTATTTATCTTTCAGCAAAAATTTTAAAATGTGTGCCATCAATGTAATTTTTTCCCTGTTGCATCAAAAATGATGTCAATTATTGATAATTTTAGAAAGTTAGAAACGTCAGTATCGTGACAACACTATATATCATATTATTTTATAGTTATTACTGATGCATTAATGTGTATGTATCATTTTACTGTTTTAGTTGGCTGAGGTGGAGCTAATTTGAACTATTTTATTTCCTTCATGAAGTAGTTTTTCTCAAAAGGGCGTATGTGAGATCTTTTGAAAATGTTTCTTTTAAAAAATATCTGTCATGCATATTTCAAAAAACAATTAAACTATAATAAGTTTAATAAAAGTGCAAATGTAAGTTTGATTAACCAGATTTTATATTAAATATTCCGCAACTGCCGCAAAAAAAAAAATCACCTTCACATTTCCGTTTGTTCACTGTGGTTTTCTACCAAAGCACTGGTCGAGGGTCCTTGGCTGAAAATATATTACAAAGGGGAGCATTATTGAAAAAGCTTGAGTACCACAGGTCAAATCATGTTTTATGAGGTCATACTATTCTTTGTAAGTGAAATCTTAACTGACAAAGTAACTAGTAGCTACAGCTGATAAATAAATGTAGTGAAAATTAAATGTAAAATAGTTTCCTCTGCATTGCAGTACAGTTTAAGTACTTATCTCAAGTAAAGCACAAGTACCTCACATTTGTGCTTAGGTACTTGAGTAAATGTACTTAGTTACTTCCCACCACAGGTGACGTGATGGTTCTCTCGCCATCTTGAGTTCATGGCATGAAAGCAGCCAAATAACTGATACTTCTCCTGCAAACCTGCACAGCACGAATACCATCAACACAGACGGGCACATACAAGCGTGACTGCAAGTGCAAGATTTCCACTCAGTGCAACAAGTGCAGAATTGGAGCAGATGTGATGACATGGGAGCCATGACATAACATTACACATGATGTGATACAAAAGCAGAAGAAGAAAAAAAACAACAACAACAGAGAGACAGTAGCCAGACATGACAAGACAGCAAGTTCAATAATATCACAATGCGAGCATATCAATAGGCGTGAACACACACTGTGCCATGCTCTTGTGTCAGTCCGTCAGTCAACACACATGCAAGCGGTGCTCCTTTCTCTTTCTCTCTCACTCCTTCCATGCAAACATCGCCTCTTTTTAATCTTCCAATTCTTGGGTCTCCATGACAACAAGATCATACCATGCAGAAAACATTGATCGGGGAGTGAAGGCAATACCAAGGGTTCTGCACACAAGGCCTCACAATGCAGTCAATGCACTCTGCTGCGTAGGCAGACCACTTCATGATCGTAGCAGCTTTAGAGAAATCAACTCTCTTCATATTTTTTGGAGACAATATCATTTCACTTCAAATCTACTCCGGCGTCCTTTAAATGTTTTTTTTTTTTTTCCTTTTTTGTTTCTCTCTGTTTCAATAAGTGAAGCTTTCTGAAACAAAGGAGTAACAAAAGAAAAGAAAGAGCACACCAACCTTCTCGAAGCTCTGAGGGATGAGAGGGGGTTGATGCAGAACACAATGACGTGAGGGGGGGAGAAAGAGAACGGGGAAACACAGAGAGAATAAAAACGGCCAGCGCAAAGCCACTCGCTCCACTGCATTACACACGCTCACCAACACGCACTCTCCTCCGATATTCCAATTAACATAGAATCTAGAACTTAGAAATCTGAACATTGGTCGTGGTCTTTCAGCCATAAGCCAGATAGATACAGCAGCACCCACAGTCCAGAGGCTACAATCAGTTACACAGGGATCATGTGGGTGCAAAATGATGCCATTAATGTAAATATATTTAATTATATCCTGATTGTTTCCAAATTTCCAATCAAATCTGTGCATCTTTTGTGCAACATTGTCCTCTTAATCTGCCTCTTGTATAGAAGCCATATTAGTAGACAGATCAGTGATGCTTCCATGCAGTTAAACCAAGGTGTGTCCCCAACTCCATGTCCAATTTGACTCCACTGCAGGGGCTCGCACCGAGGTTTAAGGTGGACTTGTTAAGGGTGGGTGTGAGAAATAGCAAACAACAGATTCAACATGTATTGTAGACAATGGATGGGTTAGTAATACTTGTTTAAAAAGCACAGAAATGAAAAAAGACTTTGTCTGTACCAAGAGCACCTTAATCGTTTCTGTGTGTTTGTCTCTCTGTGTGGGTGTGTGTTTGTGCGTGTGCATGTGCATTTCTGGGTTCCCGTCCTACCTCGCACATACAGGTTGGCAGGGGAGGAGTAGCGCACGCCTTGGGAGTTGGTGGCCACACACTCGTACTTCCCTTGGTCTGTTTCCTCGCTGTTCTCAATCTGCAGCGCTCCTGCAAGACAGGAAGTGGCAGGCAGACAGAACGAGAGAGAGAAATGAAGATGTTCAGTGGAGTTTGAAGAAAATGTTCCTGCCGCTATCAGCCTTCCTTTGCATCCTCTCCTTTTCATCCTGAGATGTTTCACTGTTAGTCTGTTTCTGTTATATTTTGACCCTGGGGTATCCGCTCTTATATTGCTTCAACATATCCAATAAAGTCAGTTTTGTTTGGTATATCTGTGAGGCACAGTGTGAATGGGCCGCGCTCTCATATACAGAGCCATGTATTTTCTCTCTGCACGCTCAGCAACACATTTGAAAATCAGAAAATTCCTTCCACAAAAAGTTTGGAAGTCAAAAACAAGTCTCAAAATGACTTTTTATAAACTTATATGACACTTAAAGGACCTTGTGTTGTACACCTCTTTACGAGCTTGTGATTCCCCTCCTCCAGAAGGCTCACTGCTGCCGTGAAGAAAGCCTGTTTCTATCTCAGCAAGCTTTACCCCACGGCAACAACCCGACAATGCTCTTTAACTCCTCAACTTGTTTCTTTTACTTCCTCAATTTTTATCCTCCTACCCTGATCCCACTGTGATAAACAGTGACTCCCTAAACGTGCTATAATTACACACAGCACTCAGGTATTCTTTTGTTCCACAGGGTGCTATTCTTATTTTTTTTTTTGCATTTTTGCTAACGGCCTTTTGAATTACCAGCAGAGACTTTTTTTTTTTTTTTTTTTTTTTTTTGCTCTTTCAGCCTGCTCTGTCACATTCATCTCATCTGAAACTGACTTTGACATGGAGCCTGAGGAGGAGGCACAAAACCATGGATTACAGTCTGCTACAGGAGGAGAGGAAAAAGACACAACTCAAAACGCGCATGAGACACAAACACTAACACACACACACACACACACACACACTGACACACAGTTTGTAAGTCTGATGCAAAGCACAGTATGATGTATCAGATCTTCTAGAGGGGCTCTGGCTTGTAAGAGATGTATGGAGATATATAGAGAAGCAGAAGATATAGAATGCTTGCACACGCACACCCGTAGAAGATTATCTACTTCAGTAAAAAGCAAAACCAAAATTCAAAAAGTCCTGCATTCATAATTACATAACGTACTGAAGCACCACAGTAAATGTATATTAAATTATTATGCAGAATGTTCCCTTTCAGGCTGCAGTTATTATACATGAATTATATAACTGCATTATTATTAATTATGCATCCATTTGCTCTCAGCATTTGTAGCTATTTAAGGGGAATTTAAAGGGTAATTTCATCCAAATTACACCAAAAAACCAACTGATTGTGTCACACTGTTGTAAACACATACAAAAGTCTGTTTATATATATTGTATTGAGGCGGCAGCAGAAGTCTTCTGGATGAATACCTCAAAACTTCAGCACATGAGACCATAAAACTATCTGCACAATAACCCAAGAGATAATTTAGAAAATATGGTTGTTTGTTTTTGTAATTTGGGTGAACTGACCCTTTAACTGCATTTTACACAGGCTGACGGATTGCAAAAATTGACTTACTGATCAATAAGTTGATCAAAAGAAAAGATTATTTTGACAATCAAATCATGTTTTAGTTTTTAAACAAAGAAAAGCTAAATGCTCTCTGGTTCCAGCCTCTAAAATGTGAGGTTTATTGCTTTTATCTGTTTAATATCATTGTAAACTGAATATTTGGTGGTTTGGGGCTTTTAGTCAGGCAATAATAGACATAAAAACATAATTCTGGTCTCTGTCTTCTGATATTTTCCAGACTGAAAAATTAAATCTACAAATGCAAGTCATACCCCCTCTCTCCCTTGCTTTCCTTTTTTGAAAAATAAATAAAATAATATGTTGATTTATGGAAAATGAAAATAATCACCAGATGCAGCCCTTTGTTCACGGAAAGCAGAAGTACCGTAAAATTAAATCTAATACTTAAAGGTCCTCTTCACATATCTACAGGTATGTTTTTAAACAGATATTTTCCTTCCTCATTAAGCAAAAAAAAAAAAAATCTGTCCATATGACATTACAAGATCCACCTGTGCTAAAACACAAAAACAGCTCCAAATGCTCGCCTGCCTTTGGTGTCTATAGCAGTCTTCCCTCGTCACACACAGGAAGTGAAATGTGAGGCTAACTTTAGCTTTTTCAAAACACCTACTGGAGCTCACATCTGTTTGATTCCAGTTCTATAACAGGGCAAAGAAGCTCACACAAAGATACGAGTGATGGTCTGGACATGCTAAAGTTTTCCTTCCACTCCTCATCGACAACAATCCCACTTTGGAAGGTGTCACCATTTGCTGGTTCGACCGGGCCCCATCAAGAACCACTGTATCTACACATTGTATGTACACAAACCACAGACCAAGGAACACTGGGTTCAGCAGAAACCTCAGTTCGTCCTTGAAGTGGTGCAGCAATAAATTTAAGTGTAAAGTGGTCATTAGCGGTGCTAACACACCGGTAGTCAGCTGTTGTTATTGTTTTTGGCGCATACTCATTACACAAAGAAACAATGGGCGTGCACACATTGAGGAGGAGATGTCATCATTTCCCAAAAGCTTTGCTTCACATACCCACAAAGATAAACAGTGGCGTTTAAAAGAAATCGCAATTTAGTGGCCTGAAACTTTGCAAGTGAACGAGAGGCCAAATTAAACAGGAAAATATATGTTTACGAAAATATCTGTATACGAGTAGACACGGCGAAACTTCTCCCGTGTGCCAAGCATGTAGGAGAACTACGGTGGTCGATGTGAAATTTCGAATGGGCCCATCTAGAGTTGGTTTGTCCAGTTCTGGGCTACTATAGAAACAACATGGAGGATGCACTACATATGTAGATATTCTACATACTACTCATTCTAAGGTACTGGAAACACATTGATACTTAACTTCAGGTAATTACACACTACTGAAAACATAGTGATGAATATTAGATGCCTCTAAATCCTACACACTGGACCTTTAATGTACTAACTAGCTACGTTCCATGGCTGCGCACACATACGCACAGTGTGTTATCCTAATGGCGAAAAACGCTTTTAATTATTAAATCTTAAAAACAAGGCCAGTTAAGCACTAAAAGGTTCCACAGAGACAGTCAGTCTGTGTGTGTGTGTGTGTGTGTGTGTGTGTGTGTGTGTGTGATTCACAGTTTACACAATAGCCGATCAGAATATGCAAAAGTTTAAACAGCATGTTTTTGGATGCTCAGAGGGGGGAAAGAATGACTTGTTACACACAGCTCGGGCACAAGCATGCGCTCTGTGTGTCGGAGTGTGTTTAGCGAGCTGAGAGGCCCTGCTAGCTGAAGCTGTCATCCATTTGCTGTCTTCTGCAGTTACATGAAAGGAAAACAGCTTGTGCCCTCCTCTTTCTCTCTATTTTTCCATCTCTCATTTCCCCGCGGCACAGGGCAGAGTTGGGAGATAAACAGGAATAAATTATCTGCTCTACAAGGCGAGCCTCCTCTCCACAAAGAGGTGGAGGCAGCGGGAGGAGCGAGGGGAAAGACGGAGCGGAGGAGAGATGGGGCTGGACAGGTGGAGATCTGCAAACAAGAACTCATCTGGCAGCTGGAAGCAGCTCATATGGCTAACCATCAGCACGGATTTGAAATGGGCGATTGAAATCTTCTTTTATGCAAAACATGTCATTACCACACATGGAAACAGACAGGTGCTCGGTATATCCACGCATATAAAGGTCGCCGCATTCGAACATAAACACATGGCGCAGACAGATAACTGGCAACCGACAAATATGAAGACGGTCAGTGTGAGAGAGCAGGACAAAAAGCTGTAAAAAGGGAAAGTGAAAGATAACAGAAGAGAGAAGGGAGAGCAGTTTGTTAGTGAGTCTGGGAGCTGCTGACAGACCCAGAATGAGATGTGACTTCGGTAAATTGAGCTGCTGTGAAATCGCAGTTGGTGTATAATGTCTGCTGGACTGAGGCTCGGCCGATCAGATGACAACAGATACTGCTAACCCAATAGCTTGGCCAGAACATCTAGGTCAAACAGATCACCTGGACTCCGGTCTCCCACGAGGTGAGACATTAACTTTTAACTGGGACAGGACATTTAGCAACAGTCAGAAGAGACAGGTGCTATTTTTACCACAACACAGTTCACTTAAAGATGCAGGATTTACCTAAAATCAATGTACAGACACAGACGTATTCCCTCTAAATCATCACGTATGACCCATTAGAAGTGTGTGATGGTGTATTTTTCTGCAGAGACTCTGCCTTCTGCTTCAAATGTCTTTTTATTTTCTGTGTTGGGGATGTTTATGGTGTGCACCCTCATATTGCTCAGGTGAGATCGGGGACAAAGCGGCAAAAAAACGCAAATATAACGATGTGGGGATGCCTTTTACTTTCACTTTCACTAGGAAACATATTTACAAACTGTAACTGACAATCCTGTATAGTATACCTTTAATTCAGTTGAAGAGCAAACAGTTGAGATCAAATGAGATCTTTTGCACACCGGTTGTAATTTCAAGTTTTCCCTGGAGGTGAACACGAAAACATTAAAGACACCCTCCAGTGAAAATCGAGTTTTTAACCTTGTTAACATGTCCATATGGTGTTTTTAATATGCTAGAAGATATGCAGTCATCGCCATAGCACAGCATTTCCTCCTGGGAGCTGCAGTGCACCCATGACAGTCAGGTACTGTTACATCACAAACCTAAGGAACCAATGCCATAACGCTGAGGTGCAACGAGAAGTACCGGAGTATGTCACAGTTTCACTTTCGCTTCAGCTTGTCAGAGCTGGTGATCAGGAACACATTTATCTAACCTTAGCAACACATTATTAGTGGTTTTATAACGTAATCAAGCTGAAGGCTCATGTCATCCATTACTGTTTACAAGCAGAGCATTGTGTGTTTGATGAGCAGAGTGAAGGTGAGCATGAGCTCCAGGCGAGTGGCTCGTTTGCATATTCATAGATCCACGCATGCTTAATAAGGCAGAGGGGTAGAGTTCCATCCAAGCCATTTTAAGGCATGAAGGGATCTTTTCATGGAAAGAATAAAATTGCAAATATGTAATTTTGATGAAGAGAGATAAGTTTTAGGGGTTTGATCAATGCCTTCAAAGGAACTCTAAAGACAGGATAAGATTTTTAAGAGCAAGTTAGCTACTGAGCTTACAATGTAATTCATTTAGGCCTGAAACAAAAGAAAATTAAAATGAGCGACAATTTAGCGTTTAACTTTTTAATCATTTAAGTCATTTTGTAAAGCAAATTGACAACCATTTATTGGTTCTACTTTCTCAAATGTGAATGCTTGTTGGTACTTTAGTCATATAGACCCTTTTACTGTTAGCAAACAGTGTGACGTTTTTGATGGGCGGGGCTTAGCTGCAAGCAAAACAATTCTCCACAGACATTAGCCAACGCTAGCTAGCAAGTTCTGTTAGCTATTTTTAGACAATGGAGGAAGATGATGTGAGTGGTGCATTTAGAGACAATCATTCAAAGTGCCGGAGCGCACTCTGGCACAACTGAACCGTTCGTAAATTGGGAGCGCTGTCAGAATGTACCATTCGGTTATCCAGAGAGCCACACTCTCGGAGCAGCAGAGCACCAAGTGGAGTGAATGTGTGAATAGCTTAACTGTTCATTAATTCATATAGAACTGTAACGCTCCATTTCTTCAACCACAGGACTCTCATTTTAGTCTAGAGCATCAGATTGAATTGACGAACGCACCATTTCAGGTCACTCACTCTCCTGGACAGCAAGTGTTGCTTGAAAACATAAACGCTGACAAACGAGACTGGACTGGCCGACCCGTATGCTCTCTCAGTGGATTGATGATGTCACAGGAAGCTTTGTGGTTGATTACTATGCCAATCTTACATAGGACGACACTCACGGTTTCCTCCAGTTTGTTTTACTATCGAAGCTAACGTTAGCTAATGTGCTAAAAAGTTAGCATTACAGAGAAATCCAATATTCCTCTTATTAGCTCCCCAGTTTCTGATTAGGTGGACATGATAACCCTTAATACACATATGTTATTCATCCGTACAACAGTAAATACTTTTACCTAACCTGATATGAAGTGTACGCTGCACATGCGAGCATATTTGACGATCGCCTTCATCCAGTTCTTTCGTCTTATAGCATTCAACCATAGCTATCTTTGTTTTTGTTGACGTGCAGTGGTGGCTGGTATGCAGTAAAATTTAAGTTTGAGACATGACACCTTCTATTCTGGCTCCTAATAACACAACAAGATGATATATTAAGACTTGTTGGGAATAGAATGATGTTATGTGTTTTACTATAAGTTGTGTTTCACTATATAAGTTTTAGATGTGTGAACAATGAGAATACTGAGATGATTTCAGCTGATCTGAATGTGTTTGCTTTGCAGAAGTGGAGAATTACAGGAGAGGAAGAGACATGAAGTCGGAGGAGCACATACCGCAATGCTCAGATAATTAGTTTCATATATGGTAAAAAGAATAGAAAGTGATATACAGATAGTAAGGTACAGCACGTGTAGGGAGTTGTGTTGTTCTCTTGTCTTTCAAAACAGGAACCACGCCCCCACCGCCAGCGGGAAGGAGTCAGATTAACACGAGGCAGGGGCGTGGTGTGGTGAAGGAGGAAGTGGAACTGCCAATGAGAAGAGGACAACGCCTTGCGCGCACAATGACACTCTGTTACGCTCAAATATACTGGGTCAGGGAAAGGACAGGAGGTCAGACTTCGTGAACTGACACACTTTTGTTGTTCGTCAGGGACGTGAAGTTGAGACCCAGAGCTCTGTAATTTTATTCCTTTACTGCTTAATAAACTACATTAACTGAGACCGAATATCTTCTCCTATTGCTTCATTAAAGAACACGCAGGACTGAGCTCACACATAGCACATTAGAGAGTAGGATGAGACTCTTAGTCCATCAGACTCCTATGTAGCCTACAGCCCTGTGGTGGTGAGTTGTGTTTAGCCTCCAGCTAACAAACTGAAGTCACTGTTATATAGACCCTAAAAGGGTCTATATAACAGTAAATGAATTATATTCAAGTTTAGGACTGAGAATGAGACAAAATTAAAAAAAAATAAAGTTGCATTTTTCATAATTTTCTGAGTATCTACAGACCTGACCAATAATCTATTCATTGTGTAAATAGTCAGCAGATTAATGAAATGATAATGAAAACAATAATTAGTTGCTGCTCTTTATGGATTCTTTTGCAGATTTATTTGTGCCCTAATTTATATTACCTCCACAAAAAACAGACATTAAAAAACTAGATAAGCAAGTATTACATATCACAGCCTAAACAGTAACTCCACCTGTTCCCTCAGACGAGAAGCATGATCTGTAAAAGGATTTGTCTTTCACCATTTTTAGAAATCCTTTAAAAAACATCCTGGATCTTCACCAAAAACTAATCGTTTGTTTGTTTGTTTGGCCAGCGTCCCAATTTCCAACCAAATTTCATTGTTTGTCTGTCTGTTAGTCAGCAGGATATCTCAAAAACAGATGTCAGACAAACAGGACCAAAAATAACCTCGGTGGCGGAGGTATTAAATGATGCACTGGAAACATTTGGGGAGAACACAGTCATAACTAATTCTGACGGATGCCTGAACAAATGCATTTATGTGGTTAGTCAGAATATGGCTGTTGTACTGTGACGCTGATTTAAAGAACCCAAGCGGTGTCTTTATGTTTCAATCACCTCCCTTTCTGCATTAGATAAAAGTGACCTAAACCATGACCGTTACCATAACCACAACCTTTGATCACATCGCAGTTCTTGGCCAAGACAGGTCCATCCATTACCCAGCAGTCAACCTCGGGGTCCATATTGCATGCCATCTGTTAGAGTGGAGGTCTACGGAGGCTGTTAAGTGCTTAGGTAAACTCTCCGGATCTCAGTCCCAAATGTCAGTGATAGACAGATAACTTGTCACGGTTCTCCTCACGCACATCTAAACGGGTGCAGCAGATGGCATGGAAAAATGGATGGATGCTTTGGTTGAGGTATAAAGATGTCAGGAAAAGTTCAGCTCTGTACTGTGCCAAATGTTTTATATGGAAGCCCATTTCAGTTTGTGTGATTTAAAAAAAGGGGATCCAGTAAGTCATTATAATGAGAAGCTTTATCAAAATAATGAGTTAGTATCTTTAAAATACTAAACTTTCTAAAAATAATGATTTACTCATCTCAAAGTAATTACTTAGTATCTCAACATAATAAGAAATTCTCAAAATATTGACTTAGTATCTCAAAATAACGAGAAACCGTACCAAGACAAAATTATTTTGAGAACGTTTTCATTATTTTGCAATACAAAGCCATTATTATTAAGTAGTTTGATAAGTGCTCATTCTATTGATAGAACTACTGATTATTTTGAGATATTAAGTCAATAATTTGAGATAAGTCATTATTTTGAGAAAGTTTCCGATTATTTGGAAATACTAGGTAATTATTTTGAGATACTAAGTCATTAATTTTAGATTCTAAGTCTTTTTTTGAGATAAGTTAATCATTATTTTGAGTTTTCATTATTCTGAGATGCTAAGTAATTTATTTGAGACCGTAAGTCATTATATGGAAAAACTAAGTCATCAATTTGAGATACTGAGTCATTATTTTAAGATATTAAATCATTATTTCAAGTTTCTCAATATTTTGAGATACTTAGTAATTAATTTGAGATACTAAATAATTACTTTAAAATACCGAGTCATTATTTTGAGATACTAAGTCATTAATTTGAAATACTAAGTCCTTAGTTTGAGATACTAAGTCAATCATTTGAGATACTAAGTCATTATTTCAAGATACTAAGTCCTTAGTTTGAGATACTAAGTCAATAATTTGAGATACTAAGTCATTATTTTAAGATACTAAGTCATTATTTTGAAATACTAAGTCCTTAGTTTGAGATGCTAAGTCAATATTTCGAGATACTAAGTCATTAATTTGAAATACTAAGTCATTAGTTTGAGATACTAAGTCAGTCATTTGAGATACTAAGTCATCATTTCAAGATACTAAGTCCTTAGTTTGAGATGCTAAGTCAATAATTTGAGATACTAAGTCAATCATTTGAGATACTAAGTCATTATTTCAAGATACTAAGTCCTTAGTTTGAGATGCTGTCAATCATTTGAGATACTCAGTCATTATTTCAAGATACTAAGTCCTTAGTTTGAGATACTAAGTCAATAATTTGAGATACTAAGTCACTATTTTGAAATACTAAGTCCTTAGTTTAAGATGCTAAGTCAACATTTCGAGATACTAAGTCATTAATTTGAAATACTAAGTCCTTAGTTTGAGATACTAAGTCAATCATTTGAGATACTAAGTCATTATTTCAAGATACTAAGTCCTTAGTTTGAGATGCTAAGTCATTATTTCAAGATACTAAGTCCTTAGTTTGAGATGCTAAGTCAATAATTCGAGATACTAAGTCAATAATTTGAAATACTAAGTCCTTAGTTTGAGATACTAAGTCATTATTTCAAGATACTAAGTCCTTAGTTTGAGATACTAAGTCAATCATTTGAGATACTAAGTCATTATTTTAAGATACTAAGTCCTTAGTTTGAGATACTAAGTCAATCATTTGAGATACTAAGTCATTATTTTGAAATACTAAGTCCTTAGTTTGAGATGCTAAGTCAATATTTTGAGATACTAAGTCATTAATTTGAAATACTAAGTCCTTAGTTTGAGATACTAAGTCAATTATTTGAGATACTAAGTCATTATTTCAAGATACTAAGTCCTTAGTTTGAGATGCTAAGTCAATAATTCGAGATACTAAGTCATTAATTTGAAATACTAAGTCCTTAGTTTGAGATACTAAGTCAGTCATTTGAGATACTAAGTCATTATTTCAAGATACTAAGTCCTTAGTTTGAGATGCTAAGTCAATAATTTGAGATACTAAGTCATTATTTTAAGATACTAAGTCCTTGGTTTGAGATGTTAAGTCAATAATTTGACAAACTAAGTCATTATGTTGAAATAATAAGTCATTAATTTGAGATACGAAGTCACTATGTTGAGATATTAAGTAATAACTTTGAGATACTTAGTCATTATTTTGATAAAGTTTCTCATTATTTTAAATTCTGAGTCATTAGTTTGAGGTGGCAGGTCATTAATTTGAGAAAGTATCTTATCATAATGCGATACTAAGTTTTGCAAAAGTTTCTCATTATTTTGAGATAGGAGGTCATTATTTTAAAATGCTAAGTCTTTATTTTAAGAAAGGTTCCCATTATTTGGGGGTACTTGGTCGTTGTTTTCATATACTAATTCACTATTTTGTTAAATTTTCACACTACCTTTTTTCCCCAATCACAATAAATGGGCCTCCATAATATTGTACCTTCTGGAAACCGGGTTGTTTATGTGTGCAGGTTTAATGTAGCTGTGTTCACAACTGTCAATGGCCACCGTTTGGACAGTTACCTGCAGCAAGAGAAGACCTCAGGTGATGGATTCTTATGGGCTGTGAAATGGCTAAGAGTCGTCTTTTGCCAGATTTCAGTGCAGTCATTCTCAATATCATTTCTCATCCTGACCCATATGGGCCATAAAAATATTTCCAAGACCAAACAGAGAAGAAAAGGAAAGACAGAGAGAAAACAATAATTGTGGCTCAAAACATATCCCTGGCTGCGGTCCAACGAGAGCTGGCAGCCGTCCACTAAATCAGAGGCACTGCTTGGAAGGTGCCCCCATTAAACAGATTTTAAAGGAGTGTTTCATCCATAACACATCTCGGTGCTATTTTGTGCCCAGCTCAGGTGTAATTGATTTCCTCCAAATCATTTCGCTGCAGTGTTTGGTTCATTATACACTGCATTTTGTTGTTCAGCTTTGCAATGCTTTTGGTGATTTGAAATCCTATTAAACCCCACGGTGAATCTCACTGTGCCATTTGTTTTGCTACTGTTTCATTGATGTGATACGTGACCTCACGTTCTACACCGCTGAATCAGTGTCATGTCTCTGTGTGACACAGCTCGAAGGACAAAACGCATCTCAGAGTAGACTGAGTGAAACTTATAATGATAGATACTGTATACTAATGATATAACTGCACTTACTGAGAGAAAAACAATTGTTTTAAGATGCATGGTGAGGTTTAAGCAAGGTTCTTTGTTATTTTGTAGCTCCAAGGCCGCCAACACTTTCTCATAAATTATAAGCAGAGGATAGAAAAACATTTGCATAGTGTTTATTGTAATTATGTATCCATAAAACAATCACTACACTTCTCCCTCTGGCATGTTTCTGAGCTTTACAGTGGACATACGGCAGCTTTAAAAGTCTTTTTCTTTGTTAGGAGTGCAGCTTTTGTCTCACCTGCATCGATGCAGCAGTGAGACTGGCCAGTGGCTTAATTCCACCCACATCCACTGCAGAGCATTTTACACAGACGCAATTACCATACGCAATATTCTGTATATCGCAGTAGTGAGTATCCATTTTTACACATCAGTAGGTTACTGGAAATAGAAATGGGTGTGGGAGCTAAAAGTGGTCTCAGCACAGAAAATGGCCTTCAGCTACCTGCAAACACTAAACCCCTCCCCCAAACAGTGATATCAGCATACAGTATCATAGCAACCGTAACTAGGCATGGCAGGCTTGACAAGCTTTAGATATCTCCACATGTTGATGCAGTGTGCACGGGGCTGTAGACAGAGCGATTCTTCATGTTAGGGGTGTTGGGATATGATGGGATTGATGATAACCGTGACATTTAAAAATGAAATACTGATATCAGGTTAACATTACACATACACTGTAAATAATCCAGTTCCTCTTAAATCATTGCCGTTTATTTCCATTCTCCCTTTGTCTCCCACCCCCAATGCCATCTGGTTGCCTTTTCACTATCCATTAAGTGTAATTGCTCTTTTTGTACACTTTTGTACAGTTAGACAGTCTCTCTCTGCCTCCCTACACTCGTATTGTGTAATTCATTTGCCAAAAAAGACACAAAACACACAATGAAGAAACTTTTAGATGAATTTAAATTTTACTGAGAGCATAATATCATTATCATAAACCCGACCATGATAAATGTGTAGAGAAAATCTGACATTGTGCCAGCCATACTCCAAATATAAAGCATTTGAAATGTTGAGTCTTTTTAATGTTTTTAAACCCAAAGTACAAGAGCAAAATTGTAAAGAATGGATTTAACACTGTGTTTGTGTGTGCTAACGTGAGCTATAAACATTAGCGTGTTTGGCAAACTAGCTTACTGCCTATAGCAGGGGTCAGCAACCTTCACTGCCAGAAGAGCCATTTTTGGTCATTAAAAAATTAATTAAATCAGTCTGGAGCTGGAAAATATATTCAAGCTTTATAATAAAGGTAACACAGCCTTATTAAGTCAAAATTAGCTCATTTTACCTTGACTGTATATATTCTGTATATTATCTATTTAGGTTACTATATATATTGTGTAAATAATCTTGTTTAGGTTACAATATATATATATATATATATATATATATATTAATTTATTTTTTGTTAATAATCCTGTTTATTTGAACTATATATTTGTAAATAATCCTGTTAGATTTTTTATAGTTTCATTTATCTTTCCACTCTTGCAAGGAGCACCTGTAACGCAAATAATTTCATCTCGGGGATCAATAAAGTATTTCTGATTCTGATTCTGATTCTAATCATTAATATGTTTTACCATTAAATGGCTACTCTGCAGTGAGGTATTTATGGATATTTGGTACCTTGTCTATGCACCATTAAATTTACTTGGAATCCACACTAGTTTCACTAAGGAGGCTCAAGACAAGCTTCTGAGGATCTGTATCTGTACTGTCTTTTTCATTTTACTTTTAGTATGTACTGCTGCCCTTAAAAAGTATGAACTGTGGCATGCAGTATGCACACAATCGGGACATACTTCTGTCTCATGATATGACGCATTGAACTTTGACCCTCTTGCTTTTTTAACCATTACCTTGGAGATTAAACAGACGCCACTCTGGAGAGCTCTGCAATTGTATGTAATTTAACTTTAAAGTTATCACTGCACAGATTCTAACACAATATATTTGCAACAGTGAAATTACATCTGCATCTTTCTTTATGACTTATTTTTATAGTTATGTCCTGTTGTTGTTGGTTATATTTTGTTCATTTAAACAATTAATATTCCTGTTATTACTATTCTACTGTTCATCAGTTACTTGAATGCGCTTTCATCCGTCATTGCAACTTCTGACAGCTGCCAATCAGACGTCAATCAGCTGTCATCAGTGTGCAGCTCAGTCGATGTGACATATTGTTTGCTGCACAGAGGATTGTGGGTCAGAATAGGCAGAAAATCATGCTGGCTTGCATACTACAAAATCGCACCAGATGTAGTAGAACATCTTGGTATTTTTGGCATACTGCAATTGATTTGAGGGATTCCAACAAACTCACAGTTAGACATAATCAGCTAACCAGCTAGCAATAGCTGATATTCTGCTCGTTACAGCTGTCATTGGTGTCGGCAAAATCAACACTCACTGGCTAGAGATGAGACTTTTGACTACCTGTGTGAAATCACAGGCCCATTCTATTAGAAGTGACTGAGACATTCATGTGGTTTAATACTGAAACTTGTCATTGTGAGGTGTGCATGTGTCGTGCTTGACAGGTGTTGCAACAGTAACTAAAATAAAGTGTTAGACTTAAATTTGTTTCAACAGCGTAATGGCAAACTACGCGTATGGAGACGCAGACACAAGGTTGACAGAGGGCACTAGTGATCAGTGAAGGATATTGGCTGACAGCAGGGAGATATCAGAGCTGGCAGGACGGAGGAGCACAGAGAATATGGATGAAGCAACAACAAAATGGTTTCGCCTCACCATCACTTTCATTCCCCCTGAGGACGACTGCGTGAGAATGGCTGAGAAAATACGTGTCTGCCTACTCCAGGAGACACTGTGTCATCTATACGGAGGAGCATAAACAAAGCTGAACAAACTGTCTTAAGCGCAAGATGTGATTCCTCTGTATTCACCCCTCGATCTGTCTGCACAGACACACGCTTTCTCTTCTCTGTAGCAGCAAAACAACTTCCCTCCCTCTTTTCCCTCTTACTGTCTCCGGCAAAGTGATCTTACGTTCCAATTTTCAGACATTGAGCCCATTTCACATAAATTCAGACTAGGCGGGTCAAAAGATAAGAGGAGCATCAGTTAAACACCTAATGTGAAGAAACTCTGAACTGTTTATTGATTTCAGGAAGAGAGAATAATGGTTGTTTTGCTGTAGATTGATTATTATATTAAGCATTTATTTCAAAGTGGATTTACTTTGTAATTGTGTTTAAACTTTTTCAACCAACTTGTATTGAATGTATAAGAGACCTGCCCTTTTTTAAAAAACTGTATGTTGCCATATTCTTTCACATTTATGATTCACAATAGAGCGATTTATGCCTTTAAAGTGTCATCTGTTTATAATCTTTTCTCCCAAATGTTAATAAAAACAGCATTTTTTTTTCTTGGCTTAAGGGGTGGCACAATTATCCTTTCATGAAATTGGCTTTAAAAAGGTTTTACACCCCCAAAGGATGCAGATAAACTCAGAGAGTAGCATGTAATCCCTCAATCATAATTAAAACATGATAATCACCAAATTTAGATCAACAGGGATTCCACCTGACAGCGATGCTAAGCTTTAGATGCACTGTGTTGTTTACTTATTTTCAAATGAAATAATCTGACGATAACATCCTCATCTGTCTCACCTGATCGGAGCTGTTTGATGCGACCCTGGCTGCTGCCGGGGTCGACGGGCAGGAAGTCTTTGAACCAGGAGATCTCTGGGTCGGGGATGCCGCTGGCGGCACACAGCATGGTGGCTGTCCTCGTCCGCTCCACCACCTTCAGCTGGGGACCCATGTCTATACTGGGGAAGCCGAATGGCAACAGGTCCTCTGGAAAGATGAAGAGAGGTAGTATTTAGAATTGAGTCTTGAAAACTCTGATGGCTGATGGTAATGGCAATAGATAGATATTACAATTTTGACCTGAAGATGGTGATAAAATAAGTTAAAGGAATACTTCACACCCCAAATGACCATTTATATATCAATTACTCACTGTGTTACAGTTAAACTTGTGAAGAAAGCTTGATTTTATTTTCACAAGCCCTCCCTGAAATCCAAAAACTTATCAAATTCTTCATGAATTGAAGTCATAGGGGTCTGTAGCAAAACTTTGCAAAAAGATCTGTTTGCAAACTCTCACACAACTTTTGCAGAATGATCCAAGTCTCATTTATCTAGTCGTAGGCAGGGAATTTAGCTGAAAGTGAAACTTCTCTATGCTCTCTTCAAAGCCAGACTCCATTGACAAAAACAGTAATTTTACCTCGCTGAACATGGGAGTTGCTGGTCTACCACTGCCTCGATCATTTTGTTTATTTGTGTTTTTGTGTAACTCTGGTGAATCCAAACTAATCCCTTAAAACACCAAAGTCACACAATAACACAAACAACCTAACTAAAATGAAGCAGCAATAGAGCAACAGCTTCCGTTATAAATTATGTAAAATTACTATTTTTGTCAATGGAGTCTGGCTCTGAAGAGAGTTCAGTTTTAAATACTAAGGTTTCAGTGAAAATTAGGGCTGTACCCAACTCAGAATTATGTCAGTCGAATCAGATGTGACTGTTTCATATGAAAATTTGACAAGTCTTTTTTTCCATATAAATTTTTAAAGTTTAAAAGGGGTTCAGCAGGATGTCCAAGCAAGCTAACGGCGCTAATGACAAATCGGAAATGTTTTGCCGACACTAGATATCAAACAAAAGCCTGAGACTGTGTTGTGTTAAGTATTTTTAAGCTGTTAATTAACCACTTCCAAGCAGAGGAGAGAAGATAATGTTATTTCAGAGCCTTATGGTGCAAAGTTTCTCCTCCTCTGTGCTGCTGCATCATACCTGCAGCTGTCTGTACCAAAGAGAAGGTGAAAGTCAAGAGCGCTCGCTGCGCAGCAATGACTGCTCGACTTGAGGCAATCTCAGCTGACTGGGGAGTCCCTCTGACAATTTGAATCTCCGACTCTATGGGGAAGCCCTGGTGAAAATCCAGGTGTTTGGTAAGTGCTGAGCATACGACTGGATAAATGAGGCTTGGATTATGCTGCATGAGTTGTGTGAGAGTTTGCTAACAGATGTTTTGATGTAGTTTTGCTGTTGTTGAACACAAACACCTATGACTTCAGTTCATCAGGAATGTTTTACATATTTGGATTCTTTGTTCACAGTGGAAGGATGAGAGAAAAACAAAGTTTTCTGATTTCATGGAAATCCATCCAGAGCCACACTCAGAGCCACAAATAATAACCTTGTTGTGGTGCTACAGGAAAAGTCAGGAGAACACCACAGTCATTCAGATGCATCATTTGGGAGCCATGAATGTGCTCAAGCTCAGAGTTCAAAAGTTCAGAGTCAGTTTGGACCAAAGTGACGGACTTCTGACCGTCCGGCTGACAAACACTGCCACACCTACAGCAACGCGGCTAGCATGGCTAAAAACAGATAGTGATAAAGAGATAAAGACAGACAGAGACAGAGGGTTGTGGTCAGGGATCAGGGGGGCTTAGATGATGTGAGGATTGCTCATACTTTATTATGGAGCAAATCCACTGGGACAATAAAGAACAAATGCGTTTACTCCTTATTTTTTGGGACAGCTGATAATGTGAGAGTGCAGTTTTTCCTCGACACAAATGAGCGGTTTATCTGCCTGCACAGAGTCACAGTCGACCCCGCCATGCACTGAATCCTTACTTTCCTCCTTCCGTGGTGAAACATAAGACTCGCTCACTCACACACAGTGATGTGAGAGCCACTGTTCCCCCCTTTAACATCTGCAGGCCCTTGAAAGTGGAGATACTGGCGAGGACAGCGGAGCCACTATATCCTTCCTCATCAAAGCCGCGTGTTCGCTCCTACAGCCAACTAGTCATTAGGTGATCTAGCAGGCGGTACAGCGACAGCTAGGTTTTACTGTGTGTGTGTGTGTGTGTGTGTGTGTGTGTGTGTGTGTGACTGCGTGTGTGTGTGTGTGTGTGTGTGACAGGCCTTTTCTACAGGAGTATAAACACACCGCCCAGTCAGCAGGAGCTACTTAAGTGCCGCACACACACATAAACACAGCCAGACACACACATTCAGTACACTCCTAACCTAGAAACACAGGTGTTTGGTGGCAGTGAACTGTGAGTTTTCCATGGTGTGGCTCTGTGTTATGTGGTGGTAATGATTCCTGTCTAATAACTATGCAGAGAGCTGCTCAGAAACAGCAGCAGCAATTAGAAGCTGGGATCAAGAGGAGGGGCAGGGCACTGGGGGTAATAAGGACTTGTTAGCAGTAATTGTTAAAATGTACCAACGATTAGAGGGGCCGATCTGGGATGTGTCTGCATAGCGTCTGGATATGTCTGATTACGTCGGGGGGCATCGGATAAGTGTGTGTGTCGCCTGCGTGTGTGCACATATTTGTGTTTTCGTGGCGGTGTTCTTATTAGCATCTTCACAGATTCGCACAATGTGTGGAATAATGTACAGAGACACGTCCGTGCATATCCAGGAAAATCAAGGTGTGTGCATGCAGAAAAGCAGTTGCTTTCTGTTTCACATACACACAAACGCGTTTGCACACATTTTCTGTGCTGAATGGGATTAAGCATCTCGGTGACAACAGTCCAGATGGCCAGACACGTAATCAAGCATCCATCAGCACTCCTGCTTCCTCCTCTCCTTACCCTTTTAACCACTCTATCCCTCTCGCACATACACACACACACCTCCCCCATACCTGCAACTATAATTATATATTCCACTTTCCTACAGCAGCAAAGCAATTACCAACGTGGCAATTTGCTCGGCTAATAAATCAAACTCACACGAGCCCCTTAATTGTCAAGCACAACAAAACCCCCTTAAAGTTTGCAAGCTCAAACCGGGCATCACTGACAAATCTGGAGCCAAACACAGTCCGAGACGCAGACCGTGGCCACATCAACTGTCTGTGTGTTTTTCCTCTGCTCCTCTCCTCCTCCGGGCCCCCTGCTACCTAACCACATGACAGACGCGTACCATCTGTTTCTACACACTCTGCGATGGGGATGAGAGGCTGAGTGGAGATAGGATCTATCGCTCTCTTTCTCTCTTTCCACAGTCATCAGCTTTGGAGAGACCCCGTCAGATAGGAATGTCAAGCCACTGCTGATGGCACGGCTGAGAGGAGGATGGAGAGGAGAAATGCCACAAAAGGCAAGAGAGCAATCAAAGCTCAGAGGAGAGTCTGGTGACGATGTCGAGTCTGAATGATGTGGTTAGAGTTCAGGCAGCCAACCTTCCTACATGAGCCAACGGAGACCCAAGTGGAAGGAGGTGAACCCCCCTGACCCCACCTATCTCTCCCCTCTACCACCCCCGACTCATCAATGCTAATGATACACCTGAATGGAGGCCAGCGGAACGTCCATTGACGAAACAGGCAGGAAGAGAAAGGAAGGAGAAGGGGGAGATCGATAGGGGAGGTCAGGAGGCGAGCTCCCCCGAGGCGAGGAATATGCCAGGCCTACATCTGCTCCCCTCTGCCCTCCCCCAACCCCACCCCTCTCCTGAGAGGGTTCAGATGGTCTTTTTATCACCCCGCCGGCTACTACTACATGGACTCCCTGGCTGTTAATTAGAGCACGCCACTGCAGCGGGCTCGGGGTGTGTATGTATGTGTGTATGTGCCTGTGTGTGTGCTTGTAGGGGGGGGGGGGGTCTCGGTATTCAAGTCAGGTCTTTATCAGTGCTGCAAATATAGAGTGTAGGTGGACCTCGGACTGAATCATTACAAAGAGGCAGGAGAAACAGGGAGAAAGATGCATGGATTTATTTTTAGATACTGCCATACTGCACAACAACAAATACATGTTAACGAAATTTGCTCTTTTTATAGTTCATTGTTTAGAGCTAACGCATTTTAATCTATAGTTCATGGTGTTTCATTTTCAATCAACTGTTAAATTGTTTCGTTTATAAAATGTCACAAAACAGTAAAAGAAAAATGCCCATCATGACTCCCCAGAGCCCGAGGTGATGTCTTTGAAATACTACATGAGCAGAGAAAACAGAGAGAAAGGCTGTTGCATTTGCTTTTGCCCGAGAGGTAGAAAACCTGCACCACATCTGACCAATAAACACTCTCGCTGGTGGGTGACGTAATCTGAGCTTGGCTCTTTCTCCACAGGAAACAATATGGCTGCCTGCTGCAAACAAACTATCTTGAGTTACAGTTAAAAGGTAAGCTGAGATATGTGTCTGAAAAATAAGTTAACTTTCCTTGTGTATCACTCTGTGTATCCTCTCTAAATGTGGAGGTTTTTGCAGGTCCATGAATGCAGCACTGAACCCTCCATGAGCTCTTCTTTGCCTCAGCAGCAGTTTGTAGAGTTTGAGTCACTGGGTCAAAGCTGATCAGATCTGATTGATGGATGAGAGAGGCAGCAGCTGCTACAGAGGTGAGTGAAAGCAAACTTTTAGACCCACTGCCACTAACGCTTACTTTCAATGCGCCATTCTGCTGCTCTGCACTCCAAGAGTGGTAAGCCATTAATAACAGAATGGCATATATACTTCAATAGTGCTCCTAATGAATGGTCCAGCTCCATAAATAAAAAATCAATACGTGGCGGTAGATGTTGTTAGCATGGCAGGCCACCACAAATAAATGAATGTTTGGGAATCCCTGCGTACTACCCGCATTGTCATGATTCAAAGCTGGGTGAAAAACGGCAAACTACGCCTTTAAGCAGCAGATCGTCACATGTGTGAAAATACCACAAGCAAATGTTCTAACAATTAATAATCACTGTCAAGATTATTGTCCGTTTATTCCCAGACTACTGGGTTGATCATTCGTTTCATCAAGTGACACAAAATAATGAAAAAATATCCATCACAATTTGGCCCAAAGTGACGTGTCCAAATGGCTCGTTCAAGGATTCAAAATTAAGCAGGAAATTCTCACGTTTGTCTCATGAGCTGGAATCAGCAAACGTTTGGCAGTGTTGCTCACACACAATCAACTAACAAAGTGTCTATCATGAGCTCATCATTTTGGTTCATTTATATGTAATAACCGGTGGTTTGATGCTGCCTGGGCACCTGGACTCCTGCATCAGTGCTGTCTTTACATTAAAGACCACAATGGAAATAAGTCTGGACATTTTACTGTAAATGAGGAATGCAAGTAATGTATTATACATAGATAGACACAGACAGACAGACATGTAAGGCATGCTAACACACAGCAGCAGACTGGCACTCTGGTTATCTGTATATCTGTTCTGCAGATATACAGATAACCCAGCAGACAATAGTTCCTGGACACCGAAGAACAGTTCACTGGAGAGGAGAAGAGGGGCTACAGGTATTCAGCCAGGCTCCTGGATGAGTCAGCGGCTGCTTGAAATAGATACTGCGGGCATGGCCTTGATCACACTTTTCTCCAAATGAATCATTTATCAAACACAAACACTGCTGCACAAAAGTACCGCTTATGTTTCATCTCCTGGTTAAATTGATAAGACAGCCTATGGAAAAATGCGCCATGTGTGTATAAACACTGTGTGTGTCAACAGCTTTTGGGGGAACATTGGCAAGGACCGACCAGTATTGTTCCCTGGAGCTTTGTGTTTGTGTGTGTTTGTGTGTATCAAGAGGTGGAGAGCTTACATTTTGGCCTGGTTATGTTTGCAGAAGGGCAATCAGGCCTCGTGCCCAAAACCAGTCGGTGGAGCCAACCGAATCTGGGCAAATATGCAATTCATGTGCCCGCGTGCACACAAACACACAACTCCTAGGACACACACACACACACACACACAAAGTCAAACACATAATGCATATGATGCAAACAAACAAACAGGGATCCAGGTTTCCTTTCCCTGTCTCTCTTTGTGTTTCCTTCAGTCACCCAAAGACAGATTCACGCACGCACTAGCACCCGTTTCCCCGCAGAAAATCATCATTTGTCCTGGTTAAGAAACAGGTTGCCTATTTATCTCTCAGTTCATTTCAGCGGGGAATGGCCACGTGGATGAAAGAAGCCTGAATAAAAGGCGATCTCAGGGAGCCTGATTCAGGATTAATCTGGCAGCGCTCGGCAGTCTTCAGAGGCTGTAATGCTTTGACTCCTATAGACTGCAGGAGGGCTGAAGGGGAGCACTTTAAATGCTAATGGGCCTTTATGATAATAGGACACAATACAATGCAGAATCGGACTGAGTATCGTAGATGAATCCCATCGGAAACCCACGTGTGTCCCCGCTATCCTGAGCTCTCCTCGGCAGCCGGAGACTAAACACACAAAACATGATGATCCCACACATAACACTCTATTACATACAAACATGCATGAAGACTAAGAGAAAGGAAAAAAGGAAGGAGGGAGTAAGAAATGTGCAGATGAGGGAGTATATATGATGAAAGAGCCGGTTCTCCACTCAAGGAGTGTAATCCTCTTGCAGGCTGAGTTGATACTCTCAGTTGTTTCCAGACCGAAATGCCGCTTGAGCCGCCGGCCTGCCAATGCAGCAGACGCCTGGGGGGAATCACTGATCTGACTCTGTTGTTCATATGAAGGGTGTTTGCCGTGGTGGCAGAACATCTCTCCTCCCCCTTCTCTCCCTCTCACCCCCTTCCCTCGCCCCACTATCCCTCGCCTCCCTTTCTCCTAAAATGGGACACTGGGAGGTGAGTATAATCAGGATTACTCTGCACAAACCAGCCGTACACACACGCAGATCTGCACACACACACACACACACACACACACACACACACACACACCCATAAACAAAGAAATCCATGTGCATGCATTCACACACATACACAGCTGCAGCAATGAGAATCTCTCGTCCACCAGAGGTTTTCAAACATGCAGAACTGCAGATATTCACATCTCCTGAAGGCGGAACAACACAACTGCAGTGTCCATAGAAAAGAGCAGTTCGGGTGGAAAGGGGATGGGGGGGGGGGGGGGGTGAGGGTGGTGGGGGGGGCCTGTGAAGCTGCAAAGGGAGGAGAAGAGAGAGACAGAGAGGGAGTCCAGATAGACAGGGAGGGTCAGGCAGAATAGATGGCAGCGAAAATGAAAGAATGAATAAAACAAGAGAGATGAAATTAGAAACGGACTTCGCTGTGGGCCAAAGAGGAGGCTGCCGGAGTCAAAGACAGACAGATATAGTCAGGGAAAAGAGAAAGGAGCAAGAACAGCAGGTAATGGGGTGGGAAGGGTGATGTGGGATGATGATAGTGAAGGCACAAAAAGTCTCCCTGACCATAACCTACCACATCTCCATCCATTAGGCAGCCTACAGAGCAGTGGCTCATATCCTGTGGCCAGCCACAAGCCCCTCACACTGTCCAACACTGCTATTAGTGTCTGTCAACCATTATACAAAATGATGACATGAAACACATCAGGGGATGAAAAGACTTTTCAAGGGTCTGGTCAGTAATGGAAAGCCTCCTTTCTACTTCAGTGGTTGGTGGACCCTTTCTCCAATGAACTGTGTTTTGAAAAGACTGAACCAAACACAGGTTTTTGCAGCATTCTTGGATGACATGATCTACCGTACAGTACATCACTCCACCTGGTGTGTGGCTTTTGGAGCACATAGTCAGAAGCACTGAGTTATATTTTTTCAGAAATAGAGTTGTGAAGTGGGAGGAGGCGTAGAGCAGTAAATGTAACAATGTTTTTCTGCATATATGTTGTTAGGTGACAGGCATTTGGAGCACTTCCAGGGATAGGACAGGCTTGAAATCATCAGTACAAAAGATGAGCAACTGTGTTAGAAAATATCTGCTTCTTTGATTAAAAATATTAGTAGACTCCAAAGGAGCTTCTTGGCGATAAACATCAATTACAGAGCTAAAAATTGTGTTGCTTGGACCCTAACAGGAGGCTACTAGCACACAAATCTAAGTTCAAGCTTTAGAGAAACCTGATAATGAATTCAGCAATTTAAAATCAGTTTATCTTCCGATTCTGGGTCAATCTCAGACACATTTGGTGACAGTGGTGTATTGTTTTGCTCCCAATTGCAATGATGAAGCGTTCTGAAATTGGTACGGCTCTGATTCGCACCACTGACTGGCTTCCTCTCCGCAGTGATTGCTGCTGAGGCTTATTGAAATTGTAATGTGTGAACCATTTGTCATGCAAGTTGACAGGAAAAACATGATTTTTTTTAGAAACATAAAGCTACAGTATAGTATCCTCAAATTATGATGGACACTCCTGTGCTTCTGTAGCAACAAGCTTTGAAGATATTTTTAAAAGAAATCTAGCGTGGTACATATCATTTTAGATTACGTTATTAACATATATATGTTGTGATGCAATATTTTTTTCTTGACATTCAACTACGAAATTATTTATGGGTAAGATAACAAGAAAGTCAGATCTGTTTCTTGACAAATCCAGTGAATTAAAGCTTGTCATGTTTGCTGAATCCACCTCACGTGAATAAAAACAACCGATCAGAGCAAAGGTGTCTATAACGCAGCTGTCAATCAAGTAGCATGGCAGCGCTAATCAAGTATGACTCAAATGTTTCCAGAAACATATTTTAGTGCACTGTTTAGCTGTAAAATGAGAACGTTTGTGACCAGATCGCCATATTGGTAACAGTTGAGCCAAAACAAAGCACCGCCCACCAGCAAGAGCAAACGTCCTCAACTAATGCCCAGTTCAGACCAAAGATTTGTGACGAGACGAGTTGAAACAGGCAGCTACTTGCAATGCGCCATTCTGCAACGTTCTAAAAACCTGGCGGTTCACACCAATGCAACTAAATGAGACGGTGTATCATCTCTATGCAACAACTCTCTGTACTTCTGTTCTGATTTCCAGCTTCTCAGGCTTATTTTGTGGCTGAATATGATTTGTAGCTTTTAAAAATATGAATGAGGATAGTTATAGTGAGAAACTGGCTACAGCTGCACTTGTAGTCGTGATGAAACGGCAAAAAACATAAACAAAATGAGCATCAGATGGACTGTATTCATAGTAAATATGCCACAATAATATAAATAACCAGCGCATATTAATCAGTCGATGAGAGTCACGGCATATGAGTGTGAGGAGGCATAAGCACATACAGTGAGCCACCATCCGACACCAGCACACTGTGAGGAAGGAAACAGAGGGCTCAGTGTGGACAGAGCACATGCCGCAGCAAGCGAACACACCGTCTGCGGTCAATTTTGACTTGACAAGCGGACTTCACTTGAAGCTGATTGGCTGTTGAAACAGGTGACGTGCCTTATGTTCTAAAACTAGCTGAGTTGCAGGTGACACCATCAGCCGGCTCGTTTCGTTTCGTCGTGAATCTTTGGTCTGAACTGGGCTTTACAGCTAAACAGTACACTAAAATTTCTGAAACATTTAAGGTGCAAAAAATAACTGATGGCACCTAAATCTCAAATCATATTTCATCAGCGCTGCCTTGTTTGACTGCAGTTTATGAGCAGTGACTGACATGAGACTCCTTGGCTCTGATTGGTTGTTTTCCTTCAGGCGTGGTAGATTGTAGCAAATTCTAGGAGCACTGGGACAAACTGTCTCGGGTAACACTTTGTGGTTGCAGTGACAGTTTCAGAAAATATGACACAAAGTTTTTCTTATTAAAGTTACCAACTGTAGTTTTCAGTACATAAAAAAGGTATTTTATTACATGGATCTAAAAAACATCTAAAATCCAATATTGCAATAAAACAGCACTGCTCATTGATTTGCAACATTCCCCAAAATAACCCAGATATTGCAGCGATACCTAACACCAAATGGCAAAATCTGTCAGTTGACAGATTTTCATCATCTAACCAGTATACATTCTGTCCCCCAGCATACACAGTGAGACAAAGAACTTACGCTTAAGATCAACGCTGTTGCTATCTGCCTGCAGCCGTCTGTGCATCCTCATCCAGTGATTAAAAAAGTAAACTACAACAGCATGGCTACTAACAGCTCTGAATCTGGTTTGTGCTTTGGGATAAATATTTTGTCATTCATCACAGTCCTATATTCCACTTATCAGGTGATTAGGAAGAATCAAAGACAGCAGTTTTGTTTTGTTTTTTTTTTGTCACAGCGGGGACAGGGGGCGTCACGGTTCACAGCTCTCAGTAAGAGAAAAGTTTACACAAACAGGAAGAGGCACACGTGGCCGCACACACTGAGAGGCTTGCCCTGGAGGTGTAGTTTATGTGGTAATGTGCTTTAGATTGGGGCTGTGTGTGCAGAGATGACGGGCCGGGTAACAGATGGACAGGAGTCTATTCCCTGGGCTACCAGCCTTCTGCTTACCACACAGCCCTGCCAACTCCACAATCCTCATCCATCTCCTGTACTTCTACACCCCCTCCACCACTCCTCTGACATCCCATTTCATCTCTATTGTTTCAAACCACCCTGTTGTGTTGCTCGACTTATCCCCCCCTCCTCAGCCTCCATCAAACTCCTTCTCACCTCTCCTCGACCTCGTCCTCCCTATTTCTTTCTCTTCCTCAATTTCCCCTGGCAGAAATGGGTAGTCTGCCAAACCGAGGCCTAATCCCCCGATTTTTCTTCATGTAGTAACAGCCCAAGCAGCCATCCCTCTATTTCTTCATCCTTTCCAGCTGTGCTGGGCGAATGGCCAGTGCTCAGATCCCAGGCTTGGAGCCACATGCTGCAACTTTAGTTCATAGCATGTTGAAGCACCACATTAGATACGTTTCCCTCCGAGGAGACAGTGTACATTAGATTAACACCCTGACTCTGAAGCACAGCGATTACAACAAACTGGGATGCTGATGTACCCGTTAGCTAGCACGCTAGCTAGCCCTCAGTGTGGCCAGATCACGCTCGGTCGCACTCAGAGGGACTATAAAAAGAACAGTGTACTGCAGCCTGCTGTGAAGGCAGGGTGTGGCCTGGCTCTAATGTCACATCTACAACTGACAGCCCAGGGAACCGGAGACGACGGTTGAATCCAGGTGGGCGCACGTGAAAAGAAAGCACCACTCATGTGGAAAAGGATGGCGAACATGCGGGTGTGTGTGAGGGTGGGGGTGGGGATTTGTGTGTCTCACCTCTGATAATGGCCAGCTTTGCAGTGACGGACACCTCCCCTTCACTGTTACGTGCCACACACTCGTAGATGTTCTCATCGCGGGGTGCTCTGAGCGGTTGGATCCTCAGCACGGCACCTGCACCCTCATCAAACTCTACGGTCTGGACAGCCACAGAACCACAGGAAAAATACATTAATCACAGCAGAGTAAACAGATGGATTACTATAAGAACAGCAAACTGTAACGTTGTAAATCATTAACCTAGCACAGTTTGCTTTTATCGTACTAACCCATTTGTGCCCACAAATTTCCTTCTTGAGGTTCACTTGAGCACAAATCTGAAGAATATATTCTTTTAAATCTATCAACCCATTTGGCTGAGGAGTGAGTTTTTCTTATCACACTATATTTAGTCTTTGGGCACATGGGACTAGTGTTTTTTATATGTATTTCATTATCTTTTAGGAGAAAACAGTCCCATGTGCTCAAGTACTAAATATAGTGTGATGATACAAGGAGCACAATCAAGTCTTTGGTATCTATGAACTCATAACAAGCTGAATATTAAAAGGTATACAACACATACGTCAGTGTTTTTCCTATTTTTTCAAAAATCCTAACTTTGATAAAAGTGTGAATTTTTATATGATTTAAAAATTTCAAAGCCTCACTGTTGGATAATTGCCCAAAGTATGTCTGTACCAGATTTCAAGATTTGAGACCATTTAGAACAAATGTTGTGGCAGTTTTCCTTATCATACAAAACCAGGGGTGTCAAACTCATTTTAGTTCATGGGCCACATACAGCCCAATAAAACCATCACACAATAACCTATAAGCACCATCAGCTCCAATATATTCCCGTCTTTGTGTAAAGAATTACAAGTACATTCTGTAGATGTTCATCCTGTTACAAAACAGACCAACAGCCTGAGATGTCTTGGATGACTGGAGCCGTTGGCAGGCCACTTCTGGCCTACGGGCCGTATCTTTCACACCCCTGTGCTAAACAGTCTTTGGGCACAAGTGGGTTGATAATAACTAAAGTGTAACACTTTATTTATTTACTAAAGACAATTCCTTTTTCTACTTTTTACTTGCCCTCCCCTCCGCGAGGTCAGGCTCAGCTAGTCTTCCTGGAGCTGGTGGGGATTCAGTGTCTTTCACACAGAAACTTCAGCAGCGTTGATACTTACCAACACAGGGGGGCTCGAATGTGGGTCCTCTGGTGGAAATGCACTCTAACCATTAGGTCATATTAGTGCATCAACATACAATCAGGCATCTAATGTGATTAAGCTGCTCAGGGGGAATAACATGCTTGATAGCCTACAGCTCAGGACAGCAATATGTGCATTTCAGAAAGTGTTATGCAATCTGCTTCATCAGTCTTCTAAATTTCCCTCTAATTCTGTTGCAACGAGTTTGTCTTTAATGACTCCATTTTATGCTTTAATCAAATTCTGCTAACAGTGTTGTATTATTGTCAGTTTACAGAAATATTCATTTTGGGAAATACAGTTGCTATCTTGATGAGAATTAGCTGAGAAGACTGATCACCCGGAGCAGTATCAATCTTCTCATCAAACTCTCAGCAAGAAAGCATGTTTCACAAAATATTGAACTGCTCCTTTAAAGGCTAAAGTCTGTATTTTCAACCTGGATCCTATTTTCCTATGTTTTTTGTGTCTAAGTAACTAATGGGAAACACAATTTGATAGTGATCCAGTATTGAGTGAGACAGCTGTGAAACCGGCTGCAATGTAATCATTCTGGGCATGTTTGCACCGTCCATTTACACCCACTAAAAGTGTTTGTTTTGCCACTGACAGGCTCAGATTGTTAATTTAAGTGTCTGACAACATTATGGAGAGGAACCTACACAACCTAGACATTTTTCTTAAAGAGTAAGATTGTTTTTGTTCAACCAGAAACAGCCCTGGAATTGCTATCGCCAAACCCACCAGACTCCATAAAAAAAAAAAACAGTAATTTTAGCCAAGATTAGAGCCAACATGCTTTTACATTTAACCGTGTGAATTGAGGGTTTCTTTCAACCAAACCAGAGTTGGTGATTGTTTTAACAGCAGAAAGATAAACCACGACTGTATCTGTGAGTTTTATCTTATTTCTTTTGACTCTGAATGAAGTGGATTTTACAGTGATAAAATAACTGTTTTTTTAAATGTAGTCTGGTAGAGCTGGCAACAGCTACATCAGGGCTGTTTCTGGTTAAACATACAGGATCTTACCTCTGAAAAGAAAAGTCTGTCTCTATGGGAATCCTTTCTTTAATGCTGTCAGACACTTATAATAATAACTTGAGCACGTCAGTGGTAAAACAAGCACATTTAATAGACATAAATTGATAGTGAGAACATGTCGGCCGTGGCGGTGCTAATTGTTGTTCCCATTAGTCACTTAGACAGATAACATGAGAAAATAAGGTTCAAAAATACCATACATACCCTTAAAGAAACAAGGTTGTAGTATATCAAATGGAAAATAAAATAATAACCATTCATATCAATAGCAATATCTGATCTA
Source organism: Epinephelus lanceolatus (assembly GCF_041903045.1). Lineage (NCBI taxonomy): Eukaryota > Metazoa > Chordata > Actinopteri > Perciformes > Serranidae > Epinephelus > Epinephelus lanceolatus. The sequence continues at coordinate 30,731,501 of NC_135745.1, read as the reverse complement.
GCAAGAATAAACGCTGCAGAAATATACTGTATAACCTAGACAGTCATCACTATTGTACACATTTATGACACATTATATTAATACATCTCTATCCCTGAATATGCTGCTTTGTGCATTGTGCTGCTACAGTAGGAGTTGACCATTGTGCATTGTGACAACCACCTCGATACGCTGGGAGTTGACCTTCTTGCCCTTCTTGTTCCAGAAGACGACAGGCTTGGGATTGCCAGTGGCCTGGCACACAAATGATGCCACACCCCCTGACACTCCGATCTGGTCTGTGGGAATCTTGGTGAATTTTGGGGGAGCTGAGAGACGGAGAAAGACGGGGGGGGGGGGGGGGGGGAATGAAAGAAAGGAAAAAGAAAACACACGCATGAAAATTGATCCTCTTAAACCCAGAGGGCGTCAGACTGACTCCACGGCCAGCAGCAACCCCCTGCTGACCACGCCCCATTTCACTGTCAGTGACCGCTCAGGCTGACTTGTGTTCTGATGGCTGCATGTTGTGCTTACTTCCTGGGTATCATCTAGAGGACATACTGAAGGACTTCCTGTGGGTCATAAATAAAAGATGGGGTTGGGCTTCAGAGGAACATCTCTCTCTCTCTCTCTCCGTCTCTGTCCGTCTCTCGCTCTCGCTATCTCTCTGCTTCCTCCAGTGCAGGCTGCCCTCGTACTGCATGCAGCACCGGCTGTCATGACACATGAGTGTTTCACAGGTAGAGGGAGTGTTGGCTGCAAATTCACAGCATATAATTGGTTTAAAGGTATAAATATCAGAGGTGTCATTTTGTGCTTGCATCCTCTAACACCTATAGGGGGATTTGCACTGGTAATGATCTTAACAAATACAATGAGTTTACCAATACTGTGTTCATTTCCAGCTCTGCCTCCGAGGAGAACAATTTCATCTGTTGTCAATGCATCTGATGTGGGATGTATAAGTGCAGTAGTTGCCCTCTGTAAGAAAATAGCAATTTCCATGTCCGATATTGAGCCAACAGTACTGAACCTATATTTTTCACAGTGGCTGAGTCAGATCAATCAAACAACTTCATGCACCCACCCCTTGCTATCTGTCTGTGGCCTGTTGCCATGGTGCCCAGCTTAACTCCTCCTCAGCTACAGAATAACTGCTATCCATCAGGGTGAAGTCAGGATGACCCTTACCATAGCAACCTGGATCCCTCCTCCCACTTCCCCATGTGTCTGGGTGGGTGAGGTCCTGCTGTGTTGATTCACTTCTGCTCTGAAGACAGAACAGGAACCAAGAAGAAGGAAAAAAAAAACCTGCCTATCAAATCATCGCTAGCGGATTCAAAAAGCCTGTTTGCACGTTTTTCCCACTTCTCCTCCCTTCACTGGCTAACAAGCCACGCAGACCACTTTCCAGTTTCACTACAATGTCTTGACAGTAAATGGAATAACACCACGTCAAAAGGCTTCTCTTGTGCCGGCTGCAATGTGTTGTGTGCCTCTAAAAGACCTACTCTGAATGTCAGAAATAAAGTGGTTTCATTTTATGCTTGCCATAATCCTCAACAGGAAGAAGCAAAAAGCTGGTACAGTATAGTCAATCAGAACACATTTATGCCCATTTTAGAACTCAAGAGCTGGATATTTCCTGCCTGTTAAACTTTTGGAAAGGCTCAGAGTATTGAGCAAATTGCCCTTTTCCCCTGCCAACAATGTGTGAACTATCAAAAGTCCAAAAAAATGTCATGGCTGAAAACCGTCTTCTCCTGGCTGTGGGGTTATGAATGAATTTAATGTGCTTCTTACGTCTTCTACATGGGTTTCAGTGGCTTTATGCTGAGTCCAAAACTGTGTTCTCTTAAATGTGCTTCAACACCAATCCTCGTGCAAAACCGACTCCACCGGCAATGTTACCACTTAAGCCTCTTCTGAAAGCCGGGGGAATAGCACTGCAAGGCACTGGCTCTAGATGGATTTGCACTGTGCAGAAACGTTATGATCTGCAGGTTCTAGAAAGCCACCTGGAAAATGAAGGACTAATGAGAAGCTCTGTTTCCTTAATAGCAGGTTTCACTCTGTTGCACTGGCCCAGGCAGGTCTATCACTGATCTACCACTGGCCTGTTTCTAATGAAACACCTTTATAACCTATAATCATCTGACTGAATGACTGGCTGACATACTGCTGCACTCAGATTTGACTGGAACCAGCAGGTACAGCGTAATAGAGTAGTTAGCAATGTGCCGGTGTCATGTGAACATAACGGTATTTGATACAGGTTTAATTTGTCATTAAGTTCTTTTGGGGAAATTAGTGTAACTCCTGGTGAAACGCTGCATTAACTAGTGCCTTATGGCGAACCAGCTGTGGTCTGACAAGCCTTTAAGCCACTTTTAATAATTCATCTCTTCCTGTTTGTGTGTCTTTGCTGTCAAATCTGTTTGCATCTCACAGCCAAATGTGTCCAGCAAAACAAATCCTCTGATACAAAGATGATGAGGACAGTTGGAGTAAGCGGCGTAGCTGAGGGATGGAAATCTGAATACAAAATTCAAAGGGTTTTTTCCGCCTAACTTCATTTCATGATTTTGACATTGTTAGCATTTGAAAATAAAATGTAGACCATTTTTGTGACGTAAGTGTTAAATTTATTTGCATAAAACTCAAACAATAATGGTCGGCCGCAGATAAAATCTCAGATAAAATCATCAGTAAACCACCGCACACTGAACTGAATTACTGTGATTTTACTAGGAGCAAACAACGCATTCTTCAGGTTTGCTTAACAGAATCACATAAGCACTCACAGATGTGCTAAATATACATGGGTCACAGTTATTTCACTTTTCTTTTTCAATATTTTGTCTTTGAAAAAAATGTGCAGTGGTTTATGTTGATGTTATTTACATTTTTTTCTTCAATTTTATTTAATAGGTACGATGCCATTTGATATAATATAATAATAATATATCAGTATTTTATCATTATTGTGATATAAGACTGGACATTGTCTTAGATCTTTGGTTATCTTGATCTCATAAGTGGTGTCTTTTCCTAGTTTTAAGGCTAAATTACAGTAAAGTAATGTAATTTTCTGAATTTACTTGACTGTGTTAGCTGTTCTATTAGTTGCCTTTACTCATTACATCCGCATTACTAGCCATGTTTCCATCAGCCTGTTAAGATGCGCATCTAGAAGTATTGCATCGGAAAATTATGATGGAAACACCAAAATCTGAATTAAAATCCCCTGATTCACACAAACTAAAATATGCTCGCTTTAGCCGGGTTTTGGTTGATTAGAAAAAATGTTGATTCGCAAAACGGGGGATGGAAACAGTTATGTTCGAATTAAGTCTGACGTAGCATACCTCTCTCCATGGTGATATCCACACTCCGGGTCGGGAAGGCGATAATGCATTTACAAGCTGGTTGCCAACCGCCAGAAAACGTAGAAGAAGAAGACGGCGAGACTTGTTTTGTTTCCAGTTCTGCGGAAAACTCGCGGGAGTTCGTAGTTTTCACCAAAGTCCGTACATTTAATGGAGACACACAGGATTCGTATTTCTTTTAATGCGCATTTACCAATGATTCGAATCACTTTTGGATGGAAACATAGCTACTGATGATTATTGATCAAAAATCTCATTATTCACTCTCAAAATTTGTGAAAGCACCAAGAGTCAACTCTACAATATTGTCGCAATATCAATATCGAGGTATTTGGTCGAAAAATATTGTGATATTTGGTTTTCTCCATATCGCCCAGCACTATTCTTACATAGCCAGTAATTTAACAATTACTATTCTCCTTATAAGGAAGACCTATTGCGAGGACAGTTGTGATTCTTTTGGGTAATTAGCACTTCTATGTCTGTGTGACTTTGTAGGCTTTAGTACACCTGCGATCTAGAATGCTCCCATCTGGTGCAGGGCTCAACAGTAAGGGTTGCCCAATTGCCCAGGGCAAGTCGAGTTAAATGCCACGTGGAGCTAGTAAATCTAGCAACTCACTTGCCCCATTGGGGATTAGCAATTGGTTAAAATGTATAAATGCACTGCCTCATTGGGCAAGTGGTAAAAAATGAATGAAACACATAAACATGACTAAGTTTATACTCTGAGGTGCTAGAAATCCTGGCGTGTAGTTGGGTGGCATTAGAGGATGTGGGCACAACTCAAACCATGTACTGCAGAGTTTGCAACAAACTGAGAGAGCAAGGCAAATAAAGCAGGGTCGTTTTTCAAAGGCACGTCATGTTGTTTTTTGAGAACAGCTAATAAATAGGGGCTTTGGACAAGTAGATTTCTGACCAGTTAAACCTGGTAATGGTGTATAAAAATCATTTAAATTAGATCAGCTCCGCAGAATGACCAGTGAAGAATACAGTGGAGGTTCACAAAAGAATTAAAAATGGAACCAATACTGTTGGGGCAGAAATCACAATAGATTTATCTTGGCTCAAGGAAAATCTGGATCCCAAGCATGACATTTCAGTGGTTCTTGGTTAGCTCTGAGTCATTTCTATTACATTTCTTCACTCTAATTTACAAGTTCTGCAAAACTTAATGGAAGAAAAAAGAAGTGTGACTTTCTTTATTGAGGACGCTGGGGAGATATGCGAGATGGAGCTTTTTTACAGCACTGTCTGTTCTGCAGAGATAGACTGTAGGTGGTCCAAAGGCAGCGATCTTCAATCCCACAGCGTTTCAAGTGAAAGTTATGTGTTGTGTAATTCTACCTCTTCACTGAATATAAAAATATTTCAGATATGACGCCAGTCTTCTCAAAGGATCGTGGCCTTAAATTGCTTACACAAATGGAAAATGAAAAATACATTAGACAATCCCCATTCCTAACAGTGAGAAGTGCTATCTCCATCTTTAGCCTACATCCTCTTTCAAGAAATCAGCTTTGGTTATAGTCACAGTGGTGACAGCTGAGTGTGTCTGAGCATGTGTGTGTGCATGGGTGTATGTGTGTGGACTAACTGAGGCAGGAAATCTGTGGAAATGTTGTAATCAAGGAGATGATGAGGAAGATGCTGATGGGACCTCCCGGCTTATCAAACATATTAACAATGCCACAGTCCAGCGCTGCTGTACTGGCAGGCCTGGTTTCACTCCTTGGACACACACACACACAAAAAGATGCGCATGCATAAATACATTCACATGTATTTGCCATTGTATATTACATTAACAATAGAGCTGTGACAACTGGTCAATTAATCAATTAGCCAATGGACAGAAAATTAACTGTCAACTATTTTGATTATTTAAGAATCATTTTGGTAATTTTTTTTAAGGAAAAAAAAGCCAAACATTTGATGGTGTTGTGCTTCTTAATTGTGGAATTTTGATGCTTTTCTTTGTCATACATGATACTAAACTAAATAGCTTTGGATCTTTGGACTGTTGGTTGGATCACATATATCATGAAGATGTCACCTTGGGCTCTGGGAATTTACTCAGGGAATTATTATTATTATTACACTATTGACGAAACAATTAATCAGTTAATTGAGAAAATAACGGGCAGACTAATCAATAATGACGATAATCGTTAGTTGCAGCCCCAATTTACTGTTAACAATGTCCCTGCTATCATTCAGCTGAGAAAGAGACAGAGACCAAGAGAAAGAAAAGGATAGATCGATAGATAGATAGATAGACAAGGAAAAAAATAGCTAATAAGATAGCTTACTAGCTAACTAGATAGGCAGATAGCTAACTGGCTAACTGCGATAGATAGATAGATAGATAGATAGATAGATAGTTTTGCTTACTAGGTAACAAGATAACGTTAGCTAACTAGCTAACTAGACAGACAGACAGACAGACAGACCGATAGATAGATAGATAGATAGATAGATAGATAGATAGATAGATAGATAGATAGAAAAAAATAGCTAATAAGATAGCTTACTAGCTAACTAGATAGGTAGAAAGCTAACTGGCTAACTGCAACAGACAGACAGACAGACAGACAGATAGACAGATAGATAGATAGATAGATAGACAGACAGATAGACAGACAGACAGACAGATAGATAGGGTCCATGCCATTGGTTCGACAGCCCATTGGTTCGACATCCCATTAGTCTGACTGTCCACGGTGCTGAACGGCTTGCGGCGGGTGTATGGTGCGCCGCAACCGGCTTGAGGCGGAGCAGGCTCACGGCTTTCTTTTTCATTTTAACCCACACCATGATCTTTTCCTAACCCTAACCAAGTGTTTTTTGTAAACCTAACCAGACCTTAACCACAGGGCATCATGATGATTTCGGAACGGACTTCGGAACAATGAGTTTAATATGATCGGAACAATGGGATGTCGAACCAATGGGCTGTTCCTGATAGATAGATAGAAAAAAATAGCTAATAAGATAGCTTACTAGCTAACTAGATAGGTAGAAAGCTAACTGGCTAACTGCAATAGACAGACAGATAGACAGACAGATAGATGTCTATCTGTCTATCTGTCTGTCTATCTATATAGATAGATAGATAGATAGATAG